>NC_066396.1:70541468-71778968 GCF_013377495.2 Cygnus atratus
TTTTCTAGGTGCCTTCTTATATAACCTCTGATAAATTTCCCATATTGTGGAGGTCCATTTGGTGTATGAATAACTTAAATGCCCACTGAACCCTTTGAGTTAACACTCAAATAATTACCTATATAAATCTTTGAGTTGCCTTGTTTAACACAAAAACAAATTACAATAAATCTCTCAATAACTGAACAGTTACATATTAATCTGGGAGAATTATTCATTTTGTGTTTTCTAATGTTTATTTTTATTTTTTTCAAATGGTTATATCTACAAGCAACAGATTTTCCTAAAGAAGATGGCTTTATTAAGCTTTTAGGCTTTATTAAGCTTTTACTTCTTCAGAGATCAAAATAAGTTTTTGTTTTGTTTTGTTTTTTGTTTTTTAAACATGGCATTCTTTCTGAAGAACATATCTCAAACACAGTACTATACTAAACAGCCTATGAAAGATCCTTCCAGGGGTACAGTCTTATCCTGCTTGGTTTACACACAGGGCAGCTTTGAGTCATAATAAAATGTGTATAAGAAAACCCCATTGACATGAATCCTTAGAACCTATATAAAGGAACTAATAATACTCTAGTAAACCAGAGAATATCTTAGTTGTATCTGTTTTTCTTATTTTTATATCAATATTTTTAAAAAGCTCTTGAGATACTTAAATTCTTTCTTGACTTTCAAAATGAAATAGCTCTTTTAATACAGAAGGAACAGTAATGCAGAAACCACTTTTGCTACATACCTACAGTTTTTTATTCAGTGCTTGGTTTCTTAACAAACAAACAAACAGAACAAATGAATAGGAAAATAATAATAATAATAAAAAAGCCTACATCCTCTAAACCTTCACAGTAGTGTTCTTTCTTGCAACTTTATTCTGAAGTTTCCTTCTGTCTTTCTCTTGCTATGTCAGACACTTTTGCTGAACTTTCAACTTCTACTTTCCTTATTTCAAAGGGTTTGCTAGGGCAGCAACTGTTTATTTTTGGAGTTTGTCTTTGAAGTACCATTTGCTTGTGTGCTCAGTAGTTCTCAGGTGGCAAAATCTGCCTTCATATTCGATCTACATTTGGTCTCTTGTACTTTAGAAAGACCATAAGCAATAAATCACCTGAGTTATTGAAAAGGTAGAAAGGTGAGGAAAAGGGGGCAAGGGCAAAATGCTGTGTTATCAATTGATTCCTTTAGAATATTGCCTGGGTGTCTCAATATGCAGTAAGATTCAGGAGCTAGAAGGCACATCAAAATAACTTACACAACATGAAGAACTCAAGCTCAGTTCCCTACAAGTATGTTCTTATGGATATACTCATTGAATGTCATCATTCTGGTATACTGAAAATGAACTTGAGTCATTAAAACTCACATGCACCTACTTATTTGTCTGTCTCGTTGAAATATAAGATAGATCTGTTCTCAACAGTCTCTTGCTGAGAAGTGTTTAAGACTATAAAAAATTAACTTTTCAAAGACAAGTGCATTTACTAGAAGTCTGCATCTGTTGCAGTAAAATGCTGCCCTTAAGGTCAAAATCTGCATATTAATTGATCTATATGCACTTTCTTAGACTCTTGGCTCTTAGACAAGATCCTTCTTGACAAAGACTTAAATGTGTTTACCAAAAAGAGAATAAAGTCTAATAAAACATGAACTAATTTTTTGTTCATTACTGCCTCAAGGAAGCCTTTTGTCAGTGGTGGACTGGAAGAAATTCATTTTTTGTTGTTGTTGTTGTGTTTTTGTTGTTGTTTATGTTGTTTTTGTGGTTGGGGGCATTCTTAGTTATGTGGAGATACATATCATTTTATGCTAACTCAGAATCTGCCTCTTGGTGGCAACTCAAATGAGAGAAGTAGACAAGAGAAGTATTCTGAACTCTCCCCCTCCTTTGACATAACCCTATTATAAAGGCATGGATGGATTAATGATTAGTGCTGCTGAAGAGACAGGAAAATCTGATGCTGGTACCTGGAAGGAACGAGCTAGGAAGGCTGTTATATGAACATACAAAAGGTGTTTTTCCCAGCACTTCTAACTGCAAAGTGCAAGAATACATGGCTAATGGGATAGAGCAAAACGTTTCTTCAGCAATGGCCAGGCTTAGACTTACCTGTGCTGTTGTTTAAGGTACACATAAATTTTTTTCAGCTGCGTTTTATACTCCAGTGGGTAGTTCAGCACCAAACAACCTCCTGCTCACTCTCCACACAGTGAGACAGTGAGATGGGGAAAAAAATTGGAAAGGTAAAAGTGCAAGAATTTGTGGGTTCAGATACAGACAGTTCAACAGGTAAAGCAGAAGTTAAGTGTGCAAGGAAAGCAAACCAAGAAATCTATTCACTGCTTCCCAATGGCAGGCAGATGATCAGCCACTCTCAGGACATCTGGGCCCATCATGTAAAAAAGTTTATTGGGAAGACAAATGCCATCACTGCAAATGTCTCCCCCCCACACTTTGTCGTTCTTTCCTCCAGCTTTTATTGAATGGGACATCCCTTTGGCCAGCTGGGGTCAGCTGTCCTGGCTGTGTCCCCTCCCAGCTGCTTGTGCATTCCCAGCCTCCTCACTGCAGGGCAATACAAGAAGTAGAAAAGGCCTTGACACAGTGCAAGCACTGCTCTGCAACAATGGAAACATCAGTGTGTTATCACAAATGTTTTTCATCACAGATCTAAAACACAGCAGCATACAAGCTACTGTAAAGAAAATTAAGTTAATCCCAGCCAAAACTAGTGCACCTTAAGCTCCTAAAAATGTTAATTTATCCCTGAATGGAGGGGGAGAAATATACTGACTACATAAGTAAACGGCACTGGCAAGATTTGAACTCTGTCTGTGTGACAGTTTAAAACGAAGATACACAGCAACCTTTAAGGTCTCTAAAATTGAGGAACAAGATTATTAATCACTATCTTTTTTTTTTTTTTCTCCCTTTAGTTGTACTTTTCTTAACATTTTCTATTTTGTTTGAAAACAAGGCCACTTGAATGCAGCCTGATCCATCTTCTCCGACAATTTGCTAGTTACAGCTGTGTCCAGCTTTATGGAGCTTTTCATCTATGCGGCTCAGTTGTATTGTGAAGAACACACACTCCTGATTTGAATACAGAATACAGCATTGGCAATGAAACCAGGCTGAGAAGCTTGAAAAAAAAAAAAAGAAAAAAAAAAAGGTATGAGCAATGAGTTCAGGCAACACAGAGAATGGACAATAACAGTACCTTTGTCCCACCGGAGGATTTTTGGATTTTTAAAGTTGTAGAAAATGCTGTCAGTGACAAGTAAGGGTTTTGATCCTTTAAAATGGTGATTTTTTATGAAATTGTATAACTTAGGGAGAAAAAAAAAAAAAAAAAAACACTGTTACATGGTTCATCCTTTCCCTTTGTAGTTTGGTTCCCCAAAACCTGGAGCACAAAGCAGCCTTTCAGTGACAGCTAACAAGCAGCAGAGTAGAGCATTACTCCTGACATGAGGAAGGGGAAACTGTACCACAATTAAAGATCCTTTAGGGCCGTCATTATGTTAGCTCATAGCCACTTCTCTTTACAGCAACCCCACTTATTGAGAGTATTTTTCTTGATGATATTTTATCTGTGATAACACTAAATGAAAAGAGTGTAAGATCTCTTCTCTTTCCCAATGTTTCTTTGAGCAACTGGCTTCTAGGCTTGATGCAGATATACATTAAATGGTCATTTTAGGACCATACCAGAAGATGCTGTTGCACCTTTTTGTTTTGTGTAAAATTTATTCCCATTCCATTTTTACCTTTATTCTTCTGCTATCTTGGCTATGGAAGGTAACAGTAGAAATGGCTTTTCATTCAGTAAGGCTGCTCTGAATTCTATCAGAACTACCAGCATCTGTCAAAAATGTTATTTTCATTTTTGCAGTTCTGGACTGAATCTTTCAGAAGCATTCAAACAATTAAATTTTACTTTGTTAGCACTCTCTTAATATTGTAAGTTCAGTTAAGCTAGTAATTTTGCTTTTCTTCCTTCTCCATGTGCATGCATTTCTACTATGCAAAATGCACTTTAAATGTCTTGCATGAAGTCCCACTATCTTCATGCTGTGTCTTTGCACGCTGATACTGACAGTAAGATTTATTTCTGTCCTTTGCTTACTGAAGGGATGTGCTCTGTGCACTGGTAGTGTTCTGATAACATCTGAAGGAGCCCGATAACATTTGCTTTTAAATGCCTTAGCAGCCATTGTTACACTACCTTTTCCAAAAATTTTTTTCTAAATATTTGCATTGTGAAAGCAGTAATGTGGATCTGTGGATCCAGTGCATTTCTTCATACCTGGTGTTATAAGAAAACAAAAGGTAGAGAGCTGTTTTATTTTGGCTTTGTGTAGCACTGTTAAGTTTTGGGTAGGGAGTGGTAGATCTTTTTGAAAGTGGAAAACTAGCCACCACTCCAGAAAGCATGGTATTTTAACTTACAGATCAACTCTGTTCAATTGGCATTTAATAAATGTGGATATAAATCAAAGTAGCCATATGTTAATCTAATTTTTCATCAGAAAAATGACTATGCAAGGTGAAAACAGTACAATATAAAGAAAAATGATTCATGAAAGAATTTCATATACAATAAAAAGACTGGTAACCTCTTGAAGACCAATTTGTAGAAATCTTAACAGAGACACTGCATGTCTAGTTGTTAGAAAAAGAAAAAATATATTCAAGGGCTAATTCATTTTTTTCCTAATATTTCTCTTTCTTCGGGCAACCTGACTGGGCATGCTCTGCTGATGACCCAGACTGCCTTTATGGCTGAGCTTGCAGATGGCAGAACTGAATACTTATGAATTAGTACTAATTTTGAAAGTGTCTCTGCCCAGTATATCTCTGACAGCTTGTGTTGCCATAGAAGGTCTACCATGTATAATGTGCAAAATACATGACCTCCCAGAAACTTTGTTTACACATAAAACACCTGTGTTTTTTTAAAGGTAAAATGGAAATAAATTAGTATGAAAATAGGTACATAAAAAAAAAAAAAGCTAGCTTTAATCTAAAAAATAAAAATTTGCTATTTCAAAAGAATGTAGTAATTGATACAAAATGATGAGTTGTTTGAATTTTACATTTAAACAATGTGCTGCATATTCTCATTTCTTTCATTCATTCACCCACAGCATTAACTCAGTGTTACAGCTTGTTTTGCCTCTATCTTTTTTCTTACAGTTTTCTGCACCTAACCGTCATAAATGAATGTAGTTATGCAAGTTATCAGCAAACTTCAGTACTTCTTCATCACACCAGAAGAATGGGTAAGTAGAGATAATTAAATAAATAAATAAAACAATTGTCCCTTAGTTTAGTAGTCTTAGACTTGACCAGTCTCAAGAAATTTTCAATTTTCGGTATGTAACCACATCCATTAAGAACTCCTTTTCCATTTTCTTGTTGTTGCACTGAAAGAAGAGAAGAAGCAGTAAATTTTTCAAGTCATCCAACTCACTTTTGTTTGTTTTGTTTGTTTTGTTTGTTTTGTTGTTTTGTTTGTTTTGTTCACATCTTTTAGTTAAAATTGTGTGAAATATAAAGCACTCACAAATGAACTCTAAAGCACTCAAATGAACTCTAGAGCACTCACAATGAACTTTGAACACCTCTTCACAATGAAGATGATCAGAGAACAGGAAATACATACAAAGATTGGCTCTTCCAGACTATGTCAAACAACCTCAGGTCAGGGAAAACATTACATTCTCACCTGAACTATAAGAAAGCTTCTGACATGCAGTTCTTTAAGTTAAATCAATGCAACAATTACACTAAACAGAATTTCAAACTTTTCCATATCTAGAATGATTTAACCTCTTCAGCTGTCATTGGGTATTCCTTAATCTGATGTCTAAGTAGGGTTTTTGTTGCAAATGATGTTGCAGTTGATCGTAAATTTTCACTTCAATCAAAATTAAATCTCAATAAAGTATTTCCACATTCTTTAATAATAATTTGAAATTTATTTTTTGCTAACTTTAGGAAAAGTGTTGAAAGTGACAAGCTAAATCTTAAGTCTTGTATGTTTTCATGGCCAAATTATTAATAGCGTAAACCAGCGTCTCTTGACAAAAATTTGATTTCCTTGTAAGGAAACATAACAGTATATTTTGTCTGGTAATTCTATCCCAAATTTTAACAATACTGCTATAATGTGTTTGATAATGTACAATGTTAAACGAAGCTGATTGGTTTGTATTATGAAAAGTGTTTATCATACGATTGCACTACTGTGTAATCTGTAAAACACTGACAGATTATTGAATTGCAAAACACTTTTTCCCAAAACAAGTGAAGTTTCAGTCTATCTTGATGGATATTCAGCAAATTACATAGCATTTTAATGACATGATCAGTATTCACTTTGTTAACAGTGACAAAAAAGTTTTCAAGATTATGATGTCAGTTTGTCTGCAGCTGCTGCTGTATGTAAGTGACATATACACTTACACATGTTTTGGTTTTGTTTTCAAAGTATTGTAAGCAATATATTCACCAAAGAATATCTTTGCCCTGAAGATAACTCCAATTTACTTCAAAATTTCAATGTTAAATATTTGCAATATTAAATTCAGTTTGGGGTTTATAGATCAACACACAACGCTGAAGATTAACATTTTAAAACGTTTTGGGATGACATATAGGCATCTTTCCTTCAATTATGCATTTATCATAAGAATTAAGACGTTTATAGCTAAACATGAAATTTATTTTTTTTTCACAGGATTTCTCTTTATTTTAGAAAGACTGTTGCAAGACTAATTGCATACTTCTATGGAATTAAAAATCTTGAGTTAAATTTTCATGTTTGTGAATTTTGTTTGTGATTTATAAAAAATATCTGACACATGACATTTTTGCTTCTGAACACAATTTCTGTGTGATATCAGGTATTATCCTGCACAGCCTGAAGAGTTAAGACAGAGAAGGGGAAAAAAAAAAAAAAAAAAAAAGTGAATAACTGTTTTCCAAACTGCATTTTCCACTTTATTGAAAGATTTGGAAAAAAAAAAAATCCAGAAAATGCCAATTTAAGAAAGTAGAGTATGGCTCCTTAAACTAGCAGCTTCAGTCAGAAGAATATGGAAGTGAAGCCGTCCTTGGATATTGCTTTTTGTTGTTATTTTTCTTGTTTGCTTTTGTTTGTTTTTGCATTGCCCTTTTTTTTTTTTTTTAATTTGGTTGAGAGTTTTGTAATGTATATTACTGCCAATTTAACTTTAATAGAAAAACCTGAGTTACATCATTTAGCTGTAAAGAATCTCCACAAAATGTGAAATCTATCATTATTCATAGCTTCAAAAGTTGGTCTCCTTTTTAGTGGTGTTTTTTTCAGTGTCAAAGTGATCTAACTAAACATGCATGGAAGATTGCAGTTAGCAAATCAATACCAGTTTTTAATGCACAATAATGGAAGGAAATGTCACTAATGTGTTCAAACTGTTATTGCATTCTTACTTAGGACAAAGAGCTCTGTCACAGCACACCCAGCCTGAGCACTTGTTGCAGATATGTTGATTTCCTTTCAAAGGAAGAGCAGTTCAGCACATTGGAGAAGAAGCAGAAAATGAACCATTAATACAGCACAGGTCTTCTGAGTCCCAAACAAACGCTTCATTTCTTCAGCAACACATATCCGTGGCTTCCATGGTATTCAATAATAATCACACCTAGATAGGTATAAGCCAAGTGAGGAAAATGCAAAATTTAGTATACAAAAGATATACAGGCAAAAACAAACAAAAAGAACCCCATCAACAACAACAACAACAAAACTGAACTGAACTGTTAACTTGTAATACAGCCTATCACAAATGCAGACAGATTTACAAAGGTCTTTCAAGACAAAATTGTGTTTAACATCTCCAAGTTAAATAAAGATCATATAAATGGAAAACATACTGGCAAAACTCAAAAATATACTAGAATAACTCAAAAAAAAAAAAAAGTCTATCTCACCTCTCAAGGTCCTTCCACAGGTTTTATAATAAATGACATAGGAGATCATGTCAGACAACTGCTATAACAGATAGGAGATTCACAAATGTTCCCAACCTTTTTTAAACTCATTTTAACTACGAGCTACATGATTTATTTCAGAGTAACAGGATTACTGAATACCTTTTGGTTGGCAGACACAAAAAAAAAAAAAAAAAAAAAAACCTCCGTAAGCCTATTTGTCACTCCTAGGTGGCACCTATAAAATTATCTGCAATAGGAAAAAAGCCTATTGAGTAACAGATGAACATGATAAAGAAATTTATTTAGCCAAGTATTATGTCTGCATCAGCACTCTTCTGACAATAGGAACACTGAACACAGAGCATCTGAGCTTAGATCAGTTTAGGCACCTGGCCTGTGAATTCTGTAGCATATGGTTCGGTATGGATGATCCCTTGACACAGCTCCGCCACAGGAATATTTTAAATGAAAACAGTTCAAGACAAACTGCTAAAGGGAAAGCCTACTATTGTCAACATTTTCATTTTCATTCTGCATAAGTTTTGTCTACCTGCAGCGAAGCACACTGATACCTAGATATGCAAACTGCATATAAAGCTAGCTCATGTCCTGGAAAGAGCCTAGCTAAAGCAGGATCGTCCTCCTGAGGATCTCTGCCCTGTGTTAGTGGATTTCCCCTAAGCTTTTGGCAAGCAAAAGCCAAAGCCCTTGGCAGCTGAAAGACTTCTGACTTACTACGCAGTACAGATATACTGAAACAGGAGTGAAGGGGATGCTAAGCTACACTGGGTCCTCAGTGCCTGCAGAAGACAGAAAAATGCAACAGCGTTGCAGTCAGCAAGGACCCTTCACGTCTTCCCATACAGTTTGCAATTCCAACTCAGTGACAGCAGGGAGGAAAAGCTCCACAGCCCCTGGCTGTAATACAGTGGTACAGGCAGGTAACAGACACATTGCCTGGTTTTACAGCTAACAGTAATGTAAGCAGTCATGCAAGGAAGGAAATAAATTTAGTTGCAGAACATTTGAGCAACTCGCCTTATCGAAATTGGAAAATGTTCCCACTTTTTAAATCACCTATCTACAAAACCTATTTTAGGGAAAAAAAAAAAAAAGCCATGGAATTAATTTTCTCTAAGAACAGTTAGCATGCTCTTTAGTTACATTCTGTGTAACCTTTCTTCTGTCTAGCTTTCTGTAAGTGGCTTCTGCCAGGAAGAACCTTTCTCTGAGAAAGCCATGCTTAAAATTACCTTAACTGCAAGAGCAGGCACAAATCTTTCTAACTTCTTTACCATCTGTCATTTCAGAGAAAAGAGTCTCCTTCCCACTCCCTCAGACTACCCTTGATGAGCTGCATTGTAGAAAGACAGGAAACCATCGAAGAGGATGTGACTTCTTTCCTCTAGAGCTTATTTACAGCAAGAAAAGTTTTGCTATTGAATTGGCTTTCCAGAGAGGAATAGATAATTTTAATCTCAAAATTATTAGTATTAATATCACTTAATGGAAAAAAAAAAAAAAAGTGCTAGTGTGCTGCATTTTCCAAAGTTCTTCACAGTATTGTAAACAGAGATATTCAAATATACTTGATTTGCTAGAATTCTCAGTTGGATTTTTAAGGACCATGATAATTTGATAAATTGGCCTATTTTTTATTTTTTTTAAGAATTGTTGATATTAAAACATTTTTTGGCAAGTGTGTGAATTAGAAAATCCAGCTGAACTAGCATATCTTTATTTTAAAAATGTAACCTATGCACATTAACATTTCTACTTTTATATTTTCAAACTTACCCTCTCAAAAGTAAGGTAAGAAGTTTCTGAGGATGTCCTTAATGTTGCAGTTCAGCTAATGGGTGCAAAGAATTTCAACTCCGGTTTGTTTAATTGTTTAATAAATTTATTCATTTATATTTCCCCTTCCATGTATTATTTTAATTCTAAACCCACATGAGGAACTGTATTTGTGATAATATTTAAAATAAGAGAGATTTTTAAGAGCCATATTGTCAGAAAAGTTATTAATTAAAAAAAAAAAAAAAAAAAAGTGAAGAAAGAGCCATAAACTTTACATGCGATTTTATAGATATTTCAAATAAACATTGAAAATGTGGAGATAGGAAGCAGGAGAAATCATTTATCTTTGTTAAACGTGTTCATGGTGTTTTAAAGTAATGTAATCTCCCAGAATTCATGTCAAACATGTCTTATGTTTTTGGATATCATTGAAGATATAGGTTTTAGAAATTCTAGTTACTACAGGAAAATGCTGAAATTTAGTTGTTCTTCTTCCCTGACAAATAATGAGAAATCTGAGACCCATGAAGTGTATTGGGTTTACGTGGCAAGAGTTTGGTAGCAGGGGGCTGCAGGGGTGGCTTCTGTGAGCAGATCCCAGCAGCTGCCCCATGTCAGAGCAGAGCCAACTCCAGCTGCTCCAAAAGGGATCCGCCACTGGCCAGAGCCAAGCCATGAGCATCACTGGGTGGGCCTCTGGGAGAGCAGAGTTAAGGAAGGGAAAGAAGTGCTGGGCAACAGCAGCTGGGAGAGAGGGGTGAGAGCCAGCCCTGCAGCCCCCAAGGGCAGCGCAGCAGGAGGGCAGGAGGTGCTCCAGGCACCCAACAGCAGTTCCCCTGCGGCCTGTGGAGAGGCCCCTGGTGGAGCAGGCTGTCCCCCTGCAGCCCATGGATCCCACATGGAGCAGATCTCCACGCTGCAGCCCGTGGAGGAGCCCCCGCTGGAGCAGGTGGTTGTGGCCTGGAGGAGGCTGTGGCCCATGGAGCGCCACCACAAGAACAGGCCCTGGGCCAGAGCGGCAGCCCGTGGAGAGGAGCCCACGCAGGAGCAGGGGGTCTGGGGGGAGCTGCCGCCCGTGGGGGACCCGTGCTGGAGCAGTTTGCTCCTGGGGGATGGATGGACCCCGTGGTACAGAGCCATGTGGGAGCAGTTCTTGAAGAGCTGCTGCCTGTGGGCAGCCCCCGCAGGCTCAGTTCGGGAAGGACAGCATCCTGTGCGAGGTACCCCACCTGGAGCAGAGGCGGAGAGTGACTGAGAAGGAGCAGCAGAGAGGAAACCATGTGCTGACCGCAGTCCCCTGTGCATGTCAGAGGCAGGAGGTAGAAGAAGGTGGGTGAAATAGGAAGGTGTTTTTAGTTTGCTTTTAGTTCTCACTGTTCTATTGGCAGTAAATTAGCCAGCAATAAATTCTGTTAATGCCCCTGAGAGTGCTTGTGATTGAGTTTAGCTAGCCATCAGTGTGAAACCACCATAATAAGCCATGTCATAATTTTTATTTTACATATTATTTTAATTATCAACCAGCCGCAAAGAGGCTCTCAATTGCAGTATGGCAACACCTTGTTCTGTGGCAGAAGAGTTTCATTGTATTATTGTTCCATGTCCACCTCACTACAGGAAGGCAGTGAAAAGATGTTCATTTTGGCAGCTGAAAGATTATACTTTCTCATTACATGTTTCTCATCATCTCTCTGTTTTCTTTGTCAATAAATAAGAGAGAATTGTTAGTGATCACCCACTTAATCAATATTTGACTAGCTGAATCATACATTATGAAATTTCTGTAAAAATGAGACAACAGAATGAACACTTTTGTAGCAGAAAAAGCCTCTTTCCAAGCTACCACTTTGTCATATGTACTAAATTTTGCTTCTGCCCATTTCAGCACTAAAACAGTTTTCTAGGAATGTGTCTCAGCTGACACTGAGCATGACACTGATCTGCCAAAGTGGATAGGGAAGTTCTTGATCTTCACATAAACAGAAGAAATGCTGAATTCTGTGATGCTCCCAATTTCCCTGGAACTGAAAGTGTCATGCATGCCTCCATGCCCCTCTGATTTGGCACAAGTAGAGCAGTACGGGAGGAAAAACAAAAAGCACCTCTTTAATTCAGTGTCTTTAATTCAAGGGTCTTTGCCTTTCTCTTGGTACTGTTGAGGCAGACGTTTTCTCATCAAGGTGCAGAATACAGCAAAGTTATATACAGAAGCTAAAAAATGGGAATGTAAAGGGCCACTCCTCTGGAGAAAAAAAAAAATTCTCATATCTATCTTAATTTATATGGGCATTCATCTGCCTTTACAGTGGCATAGAATGGTGCAGAAAAACGAGGAAAGAGATGCCAGAGCAGAGGTTACAGTTTCTAGATTTGACTTTAAATTTTACTATTAAGTGTCAATCCTGCTTGTCCTAAAACATCTCCCTGGTACTTCTGGATATGGATCACTCAGTCTTCAAGTTCTTTTTTATTTGTTTAGTAATAATATTAAGGGGGAAACAAATACTTCTATTTGATAAGCAACACGTAAGTAGCGCAGTGGTGGGAAAGCAAACTGAGGATAAGTTCACACAGGCTGAAGCAAACTGAAAATGAGCTTTACGATTATTTAACAGGTACCTTCCCTAATATGAACTGTCAGACCAGATATTTTCCCTAGTATGAAACGTTTTTCTCTTTTTGTTATGAAGTCCAGCAGACTGACCTGAATACCCTGCATCTATGCCAGTGGTTTCATGTGATTAAAACCTAAAAATATTTTAGTTAATGTTATTAGGTCTTTCCTGCTTTAATTCAGCAGGCTTCAGCTCCACATAATCAGCAGTATGTGTACAGTAACAATCAGTGCAAAGACACCTAAAATCACTGCCGTCACTGCCTTCTGACTTTTCTCAGGAGAACAGATCAATAAGATATCCAACAGATATTAGAATGAAATAGAAACATTTGCTGAGGAATGACTCCTTTACTTTCACTTGCTGACTCCCGAAAAGTAGGCCCTGCCTTCTGTTACCTAGTGTTTCATATGTAGTTTGACCACTCATAGGCATTTACTCCAAACTATGGTTCACAAGTTGCTATTTTAGGAGCCAAGCTGATGATACACATTTATTGAGCAACCTCAACTCCATATAGAAAAGGGGGCCACATCACTGTTTGCTGTATAGCCCTATGAGTTTATTGTTTGTCTGTTTGTTTAATTGTTTCAAAAAATGCTAGGCAATCTTTACCTTGTTGAGTTAGAAACCAAAGGGTAATATTTCACTATATGGACAGTATGTAATTCAGTCATTAGTATCTCATATTTTAGGAAGAGGTAAACAATGAAGACAAATAAACGAATGCAGGAGATGAAGGATTTGAACTAGCTCTTGAGAAATAAGAGGGATTCGTAATAATATACGGGCATGCACCAAACTTAAAAACAGCGTTTTATAAAATGTTTTATAAAAGTTTTATAAAACATGAGCACTGTGCTGCTGGTTAGACCAATGGCCTGAGTAGCTCAGAGTGTAGCAAGAAGAGAGTCTGCACTTTAACAAAACTCTCTCCAAAACTCTCTCCCAAATGTCTGAAAATGTGTGACTGGGACTTTGTGGATCTGAGGTGACTTCTGTATGCTCCATTAGCCTCAGTGGTTTCTTTCTTCTGTATCGAAATTGCTAACATTTTAATGATGAATAACACAACTTGTCAAAACTCAGCTTTACTTTTCCATACCAAAGTTTGCACTTGTTTCAAGTCGTTTTGGGTGAATAAAAGAAAAATGGCAATGCTGAAGATGATGATTCTTAAATTTTAAAACAACAGCAGCAAAAACTAAAGGTGATATGTGTTTTATCACAGTATTTTCAATGTAAACACTTGAAAAAAAATACTTCTTCCAAGGTATAACTTAATAATAACTGTGATAATAACTGTAATAACAGGAATCCTTTTTCTTTTTGGATCTTGTAAGAAACAGCTCTGTTAACACAGAAAGTTTGTCTTGGAAATTTTGGCATTTTACAGTAAAAGAAATGTAACAAAAATTTACACACTTTGAAGTAAAGAGCTTTTCCTTCTGATAGCATTCTTGCTCTCCTTTACAACCACATATTTATTATTTTTTTTAATCTAAAGAGTAGATACTGTTTCTTCTTTGCTTTCCTTTCCAAAATATCTAATAAAAAGCACATTAATGTACTACAGGCAAAGGAAAGATATTCCTTTCCAGCTCCAAAGTGCATTGCCTTGCCTTTAAGAATGCTGTTGTACCCATTGATTCTGCCTTTAGGCGAGAATTATTTCAGCCCTGAGTATAATTTAGTCAAAATTTGAATGAGGGCTAGAAATCTCAAAGCAGATTCTTTTCCTCTGTGTGACTGACATAGGAAATGGGAAACAAATGATTGCCCAGGTGACAGAAACTTAGATTTTACTCTTCCCACTATAACTGGACAAGCCTCCTTTCTACTGA
This sequence comes from Cygnus atratus, assembly GCF_013377495.2. Classification (NCBI taxonomy): domain Eukaryota; kingdom Metazoa; phylum Chordata; class Aves; order Anseriformes; family Anatidae; genus Cygnus; species Cygnus atratus. The sequence continues at coordinate 70,555,709 of NC_066396.1, forward strand.
TGATCTTTGTAGGTTCGCACCAGCTGAACTGTTCTATACTAACAGTTGGTGAAACTACAGCGGCTGCATAAAATATCTACTTCAAGATGGTTTTTGACAGCAAAGAGCAGTGATGACCAGCAGAAATTCTCTGCTGCTGAGAGAGGAAGTGTTATAGTGCTCATTGGGTGATGGTTGTCTGCTGAAGTTATTTTCAAGAAAAAACTGTAGCACTTAGCTTATCTTGAGTGATTTAAAATTTTTATATTCACACTGTAGGCCTGTCCTGGTGGATAGATTCACAATCAATTTTTCTGTTGTTCAGATAGGTATGTGATGGAAGTGTGAATATCATGTGTGACTGAGGTGGAGGTATCCTGCTGAGGATTGCTAACCTCAGCAGAGTTGTCTGGAGTTACTGATTAACTCCTTGGGGAGCAAAGCTCTTCCAGTTTCATTTTCAGTTTACCAGCAGCATCTCTTAACAGTGAAGGGTTCGTCTGTCTACAATAAAAGCATTTAGAAGTGCTTCTGGCATGTTCATGACTTTTACAGTACTCAATGAATGTTTTAGGAGAGTTTTTGGAGTCTGTCATTGCTTACAAATAGTGCTGAGGAGCTAAAGTTTGCAAACATACATTTCAGAAATTTATACTCCTCAAGAGGATTACAGAGATAAAATTTCTCAGGTGTTGAAAGACAGTGTCCAGGACCAGTAACAGGAAGGTCAGTAGATGAGATAAACATCGTAGATCTTCTAAAACTTCAAATATGAACATGTCCTTATGGCTCCCAGAAATAACTCTGTCAAATGTTTTTAAGTTTATTGTTATGCCACTAAAGGTACTTACATATTAGTGAAGGATCATATCAACAAAAGGTGAACACCTTTATTGCCCTCTGTTCCACCAGATATAGTCAATGTGATTATTCTACTCTAATGTTATTCTCTTGGAGCTTTGCAAGCTAGCTCTTGTAAACTTCACAGTATGTTCTAAACCATGTTCTGCAGCAGAGGAACTCTTCTTTCTTTCTTAAAGGTGGGAGAATAAGCCTACATAAAGATGGTCTTCCCCATACTCACATGCAAATTTGGTGATGGTGTCACAAGCCAAATTTGGGATTTATCATGTTCAGTGAAAATCTGGAGTGCAGAAACAGTCCCAGACTGGAATGGACTGAGAGGCCAATCACAACACAGCCCTCTCTCTGTTAAGATGAAAAGCAACAGGATCAGACCAGCCAGAATGGACTCACAGACTCTTCTGACTGCAGCATAATGTCGTAGAAATTAATGCTATTCTAGACAGATTCTTTGAACGAATTCAACTTGGCTAGAGGACTACTGTCAAGCCCAACCTATACTTAAATGTGAGTCCCATCAAATTCAATTCATTTGGAAATGAAACTCAGGCTCCAGCAGGAAGGAGAGTCAGAATATAACTTTACCATCTCCATGTGACATGCTTAGGCCACTGAACAAGACAAAATGGTTTTGAAGTTGCTTGCATGTGGTATTTTCACTCTGCTAGGCATCTAATCTCCACCATAGCTGCTTTCTCACTCCCCCTCTTCCTCTGAAGATAGGGAGAAAATACAATAGAAATGGCTCAAGGGTTGAGATAAGGACGGGGAGATCACCTACTAATTACCATCACAAGCAAAACAGACTCAGCATAGGGAGATTTATAGAATTTATTGCCTATTACTAGCAGACTAGAACAATGAGAAATAAGAGCCAACTAAAAACACCTTCCCACCCCTATCCATTCTTTTCCATCTTCTCCCCCCAAGCGGCGCAGGGGAACGGGAATGGGGGTTGCGGTCAGTCCTTGATGCTTCATCTCCATCGCTCCTTCTTGGTCCCTCTCTGCCCCTGTTCCACGTGGGGTCCCTCCCACGAGATGCCGTCCTTCCCGAACTGAGCCTGCGGGGGCTGCCCACAGGCAGCAGTTCTTCAAGAACTGCTCCCACATGACTCTGTACCACGGGGTCCATCCATCAGGAGCAAACTGCTTACTGCTCCAGCATGGGTCCCCCATGGGCGGCAGCTCCCCCCAGACCCCCTGCTCCTGTGTGGGCTCCTCTCCACGGGCTGCAGCTCCGGCCTGGGGCCTGCTCTTGCGGGGGTTCTCCATGGGCCGCAGCCTCCTCCAGGCCACAACCACCTGCTCCAGCGGGGGCTCCTCCACGGGCTGCAGCGTGGAGATCTGCTCCATGTGGGATCCACGGGCTGCAGGGGGACAGCCTGCTCCACCAGGGGCCTCTCCACAGGCCGCAGGGGAACTGCTGTTGGGTGCCTGGAGCACCTCCTGCCCTCCTGCTGCGCTGCCCTTGGGGGCTGCAGGGCTGGCTCTCACCCCTCTCTCCCAGCTGCTGTTGCCCAGCACTTCTTTCCCTTCCTTAACTCTGCTCTCCCAGAGGCCCACCCAGCGTTGCTCATGGCTTGGCTCTGGCCAGTGGCGGATCCCTTTTGGAGCAGCTGGAGCTGACTCTGCTCACAAAGGCCACCCATGCAGCCCTCCTGCTACACATTAATTTGCCCTATATGCATTATTTTCACCCATTCACAGCATTGTTCTCTGAATTGCCTAGAGCAAGTTTGTACAGCGACCATCTTTATATTGAGACAGAGACAGCAGTCTCCCTTCACAGCTGCTAGGTCATAGCCCTCCTCCTTCCACACCTCTAATGCATTGTTAAAGTTGAGAAGAGGATGTAAAGGTAATTGTTTTATGCCAAGATGCTAATAGGGAATGGTCTGGAGCAAAATATGTCATCCTAGTCATTGTGAAAAACATGATAAATAAACCATAGAGAGTGGAAACAGCAGGTAGAGATGAAGTGAGTTATTACTCAGTGGTGAGAGGAAAATGGAGATGAGAGGAATTAGTGGAGAAGGGACAATGAGATGAGTACACTTAAAGTGTAAGTGTCTAGCCTGAAAGATACCACATTTAGTGATTGAAGACAGGCAGTAATAGATCACCAGAAAGAATGTAATATGTTAGAGTTGCACAGCTAGAAATGGGAACACGGACACACTTTTCATCACGGTTCAGATAACATCACTCAGACCAGTCAGTCCCTACTGCAGTGCCATGAAGACAACAGATGGCAAAGTGCTAACTGCGCCAGAAGGCTTTAAGAAATACTGGGGAGAAAGGAAAATAAGTTATAAGCATTTGGGGACAATCCAAGATTGAGGCTAATGAGTTATTACTGCGAGAAGAGAGGCCTTCAACTCTTGTGGTGCAGGAATTAAAACTACAATTGAGAGAAAAAAAAAGCTTTTCAGCTACAAGAGGCCCTTGATAGAGATAATACTGTGACAGAGTTTATAAAGGAGACTGGCAACTGTGCAATTAGCATGCTTTCAGAAATCTCATCCATGCAAATGGGAAGCAGAGGAGAGGCCCTGAAGCCTGTAACAAATCAGCACACATCAAAAGGAGACCTCAGAGTAAAAGTATGAGCCCTGCAGATGAGTTGCATTTGTTTCACCAGCAAACCTGCTTCTGTTTCTGCTGTGGCTGCAGCTGCTGCTGCATGCCCCTCTAAACCAGACCAACTCAGGATCAAGTCAGGTTGGGTTATTTGTGGCAAAACCAGTGGAGGGTCAGAAGAAATCAGGATTGGGCAGGGGGAAAGTGCCCTTCAGGAGAATATTTCCAAAGTAAAGTTAAAGAAATCTACCATTCACCTTCTCTGAGTACCACAGATATTCAGAAGCATTTCTTTAGGTAATGGCATTTCTTCGGATAATGGCAGCAAGTGATAGGAATAAGGTGCTGGTATTTATGGGCTGTCTTTTCCTTACCCTCTTTCACCATCTGATTTTAGTGAACTACCACCATCTAACTTTTCAGCTTGAATTCCTTCCTCATGTCCTGTAGCAACTTGCAATCATAGCCCCAAAATACTTGGGGAAAACAACAACAGCAACAACAACAACAACAAAAGATTAGTACAGCCTTCCATCTGTGCAGGTACTCAGATCAGAAAGTCATGACCCCTAACCACTTGGTATTGTATCTCAGCCTGTAGAATTCCCTTTCTTTACTTCTTAACATGTTGTTTCTTTCAGCCTAAGAGTCCTAATTTAACACTGATTAGCTTAATAAAAAAACGATTTACTTATGGAAGTTTGAGCTGTAAAACATGGAAGCATGTACTGATTATTAGCTAAGCATTAGCTAACTTCAACCTTTGTGAAAACACACTGTGTAATGGAAATGGTTTGGAGAATGTTACTTAAATATACTTGGAGTTGGGGGATTGCTTAAGGGACACGTTATTTATAAACATTTCTACCCATCTGGTCTGTATGTTCTTTCAGCACTCATAACTAGTAACCAATTAAGGTTCACTAATTTCTTCAGCAATCTAAAGAAATGCATGCAGTTCCGGTAGATGTACCCAACAGCAAATACTAGCCAGCTGTGAGCCTGATAGTGCCACTGCTACCACAGAATGGACCATACAATAGACTAGCCAACCACCAAACCTCAGGTGAATTTTGCAGCCATCGTTTAGCCAGAGCTATTATCAGGGCCAGAGCAAGACAATTCGTTGTTAAGTGAAGGAGGTTTCCATAAGCAATAGGGATACCTCTCTGGACTGCAGGAGTGTTAATATCCTGAGTGGCAACAAAAATTTGCCCGTAATGGCTTCTGACAAATTCTTCACGTTTTATAACGAACATGTGGAACCATTGTGATCATTGCTCCATGAGCAATGTGTCTGGGGAGCTAGCTTGTCAATGAGGAAGAAATATATGTTTCATGCAGGTAGTATGAGAAAATCTTTATTTCTGAGTCTGTTCTTGCTCGCGAAGACCAACAGTGTGTGCTGACAATTTCTTCTTCTGTTAAGGAGTTAACCTTTCTGCAGATGTTTTTCCCCCAGTGTTTGCTTAGCAAGTTAAAAAAAAGATCAGAAATAACATGGATGTTTATTCAAGAGTCCCACCACAGATTCTTGGGCAGTAATGACTAGAAATCAAAATATTTTCTTTATTTGATATAGAGAAATTAATAAGGAGCTGAGCAAACTGATTGACTTAGTGTGAACAAAGGAGGCTGGAGGTGGAAAAAGAATAGGAAAGACTGTTTCCCAAATTCTTCCTTTAAGAAGACAATTTGTCAAGTTTTAAAGCATAGCAACAAAATGCTGTCTAAGATGATATTTTAGCATATTTAAATATATATATATATACATAAATATATTGTTGGGTACAAATATTAAGGCCTACAAATATTTCACACAAATAATTTTAAGTAGTGACTTATGTTGACTAATTTTCCCTTTACAAACAAATGGCAAAATTATTTCCTGGATTTATTCATTGCATGGCAGATCTTTTTATTTGAGAGAGACTTCTCTTTTTCTTCTGTCTATTCTCCTATTTGGCCTCTGCAAGGATTTAGTGCACTGGCAAAATAAATAAATAAATAAATAAACAAACTAATAAGAAAAATCCATATATTTTCTTCATTTCATTATATTTTTTGATTTGTTTAATGTATAGGTTCAAGGCTTATACAAGACTTATTCAAGAAAATACAAGACTTAATCTGCCATAAAGGAAGGCATTGTCATCTTTAATTAGATCAATGGTTTTGTAAATGCTTTTTTTTTTTCAAGAATAAATCAAAGACGTAGAAAACATTAATGCTAGAGTGACACGAGTTGGAGAAGAAATTCAGATACACAACAGAACATCTGGCCTGAAGTTTATATTAGGTTGGTTTATGTAAGAGGTGAGTAAAATATGCCCATCATTTAAGTTCTATGCCTTCATTTTGAAGTAGGTATCCAGTTTGGCATATATACTCTCTATGTTTGCTGTAAACCAACTTTTGTGCAAATTTTGTTAGAGTAGTATTTTGAATATTTGGGGGTAAACTATACTTACCACCTATATACTTCAGGAAATCTGGCACTTGTGTGCCATTAGGAATTTATTTGAAAAGTATTTGGGTGCAGCCTTTTAGTTTCAATATTTATATTTAAGTGCAATTTTAACATCTGCAGATTTTGTACCTCTGTTGAACTACTTCATTATAAATAGCCAAGAACAGGTGTACTGTTTTACTAATCAATATGAGAATTTCTTAGTTTTAAAAAGATGTTTTCCAAATGCTTTTACTTTTATAAGTGCTCCTTTGTTTTTTATACTACATTGAAAGATAAAATGGAAGTACTGGTATGTTAGCTAAAAGGAATACCATTCTTATTTTCTATTACAAAATGTTGCTTTTATTACCAAAATCAAACGGTTTAAGTACAAGCAACATATGGTTAATGTCATTTATAAAAATCTAGGTATCTGGTGCAAAACATTTAATAGTTAATGGAAATACACCCAGAGACTCCTACATATTTTGTGTCAGGTCACTGCAGTACAATTTGTCATGCTATTCATTTACAGAAGTGAATCAGAAGTAAAGATAATATTTAAAAGTGTGACAGTATTTAATTGTTACATTTTAATGGCTTGTCAGGTTAATAATAGTTTGTGATAAGTGACTTAATACAAGGAAAGCTTTGTAAAATTACCAAGACTGAAAGGTTATCGTGACAATCATTCCACATAGTTCCTACACAGCAGACTCTGAGGAGGCTTCATGTAGCTTTTTGGTAGTTATCATGAGAGTCTCAAAGCTGTAGAGGGCCTGTGTGTCACATGTATGTTGATACTTTACGCTACAGCGAACTTGACAAGAATAGAAAAAGATTTTGTAGTAACAGAACAATGAAGGAAACATTTACATCTCGTACTGTAGAACTAAAACAGATGTGCTGATCTCTGCTTAGCTTGGACACCAGTTGTGAAAACTTGTATTATACCTAGCACCAAAGGTATTGACAGCTTTCACATGTGTGATGTCATCAAGCAGTAAAACAGCTTTTGCAGAGGTTCGATCTTGTAAATTTCTTTATTCATTTATTGGGCAGAGTAGGTGGCAAAGATTTTGGAATCTCCTTCTATGGTTGCAACAGGTGATTCCAGGCTACCTGTGCTGCTACTAAATGCAGGATTCTCATGTGGTAATCTAATGAAAACACTGAATCTGAGTTTATATTGTAATAAGCCATTAATATAACAGGTGAGTTAACATGTATTACTGTGAAAATGGTATGAAGGAGCCAGAAGGATCTGTATGTCATTGTTAGGATGTTGGCCAGACACTGGTCATAATCAGTGTGTTTCAAGACCTGTTATTTTTAAACCTAATCCTCTTAAAGAACATCTTCTTAAATAAATATGAATATGTGTTTTATAATATTCATAAATTCTTCAAGTCCTGTTTCTCTAGAAAAGATTTCACAAAGACCAAAAGCAACAGCTAAAAAGAATGAAGTCATTTATGTTAAAATATGAATGAGTAACAAGATCTCTGGACCAGATCATGAAGACTATTATTATTTATTTTTCTTACTTTTGTCATTTGAAAATATCAGAATACTTCTTTCTTTTTTTTTTTTGTTCCAGAAAATAATTTCACATGTTCTTGATTCCAGAATTACCTAATAAAAAGGGGAAATATAATTTCATAAGTGGGTGTTTTTCAGTCCCATTTTCACAGTGTATGTTTGCTGGAAAATGTGGAAATCTTCAAAATAGACATTAGCTTATAACTTTTGTAGAGGTTTTCAGTTAGAAGTTTTTAAAAACCAGTAAGTAGAATTGTTTTCAGTACAAATACAGGATTCTCAGATTGCTAGGAAGAAAAGAAGATATACTACACCAACCTTTAAAGGCTCCTATCATTTTTCTCTGAAATTTCCCTGAAACAGCAGTAGAAGCACTTAAAAGAATATTTTTTAACATTGTCTTGCGCTAGAAGCAGTATCAGGTGAAGTGCTTTCTGCATATGTTTGCTCCCAGGTCAATAAATACAGGTTATCTTACAAGCCCCTGGGAAAAGTATTGGTGAAGAACCAGCTGTGCTGCTTTTGGGATCAGGAGATAATGCTTGTTGGTTTCATTCAGCTTGTCAATAGTTTCTTGCACTTTTTTTTTTTTTTTTTTTGGGGGGGTGTGGTGGTGGTGGTGATGCAGTTTGATGCAATTAGCACCCTAGAACATTGCGCGTTTATTTTAACAACTTTTACACAGCAGAATGAAACTCCTCAGGAGAAGGGCATGGCAAGTGATCTCTAGGACAAGACTAGCTAAACATGTTTCAAGGAAGACACTAATGTCACTGATCCTGTCTCCAAAGAGAGAAACTGTGCTAGAAAATCTCTTCATTTCCCTGGTGTTGGCTGCCACCCATATTACTCAAAAGACTTAAAATGCCATCCATTTCCCACTCTTTCAACCCTGAGGGAACTGAAGCAAGCTTTAGCACATGTACTCCTCATGAAGAAGGTGAGTATCTGCAGATGACACAAAGCAGGATGTTCTCGTGATTTCTCCTCCTGGGAACATCTGGATTTGTGCTCCAGCAGCTGAGTACCTGCACTACCATTGACAAGCAGTTTTAGACTGTGCGTGTTGTAGGCTGCTGTAAGACACAACAAATGAGAACATAATAATAATAATTGTTAATGGGGCATAGAAGCTTCAAATGAGAAATCCCTGAAATTAGGTGAAAAATCTGTCCTGGTTTACTTTCTGATTATCATGGAAACATCCTGGAGGCAGAAGATGTTATGGTATTGTTGTGGTTTAGCCCGGCTGGCAGCCAAACACCACACAGCCGTTCGCTCACCCTCCCCCCTCCCTCTCCGGGATGGGGGAGAGAAACGGGAAAGTGAAGCCTGTGAGTTGAGATAAGGACAGTTTATTAAGACAGGGAAAATAATAACAATAATAATAATAATAATAATAATAATAATAGTAATAATGTGTACAAAGTGATGCACAATGCAATTGCTCACCACCCGTTGACTGATGCCCAGCCTATCCCCGAGCAGCCGGCCCCCCCACCCCAGCTAGCCACCCCTATATATTGTTCAGCATGACGTCAGATGGTATGGAATACCCCTTTGGCCAGTTTGGGTCAGCTGTCCTGGGTCTGTCCCCTCCCAGCTCCTGCTGCACCCCCAGCCTGCTCGCTAGCAGGACAGAGCGAGAAGCTGAAAAGTCCTTGGCTTGGTGTAAGCATTGCTCTACAACAATTAAAACATCAGCATGTTATCAGCGCTCTTCTCATCCTAATCCAAAACATAGCACCCTGCCAGCTACTAGGAGGAAAATTAACTCTGTCCTACCTGAAACCAGGACAGATATCCACCCCTTATTCCATACCATTTATGTCATGCTCAGGTTACACTCTTTCCAATACCTTCTAATTAGTCACCATTTTCATCTATGATATATAGCAACCATGGTAGTGATGACATACAGTGTTATATGATAATTAACATACTACAATTCAACTCATGGGCTATTCTCACCCAGTATTAGGTCCCCTTGAGGTACACACCGAACCTCCCCATTCTTTTGCATTACCCACCAAGTGCATCCAGGTCCCTGGGCAAAAGCAATCCCACGAATGGGCTTGCCTTTTCCTGAGGCAGGAGTAGCCCAGACTGTCTTACCCAGCATGTTTCTTACGTGCACTACAGGAACTTTATCCCCTTCTACAGTGCGTAACAGGTTTGATTGGGCAGGTCCAGCTCGGTTGGCAGATCCTCTAGTATTGACTAACCAGGTGGCCTTTGCCAAATGTGTTTCCCAATTTTTGAATGTCCCAGCACCCATCGCTGTCAGTGTAGTCTTTAACAGTCCATTGTATCGTTCAACTTTCCCGGAGGCTGGTGCATGATAAGGGATGTGATACACCCACTCAATACCATGTTCTTTGGCCCAAGTGTCTATAAGGTTGTTTCGGAAATGAGTCCCATTGTCTGACTCAATTCTCTCTGGGGTGCCATGTCGCCATAGGACTTGCTTTTCAAGGCCCAGGATAGTGTTCCGGGCGGTGGCATGGGGCACAGGATATGTTTCCAGCCATCCGGTGGTTGCTTCCACCATTGTAAGTACGTGGCGCTTGCCGTTGCGGGTTTGGGGGAGTGTGATGTAATCAATCTGCCAGGCCTCTCCATATTTGTATTTCAGCCATCGTCCTCCATACCAGAGAGGCTTTGACCGTTTGGCTTGTTTAATTGCAGCACATGTTTCACAATCATGAATAACCTGTGCTATAGTGTCCATGGTCAGGTCCACCCCTCGGTCACGAGCCCATCTGTATGTTGCATCTCTACCTTGATGGCCTGAGGTGTCATGGGCCCATCGGGCTATAAATAATTCACCTTTATGTTGCCAGTCCAGGTCCACCTGAGCCACTTCAATCTTAGCAGCCTGATCCACCTGCTGGTTGTTTTGATGTTCTTCAGTAGCCCGATTCTTGGGCACATGAGCATCTACATGGCGTACCTTTACAACCAGGTTCTCTACCCGGGCAGCAATATCTTGCCACAATGCAGCAGCCCAGATGGGTTTGCCCCGGCGTTCCCAGTTGTTCTGCTTCCATTGCTGTAGCCACCCCCACAGGGCATTTGCTACCATCCATGAATCAGTGTAGAGATAGAGAACTGGCCACTTTTCTCGTTCAGCAATATCTAAGGCCAGCTGAACGGCTTTCACTTCTGCAAACTGACTCGATTCACCTTCTCCGTCAGCAGCTTCTGCAACTCGTCGTGTAGGACTCCATACAGCAGCTTTCCATCTCCGATGCTTTCCCACTATACGACAGGACCCATCAGTGAACAGGGCGTATTTCTTCTCATTTTCTGGTAGCTTGTTGTACAGTGGGGCTTCTTCAGCACGGACCACCTCCTCCTCTGCTGATATCCCAAAGTACTTGCCTTCTGGCCAGTCCATAATCACTTCCAGGATTCCTGGGCGACTGGGGTTTCCTATTCGAGCCCGCTGAGTAATCAGTGCAACCCACTTGCTCCATGTAGCATCAGTTGCATGATGTGTAGAGGGGACCCTTCCTTTGAACATCCAACCCAGTACCGGCAGTCGGGGTGCCAGAAGGAGCTGTGCTTCAGTACCGATCACTTCCGAAGCAGATCGAGCTCCCTCATATGCTGCCAATATCTCCTTTTCGGTTGGAGTATAGCGGGCCTCAGATCCTCTGTATCCCCGACTCCCAAACCCCAGGGGTCGACCTCGAGTTTCCCCAGGTTCTTTCTGCCAGAGGCTCCAGGTGGGACCATTCTCCCCGGCTGCGGTGTAGAGCACATTCTTTACGTCTGGTCCTGTTCGGACTGGCCCAAGCGCTACTGCATGAACTATTTCCTGCTTAATTTGTTCAAAGGCTTGTCGTTGCTCAGGGCCCCATTCAAAAGCATTCTTCTTACGAGTTACTTGGTAGAGCGGGTTTACAATCAGACTGTAGTTTGGAATATGCATTCTCCAAAACCCCACGACACCTAGGAAAGTTTGTGTTTCCTTTTTACTAGTTGGTGGAGACATAGCTGTTATTTTGTTGATCGCATCCATTGGGATTTGACGACGTCCATCTTGCCATTTTATTCCTAAAAACTGGATCTCTTGTGCAGGTCCTTTGACTTTATTTTGTTTTATGGCAAAACCGGCCTTCAGAAGGATTTGGACTATTTTCTTCCCTTTCTCGAAAACTTCCTCTGCCGTGTCACCCCACACAATGATGTCATCGATGTACTGCAGGTGTTCAGGAGCCTCCCCCTGCTCCAGCGCAGACTGGATCAGTCCATGGCAAATGGTAGGGCTATGTTTCCACCCCTGGGGCAGCCGATTCCACGTATATTGGACTCCCCTCCAAGTGAAAGCAAACTGTGGCCTGCACTCTGCTGCTAGAGGGATGGAGAAAAATGCATTAGCAATATCAATTGTGGCATACCACTTGGCTGCCTTTGATTCCAGTTCGTACTGGAGTTCTAGCATGTCCGGCACTGCAGCACTCAGTGGTGGCGTGACTTCGTTCAGGCCACGATAGTCCACTGTTAGTCTCCACTCACCATTAGACTTTCGCACTGGCCATATGGGACTATTAAAAGGTGAATGGGTCTTGCTGATCACTCCTTGGCTCTCCAGTTGACGAATTAGCTCGTGGATGGGAATCAGGGAGTCTCGGTTGGTGCGATATTGCCGCCGGTGCACAGTTGTGGTAGCGATTGGCACTTGCTGTTCTTCAACCCTCAGCAGCCCCACAACAGAAGGGTCCTCTGAGAGACCGGGCAAGGTAGACAACTGTTTAATGTCCTCTGTCTCTAAGGCAGCTATGCCAAAAGCCCAGCGGAACCCTTTTGGGTCCTTGAAATATCCTCTTCTAAGATAGTCTATGCCAAGGATGCACGGAGCATCCGGGCCAGTCACAATACGGTGCTTTTGCCACTCATTTCCAGTTAGACTCACTTCAGCCTCCAATACAGTTAACTGCTGGGATCCCCCTGTCACGCCATAAATACAGATGGGCTCTGGCCCTTTACAGCTTGATGGCATTAGAGTACATTGTGCACCGGTGTCTACTAGAGCCTTATACTTCTGTGCGTCAGACGTGCCAGGCCATCGAATCCACACAGTCCAATAAACTCGGTTGTCCCTTTCCTCCCCCTGGCTGGAGGCAGGGCCCCTCTAGTCCTGGTCAGAATCTTCGTTTCTGTGTTTAAAAGACTGCCTACTAGAAGTTGGAGCAGCAAACTTTTCAGAGAACCCCTTTCTCCCGATTGTTTTCTTTTGTAACTCACGTACCCATGCCTCTAGGGTCTCAGTAGATTTTCCATCCCATTTTCTCATGTCCTCTCCATGGTCACGTAGGTAGAACCACAGGGTGGCACGGGGTGTGTACCCACCATATTGTCTTCTTTGCACGGATGCGCGTTTACCCCTAATAGCCGAGACGCTGGTTCGTACAGGTGGGGAAGAAAATACACTCTCTTTAAGTTGGTGGACCTCTTCAAAAAGTTTCTCCAAAGTATTCTCTTTTAGTTGGTGGCCACTGGTTCGTTCAGGTGGGGGGGAATATAAATTCTCTTTAAGTTGGTGGACCTCTTCAAAAAGTTTCTCCAAAGTATTCTCTTTTAGTTGGTGGCCACTGGTTTGTTCAGGTCGGGGGGAAGATGAATTCTCTTTAAGTTGGTGGAACTCTTCAGAGAGGTTCTCCACAGCCGAGACGCAGGCCTGTAGGGAAGAGGAGAGATTTCCTTCGTACTGCCGGAGTTGTTTAGCCATGTCACCCACTGTGGGATCTTCACCGTCTTTCCAGGATATTATTGCCAATGTGCTGGCCCATGTTGATGGTGCATTATGTACAAACTTCCGCCATATGGGTCGAGTACACTGGACTTCATCTGGATCTGTGGATGTTTGTGCGTCGTCTAGGTCCTTATAAATTACTTCCCCTACGGCTAATTCCCTCAGGTACTGGATTCCCTTCTCCATGGTGGTCCACTTGACTGGTAGACATACAAGTTCTTCCTTGTAGGGATACCTTCCCTTCACAGCTAACAGGAGACGCCTCCAGAGGCTGTGAGATCGTGCTCCACAATCTCAGTGATGCACAATGCAATTGCTCACCACCCGTTGACCGATGCCCAGCCTATCCCCGAGCAGCCGGCCCCCCACCCCGGCTAGCCACCCCTATATATTGTTCAGCATGACGTCAGATGGTATGGAATACCCCTTTGGCCAGTTTGGGTCAGCTGTCCTGGGTCTGTCCCCTCCCAGCTCCTGCTGCACCCCCAGCCTGCTCGCTAGCAGGACAGAGCGAGAAGCTGAAAAGTCCTTGGCTTGGTGTAAGCATTGCTCTACAACAATTAAAACATCAGCATGTTATCAGCGCTCTTCTCATCCTAATCCAAAACATAGCACCCTGCCAGCTACTAGGAGGAAAATTAACTCTGTCCTACCTGAAACCAGGACAGATATGGACTTCTTACAGATCATGTTGGTGCTTTTACTCCATGCCATCTTCCTTTGATTTTCAGTAGGAAGAGATTAGATAATGTGTATAACAAAGCATATTTTCTGTAAGAAATATCCCAAATTTTCTAAAAGCATTATTTGGTTAGAAACAGTGAAACATCTTTTGTGCTATCCTTTGTTAAATGCTAGCCCCATTTGCATTTGAACACCTTAGAGACTTAAGATCCTTAAAAGACTTAAAAGTTGGAATAAAATGTAATTAGCATATCAGTTTTAATAGTTTGTTCTCTTACTTACCTCACCAGCTCCTGAAGCATAAGTTGCCCTTATGAACCATGCAACATCTTCAAGAATCCTAAAGAAAGATCATTGCCAATGCTTTGTTATCTGCCATACATGTTCTAGGGCTACTGGATAGTGTAAATAATAATAATAATAATAATAATAATAATAATACAATGCCAATATTTAACCTTCTCTATAGGTCTTGAAATTTTACTGCTTGGCTGCATGAGAGCAGGAATTATATGGAGCAGACATTGAACTGTACTTAGAATTTTAAAATCTCTCAAAACTTTGTTTGCTTTGCAGCAATATTTTGCAGTTTTTTTTTTACTGTGTAGAGGGAAAATAAGTAATTGTCTATCTCTAAGACAATATCCTGTACATGAAAAAAATTAGTCGCATTTTGCAAATTAAGGTTGTTGGCATAAGTCATACTGCTTGTTTCTCAGAAGGCTATTAAAAAGAGAAAAATAAAAGGTGGAAATTGTGTTTATATTCTAAAGGAAAAACTCAAGCACTAATCCTGCAAATACTTTGACGTGCAGTTAAACTTAGTTAGACCTGAATTAGAGTTAGTTCTGTATATACATGCTAACACAGTTATTAGAATGGATGATATTTAAGTCCACTGTTAAAATATAACCTTATATGAGTGAGAGTTGTTTGCCTGTTCCCAAAATCATTTATCTATATCTTAGTACTCTGAAAACAGAAAAAGCTGCTTCCCTATAGTGTTCATGATTGTTTTTGAAAAAAAAAATGTTCAGACAACTATTGGTATCTTTTGTCCATGTGTAGATCATTTATCTCAATCTTTCCCAGACTTTCTTATAACTTAAAATGTGTCTATTCCCCATGCATGTGCAAAGAAAATTTTCAACATATAATTTTGAGAAAAAGATGGCTTATTATTATTACAATTAATTATATGCATATAATACACAATAGTGATGATAAAAGATTTCATAAATCTGTGCATAAATGGAGCATAAAACAGTGTTGAAACCCTTGTTGAATTTTGATGTTAAAGGACTATGTAGGCTCCCCCTCTTCCAACAGAGTTTAGCTAATGCTTTGCTTAGCAAATATCTCTGTATCACAGTGTAGGAAAACATTCTGTATTTTGTTTTCTTCCCCCTGAAAGAACATTTATTTATGCGTTGTCCACTTTTTTATTGTTGATGAGTATGATTTGATACCTGATAAATATAAAACATCACAGAATCATCTAGGTTGGAAGAGACCTCCAAGATCACCTAGTCCAACCTCTGACCTAACACTAACAAGTCCTCCACTAAACCATACCACTAAGCTCTAAATCTAAATGTCTTTTAAAGATCTCCAGGGGTGGTGACTGAACTACTTCCCTGGGCAGCCTGTTCCAACAACTCTTCTGGTAAAGAAGTTCTTCCTAATATCCAACCTAAACCTCCCCTGGCTCAACTTTAGCCCATTCCCCCTCGTCCTGTCACCAGGCACGTGGGAGAATAGGTCAACCCCCACCTTGCTACAGCCTCCTTTAAGGTACCTATAGAGGGTGATAAGGTCACCCCTGAGCCTCCTCTTTTCCAGGCTGAACAATCCCAGCTCGCTCAGCCACTCCTTGTAAGACTTGTTCTCCAGACGCCTCACTAGCTTCATCGCCCTTCTCTGGACTCTCTCGAGCACCTCGACGTTCTTCTTGTAGCGAGGGGCCCAAAACTGAACACAGTACTCGAGGTGCGGCCTCACCAGAGCTGAGTACAGGGGGACAATCACTTCCCTAGCCCTGCTGGCCACACTGTTTCTTATGCAAGCCAGGATGCTGTTGGCCAGATTCTTGGCCACCTGAGTACACTGCTGGCTCATATTCAGCTGACTATCAACCAATACTCCCAGGTCCTTCTCTGCCTTCCTAACCACTCATCTCCCAGCCTGTAGTACTGCTTGGGGTTGCTGTGCCCTAGGTGCAGGACCCGGCACTTGGCCTTGTTGAACCTTGTACAGTTGGCCTCAGCCCATCAGTCCAGCCTATTCAGATCTTCCTGCAGAGCCTTCCTACCCTCAAACAGATCGACACACGCACCTAACTTGGTGTTGTCTCCAGACTTACTGAGGGTGCACTCGATCCCCTCATCCAGATCATTGACAAAGATATTAAAGAGAACTGGCCCTAGTACTGAGCCCTGGGGGACTCCACTAGTGACCAGCCTCCAACTGGATTTAAATCCATTAACCACGACTCTTTGGGCCCAGCTACCCAGCCAGTTTCTAACCCAACAAAACGTACATCAGTCCAAGCCAAGAGCAGCCAGTTTCTCAAGGAGAATGCTGTGGGAAATGGTGTCAAAAGCCTTACTGAAATCAAGGTAGACCACATCCACAGCCTTTCCCTCATCCATCAAGCGCATCACTTGGTCATAGAAGGAGATCAGGTTCATCAAGCAGGACCTGCTTTTCATAAACCCATGCTGACTGGGCCTGATCGCCTGGTTGCCCTGCAAGTGCCGCGTGGTGACACTCAAGATAATCTTCTCCATGAGCTTCCCTGGCACTGACATCAAACTAACAGGCCTATAGTTTCTGGGGTCAACCTTCCGGCCCTTCTTGTAGATGGGCGTCACGTTTGCTAGCTGCCAGTCGACTGGGATCTCCCCTGATAGCCAGGACTGCTGATAAATGATGGAAAGCAGCTTGGCCAGTTCTTCCACCAGTTCTCTCAGTACCCTTGGGTGGATCCCCTCTGGCCCCATCGACTTGTGGACATCTAAGTGCTGTAGCAGGTCGCCAACCATTTCCTCATGGATTGTGAGGGCCACATCCTGCTCCCCGTCTCCTTCCACCAGCTCAGGGTACTGGGTATGTAGAAAACAACTGGTCTTGCTGCTAAAGACTGAGGCAAAGAAGGCATTGAGCACCTTAGCCTTTACCTCATCTCTCATCACTAAGTTTCCCCCCGCATCTAGTAAAGGATGGAGATCCTCCTTAGTCCTCCTTTTCGTGTTAACGTATTTATTAAAACATTTTCTGTTATCTTTAACAGCAGTAGCCAGATTGAGCTCCAGATGAGCTTTGGCCTTTCTAATTTTGTCCCTGCACATCCTTACAACATCCTTATAATCCTTCTGAGTGGCTTGCCGTCTTTTCCAAAGATTATAAACCCTCTTTTTTTTTCCTAAGCTCTAGCCACAACTCTCTGTTCAAGCAGGCCAGTCTTCTTCCACGTCGGCTTGTCTTTGGGCACGTGGGGACAGACCATTCCTGAGCCTTTAAGATTTCCTTCTTGAGGAGTGCCCAGCCTTCTTGGACTCCTCTGCCCTTCAGAACTGCCTCCCAAGGGACTCTGCCAACCAGTGTCCTGAACAGCTCAAAGTCAGCCCTCCGGAAGTCTAAGACAGCAGTTTTACTGGTCCCCCTCCTGACTTCACCAAAAATAGAGAACTCTACCATTTCATGGTCACTTTCATGGTCACTTTGCCCAAGACAGCTCCCAACCACCACATCTCCCACCAGTCCTTCTCTGTGAACAGAAGGTCCAGTGGGGCACCTTCCCTGGTAGGCTCACTAACCAGCTGCATCAGGAAACTATCTTCCACGCTCTCCAGAAACCTCCTAGACTGCTTCATCTGAGCTGTATTGTATGTCCAGGATATGTCTGGGAAGTTGAAGTCCCCCACGAGGACAAGAGCCGACGATTTGACAACTTTTGCCAGCTGCCTGTAGAATTCCTCATCCGTCTCCTCATCCTGGTTTGGTGGTCTATAACAGACCCTCACCAGGATGCTTGCCTTGTTGGCCTTCCCGCCGATCCTAACCCATAGGGACTCAACCTTATCATTCCCAGTCTCAGCCTCGAGTTCCACAACATCAAAACACTCTCTAATATAGAGCGCCACACCACCACCCCTCCTGTGCTGCCTGTCCCTTCTGAAGAGCCTATAGCCAGTCACTGCAACACTCCAGTCATGGGAGTGGTCCCACCACGTTTCAGTGATGGCAACATTATTCCAAACCAGGTGAAATAGACCCTCAGTTCAAGATACTATGAGTCTGAACTCACAACTGAAATATAATAATCATAAAATGATTTATCTTTTTAATTTTAGCAAATTCTTTGTCAATAATTTCTATAAATTATATTTTGAAGCTTATGTTCATTATTTTTCATTATACAAAGTGGTGTGATGGTGTTTCAATTAAAACTTTTTCTCCTTGATAAAAAGATGGAAAAATCGAATAATCTCACTCTATATATTGCTGAAAAATGAATATACTGTTATTATTTCAAGTAAGTGCCTAATGGAAGAAAATAGTTTAATTGGCTTTTTTATTTGTTAATAGATTTCATATACATTTCTATTTCTCCTGTTATTTTGAAAGCATTTAATAAGTGATAAGTTTACATTAAAGACAAAACTATTTGAAAAACTACACATGGAAATTTCAACCATTTTGACAAATTTTAGAGTTTAATTTCAATTTGAAATTGTAATACAATATTCAATTGAAGAAAACTTTTCTCTAGTGTTGACAAACCCAACATGATGTGAAAGGAATTAGTTTCAGACCACTGTGAGTAATAATTACTTGCACTTCATAGATTCAAAACCAGTTACATGAATTAATGGCAGAGTCAACAGTGTGACTCTAATCCTTCTTATTCTCAGTCTATAATCCAACAACAAAATGCAAACCGGAGGGAAGAGATTTTACATATAGTAGGTGTCTAGTCAATAGTCTTTAAAAGCACAATTGCTATTCTGCTGCTGCAGTTCTGCAAAATATTCAGCTTAAAAGTTGCTCGAAGTCTGATTCTGGAGCTTCCTTCAATCTAGAATATTCTGTACAAAAAATATACAGCTATAATAATCAAAAGGGACTATCTATAATGAGTGTTAGTTTTGGTAAATATCAGACCTTTATGTAAGCAAAAAATATTATAAATTTTGTCTTCAGAAAAATACACAATCTACAACATTGAAGAACATATGTTTTAAAAGTACCTTTGGTTTCATACACAATGAATAGATTTTTAAACACCTGAATACTGGACGCTCTTTGTCATTATATTTCAACAACCTAGTATTATGACTATATGAACTGTACCATTACCCAGTATGTAACATTAAATGTTGCTATCCAGGTATGCGCAATGTTTGATTCAGCTAACCTTTCATGGAGCCTTCCGGGATAAGTAATTTAGGACGTATATTTATATACAAGCAAATAAATAACCTCAGGAGGATAATTCCTTTTGTTGTCACCCTTCTGCAGCATTAACTGGATGCCCAAACAAAACTATTGTAATTTTGATTGTTATTCTACATCAAAGGCAGATGGAGCTTGTACCTGCATTTTCAACCTGAGGAGATTCCGAATAGCTCTACCTTGAGGTCACTACCTCTCACATAAGTCTGCAGTATTACTGTTATCACCTAATTATATACATATGTCTGACCTGAGTAAAGTTGCCATTACAACTAATGTAACTTATTAGTAATTCATATGACTGACCTAAGTGAGCTGATGTGCTCCGCAGCTTCTTGCATTCCTTTTTTTTTTTTTTTTTTCCTTCTCAAAACAGGCAGATATTACCCTCATTCTATTCATCCTGTAATTCCAGAGAGAAGTCAAAAGACCTGTTCAGCTGGTTTATGGTGATAATGCTTTTTCAGGAAATACCCATTTACATTATCTATGTTTCTGTTTCTTCTCTCTTGGAATTTCTGGCAAGAGAAATTGTCCAGAGCTTTATATAGTTCCTAATAGATTGTAGGTTTTCTTTATGGAAGGTTTTGGAAGGTTTTTCATTTGGCTGGCCACATTTGACTTATTAGCACAACTAATCTGTCATTCCTTAATGAGTAGGAAATTTTAGTTATGTATGAGAGTTCTCTCATATAGTAAAAGTATTTTCCACATTTTTATCATTAAATGATTACGAAATCATTTAATCCCAGAAACCACGTAATTTGGGTATCACATATATTTAACTATCTTCTTTTGGTTGGCACAATTTTATTTTACCTTTGTGTTTATGGATTAGTACAATAAATATTTGCTGGCCTTGAATCACTTTCCTAAAGAGTTATTGAAGAAGAAAATAATATATCCTTTCTTTGTGTCTGATACATGATGTAGGAATTAACACTACATTTCACAGCAATTTGAATTTGTTGAAGTTTTTTAGGGAGATAATTCTGAATATAAATTGGAACTTTCAAGGCAAATAATGGATAATATCTGTTGAAATAAAAGGAAAACATGTAAGAATTTTTTGTGTAATGTTTTGAAAAACTTGGCAAACCATTTTTATTAGACCAACATTGTGTTTTATTAACAGGTTGTAGCTGATAATGTTTCCCATACGGGATACAAAAGCTGCTTTTCATTCTTAAAGTGGACTTTCTGAGTAACTTAGCTTCTAATAGCAGTTGCAAAAGACACATGTAGATGATATTTCGTTGTTGCTTCTGTATTTATAGTTGTGGTATGAGAAATTATTTATGAACCTGACGCTTTGAGTTGGATCAAAGGGGCTTGAGAGTGCCCTTGCCAATCTGAGCATTGTTTAGTAGTACTTTGAAGTAGAAGCAATATCAGGTCTTCTTGTTGAATTAGGACTGTTGTTATTTTCTTTTCAGTTTGCTGGCA
This sequence comes from Cygnus atratus, assembly GCF_013377495.2. NCBI lineage: Eukaryota > Metazoa > Chordata > Aves > Anseriformes > Anatidae > Cygnus > Cygnus atratus. The sequence continues at coordinate 70,576,476 of NC_066396.1, forward strand.
AAGGAAAAATGGCAGCAATTTTATTTTTCTCTGAAGGCAAATATTACAAGGTTTTTATAGTAATACAGGCTTGCTGAATATTCTCAGAGGTCTGAAGGGATTTTGCTATTCAATTAACAGTTTAGTTTTTTTTTTAAGCCTAATTACCTGCAGAACCACAAAACCACAAAACTAGCAATAGCTTGGAGACTGACTAATGACTATAAGCTGACATAAAGGATGACCCCAATGCACAGAACTTTTAAAGTGCATTAGAGAAAAGATAAAAGAGGAGAAGGGTTTCTCCTCTATCAGTGTATACACTGAGCCCACTGAGAACTGGATACTCACAACTGACCAGTGGGGTGTAACTCTTGTGTGACAGCACAAGAAGTTGAGGTGTCCAGGCTCCATCAATATAGCTGTTCAGTTAGCTGAGCCATCCTAGTGACTTCAGCAGCATGTTTTCAACAGCAGCCATCACCTGATCACCCACAGGTAAATCCATGAACTAACACAGCACAGAGGTAAATGTTAAACTGTCCACAACATCCTTCTAATGTTGCTTACGTGCTGAAACTTGAGGTAAGATACATTTATTTATTATTCTAAAAATGCAACTTAAAAAAAAAAATCCTAATGATAGCAACAGACAATAAGAGACACATAAAGCCTTGTTACTTATATTCCACTGTTTTGTGGTTTTTTTTTTTTTTTTGTTTTTTTTTTTCTGCAAGTCTGAGTGAATTTCTGTCCCCCTGGAATTTAGACGCTTTCAGGATTTTAAGCGGTAAGTAATCTGAAAGCTTCATGCCTCTGAAAGAGTAATGACTGAACCTTTCTTCTTTTCTAATAAGGCTGAGTTACGGCTTATGTAGCTCAAACCAAATGTTACAAACTGAAGGTGAAGAAATATTGGAGTCTTTTGGAATATGGAGTAAGCTTTGAAATACAGAGGGAAATATGACATATGAAAGACAGTGTTGCAGAATAGGCAGCTAAGTGGAATAACTTATTTAAACCATTCTTTCTTTCCATTTCCCTGAAATGGACAGGAACTGGTGTGATCACTGATGATACCTCCTTCTGTACTGTCATCCCACACTGGCACCCATTCAGCTTTCCCAATAAAACATTATAGTATCACAGTCCCCCGTTTTCTTCACAATTATGTCAGCAGTCAGGGTGTCATTCATACAACATTGTTACCTGCTTCAGGCCAAAAGACAAGCCTTATAATGCACTGTTCAGAAATGTCAGAATCAAGTTATTAGTTATAAAAATTAGCTGTAGGAGCTTGTCTGAATCTTTGCACAGAGGTGTGCACACTTTTAACTCAGCTAGACAATGGCAGATGAAATATACGGAAGACAAGCAAACCTTCGTTACTCTACCATCTCTCCAAGCGTATAGAAAACCTTTCAAAATGAACTGACGCAGAACTGCTTGTACAGGAGGTGAGACTCACACTCACTGTGGTACAGCTGTAGAAACAGATAATCCTGCTAAAGCCAATGGCAATAGCTTCCTTAAAGATGAATTGTGTTATTTTTTTACAGTGCTGAGGAGGAATGACAAGTAATGCTGGTAATGTACTTTTCCACCCATTTCTTCCTTGAGCATCCAGGCATTTTGCTCTATGCTGGAGTAGAAGGGAAACATACCAATCATAGTCACAATTTTGGAAATCCAACTATGATTGTTATGGCTGACCTGAAAGACAGGGCTAGCATTCCCAAAAATCCTACTCTCAATGCAGCGATTTTTTTTAATAGACAAAACCCAAAAAGAGCTGGCTTAACAACAGCTTCTAAGGCTAAGGAACCAAGTAATTTATCTTGGCTACTATGGCAGCTAGCAAAAACTACTGAATAAATATTACCAATCTTGACTGTTGGTATTTTTATAGACTGTATTTTACCCAGCAGTTTGAACATAAAAAACTCATGGCTCCAGGACATCCCTGGATACTGAAAGATTCAGAACATATTTTGTCTCAAGACTTTCTTCAGAAAATATTCCTGGCACAAGAACTTGACTTTACATACTGCTACAGAAAAAAAATATATATATATATATATTTATATATATATATAGTATTTTAAGTCATCTATGAGAAGCACATGCCTAAGTCCGTCTCTATTCAGTTACTACTCTTTATCATGACTTCTATTTAATTGATACCCACACTAGATTTTCTGTTCATGAACTAAAGTTGTATTCAGGTAAGGACTATATGGGAAAAATTATTGATATAAATATATCTTGTGAATCTACCTTTGCTTTAATTTTATATATAATGCTTCACTATTTATTACTATTACTATTGATCTCTTAATCAATGCAGTACTAGATTAAAAAATTCAAATCATTTCCCTTTCACTGTCCCTCTTCTTTTGTCCTTAATCAAATGTGAACAATAGTACTAATTCCCTGCATATTCTTTTTCATGTCTTCATCTATTGGTTATAAGTCACATTGTTTGGGAAAGACAAGACTTTTTACTCAGAAGTTTGCTAGTCATATTGTTAAGAATCTCAAAGCTTGTCAAGAATTACCACTCCAAAATAAATCGTGTGATCTCACAAATGCAGGCTGATTGCACTGTCATCTACAAATCTTCTAGATACCTGATCCTGATTCTCTATCACTATGCACCTTGAGTCATCATCCCCAGTTACACTGAAAGTAAAATGAGTGTTAATATGCAGCCACAGAGGCCTGACCCAAAATTTGCACCATTCCCTCTTTTGAGGTATAGTTATCAGAAACAGGACCTGTCAGTCATATTGATCTGGGGCATTGAGAAGGGAGAGAAGGCAGAGAAAGTGAAGAGAGATTTCCAACAGAAACCTTTTGCAGAATGTGTCTGCACAGACTGTTTTTACATGGAGAGTAAGTTTTGTTTTTTACTTGGAGTATAAGATGAGGAGGTTTTGGTAAGGACTGAATGGCAGCATGCTTACACAAACTAACCACGTGCACTGGCTCACCTCTGAAGAGTTTTCAGTAAGTTACCTCTCTGTTATTGATGGAAACATCACAGGTCCTCTGTCTGTTATCACCACATATGGTATGGTAAGTTAAGTTACTTTGTATTAGTAGGAAAGACAGTACAGACTAGAAAGATCAAATGATTAAATACATATATGGTGACTATGGTTCAAGTTTTGCAGACACTTCTTAGTGTGCCTTCATATTCCTGCATACATAAACTTCAGTGGAAATATTCAGTAAATAGGATTACACACTTTAATCCTTTGCATTTTCAATTCAGGTATTTATAAGTAAGTGTGTTTGTGTTTAAATGGAGTTTTACTTGATTTATTTGATGTGGTTCAGTATATGTAATATGTATATTTCATTCTGTGTGTATTTATACATATTTGCCTATATAACTTATACATATATACTAGTTACAAGGTAGCAATCATTAAGGCAAATCTTATTTGTAGATATAGTTTATATCTCGGTGAACAAATATATTTTCTGTCTCCCGTTCTGTTTTAAAGTTTGCTTTTCTTTTTAACCAGAGGAAATGGAGATGCTATTGCTCACGGAAATCCTCATTAGGTTTGCCAGAAGCACAGAATATACAGACTAATTTAATTCTTTTTTATGACATTATGAACTGAAGCTGTACTTTGCCAGAAAGGAAAAGAGACTGAAAAGAAAGAATCGCTGTTCAGTACTGCTCCTTGCCCGACAGACTGTCATGTTTAAAGTGGATTTACTTATAGCTCTTTAGTGTCCTTATGGTGAGCCAATCCTATGTCAAGCCCCCTCACATACCTGTACACCCAGGGGCCAAGAGGATAATACACAAATTTCTGTGTGGCGGCAGTTTTATCTTGACATTTCACCCCCATGGTTTTCTGGGAAGAAGTTAAATTGGCCCTAGCATTTCAGATCAGACAATGATTGGCTCTGGTTCTCCAGCAATGTTGTAGCAAGTCTACTATTAACAAGAGGGAGAAATGCACTATTCCATACTAGATAATAGGTCACATTTCATCATCCCTTAGGATATTTTATTCAGTCCATTAAACATTTCCAGTTTTGTTCTGGTCCAACATAACAACAACAACAAAAAAAAGAGCTTCTTTTATCACTTCCTTCCTTTTTTGAACTGTTCTGTATCAGAAAATTATTCAGCACTAAAACCATTAAACATCCTGGAAAATGAGGTATTGGGAAAATATTGCCAATGCTTTAAACTCACAAAATTGAGCTTGATTTGAGAGAAGGCCTTCAGTCAAGACATCACAGTGCCTTCTTACAAATCCCAAATTTAACAATATTTGTGTTAATTATACATAGTTGTGTATATATATACAGAGTATATGTATGTGTAATATTGTATGGAAGGTAGTATTCTGTGGAGTGTGCATATATATGTATGTTTTTATGTATGAATGAATGTAGATGCAAATATATTTGAAAAGATGCAAACTGAAACAAAAGCAGTTGATCTAGTATCTGTTAATTTACTTGGTCAAGAACAATAACATTCTTTTTCTACATACCTACTATATATTGTAGGCTTTACTATTAAATAGGAATAGGAATCAGTAATAGTGGAGCATATACATGTTTGGCTATTATGAGGTACTATATTGGCATAGTATATGAGCAGAAGTTGGAGTGTTCTTGTTTCATTTTCTTGGTTGTGGACTTAATATCATTAACCATTATGCTGATAGTAAGTATGTTGCCTTAATAACTGATAGTTAACAAAAGCTTTCTCAGATGGTTTGATGAAGAATGGGCATGTTGGCATTTTACACATCCTTTAAATGAGTAAACTTTAGTGGCAAGTATATTGAGAGTGTAAATCAGGGAAAGGAAATCTGATCACATGAGTTTTAAAGTCTGAACTTTCTCAGGCAGAATGAGCTTGAATTCCGTGACACTTCTCTACAGTGACTTTTTATAACATTTGGATGTAAATTGGAAACACAGGAGTAAAATTTTTAGATGCCAGTTTAAATTATACCAGTATGAGTTTTCCTAAATATAAACATAGAAAAGATACATTGGGTGAAGCTTGGAGCAGAAGTCAGAAGTTTGGGGCTCTTTCTTCCTCATTCAAGAACTCTTTGCATTCTGCTATGGACCTTCAACAGCATCACATTTCTTGCAGAGCCACGGAAGTGGCTCAGCTCAAACGTCTCCTATGGCTGGTGCTAAAGCACCATGGTTCCTATTTCCTTAATACCACGAAAGCTATGCCATTCATAACATTCAGACTGAAGTAAAAGGTCCAGTTCATCACTCTCACAATGACAGTCTTCTGGAGTCCTGAGAAATGTGGAATCCCTAGAGACTGTTTTGACAACTATCATTCTGACAAATGAAAAATGAAATTTCATAATGTTTCTAGCTAAGCATTTACAGCTTAGGGATTCTGCTGAAATTTTTACAGGTAGAAATACCAAAAGACACAACTGCTTAAATCATTACTTGCTGTAAACAGGCATAGAACCACTGAAGTCAATTTAACTATGCCAATCATTCCACTTGAACATCTAACCAGTGGGAAATTTACTGTACTGGAAGCTCAAGATGGACAGTCACTGATGTACTTGCTTCGTGACAAGTCCAAAAGGTACTATGATCAAGGAAAGGTACAATTTTTCATGAAGTGAACTTTTCTCTACTTAGATCCCAAATGGATTTCAGAGGAGGTTCCAAAGAATGTATCTTCTAGTTTTCATTTGCAGTATAGACTTATACATGTACACCACTGAAAGGTGTATGGGTATACTTATGGGTATGGATGCTATTTTCCTACACCAGCCATACTATAAGTAAATTACTTCCTTTTAATTAAGAACTGTGTAGCACTACACACCATTATCATATGAGCAACTCATCATCTCCCCCAAGTGGATCATTATATTATATTACCAATATGCTGTTCTAGGCTATGTTGAATCTTATTACTCTTAAGTTCTGATTCAATATGAAACTTGTGTTAATGAAGCTGTTACATGTCAAACAAATTATCAAAATCCACAAATTAACTTACCGCTGAAGAGGAATGGTTTCTTTCTGGCTCTTATCCATACAGCAAAATATATATATGTATACATGCATAGGCACGTGCATATATGCATATGAATTAAATGGTGAACAAGCATACAAGTAAGGATAACTCTTTATCAGAAAGTTTTCTTCATAAAATCTTTTAGCTTTTACTCTGTTCAAACACAAGAAGATGTACAATGCTCCTGAAACATAGGAGGTTTCTTGTAGACATAAGGAAGCACCTTTTCACTGGAAAGGGGACCAAGCACAGGTTACTCAGAGAGGTTGTGGAGTTTCTATCCCCAAAGATATCCCAAAGCTGTCTGGACATGGTCCAGAGCAACCTGCTCTAGGTGTCCCTCCTTGACTAGGGGGGTTGAACCAGAAGACCTCCAGGGGTCCATTGCAGCCTCAGCTGTTCCCTGTTTCCATGATTTTACGAATGCCCATCCCAGTTCCATAAATCTATAATAGTATGTATAAGTGATTCTAGAAAGACATGCCACTGAGTAAAATGTGACAGAGTCTTAACCGCATTACACTCATACATCACTTCTCTGTCACCTCTATTTATTTATTTATTTATTTATTTTTTACAGAGATAAAGTAAAATATGTCTCACCTAAAAGTAGTATACCCTTCTGATACTCCCTTTTTCCTATCTCCCAATGCCCTCTGGCTTGGAAAGTGCTGTTTGGAACTGTTGTAGTTTATCCATCTCTCTGTTACTTTTCAGAATAATTTACTGGCTACTCTCAGATGAAACTGATAGACATATCTGTTTCATTGCACAAGACATCTGTGTAAGAAGGCAGAAGAATAGGTAAAGCAGCCATTGAGACATAAAGAAGCTATCAACAAACCAGAATTCTGATGTAATTAACTAGCAGATGGATAAACTTTAAGGTGTGAGCAACTAGATGCTCTTAATAAAAATAATATATTAGAATTTTGCAGTTTACAACATTATGCATTATCAGCAAGTAAAGACACTGCAGCAATTAAGAATCTTCTAAACAGATCTTAGGTCGGTAGACAAACATGCTCTTCCTGTAGATCTAAAATTATGTTTAACAATGCTATTGCCAGAAATCTTATGAGGACAGGAAACATTTTGATCAGGTAAAATGTCTTATTAAAATAATGTATGAGAAAATTACCTTGAGATTTAGTAGAGGCTTTAGAATTTTAATCATGGAAACTGATTTAATAATGCTAATAACATATATATATATATATATATGTATGTATATATATATATGTAATAAGCAAAATGTTGGAGTAGAAGCTTGTTTGAGGATAGTTGAGAAATAGGCAAACATAGATATGTGATCTAGGGAAGGGATGACAGTAGTGGAGCCAAAGATTACTGATGTGTATACAAAAACTAATTCTTAATCAATTTTGGATTAGAGTGCTGTTGGCTCAGTATGTCCTGGCAAAAATTTCGATGTCAGCCCTTACTCCTCCTGAAACTGAAGTACCCCTTACACACTTACAAGTGGATCTTACAGGCTGAAGTTGTAAGTGGCCCTTAAAGACTGCAGATAATCTTGTTGTATTACCTCACTCTATGTACTACATTTTCTGTCAAAGTGACAATCTAGCATTTGTTCTGTGGTTTCACATTTGTATGTAATTTGCACTTGCAGGGAGGGTTTGGAATAGCAAATAGCAAATTTGGAACAGCAGAACTTGCATGCATTTTGCTCAGCTATAAATGATGACATAAGGCAGTAAGGAATGAAAAGCTTTGTTTGAATACTGCTGGGAAAAGGAGGAAAGAAATATAATCCTGAGTTTTGTGTATGACAAGAGTAAATGAAGTATTATGTAAATAAAACCTTGCTTCCCTATCCTACAAAGAATAACCAGATTACATTTGCTACTTCAAGTTGCTAAAAGCTCTTTTCACCTCTGGCAGACAATGAATTCCCAGCTCGAATCCAGAGGCTTTTTGCTGAAAGCTTTTTGTTTCATTGTAGTTAAGGATGTGAATGATCAGGTGAAAGTGTTTCATTTCCCCTATTTGTGAGGCAAAGAAGATGAGACCATTGTCTCAATGAATATGACAGGACACAGAGAGAGAGAGTTCAGTGTTTTTTCTGTAGTGGAAGCTACCTCGTACACCTCCTAGTACTGAGAATCACTGTCAGTTTTGCAAGGACGACAGATGTAACAGATTGAGAGACAGAATAAATAAATCTATGTTGGTGTACGCATTGCTCTAACTGGCTTAATTAATTATCTCATGGAAATAAATCTCCACACTACATCACAGATGTGGCAGTATTTGGAAAATTGACAAAGCCCTTCTATTCCGGAGTACAAGGAGTCCCTTGCACTTATTATTTGTATTTATTCACTTATTAGTTAGAGAATGGCCATTCCATTCACTAAGAGAAAATTTCAAAATTCATAATTGACACATCCCAACTGAGATCCGTCTCCAGACTGTGTTACCTGTAGTACAGTGCTTACTCCTTTTCAGTGGAGTGAGGACTGGATCATTCTTTTTGCTCCATTACAAAGGGGTTTCCACAGGGAACCCAAAAGAAGCAAATCTGAAATCCATGGACTACTACAGTACTGTGTGGAACCCTGAAAACACAGGGTTATGTGGGGTAATATTTAGATTGGCATTGCAGTTATTCAGTGGTGTAGTAGAACATTCATACAAGGTAGCTGTATTGTAGAAAGTCTCTTATTAAAAAAAGATATTGTTCTCACCAAAATATTGATTGTTCTAAAAAAAAAAAAGACAACTTATCCTATTATTAAAGACTGTTCAATCATAATTTTTCAACCACTTTGGAAAAAAATATTTTCTAGCATGAAATGGATAGAACAGATACTGATTTTCTTTTTAAGTTATGTCGTTAATAGTAAGAAGGCGGGCAGCACATTATTTGCTTTTGAAGGGAGACAGAAATAATAAAAATATTCTTTTAAAGTCTGTATCAATATCCAACTGAAAATAAAAGTCAAACTCATCGTTTTGGGGGTTCTTTTTTATTTATTTTCTGCATGTAACATCACACCATCTGTCAGACATTTAAAATGGAATATTAGCATGAGTTGTTTATATTGAGAAGGGATACTTTTCAGAGCATTCAAGATTTCTTAAAGGTCAGAATGACATGGTTGCTGTGGTTGGAAAAGTAGCTGTGACAGTGACACATCTTTACAGAACAGATTGACTCTCTGGGTTAGATCTTCCTATGTGGCAAATTTATGTAGTTATATTGACTCAGATTAGGTTATATTGATTTGTGTCAGTATTGGGACCTCTGTGTATTCAAGTTATATCAATTTCTTTTACTGATAAAACCAAGTGTACTTTGTATACCATAAAGTAAACTGGGCACAAAATCAGATGAGAATGATGCCTAAAATCATTAAACAATATTGTAGTTAACGTATTTTTCTTCAGTAAGATAAGACGGAGAAAGATCCTGAATTTATTTAATGAGGTGTTAGAAAGGAGAAAAGGGCCAGGTTCATCTACAGCTGAAAAAGTAACTTGCATTGACAGAGTAGCAAAGGGATTTCTGAATGGGGTTTAAATTACCCTGCTTATTGAACTGTATTGTTTTTCAAAACTGATATTGATACAATGAGAATATTCCTGCTACCTTAGCTTTTCTCTGGTTTGAGTATATGCATATGCATGCATACATATATATGAATATTCTGTGCTATCATTCCTATAGCAATATCTTTATATGCATTAAAAAAAATCTACAAGTAGGAATAAACAAGTGACACAATGAAAGTTTTATTGGGCATCACTATTAATCACATTACTTATTTAAATTCTGCATCTATAAAATACTTGTGTTTGACAAGTATAAATGTATTATATATATACTAAAATAAATTTATACTTTCTCTACATTAAAAATTAGAAAGGCAAACATTAAAAAAACCAACAACAACAACAAACTTCTAGATGACTTTTATGGGATTATATGGGAAAATTTGTATCAGCCTTACCATGGAACAGTACATTAATATATACCAAACTCTAGTTGTTATTCAGAGTCTTTTCCTACATTAACCTGAGATTTTTTTTCCTTCATCTAGGAGAAAATACACCTTCAAATGAACAAAGATAGCTTTCTAGAGTAAAAATCAAATGAAATTGCTATTCCCCTAATTTTAAGTCAGCATCTATAATCCAACAGAAAAGAGTTAGTACCAAGCTAAACAAAAATGTGGTCCTGCAGACTATCTTACAATCACTTGTTAATTAATTTGTAAATTTTAATGTGCTAAGAGATGCTTCTCAATACAAGTGAGATTGATAATGCCAAATGCCTGAAGAGCTATGTATGAACGTCAGAAATTTTAGATGTGGGAGAGTTTTTTAATAAAAAAATAAATAAAATAATTAATAAGTGAGACAGATGTTTGAAAAGCATGAGACCAAATCCACCAGGGTTACCATTAGCAGGTGTTTCTAAATTCCAGACCTAATTCAAAATTTTCCTTAAATTATCATTCTCTTCATTTCAGCTTCCATGAGAGTTTGTACATCCACTCAACCCCCTGGCTCCAAACGATCCCCAGCATTGTCATGGCTCTTTCATAGTCTTCCTTTGTCATCAAGACCAAGATCTGTCTTGCCTAGAAATTCTTCCTTGGCAACTATACCCTCAACAGCAGCTGGCAAGGAGCAGAGTATCACATTTAATTTCCCAGTTGTCAGGAAACACAGAATTGATTCAGACCTTTCTTCCTACAGATGGATCCATTTATGTGCTGTTTTTCTGGTTGTTTTTTCCCTCTGTTTGACACACACGTTTCTTTTCCTTTTCTTTTTTTTTTTTTTTTTTTTTCCTTTTTCCTTTTTCTTTTCCTTTTTGGAACTCTAAATATTTTCTCAATTATCAAATCTGGGAAAAGTTCTAAATAAATCTACTCTAAAATGTTGTTGACATTCATCAGAATGAAACAGAAACATATGAAGTTTTATTCAGGCCTCCCCTTTCAGATTGTACAATTTCCTGAGAGAAGCTGAGAGGAACATTGGCAGCAATAAAGGAAATGCTGCATGAGCCTGGACATCTGTATGATACTGTAGGGAGTTCAGTTTATCTCCCTTCCCTAGAGCAAAGGGAAGTGGAAAAGCAGTGTCCAGACTATAAGACATACAGAGACAATATAGGGAGGAAAAAAAGTATATACCCATGATTTGAGGATTATACAAGGCTGAGACAGAGATTTTGGATTCCCTTTTCACTCATGGTCTTGCTGAGGTAGGAAAATTAGTGTCATGTATTTTTAAGACCTTGAATGTTTATAAGAATTTTCTCTACAGGATTCCTTTGAATTATTATGAAATACATGTTCTCAGTCCCAAAGGGATTTAATCAATCTAAACTTTGAAACCAAGGTTCTTTTAGGTGGCGGAAAAAAAAAAATCTTTAAAAGATTTTAATAAATGTTGTTCATACGGTGGGGAATGTGCCTGTGAGGAAAAGTAGAAGTAAGGCAGGTTTTGTTCAGCTGCCCAAATGCAGCTTTAGAGGTAGCTGTTCAAATCCCTGCTTCAGCATTATCCTTCTTGCAGTGTTAGTTCATTTCTTAATTCCCCTTCCCACTGCTCTAATGCAAGATGGGCATAAAAGCCTTATTTTTCTACCACTCTCTTTTTGGAGATGGAAAGTCAGATCTTGTAGGTGGAAGAACTGTATTGTCAAGGCTATTTTGGAGTGAATACATAATGTGATGGGGTCTTTGCCATAGGTTATGGTGGACTAGTAGGGCCTTCTGGTGGCAGTAAGGCCTTAGTAACCAAAACTACAGTCACAGGAAGAGTCTTCTCCAGTAATAGGTACAGCTGTAGTTAGCAGAACCATAGCAGATTCTGGGTGGGGATTAAGAACCAGAAGTACTGGAGAGATAAGTACCTTTGCCTCTCCTTTTTGCTTTTTCGGTTTTGAGAAACTTATTACTCTCTAGATGATACATTGCAGCCGTCGGTTTTGTCATAATGTTTTGTTTTGGCTCAATATTTAAGGGAGTATGGTTTTTATGTCAATCTGTTTGTCAACATCCCATACTTAAAACACACTCAAATGGTAAAATACTGATAATGTACTGCGAAAACAGCACAGTACCATCTCCACTTGGCAATCAATTAGAATCATATCAAATGCTATCTAATACTAACTAGATTTATCCATAAATAATGAACCATGCCTTTTGACTTTAACAAGTGAGACTAAATAGACATGAATCTTGAAGCTCTAGCAGTTAAACTAAGAGTATACTCCCATGAGTTTTCTTTTGTGTTGTGTTTTGTTTGTTTGTTTGTTTTAAGAATAATAGTTGTTTAATACAAACATTTAAAGATCTACTTCCATTTTAATGCATTATTATTTCAGCAAGCAACACTGAATATGCAAGATTTTTTCTATGAAAGTTATACATGCATGCTGAAGGGTTTTTATTTTCTTGGCTGCTTGCTGGAGTTCAATTACTTTTTGCAATTAGCTACCATTTTGCAGGATTACTTGGAAAAACAGCATATAGCAACAGAAAGTCAAGGATAATTCTAGGCCAGTGGAAGACAGATTGACTCATTTATTCAGTTCTTAAGATCTGATAATTACAATCAGGTTTGTTTGCTGTTTGTCATGGAAATGAGTCACAAGGTATGTTTCTTTAAGAAGGTATCATGTGTGATGTAGCATCTGCCATGGTAAACTTGGTTTCATGGATTATGGAAAAGAATACACTTAGCATAGAAAGTACACATAAAATGACTGTGTATGTATTCTCAATGATATCCATGTGCTGCAATGGCACCACATTCCATTCCCTTCATTTTCCAAAGCATCTCCATGTGTTTTTCTTCAGTGTGTGTTTGCGTGTGTGTGTGTGTGTGTGTGTTTAATATGTACATATTCACAGGCTGGTTTACACAAGATGATATTGGCAACTCATAAATTGATCAAATGTGAAATTCTACATATCCCATTTTTTCTAATCTCTCACGACTGTTTATAGTATCATTCCCTGTTCCTCTGAGAATATGGTGTTCTCCTGCTGGTTTTATTTTTAGCCTGTCAACTGAAGTCTTAGCTAGGGATCCTATCCATATATTAAAGTCCTTTGACGACATAAGAAAATTAAGCTCCTCTTTATAGAAAAACAGCAACCATGAGTTATGAAGTAGCCGAGAACTGGAAGTGAAGAAGTGCAAAGAACTGAGGGCAAATGCAACATTAGCAAATTTGAAATTACCAATTAGGAGACTAGAAGAAGAATTGAATACAATTTTGTTCTGAATAGATGTGGCACAAGGACTCACTGTTTTGGAATCAGAGGACTTACTTTGTTTGACATCTTTTGATTATCCTTTTGCTTTTTGTTTATTTGTCTGCAGTTGCTTTACTCTCAGAGATTAACACACACACACACAACACAGGCTTTGTATCTGAAGATGTAATTTCTTAATTTGGCTTCAGCTAGAGGAGAAGGAAAGAAAAGAGAAGGGAAGAAGCGCAGTGGGTGTGAACACTATGGCAATATCGGCTCCTTCCATTCCTAGGATGGCCCCTGACATTTTATGAATTCCCATTGGACACTGAACAGATCTAGGTCTTAAAAAGAAAAAAAGCAAAGGGAAGACTAAACATCAACTAAAAGTTTCAATGGAAGTTTCAAACTTAGTTCCTTTAATGTATACTCTGATAACCTAGATAGAAATATGACAAGTTGCTGTTCATTTCATTAAATACTGTGTGAAAAGATTAGATATAAGTATCATATTACTATATAATTAGAAGGATATATTAGATCATGGCACAAAACAAACAACATAAGGTACAACAGGGACCACAAGGCACAATAGGAAAATATGACATAAAAGCTAGGTACAAAACTGATAAATATTTGAGTGAATAATTTGTAAAATTAAACATTACAAGAAATAACTAGGAGACTAGAAAAGATGAGCTACAAATGAAGATTGAAAGAATTTGTGTTGTTTTTTTTTTTAACTTGTTAAAGAAAAAAACAATAGTAGGAGTTAAAATTAGTTGTTTCCTGTGTAAAGCATTCTTGCAAGCAAGAAGGAACTGTGCTGTTTCCTACACACAAGATGAAGCTTGAGGACTTAAGCACTCAGAAACAAAAGAAGTTCAGGATATGAAAGGACGGCGGCTAAGCATTGTTAGAAGTAATTGTATATTTTCCGTAGTCAGAGACAAGTATTTCAGGAAAGTCTGATTCTGCCACTAGATAGCAAGGCAGACATTCAAGGATGTTTCAAATGGACCTTATTTTTTATGATTCTTTTATTATTTAAACCAAATGATGTTTTGAAAAAATCAGTACACTTTCACCTAAAGTCTAATCTGAACAAGTTACATTTGGTTATGTTAAGCCTCAGATAAATCAGCATTATAAAACTTTCTAGTACACTTTAGCAACTCAGCAAATTTTGCTTTAGATGATGTTTGGTTTATCAACAAATGAACATTCTGTTCAAGTTCTATTACAATCACAGTATCTCTGCTATTTATTCAAGAGGTCAGCCTGAGGTTAACCCTTATTTTCTTTGAATGACAGACAGTATGTGATGCACATTTACAGGAATTTTTCCAAAGTGGAATCTTTTACAATAGAATGTGTTATAGGAATTCTGACAGAGCAGATGCAAGAGCTTCTGATAGTATTCTAAATGTGTCTTTATACTATATGTGATAGAACTCTTCCTTATATACCTTTAACGGAGAGGACTAAATTCTTGTGATATTTCTAGGAATGGTAATGGGTATGACTTCTAAGATATTTTCAGCTACATATACGAATACAAAGATATATATATATATAAAAGTTGAAAGAATTTATCCTTTGACCCTGCCAAAGACAGAGCAAATTAAAGACAATAAGCAAGCGAGCTCCCATGTAGTTAATGGAGGCTGTAGGAAAGAGTTGGATAGATTCCCAGAAGTAATACTAACACTTTCTGAGAAAGTTGAGAAATATACATATATATTGTTTATCTTCAAAAATATTTGGCAGAACTGCTTTTTGAAATGTTATTTTGCTGTCATCTACTTAACATTTAAAAACCTGCTTGGGTTCATAGACACCTGATAAAGATAACTGGAAAGGGACTGTGGCAGACATTCAGAGGCTAACTAAGTTATTTTTATGTCAGCAAACCATGATTTCTTTGGAAAAAACAATTAGTCCTATGTTATGTACTTAAGCACTTCACTTGCTGTTCAGTTCTCAACAACCAATGTCTCAATGGATGGCAAAGAGATGCCAGTGCCTTTTCCCTTCCAGCTATATGCTCCAGTGTCACTTAGCAGTGTATGATCAATTTCAGAGTCTGTTGTCACCTTCAAGACACTTGATATGTCAATAACTCAGTGATTGCATATAAAAACTCAAAAGGATGGGGAAGCATGGCATTTTAGAAAGATGCAAATAGTATATGCAATACTGCAGCATGTAAGAAAACAATATATACATGCTTATGATCTTGTTGTGGATGATTCTGTTTGAACTTACATGACTTTTTTGCCAAGGAGGAGAAATGGTGTTTCAGAGGTTACTGCTAGCTTTTTGCTGCCTAATTTTATTAAAGTTTCTCTTGCAAGATCAAATTATTTCTAAATGTGTGCATGAAGCATGTGTGCATCTCTTTAGCAACGAATAAAAGTATCATAATGAATAACAGACACTTAATTAAGAGAAGAGTTTTATTTGTTTGTTTGCTTGTTTTTTGTAGAGAGATCTTTCTGAATGTACAGTGGGGAAAAAAAAATAAGGAGAACACTAAATTCATATCCATGAGGGGGAATTAATAGAATAACCCTTTCAGTGATATGTATAGATTTTCTCTTTTGTATATGAGGAAAAGCATACGTCAAAGCAGTGATTTTGGCTGATGTTAGATATGTATGTGTAAGTACATGTAGGGAAGGGGAAGGCAATTAGCAAAGAGCCTTCGTCCTGCAGTAATTGATAATTAGTGTCATGGTTTCATAGTGAATAAAGTCATGGGATTAGCACTTATCTCTCATTAGCCAGCTAAGTAAATTAGAATTAAAATCATTTCACCATTCTGCAGATTCTGCAAAATGAATCATTCTGCATCATATGCTACCTTTTAAACACATTTTAAACACAACACTACAGTGACATGGAAAAAAAAAATATCTTGTTGCTAAATTCCGTAGCTAAACATAGTAGGAAAGGCAGGGAAGGACACCAAATTCAATGCAGAATACTTAAAAGTATCCTGAAAGCTGAAAAAAATAACATAAGTCATCACAATATTAATCTCTTATATAAACCTTTTTAGACCATGATTCTCTAATGAAAGAATATTTATGCCATTTGTGTCAAAGATCTGGAATGAAATTTAAAATATTGTGCAAAACAATAATAATTAAGGAAATATTAATAAAATATCCTGAGCATGAATTGTGTATTTCAAGAGAGAAATTTTTTAATAAATGGGATTGTGAGTTTTATCATTTTGTATCTGAACCAAGAGCCAAGTTAAAGTAGCTCGTACGTATGCCTTGCCTGACAACAACTTCTCATCTTCCTTGCAATGCATAATATATGAGTGGTTCTCCAACCCATTCTTTTCAGGCTTTTTATCGAGCCAAAGGTAAATTTACCAAAGAATTTTCCTGATTTCATGTGTGAGGCTATGCACATCAGTAAACATAGTGACCTGAGGAGGGAAGAAATGCTACACAGGGTCAGACCAGTCATCCATCTAGCACAGTAAGCCATCTCTGATAGAGACAGCAGGAGACATGCTTTGAGAGGTAGCATGCAGCCTGGCCACTCTCCGTTATTCCATTTGGTTTCCACCATTTGGCAGCTTGGATAAAGGATGTTATAGATAAATTACTGTACCTATACAGCATTACTATATCTGTACAGCATATCTGTACATTAAGCATCTGCTTATGGATCCCAAGAATTGCTTATCCTTTCCAAAGATCCCAACACAACATTCAGTCTAAAAATCTACTCACTATCCACCGTATAAAAATATTTTTTTCTGCTTTAACAGGACTTCATGTAAGTGTCAGTAAATTCTAGTTTTCTGAAATTGGGTGAATAACAATTCTGCATTCATCTTATTCACCACTTTCATGATTGTTGTTAAAACTCTGTTTCATGTTCCCTCAGTGGGATTGCACTAGTTTCCAGGTGTGCTGATGAATCAGTGCTCTCGGTAAGGCTGTTAAAATATTAATGGCAACTAGTGGAGTTTCTTCTATCTATGCAGATGTAATTTTACGGATAATACATGTTTTCTCCCTCAACGTTATTCAAAATGGGAAACTGGAAGTTGTTGCCTAAGATGCCAATGGTGTTTATTCAGACTCTCAAAAGCAAATCAGGAGACACTGGAGAGGATGTAAGCCCTTACTGTTTCATTGCATTGGTTGTTTTCAAACTTCCATGTAGACATGAAAAAGAATATTCACATTCAGCACTTCATACAGCATAGAAGAGAATAGGTAGCAGATGTTACAAGTTTTACAGTAGTAGTATGGTTACTAAAAAGTGTACCTTCTTCAGCTATAAGAATTTAATATATGCTTGTTATACTGTGGTACTGAGTATGGAGTCAGTACTGCAAATCTGGGGTTGCAAACCTATTTATGTTATTGTAGTCATTAGTCATGTTCAATGTTTCACTTCTGCAGTATGAGCAAATGCATGAAAAAAATGAGATGGCTATAATCCTTTCTGGTGCAAAAGTGTTTTGTGTGTTGGTGTTGGTGCTTTTTAAAGAACGTCACCACAAAGACATGGAAGATATATTTTTGATGTTGTTACTCCCCACTACAAATTTTTGAGTTATTAGTGACTAGTTTCCTTCACAGTTACTGCTTGCTTGTGGCTGGTAGATAATGTATAGATAGCTGGTATGGTGAAGGTCATCACAGAAACACAAAGACATACAAATTACATCATATACTATGATCAGTATCTTGCCTCCTTGATATCAAGCAGCAAAAGCATAATTCATAGGCAGGACACTGTAGCTGCAGATTTGTTATAAGTGCCAATAACTGCAGAAAAGCATGACTCCAACCCCTCTCTCCAAAGGAAGAAAATGAATGCCTGAGAAATTCTGGGTATTATAATTATATATTTTCCAGTCTTTTAACCATGTTTTTTATTATTATTTCTCACTTTACACTTCCTTCTTGTTCTAGTTTTGTATATATACACAAACAGTTGGGTTGGTTGTGAAAATGAGTTTGTCTTCTCATTCATAACTCTCCTACAGTCAAAAGACAGAAGAGATAGATGGTGCCATGATCATAGGAATGACATTCAAATACATAGATATGTAATTTTATGTTAACCTCTATCAAATGCATGAGTACCTGTATTATGAACTTACATGAAATTACAATCTTTGGAGCAATCCAAATATAAACCAACAGGTTGGAAAATGAATACATGGAAGTATTTTTTTATAATTCTTGTTGGAAGTCATTCTAGGTTGGCCCTGACACTAGAAACTAAAAGTACATAACTGTTACCAGAATTTGAGTGCATAGCAGTTTGCTTAGATTCTTAGATTCTTCATAAAAGCATAACTTTCTGAATGTTTAATGTGACATAAATGTCATAATTGGAGAATCTGGATGCTGAACTGTGTTTTAGCTGCCTAAATGAGCATCAAAGTCTATGGAAAACTGATTACATAATAAGCACATGTACACATATAGATGTGTAGTTAGATCCACCTATTGAAATATGGATTATTTCCAGAAGGAATATAGATTCTATTCATGAGAAATTTATCATCTACAAGGTAAGACCTTCAGTGTTGGCAATAGATCTGTGCAAGAGCTATAGACTGGAGAAGAAACAGAACATGTTTACTTTCAACTTCTTTCCTAAAAATTAATCCTCAATATGCTCTGAATTCTAGAGCTAATATTATCAGAGTTACCTCGTTCAGTTTTGTATCTTATTAACCTAAAAATTTGCATGAATTTCTCTAAATTCAGGTTGCTTTCTTGTGAGATTTCTACTGTCTCCTAATATGTATGTATGTATCTATCTGTCTATCTATCTATTTATTTATTTATGTTAAAATGGAGAGAAGAACAGATGTTCTTAAGACACAATCAAATTAAATTTCATTCAAGAATTATAATTTTTTTCCAGTAAATAAAATCATGATAGGGTCAATATTCTATTCTTGGCTTCATTAGGATTTTTATATATATTATTCTTTGTAAGCTTTTCAGACTAGATTCTGTAAACTTGACATCTGTCTACATGTCGTTCCTACTACAGTTGAATTCTCTTTCAGTCTACTGCTTAGGTTATGCATTCAGAGTATTTCCCTGTAATTGCTCTTCTTTTTGCCATATCACTAGCCGTGGATAAGGAAACATGATATGTAGTTCAAGGAGGTTACAGTCCTGTACACTTGAAGTTGGTGTGCTTGCATCTGCTTCCTTTGCTAACACAAACCTCCAGGTAGCCCCAGTGTCCCATGTACAAGGGAAAATGCATGCACTTAAAGACTGGACAGCTCTGATATAAACTGCTTTACCTTCACTTCTCCATGTATCTCTTAACATGTCCAGCCAGATGCCAAGAACTGGTATGAGGATGCGTATGTGTATGCTGAGCACATTTTCTCTGTGAATTCTGCACATTTCTACCCTTCAGTTTGATCCACTGCAGTTAATAAAGACTGAATTGAATGTGAGTTGTATCTGACTAGTTATTTCTTTGGGGATTCGTTTAATATTAAAAAGCTCTGCTTCTCCTTTGAGAGTCTCATAGCATAGGAAGCACACTGAAACTTCTTTTAAAAATATATCTGAATTAATATAAACCTTAAGTCAGGATTCAAATTGCATCTGTCCTCTCCCTCTTTTTAATCTAGAAGAGTCTTATGTATCTCCATTGAAATTATGGTGTATTTAGGGCTCTGTTGCATTTTGGTTTCTTTTTTAAACTTTATAATCTGCCAGCTTTTAAAATCTTGAGAGGATATTTTGAGTATCCCATTGCATTTGTGTGTGCCCTTTCACAATGTGTCACCATAAAGAGACACATCCTTGAATCTGCTGATCTCACTCAGATAAATCAGCCATCCACAAAGCATCACAGTTCTATTATTCCTGAAAAAATCTGATTTTTAATCCTTTCTTGAAATGTAAATATGTTGCTTTCAGAATGCATGCTTTGTGCTGTCTGTACGTAGACTAAGTACCATTGATCAATAAGTAAACTTCCAAAAAAATATGCTTCCAAAACTCCAATGATTAAATTGAAACGTAAATTACAAGGAATTACAACAACTTTAAATGGAGTCTTCTTTTTTTTGTTGACTGGTTAAAACTGGCATCAGCAGGTCAGCTGAAAAAATACATATTTTCCCCCCTTTGGATCACACAAAATGTCTTTTTACTACATGAACTGGGAAGATATATTTTGTCATTTTGCCTGGAGCAATTTTGTTTTCTCAGAAGACTAAAGATACTTGGCTTTTGGAGTGTCCAGATAATACTGTAGTTATTGTTTTGTAAGAAATAGCTTAAAGAATTAGATATTTGTTTACATATGAAAGCCTCCAAAACTACTTTGTTGCTAGATCATTTCTTCCCCACTGACTGTTCTTATTCTAAGGCCCTTTTATTTTAAAGCAATACTTTCATCAAATTGAATTACATCCCAAGTGTAAAATGTACTTGCATAACTGTTTGAAGTGCTAGACACCTAGCTTAAAAATGTTTCACTTGTTTCTCTTAATTTATAACATGTGTACTTTATCATCTCCAAAGCACAACTACGCAATATTTCATTGACACTGTATTTGTTCTGCCAGTAAGCTTACTGTCAAACATTTGTAAAGAGATACTTGCAAGTAATGAGATTTCATTATTAAAGCTCTATTTTTTTATTTATTTTTTTTTTATGCTGAGAGGTATTGTCTCTGATATGCAGAAACCTGAAAATGCTTATGTATGTATGAGGTAATTATATTCATGTCAGCAGTCCTATTGAGTTAATGAGATTATTAACAAGAGAAAAGTTGCTCTTATTTAGGTGTTTTCAGAATTAGACTGTATTTTCTGTTTCTGTGTTTTCAAAATCTTAGAAGCTGTTTAAGCAGCTCTTTTCCCCCTGGATTTGTTCGTTCCTAATGGTTAGACCTATATTTTACAGAGAAGTGGTATCCAAGTCCTCTAAGCAGCTTTAAAGATCTAAGCCTAATATACTTGTTATATTCCTATGCTAATGTCATCACTTCCCCTGCTTCTGTGCTGATTTTCATAAGCATTGCTAATCAGTATGACAGAACAATGTGATTATTTTTTTTTTATCTCAAGTGTTCTCAGCCTGTCTTATATGTAGTCCCACGAATATTAAAAAAAAATAAAAAAATAAAATTATATCCCTTTTTTCAAGAAGAATGTTTCCTGTATGTTTTGTTTGTTTGTTTGTTTGTTTTGTTAGGCATCTGCTGCTGCCAAAAGAGGAATTGATTGGCTCCTACTGTGATCCAATATAGTTTTTCTTCTGACCTCATTTTTTTAAGGAGGTCTTCAACTTCCAGATTGTTTTGAAATTCTGTGTCCCACTTTGTGGTTGGATACCCATTCAGCACAGTATACACTAATTATGAATTTATTGTGAAATTACTTCACAGCATATTCACAAAGTGGAAATAATATTCAGAATTTTGCAATTACTGCTTTGTGGAATATCTGTTCTTCAAATGCCAACAGATCCTTATTTTTTCCTGAAAAACACATTTTTATTACTGGTAATAAAATAGTGGATTTCTTACATGCAGAAATTGTGCACAGGACTACAACTTACAGAGCAGATAACTTATAATTATGTCTGTCTGTGATACATTAGCTTCCTTCCCTCAGATCTCTAAAGATCAGGTTTTGCTACTCTCTTATTTACTGCCTACAGAGGATCACTTAGGTACAGTTTAATTTTATTCTGTCTATAGACAGCACACAAATCCTTTTCCCATTTTCCCTTCATTAACAAGGTCTCATAGGCTTTTCCTTCCTTCCTTCCTTCTCTCCTTCCTTCCTTCCTTCCTTCCTTCCTTCCTTCCTTCCTTCCTTCCTTCCTTCCTTCCTTTCATTCTTTCGTTCTTTTCGTTCTTTCGTTCTTTTCGTTCTTTCATTCTCTCTTTCTCTCTTTCTCTCTCTCTTTCTCTCTCTCTCTCTCTTTCTTTCTCTAATCTAAACATACCCACTTTTAGTTTTAAACCATCACCCTTTGTTCTATCACTACATGCCTTTGTAAAATGTTTCCATCTTTCTCATAAGTCACCTTCAGGTATTGAAGGCTGCAATAAGGTCTCCTCAGAGCTTTCTCTTCTCCAGACTAAACAACTCCAGCTATTGCAGCCTGTTTTCATACCAGAGTTGCTCCAGCCCTCTTATCATCTTTGTGGCTTTCCTCTGGACCCACTCCAACAGGCTCATATCTTTCTTGTATTGGGGGCCCTAGAGCTGAACACAGCACTCCAAGTGGAGCCTCGCAAGGGTGGAGTAGAAGGGAAGAATCACCTCCCTCAAACTGCTGGCCACACTTCTTTTGATGCAGCCCAGGATACGGTTGGCTTTCTGAGCTGAAAAACCCATACTTCCAGCTCATGTCCAGCCTTTCATCCACCAGAACCCCCAACTCTTTGCCTGCAGGGATGTTGCCAATACAGTCATCCACTAGTCTGTGCTGATGTTTGGGATTGCCCCAACCCAGGTGCAGGCAGGACTTTGCTCTTGGCCTTGTTGAACTTCATGAGGTACATGTTGGCCCACTTCTCAAGTGTGTCCAGGCTCCCCTGGATGGCATCCCTTCCCTCTAGTGTGTCAGCTGCCCCTCTCAGCTTGGTGTCATCAGCAAATGTGCTGAGGGTGCACTCAATCCATGTCCATGTCACCGACAATGTTAAAGAGCACCAGTCCCAGTACTGAACCCTAAAGAACATCACTCATTACTGATCTCCACTAGGACAGAGAGCCATTGACTGTAACTCTTTGGCTGCAACCATTCAGCCAATTCCTTATCCACTGAATGGCGCACCATTCAAAACCATCTCTCTCCAATTTGGTGATCAGGATGTCATGTGGGACCATGTTAAGGCCTTACAGAATTCCAGGTAGGTGATATCAGCTGCTTTTATCTTTTCCACTCCATCACAGAAAGCCACTAGATTGGTCAGGCACAATTTGCCCTTTCTGAAACCATGTTGGCTATCTCAGATCACCTCCCTACTTTCCATGTGCCTATGAGCTATTAAAATAGCTCATGATAATAATAATTTAATAGCTATGGTCTGTTAAAATAGCTTATTCCTCAGCACTTGCTTGACACTGTACTTTTAGCACATACAGATTTTAGACCTTCAGTACAGGAAAGATGCTGACAAAGTAGAGAAGCTTGGGGGATGAAACCAGGACAGCAAGGTTAGAGCACTAACCTTGTGAGGAGAAGCTGTGGGACCAGACTTTGTTCAGCCTAGAGCAGAGATGGTTTTAGAGCCCCTAACAGCACCCTAGTGCCTATTGGGCACTGCAGGAAAGGAGAGAGAGTGGGGAAATAAACAAAAATGAGGAAGGTTCCAAGTGGAGATATAGTAAAAGAATGTCCACTCTATAAGTAAGCTTCAAAACAGGTTGCTCAGAGATGTGTCAGACTGTCTGTTCTTGAAGATTTTTAGGAATGGATAATGCCCTGAATACCTGTTTGTGAATTTTCACTTCTGACTCTTCTCCAAGCAGGAAGCTAAACTAGATGACCTCTGAGGTCCCTTCCAGCCCAAAGAAGTCTCTGATTCTCAAACTAAATAAGTCTGTGGGTGTAAGTGGGAAGAAAGTAGATTGTTCTTGGTGGAAAATAAATATATATATATATCTGTTGGAGAGTAATATTTTGAATTAGTGTTCATTGACCCATTGACTTTTAAAGAGAATACCATAAAGTTGATTATTTAAGTTGAGAGGAGTTCATTTATTTTCTGGGGTTCACACAGTCAAATCCCCAACTCAGAGAAGATTTAGCTAGATGAAGTTGTTCAAGACTTTTGTGAGTCTTAAAAATTGACCGAGACAAAATGTCATGTCTGTATTTTAAGCTATGAACACTGTACCACTACTTACAAATATTAAATAATAAATGTTTTGACTGCAGATGATGTCAGTGAGTCATCATGGCCCAGTTTTGGATACCTGTTTTGAGAATTAGTATTTGTGGTCATGATGAGTCTGCATGGGATCCCACTGTAGTCAATTTATCAATCAAACTTCTTGGCAGGCTGGGTATACAATATCACAAAAGGGCCTTTAGTCACAGATAGAGAAGCCGAATAAGCAGTACCTGATTCTGAAACACAAGTGTTCTAAGAACGAAGTGCAGCAGCAGTCCTGATGCTTTACAGCTTCTTGTCAAAATGCTTTCAAAAAGTATCCTGCTCAAGTGTTGGTTATGCTTTTCATCTGTTGTGCTTCCTAAGAAGGTATTGGACTAAATTTTTATTAAGTGAAAAGAAGGTGGGCATTACTTATTCTACCAATAGCAGTTAATATAGTTTATGTTTCTCTGGGAGGCTTTATAACCAACAAAAGAAAATAGAGAAAAGATCTTTATTAACCATTGCAATATATTAAGCATACCCATTAACACAGACCAAGAGCTACAGAAATGTGGGGCTGAAATAAAAATCAACTTTGAAGTATACCTTTCCTTCCAGAGAAGAAATGGGGTTTGGGAATGGAAGGAAAGGGCTCCTGGAAGAGCTGGTCAAAGGAACTCATTGAATGGCTACAGCAAGAAAGCAATTAGGTCCATGAAAAAGTAGTAAGAAGTCATGTCCTCATAGGTATGCCAGAAACTATTTACACAAAGTGTATTTCTGAGGAATTCAAGGCACATTTACACTGCACAGTAACAAATTTGCACTTCTTCGATACAAACTAGTATCTTCATGTTGTTTAGTATGCATTCAGACCCAGCTTGTGTACCTTTAACACTACACTGCCTTGCATGTTTTAACCTTAGCTTCTGTAATTTAGAATTGATCTACAGAGATCAGACTGGATTGTCTGGCTACCTTCCATCTCTGCCTTTTAGTTTACACTGTTATCCTGAAATATCTGTAAGGGGTTAATCGAGACATCACTGTGCAGCGCTGCAGGAAGTGATTGCTTGGGCTGCTTTAGAAACAATATGTGAAAGATTTCCCCAAAGGCTGTGGTTTTCAGTCTGAAGCCCAAAAGAATGGAACTGCTGCTGTGAAGCAGTAAGGACTGAGTGAAAAGAGACTCTGGAAATGCCAGTCCCTCTTGAAACAGCTTCTTATTCCTGCTTGACAAATATATTTTTCACCCTGCACGTCTGGAAATTGCAGCATTATCATACTGACTGATTTAGCTGCTACTGGGGAAATAGAATAATTAGGAGTGATCTAAAAATGTTTTTGTTTGTTTGTTTGTTTCAAGTTCCAGGTCTGAATCTCTCTAAATAACATTTTAATATACCTCTACGATTATGTTTCCAAGGCTGTATATGTAGTTAACACACACACACATCCATACACACTGAACCTACATAAATGGCCCTTGTAAAATTTTACCTCTAAAACGTAAAAATCCTAAGTGCTCTATGCTATCCATTAGCCAAAACTCAAGCATTCCTGCAATTTGTTTCTTTAGCTTCATGCGCACTTTGATTCATGGTTTTATCTTGTCTAAACATTGCAGACCCTGGATGCATACCAAGTAGATTTTCCCCATAGTAGTATCCACTTATAGGAGGATGGTAGTATCTGTGTCAAAGATTAATAATTATTTGCTGAAAAGTAAATCAGGCTTCTTTGATCTAAGATATCCTAATGAAGACAAATGTGGTTTTTCTTTTATCCTCTCCATCCTGAATAAACAAAGTTTGTTCTAGGCAGAAATTACATTAAAATAAAATTAAAATTAAATAAAATAATGTTAAATATAAAAATAAAAAATAAAATAAAATAAATAAATAAAATAAAATAAAATAAAATAAAAAGATAAAATAAAATAATAATCTCAGCCTAACCCATTCCTGAAGACTGAGGTACAGATCGAATTCATTATCTTACCTTTCCCCTAACACCTCTCCAGTCTCACCTCTTACAATGAAATGATCTGATTTTGTTAAGTCAGATCGATGTGAAAATCCTACTTTAGTGGAAAAAATTACTTGTCTTGCACCAACAATATTACCAGTGATTAATGCCAAATTCAGGTGTGGTACAGTAAAGAACCCCAAACAATAAATAGCACTAGCCTGTTTCACATTGATGCCATCAGCACAGAGGATGAACAAAAATGCAACAGGAAAACTAAGAAGAAAAGAAAAAAATAAACAGAAGTAGTTGGCAAGGCAAAAAGCCTTCAAGAACAGGGAATGAAGGAAGAAGGAATGACATCATTCCCACATGACATCCTGATCTCCAAATTGGAGGGATAAGGATTTGATGGGTGGACCATTCAGTGGATGAGGAGTGGGCTTGAAGGCCGCACCCAGTGAGTGGTGGTCAATGGCTCTATGTCCAGGTGGAGGCCAGCGGCGAGCGGTGTCCCTCAGGGGTCTGTCCTGGGACCAGTGATGTTTAATATCTTTATCAAGAACATAGACAGTGGGATAGAGTGCACTCTCAGCAAGTTCCCAAATGACACCAAGCTGAGTGGTGCAGTCAATACACCAGAAGGAAAAGATGCCATCCAGAGGGACCTGGACTAACATGAGAAGTGTGCCCATGTGAGCCTAATGAGGTTCAACAAGTCCAAATGCAAGGTGTTGCACCTGGGTCAGTGCAATCCCAGACATGAGGACAGACTGGGAGAAGAACACATTGAGAGTAGCCCTGCAGAGAAGGACTTGGGGGTTCTGGTGGACAAAAAGCTTGACACGATCCAGCAGTGTGCACTTGCAGACCAGAAGGCCAGCTGCATCCTGGGCTGCATCAACAGAGGGGTGGCCAGCAGGTTGAGGGAGGTGATTGTCCCCCTCTGCTCTGCCCTCACGAGACCCCACATGGAGTGCTGCATCCAGATCTGGGGCCCCCAGCACAAGAAAGATGTGGACCTGATAGAGCAGGTCCAGAGAAAGGCCACAAAGCTGATCAGAGGGCTGGAGCACCTCTCCCATGAAGAAAGGCTGAGAGAGCTGGGGGTGTTCGGCCTACAGAAGAGAAGGCTCGGGGTGACCTCATTGCAGCTCTTCAATCCTCAAAGGAGGCTTATAAAAAAGATGAAGAGCAACTTTTTTTCTCAGGCAGATAATAACAGGACAAAGGGGAATAGTTTTAAACTAAAAGAGGAGAGATTTAGATTAGACGTTTGGAGGAAATTCTTCACTCAGAGGGTGGTGAGGCCCTGGAACAGGTTGCCCAGAGAAGCTGTGGATGCCCCACTCCTGAAGGCGTTCAAGGCTGGGTTGGATGAGGCCCTGGACAACTTGATCTAGCGGGTGGCATCCCTGCCTATGGAAGAGGGGTTGGAACTAGGTGATCCTTAGGGTCCATTCTAACCCAATCTATTCTATGATACGCTGTGGTAAGGGCAAGGAGGAGCACAGTAAAACACTAGTTGGAGAATCAGCTGTTAAACATATCCAAAATTCAGGAACCAGGCTTAAGAGTACTTGGAAATGTTTGAAGGAGTTTCACTATTTGTTATAACTTGCAAGGGTTAGTGTGATTTTCATAGTTATGGCTAGCTGTATCTCTGGAAGTAAACTACTGGGCTTTCAGATATCTGCTACAAGTGACACAGTGATCAGCAAAAAAAAAAATAATAATAATAATAAATCAATATTTTCAGGTGTCTCGTGTTTTTGCTTTTTGTTCAGGGATGACAAAAGAATCATACCTCACATCAGTTTCATTTTTCACAGGATTTCATGGGCTTTCAAACTTGTCTCATACACACTGATGTGCAAATAAGGTGCTATGGTGAACATTTTTGTGTTAAAGGCAGGCCTTGCTTTAAAAACAGAAAACAAACACAAATAATTTATGCAGAGTTCCAACATTATGCTCCTAAATGCTATGCGTCATCACAAAAGTCTGAGATCTCTCTTGCACCATTTCATTTGCAAGTAATTTGCCTCAAAGTATTCCTTTTTTATTTACCTTGATTTTTGCACATTCAAGGAAATACTCCTCCCTGTCTTTGTAGTAATAGGAGCACATGAGCATACAACAAAGAAACTTCTTCAGAAAACCCCAAAGATTAGTCTGTCTACCATTACTAGTTTTAAGGTAGGAGGTTCATATTATCAAAATGGCAATGGACCAACAGAGAAACTGTATCTTCTTTGTGACCCGGTAATGGTAGGTCACTGAAATGAAGGAAAAAATAAAAGTGGAATAAGTCATTCCCTGTACCATATTTGGTAAGATTTTCTTTCCTTTTCTTTTGCAATAGGTAGAGGTATCACATGTACACTGGGGAATCACCCAAGTTTCTTTAGAAGCCTTATGGTATGAATAACAGGGCTTCATTTCTTCATCCTTTCCTTCCCATTCACTACTAACAGCTGGCCCTGCCAGGCTGCACTCTCTGCTTTCCTGCTGCCACTTATTTCTAGCACTCTGCTCTCCACTGTAACTGCAAGTTCAAACCTGCGGTGTTTCTGCTGTGGGTTTCTTTGCTTCCTGTCCAGGACAGAGAAAGAAGCTTATTAATACTGCCATGCAACACATCAGATGGTAAAAGCACTTACCGGTGTCTGTTTGCAGTGCTGTGAGGATGTGACTCCTAGAGATAAAGAATCCAAATAAAGTTAATATGTCTGCAAAACTGCAGTCCAGCTTTCTCTTCCTTTTTCTTTCTTCACAGTCACATCAGGTGAACTCCTCCACTTTGATGAATGCAGTAGGTTGAACTTAAAAAGAAAAATGTCCTACTCAAAAGAATTTAGAATTGGAACAAAAATAAGTCTGTCATCATTGTATCATCCATCATCTATGTGCCCTTGGCAATTTTGTTTAGTCATATGTCAAAACTAAGTGAACCAGAAGCAAACTGAGCCGCATGAAAAATAAACTGGAATGAGGGAGGGAAAAAAAAAAAGTAAGAAAGCTCAGAAAAACTTGCACAGGGCTTCTTTTTCCACAATAAATTATTCAAGTGTCACTCCTATTTCTAATCTGATTTCTTTTTCTAGTCAGTTTTTTTATCTCTGTTTGGTATTGGAATGCCCTAAAAATATCTAGATCAGAGCATCATCCATAGTCTAACTTTAATAGTTTTAACACAGAAGATTGCAAATACATTGAATTTATCCACTACAAGACTCAATAGTGAAGCAAAACTATCAGGATCTTATCAGGTGCAATTAAAAGTTGTATCAACACAAATGTTGCTTCTTCTCCACACTGCAGGAATACACACTGAAGGTTTGAGAGTGTGAAAAAACATTTTCCCCAGATCCACTTTTCATTTCTAGCATCACTGGATTTCTTGCTGGGGAGAAACTGTAAAGAGGAATCCCTCACCATTTTGTATAACTGCCCTTGAATGCTAGATTGTTTCCTTTCTGCTTTTATCTTTAAAGGTGACGTAGGGAAACAGATCAGTGCAGCTGTCCAGTGACACATGATCTTACAGTTCCCATACAGTCTGCATAAAGACCACTCACTTTTGGGAAAGTTGTGCGCACTCTTACTGACACCTCTTTGCTGCTGCCTGCAGCTGTCAATATGAATTCTGTTTTCTGGATGTGATCCCGGTGCTACCCATCTGTCTGTGCTGATGCTCAGGCCAGACTCTCAGTACTGTGTTCTAACCAAGGCAGGTTCTTCCTTAAAGATTGAACGCCTTCAGAACCTCAAAGGCTGCAAGAGAAAACCTTCCTTGGGACAAGAACTTGCCCACCTACCTATTTCTGGCAGTGGATGACACATTTGCTGGGTACAGCCTGCCATCCACCACTTACCAGGGGAAACAATGACCCAAAAGAGGAACAGTTTTCCTGTTCTGGTGCCTTTGCTGCTTTTGGCAAGATGTGCATGGTCCATGAGCTACCTTCACTAGGTGGTCCTTAACAGGAAGTGGGGTATCCTGATAATTAAAGGTCTTTTGAAGAGGTTTAAGGAATCTGGGCAATGGGAGCGTTTTGCTCTGGCTTTTCTGTGACAAAGTCAGCCAGTGCTCATTGCTGCTGAGAGGCTGGATTCGATGTAGACAACTGATGATGCTAGGAGGAAATGAGAATGCAATGAGCAGGCTCAAAGGCAGCAAGCAGTATTGAAATCTCTCACTAACTCCTCTCAGCTTTCATTTTAAAATACCAGGAAGCACATCTGGTTTCACGTCCATCTGTACAAATCTGTGTATATTGCAGAAATATGTTTCTGGCCTGAGAGTGCTGAGATGGTAAAGTAGAGGTGTTTTTTTGTGTGGCTGTCGGTAACCCACTGCACAGATGCCCGATGCATCCTTCTGTTCATGAATCAACAAAATAAATATCTGAGTAAAGAACAGTACTTCAAAGGAGTAACTGAGAAATTCAAGATTTAACAAGAAAAGTGCTAGAAGAGTATTAGGTGTGAAAATTTCTTCTAGTCAAGGCAGTGGAGGACTGGAAATCTAGTTATAGCCCCTGACTCCAGCAGAGACCCCATAGCAATCTGCATACACCTCATGTTTCCCTAGGCAAAATCCTTGTTATTTCTACCTGGATAAAGTGTCTCTGTATCTTTCCACTTCCATTGTTTTCTCCTACCTACATTTCAAATTCTTTGAGACAAAGGCTTCTGTTTACCATATGTTTGTATGCTGTTTGTATGCACAACTGGATCCTGATCTAGATTTGCCCTGTAGACATACCCACCATTTGAACAATACAAGTATTGCTATTTTTTATTATTATCTTAATGCTATGTGTTCCCTTAAGGGAAGTTATGCTGTTCTTACTCTTCTCTTTCCTATTGTGGCTCATTCGTAATCCTCTTGAGTTTGACTCCCATCAGCAGCACACTGAAAGCCACAAATAATTACACCAAAAATGATGTCCTCTTTTGCCTGTTGTTTGCTGTTTTGTTTATTTATTTATTTATTTGTATAAGACTGGATGATTATGTCAAAATGAAGCTAATAGCTTGAAGTCAGTGGCTGTTAACGGGAGATATGTACCTACCCTTCTCTTAGATGGATGAAAACAATCTATCTGTGTTTACTGTTGCTTAGTGACTTTTATGCTTGTAGCAGAGAAAAACGCAGCACTCTGGAGCCTACAAGTAAATAGATTTACATATTGCAGTGCTAGGTTATGGGATTTTCTGCTGTTCTCTGCCTACAGTTGGATGCAGTACTAAACAAGAAATATTTTTTTACCAATAAGCCTTAACAACATGTGATCCTTGCACAGCAAATACCTTTTCCTCCAAATACACCAAAAAAATAAATAAAATTATCTGCTATGAAGCTATGAAGAGACATTTTGAATTAAATGATATATGGTTTGCACGGAGTCCTTTAAGCAGTAGCAAACCTGCTTTGCCTCTGCCAAACTATAAGGGGCTGAACTTGGCATCAGAGGTAGAGTTAATGGCTTCTGGTATGGTGTTAACCTGCAGTGTTAACACAAACCTAGAGGAAAGGGTTTGTTGTTTGCTGAGATTAGCACCTTGCAACAGGTCATGTGAGGTAAGTCACAGAATCACAGAATCATAGAAATCCCAGGTTGGAAGGAACCCCAGAGATCTGCTGGTCCAACATTTCAAGGTAAAAGCAGGGCCTAGATAAGGTTGTTTAGCCTGTTGTCTAGCTGAGCTTTAGAAGTCTCAAGTGTTGGGAGAACCCACCACATCCTCGGGGAGGTTATTCCAATGATTGATTGTTCTCACAGTAAAAAAGTATCCTCTTATATTCAACCGTATTCTCCCCCAGTGCAACTTGTAGCCATTGTCCCTTGTCTCTACCCTGTGAAAATGGAGGAGACATCTTCTCCTTGCAAAAATGTCATCTTCATCTTCTTTGTAGACACCTTTTTAGTACTAAAACAAAGTGATCAATCTGTGGGGGACCTCATTCATAACAGGCTGCCAGCTTGAAAAAGAGTGGTTTATCACCACTCTCTGAGTGTGGTCTTTTAGCCTGTATCACACCCATCTTGCAGACCACTTTTCTAGTTCATAACACATTATTTTTTTCTAGAAGAGTTTTCCACTGTTTCTGGAAAACAGTGTCAAAACTTTGCAGAAATATAGATAGATATTATCAAATGTTCCCCCTAAGCCAACTGAGCAAGTTACTTTGTCACAGAAGGCCAGCAGGTTTGTCAAGCATGATTTGCCCTTTGTTGTATGTATGCTGGCTTTTCCAAATCACCTGCTTTATTTGACTTGTAACAGTTCTCAGGAGTATTTCTTCCATAACCTTCCCAGGGACTGAAGGAAGATTGATGGGACTATAGTTTCTTGGATCGTCCTTTAAGCACTTTTTGTAGATGGGTGTAGAATTAGGTCTCTTCCAGTCTCCTAGGATGTCCCCTGGTCTCCATGACTTTTCAAAGACTGTAGAGAGTGGCCTCACAATGATTTCAGCCAGTTCTCTTAACATCCTTAGGTGGATACTGTGTAGGCTCATTGATTTGTAAGGGTCAAGCACCTGTAATAGATGTCGGACCAACTCTTCCTTTTCTGATGGTGGGCCAGTCTCCGGGTCAATGTATTTTTTTATTCACAGAACCTGAGACCCTACAGTGTCGGTAAGGATGAAGAAAATGTTGTGAACCTCTGCCTTGTCTGTGTTGATGATAACTGATTTTTCTGGCTTGTTTAACAGTGGATTCATGTTTTCCTTATGTTTGCTGCTTGCTTCAGATATATAAGCTTGCTTGCTCATTACATATCTCCAGAATTCTTTCCTGTAATTCTTAACATCTTTAGCCAAATTTCAATTCAAGCTGGGCTTTTGCCTTCCTAACTGCATCTCTGCATGCCCTAGCAATGTCCTCAGTGGACATTTGTCTTTTTTTTTTCCTCTTTCCTTTCCTTTCCTTTCCTTTCCTTTCCTTTCCTTTCCTTTCCTTTCCTTTCCTTTCCTTTCCTTTCCTTTCCTTTCCTTTCCTTTCCTTTCCTTTCCTTTCCTTTCCTTTCCTTTCCTTTCCTTTCCTTTCCTTTCCTTTCCTTTCCTTTTCTCTTCTCTTCTCTTCTCTTCTCTTCTCTTCTCTTCTCTTCTCTTCTCTTCTCTTCTCTTCTCTTCTCTTCTCTTCTCTTCTCTTCTCTTCTCTTCTCTTCTCTTCTCTTTTTTCTTTTTGCTTTGCTTTGCTTTGCCTTGCTTTGCTTTGCTTTTCCTTTCAGCAGTCCCAGAAGCAGTCCCAGAAGCTAAACCAAAGTAGCCTCTTACTTCGCCTACTTCCCTTTCCATTAAAAGGAATGGACTGTTCTTGTGCTTCTAAGGGAGTTTTCTTGAAAATCTCCCAGCGTTCACAAGCTCCTTTATCGTCTGGAATGCCTCTTAAATGAGCTCTGAACATGTTGAAGTTCCCTCTTCTAAACTCTAAAATCCTTCTCTTGCTATCTACCTTCAGAGTATTCAGCAGGTTGTTAAACTCCACAATATTGTGGTCACTATAAACAAGGCTATCATTGGCATTTATATTATCAAGCAGGTTTTCTTGGTTAGTGGATAGTAAGTCCAGCAATGCCCCATTCCTCATCAGCACATCTACCTTTTGTACCAGAAAGCAGTCCTCTATGCATTCCAGGAACCTGTTGGATGACTTGTGCACTGCCGTTATTATTCTCCCAGCAAATATCTGAGCTGTTGAAGTCACCCATGAGAACCAGCTTGCCTAAGTAATCCCAATAAAGCTTTGTAGTTCTTACCATCTTGATTGTGAGATCTGTAACAGATGTAAGATTCCCCTTGGAAATTACCCCTCAAATCTTGATCCAAAAGTATTCCATGGGGCTTTCACAGTTTCTGTAGTTAACTTCCAAACAGATTCTCCTTCACATAGAGTGTGATCCTTCCTCCTCTTCTTCCCTGTCTGTCTTTTCAAAATAACTTACAGCCTTCCATAGAAATCTTCCAGTCACGTGAATTGTCCCACCACATTGCAGTTATTCACTGACTTCCCATTCTTACGTTGGGAGACAGCTAATGAACATTTGTCACCCCTCTGTTTGGTGATGATTGCAATGACACAAATGTTATCATTTTAGACCCCACACCCCAAGTTCATCAGTTTAAAGCTCATTTCACAAAGGTCGACAACCTGTAGGCAAAGATTCCTTTGCTTCTTCTAGACACGTGAATCCTGTCTCTTCCTAAGAGGCTATAGTCATCAAAGAATGTCCAATGTTCATAAAAGCCAAAACCCTGGTGATGTCACCAGCCACAAAGTGAAATGTTGGTTCACATGATGCACCTACCTCTAGCTGCTCCTTTTCCCCTAACTACTAAAACACATGAAATTTAACTTGGGCACCAATCTCTTTCACTTGCACCACCAGGGCTTTGCAGTCTTGCTTGATTCTTCCCAGGTTCCGTCTTGCAGTGTCATTCATGCCCACATGGCAGAGCGGTAGTGGATAATAGTCCATATTCCTGACAAGTTGTGGCACCCTTTCAGTGACACTCCAGATCTTAACACCTAGAAGGCAGCATACTACATGTGAGTATCTGAGGCGCTGGCAGATGGGTGCCTCAGTGCACCTTAGAGCATTCATTGTTTCTTTTTGTGGCTTCTGGTGTGTGCTGCTGATTTGATTTCTCTCTTCAGAGCTTGTTTATAATTGTATTCAGCTGTTACGACCATACCTATTCTTGGTTGTTACACAGTAAGGAGGAGATTGGAGCAGAGTCCTGCTTTTGTGGATCAACAGCATCCAAGGTGTCTCATTCTGTGTGGTGTCAGTCACAACAGATTGATTGTGAAAGCACTCATCTATCTCTGTTTCAGGCCCTCTAATACTGCACAGACTTCCCACAAGTACTCCACATAAAATCTGGCACTTTTTTAAGGTTCAAGCATTTTCCTTCCATTGCCCCCTCATCCTCATCATTACATCCTCAGCATTAATCAGAGCATGTGTGTGCAGAATTCAGAATAACATAAAAGGGAGCAATACTTCAAAACCAGCACCATACCTTAGCTGAAATCTCTTTCTGAGGTGTTGAAAACATTTCTGTCTCCTACAAACATCTGAGCATGTTGAGCATGTTTAAGGTGAACAAGCATAAATGGTATGAGCTGAGGTAGCTGTGTTTCAGGACTGGTGTTCACATTTCCAGTTGGTTTGGTTTTAAACAAGAGCCTGATGCAGTACAGCTTGGTTTGTGCAGAGGACACATCTCATGTGGGTCAGCTTGCACTGCAGAGCTGCTGGAATTTTCAAGTGAGAAAGGTGGGATAAGGATCAACATTTCAGTCCCTTCCCCAGTTACCACAAATAATTCTTGAAGTTCACGAGCAGAACAAGTCCTCTGAGGTCACCTTCCTTGAGCAAATGCAGATTATTATTTTTTTTCATGGTTTTGCTAAGGGAGAAATACCTGATTTGATGAAAGCAAAAGTTCCCAGAATTTCTCTTGTGAAAACAGAAGTTGTCTCTGATAATGGGAATCGCTTTTGATCACAATTGACTTTCTTGCTATAGGTTGTAGATGTTTTTGAACTCCTGTGAAGAGAATAAGGCTAGACATTACATAGACTCCAAATGCCAAAGCAGGCACTGGAAACGAAAAATGCCTTTTTGAAAGCATTTATTTTTCGTAATATGATGTTTACCTGAATGTTAGCTTTCTTATCAGTAAAATATAATCCATGCCTGTCTGCTCTAGGAGAAATTCTGTAATGTTGATTTTTTCCCCCATCTCATAAACTATTGTTTTTCAGTAGTTCAGAATGATTCCTGGATACAATATGAACTGTTTGCTGCATATGGATGGAATCTGTTTGTTACAACTATTACAAGAAACAGGTGGTGATTACTTCCCAGCCTCCTTCTCTACATTTTTCATAGACTATCACAAGCAATCAGATAATTCAAACTCCATACATCTCGCTTTCATGCATCATATGCAATTACTTCTTTAGCAGGCTTGTGGCTTCTTTTTTTTCTGATATCTGCTATTAGTGTGCTTCTTTAAATGAGAAACAGTCAGTTACCACACTAACAATGTTGGTACTGAAGTATAATTTGTAGTACTTGCTGACTACTTTGTACAGGCAGGTAGGACAATTGAGCCAAAGGGCTAATTAGCTGAAATCAGTGTGTATAAGTTACAGCCTGTTCAGGCTCCATGTGGATTCTCTCATTCATAAGGAAAGCAACTGTCACTGGTAGCCTAATCCCTAAGAGAGTTCAGCTCTACTGAACTGAAGCCACGTGGCTTTCAATTTAAAGCATCTATGCAGGGATTCAATAAATGTCTTGCAATGGGATTAACCTTTGGTGAAATAAAGAATTAACTTCACTCTTTTCTTGATGATCTCCATGTCAAAAAAACTATTATAATTGTAGATGGGACCAAACACAACGGCAGAATTATGCTTTTAAATTACTGCTGACATAAGAGTGGTCAAATGCTGTCAGTCAGCAAAGGATAAAAATTGACAGTGCATCACATTACTCCATTACTAGTTTTTCTAAATTTGAAGTTTCCATGGAAAATAAAACTCAGCAAGGAGGGTTTTGCATTGCTTAAAATTATTAAGTTAAAGTAGGCTGAATCAAGACATTTTGAAAATGTTCTACTGAAAGATGTTTTTGGCACTTTGCTATGTGTCTGTGTGGAATGAGGCCATAGGTGATGGAAGAAACCCTCTCTCTTGAGCACACAAGAGCAATGAAATCAAAATTACGAAACTACAGTGACAGGGACAAAGAAAGCACAAACTCCACGACATGTAAAAGTTCTAGGGAATAGGTGTAATATTGTAAGTGTTTGCCATCACAATGTAAAATGTAGACTAGAAGCAAGGCAAACAGCAAAATATACTAGCTGTCACTGCTTGCTGACAGAGGTTTGAAGCTACCACATTATATATTAGGTCAGTAAAATATCTCATTAAACAAAAGTCTGCACATTCAAATTAACTTTTATAAGAAACAGTTATGAGGTGAGAAATCATCAACAGAAATTGCTTTTAAAAGTTAAATAGTTATATCCCAGACTAAATAAAAAATAGGTACACTTTTCATTAAAATGTATAATAAGAGTAATCTCTGCTCAGGCCCAAAATGCTCTACTTTGGTGTCTGTTTAGAGAAGATATTAAAGAAGAAACACAGAAGAATATACATACATTTTCTCAATTTATGTATGCTATGGTTGGAGCTGAACTCTCTTGCAGTATCAGATGCTCTAGACTCGCTGATGCAGTTAAGAGTAGCTGGAGTTCAAGGCATAGAAGTTGTATTTCAGCAAAAATGCAGTTTGCATGTCAGAAGTCATCAACAATGCCACATTGGGTCAGCTAACTGCAATTGTCTGAAGCAGAAATCTGCAGTGATTTGCATATAGCTCTGCTATCCCAGTCAATTCTGAAAGTCAGAGACAGGATCAGGCATGGGCAGCCCACAAGACCCCATGGTCTGTGACAGAGTTGCCAGCCCATCAGTTTCACGTGCCCATGTGATGAAACTGCAGCTTGCCAGGTGTAGAGAGAGCTTCTTTGGATATGAAGCCTTTCACCATGCAATACACACTTTCATAAAGATGCTGTGAGAAGTCTGCTGCTCATTTTGGTGTAAAGAAATCTGCACCACCAGCTCAGCACATCGAATGTGAGTCCAGTCAGCCGAAGGTGGTTTTGTGCAGCCCAGCTCAGCCATGCCAGTGGCAGGAGCGGGTGGCTTGTGCCCTGAAGCATCATTCCTGTGATAACCAGTGCCGGGCTGGCATGGCTGCTCTGCCTCTGCAGACCCTGGGGTGCACCTGCATTGCACCTCCCAGACGGCAGCAACACTTGTCTTGCCTGGAGCTATCTAGGGTATTTCTGCACCAAACCCCATCTCCCGGGTGCCACTTGAGAGCACATACTAGGGTCTTATAGCTCATATGGACAAGGTGACAACAGCCAAAACAATAGTCCAACTCCTGCCTACATACCTGAAGCAGGATTCAATGAACTGAGCTGTTTGGGGATCCAGCAGCACCATGGGCAGCACCACCAGCACTGTCAGGGCATCACATTCCTCCAGCACCTTTGTGATGTTCTTTCTCCTGCTGGATTGTAACTTCCGAAGTAATGAGCTTTAGTAACATCTTTTCTGTCACAAAGCAGGCTCTGCCAACCCTCTGACAGAAATGTTTTGCAACATGGTTAATAGGAAAATTATATAAAAACAAAGCAAAAGGTTTTGTATGTTTTTTAACAAATATCAGAATTAATAGCATCAAACTGTATGCGGGAATGTATTGCTATACGCTTGTTATTAGAACAAACCATCTGTACAAGGAAATCATGTTCTTCAGAAGCTAAGGAGTTTGTGCTAGTAAATGCTGGCATTCTGCCCATCAGCAATTTAATAGTCATTCATAGAAAAAAATATCCAAGAAATATCATCTTGTTATATTCAAAAAGGATCAGCCCCCACAATGACTGAAGGTGTAAGTCCAGGAGACTTACATATAACTTCTTTTGCCCTCAAATATTGAAGGTCTCAACAGGAAAAGCCATATCATGCAAATGTGTATTTAATAACTCCCTTGGAGCCTAGTATCAAAAAGTTTCATCATCAGAGCTGATTGTCTGTCAACTTGAGCACAGAATTATGTGGTTTAGGATTGCACATAATAAATACAATGAGCCTTGAAATTTGAGGACAGTACCAGAAATAAACTGCTTTAGACACAGTTTCAGTGATAAATTGAGGCTAGACTGGGCCTGTTGAAGGAGGAACCAAGCTACAAGGAGATGAATTATCTACTAAAACTCTTACAAGAAAAACTGCTTGGGGCAGAAGATTAAATACAGTAAAATATATGATATAATTCATAGTACAAATGGAAAGGCTGATAAGTCTTGTTGCACTAGTGTTTAGCACTTTCCATTAGATAAATACTATTAATTGATTTGGATTTGATATAGTTACTAGCATGTGTCCTAATTCTACATTTACAACCTTATTCATCAGGAGTAAATCTATTTAATAGCAGCACGCTGTATTTTCAGGCCCCCAAACATTACATTACAAAAGGCAAGGTATGAATGGGAGAGAAACAGTACAGGAGGCAATGGGCACAAACTGAAACACAAGAGGTTCCCTCTGAACATCAGGAAGCACTTCTTCACTGGTGACCAAGCACTGCCACAGATTGCCCAGAGAGGTTCTGGAGTATCACTCCTTGGAGATCTTCAACAACAGCCTCAATATGGTCCTGGGCACCCTCTTTTGGGAGTCCATGCTTGAGCAGGGTGTTGGACCAGATGGCCTCCAGAGGAACCTTCCAACCTCCACCATTCTGTCATTTTGTGAAAGTAGATTATTCTTTCTTACTACTGGAGCACATATACCCTTAAGAAAATGAAATGTGTGAAAAACCTCTTGCATATGGGTTCTTCAAGAAAGGAGTTGGACATGT
The DNA here is from genome assembly GCF_013377495.2 of Cygnus atratus. Taxonomy (NCBI): domain Eukaryota; kingdom Metazoa; phylum Chordata; class Aves; order Anseriformes; family Anatidae; genus Cygnus; species Cygnus atratus. Next base: position 70,616,080 of record NC_066396.1, read on the forward strand.
CACATTTAAAAATGGTGAAGTGAAAATTTCTGCAGAATCTGTCAAGGACTGGACCTTAGTTCTGCAGCCAAGATTGTGATTCTTGTAGCACAACTTAACTGGCAACTCAGACAACTGATGCATGAAAGTAAGATGATGAGGTTTTAACTGAAGTCTTTATCAAATTGGTATAAAAATATTTTCAAATTTACTTGCTTTGAAGTGACTCTAGATTTTTTTATATATGTATTTTTAATATATTACTGCTATGCAAAACTAGCAGAGTGGGTTAGCCATGTGCAAGACTGAGATTTCATTTTCTCATGATTAACGGACTTGGATACTATCTTAAGGGGAAACTTGTTACCTTGATATTATATGGAAAATATTAGCAGAAATAATAGAAATTACTATCATTTGGTTTCACAGTTAAAAATAAATAAATAAATAAATAAATAAATGGATAAAGTAGCTGAATTTCTTAATTTTCTGAATTTCATACTGCATGCAGACTCTGCAGGACTTTGTGTTGGCTTTGTTTATTACATGACCTGTGAAGAAACACTTGGAAAGGTAGAAACTAATTTTCCTAGAAAATTAATGCCTTCTAACAAGGGAATGCTAGAATAGATGTGTTACTGGAAGTATAGAGGTCTAATTTCCGTTGCTTCTGGTCATTCTACACTATGCTTGCCACAATATATATCTACAGGTAACTATGTAATGCAAGAACCCACCATCAGACTGGTTTTTACCCTGCTGGGCAGCTGAACTCCACCACAACCTCTCTCTCACTCCCTCTCCTCAAAGAACAGGGGAAGAAAATTTAATGAAAAAGCTCAAGGCTTGAGATAGGAAAAGAAGATTATTCAACAATTATTGTCAAAGGCAAAGCGGAAACGGTGTTGCTCATGGCTCAGCTCTGGTGTATTGGGTTCACGTGGCAAGGTTTAGTTATTGGGGGGGCTGTAGGGGTGGCTTCTGTGAGAAGAATCAAGCAGCTGCCCTATGTGGTAAGGGCAAGATTCAGCTGGCTCCACAGGGACCCAGTTTGGCCAGAGCAGAGCCAAAAAACAGTACTGTTTGCAAGAGAAAAGATTTAAGAAAGAGAAGAGAAAAAAACTGCTATACAACAGCAGCTGGGAGAGTGAGGAGTGAGGAACAGCCCTGCAGCCCCCAAGGGCAGTGCAGCAGGAGGGCAGGAGGTGCTCCAGGCATGCAGCACAAGTTCCCCGGCAGCCTGTGGAGAAGCCCCTGGTTGAGCAGGCTGTCCCCCTGCAGCCCATGGGTCCCACATGGAGCAGATCTCCACGCTGCAGCCCATGGAGAGCCCCTGCAGGAGCAGGCCCTGGGCCAGAGCTGCAGCCCGTGGAGAGGAACCCACGCAGGAGCAGGGGGTGTGGGGGGAGCTGCCGCCCGTGGGGGACCTGTGCTGGAGCAGTTTGCTCCTGGGGGATGGATGGACCCCATGGTATGGAGCCATGTGGGAGCAGTGCTTGAAGAGCTGCTGCCTGTGGGCAGCCCCCGCAGGCTCAGTTTGGGAAGTACCCCACGTGGAGCAGGGGGGAGACGAATTGTTAGGGACTGACCGTAGCCCCCATTCCCCATTCCCCTGCGCTGTTTGGGAGGAGGAGGTGGAAGAGGGTAGATGGGAGGAAGACGTTTTTAGTTAGCTTTTAGTTCTCACTGTTCTGGTGATACTAATTGGCAATAAATTAAATTAATCTTTCCCAAGCTGAGTGTTTTGCCCGTGACAGTAATATCCCTGTTCTTATCACAACCCCAAGGCTTTTTCATCGTATTTTCTACGGCTGTTCTGTTGAGGAGGGGGAGTGAGAGAGCAGTGGTTTGTGCTTAGATGCCCATTGGTATCAAACCACAACAGTTCTTTCTGACTTTAGTGTGCAGAATTACTTTTGTTGATGCAAGTGGCATTGGTGAACATTGCAAAGAGACATTCTTCTCTTTATATATATTTATTATCTTTCAAAGAATTAGCATCTTAGGTTTGGACTACCTGGTTTCTTGTTATGCATCAGGTTTCAGAGTGGAGCAAGAGACAGCATCCCCTTAGTCCAGTATTTGTATGACTTTTAGAGCAGATGTGGTTGCAGAGGCTGAGTCATCTCTCATGGCACATGGAAGCATACATCTTGGGGAGCTATAACTGTGTTTGGCTCTTGCTATGGACAGAATGGTTTTACTCTGATGATCTGTTTCATTTCCTAGGCCAGAGCTTGAAGGACAAGTTTCAGCTGTCTGATTCACTCTTTGTCTTTCCATTATATAAAAGCATGCTAATGTTTGCGTGGAACATGCAAGGAAAGTCTGGAAACACGCAGAGAGATTACTTGTGTGATTAAACAGTAGAAAAGGACAAATGTGACAACAATACAAGTTGAGTGAAGTATTCCTCTGTTAGACAATTACTTCTGAAATTGATATGAATTCCTTGAAGCAACTGTCATCATAGGCTGTTCAAAGAATTGTTACTGGAGAATTTTTTACAGAAGTATTTAAAGAGTTACCTTCTCAAAGTTAAGCTTTTTAGATTGCTGCTTGGATTCCATAACACAGCTTGAGGTACACTGAAACTCATGTTTTGATGCATGAAAACTAGAAAACATAAAAAGAGCTTCATTTCTGTTTGTCCCTCAGAATAAAGGAAGGTGTACTCCTCTTTTTAGGTAACTGTGGAGCAAACAGTTGGTCATCTGCCACTATGGGAACAAACCCAGTATTGCTGTTTTAACCTGTCCATCAGAATCAATCTTGCATCTACAACAGCTATGCTGTATATTGAATTGATTAAATAGAAGTTGGCCTGTGTAGAATTAGGAAATGTTTGGGAGATTATGTCTTTCATAATACCTAAGTAAAGTCATAATTTGTTGCTGAACCTTCCTGAACACTTTCCAAGTTTTACTTGTAAAAGCTTTATTTTCAAACATAAGAGGATTTAACCTAGTAAAAGGACTATAGAACTTCTTCTTCTGAGGCACTAAGGTTTATTGCCCCAGACAAGCAAAACATTTTAGAAAATGTGCACTTAAAACACAACAGAAATACCCTCATAAATAAACAAAGTGTGTTCTCACTTAAGCATGTGCTGAACTGTTTTGTTGGGCTCTGAATATTAGCTTCTCTGAATGACTTAAGTTTCAGCATGTTACCACAACTGGTTTGTTAGCTTCATTTGTTATTGCTTACAATGCAGTTAGCCATCTTAACAATAGTAGGCACTCCTCTTAGATTAGAGAACAGATGTCAGATCCTTCAGTGGTTTCTGGTGTATCAAAAAGAGAGGAGTTTAAAATCGTTTTGGTCAAGTGACTAGCTAGGCTAACTGATTTTAAAAAGAAATGAATAATAATTGGAGGTTTAAAAATATTTAATAAAAGGACGTGCTACAAAACAAGATCAAAATCATACTTTATGTCACAGAAAGGAGTGGGTATCGATCCCATGCCAGAGATACTGAATAGGCAAGCAGGTATCTCAGTTAGAACACCAGATGGAAGAATGTGCGTGTAAGTATACAATTTTACCAAAAACTGTAGCTTGTCCTTAGGCAACTATCCAGAAATGAAAGCTTGAAAAACCATGAGAAAATAATTTCAATTCTTTAGACTGATAAATTTGATATAGGGTTCTTTAAATATATTCACTTATAAAATATTTTTCTTTAAAGAGCATACCTTTCCATTTTTGAAAACGTTGTATACAAAAGTGTGTATCTAGAGCTAATACTCTCCATTTGAATAGAGCCACAACTTAATCAATTCTTATGAATAAGACACTTGGCTAGCAAAAAGCACATTAATCTTAAGGATTTATGTTTGTGCAAGAATTTATAAATTGCATTTACTATATACACAATAGATTGTTTGTCTTTTGCTACAAATTCCAGTGAATTGTCAGAATATTAAAATAGTGTGTCATTCTGGTAAGGCTTCTGCACAGTGAATTTAAGGACTTTCAGTGTTCTACAAGATAAAGTACAATTCATCGAAACTTGAACTTCTAAAACAATATGTATTTATGCAGTTAATTTGAGAGGGGAAATGCAATTTGCATTTCTATTAATCACGTAATCTGCCTTCTGCCTTCTAAAATGATGAAACAATATAGTGTGGAACTGTGTTTTGTTGGTTTGATTTTTTGTTTTTGTTTTGTTTTGTTTTATTTTATATTCAGATATTAGCTTTAAATCTATGAATGGAATAAACAACCACTATGCTTTTTCTGAAATAGGTTCACATAAAGCACTCATGAAACTACAGAACAGGGGGATGGTACCTTCTTATCAGTGGAGGAATTGGAGAAACCACAGCTCTCGTCACTGCCGGTGTTATTTATTTGACAGGAAAGAAATGTAAATGTTGAAAACAGTTTTATTGCATTAGTAGTTTATTTGCCATCAGAGACTGCAGATATATACACGGTTCTGTTTCCTCTTATGGGCCTAATCTCAAGCCAGTGACAATCAGAATATTTCTGCCTAGTACATGGAATCTAAGTTCTGATCCAGCTCAGAAAACCAAATCCTTGCACATAAAATACCTAAACTTACTTTGATGAGTGAAGGACTGAGAAATGGTAAAACAAAACAGTTCAGGAGGATTCCCCTAAGAACAAACTCCCTGTGAGCAGGTTTCCCTGAGCATTATTGTCTTCCAGTGATCCTCCTGCCAATTGCTGAACGAGCAATAGGAAAATACCTGAATTGGTTTTAAATGTCTCACTTGCATCAATGTAATTAACAAATTTAATGTTTTCATTCAGCATTAAGAAAGTTGAAATGCCACTGATTTTGACTGATATGTCCTGTAATGAAGTCATTGCAGAAGTCGAAATAAATTTATCTGCTCTCCCACGATACTCTGTTGCCAGTGGCAGCAATGGGTTCAATCTATAATTCTAACACTCCTAATTTCCTCTATATTTTTTCTTCATTGTTTGTTTCACGTGTACTTCCCCTAAATTTTAATAAGATACTTTGTAGATAAAAGGAGTGCTGTTACTGAGGTTTTTCTCTTCCCTTGGAGAGGCTTCATGATTTTGAAGTGTATATATATATATATAAATATTTTTTAGGGGGGCCTAACTATTTTTACCCAAAGTAATAAGAAAAATAATCAACAAAGAATAGGACTGTTAAGATTTGTAGCAGAGTCAAGAGAGTGGCTCACTGATCTTTTGAAGAAATACCTGACTTAAATTTGCAGGAAATGAAGGTCAAATTTATAGTAAACTAGTAAAACATGGGCTGAACAGCTGTCCAAATGAAAATAAAAAAAATATCAGAGCATCATTCAGCTGCTTCAAGCAAGAGGTTTCTTGCTTGACGGTAAAAAGTTCTGGCATAGAAATAAAAATATTTAATTTTACAGATTATTTCTTTCTTAACTAGCTGAAGATGGATATTTGAGCCTCATGAAAAGAAGCTATTTTTTGAAACAGTGAAAGAAAGAAGAGTTACATAATCTGTCAGTTCTTTGAATTTGTCTTTTTAAACAAAAGCTTTTTCTGTTCACAATGTAGGAAGCAGTTTTGTAAAATTCAAAAGGACATATATGGGTTTAAATGTTTGAGATATACATTATAATAATAATAATAAGTCTTGAGTCTGAGTAGTTATCATGAATTTAAACTGGAAGGATGAATTTGAAACTGTTTAACATGTCTGTACTAATTAATAATTGGATGTATTATATTTCTTTTCTACAAACATGAAAGCATGAACTGCAAACTACAAAATTTCATGCAAGGTGAAAATTACAAAAATGCCAAGAAGTCTGAGCAGTTAGGTGCAGATGTACCCTGAAGTACATGGAGTACATAATGTACATAAAGGCTAAAAAAATTCTCTTAGAAAAAATAACATCCTAAATTGCCAATTAAATATTCCTGTGCTGGCTTTCAAGCCAGTATGTGTACAATGACAAGATGGAAGATGACTTGTCTGTTAGAGTTGTCTCAGGTGAAATGCTAAATGCATGATAAATGGCTATATTTGGATTGTCTTACTGCTTCGTAATGTCTTCCTACTTAAGCCAGTCTTGTACAAACTGAAAATATTTTCCATATGATGTTTGCTACACAGTTGACAACTGCATCCCCCTTTAAGACACCCAGCATTTCACCTGGCAGCTGCAGGTATTGGCCAATATATTCCCTTTCCCTGGTTATCAGTGACAAGTCTGCACCAGTCCTGGTAACTAGGGTGAGACTCTGCAGGAGGATCAGGGCATGACTAAATCTACTGCCTTGATACCTATGTCAAGTCACATTCCCTGAGTAGTTCTACAACTGCAACTTTCCTCTGCATTGCTACATGGCATTCAGATTTATCACTTCTAATGTTGTTCTACAATAACTGGAGACTTGAAAGCATCTGTTTAAAATCTTGCTGTCGCTACAAAATACCTGGTGATGATAAGAGTAGCATGTGTTCAATGTTGTGTTTATTTAGGGCTTTTGCCTTGAGAAAACTATAAAAGCGTATTATCTTTGAAAGTTCTAATTTAATTACACTTTGCATAAAGAATTTCTGTCTGAATTGCTTACATGCTAATCTCTTCCTCAATGTCAATAGGACTATTATTTTTTTTAATTAGCCACTCTATGTAAAATTGCTTATTTGCAAGTCTATTTCTTTGCTTTCAGGTTCCTCTGTATCTGATAAGCAGGTCATTTTTTTGTTGGTAAAAAGTAAAATGTGTTCTTTCATTTTTCGTATGAAGTCAAATTAACAAAGCACAAAAGGTATATGTATATTGTGTATTGTATTTGCTGAAAGTTTAAATTCTTGCTTAAAACCAAACCATTATTGAAACCTTAAAGAATATAAATCTAGTGTGAAAGTGTAGTCTTCTTAAAAATAGACCTCGTCGCTTTATATATCCAGCTCAAACACAGACAAAGCACTTCATTAGACAGCTGAACCCCTGGATGAGAAAACTGGCAAAACCAAATCTTGTATGGATATCCCTGCCAACATTTATATAGCTGTCATCTGCTATCTATAAATAGCAATATGATACAGTTGATAAGATCAACTGTGTCTGAATATAATTATCATTTCACTGAGTGTTTAAATTGAAGGAAAACTGTTAATGGTAAAAAATGCCTAAGCGATTTCATGATGACATAGGCAGTGGAAAGAAAGCTGTATCCACTGGAATTGGCGTAAAAGTAAAGATTAGATATTGGATAAGTTTAGATGTTCACAAAGCCTATTTCCTCATTTGGGGCCTCTCTTCTCTTTCAGTTTATTTTGTTCTAGATAAATAACAGTGTGTTTTAAGAGGATTTTGTATTCATCTATTGCACCATTTGTTCCTGGAAGAAAAGACGTCTGTGTAATGAAGGTAGTCCAGGCCACATGGGCTAACTGGTATTGATCTCCAAGCACAACCACAGTCAGATGGATCAAAAGTACAATTAGCCCAGGGACTCTGATATATGCACCATTATTTGCAGCTCGAGGAGAATAGTAGAAATGAACATCTCATCTGCAAAATAGAGATATAATTTTTATATGCCTAATTATCTAGGGATGTTGCTGATGGACTACAGTAGTATAATTAATTTATTCTCATTTTTAAATTCATTCTTGCAGTAGTGTACATTGTGCAACATAGGTTTTTTTTCAGGGGTTTCTGTACAATATTACTCTGCCTCTTCACCGTATAAAAAGCTGCAACTAACAAGACCACATTATGTAACTCCTTATATGAACAGCCAACTGAAGCTACAGACTTGCACAAAATCTTCTGTTGCAAGATTCACTGCTAGTTCTCATAGCCTTGAGATTCATACAAGTATTCTACACTTTGAAGTGAAAGAGGAAAGTTTTTAGCACTTAATAAAATACATTCAGTACCACATGATCACCTTAGAAAACAGTGCACAAATATTCTTTCATCAGGGGATTTTTTTTGTTTGTTTAAATACTCTTGTATTACTCTTAATTACTAATCATTAATTAATAAAATAATCATTAATGATAGAGCAGAAGTGCCATTTACTGTATTCAAAAACCTATTTCAGTAAACATCTTGCAGAGCTGTCCTGTGCTTGTATTTCTTAATCCAGAGTTTATAATAAATGATGCATTGAACCTTTAAAACTGGAGTCTTGAACCACAGTTCATTTTAAGAACTGTGATTGCATAAAGGCATTTTTGTAAGGAGGCAGAAGTAAGAATTAATTATCTGTGCTTGGCAGAGATCCAAAACAACAAAATTGCCATAGCAAGATGGGCAATTTTAATATCCTTGTTCGTAGATATTATTCTTTGCACAGCCATGTGCAAACATTCAAAAAAGGAAGACTAGTGTGTCTGTATGCATTTAGGAGGATGCATATTGGACTAGTAAAAACGATGCAGTTCTATGGCTTGATGTCATCAGGGTTGTGGAGTCAATAATTACTGCATTTTTTCCTAGCATGTTTTTATAATTTTGCTTAGGGTTTCTACCCTTCCTTTGGTTAAGTCTATTATTTCCAGGAAGCTTAACATATCTATGGTGATCAGATCCTTTCAGACAGTTGTAACGGGCTGTAAGCATGTAAGAGTGGTGAAATGTCTGGCTTGGACTAACCTCCTGGGGCTATCAGGAAACCCTCAGAGTATGAATTAATTTCTACCACACTGTGATTCAGCTTGGTCACTTCTTATCCGGCATCTTGAAGTAAAAGTCAACATTTACCAAACAGAAACATCCAAATTATTTGTGAATGTTGCAACTTTTGAGAAACTTCTATTTAAACAGCATTAACAGTGCTCCCCATGACCTAGAAACATTTATCCTCCACCTTTTTTAATGCTGTTTATTTAAAAAAGACAAGTGTAAACTTCAGTTAAATGGGATCACTTCCTACCTTCTTTTCCTGTAATGTTATTCTGTAGATCTCAAATGGAAACCTGAAGAGCAGGCTGCAAGGTTAAGTTGGCCCAGATTTTAGTACTTTAGTAAATCACAAGTGCTGTGAGAAATTGTATGCAAAATAGTTCTGTCTGTTTTAACAAAATGAAAGATGGCTTGAAAATACAGTAAAGAATGTGTATGTTCTCTTACCTGTGGGACACTGGGGTTATCTTGATGCAGTCTGATATGCTACGATGGCATTATTTGAATACGTGTCAACAGATCTTCCTTCAAGAGTGTTCACACAGAAATCTAGATTAATCTCAAATATTAAATATAATATACATATATATAAATAGAGGAGAGGGATTGAGAGAGAGAGACATTGTTAGAGGTTCATAGTACATTCATCCACTTTCTTCTTCTTTCTAGTGAAAACTTAATGTTGTTTTCAATTTCTGGAACACAGAAATGGAGCACTCAGCTGGAAAACTGGACTTTATTCAGGGTTCACAAAACTGAATGCAAGAAAATTTATGTAACAACACTGAAACTGTGCACCAGTATGCAGCTTGGAGACAAGTGTTTTCCTAAATTTGAAGGTTTTACGTGTGACTTCTGACATATTGTTGTGTGCTCTGCAAATCAGTCTTTCATTTACAATTACATTTTAACAGCCAGAGCACAGAAAGAAGTCATAAACTTGCAAATTCACGCCTCACTGTAAGATGCAGGAGAGTGGAGAATTATTTTTTTATGGAACTAATCTAGACCTCATGCGTGGCCTTGACTATCATGATAAATTCCTTGGCGTCACAGTACCCATGTATAAAATAATCCTTTTCTTCTTCAAAGGGATGCTAGACTAAATTTGTTACATGAGGCATTTAGCTAGAATACCAGTGATTGTAAACTTTAATGAAAAGAAAACTAAGTAATACCTGCTTATAGTTCTGCAGAGGGTCAGAAAATGTCCTCTGCAACTCAGATTCCTTATACCAAGCTAGGAGTAGAACAATGCAAAAGTTCTTGAGATTTTATTCAAAATTCCATCCACAAGAATCAGAATTTAACTTTTTAGCCTAAATATTACTACTCTTTTTTTGTTTTTTCTTCTTCTCACAGGATTATATGGGTGTCTCACAAGGTATATGGGGGCACTGGTTGGAATCTCAACGTTTAGAACAATACTGTGCAAAAGTGAGCTTTTCACAGATTTTTGAGACTTGAGGTATTGCCCTTTTGAAAACACTGCTATAATATGTCATATTGGTATAGACAGAAATAAAAGACAGCTACTCCTATCCATTATGTATTACATACCCAGAGATTGCATTTCTTTAAAAGATAAGCAATAGCAGGGACAACTTCAGTTTTGATGAAACAAAAAGCTTAACTGTATAATACTTAGCTGACATTAAGGCTGACAGCTAGACTTCCTCATCTTTGGTTCCTTGTATATGACCATATCTTTCACGCTTGCCTCAGGAAAGTATGAATGATGCTCTTCATAGTGGTCAGTGTTGCAGCTGGTTGCATGGTGTCATGGCTGCATACTTCCCCTGGATGTCTGCAGACTCAGTCTAGACATCAGCACTGTACCAGAGTGAAGATACCAATGCTCATTCACATCCTGAAACACTCATGTAGAACGACAAGGAAGAATAAAAGTCTCTCTGTGATTTCTACATTTTTGCCAGCTTCTTGTTCTGTTTGGTTTTGTTAAATAGATAATTAAGTAATGTTTTCAGATTCTTGAGATGTAGCCTCTAAGGAAATGATTTCCTGAATGAAGACTGATGTACTGGTTCACATCTGTCATGCCTTGAAATATAACTGCAGCAGAGAAACTTTCAGACTAGAGGTAAAATTATGATTTCTTCAGCTACCACTACTGTAAAGCCAAGAGGATTTATTCTGATTCAAACATCACAGTCCACTGCAAGGATTTTTGTAGCTGTAACTAAGGTAACAATGATGATGATGTGTAGCCACAACAGTCCAATATAAATCCAAGGCCTCTGCTCTTCATATCTTTCACTGGAGCAGTTTGAATTTGCTTATATCAGGAAAATAAGCATGACTAAATGCAAAGTATCGCTGTCCTACCTTGCTTCTTAACCTTCTAGGGCCTCCTGTGTGCACTGCTGCATGTAACAGATTTAAAATGAAGGCCACATGGAAAACTTTAAGAGGTTCAAGATTTGTCCCTTCTGTAGATAACATATTATAATATCCTTCTTTATCCTGCAATTCTGATATAAAACTCAGTATGGCTCCTATTGCTTTGACTATTATTAATTTTTACTTGTCATAGTTTTACTGTCTCATATGAAGAAAAGCCATTCTGAAAGAATATTTCAAAATACTCTTTCAACTGTTCAAACTATTCAAAATGTTCTGATTTGAAAATGCAAGCGATCATTTTTCTATCTATCCTCAAACTGTATTTTTAACCTAGCCCTTCTTTGGAAGTTATTTGTATAACATTTTCGATTTTTATACATTTAGTTAACCTAGGGTCTCGGTGAAAAAAAAAGTAGCAAAGCAAAACTGCAAAATGCACAGGGTTCTCTGCTATGCTGTTGTAAGATAAAAGCTTACTGCAACCATAGGGCTCTTAGAGTCAAAATAAATGATTGTTCTAAGGAACCTTTTCTCCAAGTCCCAGAACTGAAGGGAAAGAATTGTTTGAGTTATTTCTAGGCTTTTGCTCTGATAGCTCCCTTTTCAGATGGTGTTAAGGCACTCCTGATAGATATGAGTTTCTCCAGCATTCCACAAAAGGGCATTTTAATAAGCAGGAGCTTGTGTTTGGGGTTATGGTTGTTGGTGGGATTTTTTGTTTGTTTGCTTGCTTGCTTGTTTGTTTCTTTGTTTGTTTTGAATGAATGACATTGCAGCTGGGGTCTCATCATTTTCTGATGAAGGATTTGGCCCTGCAACCTTTCCTCTTCGTCTTGCACAGCCTCCTTTCAGACAGTGCAGACTGTTACTGCATTACTCAGACTGCCCATCTAAAGAATAAAGAATAGGGATTTCCATCAAAAGCTCATTAAAGGTTGTTCTATCAAGTCATGTAGCTTACTTTCTTGATTAGGATTTCAGTAGTATTTAACAAAGAGTTTACTTCATGGAATTTATTTGTTATCAACTGTTAAAAGAAACCCCTAACCCAGCAGAGCTTCAAGGCTGTTAGAGGACCCTTCATTTGCAAACTTCTTGGGCAAGTGCTCATCCATGTACCCAACACCTGTCTGTGCTCAGTGTTCCCATTTATGCTGTAACTGCATTTGTGATTTTTTTGTGTATGTGTGTGAGTGTTAAAATTATATTGCTGCTTGCTTGTTTAGAAGTGAAAGCAAACCATAACATAGGTCAGAATCATGGTTACAAATCATTGATCTCTGGGCAAATGAGCAAGAAGGAAGGCAATTCTGTGACAACAAGAATGCACACAAACTGAGTGTACAGCAATTTAGACTGCTTGGTTATCTCTTGACTGAGCAGAACCATTTCAGTTAAATTGGAAAAAAAAAAACTCAACCAGCAAATGTTTCAGTTTGGTCAAGTGTGAAAAAGCAAAGCAGTGTTTTATGTAAAATAGTTTAAATTAGATCTTGTGCCATTGAAAAGTAGTATCATTGAATATAAATATCATTTTTAAAAACTTAACCAAAACAAAAGTTCTCATATTTGGTTTATAAAAAAGTTTTAATCTTGAAATTTCAAACTGTGAGTTTTCCTGTAGTAAAGTCACTTGATTGCAAAATAATACAAATTAAGTGAAGATTTCACAAATGGAAGAGTTGGAGAACAGAGATTTTTTTCTGGAGAATAAAACAGCTATTAACATCTAAAAGTGCTGCATTCTTCTAAATAAAATATAACATCTTACAGTACCCAGTTTTTGCAAATTTAAAGTTAGTGACTTGGGAGTATTGTAATGGCATCTTAGTTTGACTTTACCCTTTGACAATCATTGCAACAAGATCTGTATTCCCTTATGTTAATTTTAGATTCCTAAGTAAACAGTACTGCTATCATAATTGCTGTATAATTGCTGTAATAATAATAATTGCTATAATATTTTTTCTCAAAAACTCAATGTCCTAATTTCCTGCATCTACGCAAATGTCATAATTTTACATATGTTTTCTGTGGCTGTTAATGACAAAGCAGTTTCTGCAACAGCAAAACCCTCTCCTCCCAGACATGGGCTTAAAATCCACAAGACAGTATATTCTCAAGTCGTTGCATTTCTAGCTGTTCTTTCTTTACTGCTGTGATGAAAATGCTGAAAAGCAATGTTTCATGCTGTGTTTAAGAAATATGCAATCTGACAGTCAAGGCACTGTTCCCGCAGCAAAAGGCCCTGGTACCACTGTCAGCATACTTCTGTGCTGGTAGAGGACGGCAAACAACCAGTGGGTGCATTTGTCAGTGCAGACCTGCAGACGACAAACAGCTACCCCATTTCCAGAATTTCAGGTATATGGGGTGTTGAAGAACAGATAATATCCTGAATTGACACTTACTCTGTATTAAAATACATACAACTAGGAGGAAGCAAACCTCTTGTTCTTTCAACTGTTTAACAAAACAGGACTATGGTAAAGTACTGAAATAGGGCACTTGACATAATCCCAACTTATACTGTTCCCAAGGACTTGACATCCACTGTGCCATCTTATTAGCATTGTATGAAATAGAATTGGAGTTTTTTAATATAAATATCATACCTAAAGATTTACAGCAAGCAGAATGGCCTTGTTCCAGTTTTGCATTCTATTTGTTCTTATTGAGAGAGTTTAGCAAAAAGTCTTGCCGTGCAGACCTTCAATCCAAAAACACAGGATATACACAGATGCTACTGAGTTCAATGACGGAAATAAACAGGAATAAATAGGAACTTAATAGAAAGTGCCATTCAAGTAGAGGAATTCTTTTTTTTTTTTTTTTTTTTTTAGTGGTCAAATGGATTTACAAGATAGCAGTATACTTGTTTGCCTTCAACCTCTGTCAATGACAGATAAAATGTTAATAAAAAAAATGCCATCCTATAAGACTTGAAATTGTCTCATCTCAGAAAAGTTAAAAATATTTTTTCTTTTTCTTATCTTCCAAATATTATTTTGAATTTTGCTTAGAAACTTTCAAACCCTGTTTAAAGATGTTTCAAATGCCTGGTGTGATAGCCAATTTTGCCAAATGCCTAAGGGCTTGCCAACATGAAGTCAGTGTGGTGATTTACACTGAATTTATAGTCTTGCACCACACCAAAGCACTGAGGACTACTTTAGTTATTGTGAAGAGCGTGGCAAAGAAAGAGCGTGACGCAGTGTGGAGCTGTGGCAAACACCTTGTTGGAGTGCAATATAGAGGTCACTGTATATTCACGCTTAATCAAACGCACTGCCTATTAAGACCCAAGCCTGTATCACATTGTGGCTGGGACACTATACACTTGCTGCTCTGCTTGCTTATCTTTCCAAACGTTAATGTCTTCTTAAAATTATATAGTGTTTTCCTGTGTCCAAAGCTCAACATTTTAAATGCAATTTATTTTTTTATTTTATTTTATTTTATTTTATTTATTTTATTTTTTTTGTCAATGTGTACAGCTTAGCACCCATTCTAAGCTTTTTCATGGTCCCCTTTTCATTGAGCTCCAAAACTGTCTGTATAAACTGTTTTGCAAAGATTCTGCAGGTGTTTCTACATGGACCGAGACCAGAGCAGCACTGAGGCAGTGTTCCCTGCAAGATGATCAGCTCTGTTAAAAAGCTGAGGAATTAATACTCTGCATGGGCTAACATGACTGTACTGCTTCTGAGACCTAAAGTAGTACTGTATTCTGCCACAGAAATTTATTGGCTCATTAGGAGCTTGCTCTGAAGCCTCAGCATGTGCAGTGTTACACAGCATAGGCATCTTTTGAGTATCTGCCATAGAACAGAATCACTAAAACACAGTAAGGAAATACCAGGGAATCCAACAGCTTTGTCCCATCAGCTTTCACCATTTCTGAAGTGAAGCAGTTTAACTGTAGCTGTTCTTTGTTTTCAAGTTCTCAAAAGTGCAGTCGTGGTACAAGGAACTGTCACCCCAGTTTTGCTATTGAATTCAGCAGAGACACAATCAAATCTGTTTTACTTTGGTTTGGTTTGGCTTGGTTTAATTTTTATTTGTTTTCTTTCGTTTTGTTTTGTAGCAGACTCTCTCTGGTGCCATTTCTTTCAAGAGCTCTCCTTTGAGTGATAACCTGTTTCTCAGTGAATGGAAGGCAGCTTTGAGCTCCTAATGTATTCTCACGTGAGCCTGTTTGCAAATCCTGTCAAGTAGTTGTGAGTAGCTCATTGCTATGGATAGTGGTAAGAGGTAATATGTATTTATAAGAAGTTCCTTGTCCAGGAACTTCTCCCAGATTTTATGCTGAATAGCTCCATCACTGCATGTAAAAGTTGTTCTCCCACATGTAATTAAGAAGCATCATACAGAAAATTCACACATGTAATAGAAAAATAAGATTTAACACTATTATCTGATAGAAAATACGAGGTCATATTTCTTATTTTAGGATACCATTTTTTGAAGAAAGTAATTCCTTAAAGAAAAAAAAATATCCTCCAAAATATTAAACATAAGAAACTAGAGAATTAAATGGAAAATTATCAAACAATCCAGCAGACACTGTTTTCATGGCTCTTTAGAATCTAAAAAAAAAAAAAAAAAAAAAAAACTGATTTCCTGAAGGGTTCACACCTTTTAATAGTAAATTTTGTATATTTTTTTAAAGAAAAGATCACTAGATTTTTTAAGGCTAAAGTCTCCTAAACACAGAACCTCACAGTTAGATCCAGAAACAGAATTCCTAACTTCTGCTTAGCTTATAGCTTTAGATAAGGTTAATATTGTGCACAGTAACAAGTATCCCTGTTACTTTTTTGCCTAGATTTTAGCTTTTGATTCTATCTTCAAAATATTTTTTTATATTTCTTTCCCTTGTACAGTAAGAATAATATTTTTCACAGAATATATTTCCTATAGAGTCATAAGTCATATTGAAATCATTAAACTAAACTGCAAAACATGATGGATGCTGTATTTTTGAACTACTGTGCAATTAGTAAACCAAAGACCCTATTCCAAATCCCATAGGGCTTCAATCATTCAATCATTTCAGTAAAGATCAGACATTTAATATGCCTGACTAAGGAAAAAACAGGTTTAACCTTAGCCTAGAACTTCAGAGTTTTGTAAAAGCTTGCCTATTTTTCTCTGAATGAGTGAGTCCAAATTCTGCTAGGATAGCATACAATTCATAGGGAAAAACTTTTATCACATTTTACAAAATGATTGGTGATAACTGTTCTATTTTTAACAATAATTGGTCATAAATGGATGTACCTTCTTTATACTTTTTAAAAATGCAACCCTTAAAAATTTTGAGGTACATGCACGTGAAAACTTAGTTCACGGGTGGTTCTTTCAAATTACAGAATTGTCATGTTTATATCCACTTATTTCAGGTTTTTGGATCAATTTATGCACTTTTTTGTGATATGTCTTACCACATACCTCACTGTAAAAAAAAAAAAAAAAAAAAAAAAAGTAGGAGAGGAAAATTTGCAGGAAGCTCATACAGACAGTCATTATGAAAAACAAGATTTAATATGAATAAGCTTGAAAGTGTGATGTGATTAAAATAATCCCTGCCAGAAACCAGTATATTTTGTCTTTACAAAGCTTACCTGACTTTTTATTCTGGTCTTATTTTATCAATAAAGGACCTAAATTTGCCCTGATAACCAGACAACAAATGCTTGTTCTATGAGGCTATTTGGCTTAAATTCTTTTATGAGGAGGATGACAAATACACTTTTTAGCTAGGGTGTGCACTTTGCCAAAGGCATGCCCCAACAGAGAAGATTGTCAAGCACAGTAAATGAAGTTGTACCCAGGACGGAAAAGATCCCGTGGCTCTGAGAAAAACTGAGAAAACGTGGGAAGCAGCCAGCCAGGCTTTGAAAAGGATGAAAAAGCCCTTCTGAGCCCTTGGCAGGACTGAGCAAAGTTTGCTACCACCAGGGAAAATAAGTGGATTGTCTCAAATCATACCTGCAAGAATAGACCTGCATGGGAGAGCTGTGGGAGCTGGGGCAGAGTTGTGAATAATCTGTTTGTTCACGTTTATAATATACATTTTTTTCATCTGACCCAGTAACCACATGTATTTTCTCTGTGAAGGTTTTGGATTTTCAAGGCTTTTTAGTCTACTGTGGGAAATTCACTACAGAAAAAAAGCAAGGGTGTTCACCTGTGTGTTTTGAATGATTTGAAATTGCATGAAAATATTTTTTTCATAATCTATTAACAGCAGTTCCAAATCTGCATCAACTGCATACTCCATTTTTACTCCTCTAATGCTCAGAAGCAGGAAGGTCTTTGAGACAAGGGACATTGTCTTCTGCTTTCATAGTTTATTATCCACGGGTAGAAAGTCTCTGAGAATACATGTGGCACTGCATAAGTAATAATATTTTCATACTCTTCCATAAATTCCTCTGACCTCTTGTTCAAACATGTTCTCATTGGCTCTGTTGAATGAGAATGTAGGTCTGTAAGGAACAACACAAGCAAGAGCCTCATATGAGTGGAACATATGCATTTTTATTTGTTTGGAAAACATCATGAATAGCTAGCTATTATAAATTAATGTACTATCATTGACGCCAGTACAGCTATACTAACATTCCTTAGTGGAAAGTCTTGTCCTTAATCTTAAGAGAAAAAAGATACTATTCTTCATATATTCTTGGAGGACTTTTTTTTAACAGTTTTTCCCTTACTTAGTAAAATTCAGCAAAATTCAATCTTTAACACCAGCCATTCTCTGAATAATAGAACAAAGTATACATTGCTCCGCTTCTGCAATGCTTCCTCGTATAACAAGCATTCATACAGACATTCTCTGGAACGTAATATTCTGTTTTCATCTCCTAAGTACACTGCCTAGAGAATTCCCTTTCCAAACAACTAATGAGAATATTCCCATCCTTAGCTGTTAGTCAACACATAGGCATTGTATCTCATTTTCTTGTAATTTCCTAATTTGAAAGCTAATTCTGACACATGCTTCTTATCCTTACATAGTACAAACACCTTTAACCTTTCCTTTCCTTAGGGCAATACCATTTGTGAAATTTTAGACAGGCATTTGTTATTAAGTTGACCTTACCAAAGGAAAGAAACATAGTAATCTTAATCCTACAAGTCTATTTTATTACTATTTAAATAACAATTATATAATTATATTATATTTCTATGATAATATTGGTATAATATAAATAAATAAATTATTATTTTCATTATCACTATCTTACTAGTGCATTGGCTAATTCAATTTAAAGCACTACATATCTATGCGAATGCTTATACATACATGTGTATAATACATTCAGAAGTTCCAGACTGTGGTTCACCAAAATAAGCACCTGATAATTTGACACATTGGTGCTGAATTCAAATAGCTTGATGCTACACTACTTGGGTTTTATGCCATAATTTCACATTTCTTCTCAAGGAAGCAATGACTGAAATTCCACATTAGCTCTGAAATGAGCAGCTCAATGACAAAATGGGCAGGTTATCATCCAGAAACAGCAGGAGCTGGCTGCTCCCTCAGGGATGGGGAGCCAGAAACCCATTGCCAGCCACATCCACAACAAAATGCAATGCTGGGGGGGGTGCCAATGCAGCAGGCAGAGCTGAGCTCTGGCTGGGGGGGCATCAATAGCCCTGGGAATTCATAAGGTCCAGAACGGGTGCAAGGGCAGCCAGCAGGAGCAGCAGATGTAACCAGCAGCAGGGATGGAGATGAGGGCACAGCATGGGTCCCAATCACACCTAAGGCACCAGGGCACGGGGTAGGTCTGAGGATCCAGATCTGATGACCAGCGCTCCCACAGCCTCACCAGGACAGGGAAGGACATCCCCAGGTTGAGCTGAAATGGGGCTCCTGAGCCATGGGCAGGGCTGGGGAGAGGCCCCAGGGATGGACCGTTAGATCCACGAAGGCCTGTGAGTGCCCTTAGGGCTCTTGACAGTGACGTATCTCAAAGGTGGATTTGTTCCGATACCCCTGAAATAATGGGACCATTCTAGCAATTAGGTGATGTTGCTGTTTCTCCTCCAAGGAATTTTTTTGTGTTAAGCTAACAATAGCAAGGTTCTGCCTTGCCTATTCTTCTTGTCATGTTGATGGTGACACGGGTTGGACATGTGTATTCACAGTAGAGGAAAAAACTGTAGAAAATGGGCAGTTGCAGCTGGAAGTATCTTTTTTCCCTGTTGAATTTCTGTTCTGATAGAGAGGACCACGGTTTAGGACAGTGGATTTAGGTTTTGGGGCTATTCTGTGGCATTATTACTTAAAGAAAATGGAAGAAAATTGTTCACCAAGCTAAGAATAAGGTACAAATTTTCAGCCAGTTATTAAGTGTTACTGTGTGTGGCAAAAGAGGGCAATGCCTCATTCAGAGGACTTTAAAGTCCCTGAGTCCACAAGTCCAGTGACCAGTAATCAGGCCAACAGTCCACTAAAGACTTGAGAAAATGGGACCTGAATGTACATGTCTGCTAACAATGCTAGTATGAGCCCTTCCGCATATGAATTCCATTGCTGAGTTTAAACTAGCTCTAGCTGTTGAATTTTCTGTGATTTTCTGTCATTGCAAAGTAATATTACCCAATTTTGCAGCAACAAAAGGGTAGATGTGCCAGGGCTACTGTGGTGCAGGAATAGAGCTGTTTAAGTATTTAGGCAGAGTTGTGTATCTGGTGTTTAGCTAGAGTACACTGTCTTGAAAAACATACAGCATTTGGCTTCAAAAGAGAATAAAATCACAGCTACCTATGACAGGTGTTTTTTGTTGTTGTTGTTGTTGTTGTTTTCCCTCTTCTGTCATTACTGCCTCCACAAGTAGAATACAATCAAGCTATTTTTATCTGGAAGATTATTTGCCTCAAACTGTATGTTCACTTGTCTACATTTTGTTTAGCTTTTTTGACATTTCTGAGAAAGAGCCATCTCCAAAGGGTGAATTCAGCAAACCTGAGAATCAAGCACTGATAATGGTTACAACACAGAAATGATTTAAGATGAAAGGTGTGTTTGAATTCATAGGAAACTATAATAACCTGAAAATGAGAATTTTGCTGTTACTGTTAGAAAAGATCATGATTCCCAATGAATATAAGATTTTCCAGAGATTTAAGTTGTTTTTTTTTTTCTTGTTTGTTTGCTTGTTTCAGGTGCACAATTATTTTATTTTAATTTCTTCCTTTTTCCCTTTAAAAAAAAAAAAAGTTTATCATTTAGAAAAACACATATTGCTGCATTTTCAAAAGACCTAGACTCCAGCATGCTGTACAATTTTATGAATGGGGGTGTCATTATTTTGATGTTTGAAATGGGAAATTAATTTCATTAGAAGTTTCAGAGCCATCACGACCACCGGGCTGTTTAGGAGTTCTGGCCCTCAGAATAACCTGAGTACTGCCAGATCAAAAAAGACATAATATGCCTACAGAAAATATTCTTAGAATGACTCGTATCCTTTTTTTTTTTTTTTTTATGTTCCCGTAGATCTGAGAGCTCTTCAAATTCCAATGAGTTAAATATTTCCAAGAAGTTTTGTTTAGTAACACAGTTCTGGGGAAGGAAAATAATAATAATAATAATAATAAAGGGATCTCAATATTTCCTATGAGAAATACACAAATTAATTCATGGCCAACAGAGGAAAAGCTGTGGTGCAAGGTATCCGTTAAAGTCTGGACTGCTTCAGGCATGACAGTATGCTCTTGTTGGATCAATTAACTGGAGTAGCCATGTGAAAATAGTTGGTAGGATGTACACAGATGAATAAGTTCTTTAATTTTTCATACTGCTACAAGCAGAAAAATAGTCATAGGAGACAATGCGTACAAACAAGCTTGGCTATACAGCAGACCTTAAGGAGAAGAACAAAGGTTTCTGCCAATCCTGAGACGCTACAGGACTAAGCAGGTATGAGGAAACTACTCCAAGTTGTGTTCCCCTTCACAAATGAAGAATTCATCACCATAACAGCCTGTTCTCTAGTTTTTTGTTTTCCTTTGCACAAACTCCCACACACCATAAAAGCATGGACTCACCAGTCTGGGGCAGGCAAACACTGACTTCCTGACAAAATGACCGGGGTCCTTCTCCTCAAAGTCAGCTTTGACAGGTAAATTGGCAGGAGACATGTTTATTTCATTGAAAGTTGATTTAAACAGATAGTTTCAGAAAAAGCAATAGTTCTGATAACTCTGTGCTTGTTTATTGCTTGTTCATTTGTTTTTGCTTATTTCCCTTGCTAGTGTGAAAGACAATACACTGACATTACTGTTTCACACATAAGACCTTTCAAAAGGGCATCTAGATCTCTGATACTTCAGATGCTGATTATCTGACCAAAAACACCAAAAATCTGTTTCTAAGTTTTGCTCCTACAGATCTTCTTTTTTTTTTTTTTTTTAACCTCAGCTTCTAAATGCTCAGCACCTCCTGAGCCACAGGCCAGGAGGTAATATCTGAAGTGCCAAGAGTTAATTGAAATTCTTAAACTTCAGACGTGAGGGCTATGCACAGGACTGTATGGTGAATTAGGGTCTTAACAGCTTGTTAAGAAATCAGGAGAGCATGGTTTCTATTCTTGGTGTCTGAACAAGTATCATGCAGCTTTAGAACTATCTGTGGGTGAGTTAAGTGTGCCCACTGCCCCTCAAGCCAAAGGAGAACACATGGATAGAAAGGCATGCTTAATATCATGGAGTATAAATGCCTGAGGCCAGAGTCAGCTTTTTCCCTGCCATTAAAAAGTAGAGCTACAAAAAGTAAACATAAAATAAAATAAAATAAAATAAAATAAAATAAAATAAAATAAAATAAAATAAATAATAAAAGTAAAAAATAAAAATGATGCTGGCTTTCAGTGATTCATATACATTCACTGTGTATGAAAGAGCCTCTAATCCACACTACCTCCTCGCATGTACCTGCTGAATATAAAAAGTTCATCAACTCTGATCAGCCCAAAGATATATTCTGAGTAACAGTTGGCCACATAGTTAGCATATGTGAGAACAGCATGACAGACCTATCTCGAGGACATGTATTCAACAGTGGGACAGGGGGATGTAACTGTATTATAAGCACATGATATTTAATCCCATAATTCTGTGTTGTGCAATTACAAAAGCAATTTTATCCTGAGAAATTCTGAATTTCCAGTGTGTAGCATGGCATTGACATTTGTTTAGTCTTATGCAAAGACATAGTTCTCAGAAAAGCAGAAGAGGAAATAGGGTTCTTTACAAATACAGAACTGGAGCCCCTCTCCTTTCTGTGCCTTGAAAGCAGTACAAAGCAGTAACAGCCAGTTTCAATGGAGCCTGGGGAATTTTGCAGTGTTCTCTTGGTCTCCCAAAACAGCTGATGGACAGGCGTAAGATGAGTGTATCTTCTCCTGCAATGGTCCAAGTGCTAGGCTGTGTCTAGGCAGCTTAGCCATTCAGGGTGCTTAAAGAGCTGGCTGACGTCATCGCAGGACCTCTCTGAATCAGTTTTCAACAATCTTGGGAATCTGAAGAGGTCCCAGTAGACTGGAAGCTGGCAAATGTTGTGCCAGTTTTCAAGAAGGGTAAGAAAGAAGACCCTAGCAATTACAGGCCTGTCAGTCTCACGTCAGTACCTGGTAAAATTATCGAGATGATCCTTGAAGTTATTTAAGTGCACCTGGGGGACAATGTAGTCATTGGTCCCAGCCAACATGGGTTCATGAGGGTAGGTCCTGCCTAACAAATTTGATTTCCTTTTATGATAAGGTTACCCATCTAGTCAATCAAGGGAAACCAGCTGATGTAATCTTTTTGGACTTCAGCAAAGCTTTTGACACCATTTCCCATAGGATCCTACAGGACAAAATGTCCAGCATACAGCTAAACAAAATCATCATCCAATGGCTGAGCAATTGGCTGACGGGCAGGGCTCAAAGGGTTGTGGTAAATGGGGCCACATCAGGCTGGCGGATGGTCACTAGTGGGGTCCCTCAAGGCTCCATTGTAGGGCCAGTCCTCTTCAATGTTTTTATAAACAATTTGGATGTAGGACTAGAAGGTGTTTTGAGCAAATTTGCCGACGACACCAAACTTGGAGGAGTTGTAGACTCAGCTGAGGGTGGAAAGGCCTTGCGGAGAGATCTAGACAGATTGGAGAGCTGGGCAATCACCAACCACATGAAGTTTAACAAAAGCAAGTGGCGGGTCCTGCACCTGGGACAGGGCAACCCTGGCTATATGTACAGACTGAGCAACGAGATGCTGGAGAGCAGCCCTGCAGAGAGGGATCTGGGGGTTGTGGTTGACAGCAAGTTGAATATGAGCCAGCAGTGTGCCCTGGCAGCCAGGAGGGCCAACCGTATCCTGGGATGCATCAAGCACGACATTGCTAGTCGGTCGAGGGAAATGATTGTCCCGCTCTACTCTGCGCTGGTGCGGCCTCGCCTCGAGTAGTGTGCAGTTCTGGACACCACAGTACAAAAAGGACATTAAACTGTTGGAGAGTGTCCAGAGGAGGGCGACGAAGATGGTTGAAGGGTCTAGAGGGGAAGACATATGAGGAGTGGCTGAGGTCACTGGGCCTGTTCAGCCTGGAGAAGAGGAGGCTGAGGGGGGACCTCATCGCAGTCTACAACTTCCTCGCGAGAGGGAGTGGAGAGGCAGGTGACCTATTCTCCGTTATCACCAGTGATAGGAGCCGCAGGAAGGTGTTAAGCTGAGGCAGGGGAAGTTTAGGCTGGACATCAGGAAGAGGTTCTTCACTGAGAGGGTGGTCGCACACTGGAACAGGCTCCCCAGTGAAGTAGTCACTGCACCAAGCCTGTCTGAATTTAAGAAGCGATTGGACTGTACACTTAGTCACATGGTCTAAACTTTTGGGTAGACCTGTGTGGTGCCAGGAGTTGGACTTGATGATCCTTATGGGTCCCTTCCAACTCGGGATATTCTATGATTCTGTGATCCTATGATTCTATGATTCCTTGACAGATGGACAGGTGTGGAGCAGTTCTGAGCCTCTGCTACTTGTTTGTAGGGGTGACCCCATCATTAGCTTGTCCCAGACTAACTGAAGAAAGGCATTTGCAGTTCAGCCACACCTCAATATCTGGATCCACCTGTTTGAAATTTTATAAAAGTCAATATAAACCTAATACTAGTTCATTGGCTGTTTAAAAGTGTGAGTATAGCAGCATTAAGATTTTTAGTTTTGAAACTGAATGTTCAATTTTATCTGATTTCATTTAATGTAAATCTGTTTTCCTCCACTGCAGTTTGCTCACATCAATAGGGAAGGAGGAGATTTATATGGCATTTGTGCTGTATATTTGAATACACAAAAAACTATTTGTACTTTATATATATAATACACATAAATATTTAGAAGTAAAAACATTCTAGCTATTAGAGAAAAAAACAATACATGATCTGAATTTAGATCAAAGAAAAAGGAGTGCTAATACCAACACAAGTATATGAGCTATCTAAAGGGTTACTGTTGCAAAAAAAAAAAAAAAGAAACACAAGTGTTTTGTGTATTAGAAGTTTGGTGGTATATTTGCAGCTGTAATTTTTGAGGGAAGATATCATGCACTCTACTATTAACATTGGCCTGGAAGGTTGCTAGATGTTGTGCTTCTAAGAATTACTGCAAATTACAATCCTGAATAAGAAAGTCCCTTACTTGCTAAAAATTAAAAAAGGAAAATCTGTTTCTATGTATGACCAACATGGTCCAGGCTACGTTTACAGTGCAGAGAAATAATGTGTTTTTTCCTCTTCTATCCCTTCCTCCAAACCATGAATCAAAATGACATTTGAGTAGGTACTGACACAAGAAGGACACAAAGCAGTGGGTCTGTAAGTGTTCCTAAAGAAGAGAGCATTGCTTCTTAAACTGTATTAACTCCTGAAAACGAGACATTTGCCTGGATAAATATGTCTTGGAGGAAAGCCTGACAGAGGAGTATAAAGGAGGAGTAAAAAGGACCAAAAAAAAAATAAAAATGCTAATGATTACTTGGAGAAAAGGGGAATGCCACCCCAGGCAAAATATCACAGATGGAACTTGGAGGGATGGTGGTGTGAAGCTGGTCGCATTGTTAGGAATTTCTTGCAGTGGTGTCATCTCCTGGAGCTCTGAGGTATCACAAACAGTTGCAAACCTAGACAATACAAGAGGAAAGGGACTGGAATTCTTTGAGCAGGACATGTTCTTGCACCAGCAGAAATAGAGGACTTGAGACAGAGATCACCACTTAGACCAGTATGCTGCTATCATCTGTCTTCAGTGGCCAAGAGACCTCCTTCTGGCATCATGCTCTAGTAGGGCAAATATCTGTAGGCAGCAGAAAGATGAGGATGGAACAGATCCTCCTGGAAGCAATGTCAAAGCACAGCAGGAGAAGGAGGTGATCCAAGACAGCCAGCATGGATTCACCAAGGGCAAATTGTTCTTGACCCATCTAGTGGCCTGCTATGAAGGAGTGACTGAATCAGTTTACAGGGAAAGACTAACTGATGTCATCTACTTGGACTTCTGCAAGGCCTTCAGCATGGTCCCATATGACCACCTGATCTCCAAATTGGAGAAAGATGGATTTGAAGGGTGGACCATTCAGTGGATAAGGAATGGGCTTGAAGGCTGCACCCAGTGAGTGGTGGTCAATTGTTCTACGTCCAGGTGGAGGCCAGTGGCTAGTGGAATCCCTCAGGGGTCTGTCTTGGGACCAGTGATGTTTAATATCTTTATCAACAACATAGACAGTGGGATAGAGTGCACCCTCAGCAAGTTCCCAGATGACACTGAGCTGAGTGATGCAGTTGATACAACAGAAGGAAGAGATGCCATCCAGAGCCACCTGAACAAGCATGAGAAGTGCAGCCATGTGAGCCTAATGAGGTTCAATAAGTCCAAATGCAAGGTGCTGCAGCTGGGTCGGGGCAATCCCAGACAGAAGTACAGGCTGGGAGAAGAATCCATTGAGAGAAGCCCTGCAGAGAAGGACTTGGGGGTTCTGGTGGACAAAAGGCTTGACATGAGCCAGCAGTGAGTGCTTGGGCTGCATCAGCAGAGGAGTGGCCAGCAGGTCGAGGAAGGTGATTGTCCCCCCTCTGCCCTACCCTCATGTGGCCCCACATGGAGTGCTGCATCCAGGTCTGGGGCCCCCAGCACAAGAAAGATGTTGATCTGTTAGTGTGGGTCCAGAGAAGGGCCACAAAGCTGATCAGAGGTTGGAGCACCTCTCCTATGAAGAAAGGCTGAGAGAGCTGGGGGTGTTCAGCCTACAGAAGAGAAGGCTCGGGGGTGACCTCATTGCAGCTCTTCAGTGCTTAAAGGAGGCTGATAAAAAAGATGGAGAGCAACTTTTTTCTCAGGCAGATAATAACAGGACAAGGGGGAATAGTTTTAAACTAAAAGAGAAAGAAGCAGTGTTACCTATGCTCAATAACAGAAAGAGCAGGACAGAAAGCTCCATTCCTTTTCCACCAGCCCTGCAGAGGGAAGACGGAAACTGAGAAGTGCTCAAACTCCTGCTTACAGAGCTGGAGTTACCATATCCATGTGGCAATACTCTCCAGTTGCCATTGCAAGTGCTTTACAATAATGTCAGACACAAATTACACTCCCCTGAACATCGTTACAGATCAGTAATATTATACACATGTTCTGCAGTATTTTCTGTTAGAAATCCTGAAATAAGAATACCATAAAAAACTATAACTAATTAACTGAGGACTTTTCATTCACTCAGTACAATGGCACCAATATATTTGCAGGATCATAATACTTTTGTGAAGGCTGTATTGTGACAAGTAACTGAAGGAAGATACCTTGGATTATTAGCCTTTTAAACAAGCATATGTGCAAACAGTATTCCTGGAAAACTCCTGAGAAAAATATCACTAGGATGCTATATTAATTATTTGACAATCTCCATCTGTTAACTTTACATGACTGTGTTATACCACAAGTGGTATTTACACAAGATATTTGAGGATCTTAAGCCAAGTCAAGTCTAGATAAGCCTGACTGAATATGATACCCAAAATGAAACAGATTCTCCATGTAGAGACAGTAAGTAGTTTGGATTTGTTTGGCCAGATGGGGTTTGTTTGAGGGTTGGGTCTGTTTGCTTGAGTAAGGGGGGGCTTATTTGTCCTCTGCCATTAATCAGCCATCACTGACCATGCACATTCTCCAAATATGGACCGTATTCTGAAACACTGAAGCACAAGATTCTGCATACCAATTTACTAGATTTATGTTTGATTTTTATTGGGTTTTGTAGCAGGTTTTCACAGTTTTTTAAAAACTACAAAAATTTCTTTCAGTTCTACAAAAAGAAGATGCTTTTCATGTTCTTGAATGGGTTGTGTTTTTTATTTTAATTTAAATCTTTTTATTTCAGACCATATGTACTGCAAACTCTGACTTGTGTAGATGATTACTCATACAGGTCTACTGTTTACCCACAATACTCTTTTATGTGCATTTTGGATACAATTTACCCCCAGAGAGAGACAGTTAAGAGTTTTATATAGTCCTTCAATGATGAATGAACCTTATACATTTCTCTATAAAGTTTCCATTTCAAAGATGTAGAATTGAAAGCAAGATATGTTGAAACTTGGAATTATTTTCTGGAACACAATGAAACCATCTAGCATTGAAGAGTAAAGTAATTGTTTTGCAAATTGTGTTGCTTGTGTAAGTCTATAATTACTCTGTTAACATGACGTGTTTATAAGTCAGTTGCAGCATAAGCACATCATTCCTTATGTGTGGAAATCTGCCAGCAGAAATACAGACTACTGTTGGCAGCAAAAGTACTGTATGTTAAAGACATAAATTTGTCAGCTTAAACAGGTGCTATAGTCTGTGACCTTGACAGCTAATTTATACACTTTGTCAGCTGTTAGATTTCAAATCCAGATCTCTCATAGGCTAAGTATGTATGTAGATCAGCTGGCTTCAAATGGAGTTTTAAGTGAGCTCCATCTCTTGAAAAGCAAGAGATTTTATACTTAAATCACAATCAATAAAATAGTATCTGTAGGCTGTAATGGTGGGTGTGGGTGCATTGGGCAGCCCAGAATTCCTATTTTTATTTTTCAGGAGACTGAAGAAAGGACGTTTTTGGGCAGTGTTCACTGTATGGACCCTTTCGAGCATCACTTAGGGCTCCACTACTGCCACCACACGCAGAGTGTAACAGGAGCCTTTATGTTCCTCTGTCCCTCAGACTGAAATCACATGCAACTATTGCAGTTACTTTTTTCTTTCCTGGACTCCTGAGAAAAGATGGAGTTAATTCAGCAGTGTCATTGTTTTTTGGGTAGTGTAGACTGCTAGTGATACAAAAAAAAAAAAACTGCCAAAATGCCTGATTATTTTCAGAAATTCAGGTTCCTAATTGACTTTATTGAGCTTTGAAAATCTGGTTGGTATTTCTCAGCTGACAGTGCTATCGGTGACCTTTAAGTAAGAAACAAAGCAGATTTGGATCCTACCATGACTGGTAACGAGAGGCTGGACAGACTCACCCTCCCATGCTGGGTACCTGAGCACACACTCATTCTTCTCTGAGCAGTTCATTAGCTGAACAAGTGAGATGTTGAGATGACAAAAGCAGTAATCAATCCAAGCAATTTCAACCTAAGTAGTTATAATATAGCAAAGGTTCAAGCAAAAAAAAGAAGATCCTCAAGGCTCCTCTGGGAATTTAAAAACTAGATCTGAGAGTGAGAACCTGGCAAAAAGATGGAGAATCAGTGAAAAAAGGGACCATTTCCTGCAAGTGAAAATGACTGATATCTTGCCATGCTCACTTCTCTCTTTTTCTCACAATTTCTTAATCCTCTAAGGAATCATCAAAAAAAAAATAAAGAAAATTTTGATTCTAAGCCTATGTAACAAGCTTATAGTAAACATATACAGAGCAGTTTTCTAGATGTTTCCTGTGCTTATAGTGCATACAGAATGCATGATTCCAGTACTGCTACAAAGAACACAGACTACCAGCTACGCATGAGTAACCTCCCTTTTCAACTGAAATTAATGTATGGAAAGTGCAGTAACAGGAAAACTGCAGTTTTTGATAAAAGAAGAAATTCAGCAGTGAGATGCCAATGGTTTGTCATTTGATCTAACCTTCACACTACACTTACTTTGTTTTTCATGTCTCAGTTGCTGTTTAAGTCATAATGGCTGGCTAAAAGCTATTTAAGGGGGAGAGAAAAGCCAACAATTAAAATAGCATTTTGAGGAATACAGGGGAAGAGTGGCTGATGACCTGTGTCAGAATCTGCTGTTTGGAAAGACTCTTTCACAACAAAAGAAGTGTGGATATTTACTGAATATTAATTTGCCCTGTGCCTAGCCAGCTAATCAAAGCGAACTGGGACATTTTATTGTTCCTTTGACTGAAAAAAAAAAAAAAGACAATTAATTATGCCTTTTCCTGAAATGTCCTCCATTCTATTCACCATGTGACCTATTCAACATACAGATTCAGGGTTGAATATGTCTACATTTGAATATTTCATGAAAGATAAAGGCTAGGGGCTAGAGACTGCTTATGCTGAGAGTTTGGTTTACACAGTAGTTTTTCAGCCCTTCCCTTGCTTAGGATCTGTCACTCACACAAGGAACTGACAAAATGATTTCTATTCATGCCTTACAGTCCCATTTGCCAAATTGCACGGTATCTGTGGGTTGGCAGGTAGCTGTTGTCTAGGCACACACTTACCCAATGCCTACATCTGTTTTCTGTAGAATTAACGGTTCCTTTTTCTAAAGATACAATGAGCTCTTTCCAAGTGCTTTACACTACTGCAGAGACGTCCAGCGAAAATTACCCCATATCACCCTTGAATTGATGCAAAGCACATTATTGGCACCAGTTTAAGTGTGAACTTTAATTTCCATCTCTCACCACAGCAGAGAAAACCTTTCATATGTAAACTGGTGCCTCAAGGACCTTTTTTTGCAAAGCAGCCCAGCTGAACTTATCTTCAGTACAAAATTTCACACAAGTCAGCCCTCAAGAACAGACAGGGTAGGCCAAATCACCCAGTGATACAGCTCAGTAATGTTCAGCAAAGGCAGTGGCCATGCCTGTTGGGAGTCCTTGAGGGAACTTGGGCTGTGAGATCCCAGCCCTCTGAAGGACACTGGTACCTGGGTATACTTGGCCTCCTGAGATATGGCTCCAGCATTGCCATTGTCTTAGTCTTACATTTTTTCCAAGTCTTAAATTCAAGAGACTGGAATGTGAGTTTTTAAGAACAATGCCTCTGGAGATGCCTAGTCAGCTGGGATCAGCTTTTGCAAACTAGTTTTAATGCACGCCACATGCCCATTTTAGCCCTGGCAAGTGTGCACTGCTATCATTTATCACAGCAGATATTTGCTCTGAAATTCAGTGTGAATTTCACAGCAGTTTTAAATATGTTCTGTCTGGGTTGTATTAAAGTTGCTTGCAGTCACCCACTCTGGGACAATGAACATAACCTCAGCAGTGCCAAGGCAACTGAGTGGTACTGCATGCATGTTCCTTCTTTTTAGCCCTGCGTCAGGCAACTCTTGACATCAACACATTTCAATAATATTTCTGATGAAGACAAGGCCTCAGCTCTCCATCTTGTTGTTTGGAAATGTATTGTGGAAGTAGAACAGTTAACACTTCACGGGCCCTCGCAGGCCTCACTGGTTAAGAAATACATGTCAGCATGACCTACCGGCCTCACCAACTCAGCACAAACTAATTGACAAAGGAGTGAATTATTCTCAAAGGAGAGCTACTGCCTAGAGTTTTCTTACCTGACTGTCCAGAGCCTCCCTGTGTGATCCACATCACTGCTCGCTGTTGCAGTGTGCTGTAGTCCTGCTTATCTTGCACAGTTTGGTGAAGAACTGGTTGTGCAATCTATAGGTTTATAAACTCTGAAACTGCCCCCTTTGGGCAGAGCTCACATCAGCAGAGGCTGTGTGCTGCTGTTGTGTACCTATACTAAACTGCTTCTGATCTGGCCTGTATTACATTTATTCCCATGACTGCAGGGTGGTAGAGAATTTACCTCTGTGAAACTTAAAATCAGTGCATGCTTTATAAAGGCCAGGTATTCCAGCTTTCTTTAGGCAAACTTCTTGACAAAGTTTAATGAACACTTTGTCTGGAGACTATGGACCATAGGTATCTTACTGGTTTCTCCTCGAGATTCTATTTTTTTTTTGTTTAGAATAAATTAATAGCAGTGTGGGGATATCTGAATGCAAGCTATAAAATATCCATTTTTTCTTTTTTTTAGGTCCTGAAGTTTTATGCCATGATTCAAAATAATTCCAACTTAAAAAATAAGATAAAATAGTTTCTGTCAGGAAATATGGATACAGTTTTACATGTCTCTTAAGGGAATTGTGTGGTTAAAATTCTGTGTTATTTTATATTTTGAGCCTGGTTGTCTGCAAGTGGTCACTTATTTAAAAGGAAAGGAAGATGCTTTCCACTGGCATGGCCTCATAAAACTTCCCTGCTTACTAACAGTTTGTTTTGGGATAGTTAAGAAAAAAAGATTGCAGTTCTGCTGCTTTGCCTTTCTTCTGCCTTTTATTTTTTAGTAAGAGAGAAGGGGGCTAAAGCTAACCTGGTGTTCACGAAACACTCACATAGCCCAATGGGAATTACATAGCTCCAGAAAAGCATCAGTGGCACAGCAATAACTGGGATTGTCTTCTAACATGCAGCATACTTCCTTCCCAAGTGATCCTTAAACCAGAGTTGTCAGTCAGAGTATTTCAGACCCTGTGGGAAAACCTGATTTCGCACCACTAATGCACTGATATCCAGCAACCCTGAAAATTTCCATTCACTAAACAGCAGCAAAGCTCCATTATTTTCCTCTTTGTTCTTGTTATAAAAATGTATCTCACATATGGTGTGGGAGGGAAATTCTACAGAGTGCATTTAGAGGACATACACTGGTGAATTAGAATTGACACTAGAAGTATATTTTAAAAGTCACTGAAAACAGAACAAACCTCTATCAACTAATGCATTACATACTAATCTGATTTAATTCAAACACAAGAATTTTATCAGTCACAAGTATAAATATTCTTTGTTTATCTTAAAATTTTCTTTCTTTAACCACAGTTATCAAGGTGTTTGTTTTCTGATTTTCTGTGTTACCAGAAGCATCTGGCCTTGTCTTCTGGTAAAAGTCTTGTGGCATTTTAAAAATAAATAAATAAATTAATTAAAATATATATATATTCTTTAACTGTTTGGAAACAGTAGTGCTGAGGTACTAACAGGCCAACTCTTGTTCTTACCGCTGCCATCAGAATGGTTCCGAGGAGCGTTGACCAACATGGTGATAGTTGCTCTCTCTATATAAATATGTATATATATAACATATGAACATATATATGAAACATATAAAACTCCACCTTTGACAACCACATTTTTTTCACATGCTTTAAGCAAGCTGTGGATTTGCAAGGTTTGTTCTGTCAAATGGTTTTTTCCTATTTGGGCTGCCATTTGGAGCATACAGCTGAGCAGGTATCAACTTTACATTCAGTCAGACATTGCTTTACTTTCTGGCCTGACTACCCAGTCAATTTGAACAGTTTTTTTTTTGTGTGTGTGTGTTTTTTTTTTCTTTTAAATTTGATGCAAAATGTTAGGAAAGGTTTGTAATACTTCATGGGATACTCCACAGGGTTGTTACTCCTGTGGATGAGAAATTCATAGGTTCGCCCTCTGAACAGAAAAGTAGAATGAGAATAAAAAATACATTGTTAAAACTGCAAAGTCCTTTAAATACCCCAACATACCAGCTGCATGTCTAGACACTCTGTTCCTAAGATTTTGAATACAAAATAAGGCTTTTGGCTTTCCTCAGTAAGGGGTTGTACTTGAATACGAAATAGACATGGCTTTGCTTTTGACATTGACCTGCTGTACCTGAAAAATACACTGTATTCAACAAAAACTACTTTTTTTTTTTTTTTTTTTTTTACTTTGGTCAGAAATGACAGATGGAAAAATTCTCTCTGCACATTTTTTTTTCATGTATTGTTCTTTGTGTTTTATTTTTTAGGGTCTCTTGCTAATGCTTGACGTGATGGAAGTCTTCACTTTATATGAGAAAATACCTAAACTATCTGCTATTCTCTCCTCTTGACAGAGTTTCCAAGGAATGACAGGTATCTTTCAAGTCTCTGTATGAAGGCCAAACAATTCTGGGCCTCCTAAAAGACATTCCCACCCAGTAATGTATTGGTCTTGATTACCTTCAAGATTGAATCTAGCCAAAAGAGAAGTTTCTCTGCCCTACTTCTGCTTGAAGGGTTGACTTAGTTGTAGCCATTCCCCCTCAAAATCAACAGGAGAGTTAGGGACTTTCTGCAGTAATGGGTCCTTTGGTGGTCCTCTAAAAGGCAAGATTCATACATTCAAAAAGGTATGACAGTAACATTCTGGTGTGTACCTCTTTCAGGATATGTTCCCACACTTGTTTGCATCACGATGAACTTGTGAGGCTGAGTCATTCTCTGAAGCATGTTACAGCTGCTGAGTTCAGGGAACGGAGGAGGGAAGAAAAACCTGTGACCACACAGCAGTCCTGTTAAAAGCAGAGTCAGATGAACTGACAAAGCAAAACAGCAGGCCTTCTCTTCGTTTTCTAGGTCAGTTTGCTCCAGTCAGTACAAAGGAGTGGGAAACTGAAGGATGTCAGTCTTCAACACAAAAACTATGGTTAGGACCATGTAGCTAAACCCAGTAAGAGAAATGTCAATTTAGAGGAGAGAATTGCTGCTAACCTGAAAGGGGTGCAGTGACAGAACTGTGCTCTGGAGAAAAGGGAAAATTTGTCTCCGTGTGGATGACTGAGCTTTGAGAAAGGGCATGTCTCAGCCATTAACTGCATGTGCCTCTGACCCCAGTCTTCTTGCTGTAAAGATGGGCTTTCAAGTAACAAGGGGCTGTAAAACCTGTTATTCTTGTACAATTCCTGTAGGAATTCCTGGATTATGCTGAATCAGAAAAAAATAAAACCCTTGCTGGGTCAAAATATTCTTGGATCCCCTAATGATCTTTTGCCCCATAAATCTGTGGACAATGACTCTTTTGCTAGGTGGAGGATCAGGTCAGTTTGTTTGTTTGCTTGTTTGCTTCCTAGTTTTCCATATTCTTCCAGCATAGGCAGGTTTGGAGCCACAACTGCTAGAGAGGAGTTCATACAAAGTTCTCTAGAGAGCCCCTGGGGATGGAGGGCTCAGGCAGTAAGGTCCTCAGCTGCGTCAACTGGGGACCAACCCTTTGCTGTAGCAGCAGTGCTGAGGTCCACAGAAATCACAAAGGCAATGGGGGTCCCAGACTGTGCAGGCTCTCCAGGTGACGGCTGAAGAAGCTGTGCAGTTTGGTTTGGCAGACTGGCTCTACCTGGGAACAGGTTTTTTGAAAGAACATGGAATAGAGGAAGCTGGAACAGATAAACTGCTGCTCAGAATCTGTTCTGGAAGGAAATACCTTCTTAAATGGATAGTGAGAACAGAGTGCCCATGCTGCATCATGGATGCAATGGATGGGGAAAGTAGGTGTGAGAGTGCCCATCCTGGTTCTACTACAGGTTAAAAAAAAAAAAAAAAAAAACTAGCTCTAAGTTTGCTCCTATGTATTAGAATAACAGGTCCAGGTCTCAGGAATTTTCAGCTACCTGACCTGTTTGCTGGTTCTAAGTCCCTTTTTGACAAAATTTTAAATAACTGGAATCTTTTTTGTCGTGGAAAAAACAACAATCTACTGCAAAACCTCTTATTCTGCTTAAGCAGCCATGCATTAAATTAGACACTTCATAAATCCTTTTAAAGTTCCCATCCAAAATATACAGAAGGAGAGATGCCTTAGCTCTTAACATCTGAATGTTAAGATGTAATTATAATAAATGCATATGGCAAGGTAGAGAAGAAAATTTTATGATACCTTTGTTTTTGCTTGTTTCCCCGATTAATCATCTGTGTATCCAGCCCTGCTCCTTGCCTACTCAACCATTCCCCCCAAATTATTCTAAATTTCCAGACACCTCAGTGTTTTCATACAGCTACCCTTTTCAGTATCATATACCTATAATAGATGTGTCCTTTCACCTCCAAGGTCCACAAGGAGCAAGGCATTGAGTGGGTCTCTGTGGGCAGCTCTGGGTATGAGAGCACAGTGGTGTCAGCTGCGGGACCAGGGGCGTCCCAGTTGGCTCTGGGTATGCATGTGTGCAGTCCCAGCATCTGGAGTGGGACTGTGGTCCTGGCGGCTCATGCCTCCAGGTGCCAGCAACTGGAAATGGGGATTGAGGGCAGCTACTCGGCAGACTGAATGCCTGAGCACAGGTGCCATGGGGATCCACCTTGTACATAAGTATATACCTATATATATATCCTTTTTCTTAGTAAACCTCTGTCCTGCGCACCCAGAGAGGGGAACAGGATGAGGCCATTGGTGCTGTGTTTATGTGAGTGCTCTCAGTGTTTGCCTGTGATCTGTGCAGCTGGCCATGTATATATGTGCTGTATATGTGTAACCTCTGTGCATGTTCCTGCTGAAAATACACCTTCAGACATCCTGCTGGTTGGACCTGGTTGGACCTGGGGGCATGGGATTGCACCAGCTTCACTTCCCTCAGGCTATCAAATCTGGAATCACATATTTTGCTCTAACCGATGGCGCTCTTGTGGTATCCGTATCCACAATGTACCTGTACATTTCTGGAAAACAAAACAAAACAAACAAACAAAAAAAACTTAAATTTTCATGAGCTTGTCACCACGTGCACATTTCAAATGGCCAAACTGCATGTGAAAGAAACCAAAGAATTAGTTGACGAATGTCAGCAAATGTAGGTAAAGATCTGCTGACAGGTTAGGTAACCTCGAGTTTTGAGCCTGTCCAAACTACTCCAGAAGTTACTAGGAGGTGAGCTGGGGAGGGAAGAAGGAGCATTCGTACAGACAAGATTTCTCACTCATCTCAGCAAATTCTGAGCTGGAACAGAAGACTTCTGATTTACACTGGGAAGGGACTAGAAGGGATGCCCAAGTCCTTCCACTGAATTCAATTTCAGTCTGTGTGACTCCTCTTCATTTGTCTGTGCCAACCATCATCTGTGTATCCAAGCCAAGGATGTTTGATACATTCCTCAGTTTTGAGCGATATCCTTCTTCAGGTAACTACAATTCTACTCACCTCATTCATGAATTACACAATATTTTCTTTCAAATCTGAGCCAGGAAACCAAATATCTGAACACTTAAATATTGTACAAACTAGTGCAATTGCAACTGGACGTAACCATACAGCAACAGAACTTTTCTTTACCAACATTGAGAAGTTTATTTTTGAAAAACTCTTTTTTGTTGCTTTCTTTTGTTTTTGTGTTATAAATCCTTTGCAAGCTGGGTACATCTATATTAGGAAATCAAATTACTAAAGGAGCTCTTTCTAGATATGAACTTGCTTTGCATCTGTGCTTGGAGTCCTGCAAAATACAATTGAGTGCCCAACTAGTATAACCCAAGCAGCTTTCCCCTGGTGGTACCAAGGTTGAAGCCACATACCAAGACGCTTCTTAGCACATCCCCAGCACAAAGCAGACATGACATGCCCCAGCAGCTAGCTATTGTCTTGTACATGGTGTGGGCCTAAAACATTCAGTGAGGGTGAATTTCATTGCTGATCTGAACATAAGATCCTGGAAAATACAGGATTGCAACAAGTCAGACATCACAAAGTACAGTTTTTAGGGCATCTGTAATA
Organism: Cygnus atratus; assembly: GCF_013377495.2. Classification (NCBI taxonomy): domain Eukaryota; kingdom Metazoa; phylum Chordata; class Aves; order Anseriformes; family Anatidae; genus Cygnus; species Cygnus atratus. Next base: position 70,652,900 of record NC_066396.1, read on the forward strand.
TTTTTTTAATATCTAGAACTGTAGATAAGTATATGCAGTTTTGCATAGGGGTAATATACCCCTTTTGTGAATAAGAACAACACAAATCAGTTCATGAAACTAGATAATTATTTATACGTCCCTGAGTTGCAAATTTATTTATGGAAATTAACATAATCCTAAATATTAAGCAAAATATTTTCTGCTAGGAAAACAACATGTTTTTGTTTCTTCTGCCTCTCTGATTCCCTGCCAACTTCAACTTTTGCTTAATGTCTGCAACCATATTATTACTTTGATACACACCCACTGATGATTGAAACTTTCTCACACAGAAGAAATCAAATCAGTAAACTCAGCAAGTTTTTCTAACAAAGATTTGACAAATTTGAAATAGCAGACTAGCCATTTTTCTATACCTATTTATAGATAAAAGTTCAGATTTCACTAAATTAAGAGTGAAACCATATTTCTCCTAGGTAACAAGTTTCCTATTACAGTAGTTCAGTTTTAATCAGTTAAAGTTGAAGATTTGTTTCCCTGTATAAAACACACTATTACTAGTTGCAGAGACTCAACTATTTTCATTTTCTCACAGAAATGAATTTAAAATTGCAATTTTAATATTATTCTAATGTACTTCAAAATTTATAAAAGTTTGCAAGTGATGGACCTGTTGCTGTTTCAGAAATTTGCGTCCAAAAAAGCTGCATGATATAGTGAGTAATGTCTGAACAGATGGATTTTCAGCTCCATAGCAATAGCTGGAAATCTGAAGCAGAGTAGGGCAGGGATATATTATTGTTTTCCCTTTATCAGCCTTAGTAACACCATCTGGCTTTCAATTACGGAACTGCAACAAAGCCTATTTTCTCTTTATCACCATCTGGTACCTCACAGTCAAGCGACAGAATCATATGACAAATTTAACTGAGGGTTTTAAGAATTTCATCCTTTGCAACTTGCAAGGTAAACAGAAGTAGTAGGGTTGCATATGAAGTACTAAATTAAGAAGTGTAAGGATACAGGCACTGGAACTTGATCAGATTACCTTAATGGAGGAAAGAGTGGGAAATGGCCTGTAGTGGTCTGGCTCAATCAACAACCTTCCAGATGACTTCTGGGACCGCACAGCATTTGGATGCATGTGGATGGGCACATTTGGAGGCTCTGAGGGTTTGATAGCATGGCCAGACTATTTTAGTTGTCATCCAGGCTAGAGAATGATCCCAAGGACTATTTAATTTACTAGTACAGCAGTCCCATTGCTTGAGAAGAGCAATGTTATTGTTCCTACCCACCCAAAACATAAAGAGAAGACACCAGGTTGTGACTGATTACTCAGTGATACAAGCTTTTGGCTTTCTGCTGTCCGCAGTTGCTGTACATGGGATTATTATGTAACACATTGATGTTTTTGGAATATTTCCATCCCTTGTGTGAAGAATCTTGATGAGGATAGAAATAGTTCTGGGTTAGAGACGCTGTTCTGAATGCATGTTACCGTTCTTAAAATTACTATCTTCCATGACGCTTGGTGAAATACTGTAGGAATGAATGATTAGTTGAATTAAAATTAGTTTCAGGTATCATTGAGAATAAATTGTGCTTATTCATTTTATTACAGCATGTGTAAATTCATGTGATATGCCTTCGTAACTACCATATGATAAACCTAGACCCAGGTATTTATCAGCTGACATCATAGTTGAGACTTTCATATGTTTATCAAGGCATGTTTTATTACTCTATATTCAGAATATAATTTCTTACATGAAGCTCATATTCTTCACCCTGCATTGCAATCAAAGTTACTGATAGGTTAACTAATGATTATATCAAGGTAGAAAAGTCATCAGAGGACACTGAATAAATGTTTGAAGTAATGTTACATACTATCTATTGGGTTTAAAGTGCCAACCTAAATTGTCTATCATCAATTTCATAGTTCATTCCTTGTCTGCCAATAAAATTATTACTCTTCCTGCTTAACATGTATGATAAGCACCAGTGGTTTAGTAAAATTAGACATAAATAATATTTTATTATTTAGAGCAGCTTTTGAACAACAGCAATAGCTGTATTCTGTCCCTTAGAAGCATACGAGTGTTCTCTGGTGGCCTTTGAAATCACTGACAGAAATATTAATTCTGAAAATGTACATTGGGTTCACCAGTGAGATGCTCCAATTTTACAGTGGTAAATTACATTAATTCCATTGACATTGTATGTTTTATAGAAACCGAAGTAAAGCAGCAGTAAGATCCAGAAAACAGTATTTTAAGAAAATGATAAGCTAGCTTCTGTTCAACCAGATTTTGTATGATTTTGATTTAAGACCAGCTCAGTGCTTTTCTCAAAGTATTTCTACCTCAAGATACATGTAAACCTCAAATAAAATGGAAGTATGTATTGCCCCTCTAAGTCCTTCCTGTATCACATAAATAGGTGGACAGAGATACATCATAGCTTCTATTTTTTGAGAGTTTATGTTTGTTATGGCCCTGCTTCCAGACAAATATAGAGAATGTGAGTAACTAAGGACAGAAGAAAATGTATCCTTTCAGTGTAGACAGAGATGCATGTAATCCTGGCCTTTCTCACTTAGAGAAAGTGAAAAAATGCTCAGCTCCCACCCTTTAGGAACTGAATGTTTAATAAATGAGCATTACTTTTATTTCACTGGCCTTTTCATGGGTATTTAAGAGGGATTGCTTCTCCTCCTGAATTATTTAGTCTCCTGTAAAAAAATAAAATAAAATAAAATAAAATAAATAATAAAATAAAATAAAATAAAATAAAATAAAACAAAATAAAACAAAATAAAATAAAATAAAAATCTGATTTGTACATTATTCATGGTTGCTGAATATTGTTTAATAAAACTGGGACACCTCACAGCTGATTAAAAGCGTAATATGGTGAAACATTCATCTCTGATAAAAATAGCCAAACAGGGTATTTATTGGGTCTGAATTTATTAACAGGAATTACTGATATATACAAATGCATTTTATGAAATCTCTTTCCCCAGTGAGTGATGGTTTGGATGAGGGGTTTGCCTACTATAATGAAAACTGGTATGGCTAGCAAGAACTCTGAGATTCCCACTGGTGAATTGCTGTAACATGCACAACCAGTGCAGAGTGGTATTATTTTGGTAAACATGATCTGAACGTACAGGTATCTGCCGGTGCTCATTCTCAAGCAGCATGTCTCATGCCACTAAATTCTAGATTGTATCTGCCTTGTCACAAAAGTGCAGGTCCTGGTCATGCAGCAATTGTGCAGTCTGCACGTGTCCTTTCCTGATTCCGTGGGCTAAGAAAGACATGTCTAGCATGGATGGCAACTTGACCACCCTGACCAGCTCTGCTAGGCAATGTACCCAGGAGAGCTATGCTGCACCACAACACTCACCCTCAATTTTTTGGATTCTCTTTCTAGGTTAGAAATAATTTTCTGTCATAAAAGTAATCTTAATTTTTCAAAACATTATTACTTTTCACAAGAAACAGTAAAAGATTATATAAATTACATTGATTTAAAATATAATTTAAAAAAAAAATTCAAGCTTGAAGTTTTTTATTTAAGTGTAAAAAGTACTTTTTAGAAACTTCATACCATATGCTGATAGGCATATGTGGGTGCTAAACTTTTTTTATTATTATTATTTTTACTTATAGATAGAAGCACATTTAATGGTAGGCTCCAAATTATGATTCAGCCTCTGACTTCATTCTACCAAAATGCCAAATAATTTGCTAACAACTGGGGTAAAGAAACATGAGACATGGTGAGCCTAACTCATCAGAGATTCATATGGCTAACCATTTTTTTAAATCGGAAAATACTTGCTGTAGATACCTAAAAAAAAAGTTTTAAAAGTATGGATTCTTGCTACAGAAACATCAGAGTGTTAGAACAGTGAACAGTGGCTGGAATAAACATTTGCAAGATAATGAAATATAGTAAATGTATTTTTGATATATTTAATATTTTTTGCTAAATGAATGTTGATTTGAATATTACTTCTTAATTTCATTTGTTTTGAAGAGGCACTGTAATCTTTACTTATGATACAGTTGAAGGTAAATGTGTAATCTTTTGTGGTTCTATAGGAACTACTTTTTCGGAGTTAGTTTCAAATTATAGTTCTGATCTTTCTTTATAGTGGATTTTCTTCTTTTTCCAGAACTTCCAGCAAAAATGAAGTACATTGCCCTTTCAAAAGCCCTTTCCAATTAAAGAGCTAATGGGATCTTTTAAAAATGCTTTTAGAGTGTGTTATGTACATAATCCCCCAGAGCAAAAAGAGTCTCATCGGCTTCGATTTTTTTATGGAGCCCTGACTGAATGGCCAGCAATACTGGAACATTTGGCTTTTTCTTGTACATTGTTGTTCCAGCTCCTCAGAAAGCCAAATACCTACAACCAAAAGGAGATGGCAAGTTTTTCAAGCTGCAGTACAGTTTGGTATCCTGCTGCAGAAGCTTCCTTTGTGATTCACAAAATATGTATAATGCACTGAAATGGTCACCACAACTGGGATTTGACCGATGAGATGCAGAAGAGTTCTTAAGGTTTCCTTTGCTTTATCTTTTGATAAAGTTCCCTTTGGTGACCCACTCTCCTTGAGTTTCAGTCTCTACATTAATGCAAAGTTTAAGAGACATTTATTTTTCAAATTTCGATTGAAGCATTTCCTTATTTCAAAAACAATCCCAACCGGCTAAGTGATAGCCTTAGTTATTTTACTGTTTCTATTTTTAGTTTGTGGTAATTCAGCCTCTATATAGCTATGCTGCTTTATCTCCCAGTTAGAGGAACACTCAAGAGGTGGCAGTATCCAGAAGAGACTCCCATTTATCTTGTTGTCAGTACACTTCTTGGAGTAGATGGAGTACTTTATCTTGCTGTTTATAAACCTCCAGAAAAATTACACTTAACTAGCAAATTTTAGGTACTTCTATATTCAGTATAAAATTTCCAGCGGGTATGAAAACATCGGTGTAATTTCCTCTGAATAGCGATCTCTTCGTACTACCTGCACTTGATAGAAAACGCAGCAATGTTTTCTTAAATATTTTTTCTTTAATAACTGCAGCTCAACAGCTGTGTCCCAGTAGTAACTAACGGCTTTGGGTACTAATATGAGAAAACTTGTAGGAACCTTGTACCATGTGGGTGTACAGCAATTTCTAAATATGGGTTCACCTGAAAAAAGCCAACGAGTCAATTGCTTTTGAAACTATGGGTTCACAATAGAGAGATTTTTTAGGGAGTTTTTTTTTTTTTTTTTTAAGGAAAACAGTTTTATCAGGTATTGCTCGTTGGTGGCTCTTCTACAGACTTTACAAGAATCCTCTGTCATTTTATTATGTGTTATTCCTTCACATTGTTTCTCTCCTGTTCAAAGATATTACAGATAATGTGCTATAAGCCCTAGATTTCCTATGTGGATAAGTCATATGGCATGTGATTCTGGATCAGCAGTGCTTTCTTTTATCGATGTGTGCATTACATGTATTATAGCACTGCCAGACACAGAGCCAATGTCAAGAAACTGCTCTTTAGCTTCTTATTTATTAGTGGACAAAGGTAGCTAGCTGCTCTTCTTTGGTACTAGCATTATTATCCAGGCAGTTTAGGCCATATGTGGAGACAAAAGGAAACAGCAAGTCTTGACAGCACTGGATTGAATACAGAAACTGACTACACAAGTTGAAGAGAAAAGCTTTTGCAGCAGGAAAAAGTTTTCTTATCTCTGAGGTATGGCCATCAGGGCTACTCTTTGGGATGCTTCTTGAACAAAAAGCATTGGTATAAAAGAACAAGAACTATGGCTTGTTCATTCATTCTTGTTAGCTTCCTTTATTCTAAGTCTTCCATTGTCCTCAACAAAACTTGTGCCTGTGTTTTGCAGAATGCAGGTCTGTCTATTTTCATTTACCTCCTACTCCACTCTCTGAGAAAAAGCCATGCAAACCGTGCATATGCACGCGTTTGTACATGTGCGAAAGGGAAGGCAGAGTGTCAGAAAAAAGAGCAACTCACATTTATCATTCAATTATTTGTAACTTTCTCATCCATGCTCCAACCGCAGAGAAAAATTCTGTGTATGTGCCCATTTTTCATCAGTTTTATAATCTGCATGTTTCTGAGGATTGCAGCCTCTGGCCAAGTTTGCACGCACAAGGATGCAATTTGCCAATTGTAAGAAATAAATAAAAAAGGTCATTCTTAGAAATCGTTAGGAAATTGGCACCGCTGCTCCTGAATTACCCACCGGGAACCTGCCACTCCACATCCTCGATTTCGAGTCGCGTTAAACGCCGCTATTTCAGAGCGTGCAGGAAAAGGCCGAAGGCGAGGTGCCGAGCTCCGGGAAGCAGGCACCACCGCCCCCGGGGGATGCCGGCAGGCGGCGGGGGGCGCCCCGACGGCCCGTCGGCACCGACTTGGCCTCCATCCTCTCCTCGGCACCAACTCGGGGACTCCGGCCACGGCCACCTGCGGGACACAAGGATGAGGGGCGTCGAGGAGCCGCTGCCCCCCTCTCCCCCCGCCCGAGGGAAAAAACCCATCCCCGTCCCGCTGGGGGACGCGAACCCGCTTCCTCCTCGCGGGGCCGCGCTGGAAAAGGCCGCCCCCTCCCCCGGGCGCCCCCCGCCCGTCTCCCCCCAAGGGGGGCCGCGCCCCCAGACTGCGGCACCCCACAGCGGGTCGGGGGGCTCCGGGCCCCACCGGGGGTAGCGGGAGCGGAGCGGGTGCGTGATGGTGGTGCCAGTGGGGGGCTCCGGGGGATGCTGGTGGTGTCGTGGGGGGGCTGCGGGGTCCCTCCCCGCCCCGAGCACCCCCGGCGCCTCCGTCTCGGCGGGGGCCGCGGCGCGGAATGAGCCGCTCCGCCTCTGCCAGGGACGCCCCCCCCAGCGCCCGCCCTCACCTCGAGCTGGCGGCGCTGCCTCCCCGCGCTGCCGCCTCGCCTCACCCGTCCCCGCTGAGCCGAGCTGTGCCGAGCCAAGCCGAGCCGTGCCGTTCCGTGCCGAGGGGGCTAGCCGGCCACCCCTCGCCCCCACCTCCCCCCCTTTACGGCTGCCTCTCCCCCATTCTCTATCCGCAGTGAGGAGAGGAGCCGCGGAAGCTCGCTTGCGGCCGGCCCTGTCGGCGATGGAGCGGGCGTCACCCCCCGCCTCAGCCTGCCCGCCGCCCACAGGAGGGCGGTGACCGAGCTGGCGCCCCGCCGGGGGCCGGCGCGACCCCTCGCAGTGCCCCGCTCGGATGTCACGGCTCCCCGGCCGCTGTCCACCTCGGGGGGGGGCCGTGGAGGGGGCGGCAGGCGCAGCCCCGGCTGCCTGAGGGACAGCACCGGCGGCCGCCAGGTAAGCGGCGGGGTTGTGGTGCTGGGGGTTGGGGGGGTGGGCAGCCCCGCTGCCGTCGGGGGTATCGGCCGCGGGGAGCCCGCCCGGCGGGGCAGGGGAACTTTCTGGGTTTTGGGGGGACCCTCGGTGCCCCCCCGTCTTCATCCCCCATGGTGTGAGGGGGGCGAGCGGACGCGGGATGGGGGAAATCCCCTCCCTCCCCCCCCCCCCCCCCCCGGGGCTCTCGCGGGGGAACGGGGACGGGGGGGTCGCTGTGGAGGGCATCGCCCCCCCCAAAAAGGGCTCCCCCGTCTCCCGTCTAAACCCGTGATGTGGGGCTGGAGCCCCCCGGGGTGTCGGTGCACGACAGTCCTTTGTCGCCGGCGCGGTGGATGTGCCGCTGTGCCCGCGTCCCCGCCGGGTGGTGGTGGTGGTGAGGAAATGCTCCGCGTCCTGCCGAGCAGCTCCCCCCCGAGTGCTCCCGGGAGCATCCCGAAGTCGGGGGTCCCCAGCACGCAGCTGGCAGAAGCACAGGTACGGCCCCGGGACCACCTGCGGCCACGCCGCGCCGCCGCTCCCCTGGGTGCAGGCTGCGGGGTCTCGCCTGCCCTGTCCCACAGCTGCCGGGATCAATGCCAGATGTTCCCGAACGTTTGCCCGCCCCCCCCCCACCCCCCACCCCCCCGTAGCCTTCCTCGCCAAGCAGAGAGGAACCGCAGTGCTTTCTCATTGTATGCCGCGATTTCGAAACGCTGTTCTCTCAGAAGTGTAAGACCTTTTCGTCTAAGAAGAAAAAACCTCTGGACGTTTCAGCATAAATCAGATTTAACTTTGATGGCTTGCCAAGTGTTGGTGGGGTGTGAGGGGGGGGAGAGAACCACACTGCTTTTTTTTTACTGTCTTTGTCATAAAAATGAGCCATGCAGCCCTCATTTCAGCCAAAACTACAGCACTAAGGGATGGAAGTGAAAATTAGTTCGTGTAACGTTAAGGGAGGTAAGCCGTGACCTGTAAAACCTGCACCCAGTACTTCTGAAGCCTTATCCTGCTTCCTGCAGCGATGCACCTGGGATTGAGGGGTCTACAGCCTAAAGTGCATCCAAGATTATTTCACCTGAAACTGCTGTGTGTACCCTGAGAGAATTATATAGCGTTTTATTCACCGTTCAGCAGCAGCATTCACATGAAAAAAAATAAAATACAATGATAATCCAGTAGGAGGTGGAAGAGAAGGGTGCCTTTTCCAGTGGAAACCATGCGGTTAGCAGACACTCGGTCTCCCTGCTGCCTGCAATCCGAGCAGCAACCTTGCCATAAGGGGCTACACCCTTTCCAGGAAGTGCTTCCCTGTGGATGTGAAGCTGCTGTGTGGTCTGCTCCAGTGAATAATGGACCACAGCAGAGGGAGGGTGTGCGAGCATGGTGGGCTTGTGCCTTCTCCTGTTGTGTGTGTGCAGATGCCCCGGTGGAAACGCGGTTTGGGATTTTTCCTTCAGATCAGCATATGAAATGATTGACTCCTCAGCTATTGTGCCACCTTCGCACCTTTCTCTCTTGAAATGTAGTGGTTTTGACAGTAGCTAATCTGTGTGCACCAGAACAGCAGTATTTCATTTTTTTTTCTTTTTGTTCAACAGAAGGTCCCTGAAAACTGTTTTAGCTGCTCTGAATCTGCCCACCCCCCCCCCCCCCCCCCCCGAGAAAGTAGGGATGACACCTCTGTAGACCAAACAAAATCAGGTGCAATGGGCTCAACACGAGCAGCGTGGCTTGGTGGTGTGCGGGTAGCAGGAAATTTTGCTGGCGTTCTAGGATCGAGGCATTCTGTGAAAGGGCTCTAGGTGGAAATGTTTTCCTGCGCAGCAGCAGCAAGAGGTGAAGGAATACAAAGTACTAGAGAAGCTTGTCAGTTTAGACAGCCGTCAGCAAGTGCTGCGATTAGTACTGTGTTGGCATGTCACTGTGAACTAATGCTGTGGATTTTGGTGTCCTGCAGTTAAGGAGAAAGACCAAAGTAACTTGCCATTTGTAGTCTGAAGCCATATCATTTTCTTCAACACAGAAAGGTAAGGGGGTCTGGAGGCTGGAAGATTAGTGTCTCTGTGCTGAGTTTAAAAATGCCCCTGCGTCTTAGAGGGTTTTTTAAGTCTTATATAAGACCTTGTGAATAACATAAACACAGGGTGGGTGTGGCTATCGGTGAGCGTATTGATGAGGACTCGAGGAGGATTCCTGTGGCTTTAATAATTCATGCTGGTATGATTGTTGCCTTTGTTTCTGCATTTTTTAATTTGTTAGTTTTGTGTTGGTGGTATTTTTTATTATTTTTTTAAATGTCTTTTGACTGTGTAAAGCTCAGGGAATGGAGTGGAAAAAAAGGTCCAGGAGTTCCAAAGGCTGGGTGTACGGTTGTCTGATGGTTCATTGGCTCGTCCTTTGTGCGAAGGTAGATTTCCTTCTAGCTGTTGCTGATAATTAAAAATACAGCTGAGGGACAATTAAGTGGATCAGTTTCAGTGAATTTGTACAAAACTAAGCATGTGTATTACTGCATGCTCCTTTTGCGTGCAGTTTGTTCAGCTATAGGTTCTTTAACATATTCTGTTAAATACAATCTAATTCTGCTTACTTTCTTTTCACATTCTCTACAGATATCCAGGACATTTAAGAAAATCCTGTTTCTTACTAGTCAGTGATTGACATTCCTATGTCACTTTAAAGCTGATTTGTCTAAGCTGCATCTAATTATGAACCTTTACAAACTACTGCTCATTTCTAATTAGTACAGTGAATAGCTTGTCTGTTTATTTTCCAAAATATTTTTAGTTTGTGTATTTTCAGCCAGTTTTAGGGAACTTTTTTTTTTTCCCTAATTTGAAAGCATAAGGAGAAGCTTTTTCCTCTTTTCTGGAAAGAGTGACTTCTTTGTTATTTTAGATAAATAGTAAAATAAATGAAGTAACTCCATAAAGAATGAAACTGAAGTATTTGAAATTTATAAGCATTGCTGCTCAAGACCTATGCTCATGCAGCATACCAATCGATGATTTCTGTGCTGAGATATCAATATTATTCCCAAGGGATGCGCTGAGCAGAGCTCATGTTTGGGTTGCTTGCCGTCTCATAAACCTTTTGATTTCTGGGGACAATTCCATTTCTTAATGATGAAAATCTGTAGAGGGAGGAAACATGGAAGATAAACTGTCATCAGTATTGTATAATGACATTTCAGTGACCCATTTTCTGTTGATAAAATGCAAATCTTGGTGTGCTTTTTTTCCCTCTTCCTTCCAGCAACTATCCTGTGAAGAAGTAGTTCATGAGATTATTTGCAATCATACTGATCAGAGTTGTTATTTGATTAAAGCCTGGTCTCTCATTCCCTTTGAAACTGGAAGTAGATGTCTGTATCAGTAGTAGGGTGTAGGCAAGTTTTGTTAATATATTGGTACACTGTGTTTTCAGCCTGGTGATTATGGTGAAACTCATAGTAGGTCAGCATGAGTGCTTAGTGAATATCTTTTCCGTGAGATGGAATTAGTGAGCAGTTTAACCCGTCTCCCAAAGATATGCTAATTACATACAAACAGAAATAAAGGTGCATTGAAATGAATATTCTTGCTTAAGTGTAATATTTGAAACTGCTTTTTACTGCTGATTCACACTTTGGCTAATTTTTGTCCCTTCATAACAGACAAGAAAGTCCCTTTTTCGTTTTAGGTTTCAAGAAAAAGACAAGTATCACCACACTTACTGATTTTAAATGACATTGTCAACATAGGGTGATTTTAATATTTTTTTTTTCAGAAAAACAGTCATGTCTGAAGGAAATGGGCATGTGTTTTCACCTGATGTGCCAATTAAATTTTCCAGTAAGGGTGACAATTTAGAGAATTGTTTTCTTAGTTACACAGATAAGACAACAGAACTCATTAGCTGTCAAAGTCAAAATTAAAGTTACAGTGAAAGGAAAAAAAAAGGAAAATACTAGCAAAATTTTATCGTCATTGGTAATAAAACTGTAATTTATTTTGGTAGGCTGAATAGAATTAAGTTCAGCATAAAGATTTGTCTGTATAAAATCTTACTTTACTATGGAGTTTGTTTGATTAACTGCAAAATGTCTGTCCTTTGGTTAGAATGGATAAGAATAATTATCCCACAGTCTTGTTGCTTTTTGTTTAGCTAGGATTTATACAACAGTGACTTGTGATTAATACTTTATTGCTAGTAGTAAATGTATGTTCTATTTTATATGTAAAAATTACCATATATCTTCTTAAAAACATTATTCAACTGAAGATAATTACAGTTTTTTTAAACTGTAACAAAATCACACATATCCCACAAAACCCTACATACTGTATCTTAACTCTGATACAGAATAATATACATTTTACAATTGAAATTCTACTTTTTAAAATTGCATTTGTTCTGATGATTGAGAGCCACCAGTGATCACCACCTCAGATTACAGGGGCTAAATAGGAAGACAAAAAAAATACCAATTTCAAATATACCTGTCTTCAGTGCTGAAGACTTGTTCCAGCCATAGGGGTAAGCTGACACTTAACGTAAGGCAAAGGCCATAGCTGAGTTACGAGTTCAGAAGCAGAGCTAAGTTGCTAGGCCTTGGCTGCAAGGAAAACAGGATTTCAATGGAGTTCCTTCTCTATGTCTTCTTTTCCCTGGTAGTTTTGTTGTGAGTCTGGTAAGGGGAAACACACCACTAGAGAAATCAAAGAAGTTGACATTACCAGTGGGCAGATTGTCATCCTATGTCCTCTTTCTAACTTCTAATTAGTCTTTTTTCCTATCATGTCCTTTACTTTAGCTTGTACATGAGAAAACGGTGTTAATTTTTCAGCAAGTGATTAATATTTCTGATTGCTGTGCTTCATAAGCTGCATTAGGACTTCTGATTTGGTGTAGTTCTCTCGATCAGCAGATACTGGCCATGAGTTGGAGCTTCTGCAGGACAGGATCTTTTGAGGAAAACCTCAGTTTGGCTTTTCCAGAATTTCGTTTCCCGCAAAGCAAAGAGGTTTACATCCTCAGTGGGAAGCTGACAGGTTCCCATCGTGGTGCAGATGGGTTTCTGGTGGCTGGCCTGGCCCCAGCACTCTGCGAGCACTGTGCTGGTGCCACATTGCAGCGCAGCCGCTCCTTCTAGGAGCAGTGGGATGCTAAGGAGTTTGATTACGCTCACCCAATGGTGCAGAGGCACAGAGGAGTTTCCTCGGGTTTAAGTTCTCCTGCAATGTCCAGCGAAAACTATCTAGTCAGGTTGTACAAATCTGTGTGCGCCTTTAAAATAAACAGCAACGTTTCATCTTGCTGTGAATGCCATTTGCATGGGGTTGTGCTTTATTGAACTTTGAGCTCAACTTGCCTTGGGTCCTGGTGCAAGCTCCCCTGCAGTTTGAATTTGGACATGGTTAAGGAATTGTGTTAGTGGCTCTTCCTGAATACAGTAAAAAAGGAAAAGTTCTTTAGCTGCATCAATTAGTGAAGCTCTGTTACAGCCCATGGGACTACATGCATTTATTACAGTAGCAAGTGAGAAAGTTTTAAATGCTGTTAGTGGGCTATGTGTTTAAAACACTTTCTTCAGGAAGGCTGCTTACTTTTTGTCGGTATTTGCTGTTATAGCTGTCTGATGGGAAATATCAGTGAATGTCTTTTAATTCCAGTAACTCTAGTTTCAGTTTATTAGAACAGTAGTTCGCTCTGTTGATAGACCCAGGGAAATATGAATGTCTGCAAACCCATAATTATGCCAGGAACTAATTTATAGCCTGATTTTTTTTATTATTTTTTTATTATTTTTTCACTGAAATCATATGGTAGAGCTTACAAAGAGAAATTATATGGGTACAGTTCAGATCTTCGAAAGAGATAAGAACATTGAAAATTTTTAAATTATTTTGAAAAGGATTTTCTCAAGGATTTTCAAAGCATTTAATTCCCAGCATTTAATTCCTATTACAGGTTGAATGAACACACGTATCTTACAGATGGGAAAATATTTATATTTATTACTGATACCTGTAACCACTTTCATGTCATTCTTTACGGTAGAGTAAGCTCTCAGTGCTATCAGGCAGGAGGTTGTCAGAAGGATTTGCAGTCACATTGGGAAGTGCTGGTTGGGAGCACTGATTACGCAGATGGACTGACTGGGTTATGAAGACCACAGCTAACATCAGGAGAGAGGTAGGAAGAGAAACAAGCTCCTTGGGAAGAAGAAATTCTGCTTAGGTCCTGAAGAAAAGAAGAGATTTCAAGATGGTGAGAGTTCACCACTCAGCCATCCGCAGGTCTTACCTGGGACACAGTATAGCTGACAGTCCCATTAAAGAGGAGTGTGGCTCACCGCTTGTGACAAAATCCCACATTTCTGAAAGGGAGAAGAATAAGGGAGGCTGAAGTAGGAATGGTGGTGTCAGTCAGTGTGACTGGGAATGAGAGAGCCAGCCAGGCTTGTGACCTCCCAGCACCTCCACGGATGGCCGTTACCAAAAGAAATGAACCACACTTAATTTTAAAAATTGTGATGCAGTTTTCTAGACATGACGGTAACTGTCCTGACAGGACAGATTATGCTTCTATTCCTGCCAAAGGTGTTCAGAAGAGTAAACATCCATCTTTAAGGGCCATGTTTGATTACAAGACTTGCTTTAGAGGTTTCTCTGAATGTTTCTGGAGCTGCATGCAGCTATGCAGACTAGGCCAATTACATAGAAGAAAAAGACGGAATTTTAATTTTATTGAATAGAAGTGATAGCATTCACCAGTAGTAACTGGAATAGCTTTTTGATTTGAAATACATGCAAAATTTAACATTAATAAAGTATGTAGGGAGGAACTGGTGAGAAATGAGTTGTGCTCAGGTCAGAAGATGAGGTTGCCTGGAAGAATTAGCAGACTTCTACATTCAGTTATTGTTAGTGGTGGCTTTAGAGTCCTTTTAATTGCCATCTTATTTTTGGAATGCTGAGTGTGACGAAGGAAATAAGAAAATACCTGTCTCATGGCAGATTTTGACTGGTTCTCCACTTGAACTGGCACACTTTACATGGCAAAAGAGGCACACAGGCTACAGACAAACATGAAGACAGAAAATATTAACTAAGTGCAGTTTGGTTAGCAGAAGCCTTTGAATAGTGAGTAGACCCATTTAATGTGGCAAAATAGTTCTTCCACATTCCCAGTGTTCAGAGACACTAGTGCAAACAAGAATCAATTCCAACTGGAATTGACTGTGTTTGCTAGACTAGGTTATAAAGCATTTAAGGAGATGTTGAAAAGTCTAAAATACAAGAAGTCTTTATTTCAGTTACTTCCATAGAGGATGAAGCAGGAATGGTTACTGCAGAAGTGCTACCAGGTACATATCAAGGTACATAGCAGCGGAGTAATTGGAGAGAGAAGGCTGCAGCATATCATGAGGGTGTAACAAGTTGTTTCCAAGAATTCTGAAGGAAATGCGTAGCTAAGCACCTGAGCGACTTCTGAATCTGTCATTTATTTTTAAATACTATGTGTGACGTGGAGGATAGCCAGCTTTTAGGAAGAAAAAAGATGTCAGGAATTAATAGTAGGTTGAAACCCAAAGAGGTAATTGAGAAAAAAATAAATTGTCAGCAACATCTAGAAGAACATGTTGTGAAGATGTAAGACACCTGTGATCACTTCAAGAAAACAAAAGGTTCTACAGGTGGAAACAGTCCTGTACAACCTCCTTCAGACTCTCAGTGTGGCTTAAACTGAGTGTACAATAGCAGTCTTACTATCAAACACTTCTCATACTGATAATGCTTTCCATCAAACTGTTCATATGCTTTCATGAACACCTTGGTGAAAATACTTCCTCTGTGGAAGCAAAAAGGGTGAAAGCTACATGTCTGTATGGGATTTTGGAAAAATTAGTGCTTGTAAAGAAACAGACACAATTCCTACTTTGATTTTGAAGTAATTAAGTACTAGACAACACTATATATACATTGGGGACTACAAAACAAGTAATCAAATATCTCCTGTCAAGCAATTAAAGATAATATGAAAAGACAAGCTAAAGTGGTTTAGGAAGATACAAAAAAATGTACCTAGATATTTTTTAGTAATTATTTTGGACCTTCCATCATGTGAACAATTTTTACATTGAAATTAATTTGATAAAACTTTGGAATGGAAAAGGTAGAGATATAGTGAGGGTATTTAATATTACATATCCTAGTATATATATTATATATAGTTTCAGTGTTCAGTTCAGTTTCATATACTAGTTTCAGTGTTTTATTTTTTCCTATTAAACAAACAAAAAGTCATCTGATGGGAAAAGAAATTTGAATTACAAAATATTTTAAAATTAATAATACATTAACCAAACATTATTGAAGTAAGAGTTTCAGAAGAGTGTCTGTCTTCTAAAACTTTAGAAATAGTATATCCAGAAGTACCATTTTTTAGCTGAAGAAGACAAGCAAAACAAGAAAAAAATAAGAATATGTCCTCTGAATACAATTAAAGGTATTCTGCATAACATCATACTACACAATTGTTTGCTTATGTAGTGGCTTTAGCTGCCCCTCTGGGGCTTTAGCTGTTCTTCTGAAGCAATTTACATTGCTCATTGGGAAGGATTTCAGGCTGTAAGGACCATGAATTTGATTGTTGCTGCATTGGTTACTGCACCACTAATCAGCTTGATTTACAGTGTTTTGATCATCACATGCTACTCTTTGTAGTCTTGCGTAAAAACAGTTGAGATGTTACTTTGCAGCGTGAATACTTACATTGGCATCCAGTTATAATCATGTAGTATGCTCTATCAACACATAATCTTGATATTAGAATAAAAATAATCTAGTTTAGAATTTTTACTTCTGCTTAATTTTTGAAGTAAAAACAGGTTTGCTTGATTTTACCGTAAAGCAGCTCATAAGAAAATTTTAGGCCTTTCTTTTTCATTTGAATATGGATCAGGTGAGTGCTGCAGTTGAAGAAGGCAGATTACGCTCAGATTTGACAAGTACCAGCCACCAACAATTGGTGAACACTACTTGTTCAGTTTAGTGGAACTGTACCGAATATTTGGTGCATATGAAAATAAAGTTTCTGTTTTTGTTTTTTGTTTGTTTGTTTGTTTTTCATTGTTGCCTCTTAGTAAGTGAAACTGGAAACTGTTGCTGTAGGTTGCAGTTGAGAGACACTCTTGTTTAGCTAGAAAATGTGAACCGTGTTCTAAGAAAGGAGACATTCCATAAAGGAGATTCAAACTTCTCTATTACTGTAGGGGTTCTCTAACAGAATGAGAAATCTATGTCATCTTCTACTAGATTTTAAATGTAAATGTTTAATCTAGATTACAGATTTAGTTTATTCACAAGCTAAATAAATATTAACAATATATGGAAGGAGACTCAGTAAGTGCCTGGAATATGTCAGGAGCTTGCATGGATATGTCTTCTTCAGCAGCTACCAAAGAAACTCATGTTCTTCTGTCACTTTTTTAATGCATTGAATGCAGTATGATTGTATCTCAGTTTTGATATTGATTGTGAATACTGATGAGAAGTCGGCAATACCCTTGGACCTACAGACAAGTTACCAGTATATTATTATGCAAAGGTTTTGCAACTTAAAAAAAATATATAATATACTGTATGTTCAGTCTTTCTAAAGCAAAAGAAGACTGCAGAAAGTAATCCTGCAATATATATGTTAGTATGGTCTTTTCTGGAGATTCTGTTAGAACAGTTAGTTACATTTTAAACACACCAGAGAGATTTAGAATACCAAGGCTCACCAAAATTTACATTAAGGAGATCTATGCATGACTTCATGTTCTTTTGAAACTCCTGCTCAAGCATTCTGTGTTTATACTTGGAGAAATGACCTGTTACTCATGTCAAAATTTATTTTGATGTACAGTTTCAAGGACTTGTGCAAAAACCTGCCACCATTTTTGCACAAATTTGAAATCTGACATGCTAAATATTATTTCAGTGATTTGTAGTTGTTACATAGATACCTTAAAAGGAAATAAACAAAAATATGATAGCAAATGAAGATCACGAAATACTTGATAAATAAAAAGTAGCGAAATATCTGCTTTATTCAGTGTGTTTCAAAATGAATTTTTATCCAAGTAAACCAATATATAAGAATATTTTAGGTTGGGTTTTCTAACTGGAGACTTGTGGTATTTCATTTAGAATACCAACAGGGCCATTTTCTGCGACTGTCAGGAAAACAATTTAGGCCTGTGTATGAACTGTTTAGCTTCTCCTTTCTCCTGTAGTTCCATTCCAGTTCAAAATTTGTCTGTATATCCAACCTAGGTAACAACATTGATATTACTGACTGCTATTTCTTCTTCTGTTCTATTCTTTAGAGTACTGAAAATATTAACTCTTCTCCTAACACTTTGTAGTTAGAGTTGATGAGTAGGTTCTCGTGGATCTGCTACCTGTAGCATTTTTCCTTTGAAATTCAAACACTGAGCTCTCTTTAAAGTGGTAAGTGTCTGAACTCTGATATAAGCAATTATTCCCCTTACAGCTTGTTACACAAATGTTTTGCCTCAGAAAGTAAGACAAGAATGAAGCCCAGTTATTGATGATATTCATTCTCTTTGCAGCATGTATTAGTGCAAACTTTTATATTTATGGTGGCAGTCACTAGATGGCACTGCTCTATGGTCTTTGTAAGTTGTTGTATTTTCCTTTTCTTCAAATATTCATTCTGTTTCGTGTTACGTGACATAGCAAACTGTTAAGGGTTTTATGGTATGATTTCTCCAGGAATTGTGGCAAATGGCAGGAGAACTTTACTAATGTGATTTTCGAGGCTGGCTAAATCCCCAAGAACCACAGGTTTGTGTTCAGAAAGGGGTAAAGCTGTTTGGCAGTCTCTGTTTCAGGACTGGTAAACAGGAGGCGTAGAACAAAAGAGCTGGAATAAGAATACTCCCCAAATCCTGTGTTGCTGATTACATAAGTGTATCTTCTGCTCCTTGGCAGGAATGTGACCAGGTAATCCTAAATTTACCAGCTGGTAGTTCCAGTTTTTCTAATCTCAGTTGTGAATGCATCTTTCAGCCAAGTGCATAAGGAACAGTAAAGTGCAATAGCACCATTCTGACACCGAAGTGGTGTAAGGATGTATGGTTAAATATTGCACATTAAAATGACTCTTGTGGGAAGACTGCCCTAACAACTCCTCCACTAGTTCAGACAGTGTGCTGCCAAAAAAATGAAGCAGAAACTGCTCTTGTTCACGTGGCATCTTTTCAAAACATGAGGTACCAAGTCCATCACTAAGGTTAAGTACGCAATGGTAGTGAAATTCTGTAGGACTTGGGTAAAGCCTGGAGTCTCGACAGTCCTTATACACTGTCTGTTTTGGTCCCAAGCTGATGATGTTTTGCTGATATCGCACCCTGGCACAGCTGGCTCCAGGCCTGCCTGTCTCCTGCTTTGTTTGAAGAACAATGTAAAAGAGTATGCTTGTCTAATGGCTGCATATAAATGGAACTGCCTTTGATCCCCAGCAAAGCTGTCTCCGGAGCCTCTTCATTTCTTCTGGCTGGAAGCACTGTCAGGCATTCTTCAACCAGAAGCTGACTGTGAATCTCCTAACGTCAAGCTCGCTGTGCTGCGATTCTCTCAAGGGTAGGTGGTTGTACTGTCAGCAACAGCAGCCAGTAGGCATTTGCCATTGTTGGATTTTGAATGATTAAGGAGCTAGACACTAGTTTCTGAGTTTGTTTTCTGAAAGTGCTTTTAAAGATGTCTGGCTAAATTCTATACGGCTCCAATTCTACTCCTTGGAATTAAAGTGGTGGTTGAAACTGTGCATGTTATTTTGGATTTATTGCAGAAAAAGGATTTACCAATCTGGCTCATGGTGAAAATTAAATTTCACTCCCATCCATTCCTGCTGTGTAGTATAAAGGTTGGGTAGTTTTAAATGAAAGCCTTTATTCCAGCAAGGCAATTATAAGTGCTTATTGTAGTACTGGATTTAGTGGCTGTTCTTTGAGTTCTCTAAAGCTTTTTGTTATCAGTTTATTTTTCTTTCTTGCCCTTAAGATGCAATCACAAAAATACAACACTATTTAGCCTAATACTTTCAGAAAATCTTTTTTGAAAGATGAAACTATAAATGCATTGGAAAAAAAAAAATGAAGATCTTGCATGCATTAGTTTTCAACGTGATATTTGTGTTTTATAATGAAACTGGAATGAAGTGGTTGTTCTTAAATTGCTTTTGAGCATGAAACAATATATTTCATTATGTATTTATCTAATTTGGTTATTGTTGTGAAATTATCATCTGAAAGAATCTCCAAATATGATTTTGGTGGTAATAATTTGCCCTACAGACAGCTAGCTGAAAATGATTTTTTCAGAAGATATTCGTGAAAAATTGTGGAAGTTCTTGAGGGTTTGCTAAAGAAATCACAAAATCTAATTGATTTCATAATCCATCATTTTTGATGTGAGGTTCTGGAGGCCTGAGTGTGGTGTTGAGATGGTAATGACCTGTTCAAAAGGATGTCAGTTTATATATGCTTTTAATGAGCAGTTTCAGGTTAAAGTAAAGTGCAAGATGAGGCAGCAGTGGTGCTAGCTTCAGACTGAAAGGATTTAGGTTGAAGAATTATTTGAATGATTGAAGAATTATTTGAATAATTGAGACCATTGCTCACATCTTCATGCAGCAACCAAATGGTTGACACAGATGCTTCAGGACAGGAATATTTATTTTATCACGTGGTGTTTTTGCTAGCAGTAAACTCATGTCTGATTTCTGAGTGGTGTTGGAGCTGTTTTGTTTAAAGCATTACACTTGTAGACTGTGCATATATTATAGTGAGGAAGCCAGTTGTTCACTAGCTCGTGAGACAGCAGCCTTGTTACAAGCGTGTCTCACCAGTGCTTGGAATCCAAAGCTCATTCTGTATTCATTTCTGGATATAGTTCACTGAATCGGTGAATATCTTATGAGAGACTGAATGAACTGTGACCAAATTATCCAAGAAACTGACATATAGACTGCACTGTAACAACAAAAAGTCTTAAAATGAGTCATTTTCTTTTAGTGCTGGGAAAGTTATTTTACTAACACAGGAAAACATTGTTATGCCTAAGGCTGTTCTGTCTCTACTTGACTCAAGAGTCAAACTAAGGCTCCTTCCCTGAGTTCCCTTATTGCCTTGTTATCAGTTGTAGTTGTAAAAGAACAGGCACACATTTTATACTGTGCTGTGGCAGGAGAATGAGTCTGCTTTCAGTTCCTTGTAGAAAAGTTCTTTAAGTTCTTTAAGCTGAGAAGCTGTTTTTAGTAAATAAAACACAAGATTGTTTTAAAAAATAAAAACAAAAATGTAAAAGCTCAAAACAATTGTTTTACAAATTACAACTTCATTTGCTGTTTGATGAAGTAGTGATTTGATTATTTTGACAAAAACATTTATTAGTGTTTTATTTAGAAGGTCTTAAAGGGTTGTGGGAATTCTCAGTTATTTCCTAATTAGTACTTCAGAACAACTGAAAGCTGGTCACTGTTTTCATAATTGATATTTGAATCTAAAAGTGAAAAATAAAAAGTCACGAAGTCAGTTCAGAATCTACGCATGGGTATGAAACATCTTGCAGTGAAATTAGGGTTACAGTCACAGTAGTAATTTAGGGTCATTCTTTGTATGACAGTAGAATACATACATATATGTAGAGGTTATCAATTTCAGTCATGAATATCATATATATAGAACACCTCTTTTATATGTAAACTAAAAATATTTTTCAGTATTGTATGAACAGTGCTTATAGCTAAATCTCTTTCCAAATGCATTGTGCAAATCTTCAAAGCTGCTATGGCTGCTACTGCGTTATAGAATATGTATTCACATGCAGTAGAAATTCCTGCAGCTTTGTTAACTAAGATAAACAAATATTTTTTAATAGTGAACCATATAAAAATGGAAAATAGCTTGATACAACACTGGAAGAACACTTGTGGGTATCATAGAGTCATCTGATGACTCCTCCAATACCCTAAATTTAGTAGACATTGTACAATAAACTGGAATTTCAAACTTGATAAATGAATGTCTAATGTGTGACATAAATTACTCCATTACATTTAATGTGTAACACCTTCATTAAGGTGTACTTTATATATGTATCAAAGGCCTAACTGAATTCTCTCAAATGAGTAGGCTGAATTGTAATGATAAGCATAATGTTACTGTGTTACACTATTTTTTTGTTGTTATATAATGTACTCAACTCTTTGAGTACATTTGAGTGTGCTGTATTCAGCTCATCTCCACATATGCATTGTTACAGCCAAATCTCAGATATTTGGTAAAAGTCTTGGTGGTGAACTTCATAGAAGGATTTATTTGCAGTACCGTTTCCTGGAAAGGCCTGTGCCAGAGTATGCACAATCTTTTGTTGACTTTTCAGAGTATTTTTCTGGTAGGAAGAAACCATACAATTCCATGACAGACCCTTTGAAAGATGGTGGTTTCAGAGATGCCAAATGGTGTAGAGTTAGGAACCAAAATACTCTTTCTAAGGATATTTTAGGAAAAGGAGACCCTCACAAAGGAGCAGGCAGATTTCCACAGATATTTAGTCTGTGGGTCTTTTTCTCTGAATTAACGTGTACAAACAAACCATAGAATAGTAGGTATGTAAAGTCAGCACTTACAGATTGTCTCACAAGGAAAAGAATTAAATGGGGCTTGAAGAAGAGTGTTTCTTCTTTCTGAAATGAAAGTTAGACCACTTAATCTTAAGTAATAGAGAATAATCCAGCCCTTCTGTAAGCACTATTCTCTTGAATATAGTACAGCAGAAGTTAGAGTTTTCAGCAGACACATCTGTGCATATTCATACAGAACATTCTCTTATTTTTGTTAAGAAATTCAGCATTTCTTGGAGAAGTTTCGTTTTAATTTTAGGAACATGAAGAATTTTTTTGGACTTGCTTCTGTCATAACAGATTCCTTACAGCTTCTGTCACCATAAAAGAAAAGTGGAAACACAAATTTTTATTGAAGCATAGCTATAGCAATGGGTTTCTTTTACTTTTTTGCTTTTCAGCAGTTACCATCACAAGGACATCAGGTTGAAAAAAAATTGCAAGTTTCCTGAACAGGCACAATAAAAACAATTCCACAAACCACTCCTAGCTGAGAGTGGTTTACCTCAGCTCTAATGATTCTGATGGAAATCAGAAATCTCTAATAATTGCCTAAGGAAGTTCCTGGAAGGTATATCAGAATGCTGAATATGTACCTAAACAGAGTTATAAATATACAGTACTGCATTTTATAAGCAAGTGGTGAATTCACCCTTTTTATTATTTTTCATTATTACTCCATTTGACTCAGGTTTACTCCATTGTATTAAGAGCATTCTGGCTTTGATTAAACATGAGAGCTGATTCGTATTATCACTGGAAAAGCACTTAACATCAGAAAATGTTTAATCATGGAGTAATGGGGTTTTACTTGCTTTTCAGCTCTTCCCCAAACTTTAAGTCATAGGTCATGGCTTAACTTTTGTTCTTTGTCTTTTGTTTACATTTAAGCCCCATTCCATGATACTTTAAGGCTTCAGAATACTCCTTATCATTATAATGTTTCCCAAACTGCGTTATGATTGCAAGCGTTTCTTCAGCTTATCACTTTTTTGTTGTTTTCAAGAGGAATGCAGGTCTTCATTCAAGAACTATTAATGAAAAGTACAATTCCGTAAGTGAATCTTTTTGCTAGTAAGCACAGTAAAAGTGTTTGTCCAGCATCTTTTTTCAAAGGATTTTTTTTACCAAGGTGTTGTTTGAAATGCTTCCATTTTTATTTTCCAACAAAGTTTCTGAACAGCAGGATTAAATCTTGCTGTTACCACAAAAAGCGGACTCCAAAAGACTTGTCTCTCCATTCCATAGATCTCTGCAAGGAAAACTGGTTTGAAAACTGTCATGACAGTCGAATTATATTCTTTCTTCAGTACAATTTCTGATTCAATATGAAGTATGCCAGCTGGTGAAAATGACTGATTTGTTGTTATTTCTGCCCAGGGAAGCAAAATTTGTTACAGGGAAAAATAAATAAATAAACAAAGTAGGACTGGATTCTCATTTGATTGTAAATGATTCATCTTTGTTTAGATCCATTGCTCTTAGTGATGCTGATGTGATCTCTGTGAGCCAAAAAAGACTTACAAGTATAAAACTTCATGTAGTATTATGAGCATTTAATCACTTTTTTTGGTTCTGACAGGATGTCTTAACAACTAATAAAGAAAACCAAGTAGGATATAAGAACCCTGTATTGTATGGCTAAAAGTAGATTTCAAATCACTTTTCAGTGTTAATTCTAAGGAATCTTTGGAATAATTATGCAGAAATGAGTTTCCTTAAAACATTATATACCAATTATTTTATTTTTTGTTTGAACAAAATTTCTCAGGGAAATAAAATTCTCAGGGGAAGAAAATTTATTTGCCCCAAACATGGTTTGGACTGTATTCAGTTGATAGTTTTGACTCTGTGTCTCACATAGCCACAGCATTTTGTTTCAATCTTGTTTAAATAAAACATCTTTTTGCTTCAGAAAGGTATTTTCCAACCATATTTGTGTCATTTGCCTTTTGAAGTATGAAAAAAAAAAACAACACCACAGTAAACAGATACAAATTTGCTCAAGAGATTTTTAGAAAGGATGGTCACCAGGAGTTAAGGTTTGTCATGAAATCATTCAAAGTTTAGGTCATGCCAGAATTGTAATGGTCCATATGATCAGGAGTTTGTGCTGGAAATGAAAGGAAGAAAGGGGGGAAAAAGAAGGAGAAGGAGGGGAGCGGAGGGAGGGGGTGATAGTGGTAGTTTCAGAAGGACATGCAGGTGAAGGGATAAGTGTTTATCTCTGTCTTTGCCATTAAGGCACTATCTCTGGGAAACCAGTGGATTACTTAAAAGTTTAAAGAGATGCTCAGTAATGGTGTTGTCATTGTATTCTGAGTATTGAGGGAGAAGTGTGTCTGCCAGGTAAGTGCAGTTGAAATCAATGAATGTGTGAAAAGCCAAGGAAATGTGGAAATATTTAGACGAATTAGTCTACTCAGGTTGCAAAACAAAGATTATTGGTGACACTGTCTGCCGACCATTTTGCTCCTAAGATTTTTCTCTGCTCAGAGCATATTCATTGCATGATGCAACATCCTGCTGTCACATTGATGTATGTTTGAAGATAAATTTCTGTTTGTTTTTTTTTGTTTGTTTGTTTGTTTGTTTGTTTTTCATGTGGCATAGCCTGAATAATGTTATAAATAGGTTACTCCCAACAGTCTTTCTGTTCCTGTTGTCTTCCTTGCCACTGTTCATCTGTAGTCAGTCCTCCCATTAGCTTTACTGTTCTCTCTGCTTCTGATTTTTACTGCATAGTTAGGTAAAGTACCAGCCACAAAGACTATTGGCACTTGCGTGCAAAGGTTTCTAAGTCACAAATCAGGAGTCTGAGTTACATAAGAGGCAGATAAACACCTGGTTTATAGATATTTAGATCTTAAGGACTGACATAAAACATCCCAAGAGGGGACTATGTAAACCCCATTCTCAGAGCAGAGACGTATTGCTGCCAGGACTTTGAATGTTCAATGTTGAAGCTAAGAATAGTGTTTTATTTTGGCATAGTGTTACTGTATTAGATACAGTAGAGAGATGTTTGACCAGTAATTTGTTTCTTATTGAAAAAAGGGGCCAAAAATGTTTGCCCATTTTTAAGATGAAGCTTTTTAAGTGCCGGTCTTTGTGTAACTTTGATTCTTGAAACTTCAAACTTGCCACTCTACACAGTACCTGCCTCCCTGTCCTTGTTCTTTCATTTGTGTATTGTGCAGTTGCAGAAATCAAATACGCTGTTGCAGAGACTGGAAAAGAAACTAATATTAAGATTCTACCAAATATCTTAGAAGAAGTTTTTCCTGAGAGATTTAGTATCAGTCCCAGAACATTTCAAAGACTTTACCTGGCTAAATCTTAGACATTCACATATGTAGCAAGCATCAACTTCCCTAGAGATACCATGCTACTTCCTGCAATTAAAAAAAAAAAATTCTTCAAAATAGAAAAAAATTAGAGGAGAAAGTTGAGAAGTAAGATATAAATGCACTCTGATCCTTTTCATCCTGGATGAATTGAGCCAGTATGAAGTAATCATTATTGCCATTCACTTCCCTTGTAAACAGTCCTCAGGGCATGGTTTTCTGTTCAATCCAAGCTGACTGAATTTAATCTGAACTAAGGTCTCTTATTTAGTGACAACTACATTCTCAGTTTTCCAGAAGTCTTTAGTACATAGGTAGCAGCAGCAAGGATCTGATCCAAATGAAAAAGATATGCATTTTTTTAACCAATTTGTTGTTAGGTCTTGTACATCTGGGCATTTTTATGGGTAGCATAAAAAAAATGGATTGACTTAAACTAATGTCAAAACTGGGACCGAAGTATCACCTGGGAGCCATGGAACCACTGCACAAAGATTTAGGACTCAGAACTGAGATTTGCTGATGGTGTCCTGTGTGCCTAGAGCTGCATGCTTTTCCTTTGTAAAGGTTGTGTGATAGCATTTTCTTTTTTCTACATTGACTTTTTTTACTGCCCAGAATTTAAGCCCTCTGAGGCCGGGAGTGACATCGACCATATTTCTTTACTCCATTACTTGGTATAGACAACAACCTTATTGAAACAGCTCAAGTGTTCTGTGGGGCTAATGGATATGAAGGTAGTACTATATTTTCAACACAAAAACACCTCTGAGCTTGTCAGTCTTACATTAACTGTTTGTCCTATGGTAACAATTGTTCTCCACCTTTTGGTGACACCAGTTCATTCTGCTAGAGCAGGACATGCCATGTCCTGTGCATTAGATAACTTGAGTACTGTACCTTTATAAGGTCACTTCCTAAGGAGCATTGCCTTAATCAGTAGATGTTCTGGGAATATAATGAATAATAGGTCAAATCAATTAATCTAATAAGGATGTATTTAGTAATTTTTTAAAAGCTGGTATGAAGCAAATTTTTATTTCATGTTTGCCCTTCCAGAAGGTTTTGCTATAGTTGAGTGGAAAAACAAACAAACAAACAAAAAACATAGTAACTTTAAGATATTTAAAATATTCCTCACCATTAGAGCTTTGATGACTGCAGGTCAAAATTACCAAATCTGGACATGCAGTGGTAGTTTGGAATATTTGTAATGTTTTTCTATGGTCTGCCATGGAGCAGTCAGCCTTGGAAAGTCTAATAGATTTAATGGACAATATGAAAGTTAGAAAGGGGGAAAAGAAGTGAATTTCAGTTTAAACTTTTTCTGAAGATTTCAACTAGATGGTTTAAATGGAAATCCCAAAGCCATGATGAATGAACATAACCTGAATGCCTTTTCCACATGACTAAAACAAAGAAACAAAAAGCACCGCAAAAGCAGAGCGGCCTTAGAAGAAAAAAATAAAGAAGGAAAGAATTTTTGAGTCTAACAGATATGCTTATGTATGGAATTTTTCTTGAGATTTAAGAATAAATAGTCTTTGACATCATTACTTTGTCATCTCTATACATACAAAATGAGGAAGTAATAAGTTAAGGTGATATACTGTGCTGTGCTACCCCTGAAATATAGTGACACATCTTTGTTTCAGAGTAATTAAGAACAGTACCACTGGAAAATAGACAGTCATTCACTTTTGCAATTTAAATTGCTAAGGTAGTTGTGTAATTCATGTTGAGGATATGATGTTGACGGCCAGATTCTCAAATGTGATGTCTAGTAATGTGAGTGCTGTGGAAGAGGGAGGTACTGTGTTTTTTTTTAACACTTGTAGCAAAAATTCTTTATTGCTTCTTTCCTTAAGAAATGGACATCAAAACAAATTCAAATCTTTAAATCCTTGTTTGCATGGAGACTCAACAAGGAAGTTCTATTGCTTCTTCTTTCTAGACCTGGGTTTCTTTAGACTGAGTGAGAAAGAATGCTCCCTGAAACAATGTCCACTGCTTTGGTTCTGGATTCAGTTGAACCGTCCAATAATGCTGTAAAACAGTGTTCTGTGTTATGACATATTTAGAGATCTGGTTTCATTCCAGGTGAAATCAGATTTCTTCAGCTTGGTATTTTCCAGACGAAATCTAAAAATGAACCAATAGCAGTTGGTCCAAAATATTTTGTGTTTGGTTTCCATTTCATTTTCCTGTTTTCATGTGTGCCATTATAATACAGCATAATACAAACAGAATTTGAAAGGAGAAGTCACTTGGAAGCTGAACACTTTTGACATTGTCAGAACATATTTTGCTTTTCATCTCCAAAATGAACCTCCATATCAAAACAACTGAGTTTTGTGAAAAGTTATGTTCTAAAATGTATCTTGTGATGGAATATAGTTCTAGCACAAATGTTTGCTCTATTTTCTGCATCACGTCTATCACTAATTAAAAATATGATTGATAAAATAGAATCGGGGCAGGGAGAATAATTGTTGAAAACCAATATAATAATAAATGGGGAGAAAGGAAAAAAATCACTAAGCAACAAAAATGCACCGTCATGTACCTCATTACCTACTGCACAAATGAGACTTCAGTGATCAGCTATCTGAAAGCTCAGTGTTCATGTACTGTAATTTGTGCTAGGAGATTCTGGACTTCCTTGGAAATGTGCTGTTGAAAATATATCAGCTCAAAGTGATGCTTCCTGAGCATTCTTTATTCATAAAGTATTTACTTTAGTTTCCTTTTTTTTTTTTTTTTGTCAAGTAGTATCTCTGTGTGTATGTTCTTCCTTAAAGAATGCTAATTTTCTCTCTTTGTATTGAAGAATTTTAGATTGCCATAATAATACTCCTTTGGTTAGGTGGGAAATAAAGTTACTACTTTCGAACAGTTTATTTAGCTAGTTGTGAATTGTTTATGTAAGCAGGTTTGGGATTCAGGTGGTACGAGTAAGAATAGCTTCTGTGAATTCTTTGGAGAGTTGAAGATTCCAACAACTCAAAAATTTATTTTATTTTTCTATCACTATCAATTCTTTTTCTAGCCTTTTCCTCCTGTATCGAGAGGAGAGCCCGAAACTGCTGATGTTGATGTTTGGTTTAATATATGCCATTTGCTGCATTTGAGAGGCAGGCTATACTAACCATGCTGAGAAGCCTTAGCAATGACATACGCAGAGTTTACTTAGCACCTGGGCAACTGTTCAGAAGAAATTCACAGTGAAAATCAGTGCCCTATCCCTTTTGATAGAGAAGAGTCAGAACTTTGTTATTAACAGTTACTTTTTAAGGATAATGAATTTACACAGTCGGGTAGCTCTTCAGATGCCTGTTTAAAGATAGGAAATTAGGTCTGTGCTGTACATTGTGACCGTGAATTCTTACGAGTATATCTGTCCATGGGTTACTGAATCTCATGTGGATGATCTGAGCTGCTTGAAAGCAAGTAAGTCAGTTATATATATACTCATGACTGCACACACTGATTTTGTGGGATAAATCTTGAAGTGGAGATGTGTAGGTCTTCTTCATGAAAAGATAACTTACTGTTTTTCATGTTTCTGCAGCTAAACATGGTTCATGATATGTGGGGAAAATACCCAGCTCAGATAACTGATAAAGAACATCTTAAAATGGACATTTCCTCTTTTGTCACACTAAATCCACAACTGTGAACATGATAATAATGGTGAATGGAATATATTATTTCAGCTACTGCAATAAGTTCTGAAATTAA
This sequence comes from Cygnus atratus, assembly GCF_013377495.2. Classification (NCBI taxonomy): domain Eukaryota; kingdom Metazoa; phylum Chordata; class Aves; order Anseriformes; family Anatidae; genus Cygnus; species Cygnus atratus. The sequence goes on from NC_066396.1 coordinate 70,682,049, forward strand.
TTTAGAAGACCAAGAAACATTTCTGTTGGTGTGGGCATACATTTGAGATGAAATAAGGATTCAATTTATTCTGTTAAACCAATAGAGTGAAAATGTCAAGCAAATTAAGATACAAGGTCTGAAGACATCTAGTTCTCCTTCAAATTAATTTTGCATGAATTTCTTAGAAATCTTACCCAAAATGTCAGTGAGTGGGATATACATGAAAGGGTTATTAGAGAAAGTTTTTTATTAACTTCTATACTGTTTCGTTCATGCTTGAATTTTAAATGAGATTAAACTTGGGGTATGTGTGCATACTACGCAGCTCTGATTTCTGCTTGGTATGTGGTTTTCTGTAAGGTATCTAATGTGTTTAATCACATTGTTCTATGATTAAAAGTAGTTTTAATAGAATTGTGAAATTTTATACATATATATATATATAACTTTATTCACTTTCTGAGTTGTGTTGCTTTAATTTCTTTAGCATTGAAATATTTTGGATTGTCAGTTAGGAATAGTTGCCTTAAAAATAGCAAGAACACAAAATTCTGAAGTTTGCTGTATTTCTTCCTGATGTTAGTTTCCTCTGGTAGTAGACTATCAACTCCATGTCCTTACCCATTGTTGAAACTGTCCACTCATTTTCAGGCAGAGCCTTTTCAGAAACATATTGAGGCACTTATTGCTCTAACTGACTCTGCCTACTCGTCTGATAACAATACAGGGGGTGACATTTTGAAATGTTACACATTCATTGTTTGGAGTGATGTTGTTGCTTATTGCTGCTGGTGTTAGTGAATACAGTTCCAAGAATTTTCCCATCACATTGTAGCTACAATAGATGATTTTTTAATCTACCTTTATTTTCATTGCCATTTCTGAATCATAGTTCCTTGATCCAGAGATTCTGCTGCATTGCCTATTCTTAAACAGTTATTATCTTGTTTTCTATATTGCCATTGATTACCATTGTACTTGATTTTATATTCTACTTAAGAAGGTCAGTTCTGAATGTGGATTGCTAGCCCTTATATACAGCCAGTCCAAGCTGACTCTCACCCATAAATCTATGATACAGAACCATTTCTTCTTCAGAGATTAGTGCATCCATCAGTTTGTCTTTGATATTATTCCTTTAATATGTAAGTACTTGATGCTGAAGATACGGATGGTTGGTCCTGTCATAAATCATAAAATAATTTAGGTTGGGAGAAACCTTTGGCTGTCCAGTCCCCTTCTTGCCCTGTCTTTATTCCTGTGTTTCCTTAGGAAAGAGTCATAGTCACATGAAATGTTGTGATGAGGTTCCACTGTTTGCTTCAGTCTCTGCAGCATCCTTAAAATGCTCTCACTGTTCTTTAAGAGCAGTAGGCTACAGAATACAGTAGGGCATTGATTTTTATATCCTCTCTGTCAGTAACATCACTCCATCTTATATAGAATAGAATAGTTCATTTGGAAGGAACATTCAAAGAGTCCAACTGCCTGACCACTTCAGGGCTAACCAAATGTTAAAGGATATTATTGAGGCATTGTCCAAATGCCTCTTGAACACTGACAGGACAAGGGCATCGACCATCTAGGAAGTCTGTTCCAGTATTTGACCACCCTCATAGTAAAGAAATTTTTTCTCATGTCCAGTCTGAACTTCCCATGGTGCAGCTGTGTGCTGTCCTCCAGCACCCTGTCATAGGTCACCACGGAGAAGAGACCCGCTTCTTTCTCTGCTTCCTCTCCTCAGGAAGTTGCAGAGAGCAATGAGGTTGCCTCTCAGCCTCCTTTTCTCCAGATTAGACAACCCAAGTGTCCTCAACCATCCCTCATCGGACATGCCCTACAGCCGTTTCACCAGCTTTGTTGCACTCCTCTGAATGCTTTCAAGTGTTTTAACATCCTTTTCATATTGTGGGGCCCCGAACTGAACACCGAACTGCACAAGGTGAGGACACAGGAATCCTAAATCTAGCAGGAGAATCACCTTTTGACCAGTGTCTATTACTGTACTTAATGCACACCAAAATGCAGTTTGCCATCTTGGTTGCCAGGACACACTGCTGGCTCACGTTGAGCCTGCTGTAGACCAACATCAATCTCTGTTCCGTAGTAAACACTTACTGGAGAACAGACTTCATTTTTCTGATGAGAAAATGTTTTTTCTTTTGAAGATAATAGGCTAGTTCTCCAACTCTATCACACTGGCTATTTCTAGCTACGTCTTTTTTATCACAGTTTTCTATAATTTGATCTGTTAAATAATCTGATCTTTCCATTCTTGACATGGGATAGCTGACCATTTTGTAGTTTGATTTGTTTTCATTTGCATCTTCAGTCTGTAGTTCTCCTTCAGTACCGTGGTTAGTCTCTAATATCTCTTCTTTTGTAAAGAGATTTTCCTTTAGTTGTTGAGGCTCTTCGCTGTAAAGGAGGTGAGCAAGCAGTTAGCTATGTGCTCCTCCCTCCAAGGAAAGGGTAAATCACATGGCTAGAAGTAACCTTTTGGAGGAAAAAATAAATAATTCTTATTTAATGAGATTGGTAAGACTTCAAAACAAAACAAAATACTAGTTCCTAAAGTTTGTCTATGCTACTAATCCTGAACATTGGAATATTTCTACTAATTAATAAACTTAAAAGAGGCTTGCAACTGGAGTAAAACCCAGATTGTACGTATTTTATGTACAATCATAAAGAATGGATCAACATATCAAAATTACAATAAGTTTAGTAAGAAGAAAATTGTATTTTTATTTCAAGATTTATGAATAATTGTGTTTGTTAATGCCACACAAAAGAAGCAGCCATGTATCTCACAAAATTAAGTACACTAGTTGGGAGTCTGCTGATAGTTGGTTTCACCTATCCAGAAGCAGGCCAAAGGAAAGGTGAATATAGAAGGGGAGAAGTGACCCCCCCCTTCTATAGTTTTGTGGAGAAGACATCCTGAAAAAAAAGTGAAGCTTTTTAAAAATATATATATCTGTTATCTTCTGTCATTATAACAGATGTTAGGTATTGGAGATTTATGATGTTTAAACATACTAGCCTCTGAAAGTAATTTCTGCATATTCTGAGTAACTGCTTCTAAAAAGTCATTCTAAAATTTTGTGCAGGTAGTACCTTCCAGAACCAATTCTCATTCACATTTATATAATCTTCTCTTTATACTCATTGTCTTTACTGAAAAGAAAGTTATTAGAGAGAAAATTACTTCTGGAGTCTAGTAATGTGATATTTTGGATATTCAGATAAGAACTGTGCAGTGCTTTCCTATGTTAGTTGTTTCTTAAACCACTTTTACATGTCTTACCAGGTCAATAAACAGTGTCAATGTCTTGTATGGCTTTTTCTGCTGTTACTACTTCCTTTACAGTCTTTCTCTTTCTCAATGACATGGTCTGGAAGGCACAGCAAGAAGTGAAGAAGGTAAAAATTGGCACGGCAGAATGTAACAGTGTCAGCAGTCATTGTCTCTGTATTTGGATCATTGATTGGCAAAGCTCAGAGGTGTTAGTTCACTGCATTTGCTGATTGAAACATCAAGCATCCTGCTTTCCTGAAAGCAATGCGTCCAGAAGGAGGTTTGAGAAGTCATTTGTCAGTATGTATTGGCGTGACTAAAATGATACCTGGTAGTTGTCTTAGAATTGCTGTACTGCACAGTAGAGCAGCTGTCCCTGAGATAATGGAGTGCTTAAAGTTGTCTTATTACGTGAGTGCTTAGTAATGAGTAGCCTGCTGGTTAAATACATGCCAAGCTTTCATCAAGTACTCAGTCTGGCAGGTCTCTTAATTCCGAAGTGTTTTCTCTAATAATAAGAAAAAGAATCATGGATACATACAAGCATATTCATTTGGTACTTCTGGAAGAAAAAGTCTAAGATAAAAGGCAATAATTAATAATTAAATTAGTGCTCAAAGTGAAATGTTAAGAGCCATTCATTGGGATATGATCATAGGTAACTTGTGATTCCCCAGAGTGTTTAACCTCCGAGGTTTAGGGAAGCTTAGTTAAAACTATTTGATTTAATGAATAGTTTACTTCTTGAGTGAAACCAAATTTCACAGCTTTTAAATCATCTCAGTATAAATGAAGTCAGTAGTTTACTAGTGCATCAAACTGCACTGGTGTTTCATTTATAAGTACTTGTGGAAAAGACGTGATTTCAAATTTTCTGCCTTTTTTTTTTTTCCTGTAGATCCAAGAAAATAATGAAACTCTGCTCTAAATCAAGGAGTATTTTAATTTAATTAAAAATGTTCTGAAATTTTCACTGTAATCTAGCCTTCCAGTAGATGAAATCACTTATGCACTGAAACAAACAAATAAAGAAAACCAATGCCAATATTAAATGCAAGTGGTTTAATGAAAATGAAAGAAAATAACAAATACAGATTTAAAATACAAATACAGAGTTAAGACATGGAAGCATGAACTTAGAAGCATTAGGAAAAGAAAAAAAGAGAAAAAAAAAGGAAAGAAAAAAAAAAAAAAAGGATGATCCAGCCTGTTATATTCTCTGTAGGAAGTCTTCATTTCTAAAAGTAATGCCCTAGGTACGCAACAGATTTCAGCACCTCTGTTGTCAGTTACAGTGTTTTATATGATGGAGGAATTCCTGCTTAACAGGATTCAGCCTCTGTAATTCTGTCATTACTTTATTTGAATCCCTTTTTACCAAATAAATTAGCATAACCTTCATTTTATTACCAGAATTAGTAGTTTGGACAGCTAATGTGTTTAATAAGGGCACATTAATTTATCCAAGTCATTTGTATTATGAAAACAGAGGTTCCAGACTACTCTCAGATGACACTTCTAATTTATGAAGGAGTAGTTCTAATTTCAGTACTGGTATAGATGATGACTGTTGCAGTAGAATATACCAAATGGCTTGTCCTCTCCCTTGAAAAACGGTACAGGTGTGAATCATGTTCACATATACCACAAACAATGGCTGCTTGCTGTCTTCTTTGCAGTACTGGTTAGCCTCTCCAGCTGACTTTAATTCAGCACTTACCTGATCAAAAACTATAGAGATGTTTTAGGCATGGAGACCTTGTCAAGTAAATAGCTGTTCCTCAGCATATTTCTACAGAAAAGCTTGTAAGTTCTTTGGGCTGGTCTCTCAAAGCCCCAGAAGAATAAAAACAACAACCTTCAAAACATGTGGTTTGCTTATACAGTTGTGGCATGCCTACTGTATCTTTGCAGAGGCAACTCTAATCAGAATGCTGATGAATGTGATGCTGACATTTGGTTCTCTGTCATGTTCTTTGGCACAAAATAATTTCCACTGGATTTTTGCTTATTTTCTGAAAGAAAAAAAAAAAAAAAAAAAGCAGAATACATCCAGTTATGCTGAAAGTCTCTGTCAGTTCTCTGTTAAAAATCAATTTTAATTCTTGACTAGTTTAAATTCATAAACTCATGTAGTAAAACATTAGAGTATCAGAAAAAATATTTCTGTGATGCTAAACTCGGTAAGAACTTCTGGTATTCTTATCTAGAATTCAAGCCAGCTCATGAAAAATCTCTTACAATCCTGAATTACTTTTAGAAACTGATTTTGTTAAAGAGAATTTAGCAATATATAGGTATAGGTTATAATATGAAACCTGAATTTATACTCAGTAGGTTCCAGCACTGAATTTGATTAGTAAACAATTGGTTAATGACATTTTAATAAATATATCAAGTATAACCAGACACCTTGAAGACCGTGATTTCCTTTCAGCCTCATTCTGTATTCCTTACTAATTCATATAGTGCTAATCATGCAAACTTCTAAGCTGTTTTTCACTTCTATAACTGGCAGAGAATTTTGAATTTAAAAAAGTTAAATTTTTGAGATATTTAATAGACATAAAATACTGCGTACAAGACTACGGGTAAAATTATCTCACTAAACAGTTGAGGTATGTCCATGTGTGGACATGGATGCGCAGTTAATTTTTGCGAAGATAAGGACTGTTGCTGTTAATTTCAAAAAGTTCACCACAGTAACCCTAAAAGAAGATTACATTTTTGGGCCCCCCCTTACTTTAGTAGTGGTAATTTAGGAGGGAATAACCAAAGGCCTATGCAATGCTATCTGTGATGATATTTCACAGTATTAAATAATAAGAAAAAAAGAAAGTCAGAATTTCCTAAGACTTTTAAAACCTCACTTTCTGTTCTGTTAGGGATCTGTAGAACTAGTTGAGGTACAGTGCTTCATCTCCAGGTAGATCTGTTTCTCAGGAAAACAAAGTTTCCCTACATGTATGTGGCTGCTTGGAATTGTATCTAGCAGAAGGAATAAGAGGAATCTGATTTTAATTAAGGCATACAAATAAATAATGATCTAAGAGATACTAAGATCTTATACAGAAATTTTTGAACTGTCACCTGAGGCTTTCAAAATATGCAAAAATCCTGGTTTTATTACTGCAAACAGTTTTGCAGTCTAGAGATTAAAGTTCTCTGGGTTGTCTAGTCTAGTGGTGTTCTCTCTCATTCCATTTTTTTCACCTTTAGGAAACTAAACTTCCATGAAAGACTTCACAAAAAAAATCAAACAGAAACAAATAAGGATTCCAAAGGCTAACATGCTGCAGGTATACTTCAGCAATTAAATAAAGGGAAATGACTTCCAGATCACTCACCTCACAGCTTCAATAACTATAGCAAGTAATAACACAGTAAATCATCAAAATACTTGTTGCAAAACTAAGTTGGACAGCAAATAGCTTTTGTTTCCTAATAAGAAAAAATTCTTCTGTCAGATATGACCTCTTTTTTTACCTTTCAAAAAAGTGTACTCCATTGAGGAATTCAAAAAGCTAAAGCTGCAGGACTTTGCTTGTGTAAATTAATTTCTGTACCTCCTGCACTGAGATGTATTCCCATAAAACATTCATACACCCAGTCAGATGGTGAGCATGCAAACTTCATACAAATGAATACAAAATATGCATTTGAAAATACAGGCAGAAAATTACCTATCTAGAATGCGTATACCCAGACTGATGGTTAAAAAAAATTTTTTTAAACCACTAATGTTTTCAGTGTAGTGAAAAATATCTTAGTATGAGATGATAATACATTGTTCAGCCTGCAATGGCTGAACTGAATACTTCTTAGTTTGGTGTGTGGATATTTTTGTATAAGGATAAACCTCCACAAGAAAGACATCAATAAATAAGGTGTTTACATAGAGGTATGAATTCCATTTCTTCCTTTCCCTACACAGAATGAGGAAAAAAAAAAACAACAAACAACAAAACAAAAACAAACAAACGAACAAAAAAAAAACAAAAACAAACAAAAAACAAAACAAAACAAAACAAAAAAACCCAGAAAATTAACTGGTTGCTTTGTAAGTTCTTTGGAAACTGTACAGGATGGGCTAGTCCTATTCAAATGAGGTAATGTAAGAACTGTAAGACTGTGACCCAGTCATTTGAGTCTGTGATGTGACAGAACAGTCCATAGCCTGTAAATCTGCACATTACTCATTCAAATTTGTGATAATCATGTGTTTTTATGATGAGAAAATATCTTGATTCAGCATAAGTATGCTGGCTTTCCACTTTTCACTGTCAGATAAAAATTTGAGAGACATCAGTAAGTAAGGTATTGACCTCTGAAGATTATTTAAAAGGAGTTAACCATGCCTGTGGTTTTAAAAATGTGAGTCATTAAAATGTGGATGTTGAAGAAAGGTGATGAATGTCTGGGTGTGTTTGTTATGTCGTGGTTTCACCTTTCTCTATAATACGCCCCTTCAGGGCACGTAGTATATACACTGCTTTGTGTGGTTGCAAATATTCTGCTGCCTCACATACAGCCTTCAAACATGTGACTGACAACAGGTGTTTGTTTTCTTTTTGATAACCTGAAATTTACCACAGTAAATTGAGGCAATAGAGCAAAGTAGGGTGTTAAGTCTTACTAACTCCTTGTTTCAGTACTCCCTTTCAGTATTTTTCTTTTCCACAGTAAAAGTAATAGGTTTCCTGACTGCTCTAGCGTTGTTCTCTGTATTAATTAATAGTATTTTAAAATGTTTTAAGGTCATTTTAAATACAATAGGAGAAGTTCAAAGAGTATTACAGAAGCAAGGCCAAACCCTGCTGAGCAATTTCTCCTGGATGTAATACTCCATTTCTGACTGATAATTTCAGACACAGCACGTCAAAGAAGTAACTTCTCCACCTGTTATTGTAATAATACCTTGTTGAAAGAGTTCTGTAATGAAACATTTTCTTTTTGTGTAATTGTATTAATCTAAACTAGATTCAGGTAAGTCAAATAACCATCTTACATATGTCAAAAGGAGGGCATACTTAACCAAATGAACTACTTCTAGTGATTGATGGTGTGATTTTTAAGTATGATTTAGTATGATTTTTATCAGATCTATCTTTTAATTTAATCCTAGGGATAGATAATATCTTGGGATGATAAAAACATCACTTAGGGTTAAAAGTTGAATTTAGTAGTTTTGATCTAAAGCTAACTATCTCAATGTATGCAGTCACCTCCTGTGTTTCAGGCCATTAGTTAGCATCATCGTATTTTGAACTGAATTGGAAATGAGAGATAAATCACAGAACAAAGTAAAATATAAGTTTTCTGGCAGTCTTGCAATGATAATTGCAATTTATTATATTTATTTTATTATATTTATTATATTTAGTTTAATTGCAATAATTTTTTCCCTTTCCTGCAGAGAGAAAACAGTCATTTTACTGTATACTTTGTACAAGGTGAAAATTTTGTTTCTGATGTAAGTTAGACTGATCTAGTGATTTTTACTGGAAGCCTGATATGCAGAAGATGAGATTTAGTTGTAGCCTCTATTTATATTTGGTTGTAGCCTCTATTTTAGCCTACGTCATGCTTTCTGTAACAATTTTTTAGTGTTAACATTCATCTGCTGCTCTTAATTTTAAGTTCTTGTCAGCTTGGATAACTATAATATTAGTATACTTTTTTTCCTCAAGTTTCCTCATCAGTAAAATACAACGAATTTACCTTGATGGTAAAATACTTGCTTAGTTTGATTTGGTATGAAATTATGTTGTATTTTGTTGTTAATAATTTCTGTAATTTTGTATGTTTCTGTTAATTAAAATGACAGGTAATTTGGACTCGATGATCCTTATGGGTCGCTTCCAACCCAGGATATTCTATGATTCTATGATTCTAGGTAATGAAAGAAATTTTTATAAATCTACTTTTAAAGTAAAGACAATACAAATGTGTTGAAAACTATCAGTGCTATATAACTTTCTATTGTCTGTAATGACTGGGCTTCTCGGTAGGATCAAATCAATATGTCAGATGCATGTATGTATTTCATCAAAGTAAAATTTTAAGTATCACAGAATCACAGAATCATCTAGGTTGGAAGAGACCTCCAAGATCACCTAGTCCAACCTCTGACCTAACACTAACAAGTCCTCCACTAAACCATATCACTAAGTTCAACATCTAAACATCTCTTAAAGACCTCCAGGGATGGTGACTCAACCACTTCCCTGGGCAGCCAATTCCAACAGCTCTTTTAGTAACGAAGTTTTTCCTAATATCCAACCTCAACCTCCCCTGGCTCAACTTTAGCCCATTCCCCCTCGTCCTAGTACCGCGCACGTGGGAGAATAGATCAATCCCCACCTCGCTACAGCCTCCTTTAAGGTACCTATAGAGAGTGATAAGGTCACCCCTGAGCCTCCTCTTCTCCAGGCTAAACAATCCCAGCTCCCCTAGCCATTCCTCCTAAGTAGGAGTAAATTTTTCTTGCAGTCAAGTTCATGCGGATCCTTACACAATGCAGACTCCCCATAAACTTCAGGAAGGTTAATCTGCTCTCTTTTTGTTATTCTGAATTTCCAGAGAGGTATAAAAAATAAATAATTTTTTTTTTTTTTTTATAGAAGCGGAATACAGAAATATAATTAGGTGAAATTGAAAAGTGCTGTTTCATAATTAAGTGTATATCGATCCAACCTGCCTCTGATTAATCTTTTTTAAACATATTTATTAAAGAATTTTTGTTCAAAATGATCTAGTTAAAGAGATGTCAATGTGTCTGTTATAAATGATACTCTATTTCATTTACACCTTGACAGTAATGTATTTATGGGAAACTAATACATCCCCTCTCCATGCTGCATGACAGAAACCATAGAAACACACATTACCTGTTAGTAGCTTATATGGAAACATAGTGCCTGTCCTTTCTTAGAGCAGTGAATAATGTTGCTTCTACAAATCATTCAAAAAGAACTAGAAAGGGATTCTAAATTTCATGAGTGTCATATTTTTCCCTGCTGCTGATTCTTTGTAAATGGAGCACCCTCACTAATGCAGATGATGCACAGAGACTGTATGAGGTTTTTGGCAGGCTTTTTCCTCTTCTTGAGGAATTTGATCTGTGAACCAATTCCCCATTTCGGAGAAGCTGTAGTAGTTAGTTAACATCATGCTTCCATTTTTCATAAGCTCTGGATAAATTTGGTCTATGTAATAGCTTGTTGTGAAAAGCAGAGTGTAGTATTTTTCAATAATGTTTTTATTGCCAGTCTTTTAAAATTCATTTGACAGTTCATAGATACATATATTTTAGATCCTAGTTTCTGTAGATCATGAATCTTCATTACAACAAAATGACACTGATATAATTTAAATGTACTTTATTTACAGCAGAGTTTTTCTTCGGACTAGGATCACTAATTAGTTTTGCCGTCTGCCGTTGTGGGGTTGTGTCCACACTAATGTCATTGTTTTGAATAGGAGTGTAATTTCTTGGATGCAAACCTCATAGCTGTCTTCAGTTGTTCTTGGCTTCAGCCCAGCTGTCCACAGCAATCTTAGGGTGGATGGCTTTGTTGAAACTGAAGTGATTTACATCCACCTCTGGACATTTGGACTCTTGGGCCGGATAAGACCTAGGCTATAGTTAAGTTTCCTGAATTATGAAGGTGTGAATTATTTGGCTGTACAGATTCACTGCAGTGCTTGTTAAAGTAGTATAGTCAGTGTGTACAACTCAAACCTCTTGATGTTGAACTCAGAGGAAGCTTTTTAATTCCCATGACTTTAGTGATTTCAGGAGATCAATTCCTACAGCACTGTTTTACTCAGAAGCTACACTTATCAAGACTAGGATTACCAAGTATCATTGCATTTTGTCTACATGTGCATAACCAGCAATATTGCTTTGCCACGGTTCACTGCTTCTGTTTCTGAAAAAAAATATTAATTTATTTGTAGCTAAGTTACTAATTTTTAAGATGGTTAGTGATTTTCTTTTGTCTGTTTGTTCAGTAAACTCTTTGAATATCACATTTATATAATCTTTAAAGGTTACTTTTTTGAAACAAGAGCATGTTGAATTTGGTAGCTATCACTGATGCCAAAAGAAGTCTTTTATGAGTAGGAATATCTCGGAATTATTTTTCTGTGCCTTTTACTTTCTCCTGATCTTAGTGTCTAATACTTAAGAGTTAAAAGAGTTTGTAGTAAGGAAACAAGAATACTGCGTGGCTGATATAACACTTCCTTCATAGGGGCTGTTCTGCTGGGCTTTGCCCACCTTAAGCTGAGAGTCATGATTCATCTGCTAACAGCAAAGATCATCCTACACAGAAGAACATAAATATATAAAGTAATTATTTAAGACTGCATGATTCATCACTCTGTTAGATGAGAAATAGTTACCACCAATAATAAGCCTGTGGAAGTGAGTGATAATGCACTTATAATAGAAGGCCAAACAAAATCCTTCAATTCAGTAATACTTTCCAGGAATTCTGCTGTGTGCTTGGCCCCTGACACAAACCATATATTTTAAACTCCTTTCACGTGTTTAAACTGACTTGGCAATTTTCTCTTTTTTTTTTTTTTTTAACATACAATTTGACATACAATTACTTGTATGATTAATACAAGTAAAATAAAAAATGTGTGAAAATACTTTGAGGATTTAAATTCACCCCAGGGCCTTGGACTGTGTAACTACTGACTGGTGAAACAATAAGCAGTACTAGTAATACATGTAGTTTATACATGGGTTTATACACCCTTATAATCCAGCAACTGTTGGATTTTCTCTTTAAAAAATTTTTATTGATAACTCGCTAACACACTGAAGAGTTAGGATAGTTCTAAATGAGTGGCCAGATTTCTGTAGTTATATTACTTAACCAAGGATACAAATGAGTTTATGAAGGCCTTCGGACTTAAGTGTTAATAAGGAAATATTCAGTGGAAAAAAATGATATATCGGTTTGCTATTTATTTATTTAGGGGTTTCTAATGTATATGCACAAAACCAAAAAAAAAAAAGATGCTATCACAGAACAAGCAACTTTTACCTCTTGCTTCAGACTGAGAAAGCTGCAAGCTTAAATGAAAACTGTTTTATCTCCTTTTTGCCTAAAGCTCTTTAAGATTGACAGCAATATAATGAAAGAAACCTAGAAAAAAATATCAAATGTGTATTGTGTGCTGTGGAATGCCTGTTGTCACTTATGAAAATAAAATTGAAACACTGCTTTTTATTTAGTGCATTCTTATGTATAGAAAACTTATTTTCTTTTGCTAATCCACCAAGGACAACTGGCTAATTCTTAAATCTCTTGGGCTGCTTTCATAATTACCCTGTCATGGTGAGGCCATGCGTTGTAGAGCAGTATTTCAAGATAGTTCCATGGCATAATATGTCATTAGAGTCTGTGTTTACAAAAGCAATTTCCAGAGATATTAAACTAGTGAAATTGCACTTAAATATAAGGCTGTTTAAAATTGTGGTTTCTAAACTGTGACATCCATTTTTGAAAAGAAAGCAGTGAGTTAGGTGCCAGGTAAATTAGTTTTTAAGATTATATTTTGTACCTCACTGCCCACTTAATATGTTTTTTAATTAGGTATTGGCTGTGTATTTGGTAAGAGAGTAACTGAAATCAGTGACGCAAAAGTTATCTATGCTGCTTCACATCTCTGAGATGGCAGTGCAAGCAATGTGAAATTCCTTCCTAAGGTACATATTTTCATTTTCTGTATTTCCAGGGAGATAACTGTCATGAGACATTTAGCTAGCCATGTTCCAAAATAGATACACTGAGAGTCATATCTCGGTTAAGAAAAAGGCTTTTAAGAATGACCTGTGACTTGCTGATTTTTTTTTTTTTTATCAACCGTGCAATCAATACATTTACTGGCAAGCATAAAATCCTACTGAAACTCAGACCACTGTTATGTTCTTTCTGCTGTCAAAAATGATAAATTTATCTGTTTTCCAGGAGTCATGCTGACCAAGGGAAGCTAGTAGGTGTGTTTTGTTTGTTTGTTTGTTTGTTTTAATCAAAGCTTTTGATTTTGTGTCTCACAGTATCCTTCTGGAACAACTGTCCAGCATATAGCTGGGCAAGTACAAAACATGATGGGTGAAAAATTGGCTGATAGCTTGGGCCGAAAGTGTTATAATAAATGGGTTTACATCAAGCTAGTGACTAGCTACTAGTGTGCTTCTGCAGGATTCCATGTTAAGGCCAGTTCTCTTCAAAGTTTTTGTAAATGCCCTGGGCACAGGAGTGAAGTATGCAGTAAGTTTGCAGATGATGCTAAATTAGGGGGAGCTGGTGACTTGATTGAGAGCAGAGAAGCCTCGCAAAGAGAGCCTGACATAAAGAGGGCTGGGCAATCACTGACCGTATGAAATTCAGCAAGAGCAAGTGCCAGGGATGGGCAATCCTGAATATACATAAAGACTAGGGGTCAAGAGGCTGGAGTCTTGGAGGCACTGCAGTCTCCAGCATAGCTAGCTGGTTGAGGGAAGTGATTGTCCTGCTCTAATCTACTCTAGCGTGGCCTCATCTCTAGTATTGTGTGCAGTTTGGAGCACCACAGTATAAGGACATAAAACTACTAGAGAATGTTGAAAATAGGGCAACGAGGATGGTGAAGGATCTGGAGGGGAAGACATATGAGGGAGTGGCTGATATCCCTGGGTTTGTTCAGCCCAGAGCAGAGGAGGCTGAGGGGAGGCCTCATGGCGGCCTGCAGCTCCCTCACGAGGGGAGCGGATGGGCAGGCGCTGAGCTCTGCTCTCTGGGGACAGCGACAGGACCAGAGGGAACAGCATGGAGCTGGGACAGAGGAGGGTCAGGCTGGGTGTTAGGAAGTGGTTCTTCATCAGGAGGGTGGTCCAGTGCTGGGACAGGCTCCCCAGGGCAGTAGTCACAGCACCGAGCCTGCCAGAGTTCAAGACATATTTGGACAGTACTCTCAGACTTAGGGATTGATTTTGGGGTAGCTTTGTGTGGAGCCAGGAGTTGGATGCAGTGATCCTTCTGGGTCCCTTCCAACTCGGGATATTCTGTGATTCTGTGATTTGGTGTATCTATGCTACACTTATTCCCTGGTCTAGGAAGAGATGTAAATAATTATCTTGTTTTCAACCCTGCAGGGAAGTCTTGTTGCTGGGTTAAAAGTGTTAATAGATACTTATAAGTGGGATTTAAGGAAAAAATAAGTATATTTCTCTTTATTATGCCAGCTGTTCTGATTATTTTTGTTTTGACTTAAGTGTTTAATACCATTGGTGGAGACAGAAAACAAATGAGAACTAGATTAAGCTAAGAATCATTTAAATCAGAGGTTTTGTTCTGCTTTTTTATTACCAGGATGATGAGGTTGAGAAGCAGAGCATGAAGAAGAATGTTGATTTTCAGCCAAACATGAGGTCTGTGCATGGGATATGGAAACGAGGTTTTCATTGTTTTGAACATTTCAGCACAGCAGAGCTGAGCTGGTATAAAGAATGAATAACCTGCTTTTGCCAAGTAAGAATTCAGGCTACTTTCACATAGCAGGGTAGAAAACTTGTCAAAGTATTCCAGCTTTTGTCTTCTCAGATATCCCAGTTATTATTGGAGGAATACTGCCAAGCATTAACTTTACTTGTTGTAAAGGCAGGAAAGAATCACAGCATTCCAGAATAGTTCGGGTTGGAAGAGACCTCTGGAGGTTAACTGGTCCAACAGCCCTGCTCAAGCAGGGCTGTCTAGAGCAGGTTGCCCAGGACCAAGTCCAGGCAGTTTTTGAAGGTCTGCAAGGAGGGTGACTCCAAAACATCTGTGAGCAGCTGGTTCTGGTGTTCAGTTACCCTCATAGTAAGAACACATTTCTGATGTTCAGACAGTGTTTTTCACAGGGTATTCTAAGTTCCATGCAGGGAGTCTTAATTTTGCTTTCATTTCCAAGATATCCAGCCAATGTAAACCAGGCAGAAAGATTAGGAGAAGAAGGGGTATTTTGAAGGTTCTTTAAATTGTGACTTTTTTCTGGTTTACTGGGAATTAAAAACCATCAGTAATTTTTGAGCAGAAGTATGCCGCAGTCAATAAAAAGTCTTCACTGCTTTTTCCTTACTATTGCAGTTCTCCTATCTGTTACATTTAACTTTCTATATAGTTGGGTTGTGATGAGGCTTATCTTGAAACAAAACAAACAACCAAAAAATTAACATAAACAGAAAAGGAAGCAAAGTTCCTGATGTGATTTCTGTGGTCTGTTTAGCCATGGCGGAGAGAGGCTTAACTATATGAAAGTGTGGCTTTGAAACTGGGCATTTGGGGGTTTAAGCATTGCACAAAAACATTAGTTATTAATTATTTATCATAACAATGGTAGAGTTAGGTGAATACAGCAATTAAAAGGGAAACTGTTTTTCCCTTTGTCTTCTTTTCATTAACTTCCAGTGAAAATGAGAAAATGTAATTCCAACCAAACCTATAAACATGGATTTCCATTTAATTCTCCTGTTTATGTTATCATTTATTCTTTCTGTCATCCCTTCTCCTGAGTTTTGGGGGATGTTTTTTATAGTCCTGAAGCATTTTACTGTATGACTACAAGACTAGTCTGTATACTTTTTAAAACCCCATTAATGCAAACTACTGATGAGAAAAATGTCAATGTAGAAATATGAAAACCCTGAAGTGATGTATTACACTAATTTATGTTGTAAAATTATAGAGCTGTCACATAGCTTGGATTTGTTTTTAAATATTTCTGATCCAAATTTAGATTAGATGGGAAATAAGCATATCTGGTAAGAAGATAAAGTTGGAGTGGGCCAGATGGACCTTGCAGCTTTACACTCAGGTCATAACAATATAGGCCTGGAACTGTTGGAATAAAAGATTGAGAGATGGGTACTATCGGAACAATTGGAACCCTTAAGAGCTGCTTAGAATGATGTACTACATTGAGCTACAGCTGCTAGAACTTCAGTTTTCCTTTTTGTAAATTACTTGAAAACATAACATTTACAGGAAACATTTACAAATGAACCAGTTTGGCAAGGAGAAGACAAGTAAATATGATCCTATATGTTTTTCCCCCTCTGATTCCTTCTTTTTTTTCCCTTCACAACTTACTACTGGTGATCCAAATAGTAAAAATCTGATGTACTGAAACTGCACTAAGTAATTACTCCTTCCTTTGGATTTGCATATAACTACATCAGCTTTTTTTTTTTTTTTTTTTTCCCCACAGATTTTTAGTGTATTTGCGTAAAGTTATTTCTATTTATTTATTGATGTTACTTACCTCCCTTGCTTATCACCATCATCTAAAGGTTTCTTAAAATTGATGGAATTGAAGAGGCACAAAAAAATCCAAATGCATAATGAAGTTAACTAGTGTGGTGAGGGTAGACAGGGGAGAGCACAGAGGACTAAAAGCTGGTATTGAAAATCAGCACCAGGTTAAGAACTTCCTGATGAAAATCTTACGTGTAAAAATAAATTTAGAAATGATGCTGAAAGACTAGCATCTATTACTTGAAGAAAATTGAAGCTATAGGGTTGGATTCACCTTACATTTCCACCAGTGGAACAAAGAGTTAAGGTGGTTTAATGCCAAAACGAAACCAAGAGAGTTAAAAAAATAAAAAAAGAAAAAAATATTTCAAAGCCTTGCATTCAGTTGCAGGCGTGCCTCTTAAAATCACTGTCTATAAATCAAAGGTTAAGGTACATTTACCAATGCTATGCTATGCTTTTTTTTTGTGTGTGTTGTACACGTTTGACTCCGTTACTGTTCTCGGACTGTTATACGAATATCTGACTTAACTAAGAAGTTTGTTAACTAGAAAACTAGGAAAAGAATCATAGTTTGCCTTGTTGAAAAAAGAATCCAGAATAGTCGTAGAAGGAGTTATCTGTACAGTAGAAAGGTCATGACACATAATTTTTATGATTCAATTTTAATTGCCCTTTACAAAGAAGCTTGACCAGCAGAATGAGGGAGATGATTCTCCCTCTCTACTCCAGTTCTTGAGTCCCCATCACAAGAGAGATGTGGACCTGCTAGAGTGGGCCCAGAGGAGGACCAGAAAAATTATCAGAGGACTGGAGCAACTCTCCTATGAAGAAAGGCTGAGAGAGCTGATGTTGTTTAGCCTGGAGAAGAGAAGGCTCTTGGGAGATGTTACTGCAGCTTTTCATTTCTTTAGAGGGCTTATAAGACAGGTGGAGAAAGACCTTTTAGTAGGGCCTATGGTGATATGACAACGGGTAATGGTTTTAATTTGAAATAGAGTAAATTTAGGTTATATATAAGGAAGAAATTAATTTCTGTGAGGGTGGTGAGGCACTAGAACAGGTTGCCAAGAGAAGTTGAGGATGACCTGTCCCTGGAAGCACTCAAGGTTGGACAGAGCTTTGGTCAACATGTATCTAGTGAAAGGTGTCCTTGTTCATGACAGGGGTGTTGGACTACATGGTCTTTAAAGGTCCCTTCCAATCCAAACTATTCTATGTTTCTATGGTTCTTTGATTTTGCACTTAGTATTTTTATTTTTGTTTAGTTTTGATGTCTTCCTCCTTGCTAGAGGGATAACTTAACCATGGTTTGCTTTTGTAGAAGTTTTAGAAGCATTCCTCCAGTGTTTTGTTTGTGCCCTATTATTCATAGGGAAAGGAGGCAGATTTATATATATTCTTCTTAGAGTTAAATACAGGAATAATAAATGAATTTACATTTGTAATGAAAAAGTTGAAGTCCAGTTGACCAACATCTTCAAAAAAAAATGCTATGTGCGATCTTCTGTTAAAAAATAATAGATTGTGTTGGTGTACACATTGGAACAAATCACAGAATCATAGACTCATTCAGGTTGGAAAAGACCTCTAAGATCATCTAGTCCAATCGTTAACACAGCACTGCCAAGTCCACCATTAAACCATGTCACTAAACGCTACATCTACACTTTTCTTGAAGACCTCCAGGGGTGATGATTCAACCGCTTCCCTGGGCAACCTGCTCCAATGCCGCACAACCCTTTCAGTAAAGAAATTTCTCCTAATATCCAACCTAAACCTTCCCTGGCACAGCATGAGGCCATTTCCCCTCGTCTTATCACTTGGTGCTTGGGAGAAGAGCCTGAGCCTTGTCTCAGTATAATCTCCTTTAAGGTAATTGTAGAGTGCAGTAGGGTCTCCCCTGAGCCTCCTTTTCTCTGGGCTAAACAACCCCAGCTCCCTCAGCAGTTCCTCGTAAGACTTGTTCTCTAGACTCTTCCCCAGCTTCATTGCCCTTCTTTGGACACAATCCAGCACCTTGATGTCCTTCTTGTAGTGAGGGGCCTAAAACTGAACACAGTATTCAAGGAGTATTCATCAGAGCCGAGTATAGAGGGACAATGACTTCCCAAGTCCTGTTGGCCACACTTACTTCTGATAGAAGCCAGGATGCTGTTGGCCTTCTTGGCCACCTGAGCACACTGCTGGCTCATATCCCCAGGTCCCTTTCCTCCTCGCAGCATTCCAGCCACTCTTCCCCCAGCCTGTTCTGTTGCTTGGGGCTGTTGTGCCCCCAGTGCAGGACCCAGCACTTTGCCTTATTGAATCTCATACAGTTAGCCTCTCTCTGCAGAGCCCTCCTACCCTTGAGCAGATCAACGCTCACACCTAACTTGGTGTCATCTGTGAATTTACTGAGGATGTACTCGATCCCCTCATTCAGATAACTGATAAAGATATTGAAAACACTGGCCCCAGTACTGAGCGCTGGGGGACACCACTTGTGACTGGCCTCCAGCTGGATTTAACACCATTCACCACAACTCTTTGGGCCTAGCCTCCCAGCTAGTTTTTAATCTAACGAAGCATACACCCATCCAAGCCATGAGCAGTCAGCTTCTTCAGGAGAATGCTGTGGGAAACAGTGTCAAAAACCTTATTGAAGTCTAGGTAGACTACATTCACAGCGTTTCCCTCACCAATGAGCATGTCACCGTGTCGTTCAAGGAGATCAGGTTTGTCAAGCAGGACCCACGTTTGATAAACTCATGCTGACTGCCTGATCATCTGGTTGTCCTGTAAGTGCTGCGTGATGGCACTCAAGACAATCTGCTCTGTGAGCTTCCCAGGCACTGAGTTCAGACTGACAGGCATGTGTGTAACACTGAAGGTAATTACACCTTCTTAGAAATTTATTCAGGAGTAATCTGCAGAATTACTGTGCTTCTGTTTCCTAGCACAAGATTTCTGTCTGCTTTTTGAAAATTCTCTTTTTTGTTGTTGTTTTTTTCTTTCTTTCTTTCTTTTAGTGCTAGAGCCATAGCTAGTTATGTGGTACACTGTCCCTGTACATTGGCAGAGTAAGATGGTCACTATCCCAAAGAACTTCTGTCCTTCAAGTCTGCTTAACTCTGATTGTTAACTCTGATTTGGTGCATAACTAGAAACAATTCTTTATTTATCTGCTGTCTCATATAGTATAGATGTTAGCTAATCAACCTAAACTCTTGCAAGTGGAGATGAGACCTAGAGAGAGGTTAAAGCAGAATGGAAATATTTAGCTAGCAAAATTGAATACAAAAAATAAAAACAACAATAAAAAACACATGGTGATGTAGACCAGTAATATAGATACTGTACAGAACAAAAGGTCTCGCTTCAGCATTTCAGATTGAGGAACTGGTTAACAATGCAGAAATATTTCAAAATACTTTTTTATTCTGTAAATGCGAAAAAAAAAAAAAAGTAAAAATCAAACATTGCAGACTTTCTGTATTCAGAAACAAAGTTCTTCAATGTTGAAAGGAAATTCTCTTTTTTTTTTTTTTTTTTTTTTTTTTTTTTTTTAATGAGGCAATTTCATTAATTTCAGTGACTGCAGAGATCTAGCAGACAGCTCTTTTGAGCTGTGGTTTATAGCTTCTACAAATTTCAGGCCTTACTGAGTAACTGTTTTTCCCCAAACAATTTTGTAAAAAACACATCTCTAGACATAACTTGTCTTTCCCTTAATGCGCATACAGACGTTCAAGCCTACTTCAAAATATAATTCAATTTTCCACAGCCTAACCCATCAGTATATCATTTTTTGGTGAATGATACCCAGGTATTTTATTTTGCAAAGTGATAGGTTTTATAGCATATTTTTAGTATTTCTGGTTTCTGATTCAGATCTATTAGAAATTCAAGATTTCTCATGATCCACAATATAAAGCCATTTTTTATTTCACCCTGGATTTCTGTTACATTATTTTAGATTTTTTGTTTATTTATTTATACCCTTTAAATTTTGGATACTTATGCTGTATGCCACACAGTGCTTAAGGAAGTTTTAAAAATTGTCTTTCATTTTTATTTGTTCTGTCTCTTGCATATTCCTGAGCAAACATGTAGAATGCAAACAGAGAATTTCTATGTGTTTGAAAGCACAGCTTTGAAACATTGATGGCATTGCAGAATATCTAAGCCATTCATGAAACCTTGCAGTCTTTTTAGCCTTTCATGATATTTCTTCTTTTTCCCCTGAAGGTGTAAGTATTGATCCAAACCATGAGCTGAAAAGAATATCACAGTTTCATTCTTACTTGTATATCAAGTAGATGCCAAGATTAATATATATTGGCTTGTCAAATCCATCAACACAGAGTTCAAGAAAAATTCTTTGTTCTCATTATTTTGTGCTTAAAGTCACTATTGAGTAGAAGTACCATGAGACTACACTGTTGAAAATACCAACAATTTATTAAAAATAGATATAGATTTGAAGAAAAATAGCTTATGGCTTATCAACCCCAGCAGAGAAAACATCAAAGAAAACATTGTGACCCAGAGTAAAAAAAAAAAAAAAAAAGTTTGAGTTGGTTTTAGACATTGCTTTTACCAATAAATATTGCAAACACTATTTATCAATGGACTTTTTACATGAGATCTTCTTTTAGATCTGCTGTTGTACATATCTTTGTTTTTAATGATATTCACAGTATTGACATTCATAAGTGACTTGTGAAGCTGTCAGACATAACTAGTGTTGCGTGATTCAAAAATGCAGATATGAAAATATGCACTATGCATGCTTGACAAGAACCTTTGGAATTCTGTTCAGTGTTAATTTTATTGAAATAGTGATGCTTAATTTTTCTCAGTTCTTGTCTTACGAAATTTCAAATAATTTAAAGAAATGAGTAAAAGGAAATCTGGATGTTCTAAAATTCTGAGCTCAAAAAGTAGTATTGGCACTGTCTTCCTGTTGAGGTATGTAAAGATCCATGCCCTTGGATCTGAATGGGTTTCACCTGGGTGAGGCTCTCCACATGGATATAAAAGAGGTGAATCATTGGATTTCTGCTTAATTTAGTCCCTGAATAGTATTAAAGAGACAGAAATGGATTGGTGGTTGTAACCAGGTATCTTTTCAGAACTGGAACTCAAAATACATTTTTAAGTGGAATTAAGATCTCTTTTCCTCATGTTTTATGACGTGTATGAATAACAGTTGAGATTAAGATTATGATGTATTCAATCTTACCTTATTAGTTTTAATACCAATGAATTTT
Organism: Cygnus atratus; assembly: GCF_013377495.2. Classification (NCBI taxonomy): domain Eukaryota; kingdom Metazoa; phylum Chordata; class Aves; order Anseriformes; family Anatidae; genus Cygnus; species Cygnus atratus. The sequence continues at coordinate 70,703,885 of NC_066396.1, forward strand.
ATTTTTCTAGGTTACTACACTACTTACTAGTAAGAAAGACGAGGGCAATCACTTTTGCCATAATTTTGAGGATGATGTTTGGGTATAGCAGAGTAAGTTCTTTTACAATATCCTGCTTATAAGAGCCTATGTTCATGTATATTTGCTGCTATGCTGACTTGAAGAAAATCCCGTGACCTTCAAAGAAATGAGGTAATCAAAATCTCTAAGTTTTATCTGTGTGGTTGATTATATAATGCGGTTGATTATATAGGCAGGAGAAAGAGAAAAGTGCATAGCCAATTAATTAATTAATTAATTTATTTATTTATTTTTGTCTTCACTTTGTCCTCACACCCCAATGATCCAAATTAAGATAGAAAGGAGAAAAAAAAAAAAAAAGTTTTGACTGCTTTGGTTGTGTTTGGTTCTTCTTAATTCTTGAAAGGCAAGAGTGAGTCACTTCTTTCCCCTTCCCGTCTTACTCTTTGAAAGGATTTGGCTGTATTCTCTAGAGTTAGGATGTCTGGTTTCCTTACAAAGTACACCTCTTCATTTTTGACACCACATAGTATACAACATTACTGGTGTTAGTACTTCATTTTCACCAATTTTTGTGTAGCTCAGCAATGAAGGAAAAGTGTGTGGTGGGGAAGGAGGGACTTTTCAAAAAAAAAAAAAAAAGGAAGTGTTAATGTTCTATGTTTTTTGTTTTGTTTTGTATTGTTTTTCCAACAGATAGCAGTCTTCACAAGAAAAATGAAAAGTCATTAAGGGGTCAACATGGCAATCTGGGTCTTTGACCTCTAAATACAGGATGTCTTTAAGTGACCAGGGTAATACTGAATGTTAAATATATGTGGCTACTCCAATTTTAACTTAAGATAACAGGAAGCCAGCCTTCATCAAATACAGTTTGTCAGCTCTTAATGTGAATCCTGACTCTGGATGTCTTGTAGTAATTTACGGACTCTGGTCCATTTGCAGGGACTATGGATCAGAGCTGTCTAAAGAGGAGGAGGATATAACATGTGAGAAGGACATAATGGTAACATACCTTTGGAATTAGGCAGAAAAAAATAGACGTGTGTAGCTGTGCATAATAGTAAATTGTGACCATGTAAAGCAGACCTATAAAGAAGCTGCCAACCAGCAGTAACTGCCAACCACCAGTAACCAGAGGTAGCTCAAAGAAGCTGGGTGCAGGCTTCCTTTGGAAGCAGATTGTCTCTCATCTGACCAGTCTGGCATCAAGGTGTGACATGCTGCCTCACAAGCCAGTGAGGAGGACTGCATTGCTTGGGCTCGGATCTGATTCTGTTTCTTCTTACTGCTTTGATTAATACTAGGAATCATGGAACATGAATATACTTTCTAAATCTGTAGATGACAGGAAGCTGGGAAATATTGCAGGTATGCTGGGACTAGATTTCCAATTGTTCTTAAATAAAAGAAATTGCTTGAAAGAAATACGGGGCAATTCAACGGAGACAATTGCAAGGTACTGCACTTAGTTATGAGCAGTCAACTATACAAATACAAATAACTGTCAGTTCTTTAGAAAGAGACATAATGGATCATAAGCTCAAACAAGATTCATGAATGAAATACCTTTTCTGATATATGAGCAGGAGTATAAAGAGCTAGATATGTAAATAATCCTGCTTTCTTCAATATAGATAATGCTTTGGGTGGGATATGTTGTGCTGCTTTGGGAAATGCACATCAAAGAAGGAAGCATTAAGGAAGCAGTATAATAGCTGGTTAGAGGAGGTGGTAGTATTCTTGGCACTGGATGTGCATGTAACTAACCTCGCTTTCAGGTAGAAGAATAGAAAACATCATTTTGCAAGATCCTTTCACACCTAAGACTTTCAGTTGCCAATAGCGATATTTTTCATCCTTAGAAACACATTTTCTGTTAGCTTGGTATCCATTCTCATCAGATCCTTTCCCACATTTCTTTTCTTTCTTTTCATAAAATTTTGTAATGTTACATTTACTCTTCAGTTGTTTTAAAGACTCAATTTCCACTGGAGATGTTGAGTATTTGGGTGCATGACTGAGGCCATTTTACAAATTCTACACATAATGTTGTAAAAGTTCAGAAAGGAAGATGAAAGCAGCACTTCGTAATATTGAATGGTCTTTTGTTTAATCGTAGAATTAAGGGCCTTACCTTACTTTAATAGGGGATATCCTGACAGGTAGAACAAGGTGGCACACTTAGGAAGAATGAGACTGGGACACTTGCAGATGGTGGAGGATCTGCTTTGTGCTATGGGGATGTAATTGTGTACTTTTCTGTCGTGGAGGGGAAAAAAATGTCCTTAAATGAAAATAGATTTTAAAATGAGAAAAGAAATATGCGAATTGTTTTGTTGTTGTTGTTGTTTTTTTCCCTCCCTTATGACTTCTAACATTTTTTTTTTAAAAAAAAGGCAAAGAGGTATTTTATTTTATTTTTTATGAGGAGGATTCATCAATAAAAAAGGCTGTTGGTGCTCAGAGATGAAGAAGAAAGAAGAGTGCCTTTAATCTAGATTGGTTTTCAGAGTAATCACGGTGTTCCAGGACCTTGATCCAAGAACGGGTGACAAATCCCACAGTCTAAAAAAGAGGTTTATGGTCTTCCTCAAGATCAGGGAAGCTGTATATGCATAACAAGGGCATCTAAACCCAACCATGTGACCTTAAAAATATGTGTGTATTTATATGAAGCCTGCATGCTTTTATGTGAGCAGTAATGGTACTTGAACAAAAGTTAACTTTAGTTGCTGTATTCATACTGTTGTGGTTTAACCCAGCCAGCAGCTAAACACCACACAGCCGTTTGCCCACCCTCTACCCTCCCTCTCTGGGATGGGGGAGAGAAACGGGAAAGTGAAGCCTGTGGGTTGAGATAAAGACAGTTTATTAAGACAGGAAAATAATAACAATAATACTAATACTAATAATGATAATGATAATAGTACTACTACTAATAATGTGTATGAAACAAGTAATGCACAATGCAATTGCTCACCACCTGCTGACCGATGCCCAGCCTATCCCTGAGCAGCCGGCCCCCCCACCCCGGCTAGCCACCCCTATGTATTATTTAGCGTGACGTCAGATGGTATGGAATACCCCTTTGGCCAGTTTGGGTCAGTTGTCCTGGGTCTGTCCCCTCCCAGCTCCTGCTGCACCCCTAGCCTGCCCGCTATCAGGACAGAGCGAGAAGCTGAGAAGTCCTTGGCTTGGTGTAAGCACTGCTCTGCAACAATTAAAATATCAGCATGTTATCAGCGCTCTTCTCATCCTAATCCAAAACATAGCACCCTACCAGCTACTAGGAGGAAAATTAACTCTGTCCTAACTGAAACCAGGACACATACCTTTCTTGAGATGCTTTATTTACATCACTGATAAGGGCATTTCAAACACAGTTGTGCAACATGATTTGCATTACTGCCAGGCTCTGTGCCTGCTTGTCCTTTTTCTTCTGGCAAATACCTCCATACTTCGTGTCATCCTGCCTTCCTCTCTTGGAAAAAAAAATTCTGTGCACTCTCTAAAAGCACACTATTTTATTCTTTCAAGTTCTTGCCTAAAACTCTTCTCTTCTGTGACACAAAACTGTGGGAAAAGGTAATCTGATAGAACCCAAAGACGAGATTATCTGGGGTACCAATATTTCCAATTGACATTGTCTGAATCTGTCCTTGTGAATTGTCTTATCCTATGTGTATTCTTAAAGGCAGAGACATTTTGAAATCTTTTGGTAACATGACTTCTTCATGACTAAGTAAGGTAAAGCTGTAAATATTGTAATGCTTTACCTTTTTCCTGGAGAAACTTATATCTAGACAATAAAGAAAATACTTTTGTTCAAAGCCTTTATGGTAAGTTTGGATTCGTGTTTCATTTCAATTCTGATTGGTAATATTAAGCCCTCTTGAGGCTCTTTCATATCTGGATTTATAGGTCATGCATCGGCACTGAACTATTGCTTTCATAATAATGATGCTTTAATCACACAGGGGCTCACTCTGGTTTACCTCACGGATTGTTATTTAGTTTATCCTGATGATTTTTTTCTTTTTTTCTTTCTTTCCCTTTTTTCCCCACTCTTTATTTTGTGTTGCTGCGTCTTCTGTTTCTGCCTCTTATTCTCTTGCCTCTGGAAACTATAATAAAGAAAATAATTGCCAGGAGGCTTTCTGTACACTGTGCTTGTGCTAGAGAGCTCTTTGTTTATATTTAAAAGTTTCTTATTTTTAAATAAGGTGCTGATTCACTTCTGTTACAGCCCATTCAATTCAGGCTTAAAACAGTTATAAAAGAAATCTATAAATAGGATGTAACTGTCATAAACCAATTGGCCAGCAGAAAAGTGTTATACCGTATGTGGTTTGCCAAAAAGAGTTTCTCTAGGGAGTTAGATCTATGTTTATTTAAACATCAAGAATCCCTTGTTATTGTATTATGTTTTTATAATGAAGTGAAAAGAGCTGTCAACAGTTTAATTATGAGATTTGCGTGTAAAAAGATAGATCAGTTCCTCTTCATATTAAAAAATAATAAAATAAAAACACACCTGTGTTTCTGCTGAGAAATGAAAGATACTTTTTTCAAGAGCAGACATGGGATAACTTCATATCTAAGATTAGTTTCAATATGTTGTGTGAAAGATTGACTCAGTTTCTGAACTGTCACTTTTGAAATCTGTTGTTCATTGTCCTGCACATTTGTAAGTTTGTGCACTCTAAAGGAACTTAAATAGTCGGAAAAAGGTTCCTGCTTTGTTACCAGTTTTTTGAAAGGTCTAAATCCAGTTCCCATTCTTACTAATCAGTATAAATAAAACTTTGGATTTCAGCTGTGTAAATATTTGTTGCTTCTGTTATGTGTGCTAAGAATCTCCACAACTAGAGCTTAGACATAAGAAAAGTCACGAGAAAGCTCTGCTCTCCAAAATGGTGAATATTTTTGTTTACGATTCTTTGGATTTGTTTGGAAGAACTCTGTAGAAATTTAATTTCTAGGTAAGGTTAACCATCTTCTCTCCTTCCCCCTGAAGAGATACCATTTGGCATAAGCTGAGAATGAGCTAATGTGCAGCCAGCAGGATGCTGGTATTTACATACGAAGTCTCAGGAGCAAAGCCAAAAATGCTGTAGGTTCTTCAGGCTTCTGCTAGCTGAAATACTAGTAAAAATTTGAAACACAAAAATAGCCAGAAATAGGTTAATTAAAACCACAGATTGAAATCTTCATAGAATGATAAAAAATAGGGCTAAAGAGACTTAAGCAGGTTATGTTGTCTGTGGCTATATGTATCCCAGTCATTCCTGGGAAGCGTCTAGTCTTCAGAGATGGGGACAGCAGAACTTCCTTAGGCAGTCAACTCTAGTACCTGTCTGTACTGTGAGAACTGTTATATTGCCTTGAACATATATCTCTCTTGCAGTAAAGTAAGCATTACCTTTACTACTTCCTATCTTGCTTGTAGTGGAAAGACAAAACAGTTTTTTCTTTCCCTTTTGCACCTACTGCTTTCTTTTTTGAGGATTGTTATCATGTAGCAGACCTGGTAGTTATTTCCGCTGGACCAAACCTTTTTATTCTGTTAATTGCCCTGAACAGTGAATCAGTTTCATGATTCTCACCTCCATGGTCACGGTCTCCATCTTTCTCCAGTATTCACTGCATCCTGAGGGAGGCTTTACAATGGTAGAGCTAAGTGCATTGTTTATGAGCTGTGATCCTGTCTGTGTGTCACAGCATATATCTTCCCTTTTGGGCAAAAGCTTGGTGCTACTGAATCTTGTTCACATTGTGATTTGCCCAATAACTCGGGTCCATGCCATGTGCTGAGTTTGTTTTCCACCTGCATTTACTGATTGTTTATCCCTGTTTATACAGCTGAGTGTCTTTTTTAAATCTGGGTGTTTGTTTTGGTTTTTGTTTGTTTTTGAGGGGCCTGCAAGATATAACCAAAGAAAGAGTAACTGTGCTAATACTTAGAAGTACTGCGTTGATTCTGCTCAGCGGTTGTCTTTTTTTTTTTTTTTTAAAGAAGGACTTGTTTTTAGAAATGAAGGGCATAAGAAGGGAAAAGATGCAGCTATACATGGATAACTTTCTCTCACTTAAAAATTCTAACTGCTGCCCAAGATCTAAGACACTGTAAATGTAAAGCAACACCTGAACAGTTTAGATGCCTATCTAATCCTAAAAGCCTCAATCATTCTATGCAGTAGAGAAAGCTGGCAGAAATTGCTTAAACTTATTTACAAGGGCTATGAAAAGTTTAAATTTGATAAATTTTGTTTGTTTCTGAAGGAAACATGGATGAGAACTTGTCAAGACCTGTACATCAAATTTACCTGAGAATGTTTTGTTGGAACTCTGAAAGGAAATTGCTTATTAACATGTTTTCAGAGATTACTGAAATTGCTAAACCTAACATGGAAAATAGCTTCATATCATGTATTAGTGGAACACCAAGAGCAGACGTACCAGCAGAAGGCTGTAATAGATTACAAGTTAGAATTGTAGAACAGTGTTGGTGACTGGTGGGCACAATGCAGGCTCTTTTAAAGGCATTGGAAGTCACAGTGCAGTTCCCCCGTGGACTTCAATGAGTGCAGCTTTCATGGCAATAGTGTTAAGTATAAGTCTTGAATTCCAGCTGTCCTCCTTGTGGTATTCAGGGGCAAATTATCACCATCCTCATGAGAAACTGCATCAAGAAATAGTTCCCTTTTTGTTTCTTGTGATTACTTGCTCTCCTGCTGCAATAATAGTGTGAGATGTAACATGTAATCATCAGGGAAAGGTAGATAGTTTCATGAGAAATAGTTATGGCTCCTCAGTCAATCAGTCTGTAACAGTATCTGGAAGAGGAAAAGTTGCTTCCTGCAGGACTGAATTTCTGCTGCCTATTGGGAGAAGGAAATTTAGTTTTAGAGAGAAAGAGCTGTCCTGATAAACCCAGATATGGAAGTCCTTTACTTGTTCGCAGAATAGGCAGCATATTGCTTTGAGGGGGCTTTCAGTGAGATCTTGGAACACTATCACAGAAAAATTAAGAAATTTAGTCATTGGCTGTGGTGATTCTGTCAAGCACAGATTTTTAGTCTTATAGTTTATTTGGAATGCAGTCTGGTGATACTGTTGATTTTCATTCTGTGTGGTTTAAGTCTTATGTTTTACCTTTTTAAAACTCTGGTACGTATTTCATTCTCATGCCACTTTTTAAGCTTTCTGTTTTAGAAATGCATGAACTTTGAAGGCTGCTTTATACAGGTCATGTTACTTCATCTCCTGATTTTAATGGGTGCAAGCCCATATTTTAATCAAATTCAGTTTTTAACATTAATTGTTATCATTTTCCTTTTTGCTCACACTTTCAATACATATTGTATTCTGTTAAGATTTCTTCAGCTTTTTTGGATGGGTAGGGGTATATTCTTTCATATGGATAGAGATATTCTAGTAGGATAGTGATGACAATGTGGTGTGTCCCCTGCACTTAAGTCACATAATCACTTTTGTATAGTAAAGACATATTTATTCTTTTATTTCACTGTAACTGCCCAAACCATGTTTAAAGAAGTAGTCACATATCAACAGATTGCTTCTTCAGTCTATATCAGAATCCATTAATGAAATACCTACGTTGAACTGCTGGAACTAGCTATGTCTATACTATCAGGCATGTCAATCTAGTCATCATTTTGTCTCTTAAACATGCTAGATGTCTGGAGGCCTTTATAGTGAATATCCGTCCCAAATATCCTGGTGGCCATCTGGATTCAGTTGAGTGCCTTGTCTTAGCTTTTAGATACCAGAAAGCCTTCCATTTCTAGTGCCTGGAAGGCACTTTGTCCTGTTCTGATTCTCCAGATACTGGTTCTAGAGCTTCCTGCGGATCCACCAGTGTTCAGGTATGTTCTGTTGTCCTGTGGATAAAATCGTGTGAGTAACAGTTTTTGTCCAAATGTCCCACAGAGTTGATGATTGCTCATTTCAGCCAACAAGATTAAATTTTAGTGTTTATTGAAAGCCTTTAAAATACTGTATCTGGAAATATTTCTGAAGTTTTTAACTGAGAAACCAGAAGAAAAGCCACATTTACCCATCTTAACATGGAATTTGGATTAGAAGATCTCTTTTCCTTCTCCCCAGCTTGCATGTAGTGGTCTTCTAAGTTCAGGAGTCTTATATTTCCTCATTTGTATGCTCCAGGATGTCAGAGAGCTGACCCATTCTCAGTGGCATATTTTAAGTTATAATCTACAGCTCTACCTTCGGGGTGTTCTAGAGTTTCTGTATAGTATCTTTGAAGCTAATTTATTTTTCTGATCTTGGAGTCAGTCTGGCTGTTCACCCTAATAAGTGTTACTGCACTTCCTTGGAAGTGTAAAATTCCCTTTATTTGACCACATCTCATGCCCTGTGCTTACCTGTTGACTCATTCATTCCTTTTCCACCAAGGTGTAAAATCCTTTTCCCAGATTTCAGTGACTGTAGATGTGGTTTGATGACATGCATCAACAATTTACAGGGTAGCTGCCCCCCAAATCCTACCTTTGGCTGTCAAAATGAGCAGATTCAGGGCAGTGAGTAAGGAGGAGATTGACTCTGCCTAATCCCCTGTCAGGATGAGCAGTGTTATGGCAGCGTAGCTTCTGAAAATTGCTTGCTGTGGGTAGTAGTGTTGGCAGTGTGGTGAAGCAGGATGCTGCCAGGCGTAAAGGGCAGAAAGGGCAAAGGTTAAAAAAACAAAATCCATGTAATAGCGAGTATACCGTATGTCTATTACTGTGTTCTTATTTAAAGCAAATGCTCAATGTGCTTGTTTCAGTGTGTTTCTTAAGTCCAAACTCATATTTTGAATAAGATGAGCATACACAGCGCATTACGTGTTCATTCTGAAACTGAGAACTTTGTGGTTTTAGGGATGACAACAAGGAAAATTGTTTTCTTTTAAAGAGACCATACTTGAAAATTACTGATGAATATTTGCAACAAATTTTGAAATTTGCAAAACTTCGTTATTCTTCCACTGTACAGGTAACATTTTACCCAGGTTGTACACTACTCTTAACTTCCTGTTGCTGAGGGAACGGTAAAACGTGTGTAGGTGTTAGACATCTTTAGCAGTGAAGCTAAATGTTACAGTAGTAACTTATTTCCTCTCTAGAATGACAATCAGTGCCATTATCCGAGTGTAGGAAAACTGAAATTTATGTAGCTGTATTGTATATCATGGATGTCAGGGTTTAAATGATGCCTGTCCTGGGCTATCTAAGCAGTCATTTAAACTTGAGACAAATTAACTTTGATGTACTCATTTCAAAACATACCTGCTTCAGTGTATTGAGTAGGAGGAGTATTATCCACCGGACTCAAAATTTCTATTTATGGTGGTTTATCATTTCCCTCACTAATCAATAAGTCACACAGACAAATTATTTGTGTAATGGACTATTGATGCTCAGATTAAAAAAAGGGGGTGGGGGAAATGCTGAGGCAGTGTCAGTATAAAACAAACCCTGTTGGTTATTATCTGTTGTTTAAAAAAAACTGTCCTTCCCTATGTCTGCACTTCTTCTATTGTACTTTATATTTTGAAGGAGTGATTGAAGAATCTAGGCATCCTTCTTTAGCAAAACCCTGAACTCCTGGGTCCTCCTCCGTGTTTGGAGCCATGTATAACGCACGAGGGAGCTGGGTACGTAGAAGAGTCTGTAGCTCATTGCAAGTTGTACTCTCCTCTCATGTGGGAGAGGGCTGGTCTGTCTTTCTGCCAGACAGATTTCCTGTACCTGAAGAATATATGTTACAATTAATTAAATTATGATTACACTACAATGTCTAAAATGGCCATTATTCATCAGAATTCATCAGCTCAACCTTTCCTCATAATCCATGCTAAGACCCTATACTATTAGTTACATTTTTTAAAGCACAATGTAATAATCACCATTTGGATGCCCAAATATTCTTTTTTTTTTTTTTTTTTCCTCTACACAAAGTTAATATAATCATTATGGTTCTAGTTTGGCAACATTTGTTTTTGCATGGGTATAGATTGCTACACAGTGGCACAGAGATGGGGACAGGAATTATTCTGTTTCCTTTGATACAAATTCAGCAAAATACTGGTTTCTTCATAGGCTCTGAGTGTGTTTGTTTGAGTTATATGTAGGCATAAACCTTTCTACTGGATGCCATGAGTGTTTTGGGTGTGGGGCCAGCAGTATCAGGGCTCCCCACAGCAGGTGGGCAGGGCAGGGCCTGGCAGCCAGGACCTGTCCCTCTGGTGATGGCCCAGCCAGGAGCTGAGCAGACGGAGACAACTCTGGCCCAGGCACCTCCCTGGGGATGGGGATGGACTGCCCTTAGCCACAGCAGCCAAATCTTGCCAGCTGGGAACAGCCTCAGAGCCCCTGTGTTAGTTCCCTCCTCTCTCCTGCAAGGAAATCAAGAGGTATGTTTAAAATGCACAAGAGCTTTTGGTTCTCACTAAAATATTGCAGACCATGAATAACAAAAGTAGTGCCTCCTCTGAACTCTCATATTTGTGTTTTGACAGATGACGAAGCATTTGAATAAGAAGAGAGTCATGAATTCCTACTATCTCCAAATTTAGCTATTCTGTTCTTAAATGCTGACATGTCAGTGAGCCAGTGATTGCTGAATCACATTTCTAAACACAAAAACTTCACGGTAGGAAACACTACTAATAAGATCTTGAGGTAGAGGAGAAAACTTTTAATATAATTTGATCTTTACAATGTTTATATGTGTAAGAAAGAGAGATACACTCACAGTGGTGTCCAACCTGGCATACGGTGTTCCTTGAGAAGCGGTGATATTTAGGTGACTTTCCACAGGTAGAGAAAACTGTATGAGACGACGTCAATGCTCTCATATTTTTAACCAAGTTAGCCTGTTAGCCTGAAGCTAAGGTAGCTTTTTTTTTTTTTTTTTTTTTTTTTTTCCCCTAGCATTTCCTTTATACTGCAAAATCTCTGGTGTTTTGAAAGGATAAAATTTGGTTTCCAACTCTTTCCTTTGTAAGGCCATGGAAGATTTCAGTCCTCCATACCTAGTGGCTATTTGTTTTCACAGAACCTTTAGGAACTTAGTATCTTTGAAGTCTCGACTCTTCAGTCTGTATATTCAGCAGTTATTGATAGTATGTGCATATAGTGCAGACACCTATGCCAGACATGATCACAAGTCCTTTTTTTGCTTTGGGAACCCAACTAACAACAGGAACATGAAGTTGTACTTTAATAGTGTCTTTTCTGTGTGATTATGAAAATCTAATCTGTAACTTTGAAAAGACAATCCAACATTAATTTCTATCTGAATTATATGCACACATATGTACACGCACACACAAATCAGAAACATAGATTTTTTTCCTCATAAGGATATTACTATTGAGATAATACACATAATGGCAATGTTTATGTGCCCATCAGGAAGTAAACTATATCGTACAGCATTGTGAAACAATGAGACACACACCGCTCTTATGATCTGACCTTTGTTGAGATCTTTTAAAGGAGTACATCAAGGAATACAGCTACAAAGGTCTTATAAATGAGACCTGATAAAAGGTCTCATAAGATACTTTGAGCTGTGTGAAACCATTCACATGCTTCATCTGTGTGAGAGAATGTCACTTGTTGCCTAATTCATCCTAATTAAAAGTCTGATTAAATATTAATCAAGATTACAACTTCATAATGAGAATAATAATTTCGTAACATTACAAAGTGACTTCCTTTCATAAGAGAGCCCTTTTTTGAAGTATTTCTAAAGCTTGCATATGAGAAATGAAAGTATGATCTTCTGATGAAATTTTGGATTGGCCAGTGCCCCATCTTGCATCTTCATTTCTCAGATATTTCTTGCAATCTGATTTCTATCTGTAGGAAACTCTTTGTAGGCATTTGGCTTGATTTCTAATTAGCATAGTTATTTTAATTTATATGCAATTTGGCATAATCACATATGTAAACGCAATGATATATTTTAGTTATTCTTATTTTCTTTAGTTAAATTGACAGAAATTTTAATATATACATATATATATATTATATATATATATATTATATATATATAATTACTGTTAATTCTGAGCTGAGAAGATGAAAGCACTGAATCATACCTGTTTTCTGGCAGTCTGATGAGAAGATACACATATGTACTTAATAAATATATGCTCCATTTTTTCATCCTCTAACTGGGTCTCAGGTCAGGAAATCTTTACATTTGTAGTTAGAGCTTGAAAATTATGTGCTTTTTTTCTCAGAGACTTTTCTTTCTTAGTCCCTCCTCTTAAATGTAATTTAGTCATGAGGAACAATAAGAATCTAAGTGTTGAAAAGAGTTTGAGTAACGTGACACATACTATCTTGACTTTCATTGTGGTCTTTATCAACATAAGGTTTCCAATAATCACATCTTGTTCTGCCTTAGGTACAACCTAGAATCAAAAAGAGCATTAACAAACCAGTTGTTGTGTATTATAGCTCTAGTTCTTGATCAGTGGAGTGTATACTGTTAAGATCTGTGATTCAATCCTTGAAACAGTTGACTCTGCCAGTACATATTACTGTTAATATTTTGCATGAACATGTGGACATACAAATTCTTTCACACTGTTCATACTAACTTCATATTGTTTCTCTTTGGATACAATTTCATTAGCAAAAATACTATACAGTCATTTTTATGTCACCTGTTTTCTCTTTCATGTCGAAAACACTTTTGCCTTACACATTTTTGCCTTACACATTCATTTAAATAAGAAGTCACCTCCCCCTACAAAAGTCAAACATGATTCCTTGCATTTACAGAAGAGTCTAAGAATGAATCTCAAATTTACTGGATGGATTTTCCATTACACCTCTTGGATATTTTGAAAGTTTTCCAGGAGTCTTTTTTTTTTTTTTAAGTAATCTGTATGGTTGCTGGCATAGATATTAACAGTATGCAGCATATGGTTTCACTTTTACAAACCAACAGCAAGTGGATGCCACTCGTTAGGTTGAGTTTGTGAGAGGTAAGGCAGATAAACAAAACAGCAAAAGAACAGCTAATTGAAGTCACAAATGTAGAGACTATTACAAAGGCAGAATCACTACACAGTATGGGAGATCAGATTCCAGAAACTGAAGATATGGGATATCATTCTGCAAGCTTCCTACTTCAAACTTGGTTTTGGAGGTCATCTATTGTAATGGCAGTGGTATTTAAATCACCATAGAATCATAGAACCATTAAGGTTGGAAAAGACCTTCAAGATCATCAGGTCTTCACGACCACCACTTTCCTGGCAACCTGTTCCAATGCCCGACTACTCTTTCTGAGAAGAAATGTCTCCTAATTTCTAACCTAAACCTCCCCTGGTGCAACTTGAGGTAGTGGAAGTGTTTCTTTTCTTTTGTGGGTATTTTAGCTATATTTAACACTTGGCTGCCATGTCTGAATTGTATAAAGACAGCCATTACACTGAAGAACTACAATTTTTGTAATTTTAAATTCAAAGTCAAGACATATAATATTTTCATTAATATGAAAATAAAAACAGATATTTCATTGTTTAAGAACACATAGATGAAAATAAGGTTGCATATTTTATTAAAAAAAAAAATCCCTTTGTGATAGTTTAGTAAAGCATAGTATTCTTTTCAGATATGATATCACAGTCTGTAATTTGTATCCTTAATAGTAAGCAAGAAATTTGTAGAAGCCATATAAACATGTGAAGACTCTGCAGATGTAAAACTAGGAGAGAATATAACAATGAGTTGCCAATTACATGCCCTTTGTGTGGAAGTTGTTCATGTATCTCTGTGCTTTTCTGGTAACTTCCAATTGTGCATTAAGTTCAAATAGCTACTAAGTATTAGAGACAATTTAATGTCTCTGATTAAGAGAATATTTGTGTTCAAAAGAAAAAAAAAAAGGCTGAATCCTGCAAAAATAAATTGATTTACTGAAGTGCTTTTAAATGAGAAAATTTTGATTCTATCTAGCTCACGTAGGGTATGCTCAGCTAGTTATAGAAGAGTTGGAGAAGATGAACAAGTGACCTTACTACAGAAATTGATAATAAATCAAAGTTCAGAAATTAAGCCTGCAGCCTTTTGGCATGCAAAACAAAAAGACAGAGTTAAGAAAAAATAAATAAAAAAAAGTTTTAAGTTCTGTCATTACATGTGGTCATTGAAAGCAGTAGGACTGAAATGTATATATATACCTGTAGCAGCTAATAGTATTGGTTACTATTCTACATTTGAAAGCGTTATGTTGTTGTATGGTACTTTAACATATAAGCTGCCATTGATCATAAGCAATACTTACATTCAAAGAAGGTGTTAGCACAGATCCTATGAAGAGTTGCCAGCTAAACTATAGTGAGAAGCTCCCCCCAGCCAAAAAAAGAAAAAAAAAAAAAAAGTATTTTCATAACAAAGCTATTATCACTTCTGATATTGCTGGGTGTGGAATGAGTGCAGAAGCTGAACAGCAGTTATTTTGTCCTCTGGTGAAAGAAAGCGTGTTTGCAGAATAGAGGCCACATACCTGTGTAGCTGAGAAAATTTTAAAACCTCTTCCTAAGACCATGATTCCAAAAGAAACGAGTCCTGAAGCACAGCATCTCTCTTGGTTCCACCTGCCCTGCCACTAGCATTACCCTGTATATGAACCCATTACTTCCTGAGGTACGGATGCTGTCTGCCTGTATACAGAAGAATGCCGAATAAAATTTTCAGTGACAGTCAGAACCTTCATAGGAGAAATAACATTTATTCCTTTGAGATGCTGCCATTTCTGTCATTGTTTATTTATGAAATAAAAAAGGTGGCAGATGAAAGCATGGTAGCTTCCACCCATACAGTTTTGAACGTTAGAAGATTATGATACTCACTTCTGCAAAATGTATAAATATAATTCTGCTCCCTGAAAAGACAGGGTTGTTTTGATCTTATAAACATGACCTCATAGATGAAAATCCTCAGTACATTTGGACAGTGTTAAATTCATTCTGTGTTCCTATGATGTACTGGTTCTGACTGGGACTGAGTAAATTTTCTTCATAGCAGCTCATGTAGTGCTGTGTTTTCAATTTGTGACCATAGCAGTGCTGATAACACACTGATGTTTCAACTGTGGCAGAGCAGTGCTCACACAGGGCCAAGGTTTTTTCTACTTCTCGTGGTGTCCTACCAGCGAGGTACCTGGGAGTGCACCAGGAGCTGGGAGGGGACAGCCAGGACAGCTGGCCCAAATGGACCAAAGGGATGTCCCTTACCACATGGCGTCACGTTTGACAATAAAACTGAGGGAAAGAAGGAGGAAGGGGGGGGACATTTGGAGAGTTGGCATTTGTCTTCCCAGTCATTCTACATGATGGTCCCCACTCTCCTGGAAATGGCTGAACATCTGCCTGCCAGTGGGATGCAGTGAATGGATTCCTTGGTTGCTCTGCTTGTACACACAGCTTCTGCTTGAGCTGTGTTTATCTCAACGCACGAGTTCTCGCATTTTTACCTTTCTGATCTGTCCTTCTGGGAGGGAAGCAGTCAGGGAGTGGCTGCGTGGGGCTGATCTGCCAGTCAGTGTTAATGTGTGACTGTGGGTACCTATTTAAGATTTGGGAGGGTTGACCTTAGCTGGCTGCCAAACCTCAACCTAGTTGCTGTCTCATGCCACCTCCTCAACAGGACAAAGGGAGGAAATAAGAAGAAAAAGTCAAGGGTTGAGATGAAGACAGGGAGATCACTTACCAATTACAGTAATAGGCATGACAGACTTGACTTGAGGAAACTTGATTGTTTTAACTGGCAATTAAAATAGATGTGGAAAGGTGGAAACAAAGACAAACTTGATACACCTTCCCCTGCACTTCCTTCTCCCAGGTTCAACTCAACTCCTTCATTCCCAACTCCTCTGCCTCCCCCAGCCCCAGCAGCACTTGGGGGGGATGTGGTAGTTACATTCAGCCCATAACAGTTCCTGGCTGCCACTACTTCCACCTCACACTTTTTCCTGCTCTGGAACAGGGTCCATCCGATAGGCTGCAGTACTACAGAAAATAACTATCTGCTCCAGCATGGGGTTTCCCATGGCCTGCAGGGTGCATAGCCGTTCCACCGTGGTCTCTCCATGAGCTGCAGGGGGTCTCCACTCTGGTGCTTGGAGCACCTCTGACCCATCCTTCTTCTCTGACTTTGGTGCTCATACTGCTGTTTCTCACGCTTTGTTTTTCAATTCTCTCTGCCTTTTTAGTGTTTTGCCCTTCCTTAACAACGTTCTCACAGAGGCACTGCCAGGCTTGCTGATGGGCTCAGCTGTGGCCAGTGGCGAGTCTGTTGTGGGGCCTGCACGCTACCAACATCTAGGCATTTATACATGGTATAAATGGAAAGAGCAGGGCTTCAGACATTAGCTTGAAGTTAAATCAGAGCTTGGAATTTGACAGTGGTAAGTTTTATAGTGAAATGATTGGCAAAACTCTTTTCCATCTCTCTCAATTTAAATAAATTTCTTTGAAATTTAAAACTGAGAAATTTAAAAACTGAGAATTCAGCATAATTATTCTTGGCACTTGCATTGCACTGTTGAATAACAGTGAGAGGACCAAACAAGGACAGAAAAATATCCTGTCTTTTTTAAAAACTGTTAAGGGTACCAGTAATATTTAGGCATTGAAACCAAACATATTTTAATGAACTGTTAGTCTTTATTAAAATAACAGGAAAAAATATTGTTAAATAAAAATACCGTTGCCAGTCTCGAAAGCCATGTTTCAAAATGTTATTATGCAGTGCTGCTCGCATAAGAAAAAGCTAGAATTATTTGCTATTGGGAAAAAAGTAACGATTATTTTTATTTAAAGCTTGAAATGTGGAGTCACATTTTCAAATGCGGCAGGTTCACATTTCTGTGCTGACAAGACAGCTTGTATACTTAATTTCTGTTCTTCAACTGATTCTTTTACATCCAGAATGACGCTATAGAATTATCTGGAGTTGTACCAGTGAAAATGAAAAAACATTTTTCTGAAGATGTACAGAATAAATTCCCTGCCGCTTTACTACTGTGAGATGACAAATTTGACATATTCTGTGATTTCTCAGCACTCCGGTCTTCCTCTGTGGCAATTTAGCACTCTCCAGTTCTCTGTTTTGAGAGCGGTGAACATACCGGCTTGTCCCTTTCAAAGAACATGTTGAATCATGAACACATTTAACTTTATACCAGTATAAACTGCATAGTCTTTCTCCAACTTAAAAAAAAAAAAAAAAAAAAAGGCAATGAAGTATGCTACTCCAGACCTTTTTACTTGATTATCCTTGACACTTGTGCAGTTGAGAAAAATGGTTTTAAAAGAAACAGAAGGAAGAGATAGTCAAATTTACATTTTAATCTGCTTTCACTGGTACTTCTGCATTTTTTTTTATCCTGTCCAAAAAACAGATAAGCAAATTGCACTAATCCGGAAGATGAATCAGTTATGATTCTTGGCAAAAATTACTGACATTATAAGACACAAAATTCCCACAGGGCATGCAAAATTTTCTCTAATGATCATCTGTAATAATCATAACTTCAAGTCTAAGAGTATGGTATCTGCCAGAATATCCTTTATATCTATCTATCTAAAGAATGCATATCCTTTATCTATATAATATACACATATTATATTTTGAAATGTTACTGAGGGAATACTATCTTTTAACTTATGGCTGAGGTTTTAAGTTTTACTGTTTATTTTGATTCTGGTATCAATGCTGTCTTCAACAGCTGCTAATAGCTAGAGTTTTCCAAGAGAAAAAAATATGTGCAGGCTTCGTATAGAACGTATGTTTTACTTTTTAGAATTGTAGATGTGTCTTCAAATATATCAGAAGAACTTTTATAATAATTCAGGTAATATGCCAAATTAGTAGTAACTGGAGATGTTCAAAAAGTTTCCATTTAACGTTTTTGTTTGTTTATGATGGCAACCTTAAGCTTTCATTTTATTTACTACTAAAATTATCCTCTAAGTCATCCTAAAATGATCTTCAAAAGAATCATATCTATCAAAAAAGTTGACTTGGTATGACAATGGAACATCTGGAAACTGGGAAGTTTAAACATTATAGATATTTTCCTGTGCTTTGCAGTTCAGACATTCATTTCCTTAAGTGTATGAGATTCTGCACATGAATAAATTGGAGAGAGTCCAATGCATGGATAACAGATCTAGGGTATTTACACTACTGACAGGATAATCAAAGGAACTGAGTTCTCTAGTATTAAAAAAGAAAGAGGTAGTATGTCAGTTTTTTGTTTTTTGTTTTTTGTTGTTTTTTCCTTTATTCAAGGAAAAAGGTAGCTTATAATTTGTGGAGTCACTTGCATTGGACTACTGTTCTTTAACCACTGCTGGGAACTTTAGAATAAGAATGTATGGCATTAGAAAATGCACTCACCTGCTAAGGATGACTGAACATTGCTTACAGAGATTGTGGTTGGTTCCAACCTGAAAAAATACCTTTCTAAAGCTCTATTATATAAAGCTGATATTGCTTTGAGGTAGAGGAAAAGACAAAATGTCTTCCTGAAATCCTTTCTAAGAGGCTCTGATTAAAGCTTATTCATGAGGTACTTCAACATAGTAACAAAAAACAAGTTGGGGTGAAGAGGGAATGAACAGGGAGAATGAAGTACTTGAATTATGGTACTGTGAAAGAGCAAATATGGTGTATTTTCTGATTGCATTTATTATGTCAACACTTCCATTTCCCCTACAGAACAAACACTTTTTAAAATGTTTTTCTTATAAGTGCGTAATTAAAGTATATGTGCTCTGTATTTTCTAATTCGCTCTAGCAATAAAATAAAATAAAATAAAATAAAAAATTAAGAACATTTCTGCAAATTCAAACTTGATTCCTCCCCCCAAAAAATGAAAAAATCTGGCTAAGCTGTTGCTAAAAATCAAAGCTTTAATGAAAGGAAGAAGTGGGTGTATTCACTTAAAGGTGTTTTCTCAGAAGCATCCAAAGAGCATCAGGTGCTGCCTTCCAACAGCTAAGAGCATTTGTGTGCACAGGACAGGGTAGCCCAGGAGCAGGCAGAATGCTGTAGTGTTGCATTGTCCTTTTCTCCACACTTCACAGCTCACATTTCAGATCAGATGGAACATGAACGCTATCATCTTCAATTAGAGTGAAATTACTAACACAATTACTAGCACAAATCATGGCAAATATATTGAGGAAAAAATACATTACTACCAATTTTATTTTTTTATGTTTTCTTTTCATATATAAACAGAATAGAATCCAGAAAATCTTCACTTCCTTCTGGCATTAGCATTTATTACTGTGGTTTGAATCTATCATGATTCAGTGAGTAACTTACGATCATCCACAGAAAATTCATTGACTGTAAAAGATTGGAGACAGTTTTCTGCATAATGAATAATTTGTTCTTAGTAGTGCAAGGACACAATGTATTTTGCATTCAGTACAAAAGTAGGTTAGAGTCCTGTCTTTACTAGGCAGAAATGCACAGGGCAGAATACAGGAAGCATGAAGGTCCAAAAATCCGCAGTGGTATATGTTATGGCAGTTTGTGCTAAAATACTAATTGTGACATACAAGTTACTTTCTGTAGTTATGTTTATGAATGAAAGGGAAGTTGGGGACACATCAAACAGTTAGACAAAGCTTTTTTTTAAAAAAAGTTATTTTTTTAAGGAAACTTTTTTTTTTTTTTTTAATTGGTCTGCTTCTGGAAGAGAGGCACAGAAGAAAAATCAGTTTCCAGATCACCTTATTGATACTCGTAATTGTGAGAATAGTGTATCACAACTGCTGCATTGAATTGGAAGATGCATAAGGAAGGAAAGGACTAGTAATTTCTCTTATGCTAAACCTTGATGAAGTACTGTGTAAATCCTCCATTATGTTTACACAGGTACTGTGTGTAGATGTGATACCATCCTGTTACTCAGGGACCCTTTTGGTTATTCTTTGTGTGGAATATTCTTTGTTGGGTAATATTTTTCCTTATTTCTGGTTCAGGATTAACAGAGTTCTCTCCACTAAATGAGGTGTCCTAAATAACAAGTCAGAAACAAGAAAAAGTTTTCAACAGTGAAAGATGAAATAAAGGAGGGAAGTGCAAATGTATTAATTTCTCAGCATTTAGTTTTAGTTTGTGGTTAGATTTTCATAGTTCTATTGCTAATTTTGTTAATAGCTGGATGTGTAGGGCAATTCAGACTGATACAGTTCTGAAGGAGTCAACTTTGCAGAGCTTGTGTTTATACACAAGTGGAACTGTTAATTAGGTGGTCTTCTCTTTTTTGATGACATTTAATTTCTATTTCTCAGATGGTTGTATCCATGATTTTATCATGAGGCTGAGGTCACTTGGCCTGTTCAGCCTGGAGAAGAGGAGGCTGAGGCGGGACCTCATCGCAGTCTACAACTTCCTCACGAGAGGGAGTGGAGAGGCAGGTGACCTATTCTACGTTATCACCAGTGATAGGACCTGTGGGAACGGTGTTAAGCTGAGGCAGGGGAAGTTTAGGCTGGACATCAGGAAGAGGTTCTTCACCGAGAGGGTGATCGCACACTGGAACAGGCTCCCCAGTGAAGCAGTCACTGCACCAAGCCTGTCTGAATTTAAGAAGAGATTGGACTGTACACTTAGTCACATGGTCTAAACTTTTGGCCAGACCTGTGTGGTGCCAGGAGTTGGACTTGATGATCCTTATGGGTCCCTTCCAACTCGGGATATTCTATGATTCTATGATTCTATGATCATATTGACTAGGTATATTCTAAGGTAATTGACTAAAATAGCTGAATGAAGTTCACAAACATTTATTTGATGAAGATATGGGCAGGAGACAGTGTTCTTCTTTGGAGAGTTTCTGTGGAGGGATTTCTAAAACTCTGCTGTTCTTTCAGCATTGATTTCTGCAAATTACATATGTTCAGTACACAGCACATGTTTTTAAAGAAGGTAATAGGAAATGTTTTTTGCAAACTATGATAATGACAATGTAATCCTCCTATAATGACTAATGTTTTTTGGTGTAGGATGCCTGGCTGCTAAAGGCAGAATCAGCCTTTCTCCCATCCCTAGAGTTTCTCCATTCTCTTGGGAACCAGCATGAGCTTAGTAACAAACGGAACAAAATGCACTCTTCTGATATATTTCTTCGAGTGTTTTCAAATTATGATGTCTGAATAAACTTACTAACTTATTTGTTGCAGTCTCCTATTACTTGGCAGGTTGAGGACTGCTGCTTAGCTTATGATCTCCCATTTATAGGTATGAAAGAAGTTGCTTTCAAGTGCGTGCCTTGTGTTCAGTGCATCCTGAACATAATAGTAATTCCTTTAGCAAGTGGAAGCACTGGACCTGCTTTCCTCTGGTTTCAAGTACAGAGAAATTATTGACATAGGGATGTATTTCTCTGTGTTTAATATAAGATATTGTGACTGTTAGTATTCGTTAAAATGCCTTTTGGCAGTCAGTAGAACTTTACCGAAGACCTGTTAACACAGGTAGCAGCTAATCACCTAATTATACGAATAGCTACTGTTCTCCTTTAATGCTTTCCAGAGACGTTTCCTATAAAACTATTAAAAGTTCACAAAACCTTTTTAACAAGAAGATATTGTGGTTTTAATAAGAGAGATGACATTTGGTTTTAACAGTTTGATAGGAGTGTGAAGAGTTGGTTATAGAAACTTACCCTTACAGATACCTACTTGGCTTAAGACAAAAAGTGTGCACATGAATGTAATATGTCTGTATGTATGTCAATCCCTATGTAACTTGTTAGAACTAAGCACAGGACTTTTTGCCAAACTTCACACAGCAGTATTACAGCGTCCCAGAATGACTGAGGTTGGAGGCTGCTCTGGAGTTCAGCTAGCCCAAGTTCCCCCGTCAGAGCAGGGCCAGCTAGAGCAGATTATACAGGACTGCATCTGGTAGCGTTTTGACTGTCTCCAAGGACAAAGACTCCACAAACTCTCTGGGCAAGCTGTTCAGATGTTCAACCACCCTCACATTAAAAAGTCTTTTCCTTAAGTTTGCATAGGATTCTCTTAATTTCAGTTTGTACCTGGTTCCTCTTGTCCTGCCACTGGATACCCCAGATAATCTGGGGGTCTACCTCTGTCTTCTTAACAGCCTCCTATCAAGTATTTTTCCATATGGCTAAGTTGCCCTCTTGAGCCTTCTCTTCTCTAGGTTCTACAGTCATACCTCTCTCAGCCTCTTCTAGGTCACATTCCCCAGTCTGTCCATCATTTCTTTGGTCTTTTGATGGACTCACTCCAGTATGTCCATGTTTCTCAGGGAAGACAGGACATGCTTCTACTGGGCAGCCCAGGATTGGATAGAGCACTTCAGATGTCCCTCACCAGGACTGATTAAAGGGGAAGGGTCACTTCCCTTAGCCTACTGGCATGGTTTCTCCTAATGCACCCCAGGAGGCAGTTGGCCTTCTCTACTGCAGGGGCACATTGCTGGCTGAGGTTCAACTTGCAGTCCACAGGACCCACGGGTCCTTGTCTACAGACCTGCTTTCCAGCCAGCCACCACTCAGCATGTACAGGTGCCTGGTGTCATTCCTTCCCAGTGCAGATCTTTGTTGTTCTTGCTGCTGAACTTCAAAAGCTGTTTCTCCAACCTGCTGAGGCTCACCTGAAGGGCTGCACAACCATTTGGCGTATTAGCCGCTCCTGCCTGTTTTCTGTCATCAGCAAACTTGCTGAGAGTGTACTCTGCCCCATCATCCAGATAATTAAAGAAAAAGTTGAACACTACTGGCTATAGTATGCACTCCTGGGGTTCTTCATTAGTGCCTGGCCTCCAGATGGACTTCCTGCCACTGATTACATGTGGCATTTTTTTATCATACACAGAATTATTGTGAGATAATAAATGATTTCTTTATTTACACCTTTGTTTCACACAACAAATACAACTGTATTTGGGATATTACTAGGTATTAACAAAATTGCTTATACTTCAACTACACTTAAGTAATCCTGTGAAACATTCTCACTGGGGAGATTGAATTCAATAGAAAACTGGTAGTGGCAAAAACAGGTAGAATTTACTAAAATTACCATATACAAGGAAATAATGCTTCACTTTAAAGTAGTTCCCTTTAAAATAGCAAGACTGATTTCATTCACTTGGTTGAGTCAAATTGACTTTGACACATAGTTCAGAGAAGGTTAAAATGTTTTTACATTCCATTACATTTTGGTACAATACTTGTTCTAGGTGAACTTTTCAAATTGCTCTGTTCCATACTCTCAAGCAATTCATCTGGCCACATAAAAGTTAAAGAGATGTATGTATACCTGTGTGATTATCATTACTGAACATTTATGGAGTGCAAAAATTATTTATCCATGTACTGGCCCAAACTAAAAGCCCTACATTTCTTTGAAGGAACACCTTTTATGAATAAATCTGCTTTGTTTAAGTCTGCTTTGCTTTCTAAAATGCAAGGGTTTTAAAATGTTTTTTCATTCTGTCATTTCTTAAAATTGAACCTGTTTTGTGAGACAACTAAAACTAAAATCATTATATTTCTGTATACCAATTAAGTCATGTAATCAGCATTCAAGTTTAACAAATACATGTGGAGAAATCTCCCTTTTCTATAGAAAAGAAGTTTACTGCTTGTTTTCAGAAGTACTTACAGCCTTTTCTGATGTCCTTAATGTATAGACCTTATAGGAAAAGCAGAAGTTGCTTGCCTGCAGTTCTGAGCATGGATTATGGAAGTCTGCAATGGAGAGATTATTTTAAACTATTTCTTTCTACAGAAGAATAATAATTTGTTTTAATCCTTCTATATCTATAATTAAAAAATGATTGTGATCTTTCTGATAAACTTTATTTATTATTACAAAGTTAAGATTAGCAATGTGTATAGGCCATGTACTATTTTATTTTAATTTATTTTATTTTATTTTATTTTAATTTAATTTAATTTTATTATTTTATTTTATTTTATTTTATTTTATTTTATTTTATTTTATTTTTTAACAGAGTATTTTACATATCTGAATATAATTGTATTCTTTTCTGTGATTTTGAAAAAGAGCACTTTTATGCTTGGAGACAGAAAGTGAGGTGATCTCTTACAGTATTCCTGGGCAGAAACAGTCTTTTGGGGAAGCGATTGCAGAGTCAGAAGTTCTGCTGTAAAACTTACTGTGTTATGAGATATTGGAAGAAGTAAATTTTTTTTGGTGCTGTGTAAATGTAGAATTGATGGCTCTCTCTAAAGAAATCTCTGGCACTCACTGTGGGTCAAATCCAGCCTACAACCCAGCTGTGTTCAGGATCCATTTGCAGCTTTCCTTCCATACCTGATCTCTGACCTGTGTTCTCTTGTGGATTGATGGGTGTTGTGGGCTCAGAGCCTAAATTAGAGATCCATCACTAGAGATCCATCGTTGTATTGGGTTTATGTGGCAAGGGCTTGGTAGCTTGGGGTGTGGGGGGGAGTGTGGGGGGGAGGGGGAAGGGTAAGGGGGGAAGCAGGGTTGTCATCTATGAGCAGAGCACAGCAGCTGCCCCATGTCATAGCACAGCCAGTGCCAGCTGCTCCAAAAGGGACCCACTGCTGACCAGAGCCGAGCCAATAAGTGATGTTGTTTGCACCTCTCTGAGAGCGTATTTAAGAAAGGGAAAAGAACTGCTACACCACTGCAGCTGGGAGTGTGAGGAATGAGAGCCAGCCCTGCAGCCCCCAAGGACAGTGCAGCAGGAGGGCAGGAGGTGCTCCA
Source organism: Cygnus atratus (assembly GCF_013377495.2). NCBI lineage: Eukaryota > Metazoa > Chordata > Aves > Anseriformes > Anatidae > Cygnus > Cygnus atratus. The sequence continues at coordinate 70,728,718 of NC_066396.1, forward strand.
GGCATGCAGCACAAGTTCCCCTGCGGCCTGTGGAGAGGCCCCTGGTGGAGCAGGCTGTCCCCCTGCAGCCCATGGGTCCCACATGGAGCAGATCTCCACACTGCAGCCCGTGGAGGAGCCCCGGGTGGAGCAGGTGGATGTGGCCTGGAGGAGGCTGCAGCCCATGGAGAGCCATCGCAAGAGCAGGTCCCAGACCGGAGCTGCAGCCTGTGGAGAGGAGCCCGCGCAGGAGCAGGGGGTCTGGGGGGAGCTGCCGCCTGTGGGGGACCCATGGTGGAGCAGTTTACTCCTGGGGGATGGATGGACCCCGTGGTACGTAGCCATGTGGGAGAAGTTCTTGAAGAGCTGCTGCCTGTGGGCAGCCCCCGCAGGCTCAGTTTGGGAAGGATCCCACATGGAACAGGGGCAGAGAGTGACCGAGAAGGAGCAGCAGAGATGAAGCACTGGGGACTGACCACAGCCCCCATTCCTCATTCCCCTGCACTGCTTGGGAGGAGGAGGTGGAAGAGGGTGGATGGGGGGAAGGTGTTTTTAGTTTCTCGTTGCTCTAGCTTGTTATTAAGAGTTAAAAACATTTATTAATCTCCCTGTGCTGTCTGTTTTGCCCATGACGATAATTGCTGAGTGATCACCTTTCCTATCTCAACCCCTGAGCTTTTTCATTGTACTTTCTTCCCCTGTTCTGTTGAGGAGGGGGAGTGAGAGAGCGGTTGTGGTGGAGTTCAGCTGCCCAGCAGGGTAAAACCACCACAATTATGATGTGAGAGTTTTGTAGAACATTATATTTGCTTTGTCTCTGAGTGTTTTTAAATTAGTACTTCCGTAATGCTAAACATCTTGAAATTCCTACGAAACAGTTGGAGGTTGAAAAAAAAGTTAGTAACATTTGAAGCATTGATCATGTGTCTGACCTTTCATAATTCTGCAAGCCTTTTTTTTTTTTTTTTTTTTTTTTTTTGCGGAGCTGGAGAACTAATGAAAATCACTTCTAAGGCACAGAATTTCTGTAATGCCTGTATTTACAAATTCATATAAACTGAAGCCTAAAAGTTTATGCATCCTGAAGAGAAGATACATACAAGTTTAAACCACACAAAAATATAGGTCTTAAAAGTGACTATAGCATAATTCTGAATTCATATACGTATTCACCTGAATATCATAGGAAATGTATGGTGAAATACATGTAGGTACAGACATAGATGGAATATAGGACTAAAACTTTTGCAAATTAAAGACCATTGCACAGACTTGCCCATAAAACCTAGACTTTTTTTTTTTCATTTTGACCCAATCTGAAATTACTGGTAATTAAGGAAGAAGTTTAGTGATCTAAGTTTTGTAGGGTGCTGAATATAAAAATCCTAAGACATAAAGCGTTATTCAAGTTTTTTTCTTTCTTATCATTATGAGTGCTAGGAAGTGTGCAGTAAGTGTCTCTTCTCATTACTAAATTGAACTGTGATTGTGCAGTTTGTGCACAACTCTGTAGATTGAACAGCCTTTGATTTTATAGCATACCTGTAAGGACACAGTCCTGAGTGGTCATCATATTGGATTTTTGTTATATAAGGGGAAGAAAGAATGTAAGAATGTTTTTGTTTTTGTTTTAAGAAATAATATTTGAAAACCGTAGGCAGTACATTCAAAGAACTGCTAGGGGAAGGTACCCTGAGGCCAGATTGATTCCCGATATAATTTAAATCGACTTTGGTGATGTCCTAGGAGAACTAAGGTACATATATTTATGAGTATGAGGAAATTCAGTTTATTTTCATGGTCTTATTTTTAGTGTGAAGACCAAAATATCTCTGTAGGATCTATTTGAGCACTACAAGAGCATAAGCGTAGTCAAACCCATTGAGTCCACTGACACATACAGGGTACTGTTCTTTGTTAGGGCACAGGTGGGATCTCATATTTATTGAATGATGAATCATACTTTTACTCATTTTCAGTTTTGACCAAAGTAAAGACTCTATAGACTGATTAGAGGTTTTTCTCTACACCTGCTACTCCCTCTGAAATGAATTTTCGTGAAGTAGGTAAGAGCTGCTGGTGGCTGACATAATTTATGATAAGACTGAAAGATACAAATCAAAAAAAAAATCTTTTTTAATTGTTTTATTTCCCCTAAAATGCTTTCAGTATGCATTTTCTGTTCATGTATGTGGAATCATTATTTAAAGAATAATGATTATTTCAGTGATGTTACAAGGCATATTTTTTAGAAGGAATGACATCTAATGTATCTTTGATTCAAGGTGAAATAAGCAAATGGAAGTTCCTGATAGAACACTTGTTTTTGGTCAGATTACATTTTCTCCAACCCAGTGTAGGTCATCGGCAGTGGCAGAAGACTTTTCCACCACACTTTGGATTTAATTACCAAATAAAACGAAAAGCACACATAAACTCCAGGTCAAAGTTTTATTCCACTGAAGGACTTCCACATTTTTTTATTCGAAAGATCCAGTCCTTACAATCACATTTTCTGGAAGATGCGTACATACTAGAAGGTAAGGAATCTTGGCAACCTCTACTGAGTAATTTTTATTTTTTATTTTTCACCAATATTCTTTTCATTTTTCATACTTCTAAAAGAACATTAATGATTCATGATTTTGTTCTTCTTCAATTAGTTATTAATCTATAGCAGAAGTTACACAAGTGAAAAGAGGTGCAAATAACCCTGTTATGTATTTTTAATAATTCACAGCTCTCATTTTTCTAATCCATTTGGATTATTGCTTTTCTTTCTCCCATGATAAATCAGCAGACATTCTTTCTCAGGAAAAAAACCTACATTTTCCAAGTTTTACAAGAAAAAAAAAAAGTTTTTTTTTTTCATACAAACTTTGAGCTATTTTATTTTATTTTATTTTATTTTATTTTATTTTATTTTATTTTTTAACAAATCTATTGGAAGAGCATTACATTCAAATGTTAGGAATGAGGAAATGAGCATTACTGTATTGTTGTGTATCATTAAAGTATAAAATAAATAGCACATAGATGAACAGGTGTGATTAAGAAATGTATGACTGAAAGCATAACTAGTGCGTTACAGTAAATTCCTTTACTATGGAGAAGTTTTAAAGCTGTCTTGTTTTTCCAGTTATTTTGTTATGAATATCTTTTTTTTGGAAGTTAAATCTGGCCTTTTGAATGTTGCTTCTTCCTAATTTATGCTATACTCTTTTCAGCGTTACAATTTTTTTTTTTTATTTTTAGTCACATAATCCCATTTTCACAAAATGGCTTGGTCACTTCTTACCCTACATTGGTTAATAATGGTGTTACCATGTATTTTATGTGTACTGAATACCTATATGCCTTTAGAAACCTTTTAAAACATTTAAATCCTTGCTTAGGTCCTGATCTGGTTAGACATTTAGGGTATTTCATTTTTTTTTATTTTTTTTTTTAGTAAAAAAGTTTTCCTAAAGTTGATCAGGAGTATACTAATTACACAGAAGTGAATCATTCTCATATTGAACTGGGTGGGTGATAAAAGAGTCATGCATTCAGGATAAATTTATTTTTATTAGGTTACATTTATATTCTGTTAGTTTTCATTTATTTTGTGGAACAGATTAAAGCAGTTACAAATAATCTGAAGATTTGGGGTTGATTTATAAATTGGAGGATTGATACAATTTCTTGATTTTTAAATTTGATAAAATATTTTTTCTTCTGAATCCCTTTTAAAAAAATAAACAAACAAAAAGTAATGTCATAAAATGGGCATTTCTATGTTATAATTTTGAATTTATACATTTTTTTCTCTGGCAGTCATTTAATTTTATGTCTTCAATTATGCATTTTTCTTAAACAGTTAACTGCAGTGAGGTAGGTTGCTTGCTTCAGCTATAAAAAGATTACATTTGCAAGTACTTGTATAAAGTTCATTTGAAGACATTCTCTTTGATGAAACCAACCCATTTTTAAAGGTACTTATGAAACAAACAATAATAATGATTACTGCTTTGTCATGGTGCTGAATACTTAAAAGTGTTTTTAAAATAATGGCAGGGACCATGATTTTATTTTGTTTTTTTCTCTTAAAAAAATAAAAAATTGTAGTTCATGAGATCTAGAAGATAGTTACAGTGAGGCTTTGAGTAATGTATGTGCTATTGTTGCTTTTTTTAATAGTAAAGATAATACAGATATAAGAATGAAAAGATACTACAAAAAAAATAATTGAAATTACTTTTTTCTTCTTCTCTTTAAATTTCTCTTGTATATTGCCAGCATTGTCAAGAACTTACTTTTCTTTGTGATTTCCTTAAGTAATCACCAAAGGAAGAATCTAAAAGAGAGCAACTGCTTGTCAGTACATATTCTCCAAGATAAAAGACAGAGAAATGCTGGTCAGTAGCTGTTTGCAGCTGATTTCCAGAGTAGATCCCTGTCCTTCAAGCTACAGAGACCTCCAAAGGAAATGTTTGCCATTGGACTGCACTCTGTGTCTTTCCTTTCATATTGCTGTATGAAAGGAAGAATGCATTATTCCCGTTTTTGTTTGATTTTGGTATTTCTCACTGGAAATCGTAGTTGGTATAAACTGAATGTCATGGGTTATGACTGGTAAGAATATCACAGTGTGTTTTACACATTTAGGTTTGAGTTACAGGCATGATACACCTCTAGGAAGTTTTCAAAACACTATGGCAGCAGAGTGTAGAATATCTTACTATTTTACAGTTGAATGAAATCCCTGCTTCTTTCTTGGCTTGTTTCTAAGAAAACTTTACTTTGACAGGCGGTTAATTTTCAAAAAATAGTACTTTTTTTTAAGGTTTACACTTTTTTTGCCATCTGTTAAATGCAGTGTATGTACTGTCAGGCACACCATCAAGTACATAATGCAGTAACTTTTGAAATCCCCAGACAGTTAATTGTCTAATGGCATTTATTAATTAGTGTCATTAGCAGCTTTTGTTTGTACAGTCATGAATATGATGATTTTTCTTGAGTGGTAGTCATGTTATCTGTTGCAGCAGGTTGTTTCTGATTTTCTAAGAATATTCAGTAGCAGGAGGAACAACTTAATATAAAATCCTGTCAGAGAGATTGGTCTGGGCCACGGAAGTTGGATTCATATTCCAGTTCAATATGTTGGTAGCAGAACCCTTTGCATCCGCATTTGCAGAACAAAAAAAAAGTTTAAGGTTCATTTCGCAAAAGTTTTCTTTACAATGTTCTGTGTACGTGAGAAAGGCTTAATGAAAATCAGGATCTGTCTATGTATTCGCTGTCTTAGATGTGAGGCTCTACGCAAAGATGGTTAAGGAGCCTCTTCATAAACCTCTTTAACCAAACAAAAGGAAGACGACAAATCTGTTGGTTTAGATCTAAAAATGCGAGTCTCCCCATTCTGGAGTGTAAACCAGACTTGATTGTGCTTAAAACATGTGTGGGACAGTTTGGAAAAGTTTTAGTCTTTTGTGCTGACATCATGAATATGTAAATATTTTGTTTTCACTTTGTATAACCTTACCTTAAATAATGTATCTGGTATTTTTCTGGCTTGGAGGGTGTCAAAATTATGCACAACAGAGAACCCTTCTGTTTGTTTGAATCGTTTTTGTTGACCTGAAGTTGTGTTTCTTTCTGAGGTAGTTAACTAGGAAAAGAGCTGCTCATCATCAGCTCTAGCTAGAGCTAGTCATCAGAAAGCACATTATCACTTCAAGTCCAAAAAGTAAATCCCATGAGGAATTGTTACTTTTTAAAGGGCTTGGTACTGACTTTGTTGTTATCAATAGGGGATTTTAATTAAATGTGTTCTGAGTAGAGACATAAACATTTGGGATAACCAAGAAACATTTATTTTGTTTTCTGTATGCATTTACCTGTGTCTATAATTGAAGGGTTTATGTATGTTATATGCAGCACGTTCAATATGCTGATGTTGTACAATCTTGGCCTAAATACATTTGAAGCCTACCAGCCCTTAAGGTCTTTTCCAAGAAGGAAAGAGGCAGAGGAAAAGAAAAGGCAGTGTTAAAACTGTCCTGATGACTATATTTAATACAATCCTCTGAAGCTGTTAGAGCTAATGAACATTCTGCCTGTATTTCGTTCTTCCTCTGCCTTCAGCTGGGGGGATGGTATTAACTGCGGTGGAAGAAAAAAATGGCAGATGTTATTAAAATTGCAACTCTCAAAATGCGGCAGCTATGATCTTCTGAGAGAGACTTGAAATCCTTTATTGAATCATCTACAGAAAAAGCATGTGAGATTTAAACGAGAATTTGAAATGAGAGAGCAGACTGATTTTCTTCGCTGCAGTAGTTACAAGTTGAATATTCTGCCTGAAGTCTGACTGCATAACGTAAGACATGTGTAACCGTATAAGCAAAAGGTAGGGCGTCCCAGTATGTGCACGGTGCTGTAGTTGTTGCCACAAGCAATTGAGTTCATCAGCTTTCTGCTGTACTTAGTGAAGTTGAAGCGTGCAGTCACTGTGCTAATCAATATGCAGGTGATTTCTTAATCTAATCTTGCAATAATCAAGCTGGGAAAGTATCTGTCCCTCATCCCACCTAGTTCTTCAGATGCAAAACTTTGAAGCTTAATTGGGGAGATTTAAATACAAGTACATTTAAAGGTGTGATTAAGGTGCGGCATTAAGTCTTTATTTTTTTTGTTTTTTCCCCTCCCATTTTAAAGAAAGATAAAAGTGTTTGTTCTGAGGAAGCAGGCTAATACAGCATTAGACATCTAAATGAACAGACCTAAATGAACTAAAATTAACACTTAACATCTTAGAAAATGAAAAACCTTGCACAAAAAAAGAAAAAAAATGCTTAAAAAATCTGTGATGCAAACACAACACCAACAAGAACAATTATAAAGTTGCAGTGTTAAAATCAGGCACTTTGCCAGATGTGAATTCAAATAGCAATGGGAACTTTTATATTAAAAATAAGAAAATGTACTATGAAGTTAAGAAAAATGTGTCATAAAATATGTGTTTACAGGTAGGTAATATTACAGGTGAATTTATTACAGATATAAACTTTTGAATATACATAAGTCTGGAAAAATAGCAGTTTTCTGTATGCTTTTGCATGGGACATACACACCTTGTCTGTATGTTTGTGTGTGTGGATTTGTAGATAACCATGTTGAGGACGTATTTCCAGGCTGTGATGAAGGCAGTGGTTCTCAAATCACCAGAGTTATACAACCTAATCTGTAGGTGTTAACTTTCATTCTTCTGGGGAAATTAACTGACCTTGTTGGGACTGCATGTCAAAATGCAGGTCAGACCACGGAAATCACAGCAGTCTTGGAGCATTACCTAAGAGCTTAATTTTAGATTAGCGTCTAATCCTTCACCATTCAATCGAAGAGGATCCTCTTCAACGGAGTGCAACTGTAGTGCAGACTTTGCTGGAATATCCTGATCCTGAAGCAGCTTTACTACTAGTCATTTTATTTTTAAGTTGCTTAAACAGTCTGATGGTGCTACTGAATTCACATTGAAAACTCTGAATATTTCTGTGGGTGTGCTGGCAGGCACTGTGCAACCCTAAACCAAAAAGAGCGATGTTGTAGTGATACTAATGACTCATATGCATTGCCCCCTTTTCTTATGTGACAGGCCCTTTTTGTAGTCCTTATGTGTGGTTGTCCTAATACGTAACTTGCACATTCTTTGCTATTTCTTTATTTCTAAACTTACATAGCTATCTCCATTAGACATTGCAGAAAACAGTTCATAAGGCTGCAGGTTACATTTGAATGTATTGGAAGGAGAGGAGAAAAAAACATGCCTGACAGCAGCATATATGGGAATCTTATTTGGAAGTACATGTGACGTGATAGAAAGAAATTAAGGTGAAAACTACTTAATGTCATCAAAGTAGCTCTACCACTAGCTGTATAGAATACTTGTAATACAGCATGAATGAAGGCTGTCTCTGAGTTTTGTTGATACTTGTAGTGGATTTAGAGCAAAGTGAACTTCTTAGTAAACTTCATGAAAACAAGCGGCATATTGACATAGAGTGCTGATTTTAGTGTGGAAAAACAGACTATTTGTGATAGCAGTGTTCATTTGGGCAGTTCATATCTTTAATTTTTTTTTTTTGGACACAACTCTAATGTTGAAAATTTAAGTTGGTCACTTATTTCTGTATTATGAAATGTAACTGTGGATGTAAACAGAATACTTGGAAGCCAGTGGGACTTAAAAGAACACTCTTTCACTGCTACATAAATTTGCAGAGAATTAGGTAATATTAAAACTGCAGTAGAAGCTGAAGCCACCACAGCATGCAGTCAATTTCAGAGAAGTTGTGGATACCCCATCCCTGGAAGTTTTCATGGATGTTCAAGGCCAGGATGGGTGGGGCTTTGAGCAACCTGGTCTGGTGGGAGGCGTCCCTGCCCGTGGCAGGGGGTTGGAATTAGATGATCTTTAAGGTCCCTTCCAACTCAAGCCATTCTATGGTTCTATGAAATTCAAAATAACTCAGTTGAGACAGTGTTTGAGAGGTATACTGGGCATAAAGAACTGACTTTTAAGAATTGCAGTGAATGCAGATGTATTTATATACACATTCTAGTCTGCTATTGCTATATCCAGACATAGAATCACAAAACTAATTTGTTTAAAGTAAAAGTGTTGTCTCTTTTCTTCAGTTTAACTTGTACTCTTCTGCCATGTTTTATTAATGTTTATCAGAGAACTAAACTTTATCATTCTGTTGTGAATGGTCTAGCATTTCAAGTCAATTCATGTGACAACTAAAGTGATAAATTGGCAGCTCTGTTGGTTGTCCAGAGACAACGCTCTGAAATGTTTTTTTTTTTGTTTTTTTTTTTTTTCCCCAGCAGTGACATCTGGGTTCTCATCTGGCTTTCTGGCAGATCTCCCCTTGGTTTTGCTGGTCTAACTGCGCTGTTGGCTGATCAGCTCACTGCAAAGCTGCCTTGGAGGCTGGCGCATGTTCCGCCTGTTCCTAGCCTTCCTCGCATCCTTGTATGCCATTTTTCTTTGGCTTCCCTGTAGTGGAGGGAAAGTCTGCCAGGCTGCAAGGCGTAGTCTAACGCTAGGAGAGCATTTCAGCTACAGCAGTCCAAGGAAAGAGAGAGAATACAAGCTCCTCAAGACAGTTTATTTCAGTATTCTCTATTGCGGAAAACAATGTCAGATGCCACTAGCAGCATGGCAGCACCAGGTTGCAGAGCAGAGAAGCTTCCAGTGTATTAAGAGAAGAATTCCACACTAAAACAAGCAAAGTCAAAGCAACTAAAAATTACTAGGTAAACACTGACAGTGATCCTGGGGCATAGTTGACACTTGGAACGTGTTGAATCTGGAGCTATTCACCCACTCTCGTCAATATTCTGTTAAAATGGCTTTGAAATAAACTGTGCTTTCATTTAGTCCAAAGGTGGAAATAAAAAGGTCATGATATGTGTCAAACAATGCAGATTTTGTTTTTAATTTTATTCGTGTTTTTTTTTTTTTTTCTGTTATTTTTTATTTATTTCAAGGCCTTTATAGAAAATCAATATTATATTAGTGTATTAGTTAATGAGGTTGCTCAAATCATCTGTCAGACTTCCATTTCTCTTATAATATGGTGTACACCTGGACTATTATAGCCTTCTCGTAACAAAATGAGCTGTCACTAGCACTCATTCTGTCAAGAAACAATTCATTTGTCAGGAAGCTTGTAAGTGCTATACCTTTGTACTTTTCTCAGATAAAAAGCAATTTGGTTATAAATAAATCTTTGCAAAAATGTTTTTCATTTTCTTCTGCTGGTACCTTCCCACGCATCTTGTGAAATATCTCCCCCTCTCACCATAGGAGAATTTCACAGGATTTACAAATATACCTTATTACACTCATTTTTTTTCAGTTACTAGAAACAAAGTGTTGGAATAAATAATTCACCCATTTACAATATAAGTGCCAACAAAATCTCCAAAGTAACTCATAACTTAATGCAATAAATTATGCGCTAACAAGATCCTGCTAGCTAGCTGCTAGGAGGAAAATCAAATTTAGTTCTAGTAATTTTTGATTTCAGGTGATGCTTTGTCCTCCCTGCAAGTATTCTTTAGAATAAATATTCGGTATAGGAGGATGAGTACTCTGGGAGGAATACTGGAAGAATTTATTTTCCCCTTTTTTGATAAATTCCATTTCAAAATCTTGCAGTGCAGATCAGTTCTGAGCTAGTTCTCTTGTGCCATCTTAATATTTGCCAACAACAAGAGCCAAATCTAATATGATACTACACTTGCCTACACACCAGGTGTTAGTGGGCATTGAGGATGGGAAAAAAATGTTCTTGCTTTGCATTTCAGAACAATATTGCAAACGTTTATTATTTTCTGACAGTACAACCAAGTGGTGGCAACTAATTGAAAGTAATTAGCATGTTACGCATGTTACAATTCCTCTTTTTTTTTTTTTCATCTTTTTCTTCAAATAGTCCACCTGATGCTGGCTAGTTCTTTGCTTGCACCATTAAGTCTAGATCTCAGAAGGGCTGACTCTGAATAGAGGTGAGTTCAGACTTTTTCTTGCTTGGCTGTCATCACCTTCCACAAAGGATGTGTTTTGTTGCTGATACCAGCTAAGAACATGAGGTATTGGGCACGCAGTGAAAACAGCCTTTTCTGCTTCTTATGACCAGTAAGAACTTATGTTGCAATTTCCAGATATCTCTTCAAGAGGAAGGTTTGAAAAGGCCAAGAGAGGAAAAGAGCAATCAGAAACATGAATTAAATGCCTGAGGCAGACAAGGGAGTTTTTATTCACCACAAAATTGAATGTGAGCAGAGGATGCTCCAGACTGATAAAATGCACCTTCCATAAGAACAGTAAGCTTACCAGACAAGATGCTGCTCAGGAAATTTGAGAATTAGTGATGAATCAGCTTGCATGCATTTGAATGAAAAATGTGGTTCAATATAAATCACCTTACAGTGTGGCCAAAACATACAGATCTGTCTGCCTATTCGGAAATACTTGAAAAAGTCCGGTGCACAAAGAAATTGAATATTGTCCATATATCCGTGTCACAAGTTGTATGAATTACCAAAGCACTTTAATGGAAGAAAATTATGGAAACTAGTGCCCTTCTTCTAACTCAGGTGTCTGAAATTGCTGATGCCTTTCTGAGAACCTGACCACCCAAAATGAAATGATGCAGAGTTGGTTGATTGGAGATGTTCTACTTGAGATGTTTCAGATCACTTTTAAAGTTGAAAGTAATGTTCAAAGTATCGAAGGTTTGCTACTCTTCAAAGGTGGTTGAATTTATGATCTTATTTGGTGGACTTCTATACACCACTTCTTCACATTTCTTCTTATGTCAGTATTTGTACAAGTAGTACTCAAAATTATGATGCATATTTCAGTGGTATAATATAGTAGCATTAAATGCTGTGTTTTTATAGCTTTGGCCACCAGATACTCTTAGTTTTTTACAGCCTTATTAATTTGCTAAGGCTAGCCTTGCAGAGAGGTAACTGATGTGTTAAAGCAATAACTGAAAATTGAGTGCTTGCTTTTTTAAAAAAAAGAATTGAGCTGTGTAAGCACTGCAAGGTCGTACAATGCGAAACAACTCTGTGGATGCTTAAATGGATTCTTCTGAAAGATAACCAAAGAGCACTGCATTTGACACTGGCTGGAGAATGTGGCTTGCCTTACACTCACGGCTGTGTTTTTGGGTTAAGGTGGTTAACTTTGCCAAAGGGACATAAATGTTCAGAGGGGCAAGTTAAAGTGAACAGCAGTGCAGTTATTCAGAATGGTTTAATGATGAGCATTCATTCCTGACAAATTTGGCTAAATTCTGATCTTCAGAGTGTTAAAATACCAAAATCATTCCTGTCAAAATAATGCTGCTGGTTTATTGCCTGAATAGTGACAGAGGTGTCATTCTCCTCCACTTGCATGGATTTTATGCCTCTTCTGACACCAGGAGAATAATTCTGTGATGGGCAGAAAAGTAAGGCTGCTGAGGAGAAATAAAAGTTAGTGCTGAAGATCTGTGTTCAGTTTGGAGAGAACCTTTTTATGTATCATCAAGACCACTGTGGAAGACTTTAGGGGTTTTCTTGAAGAGATACATACGAAGAAAAAATAATCCCACCTGTTGTTTTCATGTTGTTTCATTAAAACAGTTATGTTAGCAGGAGAACAAAGAAAAAGTAAATACTCTCTTGAGAATTGTGTTCAGACGCTTGTGGTTTCAGACCTGCTTTGTTGAGCATAATTTCAAAGTGCCAGAGACTGTTGGGGGGTGTTGATGATTTTTTATGCTTGAGGTTTTTTTCATTACTTCATCGGCACAAGTGCTTGCTTATCGGTATATTAATAGCATTGATGGCGTCAGGGTAATAAAAATGTACCTAAGTAGTATTGTAGAATTTAAGTAAAAATCAACAAAGAAGCGAAGACATCAGACTTTTTGGATGAAGTTATGCAGCTGTAAGCACTGTACTGTGTTGGAATACTTTCCAAAAGCATGGCAGTCTGGTTCTTGGCTCCTAAGTGATGTAGTGTTACAGCATTACTTTTGGTTATTTTTGATACACCAAAGTAAGTTTTGAGACTCAAGATAATCCACAGATCTAGATATTTCAGAGGAAAAGATTTACTTACAAATGTTATTTTTTAAAGTTTCCTTTACATTTTTGGAACTTAAAATACCAGAGTTTTATTTCCCTTTCTAGGACAACCACTGATGAATTCAGTCTCTGATTCATTGCCTGGGATATATTCTGGGCATTCATTATACAGCAATAAATCATCACCAGATTGCTGCTATCACACCTAGCATGAGCTGTTGCGTTATTTAGCTTTTTTTTTATCTTTGGAGAACCTCTTCCTCAGCTTTCGTGGTGGACAGCTGGTACAGTCGCGCAGATTGCACACTGGCATTCTGTTCAGAGTGATGACTTCTTTTTCTTGAGCTGGTAGTCTTGGCTTGGATTAAACAGCCTTCAGAGGACTAGTGTACTGAAGTTTTTCTCTGAAAAACTGTGGTGTTCAGCTCTTGCCTTTTGAAGTTGCGTGGTACTTTTCTGAGCACTCTGTTTAAAGTTATATAGTTACAGCTGTGTATCTGTGAAGCTAGCACTACCCTTCTTTAATTATTTTTCTCCTTTCTCATCTCCTTTCATTATTTCCCCTTTCTTTGCTTATATATATGTTTTTAATTTTGTGTTACCTTGTAGCATCACATTCCTATTGCTCTAGGAAAGGTTCCACAGTAGCCTGTGGGTTTCTTGTTTCCCTTGTCACGGCAGCAAAAACAGCCTCACTGTGGTCCCAATAAACAAAACACAGCCTGCATTTAACTACATTCTGTCAAAGTTCATTCACGATTATCGCTGTTAAATTGTCAGCTGGAATGTGTTGGAAGATGTGGTCTTTATTTCATTACTGCTCCACTGGAAGCTCCAAAGGAGTGCCGATAATCTACTGTGGCAGCAACTATCAATTGATGAAAGAATGACAAACTTCTCATACCATCCTCTGCGGGAAGATGGGGTTTGCAGGGTTTTTTGCTTGTTTGTTTAGTTTAGTTTAGCTTTTTGCTTTGACTTACTGTGGATTTGACTTACTCAGCTAGGAAGTCCCTAAGCATCTGGTGCAAGCTGGACCTGCTTTTGTGGGCTTGGACCAAATGAACAGCACAGATCCCTTTCAGCCTGTGCAATTATGCAACACTGATGAAAACCTCCACTGCTTGGTTATCCAACTCAAAAAAAAAAAAAAACTTTCTAGAAGTAAAAGAAAGGATCCTTTGCTGCAATAAAGTATCAAAAGACAGAATGGTTTGTGAAGGAAAAGTAATAGACAACGGTAGGATAGGATAGATAGAAAGACAGTTAATAGATAAGGATTTCCTATCCCAAAAATTTGAAGGAAAACATGAGAGGGATGCAAAAATTATTCCTTAAAAGGATATAAAATAGTGACCTATTTTTATGTAGTAAATTGAATGACACCAATATAGGGGCTTTAGATGAAGTGATCAGTGTTTTAAGCAGACATAAAGCACTGCTTGTTTAAATTACAGCATAAATGAAATTGTCAAACTGGTGCCATGGGATGTTTTAGAGACCAGAGCCATTAATGTGTTCCAAGAGAGGTTAGACACGTGAGTGAGTTTACAAAGCAGGGCCTCATTTGGGTAGCTGTCCCCTTGGAAAGGTATACTAGAAGGATAATTCCCTGTTTCTTGTATTACTGATCACCTATTTACTGACGTGCTTTCTCAGATATCGTGTGACCACTTGACAGTACTTCTGAGCAAATGGGAATGTGTTTTGATCAAGTGATGGCCTTCATCAGTAAGTGGGCTTGAGCACTTCCTTCCTCTAGGGAAGTGCTCCCCCAGTGTTTCATGTGTGTACCTGTGTGTATGCACATGCACACAGGCTCTGCTGGTCAGGAGCAGCATTTTTATTCCCACTCCTCATCTGACTGCCAATTCCCTGGTGGACTGCTCTTTGAGATGGCAGTGTTTGCCCTAATTGATTACACAGTAGCTGTCTGAAGAGCTTATTGCACTAGCTTGCAGTACATTCTTTCTCAGATGATGGCACAAATCAACTTATGTGGCTTATTTTGCATGCACCCTGGCTTGTTACAGTTATTTCCATTTCTCCACCTGAAAGAAAAAACTTCGTTTGGGAATTAAAAAAGAAAAAAAAAAAAAGGCAAAATGGCAGAAGTCTAAAGATATGAAGATACTGGCTTACACATGATCTAAACCCTGTGGTGCATGATGAGACTGTGAAACCTGCACAGGTGCAAAATTTTCAAATTCTCATATAATGCAGTCATTCTAGTAGACGTAGTATTTTACTGCCCCCTTTTTTAAACAAACCCTATCAGAGAATTTCAAAATTATCTATGGAAGAAAGATAGAAGAGAGATATCAGTGGGGTGTGACATGGAATGAAGTCATCAATAATTGAGAACATAATTGGGAACACTGGGATGTATTTGGGAATTACAGAATTGGGAACACATGAGAAATGCATTCTGCTCTTGCAAAAGAGGAATAGAGGACAGAATAATCTTATTTTGTACATCTGCAGTTTCATACAGCCCAATAATAATATACAGTCTAATAATATTTCTAGTATTTAATACAGTCACTCTTTCTTAGCAGTGCCATTTTAATCTCTGTTTTCTGGTTAATTATAGTATAATTTGTATAATATTTTTGGAATCATGAACAGTTGCCTTGGGCTTTCTGTGAAATACTCCCTCTGTCTACTTCAGATCTGTTGACTGCCAGATGTTGGAACATATCCCAACATTTCCAGGTGCTTATCATTGTGTGGTCATTGTCAGGACTAATGTGACATTTTCCTTAAATTATTTGCTTGTCATAAACCTGGAGGTTTTAGGCTTTTTTTTTTTTTTAATTTCCTTTTTCTTTTTTAATATATTTATATATTTTCGTATGGGGAAACCTGGACCCATGAATACTGGACTACATAAATTCTGAGCTGGTGTCATACTGTTTGCTGGGAAGCATATTGAAGATGCTACATTTGGCTCTGATCCTTTGGTATCTGCAGTTGGAGTACATCCACCATGATGTACAGCTGTGTAAATAATATATTTCACATGAAAGTCGTCACTTCTGAGTCTTGATTTTCTTTTTCATACAGACACAGAATCTCAATATTTAATTTGACATCTCCCTCCCCTCCTTTTTTCTATGTAAAATCTGAGGGAAGTAGAGACGTCTCTTAACCACCTCATCATGCCCTTTTTCCTAGTGTTTGCATTTTTGTCTGGACTGCAAGAACAGTACATTCCTCTGCTGTCCTCCAGTCCTTCAGATACATCAATCTAATATTCTGTGCCATGTTCCTGTTTCCATATTGTTTCCTGCAAGCCAGAGGTAGGAAGAAAGTGGTTTGGGGTTCCAACAAGGTGGAGGGACAGGAGAGTGTCTCTTCACATCATGATGCTTGGACATGGCCAGGATACCTTCTCAAAGAGAGGAGTGTAGATGCTGTGTGCATGTGTTTGTGTCCGTGTGAGCAGTGAGCAAGTACACGCTCATCAGCTGGCCATGCTGGAGAAGGCAACATTTAACGACTGGATCATATTTCTGGTTCTAAACTTTGTTTTAGAGACTTCTCTTTTTGTGGATGTGGGAGAAAGTTTTATAGCCTCTGCTACAGAGGCTTTGCTCACAGAGCTGCTGCTGTTCTGCATTTCAAAAGCATAATGTCACTTTTTGGTTTTGTTGCAGAGGAAACACTGCTTTTGCAGACCTTTAAGCAGGGCTTTACTTTGCACACACAAGCAGCAAATTTTTTAAAGGTATGTTCCTGCTCATATGACAGTGGTTTAAGTATTTGTGGAATCACAGTGTGTATCATTAAATAGGTCAGCATTCTCCATTGCCAGAAGAATTTCTCTTTCAAAGGCCTAAAAAAAAAAAAAAAAAAAAAAACGTTGAGATGCTTTTTTTTTTTTTTTTTGCGATTTCCACCAGTTTGTGACACAAATTTTGTAGCAAACTTCCACAACTTCCACTGTCAGTCAACAGTGTGTGCTAGTCTTCACTGATGAAACTTTATTGTAAATTACAATTTAAATAATTGGGATTTTTTTTCTTCTGTGATCAGATTATAATTTTCCTAGCTTTTCAGAACTATAGTCTGCTTTGCTCTGAAAATTTTTTTATCTGGATTCATTGCAGATATATCACTGCAAGTACTGGTTATCGTACTTTCAGAACTGAACTTCATTGATTAATTCTCAGTGATCACAGGAATCGTTCAGTTTTGTTTCACTTCCTTGAAAGTCAGGCTCTATAATCTCTGTCTCATTGTTCTAAATAACAGTTTTCCTGCAGTGTTGCTTTCAGACATAGAAAATAAATGACATAAAACCCATTACATAGCAGGGAAAAAAGCAAGAGCCACCTTCTGTGTTGTTGCCATGTGGCCACAATGAATCTGGGAGCCTTGTCCCTTGTCAGGCTAGGTCCTGAGTGGGGTGGATACCAGTGACTGGAACCAGATTTGTTCTGGAATAATGATGAAACACACCAAGGAATCCATTGTGCCTGTGAATCTCTGGGGAGAAATTGCGGTTTAGAGGAAGATGGCAGCCCAGTATCAGGGTTGTGATATTTTAAAGCTATTTCCTAAATGCAGCTAATATGTTATGCTCAAGCCGCTTGCCACCATCCAAGAGTGAGGCTACCGAAGTCAAAAGGCTGATAGCTGTCACAGCTTCAAGACAATATATATGTACTTCAAGATATATATATATATAGAGAGAGAGAGAGGGAGATTTTTTCCTCAGGCTATACAACATCAGGGTGAAAAGTGGAAATTGAAGTCATTCTTTCCCACTGTGTACCTTTTCCTCTTTACCCTGTGGCCTCCATGGTCTAAAACTTATCAGGTGCATTGAGTTTCCTGTGTCTCTAACATTGTCAGTATAATTATACAAGCTACTGCCTATGTGCATCACTAACAATTCTACTTTAAGAAAATGTGTATGAAGGAAATCAATCTGTTCAGATCAGTCCACTAATGTGAATACTTGCAGCTACTTATTTCTAAGTAGAATTACACTACTAATTTTACTGTCATTTTAAAATCTAATTTAAAAATTGGGGGCAAAGGGTCTTTAATGCAAGCAGCGGGAATGCTCTTTATGAATATTTATGTTTTAATGACTGAAAAAGTTTACTGAAGCTGTAGTTCTAAGTAGCTTCATTGTGATCAGGATATCACAGCCTGGCCACGGCACGTTCGTTGCATGGATTGCTTTCCCCTCTTCAAATTTCATTATTTCAGTTTCTTGCATGGTGTTTCTTCTTTAGTGTAAGGTTGGATGGAGCAGAACAGTTTATGTCTGTGCATGCAGAGAAACGTAGAACAGGTGGGTTGTCTCCTGCTAACTTCAGTTTGCTCTCTACAGTGCTGGGCAAGTGTGCAGCCTGCAAGTGGCTCTGTCTTTACATCACATGATTGCCTCGTGCATGACAGCATTATCGTCCTGAAACCCACAGACCTTGTACGTACACCTTCTAAAAGAGAAGAGGTGCACACAGGAAAATAAACGAGTCCCCAAAGCAAAAGAAAAGCCTGCAAACCCAAATGTTCCCTTTTGATAGGAAATAATCTCAAGCTCACACACACTCTAAGTACACAAACAAACAAACAAAAAACAGTCTGGAAGAGCTAGAAAAGCAGAAAAAAAAAAAAGAAAAAAAAATACAGGCCACTGGGAAAGAAAAGACTGAGCTATAGTACCTGGGACACCAAGGTTAATGGAGTACTTTTGCTGTCATCTAAAATCTGTAGAAGGACATCATTTCAGAGGTCATTCCAGACCATTATGGTATCAGTTAAGCTGTGCAGTTCCTGTTGTGTATGTGCACACGGAAGAAACATTAAGAGAATCTTCTGTGAGTTTCAAAAACACTTAATTCTGTGGTGGGGTTGGCAGATGACTGCTTGAATATATATGTATTACAGCTCTTTTGATGTAACTATTTCCATAGAGAGCTCAGTTATGCCACATATTGCATCAGCATGCCAAGGCACAATAACCTTCCCATACTGGTCATGAAAACATGCTGTATACACCTGAGTATCACTGCTTACAGCAATTTTTGAGGTGTGAGCTGCAGAACTCCTCTGACAAATCATAGAACCATAGAATCATTAAGGTTGGAAAAGACCTCCAAGATATCTGATCCAACCATCCCCCTACCACCAATGTCACCCACTAGACCATGTCAAAAAAAATAAAAAATAAAAAAGTGTTTACTGTTAAAAGAAAACAGTAAAATAATCTAAAGTATAAATGGTCAGTGCATTTGTGGCTTTTTATTTGTGCTGTAGTACTTGCGACTTCAGTGTATAAGGAAAAGGCTTTTAAGCTGCCTAGCTTAAGCAGCAGGGCTTGAAGCCTAATATTCATTAAGAGATTGTCAAATAGAGATGTGCAAAACAGAGAAATGCAACATGCTATAATATTCTGAGGACAATAAAATATGATAATGATGGCAGAAGCAGTTCTATCACTTTGCCTTTTCAGGAAAGCTAGATTTTTGAGCTGCTAAATGTGTGGCATTAACATTTGTAGAATTTGTAAGTAGTTAAGTATGAGAACTACAGCATAGGTAGAGATGGTGTTGTGTTTTTCCAGTTATGCCATGAGATTTTAAACAAAGCCAGGTAATGCAGCTGTAACTGATTAATGCAGTGGTTTGATTATTTATTAAAATTTCATTTCTTTGATAATATCTGTGGTATATTGGGCTGATAGGAGTAGCTCCATAGGTGGTCATTTAATTTAAATGCTTGTTGTTTAAAGTATAGCAATCAATATTTTTTTTGTACTAAGAAGGTATGGATTTTCACAATATTTCTTGGGAGAATCTTTTCCCACTGGTAACTTTAGAATAGGCCTTCATTCTTCATGAATAATACTTAGTAAGATAAATTGTACTGGTTTTGATTTATCATTTATTTAGTCAATAGATATTGATTTCAGTCTGTCAATTTCAATCAATAGGTCATTGATTTCAGAAAGATTCGGTCTGTCTTGTTTAACAAGATATCTCTATTATGTGACCAAGGATATTGAAAGTGAGGATGACATCTAGCTTTGCTGAATTCTATAGTAAGATTTATTACTGTGGGTTAAATCTTGGATTGAATGTAGTCAATAAAGCTCTATTATGAAAAAATGCATAAATTTCCTTCTTTGTGTGTGATTGAATTTACCTATGTGTGTTAAAGTCATCAGCAGTATAAAAGGAAAAAAGAAAAGTAAAACTCAATCTGGGTAAAAAATACAGAATATTTTTCCCTTGATAGCAGCATAGACAGGCACGTACTGTGTTAGTTTATACCTAAGAATATATAAACTACTTTTTAATTATTTACATCCTGCATAAAGGAACAAATGCAAGTCTCATTTCTACAGTAGATATCTGAAGAAGTGTCTTGGAGAACTCATGGCTTTATTAACTGTAAAAGAACATGAGTTCCAAAACAAACATGGGAGCAAAACTATCCAGTATCAATAGCTGAAAAAAAAAAAAAAAAAAAAAAAGCATAATAACATAACATAAACATAATAATAATAGAAGATTTTTTCCTAGAATACTGGTAATAAAAAGGGTATATAGATACATGCACACACAGCTATACCTTAGATGTGTGTATATATATATATATATATATATATATATAAATATTCATGTGAACCCCTGTTCACAGCAAGTGAACTTAAATATATTTTTATTTTAAGAGCAATTACTTTTTATATTAATTCTTTAAGAGTTTTCAGCTTTTGCCCAGCATTAGTATCCTGAATATTCTTCTGGTAGTAATACATACCTGGTTATGAATTTCACTTGTATAGAAATTCCAGATTCCTGAAAAGTGGCATGTGGTGATTTGATGATTTGTAGCTCATTATATGCTGGTGTTATCTAATCATATACGGTTGATACTTAAATCAGAACTTATAAATGTGGTTTTCATCCTTGAGTCTGTTGATTTGGCTCAACAAAATAGAGACGTCTTAAATTCTGGTAACCTAGTTCTGTAATTTATATGCTAGAATGACTTTTTTTTTTTTCTTTAAAATTACTTCTGTGTATCCCACTACTATTTTTCCAAAGTCTCAATAATGCTAAGTAGGCTTTTAAAGTGTTGATTTGAAAGCAACTCTACAAAAACTGAACCTCTGTTAGTCCTGTTCAGTGACATGGTAGGCACACGTGCATATGTTTCCTTCTGTTGTGGAATTACTGCTGTATATGTACAAGCATGTTTAATTTTCATTTGAGCAACCAAGTTGTAAAGGTTTTGAACTTGCTGGTGTTCTGATACTGAAAGTAATGGAAAAAAAAAAAAAAAAACATTATATTTCTCAATACAGATTTTAACTTGATTAAGTTTCCATGAAAGTCATATTTCTGTTTTTCCATAGTGACAGCCAGGAGGTCCTAGACAAAAGCTTGCTATGCTGATATAAAAAAAGCAGTAGCAACAGTGTTCCGTCCTACCAAAAAATGTACTGAGTCAGAAGATTGGTTTCTCCTAGAAATGAAATCATTTGACTAAAACAAATACAAAATGCCCCTTTATCATGCTACATGCATGAAAGACATTTTCAAAATTCTGTAACGTTTGTTCAGTTTAATGAGCAAACCTACTTTCATTTCATACATCTGTCACTTCTGAGTCACTTTACTCTTGAGCCTTGTGAAAATTGTCTTCTGTCTGCTTTATGAGCAGGAAGGCAAATCTCTTATTTTCTTAAGTTATTTTGTATCTGTAGTCTTGAAGGCATCACATACACGAACATATTACAGATTCTGCAGATCCTTGACTCTCTTTTATTAGTGCGTGTGGTATAGACAGATGTCATGTGGGAACTTAGGGTGGGGTAGCTACAAGAACAGAATCACACCTTTCAGTGACTTAAAAAATTAAATTTATTTGCTAAGCAGGAAGGGTGTTTGCATAGAGATTTGTATTCTAATGTTCCTGAGATTTCTGTCCTGCAGGGCAGCCACAGGACTTATCCACACAAACCAGAGCCCCCACAGAGGATGTTCGCTTGGACCACCATAGGTGCCTGAGACATACTGGCTGGTGGCTTGGCCATTGCCACAGCCCCACGGCTGCCCCTCAGGCTCAGCCTTGTGCACACTGTCAGATCTGGCTGTATGAAAATGCCCCGTGGGGCTATTTTCACTTCTGTTGTGTTTTAGCCATTATAGGCAGCCAGAGCCTTGTTAGTCGTATCGCAACCGGCTGCTTTGTATTCTTCCTCATATATAAAGTCAATTACTCCTTGTTCTCAATGTGCTATAAGGATATAAAGCTGACCACAGTTAAATAACAAACTCCATCTCCATTGTGTTTTTTGTTGTTGTTGTTATTTGTTTGTTTTGTTTTTTTCCTAAACAATTAGAGAAGGGCATTTGTACTCAAGGTCTCACTTACCTATGTGGGGCTTTCAGGTAGGCTTCAGCCTGTAACAACAGCCTTGAACAATTTTCCTGTGTTACCACTTCAGCAGTACCTGTTGGAAAGCAAGCATACAATTGCAGTTGCAGTGGTGGTAGAGCAAGTAATAGGCAATCAGGAAATTTTTGAGTAACAATTAGAAGTCAGCAAAACCTATGGATTCTGCTCTAAAGAACTATAAATTACATTGCTGAGAGTTATTATCTCAGCTGCTGTGGGTTATTTTGAGGGGGGTTGCTTTTTTACATTTTCAGTCTGTTTTTGAAACCATGGGGCGGTTGAACTAAAAGTCAACACCTGGCACTTTTCCATGCAGTTGTTTGTTACACAGTAAGTTCAGACCGACTGTGTTAGCAGATCAGGCTTACAATTTCATAACCTTATAAAGTACTCCATATGTCTGTACCTGTTTCAATGTACTCGCTTGAAAAGACATTAAGACCATGATTATTTTTGAGAGTTAAGATGCAGGCCTTGAAAGTTTTCCATGAAAAATACTGTATGTTTTAGTGAACTGGTGGTTCCCATGCCAACCACTTCTACAAGATGGTGAATGCTATTATTTAGCACATGTATGTAAATGCAAGCTGAGAGTGCATTTTTATACCTTCCATTTCTACCAAATAGAAGTCATGCAGTCAGGTCATTCCTCTCCACTGTCAATCTTTCTAGCAATAAAAAGTCTAAATGTGCTGAAGGAAAGAAAAGAGACTAGTGAACAGAGAAGATAAACGAACATATTGCACAACATTGTAAGAGGGGATTACAAGAGAACAGCAAATTCAATTTGGATTTTGTAAGTCCCAATCTATTGTCACAATCAGAACCCCACATTCCCTCTTGGGTATTAGATCTCTAAGTAGACAAGCATCATTTTCTTCATGCCACTACATTGCAATGCTCAGGATCTGGAATATTCTCTTTTTTTTTTCTTTATACTGAGATTTTAATTGACTTATTAAGTTATCTGATGGAATATAAACCAAATATACAGTAGTTGTATTTTAAGTCACAGCTTTTTTTTTTTTTTTTTAATCTTGGAATATAATCTTTTCAACGCAGAAAACTATTAAAAAACGTCTCACCAGAAGAGTTGATAATTGTTTTAGCTGTGTTCACATAGTGCCTGCAAGCTTAAGTAATGGGCACAAGATGCTGTGTGGACATTTCAGGGGGATTTCAATTTAGGCCCTGGAATGTGTCCAGAGAAGGGCTATGAGGCTGGTGAAGGGCCTGGAACACAAGTCCTGTGAGGAGCGGCTGAGGGCACTGGGGTTGTGTAGTCTGGAGAAGAGGAGGCTCAGGGGAGACCTCATTGCTCTTTACAGCTACCTGAAAGGAAGCTGTGGGGAGCTGGGTGTCAGCCTCTTCTCACAGGTAACTACTGATAGGACTACAGGGAATGGCCTCAAGTTGTGCCGGGGGGGGTCTGGTTGGAAATGGAGAGACATTTCTTCTCAGAAGAAGCAGTCAGGCATTGGAACAGGTTGCCCAGGGAGGTGGTGGAGTCACCGTCCCTAGGGTTGTTCACGGAAAGGTTGAACATGCTTAGGGATGTGTTTTAGTGGGTGACATTGGTAGTAGGATAATGGCTGGACCAGATGATCTTGAAGGGCTTTTCCAACCTTAACAATTCTGTGATCCTTTGATTCTAAGTATAAGCATATTTTCTTCGTGGTCCTGCAGGGGTTGGTGGTATCTTTTTACTTTTGTTGAAGTACAGGAAGAAAATTCTGGTAAGTTAAAGTTTTGAAATAGTCAACTCTATGGACTCATTCCAACTGAACCGAACATGATGTCCCCCATCTTTCAGAGAACTTAAGCAAATTAGTATATCAAATATACACTCTTAAAATTTAGGTACATGCTTTAATGCCTTCTTATTTAAGGCTGAAGTAGAAGAATCCATTGGATTTTGGAAACTTAAAATAGCAAAAAAAAAAAAAAAAAAAAAAGGAAGACATAACATAGTTCTGAGAAGAAGCACAGCAAAAGCAGGAAGATTATAATATATTCGTTTTTAGGTTAAACATTTATTTATTCATAAAACACAGATTTTTCTCTTTTTTTTTTCCATTCCATGAATAATATACTTTTAGCTTTTTAGACAGAAACTGTAAATGTTTTGTTTTGCTCTTTTTCTCAGTGACAAGAAAGAAAAACTTAACTTGTTCACATGTACACTGATCTTCAGCCACTGACCATCCAGCAGTTATTTAGGGCAGGTGATACTGAAGCATAGTGATTAATATAATAATAAGATTTAAAGCATTGCTCGATTTCTTTATATTTGTAAGTAAATAGCAGGACTATAGAGGTGAATCCTAAACTGTCATCGTTCCTGGGGGTGTTTAAGGAAAGGTTGGACATTATGCTTAGGGACGTGGTTTAGTGGGTGATATTGGTGGTAGGGGGATGGTTGGACTAGATGATCTTGGAGGTCTTTTGCAACCTTAATGATTCTATGGTTCTATGAAATGCTCAGGCAAAGTCTGCTACTTAATGTCCTCCAGCAAACCAAGAACCCCTTTGTTCATGACTTTGTGAGGTCGATAATGTTTAAAATCATATTTTATTCACTTCCACACCTTTCAGTCTAAAAATACATATGTGCCATCATAGCATGTTGTTCTTATTAAATATTTCTCTCTTCATAAGCCAGGTGAGTAATTTTTTGGTTTCAGAATGGGGGGGGAACTTCAATTTAACAGTAGTCAGGTGTAATGCTAATGAGGGCGAAAGTGAGGTGGTAGAAGTGAGATTTACAACAATGTTAAAATCCCATCCTGGCAAAAGAAGACAAGATTTTCATCAGAGTGGACTTACTGTTACCTCTGACATATAAGTCTATGCAGATTCAAGTAAGAGAAAGGAACAAAGCGGTAAACTCATCTGCTTCACCATATGACCAAGTGATTTTGCCATGTCTGTGCTTTCGTATTGTAATCACTTACTTGAAACTGGTAAAAAGTGACCTGTGCAAAATGTCTCAGTCTTTATGTATGTGGTATTAAATACTTATTCACCTGATTATAGCTATTATAGCTTTTTTTTTTTTTTTTGTAGTACCCTGGCATGGTTTCTCACTGTCTTTACTATGGTTGTCTTTTGCTATGGTTGTTTTCAAGGCAAAACAAAAGGCAAGGTACACATCAGTATCATGTAATAAAGGTGTGGTTGAGATAGTTATATTCAATTTGACAGTGCTGCATGAATATGAAATGATTCCAAATTTAGAATCAATATTATATTGCACCAAGAGAAAATAAAAACCCGTTCCTTACATATGCCAAATTGTGAACTTACTTTCTAGCATACTTTCTGAATAATCTTTCTTTAAAATCAAATAAGATATTTTGCACTTGCTGAAGTTTTTTGTTTGGTTGGTTGGTTTGTTTTGTTTTTGCAGATGCATAGTTGGCCAATGTTAGAGATCAGATTGCATATGAACTCTTTGAATGCTGTCTGATGTGTGCCTGTTTTGAGAAATAGTCATCAGCTGCCTGACATTTCAGTAGTACATCAGTAGAATTTTGTTAAATACTGAGACATTTTGACTAGCCAGCTCCTGACTTTTCTGTTCTCAAGAAAGAAATATACTAGTGTCCTGTTCGTGCCACATTAATATTTGGAAAAAACACTTGAATGACATGGATATGTATCACTTGAAGTCAAGGGGATTGTAACCTGAAGTTAAGTTCTGCAGACCAATCAATTCAATGGCAAGGTCACAGATGAATTTGAAAATGTAAAATCAGCTGTTTGTGGAATGTGCTGCTGAATAACTATCAGCTTTTAGGAAAGTGTTTCTCATTCATTGTGGAAGTAGGAATGTAACAGTTTTAGGGGACAATTATCGTATAATTACTTAGTTTTACAGTTTTGGAGTATGTAAATAAATCAATGGTGTTTAAAAATGTTTGGGGGTAATCTACATTTACATCACCTTTTATATAAAACAGGTGAAGTAATAAATTCCTCATACAAGCAGAAAAATCCAAATAGGATGAAGCCCCAAAGCACTGAAATGAATAAGGGATGTTGTATATATGTGTTGATTAAATTAGTGGTGTTTATTGCAGATATAAATCTGCAGTTGCAACAAGACTTCTTAAAACAGAATAGAAAGCAGAAATACTGAGGTTTCTTGAAACTTCTTCCTGCATTTTCCTTGACTGTACTTCATAAGACTTACTCATACTAGCAGATTTAACTCATAAGAGTAACGTTTTTCATGATCAGAGCCATACTCTGTTAACACCATGTTAAAGGTAGATCACACAAGGGATTGTTTTACACTGAATGTTTGTTTGTGCAGATTAAAATTGCAATTCCAGTTAATTAGTAATTGCATGATGTAGACACAGTAAAATTTCATGGGAATGCATTTAGACACAATTCTCTAGAATCACTATTAATTACTACATAGCAAAATGTCATATTTTATAAAATGTTCTACTTAAATTGAGCAAAATTTATAATGCATCAATAGTTTGTAAAGCATAGGAATATGCAGGTAGTACTAAATGAAGAAAACAATTTCTAGGATAACAGCAAGGTAAAATATTTGTGTTGCTGGTTACATATACTAGAAGTAGGATATTTTTATAAACACAAATGCATGAACTTTCTTCTGAGATTTTCTTTTGAGAAGGACAAGGGTGGTTACAGATGCCTTTTTTTTTTTAATTTAATAGTCAATGAGCCTAAGTATTGTTTCTACTAATATTTACTGTCTTAATGTAGCTGTGAATTAAACCTTCTGTCTACATTGCTGCCTACTTCCTCTCAACCGTTAGTGAATCTTGAGGCAGAATTCTGTGACCATTAGCAGGACATTTTCTCTTTTCCTAGAGCATGTGCATATCTTGGCTGCATTTTTGCACATTTTGCATTCTGCATGCAAATGCATGCTGCATTTTGTTTGTCAGAACAGCACAGCAAAATGTTTGCCTTGTGCTGAAAAGCTGCTTTTACATTAATCTTTTGTAGAAGAGTAATTTTTCTGTGCCTCTATATGTATGGCGTACTGCTTTTAGAGTCCAGGTGGAGAAACCTGAGTATCTGCTGTTGTTGTAATAATGAAATTCAGGCTTCAAAAAAAAAAAAAAAAAAAAAAGAAGGAAGCATCCTAGAATCTGTTGTCTCTGTGAGTGGCAGGAAAGAGACATATTTGCTGGATTCAAGTTGTGGTAGAAATAAGTATAAAATTATGTTAAAAAGGCATTGTTGCTGAGCATCAGGATGTACAAGAATTACACATTTTAGATGCTGCCTTCCATTACACAAATCCATTACTAGTAAGCCGTAAATACCTTTTCTTATTCACTTAGCAGGCTGGTTAGCAATGGATTCCATGTGTCAATGCACGTGTAGATAAAAGGCTACAACAATCTGTCATAATGGTGCTCTTTTGCCTAAGGAGTGCAGGATGATAAAGAGGATCTGAAGCACAAGAGAAGTACATCCTTTAGCCAACAGGTAGCCAAGGAGTAAACAGCAGCTGCTTTTGGGGGGGGCTGTCGTGATAGTAGGGAAGGGGTTGCTACATGTCAAGGCAGTAGACATACTACCCACTCATCCTGAATATTGTCTATTACTTTCTAATTGTCCAAACTAAGAATGACATGTTGTCAGATAAGCACTTTGTCGTCTTTTCACAGCTGTGTTCCTCACTGTCATGATTTGTATAGAGATTTGATGTTTATCCTTGATCCTGGCATCTGGATCATGTGATTAGGCAGGAGCTTTTGTTCTCTTTAAAAAATGCAAACAAAAAGAACACAGAGAGAAATAAATTCAAAAAGTGTTCTAAATGTCTTCTTAAAACCTAAAAGCTAGGAATCAGTCTTTCCTTGCTTATAAATTAGTCTCAGGGGGAGAGGCAGCTGAACTGTAATTTTTAATTATTAGGAACTTCAGTTACTATGTAAATAGCAGCAGGAGGAGGAAGACAGGGAAAAACTACTGTAAGTCTGTGGGTTTGTTTTTTGTTGGTGGTGGTTGGTTCATTTTGGTTTGGTTTGGTTTTTGTTGGTGGTGGTTGGTTCGTTTTGGTTTGGTTTGGTTTGGTTTGGTTTGGTTTGGTTTGGTTTTGGTTTGTCTTGATCCTCTTTTGGTTTCCATTATCTGATGATCCTGTGCTGATCCTGTGCATAAATGTAAAGTTCCGTGTTCATTTTAGATTAAAAAATAAATACAAGAATAAGAGTATCTATGTCAAAGGTAGCAAGTATCAGAAGCATAAGAAATGTATAAGAAGCAAGATAATGTTTTAGCGTTGTTGTGAAGGAGATTAAGGAATAAAAGGGAACTTATCTTTGAATCTGAATTAGGAAGCATCTGGAGTAATCAGCTATTTCATATGTTATTTTCACAGTCAGGGAGAGTTTGGTTAAGGGAAAGAAGAAGACTGAAACAAAGAATTGGAAGGAAAATAGATCTGTGGCTTTTGTGGAAAGTACCTAGCAATTACATTAAAGTTTCTGTCTTTTGTGCCATTGATTCTTGGGACTCTTTTAATTGTGATGGTTCTTATTCTTTCAGTTT
The DNA here is from genome assembly GCF_013377495.2 of Cygnus atratus. Lineage (NCBI taxonomy): Eukaryota > Metazoa > Chordata > Aves > Anseriformes > Anatidae > Cygnus > Cygnus atratus. Next base: position 70,757,311 of record NC_066396.1, read on the forward strand.
TTCTCTCCCTTTTTGTCACCTTTCCTCATCTCAAAGAGTTTCTGGTCCTGTATAGTTCTAGTTATCATGTCATGACATGCTCCTGAATGCTTCATAAGGAAGTGTGTGCATTCCAATAGTGGTCCATGATAAGGTTGGGACAAATACAGGCATTCTTCCAAAACAAAACAAAACAAAACAAAACCAACCAAACAAACAAAAAAACAAGGACACATATCAAGTAGTTTGCAGGTATATGGAGTCTCAAAGAAACATGAGAAGTTTCTATTTAGTTTTGTAGGTAACCTCAGATAGGGCAACACAGGTTATTGTAAGCTGTGGAACTAAGTCGAAAACTCCTCAGGCATGAGAAGTTGAAATGCCCATTAATTACTTATTTCTGTTAGAAGAGAGGTTGTAAAACAGTCTAGCACAAGCAGGACCCTAAATCCAGTCTGTGTTGTATTCAAAACTGTTGTACTATACATGTTTTTAAAGTTAGCTGAGTTGCCATCTTTGATTTTGCAGTTTTTTCTGTAAGTTGATTGCATAGTGGAATTTGCAATTACCTACAGTAACTTCCAGCTCTGTATCTCCTCCCAGACTACCCTTTGAAGTTGTCCCTGATGAAAATTTTCTTAGGTTCTGTGTTTGTTTTTTTTTTTGTCTACCCAAAATCAGTTTAGCTTTTTTTTTTTTTTTCCTTTTCTTATAGGTAAAACTTTGTCAAGTAGTTTGGCAACAAGGGATTCAAATATGATGTATTCCTCGTACATAAGTGATCTGACAGGAAGAACACAAATCTTCAGAAGTTGGATCTGTAGTATCACACATCCAGTGACAGCTTTTCAAGCACAGTGGAGGGAATAGTTAAGAATTAGTGCTTGATTTCATGTTTTTCTGTCTCTTCTGACATTGGGTCATGTGATACCCTTGAGTCCAGTTCCTTAATACAAAATGGAGATGGATCGAGCTACCTTTCTCTCTCCTGCAGGTCCTTGGAATCCTTGGTGCAAGGTGATGCCAGAGGCATTGCCGTAGCTGAACCTTAACCATGTGTGATGTTCTTACTTTCTTTAATACATTTTTGCTCTGCTGCATCCTGCTATGCAATTTTGCATGTTTCTAAGTGCTGTGATGTGGGCCTAGCAGGCAGCTCAGCACCACACAGCCACTCACTCACTCTCCCCAGCAGGATGGGGGAGAGAATCAAAGGTAATGTGTGAGAGCTCGTGGATTCGGATAAAGGCAGTTCAACAGGTAAAGCTGAAGCTGTGCATGCAAGCAAAGCAAACCAAGGAATCCATTTGCTGCTTCCCACTGGCAGGCAGATGTCAGCCACTCCCAGGAGAGCAGGGCCCATCACGTGTAAAGGTTTCCTGGGAAGACAAACATCATCACTCCGAATGTCCCCCCTTCGTCCTTCTTTCCCACAGCTTTTATTGCTGACCATGGCATCCCATGGTATGGGATATCCCTGTGGTCCATTTGGGCCACCCATCCTGGCTGTGTCCCTTCCCAGCTCCTGGTACACCTCCAGCCTCCTCACTGGTGGGGCAGCACGAAGAGCTGGAAAGGCCTTGACTCAGGTCAGGTACTGCTCTGCAACAACTGAAACATCAGTGTGTTATCAATCCTGTTTTTCACCACAGATCCAAAACACAGCACTGTGTGAGCCTCTATGAAGAAAACTAACACTGTCCCAGCCTAAACCATGACAGTAATATCTTTAGAAAAAAAAAGAAAAAAAAAGTTTTATTTTTTGGTCTCAGCTTTTTTGCTAAAATGCAAGAGAAAAAAGTAAGTATAGCAATGGTGTTAAATGCAGTTTACAGTTCTTGGACAATACATTTTAAAGAATGCCTTCTGTAGGGCAAAGTTGCATGGGAGAATGATTATGCTCCCAAGGAATGTTACTTATACATTTTTATCATTATTTTTTAACATAATAAAATGAGGGTATGCTTTTTTTGGTCATACTCTCAAAATAATTAGGCTGAAGGAAATATTAATGTTGTCTTTGCCACCTCTTTCATACCAATATTTTCTTAAAGACCTAACAGATTTGGCTCAGATATGGACAAGACTCATTTTTAAAGAAAGTGCAGTTCAGTCAACTCGTTCTATAACTGTGATCCCCAAGCCTCCTGTCCCATCCTGCCTAATTCTGGAGATGTCTTATATCTGTGGATACCTGAGCTTCTCAGAATGAAGTTTCTTTAGGGCCTCAACTATTGTGGGTGTCCACAGGTATCTTAGGCTTGTATTCCACTACAGAGTCTACAGAAAAATTTAAACCAGTATGTACCAATTTTCTTAAGTCATTACAGCTGCAACCATGCTCCAGTCCCCCCCCCCCCCCCCCCCCACCTTTTATTCAGAATATAGGCCAGGATATATATCCTTATTCTGTGTATTCCTATTTCCTATTTCCTGGTCTGTTTACCCATTGTTGTTTCTGGCTGTGAAAGCGAGGAGCTGAAGGACTCAAAGAGGTCCAAAGCAATTGGAGAACTTTTACAGCTTTGAAGATCATTTGTATATTTTACAGAGAGGACTAATCCAGTCTTTGGACCACACGTTGGAAATTCAGTTCCCTTCTTCATTTATGATCTTAAACTGCACTATTTTTTGCTTGCTTTGTTTGTATTTGTTTGTTGGTTTGTTTGTTTTTTCTATGGCTGACTGCAATGCATTCAGCGTTTCTCTTTTCTGCAGAATGAAATCTCCAGCAGGAAAGAGCATTTGTTCTCCTGCCACGAACCAGAAAGCAAGAGTGGATATCCATGGGGCTGCTGGGTTAGGCTATGTGTTTTCTTCCCATCTACTTGACAACTGGGAAGTTCTTGATGAAAGCCCGCGAAGATACTGGTTTGATTTTTGAAATTATACAACCCTGAGGTAGAAGGTGTTGCCAATTATCTGCATTTAAACATAGTGATAGAGTGCCATATCTTTTTCTGCAATATCATGAGTCCCATATGAAAATGAATGTCACCTTCTTTTGATTACAGTCTTTGTGCCCTGGTTTCAGTTAGGACAGAGTTAATTTTCCTCCTAGTAGCTGGTAGGGTGCTATGTTTTGGATTAGGATGAGAAGAGCGCTGATAACATGCTGATGTTTTAATTGTTGCAGAGCAGTGCTTACAGGAAGCCAAGGACTTTTCAGCTTCTCGCTCTGTCCTGACAGCAAGCAGGCTAGGGATGCGGCAGGAGCTGGGAGGGGACAGACCCAGGACAGCTGACCCAAACTGGCCAAAGGGGTATTCCATACCATCTGACGTCATGCTAAATAATATATAGGGGTGGCTAGCCGGGGTGGGGGGGCTGGCTGCTCAGGGATAGGCTGGGCATCGGTCAGCAGGTGGTGAGCGATTGCATTGTGCATCACTTGTTTCGTACACGTTATTATTATTAATACTATTATCATTATTATTATTATTATTATTATTATTTTCCTGTCTTAATAAACTGTCTTTATCTCAGCTCACAGGCTTCACTTTCCCATTTCTCTCCCCCATCCCAGAGAGGGAGGGGGGAGGGTGAGCGAATGGCTGTGTGGTGTTTAGCTGCCGGCCAGGTTAAACCACAACACTTTGTGAGAAATAATCCATATATCCATAATCCATATACAGAATTCTCCTACAAAACTCTTTATAAAGTGTATGCTCATTTTGTTCTTTTAGATGTTTCTAAAATGCTCGGCTATTCAAAATACTCTCCTTTCACCCTTCATGATGAGACACTATAAGATAAGGTTGTGCCTATTATGTGTGAACACATCAGATTACTGTAAATGTGAGAGTAAATACATTGGCAAATGTACAGGGTTGTTCTCTATTGGTAATTTTTCTTCTCTGTTATATTTCCAACAGACAGAGGACAACGGTCTGAGAGAGTTCCTTTTAACTCAACAACTAACAGTTACTGAGCAGCAGTGGAGATACTTGGTTATAGCTGTGATAGTGGGCAACATATGCAAGATGTTTCCCGTATAAATCTCCAGGAATTTCCAATGGCATTAAAAATATGAAGTCTGATATTCATCAGTGGACCATGACTTTGTTAGGTCTAGTCATACTTTTTTTTTTTTTTCCAAAATTGTTTAAATAGATTTAAAAGGCCTTGTGCAAACTAGTTACTTATATTTGTAACAATTTTTATAGTTACAGGTTCACAGAAATGAAAGAGAAATAAATTCTTTGCTCTTACTTGCTCATCTTGTTTGACGTTATTTGTTGCTATATCCATTATTTCTAGCTGTTTTAGACAAACATAATGACTTGTGTACCAAAGATTTGTTATTGTAATGAGAAAAGCCTGTGGTACTACAGCTCAGTTATTCATGATTCTGACAAAAATTCTTCCTGGAAATTTATAATGAGAGAATACCAAATCCATTTTTGCCAGTCTGTTTTATGGCAAAGGCTTCTAAGTTCTCCTTCCTTCCCATATTCTTTTACTAAAAAAATAATGAGAAGAATTTTACTTGAGAGGCACTATTTACATTGTTAGACTGTGTAACTGATTAGCAGATGCTCTGGGTTAGAATATAATGTCTGTTTATATAACAACCACAAAACGATTGCCTTATCTTTCACATGATTGCTTATGAAACAAATTAGCCTTCAGAGTAAGGATTCATATGTTCTCACAAACTAATCCATCTATTTGCCAGTTGTGCTATTTAATTAACTGACATGTCTCCCTTATGACCATCAGGTTGCAAGTTCATTTCCTAGGGGGATGTAATAAAGTATTTTTTCTTCTCTAGCCTCTGTTTTTGATTAGGTAATATGGTCAGCCACAGCTTCTTCCCTGAATTATTCTAAATGCCTAAAACATTGCTTCAACATAGAACATATATTTGCAAATTTATTTTATTTTGGCAAATGTTCCTAATGAGATGTGGTCATATTAATTGAGTCTTCTATTTATTTTCAAATCTCTTTAAAATACAGATCAATTTAATCATTGTATAACTATTTATTTAACTTACATTTAAATCATAGCCTAGCATTTCAGCCTTTAAGTATTTAATTATGTAAATTTCTGTGAATTTACAGTCTCATTGCACAGTTTGGGCTTCATTGATGATGGCAGAGGTGTGCAGTTATACTTTTTCAAGTCCGTGAATGTTAGCAATTTAGACATGAATTGAGAAGCACAGGTTTTAAAATACCTTTCTTGGTTTTCTGATTCACTACATGAAGATGAGAGTAGTTACTGCATAGGATTTGTCGGCCATTACACACCTCAAATATTTTGACACCTTTCGAATATTCTGTACAGAGACCTCCAGCCCCTAAGGAATCCATACAACTTTGCCCATTCCACCAAGTTTCTGGTAAGTATTCAAATTGAAGAGAGCTGATCAGAAGCTGGTGCTTGACAAATCTTGGGAACTGGTTTCTTAAGTGGTAAATATTGTTGGTCAAAAGTCAGGAGCTCTTGGGTCCTGAATCACAGCTCTTCTGTTGTGCCCAGTTTACAGGGAGTTCAGGATCTTCTTTCAGTAAGAGATGGGAGCCCAAGCTCCTGCCTCAACTAGAGGCAAAGTTTATTTCCAAGCAGAGCAGCTATTTCTGACCTTCTGCTCCAACAGAGTTCAGAAGTCATGGGAAGTACCTGCCCTTCACAGTCAGGGTCAGTTTCTGAATACCAATTGCTCCTTCTGTGTGTGGAAACGAACCTTCATGATCTGTGCCAGTCTAAGAAAAAGCTCTTTCCTTTTGTGGTGTCATTTCTCTGCTCTCTTTTGTGTCACTGGCTTAAACAGTTTTAAACATTGCAGGATGTCAGTAAATAGGGGAATGAAAAAAAAATATTTTTTTTCCTTTCCCTTCTGAGTGTTTCTTGTGATTCCTTACTCTCAGAACAGCTTGTGGTGGTGATTTATGGATTTACGGTATTCTCATTTTCATCACATTCAAGGAAAAATAAAATCATATGAGTATCTTAATATTGATTTTTTTATTTGTGTTTTTTTTTTTCCCCAAAGGAAAGCATACACCAAAGCCACCAAGCTTTTAGCAAAGCAAGCTAAATCTATTGGAGAAAAATTAGAAGATTAGATTCACTTATCGTAGTCAAATATTTTTCTGTGTACTCTCCGAACTTTAGTGTTTTCCTTGGCCATGGAACAGGCCAATGTACAAACATGTAAATTTGTTTTTTAATACTGAGCAGTATGATGCAGATTATTAGACACAGTTCTGTGATTTTACTTAATAACTTGAATAGCCAGTGTTTCATTTATGAGGCAAATTCTTCTCAGCACTGTGTAACAGGTTACTATGAACCTACGAATTAACTCATTTCTAAAAAATAGTGTGGCACGTACATGAGCTCACAGACCACAGAGATTTCAAGAGGTGAGATGTATTTCTAAGTTAACAATTAACAAGTATTTGAATTCAGAGGACAGCTTAGGAAAGCAAAATAAAAGCACAGACAAGACAGATCCCCATCGCAGTCCCAGCAGACCTTCCTCCAATAGCAGATGAACTAGACCTGCTGTGGGCAGGAACAGAACTGCAGAATGGAAGGAGGTGAGGCAGTGATGTAAAAACAGCCTCCCCCTGAACCAAGTCATTTCTTCAGTTCTCCAGGGTGTGTCTGTATTCATGCCTGCTCATAAGTATTTTGTTTTCTTTTTAAAGTATGGGTCTTAAGGGGTTAGTTGTTGAATTTATTTGTTTTTGTAGTTCAAGCTGGCCCTGCAGCCTTTCCTCCACATAAGAAGCTTAAAAACAAGCGTAGTATGAGAACTTAGATTAAGTGGTTTAAGTCATTTTTTGTGTCTCAAATCGTTTCCTCTTAGCCTTGTTTGAAAGATGTGCATTTAATCTATTATTTACATAATTCTGCTGAGTTTATCAAGTACATATGTTGAAGTTAAAGTAGCATTTGTTCCCTTGAGTTTGATAGTGTTGTCCATTGCTATGAACCAAAACTGAGCAACATTGTTTTTTCAGAATATTCTTTTAATGGTCAGTTGATTTTCATAGAAAAATATTTTTAATAAAACCTTCAGTCTGCCTTGAGCAGGCTTATACTTTGGTTTCTGCTGTTTTCTCCATTTCCTCAGTTGTGTGACATGGAAAGCAACAGGAGCTCATTAAAATATATGGTGATAATGTTACATTACACATTTTGTTTTTTGAAAAGGTAAGCTTGCATACAACAGTTGTTGTATCATGAAAGTTTTGGTGTAGTTGCTTCATTCAGGCTTCTCTGCATTTGAAAATTCCGGTAACTTCCACAAACCCTTAAAACCATCACAACATTGTCCAATCAGAGCACAATTTTAGACTTATAGTTTATTTAAAAAAAAAAGAAAAAAAAAAGAAAAAAAAAGGTTCAGAGTACTTGTGAAGGCTTTGATGAAACTTGTAGATGGGAGATGATCACGGGGTGCAGGGAGCTTTGGATCTGATCTCTGCAACAGGCCAATATTTTAAAAATATTGTTTAAATAGTGATGGGTGAAAACAAGGTCAATTGACAATACCAACTTCTCATCCTGAAATGCTCTGTGGGACAAGGGGGGGTGGGGGGGGTGGGGTGGCACTCTGGTGGCTGGGGGAGGTGGGGAGAGGTGGTGCTGCACCTGCTCACCTGTCTCTTGTCTCCCTGTTGGCGTAATCATGAGCAAAAAGGGAGAAAATTAGGTTTTGCTTTTCTAAAGATACCATTCAATGTGAATGTCTGGCAACAACTCAAGGTTTATTGAAATGCACTGACCGTCAAGAACACCCATGCTTAGAAGAAGCATTAGATATATTGTTTCTATGAAGGGAGGTTAAAAAAAAAAAAAAAAGTTCAACAGTAAGTAGAGAAGAAGCTTCATCCCAAAAATAAGTGATCCAGGAAGTTAGAGGAGTAAATGGTAAGGTGGTATTAAAATGGGAAGTGCCTTACAGTCTTCTCTGTGATAGTCTGTACTGATGTACTGATATGACTGCCAGAAAGCAGTTTGACTTACAAGTTCTAACTTAGTATACTTTTTTTTTTTTTTTTTTTTTTTTGTAACTAATCATTAGTTAGGGATTAAAATTTTGTCCCACATCATATATTATTTTGTAAGTGACTTTTTGGCATCATTCCTATGTCCACTACTTAAACACATTATGTTTCTCATAGTAGGATATTTCCAGTAATAATACTGTATCTTTAAAATTTGGAGAAAGGTAAATAGTCTGCTTTTCACTTGAAAATTTTCTTTTTGCTTTTGTGTATCAGAATTCCAATAAGAGATTGCTACAGGTTAAGGTAGATTGCACATAACTGACATGCTTTTAACTATTAGCATGTTTATTTCCCTATGTTGTGTAGAAATGCTGTATAGGAAAAAGGAAATAAATTTGATACTTTTGAAGTAGACTCTGCATGCAAAACAGAATATCTGTGAAAACTGTCTTTAAAATGCTTTTATGTTATTAGTTCTTTTCACTTAAGAAATACTAACATACATGTAATTACTTTCTTTGTAATCTCAAGGAAAAATATTTTGTAGATACACTGAGGGTTTCTATAGAGCTGTGTGAAATTTCAAAGAAAGTATTGTGTGCATCACATCATTTTAGACACATATTTTTAGTATGAATCCCTTTCCTTTGTGATAAAATGAAAATGTTCCATTCCATCTTCTGCAAGCATTTAATCTTGCAATTAAAAAATAATACTTTGTCTGGAAATTTACTGTGACCTTTTATGCATATGCTTACATTACTTGCACTGCAGTGCTTTATTTGTACTATTTGATTTTGGGATTGAAAAGCATAAGCAGGGCTTCCAGGTTGCTTGTTACAAAAGCAGTCTCTCAACATGCATTTCAAGCTAGCTCCACAGTTTCATGAGATGCACGTCAAATCCTTAGACTCCTTACTTTACCTGAGATTTGCCCTCTCTCTCTCTCTAATGTGGAAGAAAGAAATACAAGATGGTTTTTTTGAAGTGTTACTGATTAATGATCCAGTAATTTCAATGATGAGACCTCAAACCTTCTAGATATAACCAGCTTTGGGTTGTTAAAAACCTTATTTGTAGTAACTGTGTGCATAGCGGATGAGTAGGCCCACTTTTAGCAAATCATGATAAGGTAACCTTACAAACTGGTAGCAAGCCATAACTCAAAACAATTTTATAAGCAGGTGGGTTTTAGTTTTATGGCGTCGTTGCTTGACTCAACATATTCATCCTTCTCAGCTCCCAGCCCAGTTACCTCTTTCTGTACAACTGCCATTCTTGTTTGGTAACTTTGGTGAACGTCTTTGTTACCAGAATGATGTTTCCATTCTTGTTCTCCAGACCTTCAGCATGGTATACCTCTGAAGTATAACCGCTCTATTACCCGAGCACTATTCTCATGTAAGAATAAGTAGTCTTATGATTTATTACAAGTATTGCTATGAACACTCAGAATACTTTCCACACCACATATACTTCCATAACTTTGCTTATTGTTCTCAAAGGCTCCTTGCTGCACCATCTTTCCTGAGTTGCTGTTTAGTGCTTTAGATGACACAAAGTGTCAAGTTTCTTTAACATCAATGCCACTGTAATGATTTACAGCCATTTGAGTAGTCTGATTACCTGCAAAAGGACTGGGCAGCAGGTTTCTCCCTTGCTTCTTTTATTCTGTTCTGTTGTTTTTGGATTATTTATTCATTCATTTCCTTTTTTTTTTTTTTTTTTTTCTTTTCTGTTTGCCTTTGAAACACTGCTGTCTGACTATCTTTCACCTCCATGGCAATGTATTGTGGACTGACTCCCTATCTCGCTCAGTTTAACAAAGCTCCACTTCCACTTTTCTTAATATGCTAAGTAATCCTTTTAGCTGTGTTCTGTCCTGCCTTGTTTCCTATCCCACTATTTTCCCACTTTTCACTTCCCTCAACTTTTCTGTGAGTCACCAGTCCCAACATTTCTACCTTTTCCTCCTCATTTCTCCATTGGTTTAGTCATACAGAGTCTCTGTGAGTTTGATGCATGTGTTTATATCGGTCCTCGCCCATCTCACCTGTTGGAGCTTTGTGCTTACTCCTTCGGAGTAGTCTTGAGAAGTGCCTTTGTTACCCGGCAGACAATGGTTCTCCATTCATGGTTTGTCACTAATGGCTCTCTCACTGAGTGAGCAGCACTATTGTCTTTTAGAAACTCAGACCAGTAACTGCTGCTTAGTATTTCTCAGGGCTGTTGCATCCAAGCTCTCTCACCCACATGCATTGGCACAGCCAGGCCTAACACAAGAACTAATGAACAAGAACTTCATGAACACACTCAAAGTCGAAGAGATGTAGTGCCTTTATCTCCTCTTCTTTGGCCATGTTGCTTGCTCTGTCCTCAAGGCTTCCACAGACTCCCTTCATTCTTTCAACTCCATTCAACTTCATTCTTTCAGCTCTTCACCTTCAACTCCTCCTTGATTTCTGCCACCATTTTAGCTGGTCTGTCCTTTTTCTTCCATACTTCCCATGAGTAAATTCCACCTCCTTTACTTAGCTTTGTCTCTTTGCTTCAAATTCTGCTTAGCCTTTTTCCAGTTTCCCTGGACTTGTGCTCTCAGATTCAGATTTTGCCCTGTCCCATCAGTGGAAGTCACTGTTTTCTTATCCTCGAGTAACCTATTCACAGCCAGTTTGCAGGACAAGTTTTAATCTGTCCCCGCCTTGACTTATTTTTATTTTTCTTCTCAAAATCTTGTTTAAAGACTGTTCCTTCTTCTTCTCAGTAATTTCAGGTATGATGCACTTGATTTTTTATTCTCTCTCTCTCTGTCTGTGGTGTGTTGTGATAGCGAAATCCATTCATTGGAATGTCAAATAAATAAATAAATGAATAGAGCTGATGCTTGATAACTGAGAAGTCTGATTCAAACCCCTAGGAAGGAAGTTGTGCTAACATTTTGATTGCTAACTTGTTAGTCTTCTGGAAATAAAATGAAAAAGAAGGACAAATATCTGTAACTCTGTATGTTCATCTTTTGTAAAGTGATTTGAGAGTCTAAAATGTGAGGTTGTAACTCATGGACATTCCTATTTGACTGAAAGTAATTAACAAAATATGTAATCTATGGTTACCCTGCTGTCTAAGCCATCTGCGAAAAAATCTAGCAGGTGCCTTTGTTCTACATTAATTGGGATTTAGTGCTTTTTACACACCCTTTGCTGATAAGTGTATTTAGAAATCAATATGCTGTAGGTAGAGGATTTTTGAAATATTTGTCACTTCTGCACTTCAATGTACACACTGACCTTCTTTGGTTTCATTAGTGCTTTAATATTTTTTTCATATATAAAGCCTATAGTGGCTGCTGATTAGAAAATCTCATGTAAGTGTAAAACATGATACAGATGTATCAAAATACACTTTTGCTGCTACTTTTACTGGGACTTTCCATCAAAATAAGTTTAGCACCGAGCATCAAGGAAGAAAGTTATATATATATATTTGGTTACTGAAATGGATTTTGATAAATTGATAGCTGATTGAAGTGATATGATAATCCAGCTTTTCTTATTATTATCCGTGTATGAATTCCAACTTTTCACACTCAAAACCTGACCATCTCATCTACACCCTAGATGAATTTAACAACAAAAAAATCAATAATCTTATAAAATCACACCAAAAATCAGAAGGAAAGGAAACTGCTCCCATATGGAAAAGCAGATATATTAAACAAAAGGGTGGTGGAATATTGTGAAAAATGTGCTAACTTTTTACTTCAGTTTTTTAAGTTAACACAAGTGCTTGTAGAGATTGAAAAGCACAATCATTTGTCCCTAGGAAGCAGTACTTGTATAATTTTGACCTTTTAAAATAGCTAAGGATTCCTGTGGATTCCTCTTTTAAAGCAATGACTTCCAGTCTACTTATAGGCTTAGAGCCTTTTTTTTTTTTTTTTTTTAACCTGTCATGCTATTGGAAATTGCACATAACAGGGTCTGAAGAACTCATAGATGAAATTACTCTGCAGAGCTGAGAAGGGAAAACAATTTCAAGATTGACTGTCAGAAGAAGAGTCTCACTCAAGTTACATCACAATGGGAGAAATGTTGATGTGCTACTACAAACCTTATTTCACACGTATTTTGCTGATCTGTGTTATTGTTTGTATTCAAACATGCTCCATATGATGAACTACATTTATTCATGGCATGATGCGCCTTAGCAGTACATCACACTTAATAGGAAAGTTACCTTGATATTCCTAAAATTGATTTTCCTTATTATATTTTTCAAAATCATAAGATTGCAAGACATGTATTATTTATATTAAAACAAACAGTAATACTGAAACTTTCATGCAAGGACGCTTTAGGCATTCTTCTTTCCACCCTCATATCTAACAGTAGGGTAGACTCATTAATGTAATGTCTGTTTAGTCTCATATTGAATTGTGGTCAAGACACACTCAGCCATGAGTGATTTACTGACATCAGTCTTGTGTGAAATTCATTCTACTGTCTGCAGTGTGAGTCTCTGCTTTCATTGTCAGTTACAAGACCGTGGCTGGAGACTGTTTGCATTCTGCACCTAGCTGATGAAAGCATGGGTCTCAATGAGATTTTTCCTGCTGTAGAATTGCAAATACTTCTTAGCTCAGCTTACTTAATTGTTCTTTGCAGGGCACTGCCGGTCCCCCTGCAAAACACACACACTTCTCAGCCTGATATGAATGTCCCCAGCAGCTCAGCCAGTAGAGCCTTTTGATTAGCCTACTGTAAGCTGATTCATGTTGTTTCGTGATCTGCATCTCAGGTGTTCTCTGTTAATTTTGTCCAATCTCTTGTGTTGTGGCTGGATTAAAACCACCAGGGATGTCCGTAGTGGCCATCATCATGATTATCTATTGACTTCTTGGCAGAGGACAGAGGGTTAATACTGCAAAAGTTGTACACATGTATACCTGAGACTGCTAAGTGTCAGATCCCAACATTTTTAAGTAGGTGGAAAACCTACATCCAAAATGCTAGAGCCAGTCTTCTGTATTCAAATCTGTTTATGACATTGTGCCAGTTATTTATTCTTACCATTTCCTTTTTGAAATTGAGATTAACCTCCTTTTATATCTTAAAAGGAGGATTAACTGGGCAATACACTCTTTTGGAACTGCCAGTTGTAGGTTTTAAGCTGATTTCCAAGATAAGGGTCGCAACTGTTATAGTAGGAAGACTTGTTCAGTTGAGTACTTGACATATAAGTAAATACAAGAAATAATTGTACAGTTCAGTTCTATAAATATTAGAAAATTATTTGGTTGCTATAGCTAGAAAATGTGGAATTTATGTGCCTTATTTAGCAGGACACTAGAACTATATTTCAGTAATCTGTCAAGTTAAATTCAACCCGTGGAGGTGTATGATTCTGAAAACAAATGGGCCTTTCTTAACTGTCACTTTTACTTCAGAAAAAAAAAAATCCATCAGAGAGATTGAGTGGTAGTTTTTGTAATAGTTTCTGTTTTAATAAGTTTTTGTTTTGTTTTGTTTTGTTTTGTTTTGTTTTTAATGTGGTGTTCACCTTATTACCCAGCATCTACCCTGCTTCTTAGAAGCATATGATACACTCAACAGTAATGATAGGTGAAATCACTGATTTACTGGTACTCAGGCTTAGCCATTCTCAGTGTATTATCTTTAATAAAACAGCACAGTCTTCTGCCACATTTTCAGTTACACTGTTTACTAAGCTATACTTGTGTACAACGTACATGACTTGCAGGTTTTAAATGGTTGCCTTAAATTCTAGAAAGTTCAACATAGTTTTCAGATTTAAAAAAAAAAAAAGTTTTAATAAATTTTGAACCATGTATGACTGAAGTATTTTTTAGCCCTCATGGTAGTTTCCCTAGGATATCAAGGAAAAACTTGTTCTTATTGTTGTCTTTATTTCTTAGGAGAACTTTGAGAAATGGGAAGTCGATGCACTAGGTGGGTGGAATACAGAAATCTAAAAGTAATGGCTTGACTGGCCACTGTGATATTTTCTTGTTTATGTGAAAAGAAGGTTGAAAGGAAATGCAGAAGAACATTCTGTCAGAATGTGTTTGGTTTCATTGTTTTCATGGCTACTCCAGGCAATGAAATGAGGTTTCTTTCTCTCTTGCTGCAATTTTCTTGATCCCTTTAGACTCAACTGTGCTGAGTCCTAGTCTGATGAAATAATAACTACTAATGTTGCTCTCCTCCATGAATCTGTCTTTATAGATCTAGTCTCTTGGAGTTACATGCTGACCCTACAGCAATAAAGAACCTAGACCAGCTTCTCTCCCACTGCGGAGTTTTTTGTTACAGTAGGCAGTTGCAAAGAAAATGTTACCTGAGCTAAGGCACACAGTCCCAGCTCATGTTGTTTATTTCCTTACGAGTCTCTGTTCTCTGGTCAGTGACTCAGAAGAAGGTAATGTGCAGACCAATGTATCTGGAAGACTGCAGTTGCCAAATTCTGTTTAGAGGTGTGTGGATCATTTATACCTACTTATCCTTCTGTGGGCTAACCCAGCAGGGTTAAACATGCATTTTGAACCACAGGTTGATTCTTTCTGTCACGGTCTTCATTCTGTTGCATTACTTTTCTATTAGCTCAGAATTCTCACTGTCTTTAGCTCATAGGCTTGGTAAAAGATTGGTTACAATAGACTGAATAACTTCTAGCATATGAATGAGTTTTTAACCATGCACTTCTGAGTGCTTATTTTAGAAAGCTTTTTATGTAAGATGACAAGCAAAATGTGTTTTTTGTTAAAATATTTGAATAGGCAAAATTAATATTCACTTGCTCAAGCATCCGTAGATTACATCTACAATCATGTATCAGAGGTATTGCAGAAGAATCATCACGTGATTCTGTATGTGTTGAACTGTGCCTTATAAGCAACTAATACACTTCTCGGTCTTCTCACCAAAACGCCAGTTGCATCTCAATGCCAGCCAGAGAAAAACTAGCTGCGCCCGCTGAGCACTTGTATCGTCAGTGCTCGGATTGACAATATTTATTTCTGAGTATCGAAATCACAGGGGATGTCAAAGGATGTCAGGCACCCTGGCTCTAGACAACATCTCAAAAGTTGTTCTGCACCTGTGAATGTGTCGTTTTTGTGTCTCCCTGAGAAACACAGTGGTGTCTATTAAATAATTAAGAGACTTGGTTTATTGCTAGGTTTTATATCACTTCCTCATCCTAGTTTAAAAATTTTCAGTTTCTAACTACAGAAGTAATTATGCTTTTTAATCACCACTCATAGGAAAAAAACAAATTGGCAGGGCCCAAGGAGCAGGATTTTAAATTCCTGGCTTGCTTATATTCAAATTGATAAATTGATTATAAAGAATCATTATGATTACATTGTAAGATGATAACTGATCTTTAAAATTGTATTTTCAGCCTTTACTAATATTTTAATGCTTAAATTATTTATTTATTTATTTATTGTTAATGATTAAAATGTACTCTATGGCAGGGCAAAACACCAGAATTTATTTGAAAATAAATTTTAAAAAAGAGTAATTTGGACTGTCTGTTTTGAAGCCAGAGTGGAAGGTTCAAAATAACAGTATTTTGTGGGATAACAATTTCAAAATAATCACCTCAGAATTTTCTGTTTTCATTTAGTTTTATTTTAAACTGAATTGTGTTAATGTTTTATGAATATGACTTTGCCTCTCTTTCATTTTTGATTAAAGATTACTGATTTTGTTCAGAAATTAGACATCTTAGAAACACAGGCTGTTCTCCCACAGCTGAATTAACTGCTCCTTCAGCTTATGGAACTATGTTGCTAAAGGGTCTGAACAGTAGAAGGATCAAGAGCGCTGTTGACCTGAAACAAAACTCCTTCAAGCCTCTCTGATAACTCAGGCAGACTGAAGTCTGAATTGAATTAATGTCCAATAGGTATTATATTGAGAGAAAGTAGTCTCATTATAATTAGTGCTAAAACACGAAAATGAGACAGATAGTATTCAAATATCAAAAATTGATTTCGTAAGTAATTTACAAACCTATAAAACAATTTGTTTAGGTGAAATGAATAGCACTGTTGAAAATGTTTGGACAGGAGTGACTACCAATTAAAAAAGGACATTTCCCAATGAGTACTGATGAACAGTCCATGAGAAAAACAAATTGCTAATTACCAATTCATCTTTGTAGTCAGCAGCATTAAGGTCTTGCAACTCTATTATGGACTTATATCTTCCCGGCACACACTAGATAAAGCACACTTAAAGTACCCTGCAACAGAAGCTCATCCATCTTTTTTTTTTTTTTTTTCTATTTGTGATACTCAGAAATAAAGCTGTCTGCACACAACAGTCTTTGCTGTCTTCCTTCCTTTCCCTCCTTTCCCCTTTCTTTCTCTTTACTTCATTTGTACATAAAAGATAAAACAAAATTCACACTGGTTTCAGCAAAAGCAGACCATATATTTGAATGTTTTGTGCTGTCAACTCAACATGGAACTCATTTTCCCTCATGATAAGTGAATATTTTGAATGAAATTCCTACATTTAAACTGAAAGACATTCACATTTATGTGCTTTGTGAATCATTGTACTTGAATGTACATTAATCACACAGTGATTCAGTATGATTATTTTATACATCAAACAGTTAGGTAAAAGCTTAATATCATGTATGTTTGTGTTTTTTTTTAGTATTTTTTATTTCTTCCTGAAGAACAGGCTTATAATTGCTACTGCAGTATGACAG
Source organism: Cygnus atratus (assembly GCF_013377495.2). NCBI lineage: Eukaryota > Metazoa > Chordata > Aves > Anseriformes > Anatidae > Cygnus > Cygnus atratus. Next base: position 70,774,008 of record NC_066396.1, read on the forward strand.
CAAAGATAAATAATAAAGATGGCTGTTAATTAATAGTATATGCCTGTGATTCACATATTGATTGTTCACTAAGAATTATATTTTAAGGAGAAAAAAAAAATCATCTTTCTAGTCATCATGGCCTGCAATAGATCATTCAAGTTACTGGGAAGCAAGATGGAAATGAGACTCCCACTGTGTTATTTCTCAGTGGATAGTATCGTTACACAGGTGGTATAAAGTATGGGGTATGTTCTTTTTAGTCTTGAACCACCTTTCTTACTAAGTGAGCAGAGGAAACCTAAAGTGAATCTTGCTACCAAAAGTGAAAAGTATACAAATGATTTTGAACAACTTCATGAAAGGTATACACTTCTCTGCATCTTCCATACCTCATAGTTTGCAGTAGCTGTTTAGTCTAGCAAAAATAATTTAATGAAGTCTGAGAGTCTGGAAAATAGAAGTGCTTAGTTTAGGTGCTGTGTCACAGAGAGTTATTCTAGATAGGAATTGAAAAAGAAGTAACAGTATTGCAGAAGTTAACTTTTGCTTCTCAAAATGTGCTCGCTCATCAGCAGCCACAGTTTAGTGGACTATTTAGCTGTAATCAGCTGCCTCTCAATAAGTGTGTCACTCAGTTTGCATTTATTGGAGGGCTGATGAATAGTTCTTCTCATGCCTACACTGACCATAAGCTCACGGTAATTACAGGTTACTTCATACATCACATTTATTGCATTCGTATTGCTCCTGAATGCCATTTTAAATAAACACATACTCTATAAAAGCCTGAGAATACCTGCCTTGAAGGCAGGTAGGGCCCTCACCAAATGTGCGGTACCTAATGGCAATGCAAACACTGAGTGCACAGATGTAAGCAAAGCTAATGATTTTTTTCTTTACTCTTAGTGAAAACCCTCAAAAAGTCTACTGTCTGAAGTCGGAGTTTCTGCAGAAAGCCTTTACCTGACACTAGAGTGGGGCCAGACTTGCATTTGTAGTACTCTGCTGCAGCAGTCTAGTTTTGACTCTGCCATTTCATTATAGCTGGCTCCCTAAAAATGGAGGATGTGAAGCTGAAGAAACTGTGTTCTGTTATGTGGGTGCTTTTGTGTTGCTGGAATATGCATTGGCATTCTAAGGAAAAGTGATAATGTTCTTCGCACAGTGAAGTCACCTGTAGTAAAAAGGTAAAGCATCGAAGATAAACAAGATGAAAGTGGGGAGGTGAGGAAGGGAAAGTTGTTCCAGAAAGTGGTAGTGAATGGCTGGCAGCATGTGACAGGTACTGCCTTTGGCTTGTGGGTTCTGTTTTTTTTGTTTTTTGTTTTGTTTTGTTTTGTTGTTGTTGGCAATACTCCTTGGTATCATTATTGGCATCATTTAGCATCATTTATCTCAGTGGGAGATGTGTTTGAGGTAAGCCAAAGCTGCTACATGGCTATTATGTCAGAACTGGCAGCTGTGTCCTGAGATCATCTCTGCAGCTCAGCTGCTCTGAAAAATATTTTAATATCCCTGTAGGCTTGAGGTTTCCCAGTTATACCATGTAAAGGTGTTCTGATTGGTTGAGTGGGGTGAGAATGTAGGACTTCATCTCTGATACTATTTCCTTTCTGTACAGATTGCCTTGCATGTTTCTGCAGCATCATTATTCACACTGAAACACAAGTGGGTAAAAAAAAAAAAAAAAAAAATAAAATTGCATTTTCTGTCTTGGACAACACTCTGAAGCAGTGTCAGAACCCTGAGAGTTATTCATGTGAATAAAGGTTTTATTGAAACAACATGATCTTTGACACTTTCACATGGCATCTTTCCAGCTGTCATGCAACTCTTGAGACTAGTGCACTTGGCAACTCTGTTTCCCCAGGTCGTATCTATGCAATCAAATTGCACAACTGCATCCCAAGAGTATCCTTAATGAAGAGGAACATACACTGGACTGAGTTCACACCCTTAATAACGTCTGGTTTTCCAAAGGTGCTCCCAGAATATCAGGAAAAAGAATCACTGGGCTAATGGTCTGAATAACATTATATCTTTAGAGTCTCTACAGAATGGGTAACCCTAGTACTTTCTGAAAAAAAATAAAAATAAAAATTGATTAGCTTTCCAAACATTTCTCTATTAGTCCTTATGAAGAAAATGTTCTTGGGTATTGAACAGGGTATTAAAAATGGCAGGTCAGATCAGAGCTGCTGCTGTGACTTAAAGGAGTCTCAGAGTCTTTCCTGAATGTAGTTAGGATTGCTTCCCTCTCTGAAATAAGTCAGAATAGGGTGACACACAGGTGGCTTATCTTTGGGCTACTGTCATGTGAATTTGGTATTGTATGTTGAGAATAAGTTTCATAAACACACATACTGTCTTTCATCTGAGACACATTTTCCATAAGTCTCACGTTATTCCAGAATGAGACCAAAAATCCATGCATTGGGCCGTACTCTCTTACCTCCTCTCATAGCAGATGCCCCTATAAGAAAAAAAAAAAAAAAAAAAAAAAGGAATCCTGACATGCAGCTTTTTTCAGTAGTCACAAATAGTTGTATAACTGCTAGCAAGGTATCTCCATCAATTGGCAGTGCAAGGTAACATCCTGTTACTGTGGTTTTGAGAGTGGTTTTGATCTTAAAAACATAGTGGTTTTGATCTTAAAAATTATTTGGTGGTCTTGTCTTCCTTTTTATTTTCCAAAAACAATTTGTTTGCATAGTGAGAGGAAAAAGAAACTCTGAAGTGCCTGGATACCAAGGAAGTAGGCTGTTCCCAAGTAGTTTAGAATAGCAGTTTAAATAATATGTTTTGCTAGTATTTACCCAAAACATGATTTTTAAAAAGTCTTTTTATTTTCTGGAAAGCAAATCAGCACGAAGTTCCATGCTTCTGTTTAAATAGATCGCTTTCCTGTTGCTTCCTCTGTGTTTTTTTTACAGACACAACCTGGTACAATGATTAATCCCTAGAGCAGTACAAGAAAATTGAAATTGATTTTCATCATAGCAGTCAACAGTATGCCTGGTAGGATGGGTTTGCAAGATGACTGGTAAGATTGCAAGTGATCAGCAAAACCCTCATAGAGCGTACTCACGAGCCCATGATCTTCTTAATTATGGGAGTTCTGTTTTATTTAAATAGCAGTATGACTAAATGGTTTTGTAGGAACATATAACTCAGCTGAACTACTATGTCCTATGCAGGCATTGAGCAGCTGTGATTTCCTAGCTGAGTGATACCATTTCTGAAGACTTGCCAGAAATGTTCAATGTACTTTCTTATGGAAATATCAGCAGGATCAAAAGTCTATTTGCGTATTAAAGAGTAAATAGGGGAGCACTTTTGCTGGAGAGTATTAAACATTGGTAATCCCTTTGAAAAACTATCATCTGGATATGCGTGCTGTGGAGAAGAATTCATCTTTGACATTTGATTTCTGACTTTGCATACTTTATTTTACTAAGAACATAAAGTAGTTCCAAACTTGCCAATGATTATTTTGGCTCCTTTGGAACGTAAAGTATATTGCAATTATCATAAACAAATGTTAAATGTAATTTGATTTCTTCTAAAGAAATATCATGACACCTAGTTTCTAGTTATATTACTGGTTAATTAGGGGAATAAAAAATTAAATTACAGAAGCCAACCTGAGACACATCTAGTTTCAGTATTTTAATTTTGACTGGAATATAGCATGTTTGATAAAACTCTATGGTCAAACAGCATAAGCAAATGGAAGTATTACTCTAGGGTATTTATGGCTCTTTCACCTTGAGTCTTCACATGTTCTGTTCTGAGAGTGTTGTTTAGAAAAAACAGCTACAGTATTTTGATTTTTTGCTGCTATACTGTCTTTTGGCGTCATTGGGTACCAGTAGAGGACAGGAGGGCAGTAATTGGAATATGTTAGTGGTAGTTTTATATTTATGATAAATGTTACCTTATGCTATTTTACATTCTTTTTACCTTTTTTTTTTTTTTTTTTGTCATCCAGAAACTTATTATTTACACACCAGTAGATATGGATGTCACATTGCTGTCAAAGTGAGGCAGAAGATCAAGTGTAGTGTGGTGTGTGAACGATATGGAGACCCGATGCAGCCAGCCCAGGGACCTGTTCTGCTCCATCCCTCCCCTTCGTTGCATCCTGTTCCCCCTGGATCTGTCACAGTCTGGCCAAGGAATCCCAAAATTTTTTTGTTGTTGGAGTAGAACTTGTCTTGAAGCATAAAAAGTTTCAAGCAGTGCTGTGTGTTTCATCCAAGCGGGATGGCAATGATAGCTTCCAGTGCCCAAGTGCACATGGTTTCTGGCACTGAAGGGGCCTAGCTCAGTGACAGCTACTAGATTTTTCATTGCCTGACAAGCACATGATTAATTCAGGCAATGCATTTATTACTGGCAAATTGAGGAGGAGTGAAATCCTGCTGTATTCGTCAACATATGTTTTGTTGGAAGTCTGAAGATGACTGCGTGTAACTAGCGGTGTTTAGAGGCAGTGATGGTTCATCTGTACTGCCCTGCCGTAGGAGTCCTTTGTGTGTAGCACAGGGCTCAAAACAGTAAATGAAACCTTTAGGAACTGGGACATGAGGCTGCTGGGGTTGGGATTCACCGTGCAATAGCCTCTGCAACTGTCAAACAGTACAGAGCACGTTTTGCTTACTGCTCTGACTACTTCTTCCGTAATTTCCTGTGACTAAGTCTGGTACATGAGGAGTGCTGGGGCCTTACTGTGTTTCCGACTTTCTACCCAATGTGTTTTGTTTCCTTTTGTCTTTATTGTAAAATTCAGATGCAGCATGCCTACCAGAGATTGGGGTGGGTTGCTCGCAATGTACTCTGGTTATCAGAGTACACCAGTATAAACTGGTAGTGTAGGGAGTGATGAAAAATCTATGAAGAACTGAACAGGAGAATGCTACATGCCACCCTGAATACCTCTGACAGGATGACCCATAACTTCAGGAGAAGGGGATGAGATGTTTGTAGATGAAATTATCTGCTCGATTTTTGAAGTGCTAAAGAAAGAAAGAATGAAAAGAATGAGCATACATCAAAATTTAACGTCTCCTTCTCTCTCCCCACGAGAGCAGATAACAGCAGCGTGCCTCTTCTCGTTTTGCCACTGAAATGGCTGCCCTCAGCCCCTCACCCTTCGTGAGAGCATCACCTCAGCATTTGTGAGAGAGAGGGTGGTGGCCCACCCTGCCACCCCTAATAAGCTGGCTTCAGTGAAAAGGGTTACTGGACATGGTTTGGTCCCTCCCAAGTCATTCCCTGAGAGGAATCTTCGGCATAAAAATGCCTAAGAAGTGACAGAGCAATTTTCTTTTTCAAGTCTTTCAGATACATAATTTCTTGCCCAAAACTCATTTCGAAACTTTTTGCTTCATCCTTTCCCTTTTCCTTTCCCCGCCTCTCCTCACCTTGCCTCCAGCAAAGTAAGCCCTGAACTTTCTCTCCACTTGCAGTTCAGGTTTTCTGCGTTTTTCATGAAAAGTATCAGCCGCTGATAGGGGGAGAAAATCCTCCTCAGTACAAGGACTGCCCCATCGAAAGGGAGGAAAGTTTTTAATGAGGTCAGTAGGAAACAGATGTGGTATGAGAAGAGAAGAGAATAAAATAATAAAAAAAAATCCTGTTTGTCTAGTGAGTCAGAATTTTCCAGAATGGATCTTAATTCCACCAGGGTCAAAATTTTAGTGAAAAAACACTTGTAAATTTTCTCCAAACTTTTACATCTTCTGAATTGCTGAAATATTATAAACACAAAGCAAGCACAGAGAATACATTCTTTTAAAAATTAACAATCAGGATAAATATAACAGTTGGATAAAGTCAAAATATTCAAAATCAAAATATTTAGATTCTTTTCTGACCTGTAAAGAGATTTTACACTTTAGTTATGTATATATATATATATATATATATATAAAACTAAAATAAGCTAACTGGAGAATGCAGAACATATATAGCTTTTCCTCTAGAAATTTGCAAACCACTATTCTGACACATAAAGCATCTTTCCTTTTCTTCCCATTTCCCTGATAACAAACAAGCTATCAAAACAAGAACAAAAACCATCCCCAGTCAGGCTTGCAGTGTCTTTTTAAGGACATGGGTTTACATTACTCACTGTGCATGATGCATAGCCCCGGTAAATGGCACAGTCACTTTGCGGAGTCGAACAGCACTGGCCACAGGGAAGAATCAGGGAGTAGCTGCATATGCACATGCATTCGTGCTTCAAAGCAGAATGAGAAATAATGGACCAATGCTAGAATTCAGTTCATTAGGATTATTTTAGAGGAGCTTGAGTGTGTGTGCATGTGTGTGTGTGTGTCTTTTCACCATGTGGATTTACTGACTAACTGAATGGGACAAGTTTTAGACATTCCTAAAGCTAGACTTGATAAGAAACTGTACTGTCATGCGGAAAAGAAAAAAAAGCTTGATGTGCTGAAGTACCTAATTGTAGCTTTGGGCAGAAGCTAGTATTGTGTATATATTATTATTAAAAATATATATATATAAGGAGAAAAAATCTTTAAGAAGAGATGCTGAGTTCTGTGAAAAATTCTGGAGACACTGGGCCCCTTCACCAGGACAGCATAGAGAGAAGAAGCAAAAGCACAACTGAAAATTGGTAATTAGATGAGCAGTTGCAATCTGTGCATGAAGTACTCTATGCTGTCATACTGTATACAAGCAATCTTCTTCACTTTGAAAGGATTGTCTTTAAAAAGCAATTTGTATAAACTGGATTTCCACAAAGGTATATCTGTGGTTTGCTAGTTATTTACAAGAGCAACTTGCTTTTTCTTTCTTTCTAAGTTTGATACAAGTTTTGTAAAATTGAAAAATCATCTTTAAAAATAATATTTTCCTCTACTCCCCCCCCTTTTCTTTTTTTTTTTTCCTTCATCATGGTGGTGAAAGTATTTCTTGCTTATCTTTTTATTTTTATGTTAACTGCATGTTCTGTTATCTCCAGTGGCATAATCTATTTTTGATTCACTAATGTGTATTGCTGTGGGGAAGCTACTGTGTTTACGTTCATAATAATTAAAACTCAACACTTAATCATCTAATTTTCTCTGTTTTATATGTGAGAGATCTTTCTGTGTCTTTCAGCACATATGCATCAAGCTTTTTCTTAGCAACAAGGACAGTTTTCACTAGCATAAGGAAACAGTTACTTTGGACAAAGCCTGTCTTGATACATTCACCTAGGACCTGCCTCCTCATCGTGTCCGCCACTGCCCAGAACTGCAATGCATCACTCACACAGCGGCGAGATGGTGGCTGGTGAGTGATGTGCCGTGCAATCTCTGGCAGAGGCTGCTCAGCACAGATGTGTTGAGTATACTCCTCTGGGTTACCTTGCAGCCCTTCTCAGACTCTGTTTTTTTGTTTGTTTGTTTGTTTGTTTTTTCCTGACACACAGAATATCATGTGCTCTTGCTCAGGTGTCTGAAATAGTGGGAAAAAGCCCACCACAGAAGGAGGTCTCTGCAGTTACAATCCTAATGCAAATGTGCGAGATGGAGGAGCTCGAGTGTGTGCACGCATTCATACATGTAATGAGCAAATTCATTCTGCTCTACTTGTCAACATGAGGCCTAGACCAAGGGTTTATGTGACAGCCTGTTAAGTGCGAGTTATAAGTAGTTGATAACAAGATATTTCCCTGGAAATATTTATGCAACTTCAATTGAATAGTCCTGCCCGCTATTATGTACACTGTATATTGAATTATGCCTCAAATATGAATCTGCCAAAGCTAATATAATTGAAATTGCAAAGGCTAGTGAGTTGCGTGGAACTATCAATGCATGCATACCCTAATCTTGGTGGAGAGACGAGGGAAATCCAGGTTGGCAATGATCTGTCGGAAATTAGGCAGATACTACCTAGCTTCAGTTCTCAAAAGAAAATAAATAAATAAATAAATAAATAAATAAATAATAATAATAATAATAATAATTGCTCCTTACTAGCAAACTTTTTGAGATGATTTTGAGAAAGTAAACCCCTTTATTTGGACAACATGTAAACACCTAACTTGAAGGAACATAAGGAAGAGAAAACTCACTTTGCCTTACTGTAAATCAAGACTTTCCTGAGTTTTAGATCAATGGTGCATGTCAATCAAATATAAAAAACTATTTGCATTAAATATTTGCATATAGCATTACTGTTGTACAAGGCTTGTTTAGTGAAGCAACAATTGAATTTAAAGCAGCTTGATCTCCTTTAACCAGTTTTACCTGCAGTCATTTGTTTGTACATACAGTAATTTGCATCTGTCTGAATAATGAAACACCTCTAAAAATGAGTAAGGCTCTTCGCATAAGTTCTGTGAAGTTGTGTGTATTTCTTCTGGGCTGACTCTGCAAGAAGGCTTATAAGCCTTTTTGTGGCTACAAGCTGTGGTGGTTTTAGTCGAGTGGGCGGCCAACATGCACCTCAGCTGCTCTCTCACTCCTCCCCCTCCTCAAAGGGGAAGGCATAGAAAATACGACACAAAGGGCTCAAGAGTTAAGGATGGGGAGATTGCTCAACAATTATTGTGATGGGCAAAACAAACTCAGAGTAGGGAGACAGTAAGATTTATTGTCCATTGCTAACAAGCTAGAGAAGTAAGAAACAAAGGCAAGAAACCAAAAATGCCTTCCCCCCATCCACCCTCTTCCACCTCCTCCCCACAAGCGGTGCAGGGGAACGGGGGAATAGGGGCTTTGGTCAGTCTATAACGCTTTGTCTCTGCCGCTCCTTCTCTGTCACTCTCGTCCCCTGTGCTGTGGGGGTCCCTCCCACGGGATGCAATCCTTGCTGAACTGAGCCTGTGGGGGCTGCCTACAGGCAGCAGCTCTTCAAGAGCTGCTCCCACACGACTCCGTACCACGGGGTCCATCCATCCCCCAGGAGCAAACTGCTCCAGCACGGGTCCCCCACAGGCAGCAGCTCCCCCCAGACCCCCTGTTCCTGCGTGGGCTCCTCTCCACGGGCTGCAGCTCAGGCCCAGGGCCTGCTTCTGCGGGGGCTGTCCATGGGCTGCAGCCTCCTTCAGGCCACATCCACCTGCTCCACTGGTGGCTCTTTCACGGGCTGCAACATGGAGATCTGCTCCATGAGGGACCCATGGGCTGCAGGGGGACAACTTGCTCCACCAAGGGCCTCTCCACAGGCCACAGGGGACTTCTGCTTCAGCACCTGGAGCACCTCTTCCTCTCCTTCTTAACGGACCTTGGCGCCTGCAAAGCTGTTTCTCACTCCTCTCTCTCTCCCAGCTGCTGTAAAGCAGCCTTTTTTGTTATTTTTTTTCCCCTTTCTTAAATCTGCTCTCCCAGAGGCGCAAACAACATCGCTTATTGGCTTGGCTCTGGCCAGCAGCGAGGCTGTTACCTAACATAGGGCAGCTTCTAGATTCTTCTCACAGAAGCCACCCCTATGGCCCCTTGCTACCAAAACCTTGCCACGTATACCCACTACACACACATCTTTTCAGTCTTGGGGTATAGTTCCCATTTTTAGCAATCTGAGTGATGGTAAAATAAGGAATGATGGCTTTACTATGTAAAAGTGAAAAAGCAATACATTAAAATGGCAAAGAAGTGAAGTTAGTGAATAGGTTTTCTTGTTCTGTACACCAGCCAGGTACAGCATCTTCATACTGCACTTCGAGTGTTTGCCTCAGGGGCAGGAAGGGAGATTCTGAACTTGTAATGCAATGCTTAGACTGTAAGGTTTATGGTATATACATGCATATACATGTAATATATCTGTAGTTCATTCTGTTTCCTTCAATATGCAACTTAAATGTAGGTTGGAAAAAGTGTCACCTAAGTGTTTGTTTACCCAATATGGATAATGTTTTGGTAATGTCAGTTGTCGGCTAACAGTTAGCTTGAATCTTCCCTTAGTGCTGACAAAGCAGGTGTCATACAGCTTACACTGTGACTGCTGGGGAGCTCAGTGGTATTGAAACTTTTTTTTTCTTTTTTTTTCTTCTTTTCTTTTTTTCTGTGGGTTTGGTAAACCCAGAAAACTCTTGAGGGTGAGGAAGGTGGGCTTCTGTACTGCAGAACCTCTGGAGAGCCTGCCTGTCCTTGCACACAAATCGTCTCAGCAGGTGGGCTACGGGGTCTGCGAACATCCTGTTGTGTGTTGTGGTGAAAAACATTAGTGACACAGGGAGGGAGACTTACTTAAACCAGAATTAATGATGTAAAAATGGCTGGAATTTGGAATCTGGATTCAGTTTGCTAGGTCTACCTAGGTTTGGAGAAGGTATTGGTAGGAAGAGGATGGTGACAGGTCTGTAGTCAGAGTGTGCAAGGAACAAGTTGTGGGGAGCAGCAGAAATGCCAGACTGGCCACAGTCTTTATTGCTCTCACCTGCTTGTCACCTCCAGGTTTTCATACTGACATGCAGTAACTGGTGCTGTTCACAGGTCTTCTGAAATGGAACCGTATAGAGACCACACAGCCTGAAGATACAAAGGATGATTTTGTTTTCTCTTAGAGAGGATGGCTGGTTGGTGTCTGTCTTGTCTTTTTTAAAGCCTCAGTTCTAGAAAAAAGATGATAGCATTTTTTTTCCTGTGGGTTGAAGGAAACTAGTTCCTTCCTAGTTCAGCTCAGCACCTTGGAAAATAATGCTATTGATCCTTGACTCCCACTCTTAATTGTCAGTAGCTAGTGGCAATGTATGGTTTTGCTTCCAGATAATGGAGGAAAAGTGACATTTTCCCTCTTTTCTTATCTTTCCTTGGTGACCCCCAAATACTTTAAAAGTATGTAAAGAAACCCATTTTCACAAAAACTGAATAGTCAAAGAGATTTGTGGCATCCTGTGAAAAATGTGGGCACTAGGCCTGAGTCCTTTGGGTGCATTTTTTCTGCAACTTAATGATGATTAGAGTATCTCTAAGCCTAACGTGAAATATTACTGAAGAATAATTAAATTTTCTTGCTCAAATGCACAGCCATTTATAATAGTTATTATAGTTTCTGAATGTGTTTATTACAGAGAAATTGCTGAGAAGAAAAAAAAAATTTACTTGGCTCCATGGTGTTTCTGATTCAAGAAAAGCATCAACAACCTACTGTTGGGTTTATTGTACTTTTCATTAAAGCAGCCGGTATTGGCCATTCGCAGAACCATTGTTCTGATACAATACAGTACAATACATAAATTTCTGCTTGCCTGAGAAGCCATCTGGTTCTACCTCTGTTCTCAGTATTTTTAGCATTGATGAGAAATATTGTAATTCTTATGAATACTCCCAAAAGCTCCGAATCTTTCTGTAAGTTACAAATACTTAAATATATTTGTTTTTAGTCCAATTAATTTAATACGGAAGACTAAGTTAAAATTTAACTTTACCCCTAACGAAAAATGAAAAACTTTTAAAGCCTGGCCCTGAATGGGAAGGGAAAAATGCAGAAATTTATTCAAATTGTTTTTTGTTTTTTTTTTTTTCACTTTTAAATGGAACTTTATATAAATTTGGCCATAGAAGGTCAACTTTGATGGTTTCTCCAGCATTTTGCATCAAGGAATCATGAAGTGCTTTTTCACAGCTGCAGCAGGAATAATTATAGAGTAGAATCAGGTGGAGGGGTGTCCTCTTTAAACTGGACTCAGGCATGTCTTATAATCAAACCAAGAGAGATTAAAATGTAACTTGTCCCTTCACAGCTTGACAGAGTGGTAGCAAACTGTCGATTACAAGATACTCATTAAGACCCTTGCTCCGAATGTAAATGCAGCACTCAGAGGAATGTGTTGAGGCTGTTTGCTTTTTCAGGCACTGGTCACAAATCTCTGAAATTGCTGTAGTTAAAATTCTGCTAATGACTAGCTCAATTACTTTCAAAAGGGCTTTGCTTTTTCACAGTTTAAGATAGTTACCAAATCACCTCTTCTTTCTTCCTAGTTCCCTTAGTGTTTGTCTCCTTCCCAAATACAGTAAAGAACATTTCATAGTTTCAAGGGCATTCCTGGCAAAAGGTATGTAATAATATTAATTGCAGAATTCTCCAGGTACTTGTCAAAGTCCTGAAGAGATCAGCCTGTGCTGGCATTGTGCATTCAGATAAAGCTCTGCGAGCAGCGGGGTCCTTGGAGTTAGTACTGCAGCCAGTAAAACATGGACAGCCTACTGTGAATGGGCTGCCTGTCAACAGGGCTGTGTGCACTTACAGAAGCTGCTGGCCATTTCATTTTAGATCTTACGTAAGGTTTTAGGGCATGTCCTACTGCTTCTTGACTAAATATCATGGTAGTGGACAGAAAGGACAGAAGCAGTCCACTGAGCATTAAGATGACAAAAACTGTTAAGACATTAAACAAGTCAGCATTGATAGAACCACACACTTGGGAATTTTATGTTGAAAATTATATTCTAGAATGAGAGTTTAAGTGTTGCGTGCATTCAAAATAGACTGATCTGTTTTGCAGAGCTGATTGTTATTCATATAACATTCAATAACATTCTCTCTAAATAATAAATTAGATACAGGTTATTACTGGAGATGAGAGAAGACCTATATTGAATTAATTGACCAATGTTTTCAGTTTTAAAGGAGTAAAGCTGAGTCATGATGATGTCTAGATGCTGGATGTTATAAAAATATTCATTCTGGAAGCTCAGGCTGTTGCCTCCTTTCGATCTGTGGAAGAAGAATGCAATTAAAGAAAAGAGGGGCAGAAAGCTTTTAGGGGTGCTTTCCCAGAATGGTACTTCAAGGCACTCCACAAGGTTATGGGACAATTTTGACCTGTTCCAGCAGCTGGCTAGGACAAATTATGTGGCTTAATTCAAGATTTAATCTCACCTGCTCTTCATCTCTTAAAGCTTTTCCATGAGTTTGGACAGATGTGACTAGCCAACAGGAGCCGATTGATAACAGTGCTGTCGAGCTGCCAACTTTGGGAAATTTCATACTCTTTTAAGGGGTTCTAATGAAGAACATGAGACTCAAAATATCCTTTGTATTTGGACCTCTGATTATCTTCGGTTTGAAATTCTAAGTCTAGTATAGGTCAGTGTATAATTTTGATTAGATATAAAGAAGAAATTCTTTACTCTGTGAGTGGTGAGGCACTGTCACAAGCTGCCCAGAGAAGTTGTGAATGCCCCATCCCTGGAAGTGTTCAAGGCCGGGTTGGATGGGGCTTTGGGCAACCTGGTCAGGGAGGTGTCCCTGCCCATGGCAGGAGGGGGTGGTACGAGATGATCTTTAAGGTCCCTTCCAACTCAAACCATTCTATGATTCTATGGATACTCTCTAAGTAGTGCAAGAACTTTTAGTGCCTGCATTAACCTTTGAGTAATATTAATGATCTCCAAAACCTACATAATTTACTGTGTAGAAGAACTGCTTTCTGTTTTATTCTGGTTGGCTTCAGATTATTGGGACTTGGTGTTCTGACTATCATTGTTCTTCTTATTTCCCAGCACTTACTCAAAAATAAATTTGGGTTTCTCAAAACTGGTGTCTAAGTGTGTTCAGCCCTCTAAAATGTCACTTGTCATTTGCATATTTCTTATAACAATTTTAGCCTTTTAGCCTTCTTGAAAAAGAATCCTGGAAAAGACCTCATTTCTTTTCTTCCATACACGTCCATTTTCTTTTTCAGTACTAGTACAACAAACTTCACGTTCTTTCAGATTGGCTTCAGTAATCATGGTGCATAGTTTACACTTCTATATGAAGAGTTCCCCCAATTTCTAATTAAAGCATTAGAGGTAGTGAAATCAAGAGAATATGAAAATTCAAACCTAATCCCATGGATAGAGTGTTATTTAGGAAAGAGCTTACTTCGAGAACAGGAACATACAGAAAGTTTATTTAAGGAAAAAAAGAAAAAAAAAAGGTTCATTAAAGGCACTGTTTAAATCAGTCTTTCTCTCTTTCTGATCAGCATTCATCACTTACAATACAGATACAATAATTAAAAGAAAATTCTTGTTTTTTTCAAAATGTGCAATGAAATTTGTGTGTATTTTTCAAAGCAGTTATTCTCCTTTATTTTATGTGGTGATAATATATGGATATCTTAGCCCAGTTATTTGGATAGCGGTTACCAAGAGGAAACACCATATCATTTACTGCATTAATGCTACAACTAATTGATGGTGTCATTTTTATTTTAGGATATAGCCATTTCTGCTCTCTTAGAAAATGGAAGTAATATGATAATTGGTGCTGAAATTATTGCTTATAAAATGCACACAGATTTAGTGGGTTTACTGAATTGCTCTGTGACAAGGAGGCCTAAGACACCATTAGGGACCTTTCCATTTTGTTTTATGCAAATATGTAAGAGGCAATGCATTCAAATCCACACAAAATCAGCAGTAAATGTAAGTAGGAAAAGTGTCACTAAGAATTAATTGTTCACAGCTTTTCTATAGTTTAGAGAGAGGGACAGGGCTAGATCTGTTGGGTCCTACTCTTGCTGTCTGTCCTGTGCTGTACGCACTTTCCCATAGCATTGTTTTTGTTTTTTTTTTTAAGCAGCTGTTACTGGATTATGGTTTGAAGAATATGTATATATTGTGAGGATATTCTGGAGTCTTTGAAGAGACTCTGTGTAGGCATTTTTTCTCTGCTTATTGAAGAGTGAACATTAGAATAGCAACATGATGCAGCAGCAAGAGCAAATTCAATATAATCTCGAAGTCACTTACAATGATGTGAACATTCATTTTTTTAAAACAAAAACATGCCATAAAATGAAACTCTTTACCATACTATAGATATATTATTAATGCCTAAATTTAAATTGAATCCTCTTTCTTCCGAACACTTCTGAAACTGGAACAATTTTAGATTAGAGATAAAAAAAAAAAAAAAGAAAGTAAAATTTCAGTATTAACCAGTAATAATAAAAGATGTCCAATTTATTTACTTTGAGTCTTTCCATATTGCATAGTGTATGCTACTGTGAAACCAGAGTGTATGTAAATAACTACTTTTCAGTCAAGATTTTCATAACATTTGTGAAGGAAAATTAAAGGCTTTAAAAAAAAAACTGTGATGTTACTTAATTAAGGAGAATACCTAGATTATGCACATGAACATTCAAATAAACGAATGTTGTGCGTTATATTCACTTTTCCTTGAGAAATAAAGCTTCTGTCACTAGCAATCGAAGAGACTAAGCTTCTTCTGCAGGAAGGAGTACATGAACAGGTGGGTAAGTAAAAAGACATAAAATAATGGGTTGTCCTTCAAGACTTTTTGTCTTTTTTTGTCTTATAAATGGACAGTTGCAGATTGTTCTAATTTACATAAATGTTGCTTGTAGATGGATTAATAGACATTTTTCAGTAGTCATAAAGAAAAAATTGCTATCTCAACCAATTAAAACCTTACCATATTTCAAATTTAAGGGGAAGAGAAGAGAAACTGTAATTTCTGTATGGGATTGAAACATTTAAATGTACATGTTTTAGGTCTTTTCTGCTTAATATGTCCAAAAAGTGTATCAGCACATACTGGAAAGGTGATGGGAAAGAGGAAGTGGGACTTTTGGCCAGACCAGAGATCATGTGGTCAAATTGCTGGCTTGAACCAGGACTCTCAATAAGATCCCATGGTCATCACTCACACAATTAGTTTGTGCTTTAGTGGCAGATGTTGGTGTTCAATGCAGAGAACACTTCTAGCTCTTTGGAGTACAGGACATTGGGATTTTAAGGCAAAATGTTTTACAATAAATTTGTAGGACTTGAACCAAACACATCTGGTTCTAAGACTTCATTTGGATCACAGAAACACCCTGAAGTCTATTGCACCACGTGGACTCTCTGGCACAGTATAGCACCTACCTGTCTCTGAAAAAATAAATGCTGCCTGGCAGAAGGAAAAAAACATCAAATTGATTCAGCAACTCTTTGTGCAGATCTTTGATTTCACTCAGAAACCTCTGAAGTATAGTTAGTCTTAGATCCTTTTATACTTGACACTGAGAAGGCAGCATTTCCTTTCCAAGGCTCATAAATGTAAATTGTTGCGGCAATGACACTTCTGCCATTTAAGCCTATGGGTTTCTGCCTTCTTAGTTGTTAGCCAAGTTAAAGGATTGTGATCTATGAAGTATCTGTAAAAGTGATGCTATAAAGCTCCCTACAGGTCGGGTCTTAGAAAACATGTCATCGTTATGGTTGCATATTCATGATCTCTAGGTAGCAATGCTTTTTTACCAGTATTTCTTCTTACTGACATCTTCAGTTAATACAGAATCTGAGCACTGCAGTCCTCTGTTTGCATGTGAAGCAGATCACAGGGTACAAATTTCTAGGCAGAATCCTATACACTGCCAATAGGGGGTAAATTGCCTTTCATTGTTATGTGAAGCTGAAAATTGTGTATATCCTTCTCTAGGAAAATCTAAACTTAATGACCTACACTGTTTTTTTTTATTGCGTCTTTAAGCATGTTCAGATACTCTTTTTACATTACCAATAGGATTCAAAAATGTTTGTAGTGACCTTACTATAACTAGATGCATATAAATGAAATCAACCGTCAAGTGAGAACAGTCTTCAACATTATTTACGGGGGTACTGGATGACATAAGTACATTATTTTACAAGATATTAATGAGCCTCACTGAGTTTCAGCACAGACTCCATGGACTGGATATGTGTTTAAATTTAAAATGCTACAAAACAGAAATAGTCATTTTCTTTCAGGAATCATGCCTAGAAGCTTGCTGGGAACTTTTCAGGTAAATCTAACCTGTCATTTGGAGTCATTACAGTAGACTGACATAACGAAAAAGAGCTAAAGTGGCATATAGGCAAATGAAAAACTACCTGATGACAAACTTTGGATTCATTGTAACCTCTAGACATGACCAAATTACTTAATGTGTTACAAATAAACATCCTGAATTAGAGTGTTAGATGACATTAAAATCATCTTCCAAGGAAAACATAGTAGAATGTTTTTAATTTATTGCTGTTTGTTTACGTTAGGACATTAAATATGTATATATATATTTATTATTATTTTCTAATCTGGGAAAATGGTACTGAAGTTACAGCGCTGAGATACAAGACAGAGTACCCGAGAAGAATGTAGCTTTTATCTCAACTTTGCAAAGAGTAATTTATTTATTTATTTATTAACTAAAGAAAAGAGGAAGTTTTTCTTGCAGCATGACTAATGGTGCTAAAACAGGAAATAATGAGGAAAATAGTGTAATCCTTGGTCCTTGTAAGATCGCCACTGAAATAACAGTATGTTCTGTGCCATAAGTAACTAAGTGATTTTGCTTCTCAGAACCTGTATGTGGGATCTCTATGCAGGAAGTCATTCCAATGATAAAGAACACAATGATATGTCCTTGGTAAAAACTATGCAAAAAAAATGAAAACATGACAAAGTATAATACTCTGTCCTCGGCATTATGTAGGTCTGTGGCTGTTCACTTTGGATCTCTGATTAAAGTTTAGTGATTGCCAGTAGGCATCATAAAATTAGAATTGTAATTGCATTTATTAGGATAAATGAGCATTTTTAGAACTTTGTAGACTTTCAACAAAACTGAATATACTTTATTAAAGGGAAAATAATATTTAGAGACTTTTAGATCAAAAAAAATAGTTTCCACTAGTAACTGGGGATAGTAAACTCAAAAGTATATGGTATTCCACAGTACTTTTTGCATTTAAACAACATTAAGGTGCTTCTTTTTCTTCTCTATTTTGTGCTGTAGGAAAGAGATCTGACTTGACTGTCTTTCAGGTATAGGGTATGCCTAGTTATTGGAATTAAATTAAATTTCCAATTTTAATTTTCTTCGTAACTTTTGTCAAACTATACAATGATTTTGTTCCTTTATCTATTTCCTTTAAAAGTATATAAAAAAAAAACTTTTATCTGGCTCGTCTGTTTATGCAAGCCTTGCCAAATAATAGTGTTCTGTCAGTGACATGAACTTTTTCAGAGTTCCTAACATTATTTAAAAATACATAAGGATGAAATAGAAAAGTGGTGATGTTAACCTTAAAAAGTTTTGTTATTTCAAAAATGGTCATATGGAAAGAAAAGTATTTGGATGTATACTTTATAATGAAATGTAATAAAAGTACAACATAAAGTTGTCATAAACATGAAAATTTATATTGTAATTGACAAAGGAAGAAGGGATTAAAAAAAGTTTTTGTTGTTCGTTGTTATAATAGTTTATTCATAGCATGACAAGACAAGATAGTTGAATACACATTCATACACCATAAACAGAAATGTCAACAGCTGAGCAAAATTTACCACCATCTAGATCTCTTACTCTTATAAGGACTGTGGAAGTAGCACAGACATGAAACAGAGGCAAACAGTCTCTGTTTCTAAGAGTTAGAAAAACAAATTATGTGCTTCTTTTTATTCAAACGGCTGTCTGAAAATTTTAGTTTTGCGTAATGAATTTACACCATTTTTATCAAATAATTTATCTGAATTTAGCAGGAGAAAAATATATACCAGAAATATCTGTGGGATTGAATGGCTTTTCTCACAGTTTTTATTAAATTAACTTTAAAAAAAAAACAAACCACTTACTACTTTATTAGTCTTAACATTGACTATATGTGTTGAGCATTGATACTTCTTTTATTTCCATTGCAGTATATACAGAGATTAAAAAATACTGATTTTGAAACTTTCCTTTCAATAAATATCTGCCTTTCTAGTGAGACTCATTCATTTTTCTAACATGTTCTCTGCATAATTTTCATGGTCAGGAGTAGCTCTGTGGTGGCCTTAAGTAAAAATTCGCCTTAGCTGCTTCTACTATTTCTTTCTCCTGTCATTTCCTCAGGTACTGAAGTACTGAAAGAGAAAAGACTAAGCTTACAGAAACTGCCGAGCAGTTCACCTGCGCTGAAACAAGTCCCAAGAGATGTCAATAACCTTTGCAGAAGAGATAGTAAAGGGCAAGATGTTGACGGTAACTCTCAGGTTAGCAGTCTTCTTATCAAGAGCTGCAGTAATGTCTTGGATTATACACTCCATTTGCTCTCATTGAAAATGCAGACTCCAGGCATATCACGTACTTAATATTCAGCAACAGTGGAATGACTGCGTCTTACAAGAAGTTACTCTGTCTTACAAGGAAATGCCTATTAACAATGTGTTAAGCAGAACTCAGAAGGAGAAAAGGACATCTGAATTATGAAAATCCAGTCTTTCCATCATGTTACAGCAGTAATACTCATAAGCAAGTCAGTCTTTCTTCAGCAAGGCTAACTCCTAGCTCATATACAAGACAATGACTTCTTTACCTAGCTTACATTGACAGCAATATTAATCCTTGTATTACTAAAATAAGCACTCCATTTTCACCTTGTTGTCTGAAAAGATTACAATACAGCTTTTTACAGAAGTTGAGCAATGAGAGCAGCAGTCCCCATCTCTCTGCACTGCTGTTTATTTCAACTTTAAATTCCTTCAAGACCTAATATCAAAGAAAGCAAACTCATTAAAAAGACCAATCTGGCTGTGATGAGGGAAATCCTTAGTTAATAATTAACTGTATATTATAGGCAGTGTTGTGACCTAACCTTGTTGTAGATTATGAGGCTTTTTTCTAAATGGAAAATACTGTGGAGAAGATAGAGCTGATAGTATCGGATTGTGCTTTTTGGAAAATATAAGTATGTGGCATTCTTAATTCACAAACTGATCATAGATATTAATCTTGTCTTTCTCTGTAAGATGGTCAATGATTGAAACAAGATGAATTTCTGAGTTAATGAGACACAGTGTATAGTGTTAGAATTTTTTTCCTTTCTGCTCTTTGAAGCCTCCATAACTGTGTTAAATATTGCAGCTACTGCATTCTTGTAAGCTCTACTACATTTACAGGAGGTCAGGATGTTTCATCTTGGATTCTTTATTTTTTTATTTTTCTTTGCTATCTTGAAACTGCAGTGATCAATTCTGTGTTTTCCACAAGTGAATTTTAAGGTTAGTTTTCCAAAAGTCTGATTTTCTCCTTTCCTACAATTATAAAATCCTTCTTCTGACTAGAGTCAAACCCTGACTTTGTGGTATCTTGCAAGCATTTTTGCAGGAAGGTGGTGATGTGATGAATATAAAGAGAGAGCTCCAGATAATATTTCTTTTCCATTTCTGTTACATCTGCATTTCCTTAGATAAGCTAATTTGGTGTGAAAAAGGACAAATGACTCTGCATGCCGTGGGCAGAATAAATGTTGGATTAATAGAGTCTAGGAAACATGCTTCTTTTACGTTGCTGATGTAGCCTATAAAATACAGAGGAACAGTGTTGTATTTTGCAGACTCAATATAATTGCAATTTCTAAACAGTTGGGAAACGATTTTTTCCAACAAATGTAATGAGTTTTAGAGTTAATCTTTTACTGCATAGTACCCATAAGAAACTAGTAATAGAAAGGTTTTCCCTTCCAGATCAAACTAGAGTCTTTTCAGGACACCAGCTTTCAAATCTGGAAAATTAGTATTCCTTTCATGCCAGTTGCACTTCGTTTAATAAGAAATCCTGTATTATCAAAAGTAGAAGTCATCTATCCAATTTACTCTACCTCATAATCACTTCTCTACTGAAGTGTTCATATTTGCATAAAATGTTGAAAGATTTTTATAATGCAACTTTTTTCATATTTTCTCTCCTGTGCAAGGAAATAGCAATCATTTTAGTAAGCATTTGTGGCAATTATATGAAGACATTTGAGATCATGTTATAATGTGTTCTAACTTTTCAGTGATTTAAATGAAGTTGAATTTCACATTCTTCATTTACTGTAGGGTGCAAATCGTATCAGTGATTTAAATAGATTAGGAGACTGTCACTGTAATAGAGAACACTAAGGACACAAATCACTGCAGGTGAGTTGTGTTCTGTAGTCTTCAATACTGTGGACAGTTCTTAACATGATGAAAATCTGTACTGAATAATGTATCACAAAGCAAAATTAAATTAAGTAGGAACCATACATGACAAAACTAATGTACTTTTGCATTTAGGGTAAAGGCAATTCTGCTCATTTCTATGACATACAGGAAAAAATGTAGGAAATTGAGGTGAAGGTAAATGCATTTTAATTGAACTTTAGGAATCCACAAAGACCTGGTTAATACTGCTTCATGGATGTGTCATAAATACATTCCTGGGAATATTAAAATATGTACACTGTGTTTTTATCTGTCATTTATACTTTGTGAAATGCTATTAGGTTACAGAAACTGTATCTGTAGTTTATTTATTATGGTATATTAGTGGAAGTGTTTTCAGCTCTTCTACAGAATATTTCTCTGTTTATACAAAAAATGCTTTCTTACATATTTTCACAAGAAAGTTTCAGATTTGATAGTATATGGTTAAACAATAAGACAAATAGTTTCCAGCATTTGATATTCCAAAGCCAGAAATCAGTAGATTTCGGAGATTTCAGAGTGTTTTTGAAAGCAGACACTTTGCATAGATATATTCTATTTTTTTATGCAAAACCAGCTTCCTTGGGGGGGGGGGGGGGGGGGCGGACAGTGAGTAGAATTTTTGGCAAATTTGAAGATTTTGAGTTTGTAGAGGCACTCACAGTTGTTGAATACAAGTTGAACAATCTGTAGTCCTATAAAAACTGCAGCCAAGAACCTTCCCGGTTCTTCAGCTGGAAAGCAGATGCATTTATCTGGGACCCTCCAATGTGTGATTTTCCAAATAAAGTTTTAAGTGGAAGGAAGTGGATGTCTTGAGTTAACAAAATAAGGAGGACAACAAGTGACTTAAAGAACAGTATTATACGCTATGATGGATGCTTAGACCATGTTTCTCTGCCATGTATCAACATATGATCCCAGAAAAAATAGTTTCATTTTATTGTGTTTAATTTACTCTTTGCAGAAATTAAGCTCATCTTGTTTTAGTTGAGAGGGTATACCATCCAAAATGGGAATCTTCTTTGTACAGTATCAGCAACATCTAATGCAGGTATCTCCCAATTCCTGCCCTGCTTCTGGTCTTCTTCAGTAGTGACTTCAAAAATTGTATGCAATATAGTTTTGAAGAATGATACTGTTTTGCATAGGAATTGCTTTACTGTTTGGCTATGCATGTATCAGGCTACAGTTTTATATTTGTTTTTAGAAGCAAAATGAAAAATAATGTGACTGCATAAATTGATTTATTCCCATTTAGCCATTTTATGAGAGTGTTAGACAAATGTGCTTCATATTAGATATTGGTTGTTGGGAATTGATGTAATAAAATGCTTACTGTGCTTAGGTACTAAATGGAGGAAAATTGAAAAATGGTACTCGGTATTTTCTTCATAATACAGGGTAGTATGAGTTTCACTGCTGTGTTCATTGACTTCAGGACCAAACTGTGAATAAATGAATAGCATATGTTTAACGCTTTTCTTTGGAGATGAATCATGGTTTATAAAACTGACCTCTGAATTCCTTTGACTGTTTTTTTTGTTGTTTTTTTGTTTGTTTGTTTTTTCCCCCAGTAAAATTAAAGAAAGTAAACAGTTGTGGGTTTTTTCTTTTTTTTTTTTTTTGAAGAAAGTCTTCAAAAATACATGCTGTATTTCAAAAAGCTGTAAATAGATGAAAAATTAATTAGTGTCATAAGACGATGAACAAATACAGAGTTCTGAAGAAGTCTAAAATTTAAGAATTCAATCCTACCCCAATACCTCCAATCATTTGAAAATCCTACTTTTACAAGATTAAAAATCCAACAAATCCTACAATACTAGATCTCAAAAATTATTCAGGACATGCAGTTTGGAAACCAAAAAACCTCTAAGAGATTTTGGTGATCCATTTCCCAAGGACTGCAGATGCCTTCTTACTTTTGAGTTTTGTTGGATTCAGAGAAGATGGATGATTCTCAAATGAGATTTGAAAGAAGAAATTAATTCCATGGAGATTCTGGAGTTTCAGACTACCCTGTTCCTTCATAGTTTGACCTGTGTTTCTTGATATATGGTTAGTTTAATAATATTAATTTAGGTGTTTAAAACAGAATACTCTCTGTAAATATTAATTTAATTCCAGACCAGTCACATCATTAGTCTAAACCAAGAGAATGTAAGGAGTGGTTGACTGAAGACACAAAGTCATGGCTACCTCATGGTCATATGCCAACTCCTTATACTATTGGAAAGGAGTTAACTGCTTTTAAAATAAGTATGGTAGTCTGTTTACTACTGTTCAGGAAAGAGTAAGTTTAATTGTTATGTTTGAGTTCCTGTAAGATTTTTCTGCAATTTAAGAGTTTCAGACTTAAATAGCTTAGATCTTCTTCCATATTTGTAGGAACTGAGCATTGCTATAATCACTTGTAAAACATGGTAGATTGTGTATGTTGTGTTGCTTTGCTTGGGAGAGGGATTTGGGTTCAGAATCTCAAGCTAGCAAAGGCAGAAGGTTTCTATACAGGATTTGCATTGGATAGTGGGAGGATTTGGGAAGTAGGGTGTTATTTCATTCTGTGCATAAAATATGCCTAAACAAAGATTAACATGTCCAAGAAGCTCTAGAATGATGCATGCTTTATAGACCTCACTACAATATCTTGAATATTTCAGTGTACATGCCTTTTACGGAAATTACCCAAATATATTGCTGATGAAGGTATAACATGCATGAAATAGCTAAAGATTACAGATTTGGTTTAGCTAGAACCTAAGTGAAACCCTGGAGCATTTTGGACCTTAACAACTTATCTCTTGTGATATGTAGAAGGTAGTAGCTAACTAATAACATGCAGAATAACTTATTTATATATATATATATATAAATATAAAGAGAGTTAAAGAGAGTTCTTAAAAGCTTTTTGATGCTTCCTGTTGCTCTTTAGCACAGAAACATCAAGCTCCTTTTGCACAAAATACCTATTAAGCATGATTACCTCAGTTTGATGTTTAGAGGTATGAATTCATAGAATTTATAGGAGTTAAGTGGTTATGTTCAGTCTCTGTAGACACATTTCTCTGTGCTGACTTGGTATACTGGGTAATGCTCAGGCTGTCCCATACATTTTGGAAGTACTTTCTTCTGATTTGTAAAACTGATTCTGATTACAAAATTTAGTTGTGTTTTACAGATGGATTTACAGTGTGTTCTAAATGATTTTAGCTAAGGTAAGAAGCTTCTTATGCTCTTGTTTTTTCTTCCATGAGTCTTGCAATTTTCTACTCTGTTTATGTCATCTGCAGTTTTTCAGATGGGTTGATCTCTAGGCAATCAACCATATTCAAAACACCTGCAACGTATATAGTGATAAGAGAGACTGCTCACTGAAAGATGTAAGTCTATCAGTACCTGAAGAGAAGGGTAAGATTATAGAATCTCCTGCATATGCAGTAATTAACTGATTGACTAGATTTACATAGGGAATATTTGCAGAAACCATTATTTGCTATGCATTCTAATCCTGGTATGAACAGCACTTTGCTGAACATTCAGTTGAAAATAATCTCGACTCCTTCATCTAATTTAATGAGTATAAGATTGCATTAAGGTTATTCAACTTTTCTATTTATTTTAGTACTGGCTCAACTGTGTTGCTCAGGTTAATTTACTTCATTACAGGGAGTGAGATGCAGTCTGCAAGTGCTAGCACCCAAAAAAATTCATATGAAATCACACTGAGTCTGCTTGGTTTTGGTTTCTAGACGATGTGCATGTGGCAGAGGAAGCTTACCCAATTCTAAGACAGAATGCATAAGCCTTGAATTTCAGAAGAAGAGGATAACGTTCTCTCTCATTTGAGGTCTTTCTCTATCAGCTTTGGGATGTGTCTTATATGCACTTCTTGTCCATTGTCTTATGTCAACTGATCTGACCTGACACTTGGCAGCAGAGACAGTATGGACAAAGGCTCACCTGTTAGCTGAGAAATTGTTCTGAGCTGTCATTATGAAAAGAGAATTTAACTGTTCCAGGCCTGTGAATACATTTAGACTTTATTTGCCAGTGTTATAAAAGAAATGCATGAGGGAAAAAATTAATTGAAAAAAATAAAATAAAATATGGGGGTTTTGCACAAAAACCTTGTAGGAAAACATCATATGCCAAAAATCTAAGTATAATTCAGTTAGATCAATTCTGCATTAAAAAACAGAATATTCACTGAGGCAGTCAGGAACTCTCTTCCATTTCATTGATGCTGCAGTGTAACTGTTTAGGTCCAGATACTATGAATTCTTCCATTGCGTTTGGAGTGTTGAGAAAATGTGAGCATGAGGATGGACATAATCCCTAGTACGCTGGCAAGTATGACTTCCCTGTCCATATAGAGCCAGGCTTTTAAGACCCAGAATGCATTTTGCCTATATACTTGAAACTTTAAAAGGTAGTCTCAGACTTTTTCATCTATATACTTTCTGCATTGTAGTTGAGAGCAGGGTAAAGATGTTTTATCTAGCTTTTTAATAAACAGAAGACACTGTGGCCTTTTCAAATTTCCTTTGATTAAGCGTGTAAACAAATTTATGGTGACTAAAAAGGTGAACTCGATATATTCCTTTTTTTTTTAATACTATTAGAGTGTAGCTGATTTTATTCAGAAAAAAAAATGAAAATCAGAAAAAAATGCTGAGCTAGTAGGAGTGAATATGATAATGATCACAATTATTTCAAACTATTTGTATTTGATCCTGATTGATCTTCTCTAGCTGTTGCCAGTCTGTATTATTTGAAGAAAACTGCCCAGTAGCAAAGAAGGGAGTTGTCTCAGAAATGTGTTGTGAAGGCAGGGTGACAGGAACAGAAGTCTGAGCCTGAAACACAAACAGACATCAGCACTGGTATATATATTACATTCTGTATCTCATGTATAGCACTTCTCACAGCATATTCATGACTTTGCTGTTGGCTGAGCATGGTTTAGTACAGCTTTGTACCAAGACAAGAGGGCCAGTAGTTCCTGGTTTGTTTGTTATAAATCTTAAATTCTATTGTTAATTAAGAAGAAGTTTCAATGATGTCACTGTTAACTGTACTTGTGTTTTCAGCAGCAACAGATGTACTGTGAATTAAACATAAAGCACATGTCTTCATTAACTTCTTAAATGCTCTTCAGGACTGACTGCAAATGCTAATGTAGGCTTAGAAAAGGATGAACTGAGAAGGCACAGAGAACTGGTATCATCTTTGGATCTTTAGATTTTTTCAACCCAAATGATTCTGGTCTAAGCCCACCATGACATAAATGTGTAAATCAGTTGTAAGTTGTCTCTACCTTACAATTACATAAATATGCCTCATCATTGCATTGGTTACTCTCAGACAACTGATGGCATGAAATTCATTATTAGGAAAAGACGGGTTTATTGATTTAATAAAGTTCAGTATGAATGGTTTAATTTTTATTCAGATATATTTCTAAGATGTTGCTAACAGACCTGATTAGCAGGTAAAGACTTCTTGGAAGAGTGCTAGAGTGAAGTCAGGAGGGACACAGAGGATTATGGAGAAAGTACCAAATGTGACATACTCATCATCTTTCAGAAAAGAAACAATCCACCTTCAGTGAATTTAAAACACATACTTTTTAAAATACATATTTAAAAGAAACTTTATAACAAAGAAAAACACTTGCTGTTAAACAAGAGCAGCTCAAGAGCAGCTTTATATTAGAAAATTGACTATTTTTGTACATGCAATGCCAGAGGCATTAGCTTATTTTAGGAGCATTGTTTGACCTTTCTAGATAACAGTTCCACAGTGATACAAGTCAGACTCTGATAATTACTTAGAGTGGAAGTATAGCATGATTTTACATGCATCTGTTTTGGAATCTAATCAGTAGTCTTACTATCCATCATCAACAATAAATAATATTATGCCATATCAAATAGTTTATGTAAAACATTAAATGTTTGAAGGTCAATAAGTTTTAAAAGCTGGTATTCAGAAGCAAAGAACATTGTGTTTTAAGTTTATTTTCTAATATTACTAATGTCATCTAAAATTGCAATTTGCTTAACGTGGTCCATTTTTTTGGTACTGAATGCTTGGAAGACACTAAATGTACACATAGATTTCTTGGAAGTGCTGCAGAACTAGAAGCTGAGGGGAATGTGTGAAAATAATTCCTCAAATTTATCTCTAAATCATAAGTGCATAGGAGCTGACTGATTGTACAAACATTATGATCAGATGGGCAAATTTTTAGCATAAAATTAATGTCTTATAAAATACACGGGTTGGCTTAACTTTTTTTTTTTTTTTTTAGTAGAAGTAATCTCAAGTTACATAAAATGACTTTTTTTTTTTTTTTTTTGAGTAGAAGAAGCATTTGCCATGGCTGTATTTATTTATTTTTAATTCTCATGTTAGGCAAGCAACTTAATTCATGTTTTATAAAACACCATAGACAGCTGTAGTAGAATACAAATAAAAATAAAATT
The DNA here is from genome assembly GCF_013377495.2 of Cygnus atratus. NCBI lineage: Eukaryota > Metazoa > Chordata > Aves > Anseriformes > Anatidae > Cygnus > Cygnus atratus. The sequence continues at coordinate 70,801,424 of NC_066396.1, forward strand.
TAGGACGTTTTGTTGAACTCGAAAAGCAATGCAGATTCAAACCCTGGCTCAGTATCCAAGTCCAGATGTTAGGAAGAGTTCTACTCCCTGTTGCAAAAGACCACTGTGTATCCCTAGGGAAAGAAACCCAGTATTTTCTAGGCACATGGCCTAGAAAAGCTGAGAATCAACAGATTCTGTGCAAAGCCACTATCATTTGTAGTAAGGGACTGACGTTTGTCATATTTCTTTGAAGATGATGTAGAATTTCACATACAAAGTGCTTTAAAGCAACATTTTCTAAGTGCAGAATAACTCTAATGCACTGACCTTAATTTCACCCTTATTTATTAACCTAAGAAGAAGAAGACTCATTATGTTCTCTCCTGCAGAAAAGAAATCCACTGGATAGGTGAATAAATAGCACTGAATATAATTTGTTAATATGCAAATGTTTCTTTCTGTTTTCTAAAATTTAGAGTCATAGAATCATAGAATACCCTGAGTTGGAAGGATATTCTCCACACAGAGAATATCCACATCGATCCTCAAGTCTGACTCCTGCCTCCACACAGGACCACCCAAAAATCAGACCGTGTGTCTGACAGCTCTGTCCAAATGCTTCTTAACCTGTGGCAGGCTCGGTGCCGTGACCACTTTGTGCCATGACCACAGGCTCCCTGGGGTCTGTTCCAGTACCCTCTTGTTGAAGAATATTTTTCTGATACTGAACCTGAGCCTTCCCTGAGTGCCGTGCCATTCCCTCAGGTCCTGTCACTCTCACCAGAGAGCTCAGCGCCTGCCCCTCCGCTCCCCTCATGAGGAAGCTGCAGGCCGCCATGAGGCTTCCCCTCAGCCTGCTCTGCTCTGGGCTGAACAAACCAAGGGACCTCAGCTGCTCCTCATACGTCTTGCCCTCACCATCTTTGGTGAGCACGATGCCTTCACCATCTTTGTTGTCTTCCTTTGGACACTCTGTAACAGTTTTACGTCTTTCTTATATTGTGGCACCCAAAACTGCACACAGTGCTAGAGGTGGAGCTGCACCAGCTCAGAGCAGAGCAGGACAATCCCTTCCTTCGACTGGCAAGCCAGGTTTTGCCTGATGCACCCTAGGATGTGGTTGGCACTTTTGGCTGCCAGGGTAAAATGTTGACTCATGTTCAACTTGCTGTCAATCCAAACGTCCAGATCCATTTCTATGGAGCTGCTCTCCAACCTCTTATTCCCCAGTCTGTACATATATCCAGGGTTTCTCTATGCCAGGTGTAGAATCTGGCACTTAATCTTGTTATTCAAGGTCAGTGATTACCCAGCCCTCTGATTTGTAAAGGTCTCTGCAAGGCCTTGCTACCCTCAAGGCAGTCAACAGCCCCTACCAATTTAGTATCATCTGCAACCTTACTTAGAATACCTCCAAGTCCTGCATCTGGGTCATTTATGAAAACATTAAAGAGAACTGGCCCTAAAATGGAGCCCTGGGGAACCCCACTGGTGACTGGCCACCAGCCTGATAAAACCCCATGGTACTATAACCCTTTGAGCCTGATCCATCAGCCAATTGTTCACCCACTGTGTTAATGTATTTATTTATTTGTCTAGATGTATGCTGGACATATAGTCCAGAGGGATACTTTGAGAAAAATCATCAAAAGCTTTGCTGAAATCCAAAAAGATGACAACAGCTGGCTTCCCTTGGAACACTTCTTATGATGTAATTTCTCTTCATCAATTTTAAGGCTTACATTAACATATATTCTAACTGTTGACAGCCTCCTTTACCTCCATGTTCTTTTCAGTTTACAAACTGAAAGCTATAATTAATGTCAAATTCTACTGAAATCAACATGTTTATAATTTATCCAAGTGGATAAGACTGGATGGAAGAGTGTAGCATTTAGGGAAACAAGGTTTTTAGATGAACATTAGGAGTATACATTTCTGACTTAGGCAGTAGTCATAACGCTTGTACTTCTGAGTTATAATCATACATTAGTCAACCATTAATTATTAAATTTTAAGTGTTAAAATTCTGGCATTTTGAAGAACGTTAAGTTGACCTGTGTTGATATCAGTCTAAAACTCTGATTGTAATCATAGAAACTTAGAATCATAGAATATCCCAAGTTGGTAGAGACCCACAAGCATCATCGAGTCCAACTCCTAGGTCCCCAAAAGACCACCTAAAAAATCAGACCATGTGTCTGAGAACGTTCTCCAAACTCTTCCTGAACTCTGTTGGGCTTGGTGCTGTGACCAAGGATCCCTGGGGATCCTGTTCCAGTGCCCGACCACCCTCTTAGAGAAGAACCTTTTCCTGACACCCAGCCTGACCGTCCCCTGTCACAGTTTCAAGCTGTTTCCTCAAGTCCTAAATCCTGAAAGTCATTTGAAACAGTAAAGCTATTACTTGTGGTTTAGAATGTGATCAGTGACATAAAATCAGTTGTGTAAAGTAAACCAGATTTTAAATTTTAGTATAGCCTGAAAATAAAAATTCTCCATATATGTAACTGTAATGTCATCCCCTCAAATCATCTTCTTTCTGATACTTGTCATTTATCAAACATGGCAGGTTAATGTGTATGTTGCTGTACATATAGACACTCATATGTGCTTATAGCTTCTCTACATTTAGATAATGTACTGGAGTGCACAGCAAATCGTAACAGGAAATGTCTCCACATGATCTGCCAGATGGTTGGACACCTTCAAGTCACATTGCAAAAGCTCCAAGATAATTCAGAGAATCATAGAATCATAATTCATGATATGTGAACTTTTACCCACAGATAAATCAAAGTTTCTACTGAAACAAAGGAATACAGTGTTTGAAAAATTGATCTAACTATGGCTCTCTGTTAATAAGCAATTGGTATAGCATATATGGTGGTTGTCAATAATTCTACCTTAATGTTCATATCAAAAAAAAATGTTCAAAATGTTTAATTAACATTAGACTAAAACCACCAACATTTTGACAAGTCAAATTACACTATTTAGTGAAAAGAAGAAAATACCTGGCAGATGTCAACTAGGAAGTTGATGCAGAAATGCCTGTCACCTTCATATCAGATGTTTTTAACTGTATTTTTGTTTGTTTGGTTGGTTGGTTTTTCAAGCCACATGGATGCCTCTGCATTAAATAACCTAATGTATTGTATAAGTGTCTCTGGGAAAAACCTCTTAGATGTCCCTCTTTTAGATAATACGTATCATTAAGGTGGGATTCAAAACTATACTTAATATAGTATATACTATATTTACATATACTTAATTTATTTGTTTAGGTAACAGGGCTTCTAAGGCCACAATTATCTAACAGATGAGTAAGGGTGTTCGTTTATATGTAGTCACAGATGAATACAGTGTTAGGTTGAGTTCAGATAAAGTCAGGCAGCAAAAAAAGGAAAAATAATCACAGGTCAAAAGACCAGTCCAGCAGGTGCTATAGTCATTGTTAATGTCTTTTACTGCTGATAATCTCCTAATTCAAGATGCAGCTTGTTTTCTGTGTCTTTGAAGTTCTGTGTTCTACTGTAAATAGATTGTGATCACAATGAAGAGATGTTGACAATACTGTCATTTAAAATGAGCACAAAATTCCACTTCCTTTTTTTTTTCCCTAATCACAAATTTAAGTTACTTTGTGAAAAAATCTGAAAGTGTTTGTGTTTAAAAGCTACAAAATCTTAATCACTTTTCATATCTTGAATATATTGGCTTCACAACCATTTTTAATAGATTTAATTAGGCTCAAAGAATAGGAGAGTGAATCTTTAAATGCTCCAGTTAACTAGAAAATGGCATCATCTTCCTTTCACTCCCCCACACTGCCTTTAATTATTCCCCTTGAATTAAAACTATTGGCTGTAATTAATTTTTTTCTTGCAGAGGTGCCACCGTATAAAGTAGGGGGAAATGCATGACTATTACAAATAAAGACACTTCATCTGATAACTAATTTCTGAAGACACATGACTGAATGTAATAAAAGGGTTTGCTTATAATAGAACTGTTTTAGCCCCAGAGGAAGTGTGGTGGGGATTACTGAAATTCATGGCATGTTAATTTTAAGGTAAAAAAGGCCTTCCTTCCCCTCATTACCTTCCCATCTCCAGAACCCACAATATTCTGATTTTACCTTAAAAATATGTAGGTGATAAAGTGTAGGTAAGGATATGTGACTACCCCACTTGTCTCAACAGAAGTTAGTTTGCTGTTTGGATGAATTATTCTTCACTGTATTTATTCAGTGCTTACGGTTTAGCCTAGCCTCTCAAGGACAATGGATAAACAAAAAGATACCTAAATAGTACTCTATAAATTGTGGTTGTTAAACAAATTCAATGTTTAAATTTGCTAAGGAGAGATCTACAGAAAAAAATGTTTTTTTTTTTTTTTTTTTTTTTGCCTACTGAAGCAGTGCTTATTTATGAGACCTTCCACCTCCATAAGTACAGTTGCAAAAGTGTGTTTACAGAAGGAATTATAAACATAAACTCAGGGAAGGTACACTTGCTACTTCTTTTCCCAAACCAGTCATTCTCAATGTTAATTAACCTTAAATGTCTGGTATGGCATCATCATCACTCACAACAAATGTATGTAGAAAGTAATATTTCTATGAAAGAAGAGGACAATAGAAAATATGTAGATTTGGAGAAAAATCCAATGTTATTTCCCTTCAAATTTGCTTTGAAACTGTGAAAGGTTTCAGTCTTTAAGAAGAGAAAGATCTCATTTTTAATTTTTGTATTACATCTTAATCCTAAAATAGTATTTTCAGAACATGGAGTAACAGTTTTAAATTGAAACACTTTTATTTCATTTTCAAAAATGCTATTGATTGTTGTTAAAGGTTCAGCAATAAGTCTTTAATTTTGTCTGCCCATTAAATATATTTTCCTTTTAACAAAAGAAATCTAATTTAAATATTTTTACCAGCTCAACTGTTTAGCTTTCTCATTATACAAAAACCTGATGTTCCAAAAACTTTGAGGATCATGGGTTGGTGTATCTTTGTTCAGACCATAGAAGTTAATTGCAAATACTCCCATAGCAACAATCTAATAATCTATGAAAATATAACGTTGTGCTGATTAACCACATTTTTTGTGTTAATTACTACATTTTTTTGTTTGTTTGTTCTTGTGTTTGTTTTTGTTTTTGTTTTCTCTGAGAAAGCTGGTGATAGCCCCAGGTATGAGAATAATGAATATATCTTGGAAGAAGAGATTATTTATTTCTTCAACACTGTCAGCTGACTTGGTAGAGACAATGAAGTATTTCAGAAAAAAAAAAAATGTTCCTCCTTTGTTCGACATCCTATTTGGTACTCAGATAAGGGCCTTTCTTGTCCACTCTCCATTTATTACATTTATTGCATTTATTATACCGTCCTGGTATTTGGCATTTCTCTTAAGTCGTACATAATCTTTTTCCTCAAGGATTATAGACTTTACAACACATACAGACTTCTATCTAAATGGTATTAGTAGTTGCTTTTAGTATTAAAAAGTCTAAATCAAGCCATTTAGTTACTGGTTTTTATTGTAAAATCTATATCACATCAGTTCTGTGTACCTGTTATGACTCAGCATATGATTATGTATGTACCCACGTGTCCATCTGACATGCCTGGAAAGTGCTAAATCATCTTAATCTCCTCATCTAGCACAGTAGTATCAAAATATTCAGCATTTGATTCCTACAAATGTCTGTTTACCATTCCAAGAGTAAATGTAGAAATGGTAAAAAGCAATTACTTATTCTCTGAGAACACAAATGCATTTATCAAAATAAAAAGATTATTTTAAAAGACAATACAAGCCTATTTCCATGGCCCAATAATACAGGAAATCTTATAATTACCATTAATAATGATGGATTTGTCCCTAGAAGCATGGTGAAATTAAAATAAAAATTTACTAATTAGTGATTATTGTTAGTGGCTCGGAAATGATAGCCCCATGAGATCTTTGAATGATTTTAGTAGTGGTGGTAGTTATGACCAGTCATGATCTCAAAACTGTTGTTTGATTTTATGTGTATGTTAGATTCTAGAGACCAATGTCACCACCTCTTGAAATATCTCTACATTTAAAAGCAAGGTATAGAGTAAATACATACAGCTTGTGTAGAAGCATAACTAGCAAAAGTTACACCATTGACAAGTTGGATTTTGTTTTTCATTAGGAGATATGTCTGGAATGATGTTAAAACAAAATGACATGTCAAATAATTCTTGGTCATAAATAATTCTCATGCGTGATTGACTGTAAGGGGAGATTTTCTTCTGTAAAAGTGTAATATGTAGCAGATTATTTTGGCTGTGGCAATGTAAAGTTAATCAATTAGATTTGAAAGCCAAAAGGGTAGGTAGATTCAGCTTAAAAACAGTAATAGCTGACACACACACAAAAAAGGCATCTCAGAGATTTAGTAAATGGAGAAGTAAAAATCAAGGAAGATTTTAAAATGATAATGTGTTTATTTTTAATTTTAATTTTAATTTATTTTTATTTTTTATTTTACTTTATAACACTAATTGGATGATATTGTGAAGAAAGAGCAGAGACTTGGTTGCATTTCAAGCAATGGTTATAATTAAAGCTGTGTGGGGACATGGCTTATGGCTATTCATATCTTCTGGGAGGTGACATAGAAGTACAAGATTCTTGCTGGTAACTTAATTAATCTTAGTTTCTGGATGCCAGAAGGTAGTGCTGTTACTGAGTTCAAGATGGATGTTAGCTTTGTTCGTTTGTAATTGCTCATCTTTACTTTCTCTTTCGACGTGGTTTCTGTCAAGTGTCCTTATTTGGGGAGTTCATAATAATGAATAAGGTTCCAATGCAAAAGATTTGAATGTAAGAGACTTTTTGTGTTGCCTTTTTTTTTTTTTCCCCCAGATTTTAGTCATATTATGTATCACCTCATAGGTGCTAAAAAGTCTAGTTAGTGATTTAATAGGAAAAAAAATTCTTTATGCAAGAAATACAGTTCATTACTTCATTTTTAACATATTCTTTTGTTGTGGTTGTTATTGTTATTTGTTTTTTTTCATCACTGGCCAAGTTATTTTTTCTTTCTGAATTCCCCTTAGTTATTTTGCATTATTTCCCTAAAGAATTACACAAATATGAAACTGAGAGAGGAAAAAATGGAACTATCTGCTTCAGGAAGAGGTGTAAGTAGTGTCATTTAACTACCTGAGGAATAGAAGAATGCCAAGTAGCCTACATATCAAAAGGTCTTTTTTTTTTCTTACAATTCCAAAATCCTACTGTGATGACAGTAGGTTTCGGAATAGAGTGAAAGTCCAAAATTGAACAGTAAAAGAGTTACTATTGTTATTTTGTTCTCTATGGAAGTACAATAAAAATAATAGGTAGTAACATGAAAAATGTACCAAGATAAAAAACACACATAAGAGAAAGTACTTTTTCACAGAATCACAGAATCGTCTAGGTTGGAAGAGACCTCAAAGATCATCTAGTCCAACCTCTGTCCTAACACTAACAAGACCTCCACTAAACCATATCACTAAGGACTACATCTAAACGTCTTTTAAAGACCTCCAGGGATGGCAACTCAACCACTTCCCTGGGCAGCCCATTCCAATGCCTAACAACCCTCTCAGTAAAGAAGTTCTTCCTAATATCCAACCTAAACCTCCCCTGGCGCAACTTTAGCCCATTCCCCCTCGTCCTGTCACCAGGCATGTGGGAGAATAGACCAACCCCCACCTCACTACAGCCTCCTTTAAGGTACCTATAGAGAGCGATGAGGTCTCCCCTGAGCCTCCTCTTCTCCAGGCTAAACAACCCCAGCTCCCTCAGCCGCTCCTCATAAGACTTGTTCTCCAGACCCCACACCAGCCTTGTTGCCCTTCTCTGGACTCTCTCGAGCACCTCCATGTCCTTCTTGTAGTGAGGGGCCCAAAACTGAACACAGTACTCGAGGTGCGGCCTCACCAGAGCCGAGTACAGGGGGACAATCACCTCCTTAGACCTGCTGGCCACACTGCTTCTTATACAGGCCAGGATGCTGTTGGCCTTCTTGGCCACCTGAGCACACTGCTGGCTCATATTCAGCCGACTATCAACCAGTATTCCCAGGTCCTTCTCTGCCAGGCAGCTTTCCAACCACTCATCTCCCAGCCTGTAACGCTGCTTGGGGTTGTTGTGCCCCAGGTGCAGGACCCGGCACTTGGCCTTGTTGAACTTCATACAGTTGACTTCAGCCCATCGGTCCAGCCTATCCAGATCCTCCTTCACAGCCTTCCTTCCCTCGAGCAGATTGACACACGCACCTAACTTGGTGTCATCTGCAAATTTACTGAGGGTGCACTCGATCCCCTCGTCCAGGTCATCGATAAAGATATTAACGATATTAAAGAGGACCGGCCCCAGCACTGAGCCCTGGGGGACTCCACTAGTAACCGGCCTCCAACTGGATTTGACTCCATTCACCACAACTCTTTAGGCCCGGCCATCCAGCCAGTTTTTAACCCAACGAAGCGTACGCCAGTCCAAGCCACAAGCAGCCAGTTTCTTGAGGAGAATGTTGTGGGAAACAGTGTCAAAAGCCTTACTGAAGTCAAGGTAGATCACATCCACAGCCTTCCCCTCATCCACCAGGCGCGTCACTTGGTCATAGAAGGAGATCAGGTTCGTCAAGCAGGACCTACCTTTCATAAACCCATGCTGACTGGGCCTGATCGCCTGGTTGCCCTTCAAGTGCTGCGTGACGACATTCAACATAATCTGCTCCATGAGCTTCCCTGGCACTGAGGTCAAACTAACAGGCCTATAGTTCCCCGGGTCTACCCTCCGGCCCTTCTTGTAGATGGGCGTCACATTTGCTAGCTGCCAGTCAACTGGGACCTCTCCTGATAGCCAGGACTGCCAATAAATGATGGAAAGCAGCTTGGCCAGATCCTCCGCCAGTTCGCTCAGTACCCTCGGGTGGATCTCATCCGGCCCCATCGACTTGCGTACATCCAAGTGCTGTAGCAGATCGCCAACCATTGCCTCATGGATAGTGAGGGCCACATCCTGCTCCCCATCCCCTTCCACCAGCTCAGGGTACCGGGTATCCAGAGAACAACTGGTCTTGCCGTTAAAGACTGAGGCAAAGAAGGCATTGAGTACCTCAGCCTTTTCCTCATCTTTTGTAACTAAGTTTCCCCCTGCATCCAGTAAAGGATGGAGATTCTCCTTAGTCCTCCTTTTTGTGTTGATGTATTTGTAAAAACTTTTTTTGTTATCTTTAACGGCAGTAGCCAGATTGAGCTCCAGATGAGCTTTGGCCTTTCTAATTTTATCCCTGCACAGCCTCGCAACATCCTTATAGTCCTCTTGAGTAGCCCGCCCTCTTTTCCAAAGATTATAAACCCTCCTTTTTCTCCTAAACTCGAGCCACAACTCTCTGTTCAGCCAGGCCGGTCTAGTTCCGCGCCGGCTCGTCTTTGGGCACGTGGGGACAGACCGCTCCTGAGCCATTAAGATTTCCTTCTTGAAGAGTGCCCAGCCTTCCTGGACTCCTCTGCCCTTCAGAACCTCCTCCCAAGGGACTCTGCCAACCAGTGTCCTGAACAGCTCAAAGTCAGCCCTCCGGAAGTCCAAGACAGCGGTTTTACTGGTCCCCTTCCTGACTTCGCCGAGAATAGAGAACTGAACCATTTCGTGGTCACTCTGCCCAAGACAGCTCTCGACCACCACATCTCCTGCCAGTCCGTCACTGTTTGTGAACAGAAGGTCTAGCAGGGCACCTCCCCTGGTAGGCTCTCTAACCAGCTGCATCAGGAAGCTATCTTCCACGCTCTCCAGAAACCTCTTAGACTGCTTTCTCTGGGCTGTGTTGTGCTTCCAGGATATGTCTGGGAAGTTGAAGTCCCCCACGAGAACAAGCGCTGACGATTTCGTGGCTTCTGCCAGCTGCCTGTAGAACTCCTCATCCGTCTCCTCATCCTGGTTCGGCGGTCTATAACAGACCCCCACCAGGATGCTTGCCTTGTTGGCCTTCCCTCTGATCCTAACCCAAAGAGACTCAACCTTATCATTCCCAGCCTCAAGTTCCTCAACATCAAAACGCTCTCTAATATAGAGAGCCACACCACCACCCCTTCTGTGCTGCCTGTCCCTTCTGAAGAGCCTATAGCCAGGCATTCCACCACTCCAGTCATGAGAGTGGTCCCACCACGTTTCCGTGATGGCAACCAAGTCATAGCCTTCCTGCTGCACGATGGCTTCCAGCTCCTCTTGTTTGTTACCCATTCTGCGTGCATTAGTGTAGATGCACTTCAGTTGGGCCATTGCCTTCTCCCCCGGCCTTGCCATTGTTCCCCCTGGTACAGCTCCAACAAGACTTATTTCAGCCCCGTCCCCCTTCTTTCCTAGTTTAAAGCCCTCTCAACGAGCCCTGCCAGCTCCTGGGCTAGGATCCGTTTTCCCCTTGGAGATAGGGACCCGTCTGCGGTCACCAGGCCGGGTGCCGAGTAAAGCGCCCCATGGTCAAAAAAACCAAAATTTCTGTATTGGCACCAGCCTCTGAGCCACGTGTTAATCAGGTGGGCTTTCCGTGTCCTCTCGGTACCCCTCCCTGCCACTGCAGGGACGGACGAAAACACCACCTGTACTCCCGCTCCATCCACTAACCATCCCAGTCCCCTAACGTCCCGTTTGATAGCCTTCAGGCTTCTCTCTTCAATATCATCACTGCCAGCCTGGACTATCAAAAGAGGGTAGTAGTCAGAGGGGCAAACCAGGTTGGGAAGCTTCCTGGCAACATCCCTGACCCTGGCCCCAGGGAGGCAGCAGACTTCCCTACGGGTAGGGTCAGGTCGACAAATAGGGCCCTCTGTTCCCCTGAGAAGGGAGTCACCTACAATGATCACCCTTCCGTCTTTCTTGGTGGAGGCTGTCTTGAGACGTGGAGTCAGCTTCCTCGCCCTAGGCATCCTCCTGGGTAGACCTTCTACCTCGTCCTCACCCACCGGCCTCTCAAGCTCCAGGGCCTCAAATCTGTTATATAAGGGCACCTGGGAAGCAGGGGCCGGTGGGGGGGTGCGTTGCCTGCGAGGTCGAGCAGGGACCTGTCTCCATTCCTCCTCAACTCCTAGGTCGCCTCCCTCTGCCCAACAGCGACAGGGCAGGGGGTCCACCCCCATTTGGGGTGTCTCGCCCCGGTACCTCTCCTTCAAGCCCTGCAGGGAGTCACTCCACCAGTCTATCTCCCGCTCACACTCCCTGATAGCCCTCAACCTATCCACCTCCTCTTTGAGTTCTGCCACCAGGCGGACCAGGTCATTCCCCTGCTCGCACCTCACACACACAGAGCCTCTGCCTCCCTCAGATGGCAGCAACAGGCTCAGACACTCCCTGCACCCAGAGACCTGAACTGCCGCATTGTTGAGCAGGCGGTCAGTCTGGGTGGACACAGACTTTCTGGAGAGAGCAGTCTGCCTGGTGTAGACCATTGCTGCCTAGTTAGCAGTCGACAGCCGTTAAAGGTGTTGTTCTTATGGGCGGGGGGAACGTTCTGCCCTCTCCGCCCTCCCTGCTCGCCCTGCCTGCGTAAACTGCCGTGCCCCGCCCTTCTGACGTGCCGCGCCCTGTTTGCCCGCCCTGTTCGCCGCGCTCCTGGTCGCTCGCGCTCCCTAGGGGCTGCTTTTGAACGGCCGGGGAGGGGGCGCTGCTGGCTCTGCCTACGCCTCGTCAGCCGCCTCCTCAGCCTCCCTCACGAGGGCTGACGGGTCCTGGCGGCTCCCTCGAGCGGCCTCGATGTCGGAAAAAAAGCCCTGCCTGTCCCGATCCCCCGCTCCGCTGCAGAACGCGTCTGCCCCGGAGCCCATCGCCTCGGCAAGGCGATTTTGCCCATCTTATGTTTTTGTTTCTAGTATTTGGAATATTTTGATACTTATAAAGAAAAAGAAAAAAAAGCTTTAGGCTGTTAAAATTTGTTTTTCATAGATTTGGATCCATTTTTTATTTATTTTTTTAACTCATATCAGTGGCAATATCTCACAGTGACTTTTTTGGTGTAGTTTATTGTCATTTACATTGATAGGACAGAAATGCAGCCCTCTGGATAATTTGTTTTCATTATTTTCTTATCTGTTCTGCTTCAAACAGGGATTGAACGGTCTTTCCACAATAGCAACATTCTCCCTGTTTTGTAGTCATTTTACACAAGTTACTGTTGAGCTTGTTTCCTTGCCATTGGTATAACAGTGCAGCAACACAGGCAAAGTAGAGGTCTAAACTGGAACTGAAGGAATCTTTCCTTCAGTTGGCCAAGTTTGCCATTGCAGTGTACTCTGCATCAATTTGACATATTTTGGTACTTACATTTATATTTTTTATCTGATTTACATCAAGAAATACTTAACAAATAAGAAGGTAATTTCACCTTTCAAAAAGTCATTGACGAACATTTTAAAAAATCTTTTATATGCCTTAGATATTTAGTCGTCTGCTACAGGTTTTAATCAATGGACATCAATGTAGTTTTTTCATGGTTTGGGTAAAACTGTTCCTTTTCTTTTAAACAATCAAAAAAATGAATGCAGTGCTAAATTAATGATCATAAGCTTCCATGTTCTTTATTGTTTAAAAGTTCTTTCCAGCTACTGGAAGAAACAACTATTTAAGTTACTTACTTATAAATACTTGCCATTGACAGTAAATTGCAATTTTTTTTATGCAGATGTACTTTTCAGTTTCAGGTAGGCCGGGTGTGCTCAATCATTAATAAAACCAAAACCAAGGGGTTTTATAAAAAGATCTGTTTTCAGTACATACACGTGGAGAATGAAGTCTTCTGTATGTGGGTAGAGGAATCCACATATTTTTGCTTCTTACCTAACAGAAGTGAGCAGCTTTAAGGGTAGAAATCTTAGAAATCATCCTGATAAAACTTTTCTCAGGAAGACGCTCTCACTAATTCCAACTGCACCCTAGATTCTTGGATTTCCCAAATTCAGCTGCAATTGTTGGTAGTACAGGTGAGGTCAGGAGAAGTATCAAAGTGCAGCTATAGGATTTGCTCTGCTTTTGTGTTTTTGCCTGGGTTCATCATTCCCTGCACCAACGTTCTGCTTTTGATTTTTATCTCACTATGAGCTCTGCTGCTGCTCTCGGTGTCTGCTTTTATGGGCGGCCATGTGTCAGTTACATGTAGTCCTACAACTGTAATTGATAGAAGTCTTTATATTGAGAAAGAGTCACAGTAATCTTCTACTAAGTTAACGGTACACCTACAAAAATTATGTGGATTTTTTGGAACCAATTTCTCTTAGTCTTTAATCTTCATGTTAAGTGCTCCTGAAGTTCCATAAGCTCCATAAGTTTGTTTGTTTGTTTGTTTGTTTGTTTGTTTTTTATCAACTCTAATCTGGTTGGAATTCACCGAGACTCCTCTTAAAGCAAAAGAGTTTACATCAACCTGAATTAAAATATTTCAAAATTGCCCCGACTGCAGTTACTTTTAACCTTATAATTGCTTGTACGTTCTCTGTTACCTAATTACATTGCATTAGATAATTAGCGATTTCCTTACTTTGCCTAAATACATCAAAAGATGAATTACTAGAGAATGTTGAGAATGTTGCATGTGAGTGTAATGAATTCACGAGCAGTGTGAGTGGTTAACAGCTTTACAAATCACACTGAGAAAACCCAGAATTTATTTCAACACCTCATTGGTTTTCCTTGCTAAGCCAGCAGTTCCCATAGTCTTTTTTTTTTTTCTTTCTTCTGTCAGCTAAACTAGTAACAGAACTACTTGTCTTCTTCATGTTTTAAAATATGATTTTGCATGGGCTTATTTATTTTCTAGATGAAAATATATGCTTGGTGAATATGTATTTTAAGATTGCATCCTGTGCACTTGTATATTATATCATCCTTTCTTGTTTGCTATTAGAAAACTGTTAGAAATCTTACAGAAATTTAGAAGTGCATTTTCAGCAACATGACGTACAGAATAATTCAGGTACTCTTGCTTCCTGAAAAGGAAATATTATGATAGATTACACATTGATTTAACAGGTTTAATGAATAAAAGGAAAGCAAGCTAATGGACTTTTTGACAAGCTTGTACACGTATGATTGATGGATCTTGAGCTTTTAATCTGGTTGCTGACGGGCAGCAATCCACTTCCCTGCAAGATAAAATGGGTTAATAGAGAAGCTGCCATGTTTTCAGTGTGCAACCAAAACTCGAGTTACACAATGTTTTTTGACTCAGGATACAGATGAGCATAATTCATGTTACTCACCCTGAGCTGTAGTTATCTTCATGATGTCCATATTGTGGGGTGTATCACTTACACTGCTCTCATGTGGACTTCCCAGCCAGATGCACCAAGTAAAAATAAAAAATAATTAATAAATAAATAAATAAATAAATACAAAACTTGGAAAAACACAATTGCTTTGCTGTTACAATGCATGGCAACAGAGAGGAGTTTTTTCTACTTTATTATAAAACTCCAGGTCCTCACCCATGCCAAACATTGTACAGAATCACAGGCAGTCAGTGCCAATTTCTGATGTGGAGGATACTGACAACTGCTGTGACAGTCCTCAGCTCCATTTTGATCTCATCTGTTGTTCAGAGTGTGAGATATGCTTTTTGGTTGGTAGTTCATGGAAACCTAGTAGGTAGAGAATCACAGAGGATTCCTCCGTAATGAGGAAAAGAAGAATTAAATGTGTTCTCCAACATTTCTGCATATGTCTGGGACTGAGATCCATTTGAAAGAACTCAATGGGCAATAAGACACTGTGATTTCTAATCATTGCTCACTTCAAAAATATATGCAGGGTGTCATAAAGAAAACTTCTATTTTTTTTTCTTTACCCCTCTTTGTATGTTGATTCTGTGTCTTATGGGGATAGGGATGCAATTTGGGGCAATACATAGGATTTTTGTCTTGATGATTCACTCAAATTCAAACATATTCAAACATTAACAGGTCAGCTCTAGATAACGTTCAGCAAGAGTTTGTAAGAACAGTGAATATTTTAACAAAAATAATCAGCAGTTTTCTTTCTTTCTAAGGAAAAAAACAAACATATCCTTCAGTGTTGCCATCTTCAGGGATCTTCAAAGAAATATTTCAGCCTTCATTAGGCAATAGGAGGAGGAGCTATCAAGCGGCCATTCCCTATACATACTCATTAATCTGAAGAGACATTTTATTTCAGTTAAAAATATGAAATACTGTGATCAGTATTAAAACAATTTTTATTAACACATAGGCATGTTAACATAAGAGTTGTGAGGCACCAGACCAGGTTTCCTAGGGAAGCTGTGGATGTCCCATCGCTAGAAGTGTTCAAGATGGATGGGTTTTGAGCAGCCTGGTCTGATGGGAGGTGTCTCTGCCCATGGCAGGGTGTTGGAACTGGATGGTCTATAAGGTCCCTTCCAACCCAAACCACTCTGCGGTTCTATGATTTTATGATTGTATCAATACTTAATAAGTAGCATGTTGCTAAATATGAGGTAAAGCCAATGAGCTGTAGCAGTCAGAGGGACAACCTCTGTTGTGGGCACAGGTCTGGTTTCTGAAGAGCAATGGACACTAGGAAACAATGAATACTGTTAATTACAGCTTACCGTTCACTTTGACGGATGTTCTTGTGAAATGGATGTGTTAGATTCAGCCCTGGAACAGTACCATTCTGAATTCCTGAAAGATGCACAGCTAGAAACACAGTTCATCACTAAGCAGCTGATAAATTTCCATGGTAATCTGTTCTAGTCCATGTTTTCAAATACACAAGGATACTTTTCTTACCCTTTAACTGTTTGATTTGGGTTGTTTTGTGTGTGTGTGTGTGTGTATGTTTCTAAGAAGTCTGACAGCAAAAGTTAACTTTCTCATATGCGAGTACTAAATTAGATTCTGTATTCATAGAACACATGAGCGAATGCCTAATATTTTTTAGGCATATAATTTAAATGCAAATGACTCCTAGGCTTTAAATGAATCATGTGCGTTACTAAATAAGTACTGAAACAGTGAGCAGGGCCATGAGAGGTGGGAGGAAGCTCTTCTGTTAGAAACGTGTGTTAGTTCTGTCTTTTTGCCATGGTCTTAGGGCTGGCTAATACAGGGTACTACATTGTGAAATAATAAATTTTAATTGCTTTGTTTACAGCATGGAGAATTTGTGAATTAAACTTAATTTACAAAAAAGTGTTGTCTAAGGCAAGAGGATATTGAGAGTAGTGGACTAGATGGATTGTATTACTAAATCTAGAAAAGAGCATTCAGTTAAATGAAAAATAAATTTTCAAGAAATACAATGATTTTTTATAGAAATGTGATTAACTCATTGCTTGTATTACCTTCCACTGGGGCGGGGGGGAACAGTTGTAATACAATTATAGCAAATGAAGCTAAATTATTTTGTATTTAAAGGTTTAGAAGCATTGTGAGTCCTTGTTAAATGGGCATTTTTTAAAATAGATTAATCTCTAACATATTTTTAAAAAGATAAAAAGCCATATATTTACACAAAAATACTTTTTATTTGGAGCATTTTAAGAATTAAAAAATAAAAAAAAAAGGAAAATGATAAGAGAATTTTGATGTGTAAAGAGAATAAAAATGTTTCTCAAAAGCTAATTAATTTTTTTCTATATATATTTTGATACTAAAAAGAGTGACTGACTCAGATCAAAAGTAGAAATACAGCAACCTCAACACACTTATTTTAAATAAGTTTAAAATTAGAATTTATTAGTTAACTGTGTGAACACACTTACACAGGCTGGGAAATATTCTGTACCAGTTTACTTCGCACCTTAAAGACTGCAATGCACACTACTGATATCAGTTCAAAATCACAAAGCAGGTCTACATTCAGATATCATAATGAACTATTCCAGTTCTTGCTGATGACAGGGACTACTAGAAATATTTTAAAATATGGCCCTTCAGTTGGTAGCCATTGAAACAATTTCACACCCAGCCAATCCAAGAAATATCCCTTCCTTACTTTTTACCTAAAGAGTGCTGTTGTGATTTTCCCAAAAATGTAGGAAGTCATGCTGGCCTCTAGCAACTTTGCGATAGTCTAGTAATAATGTGAAAAATATTTCTATGCAGGCCTATTTGAGAGGGATCTTCGAGACTGATGTTGGTTGTTTGAAATGAGTGAGAAAGTAATTGTGGTAGGTAGGAATTTTTGCTGTACAAGCATCGATGGTTTACGATCTGCCGTACCACCAAGTTTTGGGGACAAAAACTAATAGGAAATAGGAAATTAGGAAACTAATTGTCACTAATAGGAAAGCAAGAGAAGAACTAGAAAAGGAAGAATGTAAGTATCAAGCATCTTTTATAGTGAAAAGAATGCCTACAAGAGGAAGTAACCTTTCCTGAAACTGTAGGAAATTGAATTTTGTTACAGCTTCCTCTGAGAACTGAAGAAGGTCTCTAACGTAGTTTGGCAACATTTAGGAGCAGAATAGTTAAGTTATACATCTAAACCACCAAGGTAAGACTACTGCAGCCTTGTGTCAGTGGAGGTTCCATGCAGTCCAGCTGCTAATTAGTGCTTTTTTATTTTTATTTCAACTGAGGCATCTCTGGACATGGCTGATTTCCAAGCTGCTAAAAGGGAAGGACTTCAATACCATTCCTTACCTTCCCCACTCCTCACCATGCTGTCTCCTTCCCAGCTCTTAAACTCTTCTGATAGTACAGTTAACAAATTTTAAGCATTAACCAAATAAAAAGCTGTGGTTTTTGTTTGTTTGTTTGTTTGCTTGCTTGTTTGTTTTTTCCTTACTGGGTTAATTTTCTTGTGTTACAGTGGGAGGAATTGGCTTTCTGTTTGTCAGAAATGCTCTAAATGCCTCCCTTTCAGAAGCAGGAGGTTGAGAGAAAGTAAAAGGGAAAGCTGGATTTTTTCCATTTCAGTGGCAGTGAGCCATCTGAATCCATTTTATGGACCTGTATCCATGGGCAAATGTAAGAACATGTATGTGTATAAAGAGATATCTCCAGGGGCTAGACGAACCCCTCTGTTTGTTACTAGATGCAAAGAAGTGTGTGTTACCTGCACACAGATACAAGGATCATTTACTTTTGACCTTGCAATAGTATTTTTTGCAAATTTCCAAGTATAGTCCTAGAACAAATATATTTGCTTCGTTGCTTCTAACTCCTTAATAATACACTCAAATCTCAAAGGTATGGTGAATAACTTTAGTTTCTCCATCAGTCATCTACTTCTCTCTATTTCAATATAATAAACACTTTTGCAAATTTACATGCATTTGAATTCTGCACGTGTTTTTCCTGTATGCCTTAATATGTATCTGGATCAGGGATAATACAATTGCTCTTGCTGGTCAAAGAGGTAGTTTAGCCCATGTGATATGGTCAATTTGCTGCTGCTGTAGGTGTTCACTCACAGCTGTATGGTAGATGAGCTTTTATTTTTGAATAGATATGATTGTATCAACCATTTTACTGCTTACCTTTTTTTATGAAAAATAGCATGAAGATGTATTTAATTTAATTTCCAGTAAAGAGGGACACTGTCAAGGTTGCATAGGCTTGAAATGATCCCATTTCGAAAGTTGTCCTGCAGTGTACGCATTAACATTTTTCCACAAGCGATCTCTGAAAGAACACTCTACCTTACGAATCTTATTTCTACCTTTATTATAGGTTCTCTTGAAAGCCTCTAAGATTGCTGTTATCTTAAATGCATTTTTTTTATTGCAATGACAGCACTTCTAAGTGTACAAAACATCTTACATATACCTTAGTGGCGTGGCAGTACAAGTCTTTGTCATTTCTATTTCTTCTTCTCTTTTGTGAGATTGGTTTATTCTATCACCCAATCCTCTTTATAGCTAAAGGGAGTGTTTTCCTGTTCATGCAGTTTTTGTTGTTGTTATTGTTGTTGTTGTTGTTGTTTTTCTCTATTTAAAATTGTCTGAAAGAGAAAACTTTGCAACTCTGAGTTTATGACTGGAGATGGATAATAGGTCAAAAATGATGATGGGAAATCATGACTGCTTCTACAATGTACAGATCTCAATGATAGTTTGGCTTCTGGGAATGAGACAGGTGTGGGAAATGCTGTCATCAGGACAGTACTTGTGAATCTGTCCCTCCAGCATAAGAAGGCCAGAGGTGGAAGGCTTCAGGCCAAGCTCTCCACAGGCAGCAGTGATAGAAGGCTCCACAGCAGGAGCCTCAGGAGCCCTGTAAGTAGGAAATGGCAGCCAGGCTTGGGGTTTCTGGCTCATGTGGCTGAGAATGATTGAACCACTATGAAAAGCAGCTTTAGATGACTACACCTCAGGTGAAAAGGTTTAATACCACATGAAGTAAGGGAGGTGCATGAGGAATTTCTGGGATGAAAAAGAAAATTATGAGTCTGTAAAAAGAAAACTCATGCTCCATGGAGGATTCAGAACTAGGGATGCATTAAATGTGGTGGTCTCATACATATACTACGTGGGTAACATGGGATGAAAAAGCACACTTCGACTTTCCAAGAGGTCAAGAAATTAGATGTACAGCATCTGTGGCACAATGCCAGAGGAGCCTCATGGCAGAAGCAAAACTTTATGCATTCTATAATGTTTTTATGGTTGGTTTAAATTCCTTTCTGACCTAAAATCTCCTGCAGATGGGGCAGAAAAATGAATTCTTTATTTCCTTAGCTATGAAAGTGTTGTTGTTTTGTTTTGTTTTTTTGTGGGGTTGTTGTGGTTTCTTTGTCTTAAAGGTTTGGGCTTTGAAGAAAAAGTGGAAAGCAAGAGAAGTTAAAAAAAATATATATAAAGTGGCAAAAAAAAAAAAAAGACAGATGCTACTGTTGCACAAGGAAAAGTCTTGCTGATGTGCAGTACAGCCTGGGCCTTTTCATCAGAATTCAGATTGATTTTGGATTAGGCATTTTTTCTAAGTTTGTCTCAAAAATCTCCATATTTTATACATATATTTTTCAATAATTTTAGTAACTATGTTCCTTTAAACCTACTGAGGGCATATGCAGACCATGGAACCAACTAGAAATAATAAAATCTGAATAAATGGAAATTCATAAAAAAATGAAGTATGGAAATTCGTCTCATGTAAAAAGAAACTTTGACTGTGAGGTTTCAGCAATTCCTATCTAAAATACATTTGCTGTCAGGAATATCATAATCTATTTGCTAAGTAAAACATGATCATGCTTAGATTTCTAGAATTATGTTTTCATGTTCTTTCTTGTACTGCATAATGCTCTGCTGGTGAAGAGCTTATCTGACCTACAAAGATGTCTCAGTACATAGTGCTCGTGTATATTGGGACTGCCATAATTAAAAAAGCAATCATGTCACCACTTCAGATGTAGAGAAAACAGGAAAAAAATTGCTTTTGTTTCATGAACTCTACAAAAAAATAATTGAGGAAACTGTACTAGTTTCATTGGGATTAGGATTCTTATGGGATCTTCATTTGCGGAGCTACTCAGAAATGAGATCAGTAAGGGAAATTGTTCCTTGTCCTCCTTCCCACACCATTTTCCATCACTTCCCTCAACCAGGCAGCAACATATACAAACCTGGGGAGGAGGCAGATGGCAAAACAAACAAAAAACAGAGAGCAATCACTTTTTTCAACCAGAATGTCAATGCTTTCGTTTTTCTTTTTATGTGTTCCAGATTTTATAGAATTGATAAAGGTAAAGCTTTGGGTTTTACATCTGGGGAAAAAAAAAAAAAAAAAAAAAAAGTCTTTCATACGAGTTTTAGGAACTATACACAGTCTAACACAGTCATTTTCCAGGAGTATAATACTTTAATACTTTCTCTGTCAGGATGACATATAGCCTAAAATTATAAGATGACCTATGGAAAGTTGAAAGGCTGCACCTCTCTATTTCATGCAATTTTTCCTGTCCTAATTAATGGTGAGGCTTCACAACATGGCAGAGCTGATTAAAAAATCACTGCTGTCAGAGGTCTCCAATTTCTTTTTCATACCCACCATCAACTGCCTTCTGACACCATGCTCCATACTGTGTCGTCTTGTTTTGTTTTGTTTTGTTTTTCCCTTGTGGTAATTCAGTAATTTTGGTGCTCATTTGATGGCATAGTGGATTGATTCATCTTTCTAAACTGTCAGGGAGTTAACCAGACAAAGAGGCAAATTGCTTTATGTCAGGCTTGTAGGTCAATTTGGCTCACCCAAGAGGTGAGAGCTGGTGCCAGAGGTGGTGCAAGTGGCATCCTGAGGCTATAGAATGTCCTTGTGAGAGTCACTAAGCTCTTAGACAACACTTAATGCAACACTTAAGGCAACACTTAATGCAGTTATCTCAGGAAAACTTCAACTTCACATGTATGTTTTTCCTTGGTTTCTTTCATCCTCCTAGATGTCTTACATGATTTCAGCTTTTTGCAGAAAAGACAAGGTTTTCCATCCAGTAAATCACATGCTATGTGCCTAACTACCTGGTTTGGATTATTTCCATTTAGCAAAGTAGGCAAGAATGTACTGTGAAAACAGCAACACACATTTAATGCTTGATGAGACAGCAATTGAATCAGTAAAGTAGGCAAATAGTCTGTTTAGTAAGACTCACATCAGGTATTAGCTTACAGGTAAATAGAAAAACTGCCTTTTTTTTTTCACCTGTTAATCTAATAGAGCACTGGTAGGTCCACCTAATCATACTGCTGTATTAATTGCTTATTAGTATTTTGTATGTGATAGCTTTGTAAAGCAATTTGGCTACAACGACCGTTTGCTATTCAGTACTTGTTTACTGTAAGTCCGTACTATACTGTGCTACTGTATTGTCAGATTTCCAGGATAAGGACTCCTTGCTTTGACACCTTTTTTCTTATTACTCATTGTGGTGCATGCTAAAATTATGCTAGCTGTATAAATAGCAGTTGACTCAGTGTGTATGTGTACATGAGAGATGGAGAAAGAAGAAGGATAGAGGGTGAGCAGGAAGGATAGAGAAGGAGAGAAATGTTGCCCCCAAACAGCAGCTAAAAAAAAAAGCAGGGTTCCCAAACATAGTATGCTGAGGGCTTTACTACCTATATTGGCAATATGGAAATCAGGCACATTATTTACTGTAGTCTGCTGGTGGTTAATTCCTCATTTGGAAAGGAGACTGCAAGTTTGGAGCTACATAAGAGCTGAATGTTTTATAATACTGTGTGCTGAAAAGGAATAAGAAGAAATTTAAATATCAAAAATTCATAAACAACACAACCTTTGCCTGCTGAAATTGACATGTTTTTAGTTCAGTGGAGAAAGAATATTCAAACCTACTTGCTGCTTTTAATTAGTCACGAGGTGTTTGTCCAAAACTTGTGAATCAGATCAAGCGCTGACTAAATGAATAATGACCACTATACTGTTGCTGACTAAGGGTCTTTTAACTCATACTAGGTTAGTCTAATTTTGCAGTGTGCATTTTGCAGACATTCTGATACTCCTTTTCTCTGGCAGCAGAATATGAATTGTAAATAGTTCATTCCAGCTTTGTGACTGGACTGTAAAGAAGTTGCCCTGCTCTGACAGCCACCTAAATAATACATAATACAGAAACTAAGAATACCACGACGTCTTTCTTAACTATCAGCTGACAAAGGAAAGATATTCTCAGTTGGTAGCATTCAGTTATTTGGATTCCTAGTTTGATACAGAAGACTTTGAAAATGAAATAAATATTTAACTTTTGTCTATCATTGTTTATGTGACAAAGGGACAGTGGAATTGAGTATACCAATACAACAAGATGCAGTAAGGGACTGAGGTGATACCTCTTAGGAAGAAGCCAGTACTTGGCAAAAGTACTGTATATACTTTTGTGAGTTGTTAGACCAAAATCATACGGCAACTCCCTTAAAATTTTTAATACTATTTACATAGAGATTAGGTAATACTTCAGTACACTGGCATATAGTGCTTGTATATTGACCTAGCATTGTTTTATTTGTATAAATCACAGATAGTATAAAGAAAGTAGCATTGTATCAACCGAAACTATTCATCAATTCTCCACTATTCCAGTACTTACATATCTGGTGTGAAGGGCTTAAGAAAACAGTAGCAGGCAAGGGCAGAATAAAAATTCAAAAAACATTTTTTTTCATGGAAGTAGCTGCTACTAATGGAGATCTCTGGTGGGTGTAGGGTTTCCTCTACTGTTACTGCTTTTATGCAGTTTTTGAATTACCATTTTTATGTCTACAAGAGTAAGCGCTGCCCACCAAGAAGTAGACATTGTTTTTTGTTATAGCCCAGTTGTTAAGACAGAGTTGCGTTGTGTTGACACAAATACAACCACTTCTCACAGTGATCAGCAGGACAAGGTGGATGGGTTGGTACATTTCACTGCTTCTCCAATTGCACGTCACCTTTAAACGACACAATAGCAAGGGTATGTAAGTGAAAAAGAAGCAGGTGAGAGAAGCACAGGGGAACAGGTAGAAAGTGCCAGCTTATTCATGTCCTGACCCTCAGGCTCAGAGACGAAGAAGTTAACAAGAGAGCCAGGATGTGAAAGTTTCCCATTTTGCAGCTGACAGAGCTGATGTTCTTGTCCTTGAAAGAAATACCACAAAGCACTGGCAGCTGTTTTTCTTCTGCCAGTCAGTTCCCAAACCACTCTCTGATGTGCAGCCCTCAGGGGAATTTACATTGTCTTTTCAATTGTCTTTTCTGCTGGCTTCCCCTCCTGTATTACTTCTTGGATTTTTGCCATTTGCCTCAACTGTATCACATGGAAAGCACTGAGGATACTTTAATGTGATGATGAGTCATCACATTAGAATATGTCATGCTCCTGTATTGCTGTGAAGGAAATAAAAGATTAAGAAAATATTTCCCATGTAGTTCATTTCCAATAAAGTGATCCTGAGTTCAGATGCATTTATCAGCAGTTTGGTAGAATTATCTGATAGTTTCACTGGTCGTAATAGCATGATGGCTTTTGTTTCTATTTTTGCTAGCATTGGATTATAATAAAGGAAGCAGAACTGGTCTATACATCTAGAACAGGTCTCAACTGGAAATTATGAAAACAAGACACTATTTAATTTGTTGTTGTTGTTGTTTGTTTGTTTGTTTTAATTGGTGTCTCCAGAAAAAGCATGACATTGCAAACATAGCAGGATGCAGCCTTAAAAATGGCGTACATAAATAATCTAAGTCCTCCCCTCCCTTCTCTTCTGCTCTCCTGTCCTCTCCCTTTCCATTCTGCCGATGTGAGGCTTGGCACAGAACAGAAGGTTTAATGATTTTACTGTGGTAACAAAGGTCTGACAGGGAACCAACCTCCTGACCCTGTTTTTTTTTAAGCTATGAGTGAATGAGTAATCTCTTCCCTCAGTCTCCTCCTCCTCAGGAGAACTTCAGCCCCAGTTTATGCAGGGAAAACAAATGTGTTAATTTCTGTTCTAAATCTTCCAAATGCAAGCAGAGCTTATAAAGGACATTCTCATTTGATGGTCTTCCACACAAAATGCTTTGCTAACTTCTTGGTTTTGCAGGTATATATAGTTACATACTCATGTAGGAAGCTCTCTGTTAGATCAACATCGATACATGGAAAAGTTCTTCTCAGCCATCTGCAGTTATTTCACTTTTCATCATGCTGTATGTGATATAATTCTTTATATATAATACACTCAACAAGGAATATTTCAACACAGAAATGCATAAAAGGCCTTTGTCTTTCAAAAAATTAGAGACGTAGCTTTAACCTACTTCAGTATGAACAGATGGTTGTCATATTTACATTATTCACAACTTACTGCTTTTTTAAAAAGTAAAGAAGCTATACCATTTATCTGTAACTTTGATATTTCAGAACATGCATTTGCACTGGTTGATGCTCTGATTTTCTGGCAGATGTTATCAGTGCATAGTGTAAATCTTCTGAGAGTATTTGTTGCAATTCTCTGAATGCAAATTTCTGTGTAAAAAAATATTCAGAGTTCTAGCAAAGAGGCTGGTCTAATCCTGAAAGGCAATCTGACATCTATTAAAGTCATTGGTCTGTACAATCCAAAGTGTTCTTTAGAACAACTTTCCAGTAGCAGTGCATCTTCCCATGAACAAATAAAATATAGCTTTATTATTCAGTTATTGTACAACTAAAAGACACATATAGCTTTCTAAATATGTGAACTGCACAAAAGGTTTGCTAGTTTTCAAAAGAGGAGTGAAATATGTTACAGTATGTTCATCTTGCTGGACCATTTTGTTTGTTTGTTTAAACCAAATATTATTATTTTTTTCAGCTGAAACTTTACCAAAACTTTGCCTGCTAAGCAGTAAATACTGTTATCAAGTAGAGCTACAGCAATATAGCAGATGGTAGCTAAAGTCTTAGCAGAGATGCAGGTCCTGGTTTATTGATTCCTTGAAGAGAAATTCATTTTAACACGTCAGGATGCCTGGGCATAGGTGTGGGCGTCCCCAGAAAATCTTTGGAAGGTGACTTTTGACATGCACCTGGCATAGAGTCACTGCAGCCCGACACTGGGCAGAATTGAGTCCTCCTTTTGTCTCACAGTGCTTGGCCCTCCCTGCCTCACCTGTGTACAAGCTCCATACACCTCTACATGCAGAGAGTACCTGTTGGGTGTTTGTGCAGAGTTCTTGCAGTGAGCTAAGGGGGAAGCAGCTCACTTGCCTTGGGGTCCCTCTTCACCAGAACTTGATAAAACTTGCCAAAAATCTTTTGTCATTCGACTCAGTGGTGAGTGGTAGGACAATTCTGTGCAGGTTCAAGAGAATAACAGGATACAATCCCAAGAATAATATAGATTATTTGTTACCAGGAAAACAGAAGCAGGATGGATTTTTTTCTTATTATTATTATTATTTTTTTTTTTTTGTACTATGCTGACAAACAGAAGTGGCCTTTACCTCACTTTTGCACTCCATTCTGTTCTCTATAATGCCTGTATCTGTGAGCTCAGTTATAGCTGGTAAAATCTCCACTGTGCAAGTATGTGATGGTGTAAGAACTTTATGATATGTTTAAGTGTTGGTGAAAATATCTGTAACTATGGCAATTCGATAAAACAACATACAAGAGCTTGTTACAGGATGGCAGGTGAGATATAGACCCTTTAGGCAACAGCCCAGATTTGTAGTGCCTTGGATATTGGATAAACTGCACCCAAAGCAGCTTTCCCTGGGTAATCATAATGGAGGTATTTGTCTAGTAAAGGAAGAGCTTTGCTTCAATCCCGTGCAATCAGATTCTTGTCTGCTTTCATTTTTCTCTGTTAAGTTAGATGGCCTGAGTGCCATAAAAGCTGTAGGGAAATGGATATGCTCCCTACCGGTTACTACAAAAGAACAGAGTTATGTCGAGTAACACACCCCACCCTTGGCTTCCCATTTGACTCCCTCTTTAAACTTTCAACAGCCAAGTTGGAAAAAAAAAAAAAAAAAAAAAGCAGATTTCAATACAGAGAACATTGGATCCTGTTCCTATATTCCAACATATACTAACTCCATTGTTTTATCTGATTGTCACGTGACCTGACAATATCATATTATGGCAATTAAAGGCTGTATGTGTAGAGGCTAAGAAGGGAATGGGGTAAAAGGAACAACACTTGCATTATATTTTCTCATGAACATTAGATTTTTTACTTTTAAAAAATTTTATATCATGTCCTGTGTTTAGGCAGTGGGTTACTTCAAGTTATATTAAGGTCTGTGTTGCAAATGGAGTCTGCGGAAATACAGTGCCTTAAAATTAGAGTAATTATGAGAGTAACCACAGCATACCATGACATCAACAGTGATGAACTGTGCTCTGCAGTCAAGGTCCACTTCCTGTTAATTGCCATTCAGGGCTGTTTTCATCCCATATTTAAAGGCCATCATTTATCCATAACCACATCTGTGAATCTGATTATAAAGTCACTGTAGGAGCTTCACTGGTTCTGTAATACCCCTCTGTGGCAAACCTCTGCCTGTGGTAATAGCTAACACTGCTGTGGTTTAAGCTAGATGTAGAATTTTATACACTAGCAAAACATACTGCAGTGTTTGGGCTTATCTTTCCAAATGAGGTAATCCTTTACCTGACAAGATCAGGAATTAATTTTGCTGCCTTCAGTATGGATTCAGATTATCGCTTCTTTTGTGAGGGTATGGAAGGTCTTTTGTGAGGGTATGGAAGGATCAGTATTAGCAGCAGGGCCTGGCCTGATACAGCACAGTTTGCAACCTTTCATTGAGATTTATTAGCTCTCCATCTGTTTGTTCATGTAGTATTTGTTTATCCAGTCATTTTAAGGTCGTCTGTATTTCAGGGCATTCAATATCCTAGTGATAGCCTGGATAGAACTATTGTCAGTATTCTAGCCCTCTGTTGTTATTTGCTGTTAATTAGGACAGACTTATCAGGCTGTTCAACGAGAATTTAGAAGAAGATTTTGTTGTAGAGTTGGCTTATTCTTCTCCTTCATTTGATAAATGTTTACTGTCATGGCTCAATAAGGTATGAGCTGCCGTCTGTTAATTTTGGCAGTTTGTATTTGTTGAGAATGCTTGGCTTACCCTACTGAATGTCCACCTAACTTCACTTAATTTATTTACTTTCATTAATCTTTTACATGATTGTGATCAACCATGTGGCCATTATTAATACTGATTGGATGGATAGTTGAATGCAAAACATTTTATTACATAGAAGAGAGACAGAGTCTGATTTAGGCTTTTTTTTTTTTTTCAATCTTGAATTATCTTGTCAGATACAATGATAGCAATAGATGAGTTGTGTCAATGGAAATAAATAAATGTTGGCATAATCATACTGACATTATTGTATGAACTTCACTCCTGATGAGCTTTTTACATATATACAGATCTCTAAATACTCTCAGTCTGGTGCAGAGATATTTACATGTGAGTCTTCACTTTAAAAAATTACATGAAATAAATGAAGAACATAGTGACTTTTCTGTACAGGTACACCATTTTGATTAACTCCATTGTCAATAATAATTCGTATTAAAATGTGGTATTTGGGCTTAGTAGTTTTCCTGTGTAAGTTGCAAATGTAAATATAAATATTTATATAAACATCTGAGAGACAAAAATATGTTAATTTGAAGAGTTGTGCTTATACAGCCCAGCACCTTGTTATGGTTGCTGCAAGTGCCTGCAGAAGCACATGCTTTCAGTGATGTTTGAACAGTAACCAGTTGTATCAGCTCTTTATTGTTTTGCTGAATTATTTCATTCAACATACCATCCTTAGACTTTTTGCTCATTGACTATGTGAGAAAACCTAAACTGAATGTTGATTATAGAGGTTTAAAATTTATGGTCGATAACAGTAGTTTATTTTCTAAAATGCCATTCTACACAACTTTAAGCTGTTGAAACCATATGCAGTTCATTCCAGGGAGTGGGTCATTAGTTTAAATATGGATTAGACAAAATTTGGCTGAATCCAATGGTAGGCATGAAACAAGGGAATTAAAGCCCTGACTCATCTGAAGATAACCTTGTGGTAGATTACTGATGTTACCATTTTTTGTAAGTATGGTTGTATGGGAAAGACAGCAGAAGGTGATCATCGTTTTTGACCCAGGCAGTGATGGGTTTGAGACAGTTTAATAACTGCAGCAGTTTACCAAATTTCTGCAACCAAAATGATGCATCATGTTCAGTGAAAGGAACAGAATGTCTAAAAATGTGACAAAAACATCCTCTGCCCATATAAATTGACTGCATTCATAAAAGAAAGATTTCACATTTCACGTTCAGTATTCTTTAAAATTCTGGTCAATACCAAAAATATACCAGCCAAATGATTACAGAGAGTTCTGTTTGAACAGACCTCTAGAAATTATTTTGAAGACTGTCAATTTTAATGTACTGAAATATAATACTGGAAGTGGAGCTCAGCCTGTCAGACTTGCTTTCAGTGATCATAAGCTAGACACAGAAAAAAGCACATGGAGATAGAAGAACTGCTTAGACTTGATGGGAATCAAAAATTCTATTCTCAAGAAAAGCACAAGAAATAGATAGTTTCTTCAGGCCTTGTAAGTTCAGCTAGGTACTTTTCTTTATAAGATTCCTGCGAAGGAATACTGTATAACTGAAACATGAGAGGAAAAACAGCAAAACAAGAATCCTCACTATTGATTCTGTCTACTAGGATGAATTGAGGCTATCAAAAATTAGCATATCTTGTTGATAAAGATTGATCCCTATCTCACTCATCTGTATCAAGCTTGAGATTCATGATTTTTTGCTGGTTAGTTTGGACAGGTCTAATCTCTTTCTTGAAGGAGAACTCATTAACAAGAAGAACCTTGGCTCTGTGCTTCATTAGAGTGACACTAGTCCAAATTTTGTTTTCCAGTGATCAAGTACAAATACAAGTACTATCAAGTATAAATAAAGTAGGGTTTATTTATTTTTTTCAGTGTTAGGAAATACTCTATGGCAAATCCTTATAGCAGACTTTAGGAACAAGAAAAACCTCTTGCACCTTAGTAGAGAATAGTGTGTATTGATAGTCTAGAGAATATGTAATGAAATTTAACTACAGTACAATTTAAGAAAGCTTATTGAAAAATCAAATGTTACTGCAAAAGTATGGAAGTACTTGAACAGAGTTTCTGGGTGAAGTAGTTCAGCCAGGTGAGTAAGGTATCAGGAGAGTTGATTTGGATTAAGGTAGTGGGGCTGACTGGGTGACTCTCTGAGGTCCCTTTGAAATGAAGTTTTCTCTGAGTCATGCTGAAGTTAAAAGTTTTTATCCCATCAAGAGGAAGATCTCAACTGGAATAATTCTACAACAACCCATGACATGGAAGAAGGTATTTTATTTGGAGAAGTTGATTTGCCATACTTCTCTCGTAAAGAGGAGGGTGACACACATCTTTGTGTGTATGTAGATATTGCAACTATAGTAATGTAAATTGAGAAACCTTTCAAGCATGGCCAGCAGATTTGGATTGTCTCATTTTTATCTGCTGAAGTTCAAAAGCAAATACAACATCCACTTTTGGAAACCCCTCTGGTATTATTACTAAGATCAAAAAGCTTATGGACATGATGATTGAAAGCATAATATAAATAAATACACAATAATCATTCTCTGAAGCAAAACTGATAGTGATGAGAGAGCGAGTCACTCCCTTAATTTATTTATCGCTAATCTTTTTCTTGTGTAATGCACTACAGAATATTATCTGTAGAGAAGATATGATAATGTAAGCTGCTTGAGAGTTTTTAATAGAATTCTTTATTGTTGTATTTTCTGAAATTCAGTGCAGATTGAGTTTTCTTAGTAGTAGTCTTCTGTACATAGCATACACCAGTCTAAATAAAGACAAGATGGCATCTGCCCTTGTATCAGGCACACCAGTGTTTTCACTGACTTAATGAGATTAGTGTGAGCAGAAAAAAAAATTAGTTTTCTGGGTTTCCTGGTGGTTTCAGAGCTACATGCACCTATAATTCTTTCCCTCTAAAAAAGTACTCCAAGAATATCAAGATAAGCCCCAGAATACTCTGGTGAGGCACACTAGAAATACTTTGTGCATTTCGTAAGTGGAAAAAGAGAGCAGCTGCATACCTGAAGATACAGAAATTAGATTTTCTGAGTTGTTCTGTTGTTGCATTATCATTAGAGATTTCCTTGGCATTCCAACTGATTATAAGGTGTGCAGTTTTTATTGGTAAAAGTGAAACAGGTTGCAGCCCTTTCCCTTCAAAACTGGGAAGTCTGGGAAGATGTGCGTGAGGTCTTTCAGAACCAGCTGTGCATGTTTTCTGTGTGTGGCCTTCTTCTACCCAGGAGGTAGCTTTTGGAGTCATCATCTACTTGCTTGTTCCCAACATCTCAAATTTCAGGGCCTTACTATACAAGCCAACAGCACATGAAAGGCAAGTTCATAGTTGAGGTTATCTCTGCACCTACCAAATAAATATTCCCTCTACAGCCTCTAGGTAGCTCTCCAAGCCAGTCCGTATTCTACAGAGCTTGCATGAAGCAGGAGCAATTAAGTCATGCTGGATCTGAGCTTGTCCCAATAAGGAGGGCTTAAATGGTTGACATTGACTGACTTAGCCCAGGCTGGATATTTTGTGAAGATACTAAAATGTCCTTGCACCATAAACTCCAGGCTGCTCTCTAGAACCCTGCTTAGCCAGATTTTTCAATTACTTCCTAGTTATCCTGGTTAGTAGTGTTGGCTACAGTGTGCCAGGAACACTGCTGCTGCAGAATCTCAGGAAAGAAAGGAAAACAAAATAGAATATGCTCTCACTCCTTAAGTACTGAGTATCTTGTTTTCTTCTCTTCTCAAAAGGGATACTGTAGAAATCAAATAAAGACTACAGAGAAGATGGGAAAAAAAAAAAAAAAAAAGATTAGGGTTGTGAAACATTGTTATTATAAAGACATTAAACAGATAGATATTCACGAGCCTAGAAGAAAGTAATGCGATATAACATAGATGTGGCAAGCTGAATGTCACGAAGGTGAAGAGGATTATTATTTTCTGATTCTTATAACATAGAAAGAAAGAAGTGTTGGATGTTGTTTTCTAGCCAGAGTTATAGAATGAATGAAAGGTGTTTTCCTGAAGTTGTGGAAGTCATAGGCAAAGGATCTTGCAAAAGCTAAAAAATGAATAGTGCCAAAGGATGATTTCACAGTTTAGCAAAAAGGATGACCAGTTGGATCTTTTAAATGAAAGGATCCAATTATTAGCTTAAACGCAAGCTTTCCCTAAACTGTAGATTTCTGGAATCTGAAAGGATACAGAGGGCATTATAGCTATGTGCTTGCGTTTAGTCCCTTTACATCAACCATTGTACAATGTCAGAATGATACTGAGCTCATATAGACTGTATAATATACTGAATATTTTATTTTTCATTATCTTTAATTATAAATGTTTTGTGACATTTTCAATTATATGTTAATTCTTTTGCAGTTCTTCAAGTCTTAAATAAATCTATGTATGTTATTATTTTACAGCTAAAACTAAGTTAGCTGCTTTCAGTGGAGGATAGCAACTTGAGACCTGTGAATGATGCCTCTAGACTCTAATAAGTGTGTTGGTACAAATGCGACATCAGAAGAACTGATGTGGCAAGAAAGAAAGAAAAATCTGATATATTAATATCTTCTTAAATAGAACAGGACTAATATACCTTCATGAAATTCCTGAACAAAATATTGAAAGGATTAGGGTCTTTTAACCATCACTAGTTTTTATGGGCATATTTTGTCTTAAATTCATTTTTCTGAGATTGCAGAAGTAAGATTTGCTACCATTTATCTCTTCAACTAAGAATTTCAAATTTCCAAAGCATCATATAATTTTTCTGTCTCTGATTTCTGTATGTGTTATCAATGCAAAATAATGTTAAAATAATTAAGAAATGCTTTACTAAGTTGGCTTTACTAGGTTGGTTTTGTTCTTTTTTTTTTCTTTTTTTTTTTCCTTTTATGAGAATGGTATTACATTTTGTTCTGCTAGAAAATAATCACTGTTTGCAGCTGTTTTGTTTTTTCCACTCAGAGTTTGTTACCATGTTAAACATCTATTTTCTACCAACGTACAAATAAACATTGAAGAGATACCAGGTAGATGAAGCTGCTGAAAACCATTCAAGAGATAGCTGTGCAAGGGACTTCTCTGTGTCTCGGAGTACATCACTGTATTTTAGTGTGAACCCCTTGACAAAAGGTAGACTTGCTCTCTTTTGAAAGTGCTTGCTCATCTATATATGCACCATGAATAACCACACTGGCAAAGGAGAGTTGAAGTTAATTTCCTAGCTTCCTTCCAACTGACAAAAATAGTCCGGGTAACAAGAGATTTGTGATGGTCCTGTAGCACACAGACATCCTCGGTCTGGATGATTCTACACATTTCTTCGTTTCCCTTAACAGTAACATATATAGTCCTAATCATTTTTCATCCTGGTTTCCTGTTCATGCTCCCTTTGGACAGGCACAAAAAGTTTGCTTGGACATTTTTAGAAGGAAAATCTGAAGGACAAAGAGCACCAGATAGCAATGGTGCTTCATACATTATACTGGCAGTCAAAGGGGACAGTCGCAGTGCAGTGTCCTGCAGTGTGCTGGCACTGAAGCAATTACTCTTCACGCCGAGGGTGCCTCTGTGCCAGCACCAGTCACATCAGGTCAGACCTGCCCGCTCACCTGCGGACAGAGGGAAGGGCCCCCTGGCACCAGCCACAGCCTCGCACTCGCAACAAGCCCAGCATGACTTCAGACACCAGCAGCAGCTTGGGGACATGCTGTCAAGTGAGGGGAGGTTGTTGGGGAAGTAAGGAGAGATTCAGGATCTTGATTCATGCGTATTTTTGAGGGCTGACAGATCTTGTCTGCAGAGACTGGTCGAGGTTAAGTAACAGTGAAATAAACATAAAGGAATATGACATTTTTATGACATTTTTTGGTTTGCTTTTCTAGTTTCCCTTTGGGCCCCAGGTATGCATGTTTTTTTGGTTTTTGTTTGTTTGTTTGTTTGTTTGTTTTCTCTAAATCTTCAGGACAAGCTTGAAGTTTTAAAGTGTGTTAACATTTTGTGTCAGCGTTTATGGACTACCCTCTGAAGTGAACCCCAGTCAGGGGCGCCCTTTGATTCACATCACATAGGAGTGTCAGAACACACCAAATGGATTCATTTCAGCTAAACCAAAGCTAAAACATCAGTTTGAGCACACAGCTAGCATGCTCTAAACAGTAACACGCATTCAGTCCATGCAAACAGTCTACAGCTAGACCAAAACAGAGCTGCGGGTCTTCAGACCCAAAAGTTTTGCCCCACAAGCCTGTTCCTGTTACATTGCACTGCTTGCTAATGTAGATACAGGTTTTGTGTTGAAAAACTAATCATTGTCAGCATATCCAGTACAGGCAGACAAATAAGCTGTTCCAAAGCCATTTTTTAGCCTTGCCAGCTTTCCCCCCAGTTTTTGCATCTGTAAAGTACTTTAAGACCCTTACCTAAACATCATATTGCAATGCAGGCACTGTATTTATTTCCCATGAATATCTTACTTCTGCTTCTTGTCTTGCAATATCTTACATGGCTTTCTTTTTTTTAAGTTTCTGTTTAATGAAAAAAAGAAATTCTGAAAGACTAAGAATACTTGATAATAGAGCTCTTACAGTGAGTTTTTATTTGTAATCGTGCATCTGCTCCATTACTAGGTAGGATGAGAGCTGGGTGGCTGACAGTCTTCCCAGAAAACACATCCTGCTTCAGCCAGCAGTTCCTGGGTTTGCGGTGGGAGTTGCTCAGTAAAACTATCTGCCTTCTGATAGGTAAGAATTGGTTTAGATTACATTAGGCTTATTTAGGTGATCGTAATGGTTGGTATGAATCAGTTTTGTGGCTCACATGCTGCCAGAATCTCAAAAGAGCAGCCAGACGTTTCAGGGTTTGCACCTGGGTTTAACACCTTCCTCAGCCATGAATCTGTCATCAATCTGCATCTGTCCCTTTGAATAGCTTCCAGTTTCCAGGGTGATCCATCCCTCAAATGCTGTTCTATGTCTCACTAAACAGTTTTCTCATTTCAACATAAGGCAGCTTGTTTAAAGTCATCAGTTGCTACAAAAAGTCATATACACACATATATATTCTAATACTATAGTTTATGCTTCAATTCATTACAGATGTGATTTGAATCTTTCATCTACACTCGGGTCTGTTGTGAATAAAAGACAAGTGCAGTAATGGGTGAAAATATTTATGATACAGAATATTAAACATATCCTTTACCTTCCTACTGTGAGAAAGAGAAAGTGCAAGCTGAGTATCATCAAGAATTAGACTCAATTTGCCCTTTTCATTGCTCTTCTTTGGAGAATCCCTGTAATTTTAAGATATTGATCAGTCTTCACATATCTCTATAAGTTAGACAAATACATTATTAGTATTTCATTTTAGCAGCCCAGAATGGAAAACATTAAGTTATATGTATACTATAAAGATTTATTGATTTTTTTTCTCTCTCTAATGAACCAGATAGTGGGCCAGGAATAGAATTAGAAGTTTTGATTCAGTTTGCATGAGATATTGTGCTGTTTTTTATTTTGGTGTTTTCAGATTTTAGTTCGATTTTTTGGTTTGTTTGTTTGCTTTTGCAGACATGACTGCAAAAACAGGACATATCTAAAATGTTCTGCCAAGGTGCTGGAAAAATGTTTCTGGTTTGTTACAAACTAGCAGTACTTTGTCTGTAAGCAGTCTGGTCTTGGCTGGCCCTCCACAGAATGTGGCTCTGTAAACATGGAAATGAGCTGCACTACTGTCATTCGTTCACCTCTGTTTGGATACTCTCTAAAGCATATTTCAAAGTGCCATTCTGTGCCCAATCTGTCAACCCAAACTAGCTTGCATTAACTGCCTACAGACTGTTAGAGAGCAGGGATTTTTATTACTTGGTGGGCAAATAAATGCTGGCAAAGCTGCTTTGTTGCTTCTTAGTTATACAGTTAAGCACTTTCCACACATTTGTTTGCAGAAGCTTACTCACTCAATATGTTAATACATTTCCACAGCATGTCAAAGAATCTATAGATCTTATTCATTATATTGAGAATATTTCATTGCAAAAGAGCCAGATGGAAGAAGATGAAATGTATCAGCATTGAATTAGAGAAGGTTGGAGGGAACTCAGTGCCTGACTGCTGTTTTGTTACTTACAAGTATCCTTAATTCTGTGTGAAAATATTTCTGAAATATTATCCTTGAGGTTTTTGTCACAATTTGAGGTTCACCTTAGGGTTTTCCTTATTGTGGTCTCTCTCTGCTTCTAGATATCATTTCTGCTTAAAGAGATTCAAGTGCTCAGGTTCCATGAACTTACATGTAATACACTGTTTATGGTGCGGGTTTTTCTTGTTTGCTTTGTTTTTTTTCCCCAATTTATTTAGCAATGAGCCACTTCTGTCAAAAACTGTTGCTAGTTCTGGTACAGTAACCCAGATTTGAACATTCATCTGTTGCCATTGCAATCTTTCTTAGACTTCCTTCATTTTGCATATGAATGATGCATATGAATGATCCTTTTCTGTGTATACTCATTACTTATATTTCTGTCGTACAGAATTAAAAATTGCCATCTCTTTGTTGTCACTGTGACTCTGTTTGCTGATGCCCCCAGTGGCAGGAATTTGAACATCTTTTCCATACTAGGCTAAAGGTGTTTTCACTCTTCCAAGTTCTCCTAGGTTCTTTTGCCTATTCCCACATCACTTTTAGAGTGGGATCTCGGGTTATCTTCCTTTAAATCTCATGCTATGCTCCAGTAAAGCATGCACTTATAGCTTGCATGTAAGTGTATATACATGCTTATAACTAAGCACATGCTTAATATACTTGCTGCATTTGGAAGATCACAATCATTGATCTGGTTAGTTTCTAAAATTACCTTTATTTAACATTTAATGGTCCAGAACTGAAATTGCCACTGCTCTTTGTAGACACCAAAATAACAGTGACTTGGTTTACTATAAAACGTGATAGGTAGAAACATAAAATAGTATAAATAATGTGCTGGATTATCTTTTATGAAAAGCGAAGCTAGGATGCTGTAAATGGAGGGTGGATGCACCCTGTTAACTTATCGAATGCATGAGAAAAACCCTGTTGCCAATAGTCTTACTGTTTTCTAAGTTGCCATTAAATATTGTATTAGACCAAGTATTAGAAATGAATATACAAATTTGTGCAGTTGATATTAAAACTGAATTTTTACATTCACACAGTGTTTTTCTAATGCTTTTATATTGAAAATGTATTTTTCTAATCTCTTACTCTTTGAATAATAATAATTGGATTGCCAATATTATAATTTGTTGGAGCACTTAGCCGGGATTTAGTTCACAGCATGTGTAGTAGACATTAATCAGTTCATGATCAGTTATAAGGCAGAGCATAAAAGAACCCATTATAAACTGTACCTAAGAAAGAAAACCATGCTCCAACTTCATACTAGAAAATATAATGTGTAAATTCAATCAAAATGGATAAATCTTGAATGTTTTTAGACTTGGAGATCTCACTTCGGAGAAGAAGGATAATCAGAGTGCAAAACCACTTTGTATTTGTCTGAACATTTCCTAGCCTGGGGCCGATACGCTAGTACCTACTGTACACAGGTATGGCAAATACAATGATAAACTCTATGACAAATTACAACAGGTCACACTGAGAACAGGTCTCATTGATCCTTCTGTAATTTCATTTCTGTAGTACTAAACATGTTGTTTTGGCTTTGTGTTAGGGATTGGTGTGTACAGTGTTGCAACAATTTGGCATTTTGCCTGGAGTTATGATCTATATTACTGCTGTTCCTGTCAGAAAGATACTAATCTGGTCTAGTGAGGTGATTCTGCTGCGGGGGTCATACCAACACCGAAGCAGAGGTGCAATTCAATTCATGACCTCCCTCCCAAATTCCTCTTAGATTGCAGATTGCCTGCTT
Organism: Cygnus atratus; assembly: GCF_013377495.2. NCBI lineage: Eukaryota > Metazoa > Chordata > Aves > Anseriformes > Anatidae > Cygnus > Cygnus atratus. Next base: position 70,838,934 of record NC_066396.1, read on the forward strand.
GTAACTCCTGACCTGACTCGTTGCCTTTGAAGGAACAGATGTTCCAATACTGACAGCTTTGTCTTCTGTTTTAATAACAGATAAGCTGTAATGTAGAAAGAATTTTAGTTAATTCTTGTGAAGGAAAAAATTTAAGTTCTTGAACTGTGGAGATGCAGAAGAAAAACAAAAGGTGAGAAAATGAACATAATTCTTCTTAGCTTTCTCTCACATCCACAAAATTCATTTTTCTGTAATAGTCAAAAGCAACAACTTACCAAGCAGCATCTCAACTTCTGATTACTGTCTTTCAGAGGAGGACCTGAGTTAATTCTGTGCAGAATTAGGGCTGGCAATTTTTACTGCCCTCTGCTTCTCAGTATGTCTTGAGCAGCTGCCTTTGACACTCTGGTGTTGCTCCTTTAGTTCCGATCAGAGCAGCATTGCAAGCACAGCATTCAACTCTCTCAGTACATTTGGGTGCAGCACGTGGGTTTGTGGAGAGCTCAAAAGTAACCCCTTACTCAACCTCTGGTAGTTATTCTCCTTGTCCCTGAACCCAATCCTTAGGCACAGCCTTGATGCCTTGTTGATGAAGACTGAAGCAGCAGTCATTCTCTATTTAGCCTGGCTTATCTGAGTATGCAGATAGCCCACTCTTGCCCTTGTAGGATCATAGAATCACAGTCACAGTTTGGGTTAGAAGGGACCTTTAAAAGATCCTTTAGTTCCAACCTCCCTCCTGTCATGGGTAGGGACACCACCCACTAGATCAGATAGCTCCATCCAACTTGGCCTTAAACACTTCCCAGGGACAGGACTTCCACAGCTTGGCAGCTTCTTCCCATGCCTCACTGGCATCATAGTAAACAATTTTTTCCTCATGTCTAATATAAACCTACTCTCTTTTAGTTTAAAACCATTAACCCTTGACCTGTCATTATACTTCCTGATTGAATCCCTCTCTATCTTTCCTGTGGAGCCCCCTTAAGTATTGGAAGGCTGCAAAAGTTCTTCACAGAGCCTTCTGTAGGCTAAACAACTCCAGCTCTCTCAGCCTGTCTTCACAGGAGAGGTGCTCCAGCCCCCTGACAATCTTTGTAGTCCTTCTCTGGACCTGCTCTAACAGGTCTCTGTCTTTCTTTGGCTGGGATCTCCAGAGCTGAATGCAGTACTCCAGGTGGGGCCTCAAGAGAGGGTAGTAGAGAGGAGAATCTCCTCCCTCGACTTACACTTCGGACGCAGACCGAGATGTGGTTGGCACATTGCAGGCTCATATTCACTTTTTCATCCACCAATAACCCCAAAGACTTTGCCGTAAAGCTCTGCGAGCTCCCCGAGCTACCTGATTTTTCAGAGTTTCTACCCCTGGGATTCCACTTTGTCCCTGAGTACGACAAAACCTGCTTACCTGAAGCCCCAGGTCAGTGCTCTGCTACTGACCTCCCTCACTCTCTCAGAGATCTTGCACTCTTCATTTCATGACCACTGCAATCTCAGCTACTAGTCACTTTCATCTGGACAGTTCCTACTTGTTAATGGACAGTAGATCCAGTTGTGTGTCATGCTGGTTGGCCCGCCCAGCACCTATACCAGGCAGTTATCCCCAAGCTCCTAGACAGCTTTTTTCTCCCACCATACTGCTCAAACAGGAGATGACAGGGTGGTAAAAACACCCAGGGACAACCAGTATCAGTGACCCCAGAAATTTTCTCAGGTTGTTGAACCCAAGGGGTTGGTCAACTCCTGCTCCCTGACATGGTGGTTGGTAACACGCTCCCCACCACAGTGTCACTGTTGTGTCACTGCTCTTTCTTCTGAACCTGACCTCCAGCTCTCACCTGACTTGTTGCGTGTCCCATAGAGGGGCCTTGTGTGTCTACCTTGTTTCATCACACTGAGAAACCACTCCCTCTTCCTCTTCCCTGTCCATCTATACTTAAGGGTTTTTACCTGTCCTCTGCTCACCCCAGTCATATAAGCTATTCCACCACACTTTAGCCACTGCAGTGGCTCATCTATGGCTGCATGTCAAACTCTAGTTCTTCCTGCTTGTTTCCCTACTTGTAGTTGTGCACATACCGAGGAGTGGGAGCCTTACCACCTTGTGATACTGGTCCTAAGGTCTCTTTTGCTTCACAGCGTTGCACTCTTTGCTTTCCACCCTATCTACCACCTCTTCACTAGGCTCTGAGTTGTCCTCTCTCTTCTGCATTTTTTCTGATTCAAAGTTTTTGTCACTGAGGTTTGATCTTTCCACAAAAATGATACATTCCATATTAACACCAAGGACAGATTTTGGGTTTTATATAGTTTCCTCCATCTTACTGGGAGACTGCTGGATAAGTTGTTCCCTTCCTGCAATATTGCTTATGGCTTCTGAAGTCATGATGCCACCATCACATTAAGTAACAGACTGTGTATGGAAGCATTAGCTAGCTTTTAGAGATGTAAACTCAAAGTGGATATCGAATTGTGAGTAGCTGTTTATAGTTTATAAATCCTGACAGCTATTTCCTGATAATCTTCTGATTCTGTCATATTTGTGTGACAACAGTCTTGAAGGTCTCAACCTATCATTGCTGTGTGAATTTCTGATAGGTTCTGTAGCTGGTTGTATTTGTAATCTCCTGTCTGGTAGTTTGTTTTCATAATTTAACTTTTATATAATATTTATATAATAAAATAATTTATTATTTCATCTTTCTTCCAAAATAGAATATTCGTACTTCCAAGTTCTTATACAGAATTTGTGTGAATAAGTTTAAGCTCATATGCATTGTCATAATGGTTTTATAACTTAAACTGTGGTCGTTGTCATGACGTTCTCATTTTTTTCCATATATATATTCATGCTTCCCTATACAGCTTCCCTATATAGAAGCCCTCATGAACAGAATTAATGCTCAATTTGCAGCCAAGCTGGGGACTAAAGTATAATTACTAAATCGTTAATCCTGGAGACTTTAATAAGTATGAATTTTAAGGTTTTCATTTTGAAATGACATTTACAGAAGTCCAGTGTTGATTTTGTCACTAAAAAGAATTCCAATTTCTTGGGATGTCAGACTATTTGTTAGCTAAATCCCCAGCCTTAGTCAGAGAATGTCAATAGAAAACAATCTAGTCACCTAGCTGTCCCTACAAAATTGGCAGTTTCTGCATGCTTTTGTTTTAGATGAGATATTTCAGAAAATCTTGAACATTTCAGTCAGGTAGATATTCTCACTAGATAGTTAGATAACAGCTATATCAAAATGACTATATCAAAAACTGTGCAGCCTTAGGGTTTTTTTTGGGAGGGGTGCATTAATGGAGTGTGAAATCTCTTCTGATTTGAGTGGAAGTTTGAGTTGTTTTACAGACAGTCCCAAACTTCAATTTCCTTCTGAATTTGATGTTACTGTTGCAGTAAAGAGTTTGGAGGAAAGATTTCTGGCTTCCATTTTAGATTTTACCTGTAATTTCTTTAGTGAATTCAGGGAAGTCCTTTAGTGTTAGATCACTGACACTGCAGATTATACTCAAAAAGATGCTGAAATCAACTTCTGTAACTGCAGCTGAACAACTGCTACCAAGTGATAGTTTTTCAGCAAAGAACGCAGTTTTGTGAGTTTACGCGTTTGAGCTCAACCTCCACACAGTCTCACTAGCATGCAGGAACTTTCACTTATGTTCATGCATGCTCACAGTAACATACATCTGTTTACAAGCTGCTCATGACCTGAAAATGTTTAGTAGTCATAATATGAAATAAGAGGATGGTGTGTTTCTTGCCTATGTGAATATGATGAAGGCCTAATGTTGTAAGAGAGAAATGAAAATGTCTGGAGCTTCCTGCAGGGTTGTGGATTCTTTCACTATGTAAGCAGAGTAAGGTGTACAAAGTAGTTCAAATACAGTTCTGTTATCAATTGAAAAAAATAGCTAGAATTATTTCCACTTCTAATAGTGTGCTGCTCGTTTTTGATTGCTTCATGAATGCAGTAGGTTATTTCAGACAATAAATTGCTCCCACAATCTTTGCTATAAGTATTCCTTTGGGTATCCTGTACTCAAACGCGTTTTTATGGCCCCATGGACGATATGATATATTTCTGTTACTTGGCTGGAGGATGAATCCAGCAGCTCCATGAATCATGCTCCCCATGTGAATTATGAATTGAGAACTTGCCTTCTGCAGTATTTGCTGAAAAGGGCAGTCATTCCTGTTGATAATGATTCCTGTGTGCCAGTAGAAATCTGCAGAAAGTGAATACAGATAGTATAAAAACAATGGGGATTTTTAAAAAGGGCTGAATAATAATTTGAATAATTGAATATTTTTAGACTTTGCTGCATGCGTCTCTGTGGAATGAGAGGTTATTTATTTATTTAATCTCAGGAGAATGGTGAGGACTCATTTATGTAATGTCTGGTAGTGCTGTAACTGCTAATGCTATTATTTTTCATTACCGTGTTTGATGGGCTAGCCAAGTTCTTGAAAATAAATTTAGTCCTTCTTTTCTACAAGCTGTTGTAAACTATTATACGGTCATCTTTTTATGTGCCTTCCTTTCTATTCTTTTGCACTAGGTATATCCATGTGCTCTAGAGTATTTACATGAAAAATTATTCCCATGGTAAGCATGTAGTGTGATGGAATGTTGGTGCAGCTCCATGAAATGGGGTAAGCCAGGTTAATAACCTGGAGCTGCAGAAAGGGGCAGTCCCCTTCCCAAGCTTCCCCTACCCTACTCGTACCTTTCACAATCTACCTGCTCAGGTGCTTACATTGTGCATCTTCCTATTGGCTTATTTTTTTTATGGCCTTGCTAGTCATTAGACTCCTCCATAACCTGACAGTGTCCTGACCCACCCGAAAACTAACCCAGCTGGACCACTGAGCTGAATTTATTCATCAAAGTTTTTAACGGGGTCTGCAGCTGGAAGAACGCTGGTGACAGGGTCATACAGCCAGGAGTGCTGGAGAGCAAGAAAGAAAGAAAAGGGAAGTGGAAAGTGAGCCTGTCCCTTGCAAGTAGCCATGGTCTGGTGACCAGCTGCTGGTCAGCTCTGTGGGTTAGCTGGTATGTGTTTGGAGACAACCTGCTGCACCAAGGACATTGCTATTTCAGCTAAGAGGTCATTAGAAAGCAAGCATGAACTTATCTTGAAACAGGCAAATCATTATTTTAATTTACCTCGTGCCAGAACCCAGCACCTACGTTTTGACCAAGTAATGTATCAGACAGACTTGAATGCCACGATGTGCATTCTCTGTGTCAAACATCAGACAAAATTTCCAACGCTCCTCATGTTCATTTCATGCCAGAGTGAATTGAGATTATATATACTCCTTCAAAATGATCATGCAAGGAGGACTGAAGCAAAATAATTAGTCTTTGTTGTGGTTTATATCTCAGTCAAGCCAGGTTCACCAGAGTCTTGGTGGATTAGCAGGAGACAGTGGTTAGAAAAGGCATGTTTTTCAGATGCTGTAATAAATATTTAGGTCTGACAGCAAGTTGCCTTTACTTGCCTTGTAGATAATTCTTTCTGAGGGGAGAACTGAAATCTGAGTTTGTCTCGTTTCTTCTGTTTTGCTGGTGGTTCGTCTGTGCATTGTTCCTTATTTCTTTCTATGACCTTTTTGTTCATGCTGTTTTGAAAAGTGAGGAGACACCATGGTTCTGCTTTGTGTTCCACAGAGAATATAAAGGAACACTATATTTTCCTTCTATTGTAAACACCTTTTCTTACTTGAAATAACCACCTTTCATTCTCATTATTTATAGTCCATGGTAAATGCATAAAGCACTTCACAGAACACATAAGGCAAAGTCTCTGCACTTCATAGAGCACAATTAGAATTGCAAGTTAGAGAAAATAACTGAAAATATCGTTAGTAGTCCAAGACCCTAATCCTACAATACTAAGGTTAGAGTGAACCTTTTCATTAATTTAAAAGAGCCAAAAATTAGCTCCTAAAGAGTTCTCAGGATAAACCTCAGAGGAGAAGTAGTAAAGTAAGTTTTGCTTCTTGTGGTTATTTTAGGAACTATATAATAGGATTACTTGACAGCTAAAATAAATTATGGATGTTAGAATTTTGACAGACTAGCCTGGACTTCACAAATCATATTTCAGGTCCCAACTTGATCAAAAGTAGTCTGTATGGCTTCAGGTGGATTAAAGTCTGCAGCCAGACCTTTAAAAGGAACTTGATACCCTGCTTCTGCTAGGCACAACTTCTCAGTAGGTCTGTGAATCAGTCCTGAGTGCTCATTTTTATTCACATTTTACTACCTTAATCTTTCTAAAATACCTTGTAAAGTTGGAATGTGTATAATTAGTTAGAGTTTCTGAGAATTCAAACAGATTAGAGAAGATTTTTTGTAGTACTGCAAATGGAGGATATTTGGGTATGTATATATGGAATCAAAGAAATTAAATCTTTTTGAACAGATTTTGTACCAGTATATCTGTATTGAAGATAACTGAATTAATCTAAGGCACAGCAAGGGAGGTGGCTGAAGATACCTAGAGACCTTGGAGGCTTTCAAGCCCTGACAGGATAAAGCCCTGAGCAACATGGTCCAACCCCACAGCTGAGCCTGCCCTGGGCAAGGTGTTAGACTGGAGACCTCAAGTGGTCCCTTTGATCCTGTGATATTTCAATGAGGGAAAAAAACAAAAAACAAACAAACAAACAAAACAAACAAACAAACAAACAAAAAAGAAACACTGAAATACTGAAGGTAGATACACAGGGCTGCAAGAACTGAATCTGCAAGAGTAACTATACAAATAGCAATTTCATGATGTTATCCTGCAGAGAGGTTAGTGCTAGTCCGGCTCATTTCCTCCCCATCCTGCAGTAATTATTCACAGTCTGAGATGATTAAATCTGGGTGGACATTAAGACCTGATTTAGGTGCAGCTTACCTGGCAGTATGAGTGCTGCCTGTTGGCTACTCCCTTCACTGACAACCTTTTTCCTCACTGCTCCTTTTAACCATGTTTTGAATTTCTCCAGTACCACAGCTAATTGACAGGGTGTTTGCCTTGTTCTTCCACATTTTTCACTGTGCTGTTCAGTCTACTGCACTTCACATCGTGCCTCTCTTTCAGAGCCACTGTAGATTATTGTTACAGCTCTACTAACAGATTTTTTTTCATCATGCTTTTGTAATAATATATCATGCTAAAAATAAGACACAGTCTCTGAACTTATATCAGACCATCGAGTAGGTTTTCTGATTTTACACTTGGCAGAAAACCTTAAGATGTGTTCATTTCCTTCCATTCCAGGGTTTGGACCCTAATGCTGGGAGATGTTGGCTTATTGCTAATGCTTACCCCAGGCTCACCAACACAGCTAGTTGACTCACTTCTGTGTATGAAGTTTCACGTTTCTCACACTTTTTAATTGCTATGAAGCTCTTTTTAGCAGAGATTCCTCTCAAACATTATTGCACAAAAGGACTTCCACTCGTCAGCTTTATTCTTCTTCCTTTGTTCTGTTAGATGTAAGGAGAGTTCCCATCCTTGTTTGAATTTCTCTCTCCTTGAGGCAGATAGAGAAACTGGGAAGGATACTTGGGGGTTTGTTTTCTGTTATGGCCTCTCTAAGTGCCTACATCCTGCTTAAATTTCTAGATTATATTCTTAAATCTTCAGCAATGAAACAGCCCCATGGCATTCAAATGGCCATTCAAATGGCACTAATTCCTGGAAAGGAATTGTGAGTAGGAATTTGTGAATCTCACCATTCTTTATACACAAAGAAACATCTTATATTTTTCATACATTTTAGAATAACCAAAGACAAGTATATTCTCTATGTAAGTTAACTCCAGCATTTGTTAAAAACATCTATTTTGTTCACTCCAATAAATATTGCAGTTCTGATCCAAAATCAGTTAAGTACATAGTAATCATTTTTGATAGATACAAATTTTGTAGAAGATGATATTTTAATTGTTCAGATGCCAAAGAAACTTGTTTAAAAAATATATATATAAATAATTTAAAAAAAAAAAAAAAAAGGAAGTAGAGTCTCTGAGTTCTATTTGCAAGCAGTCAGAATTTAACCTTTTTTTTTTTTTCTTCACATTAAAATGTTTTCAGCAGAGTTTCTTTATTTTGGCATATTGTGGGCTTTCAAGCATGATTGGAATTCTGCACAGCATTGTAGTTCTGATTTGCATGTCCTGTTAGAGACACTATTCAACTGTAAATTAATTACGGAAAATAATGGAACTCTATAATTAAGATTTGGCAAAAGTCAGTAAGTCTCTGCTTTATTGTATTTTATACTTTTTTCAATGTTAAATGAATATGCTTAAACGGGCTTTCGTATTTTTATGTGCCTAAAAATCTGAGTCATTCATATATTCCTAAATAAGCTACTGAAATGTCTAGTTACATTGTGTCTCTGAAAAGTATAAACTTGACCAGAAGGTTAGTCATTTTTTACAGTTGATAGGAATCAGCAACAGAACAGCAAAAGCATTGCTTGTTACGGTTTATTAGTAATAGAAAGATACTCTAAACAGTGTCAGTCACTGAATTTCAGTTCATTTCTGGTTCTCCTAGGCAATGCAGGGAAGACTAATTCATTTTGTAGCCTTTGCTATCAAGTAAAAATATACCACAAAGGAGATGCCTATGGTTTACCCAAATCATTTGAATTTGATAAAATCACATTTATTTGTTATAGGGAAGACAAACATATAATGATATTTTGAAAAATTAATGTTCAGTGTGTTTTAAACACTGTTAGACATCTGATTTACACTCACAGTAATATTAGCTTCTTAGATACAGAGATAAAAAAATAAAAAATAAAAAGAGTAACAACAAAAAAACAGCAGCAACATAAAACCACTTATTTTTACTTATACAAACATTAAATAGATGGTTTGCCTTCTACTCTGTGAGACGGATTGTTGTTTCCTGTTTTTGTCATGGTGCTGCTCATACATGTTTCATCCTGCATTTTCACACTCTACAAGAAGTGACATTTGTGCACAAATTATATTAATAAAATAGTGTTCTTAGTATAATACTCTTCTTAGTTATGCAGTGATCTTTAGTTTCAGAAACATAACTGCATTATAACAAGTGTCCTTTACCCAGAGTTTTTTGGAGGTAAAGCAATCAAAAATATTGGTTGTATAGGAATACGCTAGAAACTACTTATTTATTTGTATAAAAGAATACCAGTTAACAGTGTTTTACGTACATTTTTGTTTCCGAGTCAAATTGATCATGGATATTGAAAGTGATCAGTCTTTTATCATCTTTGCATGGGCTCAAATTTTGTCCCTCAGGATCCAGATATGACATGTGGAGAATACCAACCCTGTTCCTTCCAGAACTTTACAAGTATCCAAGAAGCTTCAATGCATCTTTGCAAGCAAAAGAGGCAAAAAGTGTGTTAGCTTTGCAAAATTTCTTGGCCATGTAAATAGCCATAATAAGTAATCTCTTACAGCTGCATGTTTTGTTACAGCAATTTAACTGAAGTACTTAATATATTTTAAGGGAATCACTACTTTTCTATATCCTGGCAGCAGCCATCAAACTCTTCTTTAAACAATGTTTTTATTTTGTTTGTTTGTTTGTTTGTTTTTTCCTTTTTTCAACCTGTTCTTATACAGCCATAATATTCAGGCTCTTTGAAAATGAAGACCTTGTTTACACATACCCATTCTTCCCGTGGTTATTTTTCTGTAGCATGGTTTCTCTAAAATATCACCTGGTTTACTTACTTCCATTTATACAAAAGAAATCAAGTGGCTAAATTCAAAGCTAGCATTAACTTGGAATACCATCTGCTATATCTTCCATTAAAATGCCTTATTCTGAGCCTAGCTGTTCATGCTGTTATTTCAGACTAGACTTCACCCTGCTGAGGGTTCAATTCAATGGAAGCAAGTGTTCACGTAGTTTGAAAACAACCTTAGCAAAGTTAAACAGCATAAAGAATGTGATGTGTACAGATCAAGGAAACAATATCAACTAAGGGGAAGAGTTCTTAACTTAGGGCTACCCAGTAGTCTGTAACTACTCCCCAAGATGATCGTGAAGTGCTAAATTCAGACTATTAGCGTTGGTATTTATGGACTGCCATGTAATTTCTCAATGATACCAAGTGATTAAAACTTATTTTTTGGTACATACTAAAGTTTATTCAGTGTGTCAGACTAGTTTCTTTCTCTAATTCTACTCACTTACAGTTTGTTATTTCCTTTAAAATCTGTGATGCATTTGGAGGCATATTTTGAGCATTTTACACTTGTGACTCAAAATACCAGATTGTATAAGAAATAATTTACACTTTCATCTGAACACATACCTTTGCCAATAAACATAGGCAAAAAATAATTGTGGTATATAGATATCTTCCTTCAGAAATTCTAAATCCTATAGCTGCTGTCATTCTTCAGCAATTGAAGTAATTTCTGTGCCTATTTCTAGAGGAAGGGAAGAGGGATCCTGTCTTTTCTCCTACATCTAAATTTGCTATACTAAATCCTTTCTGATAGAGAGAAGGGAAACGGTTTGAAGCTGTGGAGCACAGATAGGAGAAGACAAGCATTTCAGAGGTTACATATCCTCGTTTGAGTTTCACAGTTACTGACTTAAATTCTCCCGAAACCTTATTAACTTTTAGCTCTCAATAAATGCGGATCTTTCCACCTTATTTTTTCCCTCTCCTTAAGAAAGATTGTTGTTTTTTTTATATCTGTAAAATAAAATTAATAATAAAAAATCAGTGTCAAACTTCACAAAAGTCTTCTGGAAAATATTGTCTCCTCAGAGAGGAGACAATATTGCCTGCCTCAGAGGAGAAAAGGGAGAAAAGATCAAATGTGTTCTCTATGCATTTACTGATAAGTCATCTTTATTTATATCATTGAGAATTTTCTCCTCTTTTCACTAAATCAATTTTTTAAGGAGATAGAAATGTTTTGTTGAGTACGAGATTCTAGTAAAAAGAATGAATGTAGTATTCCAAGCAATAGCTTCTTGGTTGCTAATATGTGTGAGGTTTTTTGTTGTTGTTGTTGTTGTTGTTTTGTTTTTTTATAGATTCAATATTTTATATAATATTTATAGATTATTAAAGATTATTAAAGATTTAATTTCAGTCACTTCATTTGGAGTTGGAACATTTTCATTCACTGAATAGAAATGAAAGTGATTTTTTTTGGACTTATTTAGGTGGTAGTTTGTATTTCCCACTACAAGTGCAGTGCTGGATAAGGGAAGCAGTTCCAGTTCTGATTCTGTTGTGTTCAAGAAGTGAAAAGGCTGCTCTTTGGAATAGGACTTGCCTCTGCGTAAATTGTTTTCACTGGAGGAATTAAATGGCTCTGAGCAGCTGATAGAGGATGTTTTTCCCATTGTCAAATGTTTTTCACAGTTAAAAGTATGTCAGACAGGATCTATACAACACTAACAACCCAGTGCAGTGTTTAAGAAAAAGAAAAAAATATATATTATTTAATTTACAACTGTTAGGTGATACTGATGACCTGAAAGAAAACATACTAATTTGGCAAAAGTTACATCTTTTTGTTTGGATTGCATATACTGAAACAACAAAAGATTCATCAAATTTCCCGACAGAGTCTTTGGAACATATATTCAACAACAACAACAAAAAGTAAACAAAAAAAAAATTGAGAAGCCATGTATGAGAATTTTCTTCAGCTGAAATAATGAAAAATAACCTTCAACTACTGCAAAGTTCATTCAGTTTCTTCTAGTTGCTGACACATTTGGGTAGAACTTTCATCTGCTTCGAAATTCCTTTTCAATATGTCATGCTGATCTTCTGCTTTGCCGATTTTCATTAAAAGCTGGAAGAAAGCAGATAGTTTAACTATGGAGTTGCAAACTTCAGACTATATATGACAACAACCAGCTCTCAAATGATCATTAGAGGCATATGTGAATATAATTTTCACAGTATGACAAGATCTATAACATGCAAACCTTCTCCTGTACCAGTCAGTGTCATTAAAACTCTGCAGATCTGTCTCAGATTGAGCTAAACTTCAGAGCCTTTAATACATTCTTTCCAAGGTCAAGGAGAAAACTTGTAGATTTGGTGTACTAATTGCGTTTCCTCTGGGCTTGAAAACTGTAGGCTTTTCCAGATTTGTTCCATGAATCTATTTCATTTGTAAGTTCAAAGGAGACTATAATTGTTGAGGACTTGCTGAAAACCAGATGAAAAATTTCTCAAGCAGATAATCCCTAATGTTCTCGTATTAGTATTAAAAAAGACTGGATAAAAGTTCTCAGATTAGCATTGAATAGAAACTTCAGCATCCTGAGTACCTGAGTTCAGTAGAATTAGACTTGTGTGCATATTTAAGCATCCCCAGGAATCAGAGCTAGAGTATATGTCTAAATAAAGCATGAGAAAAGTTTAAGCCATTCTTCCCAACCCCAATCAGATATCAAGATTATACGACCTCCTAAGAGATCTCTTGGACTGTTTATTAACTGGTTGTTAACATTTGGAGAAAATTCATGCCCACAGAAAAGCTTACTGTATTGTTTTCATCACACGATCATAGCAATTTTTCCATTATTAACAGTACTGTTTTTCTTCCTGTTTTGTTGTGGTGGTTTTATTGTTTTGTTTTGTTTTGTTTTGTTTTTGTCTTTTGCAATGTGTATCTCTTTCTTCAATCCAGAGTCTTCTTAGTTAAATACTGCCTTAGACATATGACAGTAGCTTTGATAACTGCACTTGCCTTTAATGCATGGTACATCTTGCCTTGTGTTCCCTAATAATACCAGCACCACTGAAAAAAATCCACTGAAAGATCTATGACAATTTGCACAATGGAAAGAATGCAAATTCCTATTAATACTTGTTTCATACGTCTACAGGGCTAAATACCATATAAAGCACTTTGTACCTAATTTTCCAGTATAGTTAGTTAGGATATTTGCTGGGCTTATAAATAACCAAAAGAAATAAACGAATGCTAAGATCACATTTTCAGGCTCACGGTGATTCATGCTGGTTTATATTAAAGGTAATGGATATGACCTGAAGTCACTGCTCGGATGAACAAAATAAACTTGTGACAGTCTCTTGCAGTAATGTATGTTTGCACCATAACCATCAGGGAATTTGCAGGAGCTGTGTTATTGTAAATGCAGTAGGGATAGGAATGGGGTCTGCATTTCCTAGACGGAGGAAGCCTCTCCTAATACTGTGCCTGGAGCACTGGTTCCAGAGGGGGAACCAAAGGAATCAGCTCAAACCCTGTTTACCATCAGTAGTAAGTCGATGAACTCCAAAGTGACTCTGTCTGAAGTCTTTCTCCTCCCTGCACCACAATTCCCATGATTCCTTTTTCTGGCAAGACTGTGGAGATACACCTCCACAGACATTGCTTTTGCGGGGAGTTTTTGAGTGCAGGAAAAAAGTAGCTATCTTGTCCCCCAGATTCAGCTAAGTCCTCGGATAATGTTTTGCTGGTGCATTTGCCCTGTGGTACAGACATCAAGTACTTCCATAGTGCAAAATGTTGTGAAAAAAAATCAGCCTACATTATTCCACATGCTTTAGTCTGCAAAGAAATACTTTTCTGTGGCAAAGGACTCAAAAAGGTGAAGTACGAGCCCAGCTAGAATTGGTGGAAGTTCTTCTCTATGATCTTCTGTGGGTTCAAAATTTCATAATAGGTATTTATTCAAAACCATGTGAAAAAACTTCAGCTGTTTATAAAGAATGAAGTGCATATAAGTAAAATTGTGCAGGAACAGTTTAAGATCTGCTTTGTACATATTTGTAGCGTGAGCTTTTAACCTGTACATAGATGAGAGGAAGGTTTTGTAAAAGCCTCCCAGGAATATGTGTTCAATCTTGGGTGGCAGATACAGTTCATTCTCAGAAGTAATACGCTTTAAATAGCTTCTATATATTCTCTGAATATCTGAATTGAAGAACAATAATTGGAAAAATAAATCACTAGTCCAGATGTTATCAATGACATTTGGTAAAAGATTTTGATATTCTGGGAGTATTTATCATCTGAATTAAAGCATATTATATTTTATCCAAAATCTCAGCTCACAATCTGAGTAATATCTCAAATACCATTCAGGCAGAAAACACTTGTAATTCATAGTATGTTAGCTCTTAAAATAATGTTATTCCTATACTGGTATACTAAACTCAAACTATACACACTATATTCACAAACACAGACTAGTTTAAGTGTATATTTTATCTTTCTGTTTCATATGCCCAGATGGTAATCTGTTTGCTTTGGGGTGAATTCATGAAATGAAGCGTCTGGAGTTTAGAGTGTTTTGATTTGCTTGACTAGCTGCACCAAGCTCTTGACTGTGAAACAAAATATTTGCTGCTAGAGCTCTTACCCTGAAACTAATGTTGCCAAAGGGTAAGGAAAGCATAAATGTATTGGTACTCTCTTCCAGACTACTATTCTACTAAGATTACTTCAAACCTCAGGGGCAAGAGCTCAGTTCCCCAATCTGAAGACAAATGTCATGTGTTTTATAAACACAGCCTGCTAAAATGAATCAGGTCTGCACTTGAATCATCCATCATCTTAAAAGTGCAAGGTCAAATAACATTTTGCTTTAGTGTAAGAACATTCATATAAAGTTGATTTAGTTATAGTGACAGTTCTATATTCTGCTTTATATTGCTAAAAGATATCAATTACATTACAGGTAGATTACAGCTATAAAATGAAGTGCATCTTACGTATGCATGCTGCCTTATAAGTGTAACTTTTTTAATTCAGGCACTTGCATGTATGACTATGGATAAGGAGAAATCCTGAGTGTGGAAGACAAAAGAGGAAATCTCAAAGGTAACTCAAATTTCTTTGTTTCATAGTATGCCAGAGAAGTGGTAAGCAAAGCAAGCCCTTGATTAGTTCTTCTGTCATTGGTAATTCCCATGGATTTTAGCAGCACTTTGTGATATCGTTAAGCCATACCAGCGGCTCTCAAATTGCTCTGTTTGTGTACCCCTGGCTAAAGTAAATAGCATCCATGGAATTATTACATGTATTTCATACTTTTCTCTGACCTAGAGGAGATGCAGGTCCACTCTGAATAACAATTGAAACATTAAATATGCTTACCCATGCAGGCTAACAAACAGCAGCTTAACTGAAGGATTTGCCCTGACTTGCATTGACTATTGTAATTGGGCACAAGGCCTACTTTTAGGTGTTGCTGAAATTACACATACTGTTTGTTTTTGTCATGAATTTGTCATTAAGATCTGAAAGTGAGTTATGCCTAGTATTGAATAGCAGGAAAGTAAATACTCATTTTTACACAAGAAATTGGCATTATGTCATGGAAAACAATGTTGCTATTGCAGATAATAGAGGCAGGCAAACTACAGAGGTGGAAGACACCTGAAGAACAAAGCCAATATGCAACTATAAGAAATACAAGAGTACTGAAGAATACAAGAGGCTTATGCTCAGACAGATAAATGCTTTCTTAATTCCTGTTCTTGTAACTTCTCATCTCTTCTTGCCTCTGCACCTATCTAACTGAAATGGGAAACATTCCTGAATAAAGGTCTTATTCCTTCACTTTTTCTCATGACAAATTCTATTTGCTGACCTGAGGAGAAAAGATTATAAAATGGACTGTTGTAGCAGTTTAATATTACATTATACAATCTTATTGTTAACTCCTATTTTTTTTCTGTCAATGGGTGATTTCGTTGTACTAATTATCATGCAGCAAAATAAATTTGTCTGCCAAGACTAATGAAGCCTACAATTAATAGCAATGACTGAATGTCAAATGTTACAAGTGGATATTGGGAATTTTAGATGTTCATATTTAGTTTGTTCAGTTCAGTGTAACATGTTTAAACTGTGCCCCTAACTTTTTATTTTATTTTTTTTTAATTATTATTATTATTTTGAATGGTAGTGTTGAATTGGCATTTAATATAGTTTTGTCAAGTGTTTGGTTCATAAAAGACTGTCTCCCTGATATAAATGATAAAAATATCTCATAAATAGAGATAGTTGACCTAATAATTTCAGCTATTATAATCACTCACTCATACAAGCCTTCAAATTTTTAAACAAAGTTAAATCAAGAGTGTTTTCCAGAAAACTGCTTGGCCATCGAATATTTCATAATTGTAAGAAAACCTGTGGTGCTGTGGAGCCACGTGGAGCCATGTGGTGTTGTCACAGATTACCAGAAGTGATGTTGCTCTTTGCAAGAAATACTCAGAATATTTGTTGATCATTAGGCAATTCTTAATAGCTATAACCTACTCATATGTAACACACCAAGCAGTATTTCACCCACCATTCAAGGACACAGGATGGGATGGGATGGGATGGGATGGGATGGGATGGGATGGGATGGGCTGGGCTGGGCTGGGCTGGGATGGCTGAGATCTTTGAATAGGACGCATACATGGATATTTCTTACCTTTCAGTTCGGAATGACACAGAAGAAATAAATACCTACAGAGAATATATATATGTTTTTGAGGCATAAACACCACTGCTGTCTGGTTTTCAGGATATATGTCATTTGATTTTGGTAGAGGGCTGTAAACTTTGGCAGCATTTGAGCAGTATGTAGAAGAATAAATCTAGCAATTGTGTAGTCTTTATGGAGGAATTACGTTGGTGGATAAATAACTGGTGGATAAATAACTGGTTAGTGTAGAACAAACACTGAAAAGAAGAGAGACAGATGATGATGATTTCATTGGTTGTCACTTTTACATTTATCCTGGATTCCAGTATTTTCTCTCTTACCGCTTTTGCTCTTGTTTCCTTGTTATTCTTATTTTGCATTTTGTGGCATATTGATACTATTGCAGAGTGACAATTATTGTGACTTTTATTGAAAAATGAGCAAATTTTTGAGAGTGATAAGAAATAAGGGCTTTGATGGGAATTTACATCAATTTTACAAAGACATATGCCTCCACACATCACTTTTGTCTGTAGTAGTTCTTAAACATTAAACTTAGCATTCATTTTAACTGAAGGTTATATGATGATGAAAAATGAAGAGAAAGATAGAATTTAATTCTCTTTTTGCAGAATGCCTCAGTATCTGACTTTCAACAAAAGCATCAATGAATGTGCATGGGTTTTCTGCAAAGCCAATGAGATAATACATATTTTGGCTTCAGAAATCTGAAACTTATTAGTTTCCAAAACTTATATATAATGGCTTCCTGATTAAAAAGAAATTATAGGAAGTGAAGAACATGTAACTTTCGAGGACATTTAAAAAGGGAAACTTGAACAAATAGTTTGAGCATCCTCGTGGTTATAAACCTGAAAATACTGCCACAGCTGAATTTTGGTCACTTGTGGTAATTGAAATAAACTAATGAGAGATGTATATACCAAGCTTATATCCAGTTGCTGTTGTTAAAATGCTAGATGTTATAAATACAATCATGGAAGATAGGTCTGATAGGTCACCAAGATCATATGACCCATCCTTCTCCTGCAGTAGTGATCTAGATATATACATGTCATTTCTGACATGTTTATCTGAGTTTAATAATGACAGTAGTACTGGAGGTTCCACAGCTGCCATAGTCAGTACAGACAAACTATCCTTAGAATTAGGAAGATTTTTCCCCAGAGGAAGTTTAATCTTTTTTTTTTTTTTTTTTTTTTTTTTTTTCCAGCAATGTAAACTCACTAGTTCCAGTTGCACCCACTTTAATGTCTGTCCTTGTTTTGTTTTGTTTTGTTTTGTTTATTTTCCAGAATTTTTCTGTGCAGAGTCTGAAATGCTAAAATGCAATTACATGTACACAGAGTCCAGTGTATCCCATAACTGAATAGGAAGCAGTGGACGTTTGAGTGTGATGCGTCCTCTTAAAAAGCTACACTTTCACTGTGTTACTGTGAAACTCCCTTAGATAAGGAGAACGGAATGCAGTCAGGAGAAGAATTATAGAATCATTTAGACTGGAAAAGAACTCTAAGATCATAAGATCATCAAGTCCAACCACTAACCCAGCACTGCCAAGTCTACCACTAAACCATGTTGCTAAGCTCCATATTGATGCGTCTTCTGAATACCTCCAAGGATGGTGACTCAACTACTTCCTTGGGCAACCTTTTCCAATGCCTCACAACCCTTTCAGTGAAAAAATTTTTCCTAATATCCAACCTGATGAACCTCCCGTGGTGCAGCTTAAGGCCATTTCCTCTTGTACTATTGTTTGTTGCTTGGGAGAAGAGACGAAACGCCACTCCACTACAACCTCCTTCAGGGTAGTTGTAGAGTGCGATAAGGTCTCCCTTGAGCCTCCTTTTCTCTAGGCTAAACAACCCTAGCTCCCACAACCACTCCTCACAGACCATTTACCAGCTTCATTGCCCTTCTTTCGACACACTCCAGCACTTTGATGTGTTTCTTGTAGTGAGGGGCACAAAACTGAATGCTGTATTCAAGGTGTGGCCTCACCAGAGCCGAGTACAGTGGGACAATCACTTCCCTTGTCCTGTTGGCCATGCTATTTCTGAAACAAGCCAGGATGCTGTTGGCCTTCTTGGCCTTCTTGGCCACCTGAGCACACTGCTGGCTCATATTCAGCCAGCTGTCAACCAATACCCCCAGGTCCCTTTCCACTGGGCAACTTTCCAGCCACTCTTCCCCCAGCCGTAGTGTTGCATAGTGTTGTTGTGCCCCAGGTGCAGGATCCAGCACTTTGACTTGTTGAGCTTCATACACTTGGCCTCAGCCCATGAATCCTGCCTATCCAGATCCCTCTGCAGAGTCCTTCTACTGTTGAGCAGATCAACACTTCTTTGCCGTCATCTGCAAACTTACTGAGGGTGCACTTGATCCCCTCGTTCAGATCATTGATAAAGATATTAAAGAGAACTGGCCCCAGTACTGAACTTTCGGGGACACCACTTGTGACCAGACTCCAACTGGATTTAACTCCATTCACCATAATTCTTTGGGCCCAGCCCCCCAGCCAGTTTTTTACCCAGTGAAGCGCATACCCATCCAAAGCCACAAGCAGCCAGTTTCTCCAGAATGCTGAAGCTTTACTAAAGTCTCAGTAGACAACACCCACAGCCTTTCCCACATCCACTAAGCACATCTCCTTGTCATAGAAGGAGATCAGGTTCACCAAGCAGGACCTGCCTTCGATAAACTCCTGCTGACTGGGCCTGATCACCTGGTTGCCCTGTATGTGCTACACAATGACACTCAAGATGACCTGCTTCTTAACCTTCCCCAGCACCAAAGTCAGACTGACAGGCCTGTAGTTCTCCAGGTCCTCCTTCTGACCTTACTGGTAGATAGGTGTCACATCTGATAGCCTCCAATCAACTGAGACCTCCCCTGATAGCCAGGACTGATGACAAATGATGGAAAGTGGCTTGGTGACCGCTTCCACCAGCTCCTTCATCACTGTTGGGTGGAATCAATCTGTCTCTGTAGACTTGTGTACATCTAAGTCGTGTAGCAGGTTGCTAAACATTTCCTCTTGGATTATGAGGGCTTCATTTTTGCCCTCCAAAGAACAACTGGTTTTACTACTAAAGACTGAGGTAATGAAAGCATTAAGTACCTCAGCCTTTCGATTGAGGTGATCTGGCACAACTTAGCAACTCTGCTAAGGGCAGTAAAGTGTTTTTTTGCAACATATTCTTAGAGTTGACTGTGAACATTTGTATTTACAGACCTCAGTGTGCAGCAGATTTTCTTAAATGTATTTCTTTAATACCAAGTCTTTGAGATATACATTTGGAGAAAGTATTTGCATCCAATAAGGTTCACTTTTATGTTAGCTAGTTCATCTATGTTTTTAAAAAAAAATGTTTCTGAGCTAAATACATATTCCAAACAACCTAATGCATCTGCTAAAAAAAAAAATAAAAAATAAAAAAATTACTTCACTAGGCTTATATGGGATTTTTTATTTGTTTAATTCTTTAATGCCTGACAAGAAACATGCATTTTAAGAGTATGTTTTGAACTAAGACAGACTTACAAAACAAACAACTGCTCTCCTCAATGAATCCTGCATAACATCTTTTTGGAAATCTTTGAAAAAAAAGTCAGTGATTTTATATGAAGGAAAACATGACTACTAGCCTTACAAAAATGTATTGCCAAAACAATTCATTATTTTATGCCTGAAACCCTGCCATACATTATACATAAAACCAATTAACTATAGTGTCAAGATATAGATCTGGAGGATCTTCAGCATTATTAACAGAACTTTAAAACCTTCTCAAAATCTGAAATATTTATTATTTGACAGTTAAAGCAGTAAGGTTTTTTGGTTGTGTTGCATCTCCACATTTTAGCTCTGTGGCCTTCAATGTTTGCCATATCTTGGGTTATATAGAATATATAACATACTTTTCTAATATTTGTGTTTATTTTGTGCTTTTAGGCCAAAACTATCTTCATTCATTTCTCATATGTCTGGTACACACCAGGCTCAAAAAATCCAACTAAAATCTCTGTGATATCTCCAAGCTGTCCCTGAGTTGTGTATTTTGGTGACTTCCTGTTTTGATATAGTGATACTCCCAGATATCCAATTTTTGTGACAGTTTCCCTTTTCCTTCAAGCAACAGCTAGACTGAGATTGTAGTTATGCCATTGTAATACAGACATTTAAATTTGAAGTGTTCCAGAGCTACCAATGGTTGGTTGCCACAGATGATTTTTCCCTAAAATTTGACTAAGCTCAGCACCTGGGCAAAATGTTCTGTGTTTTCCCTGCACAATTCATGAATGAAGTGCATCTTTTTGTTTGTTTTCAACTTTTCTTCCGCTGAATTTCATATTGTTCCCACCAGTTCTTATAGTGACTACTATCTGCGCCACTAATGATTTCATAGAAAATTGTGGTAACCACCCCCCATCTGTCTCTCAAAACTTTTCAAATTTTTCCTCTATTCTATTCACAAAAATTCTTATTATTTTGGTTTGCTTTCTTGATTCATAAGCTGACATCCTCTCTGACCTGCTTTCTAAGTCTCCCAAGTCTTAGTTCTGAGGGGTGGTACTGAGATCAGAGTCCACTACCTTTTATGTACTGAGACGGATTTTTTTTTTCCACGTGTGTCACTCAGCAACTCTGAATTTCCTTTACTTTTCTACACTTGGTTAGTAAGTGTGCAGTTCTACAGCTTCATCTTGGTACCACTCAGGGAGCAGCTTGGGACCAAGGGCAGCTCACTCTAAGATGAGACACTGGTGACACCCCACTGCAAGGGAAATCAATTCCTCTGTCTCTCAGATTTTAGGCAGTCACTTGTCTGTATGAGTATCTCTTCTCTTGTCCCAGAGAAACAGTTTCTCTAGGACCCTTTTGTGACAGACCCGTTGAATGCCTGTTGCAATCTGTCAGGACAGTCCTTTA
Source organism: Cygnus atratus (assembly GCF_013377495.2). Classification (NCBI taxonomy): domain Eukaryota; kingdom Metazoa; phylum Chordata; class Aves; order Anseriformes; family Anatidae; genus Cygnus; species Cygnus atratus. Next base: position 70,860,331 of record NC_066396.1, read on the forward strand.
GTCTCCTACTGCCACCTGGGTTTTGTCTTCAGAAATAAAGCACTGTTGAGACTGTTGAGACAGAGATATTTTCACCATTTGAGAGTATGATTTCTGTATTTCTCCCGTGCATGAGATTTCTCCCACTGTTTTGGGTAGGATGGGAATCTCTATATTTAAATGTCCTTTGAAGGTTTGATATAATATAAAGCACAGTTCAGAGTTAAATTCTCCTTGGCTTCCGAAGACTCAGGCTGATCTTCATTCTAAATCTGCTATGTCTGCAACCAAAGGTAAAAGGAAATGCCTACAATATTTAAAACACTTCCCATTTGTTTCAGAAAAAAAAAAAAAACTTTTAGACATACGGTGGGTTTGCTTATTTTTATGTTTTTGTTGTTGTTGTTCTATTTTTATTCTGTATTTAGTCTGAGAAGAACCCAAACTAACAAAAGGCAAGATTCAAAAATAGTTGCAATAGCCCCTAGGAAGTGAAAACCTGAAAAAACCTATATTACCATGAGTTCAAGTAAAGCTCCTCCCCTTCTCCATTAAAATCACCAGATAAGTTAGCTTTGAATATACTATAACCTACACAGTAGTGAAAGCAAAGCTTGCTCTTTAGTTAATATAATAGTACATAATAAATACAGGAATTCAATACAGTGTAGAATGGTACAGTGAAATATATATTTAGACTGCTCTTCCAGTGTGGTGTGAAAGAACTGCTGCTTCTGTGGGAGAGCACTATGAAAAGATTGCTGTTCTTAAAATGAAACAAATAAAGTGGCCCAAAAATAATGATGTTAGATACTGCAGTGGTGGAACAACTTGCTTACCCTTTGCCTTCTACAAGAGTTGACCTGATCAGTATAACAGCACATGCATTGAATAACCAACTATATGCTCTTACCAAAGCAGTGTGGTTCTGTTGTAAACTTTACCACAGAACAGCACTGAAATAGTGTTGCATTTTCTGATTTGTCCTCATAATGGGGGCTTGAGTGGGAGCATCACTTAGTAGTAGTAGACACCTCTGTCTGTCTTTCATAATCAAGAATTGGCAGGAACATGTAGAGAAACAGAGGTGAATTGACTGTGGCTGGCTGACAGACCCTCACCCAGACACTCTCTCACTCCTCAACAGGACACTGGTAGAAAATAAGACCCAAAAAAGCTTGAGGGTTGGAATAAGGACAGGGTGATCCCTTACCAATTACCATCATGGGCAAAACAGACTCAACTTGGGGAAGATTCTTTTTATTTATTGGCAGTTAAAAATAGAGTAGGATGATAAAAAAAAAAAAAATTACCTTCCCCCAACCCTTGCTTAACGTCACTCCTTCATTCCTATCTCCTCTGCTTCCTGCCCCAACCCTTAGCAGTGCAGGTTGATGAGGAATGGTGGTGCTCTCAATTCCAAACACTTCAAGTCTGTCACTCCTTCTTAGCATTTTTTCACCCTGCTCCGCCAGGGGCCTCTCCACAGGCCGCAGGGGAACTTGTGCTGTGTGCCTGGAGCACCTCCTGCCCTCCTGCTGCACTGCCCTTGGGGGCTGCAGGGCTGGCTCTCACCCCTCTCTCTCAGCTGCTGTTGCCCGGCACTTCTTTCCCTCCTTAACTCTGCTCTCCCAGAGGCCCACCCAGCGTTGCCCACGGCTCAGCTCTGGCCAGCAGTGGGTCCCTTTTGGAGCAGCTGGAGCTGGCTCTGCTCTGACATGGGGCAGCTGCTGGGCTCTGCACACAGAGGCCATCCCTGCAGTCTCCCTGCTACCAAACACTTCCATGTAAACCAAAGAGGTGGAGTTCTAGGCTACTTGCAGTGCTGGCAGCTCTTTGCTGCCTTCCAAGTCTTCTTCTGCAAATTGCATAACTTCCTTATGTTACAGATTCCCTCAACAAATCATTTTTTTGACCTGTTATCTTATCCATGATCAACCATATAGTATACAATGATTGAATTAACTCACCTATTTGTGTGCCTCAGAACAAATTAGTTGAATAAGAATTAGGTACAACATTATGTTTCATCATGAAATATGTATTTACTTAAAATACCTGGCCTTTCCTATAATTACGGTTTAATGTTTATATAATATCTTAAGTATATTTTAAAATTTTAAGTATATTTGTTTATTTCTTTTTATATCTCATTATTTCACTTCTCAAAACAATCTTTCCCAGATCATAGTGTGCTTTATGAAGAGGTGTAGAGTCTTTTTCAGGCAATTCAAAAGGTCTCATAAAGGCCATTTCTGCACAGCAGGATCCAAAGCATTTTGTTCTTTTGGCTTGCTTTCTGAAAGTCATAGGAGGTCATGTTGATCAGAAGAACCTATGGCATTTATTTCAGAATAATTTTCAGAAATAGCACAGTCCTTCATAGTCTTTGTTATCAGTGTAGTTTGGATTATTGTCTAATCTATAGTTATTTTGCTCTGTCAGGACTTATTCTGGTCCTGGCAAACATACAAGAACTTTTCCTAACTCCCTTACCTTTTCTGTTGAAGACAGTTTTTATCATATGTTCCATTAACATGAATGTAATGTTCCAATTTCAGTTCAATACAGCAAGAGGATACCAAAGCTCAGAAATGCTCCTTTCTTTGTCTATGGAGTTGGAGACATGTATGGAAAAGGCTGTAGAGGTGCCGATTTCCATCACCAGCAGAGAAAGTTTATCCTGATGTTGAAAAGACTTTATTTTTTTTTCCACTCAGTGTCCATTCTTGGTTTAATACTTGTGTCAGTTTCACCTTCAGATCCCTTAGTAAACTGCTTTCTAAGCTATGGCAGTTAATGCAGTTGCCTGCTCCCCATGAGTGCCAGTGAGTACACAGTATTACTTGGTATTATTGGGAGCTTTCACATGCCTCTGCTATTTACTTCAGGAGAGATATTTATGGTGCTGACATACATTCTGTTCCTTTATGGATAGGAGCTGCATATGATCCTAAACCATCTCAAGAAACTTCCCTAAGAATATTGCCATTTAAAAAACCTTGGTACAATGGACAAGTCTAAATGTATTTTCCTCTTCTTGTTTTCTAGTAAGCGAGCAGCAGAGCTGGAAAACTTGGCAGTAAACTCTTTGTCTTTCCTGCCTGTATCCATGGATTGTCGATTTTGCAAGGTAAATGTTCCATTTTAACTGACTACAATAGTGTATTGTTCTACAGTTTCCAGTGCCTAAAATGACCTTATAATACTAGTTGTTGAATATACTAGTTGTATAACTCTAGTTGTTGAAGAAAATACCCTTGTTTATTGCTTCACCTATACTTTTAGCAATGAATTGTGGCCCAGACCTTGAAATAAATACAGTAAGTTTGCTTTGGATTGATTAGCAAGTACATTTTCAGGAAGAAGGAAAATGATGCCATGATCTATTGTTTTTGTGAGTTTCTGTGTTATTGTTCCTATATTTCCATTCATCTGAGTGGACAAACAAATAAGTTGAGCCTGAAGATTTAAATCTGAATATGAATGCCTTTTTTCTATCAAGATATATTTTGTGTCTTCTGTGCTTGTTGGTGATTTTGTGTTTCTTGACAATTTTATTAGATGGGAGACTAAAAGTGATCTTTCAGATGTACATGGCTATGGTTCATGATCCTTATTGCTGTACAGTTTTTAAAATGAGCTGTTCTTATACCAGGTTTTACACATACTTCTTCATAGCATTTTATATTACAGTATTCTATAATATGATATTTGATTTATATTTGAAAGGTAGTCATACGAAGTATTTCGAAAATTTTGTTTTCAAAAGTTTGAAAATACCTCAGGGAAACTAGCTTGTTTTGATAATTAATTTTGTTAGCCTGAGAGACAGTGCTGCTTCTGCCAAGAAAACTAAATCCCTGAATACCTTCCTCAGCTTTGGTCTAGGCTTAATATTTTCTCTTTCCTTCGAGACTTTATTCACCTCTGAATTTTATCTTTGAAGTTGTGTTAGTTGTCTGTAGGAAAGAACATTCCTCTGAATCTTTCTGCCATTGAAACTAGCTCTTTTACTCATGGTGAAAAAAGGTTTTCAAAAGCTTTTTTATTATATATTACAAAGAATCAAACCAGAAGCTATGCAAAAGCTGCTCCAAATTCATGCTTTTAAATGGAGTGCTGAGCTGAAGAATTACCCCCTCTTGACAGAAGTGCCACTACGAGCTGTATATTCAAGGTGGAAAATTGGCCCTTTTGAAAAATAAAATCAGCAGCCTTCCCAGCACCTAAGACGGGGGAGTGAATATTCTACTCTTCAGCATTTATTTAACAAGCTGAAACCCAAGGCTGTGCATTTTAATGTATTGTATTTCTTTAGTATAGAGAGAAAAAAGGGTGAATCAGCCTTTACTGTGAGTGATACCCTGCTATGAGATGTGGGTGGTGATTGTAAAAAGAAAAGTAGCAGCATTTCCTTCTAGTCACCTTCTGAGGATGGAAGCCATTTCTAAATACTGAAAAAGGGTGTCCATTTTTACCAACTCTCTGTCAGCTTCTAGAAACAGTAGAAAAATTCCTGTTGTAATGAGAAGCCCAAACACATTATTTTCCATATAGATTGTTATGCTTTGAACAATAGGACTGATTAGAAAAGTGTGGGCGACACTGATTTTCAAAGGGGTGCTGGTACAACTTCAAAGACTTTGTGTTATGTTACATAGGCCTTGTCTATTGTGAGATTGCAAAACCAGCAGAATCTGGGAAAACACTAGCAATCAACAGCCCAATGGCCACAGCCATAATTTTTACAAGAGCTTAAATACATTTTTTTTGTGATTAAGTTGCATCATGTTTAATGAAGTTTTAAGCACGTACTTCAACACTTGTTGAATTTAGATATATTATGCTCTTGGCAGCTGAAGAAGTGACAGTGAAGACAATGAGTAAAATTTTCAAAGCATATAGGCAAGTGTTGGTCTTTCTCCATAATGTATGATGGATTAGTTTCTCATGCAAGGTAATAGATGCTGCCTCCCCCTCACCCCAAATGTTTTTAAACAGAATGGACAAACAGCATTTAGTTGTGTTCTAAAAAGCTAGTGTAAACACTTTTTAGCTGAAATAGGCAGTAATGAGCTTCTTTTGGTTAGAGTTATAGTTAAATATGGAGGTGCCATTGATTCTAGAGAGCTATGAGTAATTTTTGGCATTGACATTTTAATAGCAAAACATCAATATTCAATTCGGAGTTGGCAATAAGTCACTGTCAGTGAGAATAGAGTAATATGTCTTATGATGATGATCCTGTGTGCAGTAATGAGATGTTTTTAATCAGCAAAAAGGGGAGGTTCAGAGTTGCAATTTGATAATTCTATTTTTAAAAAGGTTTGGGGAATTATTTTGAACCAAATTGTCTTTCATTCTACCTTTTGTCTTCCTCCTTCTGAAAAGATTCATTACCGCCTACTTAACTTGTTTTCCTAGCATTCTTGCTGTGAATTTGGAATGCATAGTACTTCACATCTGCAGATTTGCATAAGCTGATATTGTGAAAGTTTTCTCTGTACTTTTGATTTAGTATTAGAGTACTAACAAAAACATCCCAAACCCCTGAATAGTTATTAGGCATCTCAAAAATGTCTGCACTTAATAACCTAGAAAGTATTAACTACTAATGTAAGACAGTAAAGGTGTAATTACTATTTCTGTTTCAGCAGTTAAAAAAAAAAATAAAAAAACAAGGAAGGTATTACTTCGGAGTGTCACCATCTATGTCCATATATATGTATTAATTTTCTAAAGAGAAAAGATCTCAGCACTTTGTAAGAGGAAATTTTCTGCATGAGCAGAAATTACATATTTGTGCTTGGGAGAATAAAATAAAAAACAAGAAAATATTGATGAATAGATGTGAGTAAAGAAGACACCACACTTTGTGGTGGTCTTCCGTAACCTAATGTCCCTGCTGTGTTTTTTTTTTTTAATGGAAAAGGCTAGATTTAAGATCATTTTTCTTCCTGGATGATTGTGAACTCACATCTGGCTTCTCTGTATGGGAATTCTCTTTCTCAGTGTTTTATATAATCCTTTAATCCTTGATCAGTAAATGCTATTGGACCAGAACTCCTCTAACTATGTTTTGCAAGACTCCTACTGATGAACTGTTCTCCCCTTTTTCTTCAATGAACAGCCATTGTAAAGAGAACGCTTTGAAGGTGCTATAGAGTTGTGCTTTTGTTTTGAGTATCTGCAGTCAACAGCCTAGAGAAGAGCAGGCTCAGGGGAGGCCTCATGGCAGCCTGCAGTTCCCTCACGAGGGGAGCAGAGGGGCAGGCGCTGAGCTCTGCTCTCGGGGGACAGCGACAGGGCCCGCGGGAACGGCATGGAGCTGGGACAGTGGAGGGTCAGGCTGGGTGCGAGGGAAAGGTTCTGCACCCAGAGGGTGGTCGGGCACTGGGACAGGCTCCCCAGGGCAGTGGTCATGGCACCAAGCTGACAGAGTTCAAGAAGAACACACTTGGAACACACTCTCAGAAGTAGGGTCTGTTTTTTGGGTGGTCCAGTCTGGAGCCAGAAGCTGGGCTTAAGGATCCTTTTGAGCCCCTTCCAAATGAGGAGATTCTGTGATTTTATGAACAGTCTTGGTTCATTCAAATGAATACAAGCAATGTAACGGTTTTCCATGCTGTGACATTGACTGTTGCTGATGTTGTGTTCATGTAGCCAGACTAACTTAGTTTCCTTCCCCAAATGTGCAGCAATGCTATGTGAAGTGATTTTCATTACGGCAGTTACCCCAAGTTTCAGCTTACTATGGAGAGAGACATTTTTTATATCATCAGATATAACCAAACTTCTTATCCATGCAACATGTCTAGAAATAATTATCTAGTCTTGCCACTGGCTTCTATACTGACTCTAATTTATTGTCTTTAAACAGCTATATTTAATGTGTAACTTCACTGAATTTGATGGAGTAGCACCTGTATATTGAGGGGAGAAAAAAAAAAAAAAAAAAAGACCATCTCGTGAACATTCCTAGAGGAGAAAATCAAAAAATTATGGATGACAGCATTCCTCCTCCTCCCCTACACCGCCTCTTCTTAGTGATACTTCTGCTTTTTAATCTGTTATTCTTGATTAAAAAGTCTTATCCAGAGGTTTGGTAGTGTAATTAATTAGGATTTGTCAGATCTTGTATTTTTATCAGGTCTGGCTGCCTGAAAATGAGTAAAGGCTATCATAGCTGCTATGCTTTTGAGACCAGAAGCAACTGTTCTTCAAACTAAAAAGGAAAATTTGAATAGTTGTGTTGGAATGAGTAGAAATGTATACAACGTGATATGTAAATAAAGAGAGTAGATCCCCACAGATTTAAAGCATTTAATTCATGTGCTTGACTCTTATCTGATTATTCAAAATAGCATCTTCAAAAGTAAGAGGTGACTGTGGGTACTTAGATTTTACAGCATGAAGGAATGTGATTTTCAGTAAATTCTGACTACTCCTTTTATGAAATTCAGGCTTCTTCTAAATTCAAAGTGCACAGCAGTAAAATCATTTAGAGAAATCTTTGCTTTTGCTAGAGCCACTCGACCTGCTGATTCTTAAAACTTCCAGAATAAACTAAAATTTTTGGACTTTTTACGAATCAACACGTCAAAACATGTCTAAACTTGATGCAGAGCAAACAGGACCATCATTTAGAGAGAGATGCAGTTCATTCAGTGAAGATATTCCAGTTTGCTCCCTGGCTTTCCCTAAGCATCAAATGAAGTTTTCATTTAAAGGGAGATAGAATTACTGTTTGGAAATGGTAAACTTAACCTCACTATTTTTTGGTTTGGAAAAACAATAATGTCAATCAGAGCTGAATACAATTGTAGGAAAATAATTTGCCAGAAAAAGGGAAATTGTAATTCACAAATAAAAGGGAGATTTCTTTCAGTGAAGAAACATCACATACAGCTACTCTGCAGCCACTCCCTACAGTTTGCCGAGGATAAAGACACCTTAAACAAACTTACAAGATCTGTTGTCTCCTTTTAGTATCAACACCAAAAACCTTCCATTTTCTGTCACAGGGAATGTACCATTTTGGATTATGCATCTTCCTTGAAATAATGGAATCAGCACTTGACTTTCCTTCATGCCTTGCTCACAACCTCATTTTTGAATCCTTAAATCTTTCATTTTTGCATTTTCATCATTGCTCCCTGATCTTTGGTATGGAATTTTGCAATGAGAACTTATCATAGTAAAAAACTGTGGTACATTTAATTAATCAGAAGGTATATGAACAGGAAACAAAAGGAATAACTTTGTATATTATTACTGTCAATACAATTGTGACACGAGCTACACTAGTAAAGGTAAAAGGAGACTTTATCAAGAAAGAGCTGGACGTTACTATCGAAAACTGAATAGAATACGTTGGTTTATTTTGATGTTGGAAGAAGAATTTACATGCCTAAAAGTGTTTTTCAGTTCCTGACTGGCAAAAAAAAAAGGAACACAGAAAAATCTGTTATGTAGCAGGAGACTGATGGGATACCGTTTTTTAATAAATATATAGATGATCACAGCTTAACACGAATTCTTTTACATAATCTGTATTTTTAATACAGCTGTGATTTCTGGTGTAAAATATGTCAGTACCACTAGAAATTGTATGGAAGCTTTTGACACAAATGTCACATCTCATTCTTGAATAACAAGTTTCTGAGCTTGACTCCAAGTGTGTTTACTGCCTCACTGTGAATTAAATCATCCTTAGACAAGAAGATCATTTTCAGGCTCACTAAATGCTTAAGTTTAATCATGCAGGCCACTGTGTTCTCTCTCATTCCACTCTGGTGGACAGAAGAACTTTACTGCCAGGCAGGGGATTTTGAAGCAGGTGAGGCCCCAGGCCTGAAAGGCCATGAAATATGGGGATGCTGGAAAGCTATGGACAGGTACTTGATGAAGAGGAGCCCCATCAATTCCCTGAGAGAGCCCTGTCTCACATCTATAAAAAAGCCCTAGATTGTGCAAAGAAGAACAGGTCACCAGTTTATGTGAATAAGTGACACACCTATAGGTTGATCGAATATTAATTTTGACACGTCTTGAGAAAGCACTCAAGTGGAGAGGCACACAGTGCATGTGCTTTCCTGGAATAATGAAAAGGAGCTATGGGTACCCCAAAGGTAGAAAGTGATATTTTCCTGCAAATAGTTCTTCCAAAGTGGTTTCTGTCAATGTGGATATTATTAACTGTATCAGAAGAGTAGATGCTACTGTCGTGTTCTTAAAGGCAAAAGCATGAAGGCTGAGGAGTGAATGTAGAATAATTAGAATATCTCACCTCTGTAGAATATGAATATTTTAATGATAAATCTGGAGGTATTGAAGCAGCATGCTCCTCACTTTGCATATAGATAGCAGCCTGAGAAAAAGAATAGTGTTCCAAATTTCCCAGAGAGTCATTGAGATTGCTTTTCCCTTTGCTCACGTAGAGCCCTGTGCAGAGCCTGGTGCTCTGTCTCTGAAGAATATTGATGCAGCTTCGAAGGCTGTTACTCAGACTCTCTCAGTGCAGCCAGTAGGCAGAATAAATCTGTGCAAAATCCATCTTTTTCCACAGATGGTTGTTTCTGCCTGTGCAACTGTGAGCATAGATTTGGAATCTTTCAGGAATCATTCTCGTCCAAAATTTGGCCTTCTAATGGGGAAGATGATTTTGCTACAGTTACACAAAAGCAGAGTAGTTTTAATTGGAAGGTTTAAAATAGCTTCTGGTCACCTTCATTTACTACCAAAAAAAAAAAAAAAAAAAAGAGCTCTCTGGTACCATTTATTCAAATGTATTCACTCTAAAAATATTCGTATAAATTAAGCAGAAAGCAGCCACCATTTCAGTTTCATGATGTCTTGTCAGACAGGAAGATCAGTGCCTCAGTCAGACGTAAAGGTCGATTCAGAAGAGGGAGGGAATGGGTAAAAGGGAATGAATGAAGAACTGTATGATTTTAGCTTTATTTTGGACATTAGAAGAACAAGAATGCTTTTCAAAGTCAAAAACGCAGCATTATGGGAGGCAGTAGGCTATTTCTGCAGTATTCATGCTTATATAAAACCCTGCCATTCCTAATGCATTTCCCTCTCCTTTCGATTTTCATCAAGGTCTAATTCATGTTATTTGGCACAAAAAATTAAAGGCCATATCCTAGGCTAATGTAAAACATGGTATCACTTGAGTTATCCTAACTCAGAAGAAATTACTATAGCCCTTTGACCTATTTTGGAACTTCTACTTACTCTATTGTGAAATTCATGGGAGAAACATTTCAAAATATTTTTGATGAAAAAGTTGGTGGAAATTTATGAGTTTATTCATTTGAACATTTTCAAAGTAAAAATGTTTACTTTTTTTTTTCTGTAACGTATGTTGTTAAATTGATTTTTGTTATGTCTAAAAAAAATACTAGATATTGAAATTTGGCAGAAGTTTGTTATATGCAGCAAGAACAACTAAAGCAGTGTGCCTACAGATGATATCCAGGAGCCAAAACTCCATCTATTTTAATTTCAGTTATGAAATATTAGGATCGCCTATGCTTCCTTAGCAAATCAGTAATTATTTAACAAACGTTAGGAGGAGAGAGAAAGAAATAAATCTAACAGCTATGTTGTTCCTACTTTAAAAATGATATTTACAGTATTCATAGGCTGCTAAACAGCTAATTAAATCATTAAAAAAATAAAAAAGAAAAAAACACCAAAGTTTTTTGCGTGCTGAAGTTGTCCATCACTCAGTTCAGCACTTCAGTGTGCTGAAGTTTTTCGTCTTCATGGAAAAACCCCTGGGTGCTTACAATTGGATGTAAGGATCTTCAATATGAATGTCCTTAAGCACCTCATGCCTGTATGTTTCTTTAACAACTCAGAGCATTGCTTTTAAATATTGAGGGGTATGTGTTCAATAGTTGGGGTGTTTGTTGTTTTATTTTATAATAATGAATTAAGGCAAGTTAGTTCACTAGATCCTGTCAGCACCAGAGTGCCTGGGTAATGCTATAATCATTGTTAATACCTAGGCCAATGAAGTTACTGGTCATGCTTTTCTAAAACCACTCTCACAACATTATTGTTTTCATACTTCTCCAAATGCATAAATGGATTACATATAGCATGATTTTTGTCCTTCTTTTGCTCACTTGAGTTTGGAAACCGCTTTCATTTTTATGGAGGTTTTATTATTAACAGTGAACTTTTCTTGTTTCTTCTCAAAATACCACAACTGATCATGCCCAGATTTATCTGCCTAGTGATTTGCATATGTTATTTACGGAGCATCCTTCTTTTTACTTTTCCTTTCCCTTTATTCTTGAGCCACCCCATAGTATCACGTATCTCTTCATGATTAGACAGGAGCACCCCTGGGAAGCATGGCTGCTTGTTATAAAAACAGTACTGTAGTATTTAATACTAATAAATAAAATATTATTATAAATAATATAATAAATAAACAGGATTATTATAAATAATATAATAAATAAACAGGGTGATATAATAAATAAACAGGGAAATAAACAGGATGAGCTCGAGATCTGCGTTCGGTCGCAGGGCCACGATCTTGTTGTGATCACAGAGACGTGGTGGGACAGCTCGCATGACTGGAACGCTGTCATGGAGGGCTATGTCCTTTTTAGGAAAGACAGGCTGGGGAAGTGAGGGGGTGGGGTTGCCCTTTATGTGAGGGAGCAATTAGAGTGTACCCAGCTCCTCCTGGGGGAGGGTGAAGGACAAGTGGAGAGCTTGTGGGTGAGAATTAAGGAGTGGGCTGGTATGGGAGACACTGTTGTGGGGGTGTACTACAGGTCACCAGATCAGGAGGACGTGGTCGATTAGGCCTTCTACAAACAGCTGGTAGTAGCCTCACGATCACGGGCGCTGGTTCTCATGAGGGCCTTCAATTACCCAGACATCTGTTGGGTAAGCAACTCGGCCAGGCACGAGCAGTCCAAATGGTTCCTACAATGCGTTGAAGACAATTTTCTGACGCAGGTGGTGGAGGAGCCGACGACGGGGAGGTGCTTCTGGACCTTGTCCTTACCAACAGGGATGGGCTTGTTAGGGATGTGAAGGTTGGGGGCAGCTTGGGATGCAGCGACCACGAGATGGTGGAGTTCAAGATGGAACTTGGTGGAAGAAGTAAGGCTAAAAGCAGGATTGCTACCCTTGACTTTCGAAGAGCCAACTTTGACCTCTTCCGGGACCTGCTTGGAAGTATCTCCTGGGCTACGTTGCTGGAAGGCAAGAGTGCTTGTGAGAGCTGGGCAACATTTAAACAGCACTTCTTCCAAGCTCAGGATCGGTGCATCCCTAAGAGTAGGAAATCATGGAAGGGGGGCAGGAAACCTGCGTGGATGAGCAAGGAGCTAATCAATAAGATCAAAAGGAAGAGGAAGGTCTATGAAATGTGGAAAAAGGGCCTGTCCTATTGGGAAGAGTATAGAAGTGTTGTCAGGGCCTGCAGGGACGCGATGAGGAAGGCTAAAGCCCACCTAGAGATGAGGCTTGCAAAAGAGATAAAAGATAATAAGTTTTTTTTTTTTTTAAGTATGTAAACAGTAGAAGGAAGACTAGGGATAGTGTAGGTCCCTTGCTGAACGAGGGGGGTGTCCTGGTAACGGGAGATGCTGAGAAGGCGGAGATACTGAATGCTTTCTTTGCTTCAGTCTTTGCTTCAAGAACTCCCCCCCGGGACTCCTCGACCCTGGTGGGGGGAGGAAGGGGCTGGGAAATGGAGGGCTCCCTCGTGGTTGACCCAAGGGTAGTTGGGGAGCGCCTGAGTGGGCTCAACGCACACAAATCCATGGGTCCCAATGGGACGCATCCACGTGTGCTAAGGGAATTGGCAGAGGTGATCGCCGAACTGCTCTCTATCATCTTTGAAAGGTCCTGGAGAACAGGAGAAGTGCCTGAAGACTGGAGGATAGCCAATGTCACTCCGGTCTTCAAGAAGGGCAAGAAGGAGGATCCGGGAAACTACAGGCCAGTCAGTCTCACCTCTGTCCCTGGAAAGGTGTTGGAACAGCTCGTTCTGGATGTCATCTCCAAGCCATTGGAAGAGAAGAATGTTATGAGGAATAGTCAGCATGGATTTACCAAAGGGGAAGTCGTGCTCGACCAACCTCGTTGCCTTCTATGATGACATCACCAGCTGGGTAGATGGGGGCAGATCAGTGGATGTCATCTACCTTGACTTTAGCAAGGCTTTCGATACTGTCTCCCATGACATCCTGCTAGCAAAGCTGAGAAAGTGTGGGGTAGAGGAGTGGACAGTTAGGTGGGTAGAGAACTGACCGACTGGCCAAGCTCAGAGGGTGGTGATCGGTGGTGCAGAGTCCGGCTGGAGACCTGTGACTAGCGGCATTCCCCAGGGGTCAGTGCTGGGTCCGGTTTTGTTCAACATCTTCATCTTCAACCTTGATGAGGGAATAGTGTCTGCCCTCAGCAAGTACACCAATGACACGAAGCTGGGAGGAGTGGCCGACACGCCAGAAGGTTGTGCCGCCATTCAGCGAGACCTGGACTGGCTGGAGAGATGGGCAGGAATAAACCAAATGAGGTTTAATAAGAGGAAGTGTAGAGTCCTGGGAAGGAACAACCGGGTGTATCAGTACAGGCTGGGGGACGACCTGCTGGAGAGAAGCTCTGAGGAGAAGGACCTGGGGGTCCTGGTGGATGACAGTTGACCATGAGCCAGCAGTGTGCCCTCGTGGCCAAGAGGGCCAATGGGATCCTGGCATGCATTAAAAGGAGTGTGGCCAGCAGGTCAAGGGAGGTGATCCTCCCCCTCTACTCTGCCCTGGTCAGGCCTCACCTGGAGTACTGTGTCCAGTTCTGGGCTCCCTGGTACAAAAAAGACAGGGAACTCCTGGAAAGAGTCCAGCAGAGGGCCACAAGGATGATACGGGGCCTGGAGCATCTTCCCTATGAGGAAAGGCTGCGAGACCTGGGTCTGTTCAGCCTGGAGAAGAGAAGACTGAGAGGGGATCTTATCAATGTGTATAAGTACCTGAGGTGTGGGAGACAGAGGGATTTGGCCAACCTCTTCTCAGTGGTTTGTGGGGACAGGACAAGGGGCAATGTCCACAAGATGGAGCACAGGAAGTTCCGCACCAGCATGTGAAATAACTTCTTCACGGTGAGGGTGACAGAGCACTGGAACAGGCTGCCTAGGGAGGTTGTGGAGTCTCCCTCTCTGGAGATATTCAAGGCCCGTCTGGACGCCTACCTGGGCAGCCTGCTCTAAGGAGCCTGCTTTGGCAGGGGGGTTGGACCCGATGATCTTTCGAGGTCCCTTCCAACCCCTTCGATTCTGTGATTCTGTGATTTATAGTTTTACTCAGGATTTTTCAACAAACCTGTGTGGTCTGAAAAAAGGGTTAGACCTATACTATACACTACAATCTGCATGTATACATGCAAAGCAACAGTAACGTAATGCAGACCAGGAAAAAAAAAATGTTGAGTGATAAAATTACTCATATGCTTGGACAATGCAGGGAAACAAAAGTACTTTTTGCACAGCTGGGTGGAGGGGCTAAAGAAGAGCAGTTAAGCAGTATGGCATCCCAGAAGATGAGAATCATGCCAGTGAAGGTGACAGTGATCAGGGTTTTGAAAGCAGAGGTAATACAGTGGAGACAGGATACAGAGGAAATGAATTGCAGTACAAAAGAAGTGTGAATGGGGTTCCAGTGAGTGTCAGTTTTGGCAAAACTGGCCAAGATGACAGACAGATGAACCAGGGACTAATATACGGATCTGAGGAGAAGGGTAGAGTAAATCTCCAAGGAGATAGAAGACTTGAACTTTGATTGGAAACCACTGTAATTAAGATGTCTGACCCATTTCAGTTAAGATTCTGATCTTGGCAGCTCAGAATTTCTTCCCAAGTTTTGGACTGTAAACCTGTGAAGGCTATTCTGTATTCTGGGCCTGGACTGCTTACACTTTGTAAGCTGTAAATTACATAATGTGATAATATTCCAGCCTCATTTAACCATATTATAGAGTTCCTCAGCTCTGCTGAGCATCTTAATTACAGGAATTCATTTTGGGAAGATGGTATTCGATGTGCAGAAATAAAATAGAATAAAGTGGTTATAGTTGCTGTAGTCAGCAAAATGTGCATTTCATGAGTAACAGCAGGTAGATGGATAATGGTTAGCAGAACTGCATCCTGTGGAGAGTGACACATTTTCTGGGTCACTAAATAGTTAGCTCTCTCAGTTCAAGTACAGTAGTAATTGAATGCAGGAAGATTTATAGTGAAAGTGCATTGGAGGTACTAGTTCTCAGAATAAAAACAGCAGAGTCCATTCCTCTAACCACCATTTTCAGCAGTCAGGAAAGGTTTATTCTTCTGTTATGCAGTGAGCATACTCTGGGATGCTCCCCTGCTACATGAATTCCAGCTTTTCCCTTGAGTCCACGTCCCCTTCAGCAGTCTTGGAGAGCAGTCAGCGTGTGTGTCGGGTGGAGGGATGCTCCAAGGGCTGTCCCCTTCTGTCTTTCATTTCTTTCCCTTCAGTTATATAAATAATAACAGTTTCAGACCTGTCCCCCCCAGGTTTATGAGCACCCCTGGATGCAGCTGGGATTCCTTTGAGAGCAACAGGGGGCAGCGCTTTGGACACTGCATGCTCCCGGGCAAGAATTTTTTCCATCTTCGGCTGTCAGAGGAAAGGCTTTTCCTTTTCAGTCAGATGAGGTTTTCACTTTCCAAACTCTGTCGTACTCTTCAGGTGGCTGCATGAAGAAAAAAAGCTGGCTGCTTCAAAGGAAGACCCACATATATTAATTTGGCGGTGCTGACGGTACTGTGCGTCCTCCATTTACTGCACTGTCCAGTGCCCTATTTCACATGCAGTTCCCTGCTTGCCTTATGCAATCTGCTAATGGCATATTTCACCTTGAATTGCTGGAATTTTTGTCTTTGCCCTCAAATTAGCATTGTGATTTAAAAACAGAATATTCAAAATACTTGAGAAGAAAACAAAACAACAACAACAACAAAGACTCAAGACTGGAATCAGACTGAAACTTCTGTGATTTCTCAGATAAAAGTATTTAGCAGAGCACTGCATTTTGAATGAATACCTGAGGAAAAGCAGTACTTAGATAATTTTGCTCTTGAGTAGCCATGTCATACAGTGACAAAACATTTTAAGGGTGAAAGAGTAGAATCCAATATAGATCTTTGTTGGTGCTCAATTGGGAAATTGTTTTACCTTCAACAATTCTGGAATGCCAGTCACCCATCATCTAGGTTTGCTGCCGATTTGTTAGCAGCAGAGGCAGTTAGTGCTGCCGTGCGCTTCCTTCAAACCCTGACAGTGGCTCCTGCTAAAAAGAGCAGACATTGAATTTACCTTAGAATAGTAGAGAAATATATCCTTCTCGCTTTTGCCCATACATAGACACTTGCTTTCCTTAATCTTTTAGTGTAAACAGTAACATCTATTACTTCCAGGTGTGCATGCTTGCAGCCCAGAAGGCTGACTGCACCTGGGCTGCATCAAGAGAAGAGTGGCCAGCAGGTCGAGGAAGGTGATTGTGCCCCTCTGCTTTGCCCTTGTGAGGCCCCACATGGAGTCCTGCATCCAGTTCTGAGGCATCTTTCCAGCACAAGAAAGATGTTGATCTGTTAGTGCAGGTCCAGAGGAGGGCCACAAAGCTGATCAGAGGGCTGGAGCACCTCTGCTGCACAGAAAGGCTGAGAGAGGTTGGGCTGTTCAGCCTACAGAAGAGGAGGCTCGGGGGAGACCTCATTGCAGCTCTTCAACGCTTAAAGGAGGCTTATAAAAGTGATGGAGAGTGACTTTTTATTTGGGCAGACATTGACAGGACGAGGGAACAGTTTTAAACTAAAAGAGGGGGACTTAGATTAGAGGTTAGGAGAAAATTCTTCACTCAGGGGGTGGTGAAGCACTGGAACAGGTTGCCCAGAAGAAGCTGTGGATGCCCCATCCCTGGAGGTGTTCAAGACCAGGTTAGACAAGACCCTGAGCAACCTGATCTAGTGGGTGACATCCCTGCCTATGGCAGGGGGCTTGGAACTAGATGATCTTTGAGGTCCCTTCCAGCCCAAGCCATTCTATGATTCTATGAACATAGATGGTAATCATTTTTTGGTCCATCTTGTTAACCAATCACAGACAAGGATTTCTTAAGCTCCATTGTCTTGTGTGCAGAGCTAGGACATATTTAAGTTAAACACATAGCTTCAGACATAGTTGTCCTGCTTTTATTTTCTGTTTCAGTTTGCAACCTAATTTCACTGGCTTCCAATACAAGGACACAGGGAAAGGGCATGTTTTCAGGTGTTTGCATGTTCATTAATTCATAAAACAGAATCAGTAATGTACTTGGAGTTGAAAACAGAAGCATAAATCATGCCTTTATCAAATGAAGGATTATGCTTCTAATGTTCATATGAAGAATCACTTGCATAAAAGGGAACCTTTGTGTATGTTTTAGAGGTCATATAGAGATAACAGAAGCTCAGGTCTTTGTGCAAATAATTACATATCTGTGAAGATATAACCAGAAAATCTGATTTGTCATTTCATAGAAAAAAAATAAGACTATTTATTTATTTATTTATTTTCTGATTCTTTTTCTGCTTCAGAAATCCAATAACAAAATGGCCATGCCTGTAGTGTGGATCACATTACCACCATGTGGAACCTTTCTTTATTCTTGAGAAATGTTGATCTACCTACAGCGTATTCATTATGTAAATAATCTTGATCGTTGTTATTTTCCACTTTAGATATTCAACTTTAACCACTGTGCAGACAGATAGAGCATGAGTAAAGAAGGATGAAGAGCTTAAATTTACTGATTTTGGAGAAAAAATGTCTCTCTTCTCTGGCAATGAGCATTCGTTCTTTTGTTACCAGAATTATATAAATTAATTATGCAGTAACTGCCCAAAAAAACAATCTTGGAGATTGGGCATTGATATTTTTATTGTGGCATAAAAATGAAACAGTCAGCAATAAAACTGTATAAATAACAACTTTTTAGTTTTTCTGACATTACCAGAGAAAAATGGCCCAACAAGTTTAAGCCAACAAGGTTTAAGCCAAACAAACAGGTCTCAGTGAAAAAGTGAATCTCTAGAAAAATGTTTCAATTCAGTGTTGAGCATTTTTTCCTCCTAAAAAATAAAGTTGTTAAACATAAAATAAAGTTTACTTTACATCTGACAGAAGAATGTGAAAGAAAAAAAAAAAACTTTGAAAAAGTTTTTTGATGAAAAATATGGCCAAAAAGCTAAGTTCTGTTCCCTCCTATGATCAAACTTAGCCAAATTTATGTCACAGTCAAAACATAGAAGCTTTCTCCTGTTGGTTTTGTTCTGGGTAATTAACATGTATTAGTTAGCCTAAGGTAAAAATATGTCTTGCCTGAACACAGAACTCAGAAAAGGGAAAATTATTATAAGTAATCTTTCTCAGGTTTTCATTACTTTTATAAATATTTATGAAAAATTAGCCAAAAAAAAAAGTAATTATGATGTTTTAAAAATTCAAGTGTACATGAAATTCTGCATCCTCATCTTAAAAAGGAGGTGATTGCTCTACATTGATCAAACATACTGGTCTTCTATGTGAAGATTACATCTCTTTCACTTGTAAAAGAGTGGGAGAACTCAATACAAGAGAGTGTCAATAGGAACAAATCATCATTTGCTATTAGTACAGGGACAAACAAAGATATATTCAAGAAACAACTTGAAAGCCCAAATAAGATTTTATTTTTGTAAGATGGAAAATATATTAAACTAATAATTCCTGGAATTTTTGACAGAAAATTTATAATTAGGTTGAAGAACATAACAGGAATGTGTAATGGAACTGAAGATTTCTAATACCTGTCAAAATTATGTAACATCTGACCTGGAACACCCATCAATTTCTGATTGCTGAAAGTGTTTGTAGGGGAACATAGCATGTCTCCTGTGCTTACCCGTGGGCTTTTGGCACTGTTCCTCAGTAGTGATGGAATATCTCAATGGTCAATTGGTTTCATCACTGTGAGTCTAGTGTTACAGTGCTAGGAATTGTTTTGTTTTGTGTTGTTTTGTTTTGTTTTGATTGCTTGGTTGTTTGTTTTTGAGGTATACCCCATACCTTCTGTAAAGCAAAGTCCCAACCATATCTCAGCAATGAATTCTGCCGAGAATCATATTCATGGAAAATGTGGTGTTGATAAGTATATAAAATGTACACAGGTTAGAAAAAAAAGAAAGCATTGGCTTTGCATTTATAAATTATTTTTTGAAATGTAAAACGTAAATATGTTTGCCACATAGACATTTACTTTTCTAACTTCAATAAAATGCGGGCAAGGTTGTACTTAAAGATGCAGTAAAATTTTTAAATGAAGAGCAAACTAATAACTTGTTATTTGAGGGTCAGTGCTGAAATGAGAGTATGCACTAATTTTAGATGGATTTCTTTCATCCCCCTTTCCTCTAATGTAATGAAATTAAGTCAAATAACACTTTGAAGTGTTACTTTAAGAATGGCCTGACTTTTTCTAGGGACATAATTTCCCAAGTGTCTAAAGTTTATGTGAATACTTACAACATAACCAGTCATGTTAGCCTAAAATCGCTTCCCACCCACCTGGGTTTACATATCCATTTTTCAGAATTATGTTCTTTCTTATTTTTTTTAAACTACTACAGATTCTTTTTTTTTAATTAATAACTTGATAAAATCATTGTGTCATTGAAATGGGTAATGACCAGCTTTTCAGCCATAAAGTGATAAGCAAATCCTATTTGACCTTGCCTAGTTAAGAACGAGATGTAGGATTGGATTTTCTGCTCAGGCTTATCTAAAGTTGCATGAAAAACAATAAAATAGTGATGCATGGTGAATGAATGGACAAAGTTTGGCTTCTGCTGATCTCCAAAAAGCAATCATTAAGTGAACAAAGATCACCTTGCTTAAAAGTTTTCACACATCCTTACTGAAGATTTATTCCAGCATAATGCCGCACATAATTTGGGGTCAGGTTTGTGCATTTTAGCTACGTCTTCATATTAGCAAGGCCAAATCTCAACTTTTGGGGGCACTCTGAACCCAAAATCCTCTTCTGGCCTGACAGAGCAGCCTGGGGCACCTGCTGCAAGGAAGTGTCAGGAGGGAAACAGCAGATCATAGTTTCTGTGCTTTTTTGCTCGCTTGGTTGTTTTTCTGCTTCAGGTCTGAGAAGGGCATGCTCATCTTTCTTTTGTGGTAGGGGCTGACTGGGGATGGCACCCCAGATCTGAGACCTGTTTCCCACAACTGTGGAGTCTGCACGTGTTGCAATCTACATTGTACATACGGATCAAAAAGTGGGTAGGGTCATTTTTTCATAATTAAATCTTAAGCATGGATTTCAGACCCATCTTCTTATTAATTACAGGAGCTACCTGCAAATAGCAGAGAAAAAAAAAAAAAGAAAAAAAGAAAAAAAAACCTTTTGTTCATAGCTGCTTCTACAACCAGCATGCAGACAGGGCAGGAATAGCTGAATGCCTGGCTTGGAGATGTCCCGGGGTCCAGCCATTGCTACCACCCGGTGGTCCATGCTGCATCTTGGCCCAGAAGCAGCGCAGCTGTATGGGTGGTGCAGGGGCAGGGCGGGCATGCAGAGAGGTGCCCCAGGGTGGGCAGTGGCACGGGGAGCTCAGACATTACTCGTCACCTCAGAAAGCATCACTTCAGACTGTCTTGGTATTAAATGAAGTGGGTCAGGTGTAGCTTTAGGCAGCAGGACTTACCGTTTGGGCATAATTCAGTCTGAAAACCTCAGGGGATCCCATATCCGATGTTATTCATGTATTCAGGTTTCTGACTTGCTTAGCTGTATGCAGTGTTGGCTGGCCATGAAATAGTTATGGTTGTTACTAAAAATAAATAAATGAAGTGCACTGATGAGGGGTAAGGAGGTTGTAAGAACTGACTTTTGCATTCAGGTGTTTTGTCTTCTTTTTTCTCGTCAAGGAAAAAAAAAATCTAGACCAAAAAAGTTAAGCTATACAGATATGTAAGTGATGTGAGAGGAAGGGAAACAAATTTTCTAAGATTACTTATCAGTGTGCTGAAAAAAGTACTCCCTCCCCTACTCTTCCTTTCCCCCGTCTTCTCCCCCGCCCCAGATCCTAACCCAGCTCTCTACCAGCTCTCTATTTAATAGCTAAACAACATAAGCATGTTCTGGGAAGATACCTTCTGCACAACGGTCTGAAGCTTCAGAATTGATTTCAGTTTTTATTTCTTTCATGAGCTGCCTTGTGTGTTTGTGTTTGTTTATTTCTTATGTCTATTCTTTATTTGCTCAGACATTTAGGCAATCAGTTTTGGAAATGTAATTGTGGATTGAATAACCAGGGAAGAATAAACACTTTAGCAGGTCTGAACTCATTCTGAAATAACTTGATTCTGAGCTAATAACTTGCTTTACATGACCTCATGCAACTGAATCTGAGAAATGTCAAGGAAAAGCTGCAATCAAGGTCAGAATTTTTAGAGCAAAAACATTCCAGTTACAAAATACATATCTAGTAAGTATATACAGAGCTGTAACAAATGCATACCATTCCAGTTAGGAATAAGTAATACGATATGCTATCGGCACTAACAGGATTGTTTCTTAAGAAGCTACTTCTTGGGTCCCAGTTTCGTTGTCAGCATTGCCTCTGGTATGTCCTTCAGATACAGAAGACCTATGCCTGTGGCCTCTTCATGCCTGGCCAGCCTAGCACATGGTAACATTTGCTTTAGGCAAGTGGGTATTTCCTTGGAAAAAGTGTTGCTGTAGGCACTGAAGGTTTGTTGCTGGTGGTTACTATGTCATCTTGCAAACAGTGATTTTAGGGTCACTGCCTACTGTTTTATTAGCAAGCTACTGCAAGACATCTAATTAAAGGAAGGCTTTAACTTCTAATAGTGTATATGGTAAGAATCATTAATAGTAGAAAAAATTTTGCAGTTTTACAAGCATTTCCAACTTTTTGCTGTTTTTTTTTTGTTGTTTGTTTGTTTGTTTGTTTGTTTCCTTAAGACCTTATGAGCAAGTTTCCAGATAAATCACACTCTAACTTTGCACTCCACCACCTCCCTGGGCAACCTGTTCCAATGCCTGACTGCTCTTTCTGAGAAGAAATGTCTAAATGTTTAAAGCACAGGAGAAGTCAGTGAGGACATGCTCTTTGTCACCTGTATTTCCTTTCATAATTTCTCAAATTTCATAATTTACTGAGTGCACCCCCTGTAAATTTGCAGATGACACCAAGCTGGGGGGAGGTGTCGATCTGCAGGAGGGTAGGAAGGCCCTGCACAGGGACCTGGACAGGTTGGGTCAATATTCAGAGGCCTATGGGTTGAGGTTCAACATGGCTATGTGATGGGTCCTGCACTTTGGCCACAACAGCCCCATGCAGCACTACATGCTTGGGGCAGAGTGGCTGGAAAGCTGTGCAGAGGAAAAGGGTCTGTTTGTGTTGGTTGGTGCTCGCCTGAACATGAGCTAGCAGTGTGCCCAGGTGGCCAAGAAGGCCAACAGCATCCTGGCTTGTATCAGGAATAGTGTAGCCATTGTAGTGTAGGACCAGGGAGGTGATCATCCCCCTGTACTCGGCTCTGGTGAGGACACACCTCGAGTACTGTGTTCAGTTTTGGGCGCCTCACTACAAGAAGGACATCGAGGCCCTGGAGCGTGTCCAGAGAAGGGCTGCGAGGCTGGTAAAGGGCCTGTAACACAAGTCCTGTGAGGAGGGGCTGAGGGAGCTGGGGTTGTTTAGTCTGGAGAAGAGGAGGTTCAGGGGAGGCGTTATTGCTCTCTACAGCTACCTGAAAGGAAGCTGTGGGGAGCTGGGGGTCGGCCCCTTCTCACAGATAACTAGTGATAGGACTAGAGGGAATGGCCTCAAGTTGCACCAGGGGAGGTTTAGGTTGGAAATGAGGAGAGTTTTCTACTCAGAAAGAGCAGTCAGGCATTGGGATGGGTAGGTGGTGGAGTCACCGTCCCTGGGGGTGTTCAAGGAAAGGTTGGACATGGTGCTTAGGGACATGGTTTAGTGGGTGATATCAGTGGTAGGGGGATGGTTGGACTGGATGATCTTGGAGGTCTTTTCCAACCTTAATGACTCTATGGTTCTGTAATTTCTCAGGGGCTGAAATAGAACACCTAAACTGATTCAAAAAAGGCATGTATTTAAATCTGTTTCAAGGATAGGTCCTATGCCTGTAACTTCCATTGTTGAAGGAACACCTGAGGCAGGGGGGTTGGGACTAGGTGATCTTCAGTGGTCCCTTCCAACCCTGCCCATTCTGTGATTCTGTGATCATACAGTAATGTTGCTGCTGTGGCTTTGTTTCGAACTGGTGACAGTATTTTAAAGTAGGAAATACTCATCTCAGTATTATACCAGGTTTTATTGTAGCAAATGATTCCAACTTTAGTTGTATTAACACAAGATGCACATATATGATATAGACATCCCTAGATATTTCCTATTAGTAAACTTTATTTTTCTTTTCTGCATGCATGCTTATTGTTTTGTGTTTGTTTTTGTTTGTTTGTTTAATATGTATCATTTGTCTGAGACTGGGTTTTCAGTGTGCTTGTGCCTTTGTATCATCACACTGTGTATGCTTCTTGAGCAATAAATAATAAAGATGCAATGTTTTGTTTTCTCAGGAGTATGAGATTGGAATTTGGGTACAAAACCATATATAGTTCAAAGCTGTTTCATTAAATCAATTACCAATCAAATAATCATAAATAAATTACATGTGTTAAATGGATAGTTTCTCATCTAAGGAAGATCACTAACATTTTTGCCTCTATTTTCCTAGGGGAAAAATTTGACCTAGACTACAGAAGAGAATCTCTCTTCCCTCTCCAATATGCTATTATATCCAGAGAAAATTAGACATAGCCAAGAAATAACCTACTTATTGCCTTAAGACTATTTTATGTTGTTTTTGTTGTTGTTTTTTTTTAATCACT
This sequence comes from Cygnus atratus, assembly GCF_013377495.2. Taxonomy (NCBI): domain Eukaryota; kingdom Metazoa; phylum Chordata; class Aves; order Anseriformes; family Anatidae; genus Cygnus; species Cygnus atratus. The sequence goes on from NC_066396.1 coordinate 70,884,331, forward strand.
TCACCAAAATCATGATGTGCAAATTTAACTAAAAGTTAAAAAATGTAGTGATTCAGTAGGCATAGAACGCATCACCTTTATACTTAAGAGATTTTAAAATAGAAATACAAAAACAGTATGTCAAAATGACATACTTCATTGCCCTCTTCTTAACCCACCCCCATGAGAAGTCAAGATTAAGAAAATAGCCCCTTGCCTGCATTTTCAGTGAACGGATATTTCCTCCTGGAAACGTTTGATTATCGAATGGCTTCCTGACTGGTAACAGTCCAGGTCCGCAATACTGTATTAGACACAGGTCATTTAAAACACACGTCCTTGGTAACAGGAAATTCATAAATACAAAAACAAACAAACAAAAACACCTGTGAATTTGAATCTTTTATTCTGATTGTTTTTTCTGTTAATTCCCCTCACAGAAACCTTACTATTTGAAATAATAGGTGATTAATAACAAATGGCGTACATGAAAACTGGGTGTAAATGATCCACTCAGATTTGTTATACACTGCTAGTACTAAGTGCAAAACAACACGTTTTTTTGCAGAAGCAGCATGTAAATTATTATTATTATTATTATTAATAATAATAATAATAATAAACAAACAAACAACAACAACAACAAAAGACAGACAGGTAAAATTAACCTGGCACTTATTCAGAAGTTTTTCGTTCTCCTATTTGTAAGTTAGTCTTTTAAGGTCAAGCCTGTTGATGTAGAATCAAGCGCACACTTCAGCCTGAAGAAAATCTTCATGTAGCATTTCTCTTTAATAAACTACCAATTTCCCACAAGACATTAAAATTATTTGATATTTAGATATAGTGTGATAAGATTGGTTCCCTGTCTCTTCTCTTGTTAGTTCTCCAGTTGTGTCAGTATCTTTAGATTTTGCACACCAGAAATAAATACAGAAAAATAAGCAAAAATTGCTGCCCTTCTATAGCCTTCTAAGGGGAAGTGCATACAGGTAACATAATTTGTCATCAGCAACAATTGCATGAATAAGGCACGCTATTTACATACAAGCTGCAAAAGAGTACACAGCTGGCTAACTTTAGGAAGGACATGTAATGCTGTCAGTCATTGCACTGCCAATGTGATCTGGGGCCATCAATAAACATGGTGCTCTACTAAGCTTAAACAAAAAATTCTGAGAAAGTTCAAAAGTAGTAAATAGCAGATAAATACTATTGCTAAAAATAAAAATAAAAATAAAAATAAAAAAACAGAAAAAGAAAAAAAAAGTGTTAGACTTTACATTTATAAAAAACAATAATAGCAATACACTACCAAAAAAAAAAAAAAGACACTGTAATGACATCTCATTCTAATCTTTGTTAGAGCATTTCCCAGAACAGTTTCATGCAAAATTAGCCTACTCCTGGGCTGCATCAAAAGCATTGTGGCCAGAAGGTCGAGGGAGGTAATTTCCCCCCCTCTGCCCTGCTCTCATGAGACCCCACCTGGAGTGCTGCACCCAGCTCTTGGGCTCCCATCACAAGAAGGACATGGACCTGTTAAAATGAGTCAAGAGAAGTGCTATAAGGATGATCAAGGGGCTGGCTTGCTTTATTTAACTAGTTAGGTGACCCCCAGGTGGTTGGCATCATTTTTGGGGTAGTCTTTTGGGGACCCAGGAGTTGGATCCTCCTGCTTCCCTTCCAACTCGGGATATTCTATGATTCTATGATTCCATGATTTATTTTTCAATTTTCATTTCTATTCTGCTTCTACATTTAAGGCAGTCAACTCCTCCCTAACTCAGAGTCCAGCTGTGAAATGTTTGTAATAGAACCACAAATGGAAAGCACAAATTTATGGCAATTGTTCAGATTTGAGTAGTCTGTTCCTTCATTAAAACACAATCAGCAGTCTGACTACTGTATATTAGTGAGTTTGCTGTTTAGGAAAATTTATAAACTACTACAATACAAAGAAAAACAACAGTAATAACTATTAGATTTGCAGAAGATAAAATCTTTAATCATCTCCTTGATATCTGTTCCATGGTTGTCTCATTTACCCAGATGTGAAGAAAAGAACTTCCTACTCCTGCTACAGTTAAAGAAAATCATCTCCTGAATCTGATATGACTGTTTTCTGAGTAAATACTGATTATTCTGCTCTATCCAGGAGAATGCAGTCTTTGAGAATATCTTATGGTCTTTGATGCTGTGAAATATAATGTGTTTCCCTCCTGATACTAATTATTCATCATCTGAGAATGATGATTTCGCTGCTGCTTCTCTAAAAGCACCCTTTTTCCTTTTGATGTGTTGAGTTTGGAGATAGAAGTGATGTAGTGAGAGAACTCAGTTAAGATTAAAAGGAAAAAGGGCTAGATGGACTAATTGAGAGACTAGGCTGTATTCCAGTTTCATGCCAAGAAGTATGACTATTCCTAAGTGAATACATTTTAAGCAGTGATTTTCTAACATTTTTGCTAACTGCCAGTGAACTGTGATGTTCTTTCTTGTGTGTGTGTGTGTGTATGTGTGCATGAACATGTACGTTTTTAACCAAACACAGCCTAGAACTTAGTAAAGGAATTTTCTCATTCTTGTTTTTTTTTTTTTTACTTTCCCTTTTGAGTAGTCTGGGTTAATACATTGATTCAAAACAAATGAAAAGAGAAAGAAAAGTAAGTATACTGATGAATAAAAAGAAAATCCTGTGTGGCAGATGTGGAAAGCGGTATCAGATCCCTCAGAAACAAATTGATTGGACTTAAGTTTTGCGAGTGGTACGGAGTTCACAGAGTTTCTGGGGGTTAGTACCTAAGCTGGATGTTTTAGCAATGCCTGAAGTAAGGCAGAAATTAGTGATATGGGGGAAAAAATGTATCTTTTGTAATTCCTTTTGCAATTTCTTAGGCTAATGTGCAGCTAAGGGAAGGCAACCTAAACATTCTACTCCACATAAATAAAGTTGTCCTTTTTTATTTCTGGTGTTCTAAAGAAACCTCTCCAGAGTGGCACCTTTCCCACTAATTTGAAAACAAAAAATGTATTCTTCAAAATATCTAATGTGTAGACAGCTATTACTTCATATATTGAATACTGTTTCCATCACAAGCATAGATCTACAAGGCAGAAACAGTATCTCACGCCATGCCCCAAAGTTATGACACGTTTTACAAGCTATTCATACTCTCTAGAAATGATCTGAAAGTCATATTTTGCTAGGTTTATCCCACACAGGTTAAACTAGATCTTTTATTTTAATTCAGTTTAGATGCACAGGTATTTTGTTATGTCTTAAATGGAGATTGGCCCCAGACCAAGTGAATGTGTTCAAATTTGCAGTGATTTGCTTTGCATCTGTCTCTAATTCTCAAGCTTTCATTTTGTCAATAAATTTAAGTTTTTATTTGTGTTGTCCTTCATTCTTTTGTCTATTTTTTCCTTTTCAAAGCATGTCTGTAACATGACCCTGTCTTATTTCTGAGATTCAGTTTAGGTCAGCAAGTGATTTCTTTTCACTGAATATTGTAAGGCAAACTGAGGTCACAGTTTCCTACTTTGAAACCCAACTTCTACTTCCACTGAAATCAACAGTAATATTGATGTATTCATTATGAACAGGAGCTAATCTTTACATACTGAAACGTGAGCAGTTATCTCTGAAATTCAACATCTGAATAACAATGAAGTTCATAAAATGATTATCTGGTTTAGCATAAACTTGCTTAAAAATTCTCCATCAACCACAAATCCAAAGGGAAACACCTTTGTCCATGAACTCCGCTAAGTTCTGTTGAGGCCAATTTCTAGCCTTTTTGTAATCAAATTTTAGGCCTCAGCAATAATGTGACTGGATCAACATAAGAAGTTTTCTTCACATCCATGGTATGCAGATTATGGATTATTAACCTCACATGGGAGGTTAATATTTATGGGGCAGTGCCATTACTACTAGCATGCAAAAAGCTCCTAATAACAGATAATCCTTCAGCTTCCCTGACCAGGCCAAATCTGAGATGCATTAGAAAGCACTACATGATAAGTTTTTAGGAAAACATACTTGAAATATGCAAGAATTGTCAAGTTTTGAGTGGGAAAATTTGAGTCCCTGCTGGAGGTGATGTAAAAGCAATGCATATAAAGGTTTAGCTGTATTAAGAAAGGGCTGTATAAATAAAGTGTAGTGTGTTTTGGTGAGCCTATACTCTTTTATTATGTCTGGGCTCTGATGCTGACTGGTGATACGTTGAGTTTAGCCTGTAGTAACACCTAGACACCTCTGCTCTGGTGTACCTGACACAGAACAAGCACGTAGCAGGAACTGCATCCAAGCCAACCCCCTGTGACCTATTTCATTCCCTGGTCTCCTGATTTAATAACACATGATCCAGATCATAGAGAACCAGTTCATTTTTGCTCCACAAAATCTCTTTGGCATCCATTTTTTACTTGTTACTGCATATTGTTTGAACTCTTCAGGACTGTGCAAGCAGTGCAGCTCTGCGTTTTCTGGTATTTTTTGAACTGTTCCCATGTAAAATACTACATTTTAATCAGAAGCATGTGAAGCAAAACCTGTAAAACGACTAAAAGATTCATCTTTTTGCTATAAATACATGAAAAATGGTTGAAGTTATATGGTCAGGATAAAGAAGTTGCAGTATACTTCCCTTCACAAAGAGAACAGTTAATGACACCTCAACCCCTGTATTTATTATGAGGATAACTTAATATGTGTGGTTTTTTTTCCCCCATTCTTTCTTCTCCTGAGCAATCCTTGGTTTAACAAAAGAAGAATGTACTGCTATTTTACTGTAACTTACTGTCAGTCATTTTCTGAGTTGCATTGTTAGAAATACATTATGAAAACTTTTTATTTTCCTACTTAACATAACATTTAGGAGAACAATTCAGATGGCCCAGAAAGACAGAAGATACAAATGAAATGGTTGGATAGTCCTTTGGGAATTATAGTGTGGAGATTATTAGAATGCAAGAATATCCACTAATGTGAGGGCCACGCCTTCCCAAAAACACGTCTTTTGAAAAATAAAATGTTCCAAAGCTTGCAAGCCTTTTGAATTTAAGAGGATCTTTTTTCTCCGTCAAAGAATCACATGGCTGTGCCCTAGCTTGAAGATAGAAAGCACTGGGCAGGTATCAGAATCTTTTAACAGATTGCTAACTAACTGGTATGATAGTGGGAAGGGTTGTATCTGCCACGAATGACAACCAGGGCTGAAACTTTAAGGACTTCAAGATGGTCTTTTGCTATGCTAATCCTCTCCATCAATTCACACTTTTTGGGAGGAATCTGTGAGTGGACGTTAGCCATGCAGTTAGAAAAGTAGTAACAGGAGTCCCCGTGGAGCAGACCACTTAATGAATTCCCACTGCTTCATCTCAGATAGAAGTGCATCTACCATCACTATCACTCCAGTGAAAACAAGTAAGAACTACATTGTCCCTTTTTAATGCCTGTTCTCTACTCCTGAATGCTGAAAGTCCTATGAAATCTCTGCGTACCCTTCCTACCTAGACATGACCCCTTTGGAGCCCCTGGTCTACTGCTGATGGATGGCTATAGTATCCCTGCACTTTCAGATTATGCAGATAGCCCTTGATATCCATAAAATGGTAAAGGTTTCATTTAAGATCTTGATGTAGAACAGCAAGTGTACTAAATATCTTAGCTGTTAATATAGAGTTTTATAAACGTGTGTTGTCTTTATTCATCAAATAGTACCACACAGACACAGGCTGAACTATACTCAGTCATATAGGCTGTGTTCAGTACAGGTACTTACAGGATGTGTAAATACTGCTGTCACAATCAGGTTTGTGTATGCAGGTATGTGGAGGCTCTCATACACAGTAGTATAAATAGACTTGAGCTAAGTCTCACCTTAAGTTTAAGGTTAAGTTTCACCTAACCTGAATATCCTTGGTGGGAATGGGCAGTTCACATTGTTTTCTCAGCTTGATAGCTTGGACTCATCACTTATTCATATTCTCTGTTTTTACTTGCAGAGATATGTGAAGTTCTGCAGCAGTTCCCAGATGGGTTAGTTAAAATATTTGGTCTATTTCATTTCATGTAAGTTTCATCCTCTTGAGTTTTAGATGTAAATGAACGTAGAAACAGCTCCGTTTCCTCATGACTTTGATCTGAGGCCATCAGTGCCTGTATGAGTTTCCTAAGATTTGGCTAGGAGTCATCTCCAAGTTGACTCAGTCATGCTCAAGGTTAGTGAACCCAGGTCAAGTTTCAAGACTTCTGTAGTGCTGTTTTCATGCAGTGTGAGTTGCAAGGAGTTATCGGTGTTACTGCTGAATGAAGACAAGTGATTTCTTTCCACCATCCTGACACAGATTTACCCCTTTCCTGTAAATGACTGTGGCCAGCACATTCCAAAAGGTGATTCCTGCAATTTGAACAGCCACTGGTGACCGTTACCACATGCCTCTGGACAGCTAGTCAGCACCAGCAGGACACAGGCAATTACATCTGCTGTTTTTCATAGCCAAATTGTCTTTAGTTTGAAAATGGAAAAGGAAGAAATAGCTAGTGGAAAGCTTTTGGATTTCATAAGTTTGTTATATGAAACCTGTTTACAATATCAAGCTACTCAACGATGTTATTATACAGCTCCATATTCTTAAGGGACAGGGTTTTCATTGTTTAGTTCTTAGGTGGTCACCAAACCACGCAGAGAGGCAGAGCACTATTACTTGTTGATCTATTATAAAAAAAGTTGATATAAATATACATCTGAAATATATTGGTGGAGGACAGGGGGAAGCAGCATGGATTTTATCTTTCATCTGCATATTTGCAATAAATGCATCCAGGCCAGTTTTCCTGTTTACCTAATTAGTTTATTTAGCTACTAATGGAAAATTGCTTTAATTAAAAGGTGTACTAAACATAGATAGTACATAAATCATTAAACTTGAGAATAAACTTTAATTCTGAAATATTTGGTCTGAAGAATTTTTTAACTTTAATTAACCGTAAGTAATTTAGTTATGACAGAATATGACATCATAGAAAAGAAATAATAATAATAAAAAAAAACCTTCATAACCTCAGGATCTACTTCCTTCCTGTGTCTCTTTCGCTAATCTGGAGGACAACAGCATCTAAAACAGACAGTTGTGACTATCAATACTTTTACACAGAGATGCTCTTGATATCAGAATCTCTTCTTTCAGGTCACACTAAGAGTATGACAGGGGGATCCCTCTTCCTGGATTCTTGGAATCACTGGCAGCAGGAGATGTCATGTACAGCTTGGGTCAAAGCTGAAATTGCCACTATTTACAAATAAGGTAGGATTAGGGCAAGACTGGCTGTTCTCAGTGGGTACATAAAGTATAGTGTCCTGTTTCAGTCACAGATTGGTCAACACAGAAGATCTGGATCATATACATGAAATGCATGTGTCAAAAAAAAAAAACATACTAAAACTGTGTGTAGACAGAAAGATAAATACATTTTTTTCTTCCTGTTTGCTTTTTATTTGGTCTTTTGGATTTCAGTCCCTAGAATCTTTCCTTTCTCTTAAACCTTCACTCCGGTCAGTGAAGTCCCATCCAGCCTCCCATCTCCTGTTCCTAGGCCAGGAACAGGACTGGAGTGGCAGTACCCTTGGCTCAGTTTCCTCCCCACACCCTGGGACAGACGTTGTAGTGTAACACTCTCTGGAGAGAATGCAAAGAAATGGGACCCAGGGCATCCATGTCAGCCAGGTTTCCCTCTTGGCATGGCAGTGCCATGAAAGGAGCAGCTGATAAAAACACTGCCTTGACCTGCTCTGCATGTGGGGTTGGACTAGAAATCCCCAAAGGCACTTTCCAGAACAGGTCTGTTCTGTGACCCTACTTACAGAATAGTATCATAAGAAACTGATTCAGGAAGAAGAATGGAGTATCAGCTCAACAGGAAATGTTTCACTTTGCTGCCGGTATAAAGCTATAGGCAGCATCATGACTCATACCTACACTGAAGGCTGACTCCAGAAACCCAAATGTATTACTCTTTTGATACCGCAACAAGCAGGCAAATCAATGAACAATATGTGGTTACCAAAACACTAAAAACTGAAAAAGAAATCTCATACTTGCAGTATTCTCTTTCCTTAAGAATTTCCCAAAGAATGTGACTTTGAAGGAGGTGTACATTATCTGTTTTCTGATGATTACCTTCAAAGGTAACTCAGTGTGAAAGGGGCCCAGGGGATTATCTGTTCGTTTTGTTCTCCTGCCTCCAGGCATGTGGCTGAGTCACAGGAGGATGACAGACATTGTGGTTGCTGGAGTTAAATATGGCAGTGGAGGTTTATCCTTGGAGATGGAAGTTCCCAGAGCCAACTACCGCCACTGGTGGCCAGTAAAGGAAATAAATATTTCTTTGCATCTCTCTGGGAAGAGTGCACTGCATCTGAGTGCACAATCTGAGAAAGGCAGATGATAATATATATTGGATGGTGGTGCAATAAAATGTATAAAAGTGGCTTAAGGTATTCAAAGAAGGGGCTGTTGAAATGTTATCGGCTGTTATTTGACACACAAGATGATGTTATTATTAAGTCTGACAGTATTGAATCCTTTACACCATTGACTTTGATTATCCCTTACTAATGGCTGGTTCCTTTTCCATCTCACTTTCAATACTTTCATTTTCTTACCTATGTCTTTTCATCGAGTCATTCAAAAATAGTGAAAGTCATATTCCAGAGCTGAGAATTGGAATAACTCTATCTAAAGAACTCGTAAAAATGTTTTTTTCTTCACCTCTTCACCGCAGAAGAGGTGTTCAGAAAATCAAGAGTGATTTCATCCTTCCTTTGCAGTTGCCAAGCAGTTCTGTTGTCACCGAACTCTACTGTGTCCAACCACAGTTCCATCTAGACCCATATTCCTATGCTGAGATCAAGTCCAGAAAACAAATTTGTATGGCAATGACCTAAATCAAGGCAAAGGCAGAGTAAGACATGGAAGACTGTCATTCCTTACTGCAAGGTGATTTATTTAACTAGCCAGGTCCTGAGATTGCATTGATAGGCAGAAGAGTTGATAATGTAAGTTTTCAATGAACTGCTTACTGCAATGGGTATGGAGCTGTGAACAAAACCACAGTTACCTAAGACTACTTTAATTATTACTTTTGCTGCAAACAAAGAATGGTGTTCCTTACTTTCTGTGAAAGAAACGTTATTGCATTAAATAGCTGGCTCTCATAACTTTTATGTCTCGAGCAACTGGTAGTGGCTCAAGCCTGGACATTGTTTATAGTTTTTCGTTTTTTTTTTCTTTATAGAATTTCCTCAGCTGCAGACCACTGCAGGACAATGTGCCCTAAATGTAGGCATCAGGAAAATGGTTGATATTACATGCAAAGATATAGATGCTTTTATGCAGGATAGGGGGAGAAGTGCTTTCTGAAATAAGTGTTTTATTTGATCCTGTTCTGCCATTCTTATAGGCTATGCTAATAGCATTGTTAATGGTGGCAGCATATTCACTAAGAAAGTGAAAATACATTACAGAGATTACTAACCTACATCCTTTTTTGGCTACGTAATCTTCACATCTGCACACATGAAAAAAAAATCATTTCCATTTTTATCCATTTGTTAGGAAACTTCTGTAGATCATTTTTGCAAAGAAAAGGAAAATGCTTTGTTGGTTTGATGTCAAAGAAATCTTAATTTTATTAAGAATATGAGTGTGACTGCAATGGGACAGAGTACAGGTCCTTCTAGCCCAATATCCTGTCTTTGACACTGCACAATAGCAGATAATTACACACATTACTTAAGTTTACTGGAGAAGAAGCTGAGAAGACCAGCCCTCCCCTACAGAAATGCCTGTAGGTGAATTGTGCCCATCATCTTAGGCCAATCTTAACAGCGTTCACAATTGCAGTTCACAAAAGTAGTGTATCCAAAGAAATGTGGGAAGTGAGTTAGAAAAAGAATTAAAATCCAAGGCACCATGAATGGTTCAAAGAATTCATCATGAAAGCAACACAAGAAGCACAAAGACAAGCAGCAGACTTGTAGACTATGGGGGATAAGATGCATACACATTTTACATTCCAAAGAAGTGGGTTCCCCCAAGAAGAGCAGTAATATGAGCGTGACTGAGGACTAAATCCTTGTAATGTTAAGAAGACTGTCTGGAGTATGGCTTTAACAGATTTTATGACTCTCAATGTGCACATAATGCATGAAAAGGCTGTCAGTCGTACAACAGCCAAATTTGCCACTGTGTTGTTAAATCAACAACAGTTAAATCACATGGGGATTAGGAAGACATCTGTAATTCAGTACTGGCAGTGCTGAGGGGCAGAAATGGACTAGAGCAATCTGACTTTGTGCTTGTTACGAGACCTGTTTATAGGGAAAAGCAAGAATAGTTTTAAAACCTCAAGAAACAAAAGGGGACATGACTTAGACTTTATTGCACTTGACACAGAGGTCATTTTGAGGCAGATGAGCATAATACGAAATGCAAGAGCCCTAACAGGAAAATTTGTAAAACTGTGTCTATAACCTGGTTATTAGAACATACTAGTTATTAGAACATACTACTATCCTAATCTTGGTCATGTTGATTAATCTGGGGCTACTATATTCACTTCTTTGTTCATGAAAAAGAAAATCCTAATAGTTTTGTTTCAATTAAGAAAATGTTTTGTTTTGTTTTGCTTTATTTTTTGTTTTTATGACATCACATTCTTGGCAACTAGCTGCTCTTTCCAAAAAGATCCAAAGCTGAAGAATAGCACCTAATAAGGAAGTTGGTACATCTTCCCAGCAATTGAGAACATACTACTTGGTTTATCCAGGGAGATCTAGTATCAGAAAGGCAATAGTTTAGTGCAATTGATAAAAAGTGTTTAAGAACTCAGTGGAAGAGTACGAACATACAGAAAAGAAGCTACTAGCTGTGCTCTTTGGAATGAAATCGTCACAAGGTAAATCTGCTTTGTACCTCAGTAAGTTTTGATCATGAGCTTCAGAAGCAACATGAAAAAGCCACTGCTGAAAACATCCAGGTGACTAAAATGTCTGCTATTCAGATTCAAGAACCATCAGCTGAAGAAGAGGCATTGCCCCTCAAATCACCAGGACCAAAATAATTCCCTATCTTACAACACTGACGGCTCTTCCTACCAACAATGTAAGATAGTCTCAACACAATACAGTATATGCCCTGCTCTTGTGAGAGACAATATAATCTAAAAAGCACTGAGATGACAGCTAAAGACAACGTAGATGGAAGATGTGCCTTATGTGTCAAAAGTGTTTCAGTACTCCCAGTGAACTGACGGTAGCTTAGAAAACAGAATAGAACAGAAAAGCAAAATTGTGCTTTATACTAGATTTATCTACAGAGGAAATAAAATGATAGCTAGAAATACTAAAATTAAGAATAGCAAAGTAGTGTAGCAACCTGGTACAAATGAGGAGCAGAAGCTCCAAAACCACGAATCACAGATCATAAAATGGTTTGGTTTGGTTTGGTTTGGTTTGGTTTGGTTTGGTTTGGTTTGGTTTGGTTTGGTTTGGTTTGGAAGGGACCTCAAGGATCATCTAATTCCAACCCCCCGCCACTAGAACAGGTTGCCCAAAGCCCCTCCCAACGTAGCCTTGAACATTTCCAGGGATGGGGCATCCACAGCTTCTCTGGGCAACCTGTTCCAGTGCCTCACCATCCTTACAGTAAAGAATTTCCTCCTAATATTTAACCTATATCTCTTCTCTTTTAGTATAAGACTGTTTCCTTTTGTACTATCACTATCTGCAGTGCTTGCTATTTGAAAACCACACAATGTTGCAACAACAACAAAAAAGGTAAACTGCACTGAAACAGAGTATTTTACAACCATTTGGACTAAGAACAGAGAAACTAAGTTAGAAAAGGGAGCATATGCTGTGCAGAGGAAAAGGATCTCTTTGTGTTGGTTGATGCTCACCTGAACATGAGCTAGCAGTGTGCCCAGGTGGCCAAGAAGGCCAACAGCATCCTGGCTTGTATCAGGAATAGTGTAGCCATTGTAGTGTAGGACCAGGGAGGTGATCATCCCCCTGTACTCGGCTCTGGTGAGGCCACACCTCGAGTACTGTGTTCAGTTTTGGGTGCCTCACTACAAGAAGGACATTGAGGCCCTGGAGCGTGTCCAGAGAAGGGCTGCGAGGCTGGTAAAGGGCCTGTAACACAAGTCCTGTGAGGAGGGGCTGAGGGAGCTGGGGTTGTTTAGTCTGGAGAAGAGGAGGTTCAGAGGAGACGTTATTGCTCTCTACAGCTACCTGAAAGGAAGCTGTGGGGAGCTGGGGGTTGGCCTCTTCTCACAGATAACTAGTGATAGGACTAGAGGGAATGGCCTCAAGTTGCACCAGGGGAGGCTCAGTTTGGAAATAAGGAGACATTTCTTCTCAGGAATAGTGGTTAGGCATTAGAACAGGTTGCCCATGGAGGTGGTGGAGTCATCATGCCTGGGGGAAAGGTGGAACATCATACTTAAGGACATGGTTTAGTGTGTGATAGTGGTGGCAGGGGGACGGTTGGACCAGATGATCTTGGAGGTCTTTTCCAACCTTAATGAGTTTATATGGTAGTGTAGCCAGACAGCATCAGGCACTCCGAAAACCTTCATCACATGTTGGACTCCGTTAAAAGTATTGGAAGAAACCTAAGCAGTATAGAGTGCCAGTCCAATAGTGTTCAACAGAACTTAACATAAGCAAAATAAATCTGAAGTTCCTATCAATGGTGGTGACATGAACAAGGAAATTTAAATCTTTTGAAGATCATACATTGCAGAACTACCAGGCCTCACAGACTATAGCAAAAACACACTAACAAAAACAAACTGCCCCTGAGATGAATGCGAAAATACTTTTCAAAAATGACAATATAGCAATGCGAAAAGGTATGTATATATATTAAAAAAAAAAAGACATAGCAATCCATGAGAAATTGGGAGATGGCATCAAGCAGTCAATTACACAAGCCAATAGCATGCAGAAAGCAGAATCTTTCATTAGACACTAGCATTGATTGAGCTGACCAGACCTGCATCGAGAGCTCCCAAATTACTAAGCACATGGTATGGGAAACAATGCAATTGCCAACCATACAGAGGAAGTGCAATAGGCTGATAATACAAATGATGCAAATCTTGTATTTGTCCTCCAGCTTGAATTCTAGTGTAACCACGCATGGATGTTAACCTGCAACATCTAGGCCAGAAAAGAGTTTACAGAAATATTCCCTAGTGCTCTTTCCCTGAAAATCTCTATTGAAATCTTAAGTTACTTTATTCTTGTGAAAATTGTCAGAATATAAGGTCTGATTGACAATATTATGTTGCCCAAATTGTGTTTGGAGACAAATTCTCTAATTTTGTCCACGAAGTGAACAAGGTAAATTGAAAGTGAAACTGGTCCCAGTAAATGATTTATGGCTTTAGGAAATACATACCTTTAGTTAAAAGAGACTTCAGTTATTATTCCTCTCACTGTAAGCCTAAGTCTTTCAGGGACTACTTCTCACAACTAAATTTATTTATAAATAACTGATCTCGTATATAAATGAAGTTGGGAAGAAATGTGTTCAGAAAAAGGCACAAGGGAGTTGAAGGTAGTCTACTTCATTAAGATGCTATATTCTATCTATTCAGCATTGTTTAGTGTCCCTTTGCTGTACAATAAATAAACCACTTTCCATTGACTCATATTTCCTGTCCATAGGGAGAGTAAACCAGCTCGGTTTTGGTCTTGGGAGTGACTGAGCACTCCCATCCCCGTCAGGGAGCAGCAACTGTTGGGCAGCTTTGCAAAGGAGAACAGGCCAAAAGGTGAGGAAGTAGGAAAAGCAGGAGACAGGACTGGGAATAGGCAGAGCGAGAAGTACAGCTGTGTTGCTGCTGTGCTTCAGCTGTACAACTGGTACATGCCAGGGCCCTGACAATCACTGCCCTTCAGTCCTCGCTGTTGGGCACAGGTCAGTCATCCAGCCATGTGAACAGCCTGAAAATGGGGGTACCAGTCCCCTGCAGAGAGCTGTGGTACCTGGCGTGTTGTGAAGGAACTCTGCTGAATCTCCCAGAAAACCGTAGGCTGCTTCATGCTAAAAGAAATGTCCTGAGATAGCTAGTATCCAGGCAAGAGATGCCTCACCTGCCTACGTTGGTGGAAAGGCATTTTTTTTCTGGTCCAGCTTTTTCTGTAGAACCTGCTGGAAATGGGAGCACTGTCTCAGATTATACCCCACTAACCTAAAGCCTCATGAGGGTGCATGAGTGCAGCAAGAATTAGAAGTAGTAGCTTCCATCCCTGATTTGTAGCTTCAAAAGGTCTTGCTAGGAAGGCAATTATTCATAAATCATCTGCAGTGCCCAGCAGTGAACGAGCTAAGGCAATAGGACTTAAAAGATTCACTGTGCGGAAGGAGGGGCGAGTTGGACCACCATGGCTGGAGAATTTGCCAGTGCTTCACCTAACAGGAACATTTAGACATTTGGAAATAGAATAATTTGCGCACAATGAAATTCAACTAGGAACTTCAACTGTGGAGAGTCAGATGATGTTCATTACCATACTGGAGCTTTTCTTCGAAAGGCAACTTGGAGATGTCATGCTAAGAGCAGCAGATGTCTGAAAGACTAGTTTCTATAACAGCTTAAAATATTTCAATCAAATGGTTCTCAGGTACAAAATGTGCATGAATATTCTGTGTTTCTTTATGGAACGAGTTGCTGTTACTGTCTTTTTTGTAGTCAATAGAAATGCTACAAATAGCTTTCTCTAGTTGAGCATGCAAGATCTGCTTATGAAGGCTCAGGCGTTCAAAAGCACAATGGCTTTTATTAAGTATATAGAAAACTATTTTGTAGTAAAATGTTATTATACTTCTAAGCACATGTTAGAAATAGAACAGAAATTGCCTAGACCTATTGTATGCTCCAAAACACAGGTAACAAGAGCCAGCATGCAGACAATTTTCATGTAGTTATAATTATTTTGATGCAGAATTAGAAAGAATAACACAATAAAATTGTAAGGGCAGTATATTCATAAATTGTCACTCTTTCCTTAATCATAGTTAAAACATAAAGGAGGGAAAATATAAACAGGAATAAATTAAAAAGGTACTCAGGACATGTGTACAAATGTAAATAACAGCAGTAAAACATAAAACTTGTAAAAACAAAACAATAGTCCCTCTAACCAGAGTTTTAATGGATAAAAAAAATTGAACAAATTAAGATGAAAAGTATTCTTTATTGGATTAGTTGGAAATCTAGTGGTATAAATTTTAAAAATATTTTGTCTTCCTTTTGCAGTAAGAAAATAGTAGACACATGAGTAGTATATAGATTTTCCACTACTCTAAAAATGTATATATATATGTTTGTATTATTCCTGAAATCCAAATTATACTTTAATTACTTGGGATTAAATCAAGATTAGATATTAATAAAATGACAGACTTGCCCAGAAAAAAAGTACTGGTGAAGCAACACCTGGAGTACTGTGTCTGGTTCTGGGCTCCCCAGTACAAGAGAGATGTGGAGCTACTGGACAGGGTCGAATGAAGGGTTACAATTAAAGGACTAGCACACCTGTCCTATAAGGAAAGTCTGAGAGAGCTGAGACTGTGTTCAGTCTGGAGAAGAGAAGGCTCAGAGAGAATCTTATCAATGTCTAAAAGTACCTGAAGGAAGGTTGCAAAGAGGATGGAGCCAGGCTCTTTCCAGTGGTGCCCAGTGCCAGGACAAGAGGCAATGGGCATAAACCAGAACGAGAGGTTCCCTCTGAACTTCCTTAAAGCACTTCCTTAAAGTGCGGGTGACTGAGCACTGGCACAGGTTGCCCAGGGATGTTGTGGAGCCTCCTTCCTTGGAGATCTTCAAAGCCACCTGGAAGTGGTCCTGACCAATCTGTTGTAGGTGGCCCTACCTGAGCAGGGTGTTTGACCTGATGACCTGCAGAAATCCCATCCAACCTCAACAACTCTGCAATTCTGTCATTCCATGGTTTTATGTGGATTTGCATGCAATAGTAGTAAACACTATAAGCCAGCACATCATTGTAATTTATTTATTTATTTATTTGCATAAAGAAAGCACTATTTGTAATAATAACGTTTGAAATTTGGAGAAAGGTGAAGGAAAGGAAAAGACAGACAGCTGACTGCAAACATATTAATTCTAAGAGCGATGTTAGTTTACCTTCCTGAAAAGGCCCTACTGCTATGGAGAATATGAAGATATTACGCTTTTCTACCATAACAGATGGTTTAGGAATAATAAATCAGAATGAATAAGACTATTCTCAAATTTTATAGGACTCTACTTGTCATTGCTTATTGGAAAAGCATGAATGAAAAATTAAATACACGTTTGTGTACATGTTTATTCTTGATGACTTGATGGTGAAAAGAAAAAGTGTATTTCCAGTGTAAATCTAACATAGAATGAAACATCATGTCAGCTTACTCTCAGTAATAAATGTCCATCAGTTTATTATCTGTGTAAAAAGTCCTAATTTACAATTATCCAAGCAGCATCTTTTCCTGTGTATGGGACGGTAATGTTCAGTATATATGTCACAATATTCATACAGAAGCAAATATATCTAAATTTTGCTTTATAACAGCAAAGTCACTAGTTATTATAGCTAAATTTCTTTAAAGCAAGTAAAATTCCAGGCCACCTTCATCTCAGAAACATTGCTTGCAGCTTTTCATCAGGGGATTTTCACTTTCTTTTCCCAATGGATTTTATTGAATTCGCCTTCCAAATCTCTTTTAGTCTGAAAGGTAAATGAAATGTTTGTGTTCTCCACACAATAAAATTTATGGTATTGGTAAATAATTTATCTCAAAACTAGTCTGATAAAAGCTGTGTAGACAAGTTGTTCACTGTCTGAAAAATTATCTTCTTTTTTACTTTACATTTGTTTCAATCCCTTTTTTTTATTCTAGATGTCCTCTTGAGATGAGGATTCTGATTCCTGCTTCACTTAAAGCATTCTTCATGGTATTCTCAGTCTTACCTAGATAACATTTTGGAGAGAAAATTTTCAAATTAGCCTCTGTCAGCTTCTGCTGCTTCACTGCAGGATACTTCAGTCTTAGTTGCTGCAGTATAGCCATATATAGTGTACACGTTTTTTCTGTCTGATACTGTGTTAGTATTTCTTTAATAAATTCTGCAGTTCATTTCAGCCCTTCCTCTTGACTACCAAACGACAGGTCAAGTCTCCAGGGAAGGCCTTCATTTTCTTTCTTTCTTTTTTTTTTAGAAATCAAAATGAGAATGAGAAATGAGTGGTGGAGTTAGTTGTATGTTATCACTGAATGTCTGTTGCAAGACAAACCTGAAAGACAATGATACAGATACCTTTTGTTCCAGCTTTGACAGTCAGATCCTGTCCACACTGAAACCTATTGAGGTTTTACCATTGATAGCAATTAACAAAAAAAAAAAAAAAAAGAGAGAGAGAGAGAGAAAAGAGAGAGATGTGATAATATTCCTGAAAGCACCTGATTGCTTAGGAGCCTTGTTTTTTCACATTCACAGAGGTTTGAAATGTTACCCCATTTCATTTAAACATAGTAATTAGGGGTTTATTCATTTCCATATTTCGTTTTTAACTAACATAAATCTTGACCCAAGCTTGTTTAGATTATTGTGTGGGTTGGATATTTTTCCACATTCTTAAAATAGCTATCAAAGTAGAATCCAAGTGGGAATGTGAATTTCTGTAACCATTGTTATAGGTAATAGAAGTATAACAGTTCATGAAGTTTTTAATAAGCTTTTAATAAGGCATTTGCTGACTTGTTTGAGTGATTTGCTCAGAGCTGCTTCTATTTATTGCTTCCAAATCAAACTAAAGTTCTTTTGAGTTATCATCTTCCATTTTCGTTTTATTGGAAATTGCCAGATAAGGTTTGTCCAGACAAGGCAGAAAAAAATTCAGTAAATCTAAACATTTCGATTTTTTATTTCAAAACAACTGTTATTGTTTCAAAATGGATGTACAAAGGAAAAATGAAACGATCCTAAAGAGAAGCAAAATGGGTTTCTAGGATAACTCAATATACTTTACTGGTCCTGAAATGTTGCTGTTCTTTTTCCCCTTGCCACAGAGTAACCCAGGATGGCATTCATTCAAATTCGTAAATACATCTATGTAATATTTTTAAATATACTTAGTTAATTAATTCATTGGTTTGTTTGAATACATTTGGAAATCCATTATTCAGGCAACCCTATCTGAAGTTGCTGACTAAGATGATACGGGGCCTGGAGCATCTCCCCTGTGAGGAGAAGCTGAGAGACCTGTTCAGCCTTGAGAAAAGAAGGCTGAGAGGGGATCTTGTGAATGTTTATAAATACCTGAGGTGTGGGAGACAGAGGGATATGGCCAACCTCTTTTCAGTTGTTTGTGGGGACAGAACAAGGGGCGAAGACCACAAAATGGAGCACAGGAAGTTCCACACCAGCATGCAAAAGAACTTCTTCACAGTGAGGGTGACGGAGCTCTGGAACAGGCTGCCCAGGGAGGTTGTGGAGTCTTCTTCTCTGGAGATATTCAAGACCCATCTGGACGCCTACCTGTGCAATTTGTTCTAGGGAAACTGCTTTGGCAGGGGAGTTGGACCCAATGATCTCTGGAGGTCCCTTCCAACCCCTACAATTCTGTGATTCTGTGATTTTGAATTTCTTTATTGATGGTCACAAAATAAAAGGAATGATGTTCCTTTTTAACAGATAGTTCAAACATTCAAAGCATTTGTCTATCTATTATATCAGTGGCAGTCTTTGTCATCGTTCAGAGCCAGAGAGTGGATTTTTAGTGTCCTTCTCTTACGAGTCTGTCAGACCATCAAGAGAAGAGCAGTATATGTAGGACCTGTGTTAGTCTTCATTGTCTGCCACCAAGGACAGATCTTTTCTCCCCTTTGCCAAAAATGAGAGGAAATCTGAATGATAGGTTCGTGGTGTTAGTTGAGAAACTGACCTTCTGTACTCCCCACAGTTCTGACATTTCAAAATAAAGTTCTCAGAAATGAGAACAAACTAAAATCTTGAGAAAGTTTCTAACGTAAAACTATGTGAGTAAAATTGTTCAAATACTTTCAATGAATCTTTTGTTAATACTAAAGAAAAAAACAAACAAACAAAAAACAACAACAACAACAACAAAAGTGTGGTAAAATATACAGAATTAATTTAGAATGCTTCCACTAAATAACCTAGTATGCTTTGCTAGCTCCTTTGCAATCAGCTTTGGATTATTATCTGTAAATTGCAAGCTCAGTTGTGACAATGACATTTTTCCATTTTCTCTGCATTGGTTACTAGTGCTTCTATGTCAATGGTGATTATTGCATAGAGCAGTACCAAGCAGGTTCTGGTAAAACAATTGATTAAGGAATTGTGTGCATCCACAAAGGGCAGGTAAGTGCTTAGGGGAACACCAGAGATGGGTTACCTCCCTTTAAGCTTAACCACCAGAACCTCTCAGGCAGCACAATTTCACATGAAAGATCTCAGCTGGGGAGCCTTTCTCAGCTGATAGGCTCCCTTGCCATTTACAGGCAAGCCACTTTGAACATTTTGTTAGAAAAGTACCACTGCTTGCAAAGTGTCAGGAGGTGTAGCAGTTGATAAGAGGAATAACAGCATTTTTTGAAAAAGTGACTGAGCTTTGAGAGAAGGAGAGAGAAGAACATGTCAAGTGTTATATGAAATGGATTTTCTTTATGCAAATTTTGAAATACATGGAAGGAAAGTATTTTTAAGAATAAAGATTCAATGAGAGAGGTCAAAAGTATTCTAGAAAGATGCTTTCTTAGCCCTAGTTTCTTTATTCTATCTCTAAATAATCTGAATTCTTCTACTAGTATTCTTTTTATAAGGAAATATGAAAAATATTTCTGCAGAAATAATCTATAGGAAAGAAAATGTTTTAAGGGTGCAACTTGTTACGTAGATCACTCAAGGGAGATATTTCATATCCAAATTACAGTATTTTCTCCACTCCTGTATATTAAGCCTGTATAGATCAAAGAAAGATATGACAGTGATAGAAGATGAATAAATTAACTGAAGGCAGTGCTTCTGGAAAGTATTCAGTCATCTGCCCCCACATCTGTAAACAGGTGTAGATTATTCACTATGTTTTATCATGTTATCATATCAGAATAGACTTACCAGGTATGAACAAGCTTGTGGGATATGACAAGGTATTGATGTACCCCGTGTATCCTCTGCATTCCTCATTTGTGTACAATCTCTGGGGAGTCCTCAGCTCCTGAATTTCCTGGCAACAGGGTTTACAGCTGCAGTGAGGGAGTCACTAAATGGAATAAATGCAGAAGAGAAAAATGGATCTAGAGAACGCTTTTAAGTCTGACAGTTCATCCAGCTTTGCTGGACAAATCTATTATTTTCTTGATGAATTTGCTTTCCTTGTTGTTTTTCAAAGTTGCAAGATGCCAAGCAAGGTCATTAAGCAAGAGGAAAATCTCCAGCTTTCTATTTTCCTGTAGGGCAAGTATAGATCACAGTTCAGAATAATATTGCTTCAGGCTAATGGATTTACTGTTTTGTTTTTGTTTTCCTCTTACTCACTGAGACCCCATGTTTAACTCTGGTCTCATAAGTCCACCAACATTTTTCAAACAAGAATGGACAAGGAAAAGAAACTTAGGTCTCTGTATGATTTTCCTTTTAGCTAAGGGCAAAGATAATGCTGCAGGCTCTTTGCTGTTTGAGTCTCCCTGGGTGTCTTGTTTGATGAGGAAGTTGCTGTTATTTGAATTTCCTGTTTCTTAGGAGTTATTCCCTCAGGCCAAACTAAGGCATGTCCAGGTAAGGCTAAGGCTGTTACTAAGAAAAACAAGTTTATACAGCTCCCTTTCGACTTGAGCTTAGCAACAGTGTTCTCCCCTGCTGTTGGGTACTGACTGGCATCACCTTTTTTCAGAAGACATTCACTTCACCCAGGTGAGGTGAGAAAGATGCTGCCTTTTTGTTGGCAGATGAAGAGGAGCATAACAAGAGTACAGTCACCCTCAGCTGTAGTAAGCAGAGGAAGCAAGGCTTGCTTGGTCACATACAGCCTGTCTATCTGCAGCCTTTCAGAAGGGAATTTAAACTCAAGCAACAGATAAAACAAAATTTGATTGAATGAAAGGGGAGGATAGAAAAAAGGTAATATATTATCTGTCCCTGAGGACATATGGGATTTAGCAGATCGTTTCTCAGAAAACCATATATAGATAAAAAAAAATAAAATAAAATCAAAAATAAAAAATTAATCCTTTCTGCAGTTCTGAAAGGTAAATTTTTTATCTTTCTTCAGGTTTCTACCTATGCGAAACCAAGTAACTGCAACTGGCCCAGCCTCAGCTCACCCATTGATTTTTGGAGAAGTAGGGATTTTATATATTTATATAAGCATGGCATTGTATCATACCAGGGAAGCAATAAGGCTTCATCAAGAGGGCTATTTGCTCCAACATTTGAGTGGATAGTCTTCTAATGTAACTATACCTCTTTGCTTCCGGGCATTTAGCTTCTGTCCCATTAATTTCAGTTTACTTTGCAATTTTAATTTATCCTTTCCAAGACTTACACGTATCTGCAACACCATTAATTGTATTTCTTGTGGTATGAGCTTTAAACCTTTATAAACACCATAAAAATAGCAATTAAAGTATCAAGTAAAGTGGATGTTGTATGAAAGAGTATTAATATTTGCCTGGAAAGATGCATCATATTTCTTCAGTGGATATATCAGTTCTCCATAAAATAACTATAAAGATACGCTTATTTGTAGTATTTAGGCTGATTTGAGATGGTTCCTGAACAGTAACAATTCTTTATTATGTTGATTGTACTTTAAGGTATAAAAATTGATGTTATCATGAGGTTTGTAACTAATGTCCCTCTCTGCTACTTCTCCCATCTATGGATGTGTAAGTAAATGAAAGGAAAGAAGATCTGAGACATAGACTTTCACTGAAGCTTCTCTGTGGGGAAGAAATATCTCTTTTTTCCTGGGAGTGGGAACATTCCTTAGTTCAGCAGTAATATGTAATGATGCTCAAAGCAAAGGAACTGATACCTGATTCACCATTCAGCAAAGTGCTAAATAACATGAAATGTTATTTAATGTCTTATCTCCCTGTTTCACTTCAGTTTTTCAAACCTGCTTTGAATTTCCGGGGGAATGTCACAAAGATAGTACCACAAAGGTGAAAGCAAATGAGAGTCCAAATTGTGCTAAATTCCCAAGCCCTATAAAAGGAGTGGATTTCTTCTGCAAATCTTAAAGACAAACAAACAAAAGAACGTAACCCCAAACCACACAACCTCCCACTCCTACCTTTTTTTGTCTTCACAAGTATTAAATAAATAATGATTTTAAAAGAAGAAAAGAAGAAAAGACATTTCATAAAGAACTCCTTATTAGGAATAATAATGTATTCTTGCTTACTTAGGAAATTTATTTAGCTATTAGCTTGTCTTCTTTCATTACAGTCTGGGTTCAGCATTCTGCAGGCCCCAGAAATAAGATTTAATTTCTTTTTTCTTCTTGTTTTGCTATATACACACTACTTTGTTCATTTAGTGTTTTATGGTTCTATACTATAGAGTTCCTAAAATACCATTCAGACATGCAAAACAGAAGGAAGTTAACCAAAAGTAATGTTCTGCAAACTCATTTTAAAAGTATGTTGACCAATGAATAGGCTTTCAAGCTGTCTTCATAGACACACAATTACCTTTCATATACAAGCCCTCTTGCTAAGTGATTCAAAGTTCCAGTTCTTTCAAGTAAGATTTGCCCACGCTCATTTGGTAAAGTTTAAAACACTGTATTATGTAAATGGTGATAAATTTGAAAATTTTCATATGTTAAGAAAAAAAAAAACACACATACACTTTACAGCCTTCCTGTGCTAACAGGGTAGTGAAGGGGATTTCTGGTAGGACCATAATGTTGGCAGTTGGAACCTGTGACCCAACGGCACAAAGCTAAGTGCAAAAAAGTTTTGAAAGAAACACGTTTGACTGGGTATGAGGGTTTTGATCATCTCAGTCACACTGAACTACAGTGAAATTCATGGATAGTGTCCGCAATTTTCTTGAGGCTTGATCCTGCTTCCTATCAGACTGGTTTCAGTGGGATCCTTGCCATGAAGGGAAGTGTTTTAAAAGTCTGGCCTTGCTTCCTTTTGAGAGCAGCAACAGGGAATTTAAATTTTGTTATTTAAAGTAACATAACTTGATGTTTGCAGGTACAGACAACATTATGACTTGCCAACAGTTTAGACTAATTGATAATTTTCCATGATTATAGTAACGAATTATGTTGTTACAAGGAAAGTAAGTCCCATTCCTCAAACTGAACTGTGAAAATTTGTGCTACACGTTAATATTCCAAAGTGAAGATTCTGTTGTGTGCATTTAAGCTGTTTGCAGGCAGATTAGTCATAGCTTGCAGCCAGTCTAGCTATAGTCTGAAATAAATAAATAACCATGTACAATGAAGTAGTGACAAGGCAGACAATTCACACTTCAAGAACTCAGCGAAACAAGGTCGATTTTATTTTGCAGGTCATCTGGCCGTTTGATCTCTTCATCTGGTGTTGTGAAGAGAAGAGTATTTTGGAGAAACCATAAAGCTAGAAAATTGACATTTAAAACACCTCAGTTTGTGTCTGATTATGTGTATAACTTTTCACCTACTAAGGACCTACTAAGTCTTCTGTAGCTCACAGCTCAACTTGGTGGGGAGCGGTTCTCAAAAATGAGGGTCAGACCCCGTTTTAAGTCTGGGACACTGTGACATCTTTGGAGCCTTTTCTGCCCAGCCCTCCAGATATTCAGAGAGGTCTGATAATCTTAACTTTGAGACTGGGAAATAATTGATATTTTTTAATCTTCCCTTAATTTTGTTGGTATTTATTCATCCCAGATGTATAAACACATGCATAAAGTCTAATAAAAGTATAGAAAGAAAATGAAAACTTATTTCCAGTTTCACATCTCAAATTTCTTTAAAATGGCTTGATCTGGCAGCCATTTTCTTCACCTTGACTTGCATAAATACCTTCATGCAGACATGTCCATAAAATGGTCATTTTTAGTGACCTTGAAGAGGAACTAAACTTTGTGAAAGCAAGAATCAGCATGAACCAGTTTCATGTCTCAGTATAAAGCTGAAGGTGTCATTTGCCTACATCAAGGAGGCTGTTGCCAAAAGATAACCATTTCTAGCAAAAAGAATAGAAAAAGAAGTGAAGAGATAATTCAGTGTTTTTTGTTTGTTTGTGGTTTTTTTATTATTATTATTCATTATTGAAAGGTTCATTTCAATGCTGAGAATCAATATGGTGGAGGGAAAATTTCTTAGTCAACTTCCAGTGGCCATAATATAAAATATATACTATGAAATCTAGAATTCTAACCATTTATTGCCTTTTTAAAAGGAAAGGAGAAAGAGACAAAGACAAAGTGAGGTTATGATTCATACTTAACACTGATATTTAGTTTTCAAAATGCAGATAGTCCTTTGAGCTTGCAGTACTTAAAAAATTACCAGTGGTGTGAAATTTGTGAATTTTTTAATCTGTTCTAGGCTTTTGGGGGGGTGTGTTAGATTTTCCTGAAGTTTACAAGAAAACTTGGGGCCTTTTTTTTTTCTTTTTTTTTTTTTCTCATTTCAATTATTAACATATCTGATGAGAAACTTGCTTTTTAAAGTGGGGGAATACCTATGGTATAAACAGGAGTGTCAATCCATCCATACACACTGAAGTGCATGATCTCTCCTACTTTGTATTCTGTTCTTGTTAGTGGTAGTGATTTTTGCTAAATCGTATCTTGGCAGTCACATGGTTGTAATTAAGAGCTCAACACTGAGTTCTGTAAAAGTGAAATTAGATACTGAGGAACATTGTGCAAACACTTGTGAATGACAGCATCTTGTAGTTTGTTTTAATGTCTTTGTTAATAGTTATATAACAATGAAAAGAGAAGGATAACCGCTTATAGTTAATTCTTCTCTAAAGCTGTCACTTCTGTTGGCAAGGAAGCAGTTTTCAGGCTTAATGTAATGTCCAAGAAACATTCTTCAAGGGATTTGTATCAGTACCACAAAACTGTCAGTTTATATTTTCTACTTCCTTAGCTTCCTTCCAAGAAAACTCATCTAAAGCATCCTAACTGGAGCCAAAATATGCCATGTACTTTTCTAATATGCATTTCCTCAGGAAAGGGCATATGCAGTAGTATGTCATCCCTTATACCACCTGAAGTCACTTGATAGAAGTTAAATAATGTTTGTTTTGTTTTGAAATAATGTTGTGTTGAAAATAGTGAGAGAATGAAATTCTGATGTGCTTTGGGTTAATGCAGTTGCACAGAAGAAGAAACCAATGAAAGAATGATACTAAAAAAAAAAAAAGGCGGGGGGGGCGATACTGTCCTCTCAAACTGGGAAGTAGAAAATACTGTCTTCATCTCGGTGCAACTCATGTGTCCTGCAGTGATAACCATGGCCCGCACATACTTTTTTACTAAGGACATTGTATATCACTTTGCAGTTTGTGAATTCAATTACATTCAGCTGCACTGGGGAGAACACCCTCAAAAGGGAATGCAGGACCCAGCAGTGAAGATTTCTAGTCATTCCAAGTTAATATCGCTCTCCATAGAACAGATGCCTTTTATGGATATCCAGGTGTAAAAGATAAAGAAAATCTTAGTATGTACCTATATATTTGTTGCAATTGCCTCAGCCTCTTTGCCCCATAATATATAGTCTTCTAATACAGAAAAAGGTTAGGGACAGTGGCATAGCCCTGGTAGAAGGGACACCCTTACTGATTCTCCATTGTTAAATGAAGACAGACCAGAAGGAAGTTTTCTGGGCTTGAAAACAACAAACCTTTCCGTCCAGGGACTCTTCCCCTTGCTACTTCACTTGCAGCAGGGAAGAGTGAAATGTTTTGCAGGGGCACGGTGGAGCAGGCAGTGGTGACTCCTGGCAACAGATGCAGATGCAGATGCAGAATAGCACTGGAGAGCACCTCTCCACCTGGGCACTGCACTGAGCTTGCAGGTGCTGAGCCTGACTTGCAGAGCCTCAGAACAAGTCTTTGTGCTGGAAATTTCCAGGTTGAATCTACTGCTGGTGGAGAATCTGAGCTCCTTGTTTCTTTTTGATTGGATGACAGGTCAGGGAATGCTCTCTCTTGAAAGCTTTCATGTGGCCACCTGTGTAGCTGGGGTGCCACGATATTTTTACCTCTCTGAGTCAAAAAGGCTTGAGTTTGAACTTGCTCTTCAAGTGGATGACTTGAAGGACTATGAGAAGCAGCTGGACCATGGACAGCCAGGTCCCTTCAGCATGTGACTCTGTGCATCCAAGAAGTGAAGATGTTGCCCGTTAAGTAAGGCACTTCTTACAAAGCAATTCAAGTATCAGTCTCAGATTCATTCACATATAGAAAAAAATATCAACTACATTAAAGATAAAAAATGGTAATAATAATAATAATAATCCTGTTTTCCATTCTTCTGAGGAAAAGTTAAACAGGGTGGCATTTTTTTTGTCTTTATGTCAGTCTTTTTGCTTTGTTGAACGAAAATGTTGATGAAAACAAAAGCAATTTTCACAGCTGAAGGGTGATCATTTTGGCACACAAGTCATGTCAAAGTGTAAGTTTCTCATTGCTCTATTCAATACCTCTCTTTCTTTATATGTTGAACATAGCATAATCAAGCTTAACAGTAAGTCCAACTGTTAAATCCACATGGGTTTTCACAAGTAGCAGAAAATCTGAGAAGGCTGCAGGAGGCTTTGCTTATTCTTTCATTCATTCACATTTCTGTTGCAGTTGGTGTAACCTTTGAGGTTCTTTCCTGTGTGTGACTGATTAGGTATTGTAGTAATACAGCTTTTATGTTAAGTATCACCATAATATTTCTCATTTTCTTGCCATGGGGAACCAGTACAAAAGAATATTTCTGTCCTACTTACTGGATTTAAGAGCTACAAACTTTGGACTAATTGGCTATACAAGGATGAATATCAGACTGTTCAGATCTGAACATTCAAAAACCATGATACACTTTAGTAGATAGAACTTTTATTAGTCTTCTTTACTGGTCCAATTAGATCTCATAAGGGTCACATATATGCATACATACTCTGCAGCCAGAAGAACAAAAATCTATGAGTTCTTTTTTATGTGGAGGCTTAATTCTCAAATGAGACAAAATTACTGCAGCTGAGACTTTAAAAATACACCAACCATCAGAATAAAATTGTCAAAGCTGACAACATCAGGGCTACTTTACAGTAGGAAAACAACATCCAGTGTTCAAGGGGGGACTGAAATATTTCACCTTAAAACTGCTGTTCAGACACCCTATCACAAAGACTCTCATAGAGGCTCCTTCCATGGAGTGAAGTAAAAAGTTGCTCGGTGTACTGCATCTATCTAGATGGAAACGTCTTTGGTCATAGATGTTCCAGATATTCAACTCAATTCTGAAGCATGGTGTGCAATTGCAGCAGTCCCCAGTCTCCATTCCCATATTGCAATGAAGCTTGTTTCATGCCCACATTACATCTTTCTCCATCATACATGTTAGTGCAGACATTAATGACGCTATAGCCACCTAAAGGTCTTGATGCTGTAATAGCTTGATGTTAGCTATCCACTACATCCAGTCTTTGCCTTCACTTGTGTAGAACAGCTGGCTTTTCAAATGCAAGAGGGGACCTGTATGTATGTATAGTGCAAGCCAATTTTCAGAGAATGTACTTCCTATTTGGTATTGTCAGAGAAGCACTCTTTGGGAGAGGGGTTGGCAAAGAACTGGCCAACAGGAACTGGCAAGTAAGTGATAATGTGCAACGTAGGTGGCAGCAACCTGGTTTGACATAACACAGAATGGTTCTCTGCCTAATTCAGCTCCAGCCTGGGCAAACACAACACAGGGGAGAGAAGGAATTTGCTTCCTGATCCCATTTATGCTCTTGTCTTCTTGCCAGGAGTGGTTATGATTTGATTGCTTACTAAGAGATCAGTGGGACTGAACGTACAGGAATAACTAAACTGGACAACCATTATGATCTAGAATAAAACTGTGCTTGTGAACATGCTTTGATTGCAAGTCTTGCTTTCATTCCAATGTAGAACAAAATTGTGAGCCTTTGCAGTACATCATGGAAATTATATATAGAAAAGTCAAAGCAAGAATTTAATTTTGAAACTTGCACATGGAGTGTCCTAAATAGAAGTCACTGTTTTTCTGTTGGAGCAGTGAAACATTTCACTATTGCTTGATAGAACTCCCAGATAGTACATATACAGGAGTGAGTTGCAGAGTGTGAAGGGATAGCCACAAGTTTCCAAGGAAAAGAAAATCTGTGTAATGATTCAGATGGAGGATTATAGTAATGTTTGGGCGACATTAGAGCTATCTTTGGTCGGCAAAATGTAAATAAAGAGCCTCTGGCAACAGCAGACTCTTTTCCCTGTCTCTTTTTGCCAGAGATAAATATTCCAGCCAGAGCACCTCTGTGCTTCTGGATTGAAACTGCTGCATTACCTTCACTACCTGGGCAAGCAGCAGCCAACACCAGAGATGAGCATCTCAGCCAGCACCCTTTGCACATCCTGCTGAAGCTGCCAGGTACATGACCGCCAAGCAGAGGATGGCGCTCAGTGAGTGTGCGAAACGCCAAACCTGCTGCTGGCACAGCGCGTCCCAGACTGTGCCCTGTCAGTCCTGGCCTCTGGCAACCAGGTTGGATCCTGCTGTTTCTTCAAACAAGGCACTGCACTTAAATATGTAAAGACATGCTATTTGCATAAAATGCCAAGTTTTAATTTTGGGTTTTGACCTGCAAAACCATCAGGTTTACTTCCTGTTTCCAACACGCAGAGCGACAATTGTCATCTCTGACTATCTTCCAGTAATTTGGTAGTAACTGACTTTTTAATGGTGATGACTACTGTGGTACCAGAAAAATGCCATTTATGAATCAATGGTATCTTGCTTTATGTTTGCTGTCAACCAGTGAACATTCAGTCTTGACATTAGGTTATCTTACAGAAGGATTTCCAAGGCCTCACTTCTGCAGATAGCTTCCCACACACTTTTATGCACACACACCTGATTCAAATAAATGATAAAGGTTATGAAGCCATGCTTCTCTAACTGTCTCCAAGTTTTTTGTAACCTTGCATGGCTCCAGGTCTCATGCATGCATTGGGATGTGTCTGCAGATGCACCAAAAGTATGTTTTTTTCTAATCCTACTAAGGGTGATACAAAGTGAGATGTCATAGAGCTGAGCAGTGGAGTCATTCTTATTAGTAGTAAAACGAGCAAGTTCCCAAAAAGCATAAGAGAGAGATCCTAATCTGCTTCCTTCTTGCCAGTCATACAGATATGTTTCAGTTGGATGTGCCATGTAAAAATATGAGCCACAGTTTTCTGGGGCAGGAGTTGTGTGCTCAGTAAAGGGTAATTGTTCCTCACAGAATACACACTGTTACAGTCAATGGCCCAGTGATGTGTGTGACTCTGTTTGGCTCCCTTTTGTACTATCTCTAGCCAGCACGCCTCTCAAATCCTCTGTGCCTGAAAAGCATTAGTGAATAGTCTTTTTAAGTTTTTCTTTGTTGGTGTCATTCCTACAGAAAGAAGCAAAAAGTTAAAAATTCACTTATCATTTTGAGACTAGACTGAGAACGCAACAACCTGCTTGGCGGGTTCAGTGGGGCATCCACGGTCAAGGATGAGAGCACCTGTCGAGGAGTCTTTCTTGGCTCTTGGTGAGGCTACACAGATAGGCAGCAGACTGTGTATCTGCCCACTTTATGGTAATTACCTTTAGTTTAACAACTTTTATTTCCACCTTCAGCTCTCAAGTATTTGCCATCGTTGTAGAAAACCAGAGAAATCTCTGGATAAATTCATTCTGGCAGTGGAGTGGAGATATAAAAGCATCCTTTTATGTGTTTTCATTCTAAACAGCAGTTCCTTATTTCATTTACAGTTTTCACATTTATGGCTGGCTCATAACATACTGGTCATCACATCCTTTCAACATTTTTATCTAAGGAAAGAAAAATATTATTCATAAAAAAGAGTCTTGGGTATGATATTCCTGATAATGGCTGTATTAAAGTGAAATAGCAGAACATAAAAATCGGTAGTATGTGTAAACTGTAGAAATCACTGGAAAAAAACCTTACACATTGCTAGTAAATGACCACTGAATACCACTGAACTGTAGTCAATTTTGATTATAATAACAGGTATGTATATTATGCTTGCTGCAGAATAACCTCAAGGCGCTCTTGAAACTGAATCAATAGAAAGCAAATGCAGCATTTAGCAAACTGAAAATTGTTTAACTTCAGTACAGCACATGCTAAAAATGAAATATATATAAATGAGTAACTTGATTTTACAAATGTATGGATGATTGTGACTGTTAGAGCCATTAATCAGAAGTCATAGTTTTCAATTTAAGTCTTTATAAAATAATGTCTCATTAGAGTCTTATTGCTAATAATACTATGCATGTATGAATGCCTCTTTCTCTTTGATGAAGAGATGGAGAGATAAGATATTACAATGAATTACAAGGAGTTTGCATTGAAAGGAAAGTGACCACTTTGTCTGTTTACGCTAGAGCTGTTCAGGCAGTAATATTATGTTCCCTGCCCATCTGCTTTTACCAGCGAGAATGCGACATGCTTTCTGAAGTTAATTTTTGGAAAGAGGTAAGGCAATAC
Organism: Cygnus atratus; assembly: GCF_013377495.2. Lineage (NCBI taxonomy): Eukaryota > Metazoa > Chordata > Aves > Anseriformes > Anatidae > Cygnus > Cygnus atratus. The sequence goes on from NC_066396.1 coordinate 70,915,164, forward strand.
AAAATAAAATTTTAGTGCTGAGAGCTGAAATTTCCCACTCTTGATCCATTAGATGTAAAAAAAAAAAAAAACTTTATGAAGAAATTGTTGTTCTAGAAATTGCAGTCTGCTGACAGACTGGCAAGAAGACCAGCCTGAGTCTGTCCTCTCCCCCAGACTTTCCATAGGATCTCCCTTGGCCTGGGTATCTATCCAGTGACTGAGTCACTGAAAAAACTTTTTTCCTCAGCTTCCCATTCTGTGATAGTTGTATTAGTTACAAGTGTAATACAAATAACTATTATCTTTTTTTTTTTTACTTTTTTTTTTTTCTCTTTGGCTATGTGTATCTGATATTTATGTAGAAAAATTTCACTTCTTTTAATCTTTGGTTCTTGAACCTGTGTGGTAAATCGTTCATCACAAAGAATGATCTTGCAGACAAAGTCATGGAGTTTGAAATACCCAAAGTTGCATGAAAAAAAGGGAGGACACACCCAGTACTGGGTATTTTGATCCATTAGATAAGCAAGTGAGGGGATCTTGGCCACAGACTTTGTCCCCACAACTTCTTGCTAAGATGCCATCTCACAATCACTGTCTGCTAGGGTTCCTTAAGAAACACAGACACAAGGCAACATCCTCCTAAAAGTGAAGGAGATATTCAGACTGAGTAGTTATTAAAAGTAATTTGGTGTGAATCATTGAGCAAAATGGTCTATGAAAAACACTGCCAAAATCACTATTTTTCTGTCTTTTTAAATAAGTAATAAAAAAAAAAGTGTAGATCAAATGTTCCCCCTCTTATAAGTGAGTCTGAACTCCCACAGTATTGTTATCTTTTTAACTACATTTGCAGAGAAAAAGCACTTCAACTGTTTCACCAAAGTCTGATTTTTAGAACTCAATCCTTAAGAGTGTTTAAACCCTCAATGACTCGAAATGAAAGAATAAATACATGGTGTCTTTTAAAACTAATGTACAAGGCTTTTGTTATAGAGACTGTCCTCTTAAATGGTAGTCCAAAGCTTAAGTTTCTGTAGTAGAGGAATGAGGTAAATATGACTAATTCAGAAACAAAATGTTGAATTTTCCTCTAAACTTGTTCATTCTTAAGAAACACAAACCTATTATAGTAGCTACACTTCTTTATGCAGTTATATACCATGCAAGCATATGACTAATCACCTATGATGTTTTTTAGAGTGCTGTTAATGTAGTATAAAGACAGGGGAAAAAAAAAAAAAAACACTGTAAAATTAGGAATTCTTTAGACAGACTGGCAGAAGACTAAGGGAGAAGACAGCTTTATTTAAATGGTACTGTGTTTAAATTTCTATCCTAATTGAATCAGTTTGTACTTTTATGCCATGAAATGGAGCAGATGTAGAGATGTCTTAAGCAGGTACAACTGAGCTAATCTTGAAATCTGAAGCATGTACATAGGTATCATAGTTCACATTGGGTATTGCCTGTCAACAGCTGTTGGGGGAGGTATCAGGGAATTGTGTACCTTGCTGAGTAGGATTATGAAGACATGCCCAGTTTCTTCTTGAAAGACAGACATACATACGCATATATGGAGTATATACATGTATTTGTGTCTGTATACGTAAAGGTGTGTGCATCTGAAGTATGCAATACAGATACAACCTTTGTTTTGGCAAAATACATGTATCTTAGATGTTCCATGTAGAATTTCTTGTATATGCCAATTTTTTGCTAATTACTTTGGCACACTGAAATGAATTAGCTAGCAACTGCCAGTCAGATTTGGAGCATCACAGAAGTATTTTCAGATGGTTTGGGCACTTCTCTGAACTGGATAGTGGAATCAGCAAAGCCCACTGACAGTCAGGTACCTGATTCTTTGACTGTCTCAGCTAGAACCATGGAAACTGCAGAAAATGTTTGGTAAACCCAACTACCATGTATTCAACAATGCTTTTATTAACATTAAAACATGTTTGTGTGTGTGTGTATCTCCATATTTGTATGGAGAGTAATTTGAAGGTATTGTTTCTTTACAAAGAAATGAAATGTTGCATATATATTGCACAATTTATGTATCCTTGAAAGCATAAAACGTATTTACTTTGACAGGAGTGGTAAATCCCATCTGAGAATATTTAACTCCTGAAATACAGACCCACAGATTTGAGCCATATATTTCAATTTAAGAATGGTTTATCAGAGCAATCATAAAAAATAACTCAGTCTTACACTTCACAAATGAGAAACAGGCAAAAGCCAAATGATAATTCAATGTGAAGGCCAGATCTGTTGTCAGCAAAGAAGAGTAAATACTGCTCACATCTGGATAATTATGTGCTCATTGAACAAAACATTTCCCCCCTGTGTTTTGACATTGTGAGAGAAAGACAATCCAGAGCACTCAGCAGGCTTCCTGCTACTATGCAAGCATCCTAGAAATGGATATCACTGCACAGTTTATCACAGAACAGTTTTCATTTGATTGCTACTGCCAGTAAATATTATCAGAATATTTTTAATAACCAGCACAAGTAGACTACAATGAACAGAGTACTTGCTTAGTTTCCGTTGATGTCTTAAGAATATCATCTGGGAAAATTATTGTTATTACTATTATTATTAGGTTCAGAAAGAGGTAAATTAAAAAAAAATAATAATAATAATTAATGGTCTTACACTGTGGTTTGTGTTGCTGTGAATTTTTTTCCTACTCTGATTTTGTAATTCATGTGAGCAGCCATTGCCTAAATAATTCATAAATGTTTCATATGTGCCAGCATGCAATTACAGTGATGTAAGCAGATTTAATTACAATCCTAGCATAACACAAAAATTAAAAAACTTCCCAATTAAAAAAGTAGTCAAAGACATATTTTGGAAAAATACTAGTGGAGATAGAATAAGGGAAGAAAGGGAACAAATAGATCGTCAACTATAGAGTACTTTCTTTCAAAACTTCAGAGGGTGGTATTTCTACAAGTCAGAAGGCCAGACAGAATGGAGAATTCTTTAGGATAGCATTGTGACAAATGCACATTTGTTTAAGTTAGTCCTTTTTTTCTTTTCCCCTTTGTACATGGAATAAAAACTGGAATGTACATTTACAATACCTGTAGATAATTATGTGTTACTTTATTGTGCTTCTTCTGAGAAAGCTATGAAAATGCTGCCCAGTCATCTCCTTTAATGTCTGACTTGTTAACAAGAGTAAGTCACCTAGTCTTTTTGATAATATCAAAGCTTCAGAATAACTTCCCTACTAACATCAGCTACTAATAGAAAACTGTTTTTTCCTTTGCTGTTCAAATACAAGCCAGGGGACAGTATTGTTGAGTGCTGAAAAAAAAAAAAAAAAAAAAAAAAAAAGCTGCTGAATTTTATCCCTGAAGTCACCACATGTTGTCTTCCATGGGACTAATTAGTTCTGCTCTTTTGAAAACATTGTTCTTTTTTCCTGTCAACTGAAAATTTCATCAAATAAAATCTAATAGTTTATAAAAAATATGACACTTCCAGAAATCATCCCAGTGAGACCTACTGACCATTTACAGCAACTATATTCAGGGCCTCACTCTTTTTGAAAGTACTGCAGTCAATGTATTTGCGCAATATTTCTGACACTTTCAAGGCACATTACACTGACTCACTGTGCCAGCATGTATCAGTAGATTATGTATGCAGTGAGACTGATGTCTCAGAAGCATTGATTCTGTGGCATATGCCATCTATACACAACTGATGCCTGAACAGTAAATCCGATGTATTCTGCAATTTCACCATATGTGCAATTCCTATTACGTATGTTACTGATATTCTACATAGTAAAAATGCAAGCAACTCTGCCCATAAATCAAAGATGCTCCTAATATGGGGAATGCATCTTTGGGGACAGAGCCTATCTTATGGTCTGACTGACATGAATCTGTCAAACCTGGTAAGGTCTATGGAGCTTAGCACAGTGTAAAGATGACAAAATTAATGCCCAGAATTTGTAGACGCACCTTTACTCAGTTTGTTTGGTGTTTATTGCAAAGGAGTTATGATATATGAGAAAATTAGTGTAGTGAGAAACTTTGAAAGATTAATATACCTCAGGAAAAAAAAAAATAGAATTGGCTTAATCAACCTGGGGGTTGAATAGATAACATTTATTAATAAGCTTTACACTATTCCTAGCTCTGATATTCAGAGCTGAAGGCAGCTTATATTAATACTGTCCTACTCACATGAGATGAGTTGCCATTGCACACTCTTTTCTTTATTTGTTTGGAAGCAAGACTGATGTTGACTGTTGCAAAACAGAATAGGCACAAGTATCTTTAAAGAGAGAGTTTTCTTCCCCATACATTTAGCCCATTAACCAAAAAGATCTTTGTGAAAAACACACATAAGAAGTTTTCATATATCATTGTGCTATGAATATAAATTGCAATTTCAAATCATTCTGGCAGCCTGCTGATTTTCTTTGAGATTACTCCAGAACTGTTTAATGTTAATCCATCTGGGTACAGGAGAAGAAGTCAATAAAGCTGGTGCAGAGAGGTGGAAATTGAAATTACACCTTCCTATGTTAGCAACAACTTACCCCCTAAGAGGAACTTTTTTCAGCAGTTTTTGCTGGGAACTTTGACAAGGATGGAAAGACCCAATTACAATCACCAGAGGACATCTGCTAGTTAGTTTTGCAGCCGACAGATGCAGAATTTCTGCATGCTTCAGGTGCCTTAAATTGCCCTTTTATGCTTTTTAGCCATTTCATAAGTAGAATTGCAGCTGTTGAATATACACTCACAATCTGGCTCCTGGCCCAGGGTGGATGAGGAACAGAGAATGAGGAAACTCCACCTGGCTTTCTGCTAGCACGTGCTGGTGTGGTCTACAGGAAAATCCGTTACATGCTCAGCATGGGGAGCTTACAGAGAAATTCTGAACTAAACAGAATTTTGTACCATGAGCGTCTTACAGGACAAACTGAGTGGTTCAAATGTTTTCCAGTGAAAAATATTCTTTAAAAAAAAAAAAATGCATTGAAGAAAAGAATGGGGTCTCTGATGACTATCTGTGACTGTAAACCAAGTTTACCTCAAAACCAGGGCTCACCTTTTCCTGCCTGCTGTTTTACTAAGGAGCTCAGGTGAGCCACAAGAAATTGTGTGCCAGAATTGGCAAACAAAACTCAACAATACTAACCAGCTAACTGGTCCTTGCAGTTTGGTGGGGTACTAGCTGCAATTTCTGGGGAAGTCCTGGGATTTTCAGGAGGCAAAATTGATTTGGACTCTGATGTGAGCTGTTGTAAAACAGAAGACGAACAAGTACTTCTTCAAAGAGAGTTCGTTTCCCAAAATTTTAGCTCACTGACTCAAAAGGTCTTTGTGAAGGAGACATATAAGAAATTTTCATATAACTTTGTGTTTGAAATTTTCAAAAGACCGTAACTAAGAGCATTAACTTTCCTCTATATGGTAGGAAGGTACAACCAGTGTCTTTGGAAAAATATTTATCATCTTTCTGAGTAAATTCTCATTTTATAGAGTTTCAGAACAGGCAAGTGTATAGCCATCCTCTTTAGCTCTTCTCACATAGGTGACTGGATGTCATTCAGGTACAGCAAAGGCACTTGATATTCTTATTTCTCTCCTCTTTGAATGCAGTTACCTGTTCTTATTAAGTAGGGGCATCCCACTCTAGTAGAAAACAAAACAAAACCTTTTTGATATGCATCAACAGCCCTTTTTTGAAGAGAGTGTTGTATAAATATTTTCTGTATGAAATTTTTTATTGAATTCCATTGTAGAAGTGTGGGTTTTGTAGTTGTTTTTGCTTGGTAGGTTAGTTGGTAGGTTTTTGTTTGGTGGTTTGTTTGTTTGTTTGTTTTTTCTCAAATGCTAATTGCTTTAATTTTTTCAACAAATTATGGATTCTTTGAAATACCAGTATTTCTCTGTTTCCATTTTAAGCTCTTCATGGAAACAAAGCATAACAGTGTCAATTTCTTCTTACTGTCCAGTCATTGAGCCTATGAAATGAATTCTTGTCTAAGCAGGAACACCTTGCAGTCAGTTTAGATATATTAAACTAGAACAGCAGTTTAAGGTTACGAGGGTCACAGTTACTAACGGAAGACTCTAGCCTTTAGATTTATGAGTTACCTTGTAGAAAAGAAAAGTCTTTCTAGGTTTTCAGCTTAAAAAACTGAAAAGGCTTAGAAGAGCCTCCAAGGACCACAGTAAGTTAATCACATCCTCCAAAAGGGGGTTAATGTAATAAAGTTTGGTGGGAGCTGCTGGGAGGCTCAGCTTCATTTCACGGGCAGAGGAAGAGGGAAGGATTAAGCTCAAGAAGAAGGTTATTGGTTCTTACTGAATGCAGGAAAAAAAAAATAAAAAATAAAAAATACAGGTTATGATATATTAAAATACTTCACAGAAAAGTAATACTAATACATACAGTGACCCACCTTTACTTCTCCCAAGCATAATACAACAGGAATGAGGAATCATTACCTATTGTAGTGGATCTGTTTTGGCTAAGAGCCACATTACTCCTAGCTGCTCTCTCACTGTCCCCCCTCAGCAGAGCAGGGGAGAAAAGAGGATGAAAAAATTCATGGGTTGAGCAGGGAGATCACTTACCAAATCACTTACCAATTACCACAGGCTGAAAATAGACATGATAGGCTTAAGGAAAATTAATTAAATTTATTGTAATTTGAAATAGACTTGGATAGGATCATAGAACCATAGAAACATCTAGGTTGTAAAAAACCTTCAAGATCATCAAGTTCAACCATCAGTGAAAAACAAAAAGAGAAATTCATCTGCCACCTCCTTCCCCTCAGCCCTTGTCCTCATACCCAGCTGCCCTCCCAGTCCTCCCTAGTACCTCTGAGTAAATGGGGAATGGGTGGCTGCAGGCAGTCCGTAACAGCATATCTCTGCAGCTCCTTCATGCTTTTCTGTCCTCCACCATGGGCCTCTCCACGGGCTGCAGGGGAATCTCTGCTCTGGCACGTCCTTCAATGACCCTGGTGTTCATGCTGCTGTTTCTTACACTTTTTGTTTGCTCTTCTGCCTATGTAGTGTTTTCTATCCTTTCTGAAGTGTATTTTTCTCAGAGGTGCCAGCATCTTCACTGCCAGGCTCAGCTATGTCCTACAGTGGGTCTGTTGGAAGTGGCCATTGCACCCATAGAAACCACCCCTGCAACCTCCCCTGTTACCAAAACTCTGCCATTTACGCCCAGCACATCTGGGTTTCGGGTTGGTGGTATGTAATGAGAGAAGAGACCTCCAGATATGACCACTGAACAGGGTGTGCTCTTAGAGGAGATTTCCACTATCCAAGGAGCACCGTTCTCATTGAGGCTGTTTCTCACTCAGAAATGGTCTCTCCTGTTCCTCCTGCCTGATGTTCTGCACGGTGGAAAACAAACAAAACAAACAAACAAACAAACAAACCTCCTCTGCCCTATAAACCACTCTTTTGGGACACTCTGTTGCTTAATTGTTAAAAGAGCAACAGGAGGCGTGCCAGTTTACATCTCTCCTCTATCTTCCGGGTTGAATTTTCCAAAATAGCTGCCAGGGTGCCAGGGGATGCTGGGGCCTGGGGAGCACTGGGGCTGTCCCAGGGGTGCATGGCATGGCCTGGCAGCCCAGAACCATCCCGTGACCCCATCAGGGAGTGAGGCAGCCAAGGCAAGGAGCAGACACCTCCCTGGGGATGGGAGCAGGTGAGGCAAGGCCAGGACATGGGCCCACAGGTGGTGGGGTCAGAAGCAGGGCTGGAGCCCAGCACTAGAGCCTTGGAGGAACAGAACTGCCAGGAGATGGGGTCAGCCTTTGTTGGGATTCACACAGTCACTGGGGTGGGTGGGAGACAAAAATGTTAATGAGGGAAGAGCTTAAAAGGAATTAAAACGGGAAAAAAAAAAAAAGAAAGATTAAATAATTAAATTTAAAACATATATTTTTCTATCTATAGGTAAACCAGACAAAAACAAGTTTAGCCAGAGAGATTTCTTAATGCCTCAAGGAAAGATTCCTTCTTTTGATAGCATTTGGCTGCCAATTTTAAAGTGAATTTTCCTATTCTATCACAAAATTGCCCCCATTATGTTTTCTTCCTTAAATACAATTAATAACTCTTTTTCTTAAAATGAATCCTTTAGAAATTTAACATACCTACTTTGTATGACTCTCCACAATGCCAGAAGGGTGACGATTTCCACTCAGCATGAAGGTGGGTAACCAGGTGACCCACCCGGTCAAGGTGATAGGCCTTGATTTCGCCTGTATGGGTGTGTGGGAAGAAGTAGTGGTGGTGCTTTGAACCATTCAGCCTCACTGAGCCAGAACAGAGGAGACAACAGGAACAAAAAGAAGTCACGAGAGTGTATTTCTGATGTTTCGCCTTGACAGAGTCAACTTTCCCTCATGGATATGGCTCCTTTCCTGAGCTGTTCCTAGGGTAAGAAAGCAGTAAAGCACTCTTCTGGCAAATCTAGATATAAAAGTGTAATGTAGTATTTAATTAGTAGTAAATTAGTTTTTAATACAGTGTTTCTTGTGCAGCTTTGCCTTTGGATACTGAAATACTATTGCTAAACAATTCACTAGAAATGGTGAAAGGACAAGTGGTAAATGTCTCCTATATTAATGCTTCCATTCTACCTGAACATGGAACTTTAAATAATTAATTCACAATTCATTGTAAACCTAAAGCGCTCTTTTTTTTTTTTTTTCTTTTTCCCAAATGCCAGCAGGCATGTGTTCAAAATAACACATTCCTCTCCTGCAAAGTATTGGGTAATCTCAGTCAGGTTCTGGAAAATTTCTGTTAGATAACTTGAAAGAACTAGGAAATTCTAGTCTCTGTTTAGCAGCATATGTTATCTTAATTATGGTATCCTTGTTGGTGTATTTTTACCTGGACTGAATTCTCTTATAATCTCCCTGTAGCCTTAAATTGCTCAGGAATGACTGTTTTGTTACTTTGCCTTTGTGACATATGTCAAAGGTCAATTTTGCAGTAGATTTATAATTCTTTGTAGTTTAGTCTTCTAAGAGTGGTTTTACGCAAAACACGGCTAGTTAAGGATTAAAACTGCTACATTCAAAGGAGTTCACAATGAATTTTTAACCACTAAGTACCACAAATTATCACGGCTAGGTTTTCTAAGTTTTCCATGGGGATAAAAAGAGATCATAAGTATACTGTTCTTAGGAGCCGTGAAGAGAATTACACCCAGTTCCCTCTTCCAGGGAGGGGTGGATTTTGCACAGCCTTCTTTACCTTACTTTGCCATGCAGTAAATGAATGATGATGGGGATGTCCTGAAAGTTGATTCTTTTCTTCTTTGCTATTTTTCCTGTGTATAACGACAGAAGCAGACTTCACCTGGGTGTAGTCTTCTTAAAATGAATATTAATACCTATGTATAGTTTATTTCCAAACAAACCATCAAATATTTCCAATTCATACTTTCAGTTATCTACTGCTTTCACCTAAATATGCATTTTTTGTTCACAGTGGAATCATGATAATACTGACCTTTCGCATTTCCTTTTTTTTTTTTTTTTTTTAACTGAAATGCTTTTTTATTTTTAGTGGTTGAAAGTACCAAAAGTACCATTTTAGCTAATACAATGCATAAGCATAAACTGTTCCTGATAGTCCTAATGCAATTCCATTAGAAATTGTGTTTAAAATGTGACAAGTTGCAAGTGCATAGAACACTTTTTGCTCTGTAGAAGAAAAATGGTCTGGACTTTTTCAGGGTGTTAAGCAACAGAGAATGAAAGAACAATAACATTTAACAATTATGGAGTTTAAAAACACTTTTTTACGAGTTAGTCAAATTTATCCAAGTCTTAAAAAAACATTCAAGTCTCCTTAGCATTAGACAAGTCACGAAAAACAAAATTGAAAGCAGTTTTTACTGCTGGTATTTTTAAACCGGGAACAGTTGTCCTATTTCCAGTGCTTTTATTTCCCATTTTTCCGCCTGTAAATCATCTTGGTCCAGAAGCTTTTGTGTTCCCCCTGTGTTGCAGTGACCTGCTTGGATGTAAATGCTACCAGCGTAAACAAATGCTCACTGAGCAGCATGTCTTTCAATAAGTGGAGTCAGCAACACCTCAGAATGAGCTTGTGCATTGTTGTGGATGCATAAGGCATGTGACAACTGCTGCATATGTACAGGCAGCAGGTCTAAAATGGAAGAAAATATTTTATTATTTCCCACAGTGTACTGTGGGTACTGATAAGCTGTGGAAGTCATTTATCCAAGGATCTGTGGACTCCAGAGCAGGGTCCTCCATAAAAGTGACGGGTAAATTCATGAAGAATTACAGGTCACTCTTAAATGCAGAGAAAAAGATGTAGTGTCTAGACACTTCTGATTGTCAGAAGCTGGGCAGATAGTAAGGCAAGAGATTAACTTTAGGCTTTTCCTTCTTCAGAAAAATCCTTCCCTTCACTCACTGCTACATGTTACTCGACATAGGTACTGGGGCAGACAATCTGATTTAGGCAAACACTGTTTTCTTACAAGACTACTGCCTGGGCTTCATGGATTTAGTATAATAATATCTCTAATACTCTTTTCCAGTTTTAAACTAGACCTGAATTTAGTTTGAATTTAGAACTGAATTACCGTTTTAGCTCCATACTTACCTTGGCTCTTTTTTCTTAGGATGGTAAGTCAGTTCTTCACTTCAAACTTTAACTACTTCAGACTTCACTCAGAAATTAGTAGTAGTAAGCAGCACAAGTTGTTTTGAGTGAGGAATAGTTCCAAGATATATTCAGGTGATCAAACTACTCAAATGTATTGTTTCATTAACTACTCTTATGCTCTTTCATGAACTTGGACTAATTTTAGAGCTAAGAGATAAATTAGCAATTCACAGTATATGCTTACCAGATGCTGTTGACAAATGCAGATAAAACAGCAACACAGTCAGGCTGAAAAGAACATTTGAAGATCACCTTGTCCCTTTGATATTAAAGACTAAGCTAGACAACAGAAGTAATATATTCATTCACCCTGTGCCATTATTAAATTAGCCAAGCTGAGAGTATAGACATAATACTGTACAAGAGTTTTATTGGTATGAGCTCCAGTCCCCATAATTTAGCAAACAAATTGAATAATTCTGACAGGGTTGTTCTGTCTGGCTGCTCGTGGTGAAAGTTTCCCAATGTTGGACTCAGTTATTTACAAATTACATATCTTTTCTCCATACATTTCCTGACTCCATCAGATGAGTGTTCTGCAGAAGATGAAGACATGTTTTTCATGCAAAATCATGTTCGCCCGTTTGCAAGTCAGCAGATCTGTTTTAAAACAAGTCACTCTCCCAGTCACTCCTTAATGGTTTATTTTCATGCCTGTTCAGTGTAAGTCAGAGACTGATGCAGAGGGCAAGAATGGCTAGTGCAAAGGGACCATCTTGCATAGGTGAAGCACCAGTCAAAATCCAGACGTTCATTCCTTTCTGTTTTTGTCTTCCTTCCAGACATATGTGATGTGTTCTGTGGTGTGTTTGTTTTTGTTTCTGTTTTTTTAAAGGCATACACTGGCTTTAAAAAAAAAAAAAGTTTCCAGCCATCTCATGTCTTGTCTAATCATTAGGACATTTCCCTCAGGAGAAAAGACATTTGAAATTAATGGGATTCTCATGAAAATGAGAATCCTATCAAAATTAAGAGACACCTACGTTGTGTTTTTTTTTTTTTCCTAGAACCTATATAAATCTATTAAAAAGAGAGCTGCTATTCCTAGCATTTCTTTTAATCATAGTGCCCATGCTTGTGTATTATGCAGGATCCATTGCTACCTGTCTTTTATTAATATAACTGTGATTGACAATGAAAACTTAAATGTGATTTAGCTGGTCCATATGGTATGAAATATATCTTACTTCTATTTTGTGCACTGTTTTTGCTGCTAGAAGGCTAGCAAAAGGCTAGCCTGTAGCCGTAAGTAGAGGAGACAGGTAGAATCCAGTCAGCTAGCAAGAGATTTGTTGAAAAGCAAAACTGGAGTAAACTACTATTAAATCTGACTAGAAAGTTTGTTCTAAAATACTATTTCAGATTGCAATTACTGTTACCATTTTCACTATCGTTTCAATTAATTTTCCATCATTATTTTCTGATCCTCTTTCTATCCTGCAAAACTTTTTTCCTTCTGTGTATTTTTTAGTGGATGACTTCCCCTATTATTAGATCATGCCAATTCCTAAAATATTTGCCTGAGAGCTTTTGCTTCTCCACTGGGAGAAGACATCAAAGGAACTGTTATCTAATTGGTTTGTATTTTGTATTTTTCTTCCATGAAAAATGAGGTCATCATGACACAGGATGAGGAAAAATAAAAAATATATTAAAAATAAATAAAAGATGCATAGCCAGCAGTGTGCTCTGGTGGCCAAGAAGGCCAACAGCATCCTGGCTTGTATAAGAAGCAGTGTGGCCAGCAGATCTAGGGAGGTGATTGTCCCCCTGTACTCGGCTCTGGTGAGGCCGCACCTCGAGTACTGTGTTCAGTTTTGGGCCCTTCGCTACAAGAAGGACATGGAGGTGCTTGAGAGTGTCCAGAGAAGGGCGACAAGGCTGGTGTGGGGTCTGGAGAACAAGTCTTATGAGGAGTGGCTGAGGGAGCTGGGGTTGTTAGCCTGGAGAAGAGGAGGCTCAGGGGAGACCTCATCGCTCTCTATAGGTACCTTAAAGGAGGCTGTAGAGAGGTGGGGGTTGGTCTATTCTCCCACGTGCCTGGTGACAGGACAAGGGGGAATGGGCTCAAATTGCGCCAGGGCAGGTTTAGGTTGGATATTAGGAAGAACTTCTTTACTGAAAGGGTTGTTAGGCATTGGAATGGGCTGCCCAGGGAAGTGGTTGAGTTGCCATCCCTGGAGGTCTTTAAAAGACGTTTAGATGTAGAGCTTAGTGATATGGTTTAGTGGAGGTCTTGTTAGTATTAGGTCAGAGGTTGGACTAGATGATCTTGGAGGTCTCTTCCAACCTAGACGATTCTGTGATTCTGTGATTCTTTAGATTCAATATGATCTGTTAATAACCACTAAGAATGTTTTGTTAGCTTTTTTTTTTTCTTGAAAGATGTTTACTTAATAGGAATATTAAGGTGTTGTTGTTGTTTTGTTATTGGGGGATTTTTTGGTTGGTTCCTTGGTTTCATTTTACCTAAAGTATAAAGAACATTGAAACATTGAAATACAGTGACATAGGTCACTAGAATATAGAGATTGGATAAATTGTCCAAATGAAGTGGGACACTGAAATTTTCTTAAGATTTATGGTTAGACAGACTCCCTTGTCTCTGTAGTTAAGGCTGAAAAACTAACCACTTAATTGCAAGCAATATGGATCCCCTGTGCTGCCACTTCAAATGATGCTTAACTCAAACAAATTAGTCAATTTCTAAAAACTGAGATGGGCAGATCTTCAGCTTTCTTAATTCTTTTGTCAAATGTAGATCTATACTATTTCATGTTACTATGTGAATGAAAGACAGTTGAAAGAGTTGTGATTATTTTATAAATCTGTTAAGTAAATTCCCAGGAAAATCAACTGAATTTTCACATACAATGGTGAAGACAAAGTCGATTGATGTATGTCAGCAACATGTCCCAAATCCATAATCTTCTAATGATTTTTTGTTAGTTATCAAAATGCATTTAAGTTGCAGTCAAACTACTGACCACCCAGTGTGTGTGTGGGGGGGGGGGGGAGGGGAAGGAAAAATGCCTGCTTGAATTAAATAATCATATTTTAGCCGCAAGACAGTACCTTTCAAATAGCATTTCTAGTGGAAGAATCACCATAATTTTTGGGAGCTTGTGATACTGTTTCCTTGGTAATTGTTAATTTTTCTAGAAGGAAATTGTGAAATCTGTAGATTTTCATAGTAAGAAAGAAGCTCTTTTATCTTCATTTAGGGCACCTACTTCATGTTTCTAATACAGGGAAAAGTTTGGCTAATTAAAGCATTACCTGAAGTTTCAGTCATCTACTTGTAATTTGTAATGTATTGGTCGGCAAACTCAAGGCCCAGTGAATATTTCCTGTATCTCCAGATGATTTATTTTCATTGTGAATAGCAAAAAGACCAACCTGCATAAATGTAAGAGAGTCAGTTCCTCAGAAAATCAATCTTAAATGGTGAGGCCAGCACAATTCCATGTCACCTCTTTTCTTGCCAGGTAACCAGTTCAGGAATATTTTCAAGATGAGTTAGTTAGCATGCTGCATAGCAAAGAATTCATAAGCCCAAACTACACTGTCTCGTCTGTCATTGCTGGTGTGCACAAGGATCATAGCTTATACTAAAATTCTTTGCAGTCTCTGAAATGTTTCTTACGCATCATGTATTCTGGTAACTTGCATAGTCCAGATGATAGAGTGCAAAAGATAGATCTGAGTTTTGCATGGGACCTCATAATTTTTGTTGCATTATGATTTTTTTTAACATGTATAGAATGTGGCCATATTTATAGGATCTCCTATATCTCTATATTTATAGGATCTCCTATATGTTGTAGATCCTCGCATTACGGTGCAAAACAAGTATAAATTGAATGGATGTAAATTGCTACTGTTACATATTTGCTTTCAGGGAGGTGTAACTGATTTCTTCTAGAACATGGCAATAGACAACCAGCTGTAATAGAAAGTTGTTTGCATTTTTCACTGAGTAAAATACACTTTTTAGTGAATTTAGGCTGCCTTATCTTATCATGTACTGTTTATCACAAATTATTTGACAATCCATAAGCTGGACTGTGCTCACCAGATGTTTCTGTTTGACTTGACACCTTCTACTCCATCACTCAGATGAGCAAAACCTATAAGATTTTTCTCCCACCATAACGTGGGTAGAGAGGAGTGGCAGCACTGGTGATAGTTGTGGAAGAAGAAAGGCCCCCATGCCCTTGCAGCCTTATATCGGCTGCACCATGAACATGGTGCTCTGACTGAGGCAAGTGGTCCTCTTCACCTGCTTCCTTCCCCAACTCCACAGACTTCATTTTTGTAACAGAAGAGCCCCTTGAAAGTGGCAGAATACGGAAGTCAGTGGGAAGGGTACATGGCTCCTTGCATGGGAATCCAGTGCTGCCACTATAGGAAATATGGCAGAGCTGCCTGGGAAAACTACAGTTCCTTAGCTATGGGAAGAACAAGGTTGGACCTGAGCTAAGCATCTCCACAAAGAGGGAAAAGGTGTCCTGCTTGCCTAGGTTGTCTATTTGGCTGCATTAGACCTACAGAAAATTGAATAATTAAACCTAAAGGTACAAGAGTGTGATGGGATTTGCTTTTGCTGTCATGTTAATATGAAAGCTAGAATTTCAGAGACCAGCCCTGGTCACAAGAAGAGCTATGTGGTCTCAGAGATTAGAGAGCTACAGCATTAAGCAAGCCTTGTCTATCCTTACATGATAAACATCTTCATGAAGGATGTACAAATGAACCAAAAATCTACTGTTGTCAGTGAGATTGAGCTGACACAGTTAGTGATGTGTGGAGAAAAACTCGTCTTATAAAACAAAAATATTAGTTGCCAGTCTAGTCTCTAGGCTCTGCTGACTGTATTGACATATATCAGTTAACTGTTAATAGGAGCTTAGACAGCTACATGTAAATGCCTAAATATAGGTATATTCTTGAACTGCATGACACCCAGATTGCCCTGTTTTAGCATTAAGACTAAGACAAGCATCTGATGGTTATTTGGGCCAGTTAGCTTTCTCTAACTGTTATGTAATTTTCTCCAATTTGTTGAAATTGTTCCAGTTCTTTCTGACAAATGGAGTAGAAATTTGTCTCACATTTATAATCTCCATGTACTGAAATTATTCCTGAGAAAGACCTCCTAACTGTTTGATATTTCTGTGTCTCTAAAATTCCCTGCGATTTTCTAATATCTGTGGTCATGGTAATAAAGTCTATCCAGTCTCTGTGCCCCACTGCTCAGGCCTATTTAAGACAAGGTTGTGCCATTTTTGTTGCTGTGCATTATGTCAAATATCGCACATTTTGTTTTGTTTAGTTTTTAATTCCTGCTGAAAATCTACTTCAGAATCCTACTTTTCAATTTTAAAAGTTTCTAATTTAGGAGATGTAGAAATAAACTAAAAATCTTTAAAAAAGTCCTTAAAGATTTAATATGAGGAATGAATAACAGGAGTAAAAAATAATTCTTGAAACTACAATATTTTAAAACTATTTTCATGACTTGACTATCACTGGAGTCTGATGCTTCTAACTGCTTAGAATTGGATGTGTTAGCTCTGTAGCTTTACAGTGGCTTATTCACAAAAAGATGTAAATAAAGCAATGTCTGAACACAAATACTTAACTGCAGAGAACAAGAGAGTGTGATACTTCTGAGGCAGTGGTACCCTCTAAGGACTTTTCAAGGATGCAGTTAGGTTAAGCAGAAGATCTGCAGGTGGAAGTTGCCCATGAGAAGAGTCAAATCAACGAACATCTGCTCTTTATGGTTCACACAAACTCTAAGCATTATACAATCATTCACCACTGTCAGAAATACCTGTGATATTTTGTTGATTATTGCATGTACTCCGGAAGTGTGTGAGAGATGGATTATAACTTTCCCTGATATTTATTTTTTTCACTCTTGCTTTTTCCATATATCACTAGAGTCCAAATAAGCATCAGAATGATGATTGTTGGTGGGTTTTACCTCCTGCTTGCCTGGGTATTTACTATGTATTAATGTATTAGATTTCTGATTAAAAAACCTTATAATGTTTATTCTGTTAGGATGGCTTGGGGATTTGGTACCTATTTCATCAGCTTGTATCACACACATCTTTTTTCTAGATGAAAACTAGAGCTTTTTTCTAGAGAGAGTGGAAATTATATGATTTTAAATGCAGGGTAAAGTATGACACTCCTGGAAATATTTCATGAAGAAATGAAATTTAGGACTGCTTATTTGCCTCTTTTCAAACAAGGGAATAGCCTGATTTTGGCTGTAGTAACTGTCTCAGTTCCCCTAACTGAGGCCCAAAAAGCGTGTCTTCCTCTGTTCAGGTCTGAGTACGTGATTTTACCGCAGGCCAAATCAAAAATCCTGTCATAAACCACTCAACTGTAGAACCCTAGTCCAAAATAGAGGAGAGTAACAGCTATAAGAAAGTATAATGTTATTAGAGCAATGTGTGAGTAAAGAGACTAATTATTATTTTGTTTGTTTTCCAGTTATATTCGTTGCTTTAATGCAAGTACCTGTTTCATGAGATGACCTTGCTTCACTAATATCTGTGGTCTGTATCAAGCTACAGTATCACTGCTGTAAGTATGGCTTTCTGTTTTGTTTTTAGCCTAATAAGAAAGTAGTTTACTGCCTACTTAATATCTGGCAGGCTTTGAAATGATTCAAAGTGAAAGGCTTGTCATTGTTCAAAATATTTCAGATAAACCTGGCCAAGGCTGAGCAAATGTCAGGTTTGTACACTCTTATCAAAACCATAAAGTTAACAAGCTGGAGAAAAGGAAGAAATCTTTGTAGCTGCATGATCTTAATTGCTATTTGTAGCTGTAACAGATAGATTAGAAAGCAATACTTGAATTAACAGACATTATTTTAGCTGAGGCTGTCTTTTTAATAATTAACTCCAACTTATAGAAAAAGGCATTCCAAAGCTGGAACTCTTCTTTCTTGTAGTCAGGTCTGCTATCATTATTTTTCCCTTGATGATGGATTATAGAGCAAAGTTAAAAAAAATAAAATAAAAATGTAAAAAAGAGAACCTCAAGCCAGATTTTTAAATCCGGAGATAGGCAACAAATGTAAGTGCCCTGATTTCTGAAATGCTCAGCCTCTAGCAACTTTAATTTACTTTAAAGGAAGCTGCCAGGGGCTCAGCACCTGAAAATAAGGTCAGTTACTGAGGCACTTCGCTAAGGACTGATGATCCAGAGACAGGAGACACATAACCAAAGCATGGCATGCTCTGCCTGTTTGGGAGGAGAGAATATTCTGAATAGAAAAATAGACGTACAGCCTTACACCTATTAAGCAATATCCACAACAGAAAGCAAAGTATCTTCATGGTACATAACATGAACAATGACTTGATTTAGTTTTCTTTGTTTGTTTGTTCATTTAAGAAAAACAAACAAACAAAAAATAAACGAGAAAAAAAAAACATTTAAAAAAAAAAAAGATTTTTGTTTAAGGATAGCATGATTTGAAAAGTCAAATTTCTGACAACTGTACCACAGGTTTCCTTTCTGCTGTCTAGACTGCTCCTGAAGAGTGATAGGGTGATATATCCCCATTCTTTTCTCTTTTTTTGTCGCATTCAGGTAGAAATGCTGCAATTAGCTTTATTTCCAGCATCAGCATGAATGTCAGATCATAAGGCTACATTAAAGATGATTTTCTGTCTTTCTCAGCAGTCTCCTAAGGATGAGTATGGTAGTACCATCTTGTGTTTTGTTTGGGACAAATTTGTTTGGACATTTCTTTGAAACTGTTGAAAGGAGGGAAATAAAAACAGAATTTCCAGCAATCCTGTCCAGTTACATTGCTGTAACCCTTCATTTCTTTTTGAGCTCCAGCGTGTATTTTTATCAGATATTGTGTCTTAATTTTGAGTCTTCTGGCTCTCCCCTACACAACGTTGTCCCATGGTAAAAGCTATCCTGGCACTCACATTAAAAACACCAATATTTGAGGGTTCTTTAAATGACCTGTAGAAATTTGCCCTAGGCAGACATATGCCTCAAGGCTAAGATGGAGCCTTGAAACATTCGCGTTGTTTGTCCCCAAACTGGCAGTTACAACGTGAAAAATCCTGCAGATTCATTTTTGTGTTCTACTCCACTGAAATTCTCCAGAGTTGTGTCCAGTTGCTCCAGTGATTCAAAGTGGTCAACAAGCACCAAGCAGCCCAGCAAGAAGCATGAGCAAGGCATGCAGCTATGTTTGTTGAACACGTGGCTAACAGGACTACTTCTTAAGCCCCAGATCAGTGTGCAATAACTCAGGTGTCCACAGTGGCCTTTTGTGGCCTGCTTTGAAGACCCTAATTTGAACAGGCAGGCCTGACAACAAATGTAGTTTTCCCTCAGAAACTGATTTATGAACTTCCTGGACTTTTCCCTACCCAGGCTTTGCTTATTGCAGCCAGAGATAAGGTTTGGATATGCTTGAAAAGCTAACAGTTTTGGAAGTGAAAAATCCTCCCAGCAAATGTAAAAAGCCAGACACAGCTGGAAAGCTGAATGTAGTGGACGCAAGAGATTGACAGGTTATTTTTTTATTGTCCATTTTGTTTGCTTTGGTAGAGTCTTCAGTCTAACAGTCTAAGGCTGTGTTTTAATGCGTTTGGATTGAACACTCTCGAATGTACTGCAGGAGTGAGCAGGAACCTCTAGACATTTCCAAAGATGTTTTACAGGAGTTGCAGAACAGAGGGCTGTATGAACTGTTCCCTTCTGTAAAATAGATGAGTTCCAGTGCTAATGGTGGTGAGAACTTTGTGAAAAATTTTGGAAAGTTTTGGGAATGTAAAAAGATTGTGATTCCACAGCACTTCTACATAAACTACTCCAATTCTGAACCACTCTTACTGTGAAGAGTAGTTTTCATTTTGCCCATTTTGAATTCCTTCACTTTTCTCCCAATGCAAGGAGTACCTCAGAAACAGATTATTCCAGGTCCCAATCAGTATCTCTAGCAATCATTTTATAAGCTGGCCACATTGTCTTTAATGTTACAATCTCAATAGAAACCTGTTTAATTTGATTGTGTGTGCATATCTGCATGTTTATAAACAGTGATCATTGAAAATAAGATATGAAAACATGTAAAACTACAACTGTATTAAAGCAGTCTTTTGTTATTTTTATGTAAATTACAATGCTTCAATGGCAATTTTGAATAACAGACATTGTTTGGAAGGCATGAAAGAAGCACTGGTATTAGTATTCTGTCACATTTATAGATGATCATCTACTAAAATGTAGCTATAAGCAATTTGTTATTTTCAAGGTTGCTTCAGAAATATTAGCTTCTATGTTTGCAGCCTATATATATATATGTAGTTACATGGATGTTTGTATCAAGTATAGCACCTCAGTTTTTACCGACTTTGTAGTCTGGGAAAATTTATCTTTTGGCAACAGTTTCAGGTGAATACAGATTTTCACAAACACTCTTCCTGTTGGGATAAGTTGAAAAATTTTGTTAGTGATCTTTAAATGCACGTGTTAATTGTGACAATGTAAATTAAAGCACACAGAAAATAGATACCTACTGAATACAAATTCAGCAAAATAAATATGTGTTATATGCTGCCACCTTATGGTAGCAAAAGCTATGTGAGGCTTGATGTAACAAACTCCCATAAAGGAAAAAAATACCAGAAAAATAGGTAATATTTCTCCTTTTGAGAATCCTGTATAAAGCCAAGTCTACTAAAAAGATCTTTTTAATGTAAGAGTTTAATTTAAAAAAAAAAAAAAATCACTGAAAATTATTGTAATTTCTCTGCAATATTACTTGCTTTTAAAAATCATAGAATCATTGAATCATTAAGGTTGGAAAAGACCGCCAAGATCATCTGGTCCAACCATTCTCCTACCAGCGATATCACCCACTAAACCACAACCCTAAGTGCCGTGTCCAACCTTTCTTTAAACACCTCCAGGGATGTTTCAGTAAATTTCAAAATTTTCATCCTAAGAATGAGGATGTTAGTTGTTAGTGTCTGAAAGGTCATGTTTATTGGAGAATATGGAGATCTAGATATTTCTGGTAGGTTTGGACAAATGACTACTGAAGTGGTATCTTTGGTATTACATTTTGAACATGTAGGCATTCTGCCCATTTTTCTGGACAGAAGATGATCATTATTATTATAGCCAACTAATACCAGAATGCATCTATTTTTTGTAAATGTCTAATAAATTCACTTCATTAGCAATAGAACTTTAAGATTATTTCACAAAATGTAAACTGTTAAACTGTATGTATGACTAAATGTCTTCACAAAAGGCCTGGAAGGAATATCCACACAAGACTGCTAGAGCTAAAGGTACCACATGTGCTTCAGATGTCCCTGAGCACTGGCTTGCTACAAACTGGACGAGAATATAGAACTACTACAATAACACAGATATGTTTGCCACATCCTTACACTCTTCCATTAGAACCTGCCTTTGGCCAGATGGATCTTTGCTCTGATCAGATTAAGCCAGTCCTCTGTTTACTGGCAGAAAAGCATTTAATGTTTATCTCCATTCTTAATAGTCATTAATTTAGTAAATATGATCCCAGAATACTGTAGTGAAAGAACAATTGATACATACCTTTTTGCTATAAATAGTCAAACCGTGGTATTTATTGGAAAGCAATCTTAAGTATTTAGCAACAGCGTCAGATTTATTTACAGCACAAAGACAGACATACAAAAACTCTTTTGATGCCAAGTAATTTTCTGTTTGTTTATTTTTGTACTTCCAACTCTATGAAATACAAAGCACAAGAGCTCAGTTGATGAAAATGTCAGACTGAAAACATAAAAGTTTATGTTTATATGAATCTGAATCTGTGTTCTAGACCCCAGCTGGAAATGGATTTCAAATTGACAAGCATAACAACTGAAAGTATGTGCATTGCTTTGAAATGGCCAACTTCAGATAGTCTCAACAACCTCTAGATTCTTAAAGATAATAGGGTAGATAAAAACGGAGATTCCAAATTGTGTAGAGCTTTATACTGTAAGTTATCATATAGCAATTTCAAAATCAATTCAGTGTTGAACAGGAAGCCAATGTAATTCTCTCAGAACTCAAGTTTCATAGCAAGACCTTTTTGTGCATGCCAAATCACAGCATCTGGATTTTGTATGCCTAGGAAGAAATTGCATTTAGGGGAAATATTCAGAAAGTCATTCAGTAATCCAATTCTATATGCTAAGATACTGAAACAACATATGGTAACACATGCATTAATGGCATTTTGTGAGCTGTAGTACAATGAACTAAATCTGGTCTTGAAGTTCCAAGGTCATATTCTTGACTCTGTTACGTATATAGCGTGTCAGTTTATCCAAAGCAGTATTTCCTACTTAAAGAGTCCAGTTCTTACTTTCATTGTTTTCCTTGTAATTTTTTGCCCTCCAGCTGCATGAGAAAACTTATTATCCATAATGAAAAGTTTGCATTTTCTTAAAATTAAGTGCAAAACTCAAAAAAGTGTTTATAGATCCTGTCAGAGCTACTGTCTGTAGAGCTTTACTAAAAGCTATTTTAAACAAGTTTGATGCTCAGCATATAACTTACTACCAAATTTTAAAGGATATAAAGTAGATTTATACAGATCTTGATAAATGCTATCCTACAGACCAAAACAGGAATTTAACTAAGAAAATGTAAAAATTCTATTATGAAATGCGTCAGTTGACTGAGACAGTCTCTGTAATATACCGCCATTTTGGTGCAGTTCATTTTAAGTGTATTTTAACGTTTCTCTTTGGCTCCATTCAGGCTGCACAGCTTCAAGTAACTGAAGGTGGAATATGCTGTTCCACTGAGAGTATCTCAATCTTGGTTAAATAAAACTTTATAATTAGGACACCTCATATATACGAAATCATAAAAAATAAAATCTTCAAATTCTTAAGAAGTAATGCAGTAATTTTTCCTTCCCTTCCATCTATCTCTTGCTGTTTAGATTGAAGCTGCTATAACAGGTTCACCAACTAATTGTAAAGCCACCTTCAATTACTTTTCAGACCAATAGTACTACTTGAAACTTTTCGTTGTGCAGAAAAATGGATACTACTTTTTGATCAACTTTCTTTGTGCTTGATTCTTAATGTATTTATTCCAGTCTTCATAAGCACTACTGAATGGCACTAGAGCTGAAATATCTGTCCTTCCAAAGTACTTTAGGAACATTCACTGTGATGCTGGGCTTTTTTATGCTTCTTTTTTTTCAAGTTGTTAATAAGTTGACAACTTCTGCATCACACTTCGGAATGACTATAGAAATTCTCCTGTTGTGTTTCAGAAGATATATGTATGTTTTAAAATGGCACTTAATGCAGCAAAGACAGTATTCTTCAACTTTTCTTTCTAGTCTTAGGCTATGTAGTTCAAGTAACAATCGAAGCAAGCGTGCATAGACAGTTATTAGTTTCTTTTTTAATCAGGAGAATTATTTAGATTTCTCCCTTCAGTGTTGCTCATTCTTCACAGAAAACCTGGTCATTAATATTTTTGTTTAAATGCTCTTTGAGAATTATGAGCAAGGTGAAGGGACTCATTTATTTCTTTAAACTACTCAAAATAGACTGGAGATGGTCAGTTTGGCATTAAGGAAGATTGCAATATTCCAATGAAACAGAAGCTTTCCTGGAAGTTGTGGAGATGGAGGGGCAACAGAGAAAGGTTTTGCATAATCATCTGATTATTTTAGCCATTTCTTTCCATGCTAGTTCTTAAGTGAAGCTGGAGTTGAGCTGAAGGAATTAAGATGATCAGATTGTCCATAAGTTACATTGGTATATAAACTAAACCACTTGGGAATGGTGATGTATTTTCTGAAGCATTAAAAAGCAGAGGATAAAAATGTTAGGGTAAAGTATTATTGGTTAAAGCATGGTACTCAGTAATAGTAGGAGAAATTGCTAATCACAATTGAAATGACAGTGTAGAGTCTAATGTAAGATAGTAGATAACATAAAACAAGGGAACAAGCTCTTACTTTTTTTAAAGAGCTGATATAACTGAAAAATATTTCAGTAGTAGAATCAATTAGACCTGTTAATATGATGAAAGAATATATTAGACAGCACGTATAAGCAGAGGCAGACAGCATGTTTTTCCCAGATGCCTTTGACAGTCAGACACTCCAGACTTAATACTTGATGACGGCTGTACTGACAAACCTCAGCTACTGGTCTTTGAGTTACCAATTTGATCCCAAGTAGCAAAATAGTCTTATGTGCTGGAATTCCACCATCCTCCTTGACCACAGAGAAGTATCGGTTCTACTAAACCCGAAGATATAGAAACATCTGTTTCTCCCTTTCTCCCTTTAATGATCAGAAGACTTTTAATAATGAGAGTCAGTAGTTAATTAATAGAGCACTCCTGTTTAGGAAAAGTTGTTTTGTTCCCAGCTGTGCAGGTGAGTAACACAAGCTTGAACCTTGATTTCCTCTGTCCTGGGGGAGTGCTGCACAGTCAACATATATAACATATCACTTGAGAAAGAACAGAGGGGTATTAGAAAGAGAGAGACAGACCTCAAAAAATTCAGGCAGTATGTAAGAAAATGTGTGATGAAACAGAAGGCATTACTAAGCCAGAATCCTGTAGTATCAGGTGTAAGAAAACATAAACTGCAAGTGAGCGATTGAGCAGTACTACAATCTAGGTCATCAGAAAATTAAAGTAATGCACAGTTGTATCTATTCCATGGTGATTCTTAGAATGTTTAAATTGCATTTTATAGCAAGTACAATCAAAGCTCATTTTTGAAAGGCATCAAGAAAGGTTGAAGGTAGTGTTAAGCATGAGAGGATTTCTAGTAACTCAGCTTTTTTTGTGGTGCCTCACCACAATTTATATATATATATGTATATATATATATATATTTAATCAAAATAAAGGTTATTGGTCATGATGATTAATGGGGATCTCAGTCAGGAATTTGCCGAGGAAAGAGATTATAGTGCTTCGTTAAGTTAAGCAGTCCACACAAAGAAAAATCTGAACGTCTTTTGTGAAAGGAAGTAACATGTTCTTGTTGATGTTTTCTGCAGGCGTGGGTTCTTCTCTTGCACTGCTAATCTGAATGTCTAACAATATGCAGACCTCAGTGAACTAACATTCTTGAAATACAGTGCTGGCACTGTCCCCCTGAAATATGTCTCTCACCTCACTGACAAATTATTTTGCTTAAATCAGAGACCTTCAATCAGTCTTGATATCTTGATTATTTTGACAAAATAATATTATATATATATATTATATATATATAAATTGCTTTGTTCTATTTCTATTAAACTCAGGGCAAAAGCTCACATCCTTTTCTTTTCTATGAACAGAGTTAAACTAACGATGAGTGCTTTAAACTTCATACCTGAGCTTCCTACTTGCTGCTAAAATCCATGCAGTTCATTAAAGCCTATGTGCTCTATCAAATTTCAGGCTCTGCTAAGCATGTGTTACAACAGACTGCAAAATGTGTTTAGACGGAGTTTAAATAATAGACAGAAAACTAAGATGTTAGGATTCTGAGACATACCGACAGATGGTGAGGTTAGCTACATGCCCTTCCATGATTTTTTTTCACAGAGTCTTAGATGGCTTATGTTACCTCAAGACATTGTTTCCACCAGAGATAATGGCTTATGGCAAAGAGTTATGCTGTGTTAATGGAGCTGCAGAGACTGATGATCATTCTGTCATTGAATGAGTATCTGTCATCCCTGTCACCCCTCTTTGGTAAACCAACACTGTGTAATGTAAGAATTCTCATTCAAGGACAAGAATATTTTTAATTCATTTCATTCTTGTTCTGCACACCTGAGTATGATAACTGAAATGAATGGCAATAATATACTTAAGGAATCTCTGTCAAATAAGTCTTGAAGTACCACATGGGATTGGTATACATCTTAGCTTCTCTGATGACCTGGGTGAACAGGTGTAAAAATAACTCGGTTAAGCAGGTTATTTCAGTCTCTGCTGTTTACTTAATATTAAATCCTTCTATGCCTATATTCATAATAGATTAGACCTTTTTCCTGCTGCTGTTAAAAATAATTTCCAGGAGATCAAAGGGATTAAATAAAGGCACATTAGGAATTCTTGTGTTGGCCAGTAAAATAATTATTTTGTCATTCCTCCATCCTTATGTTTAAGGCTGTAGTTATAGATTTGTGCATTAATCACCATGAAAGCTTAGAGCTGAAAACGAAGAGAACTAAAGGAGGAATTCAGCTTAAAATTTCTAAAAAGTGGGCTATTGCTGTCCTTCCAGATTTGGTTGCGAAAATAGAAACTTGCTTTGGGATTAAAAATGTTAAAAACTTGCTTTGGGATTTGTGCTTATTTTACACTCACAGACCAGACTATGGTAGGGAACTGTACAATGAGAGGAGTGAAATGTTGGGACAACAAAGATCCTGTTTCACCACTTAGTGTAAAAACTGTACGAAAGAGTGGGATTGAGTCCAAATGAAAATCCCAGAGCTGCAGAGAGGAAATCAAATGCCATTCATATGTTAGCATTGTAACCAACATGTTTTCCAGTTTCTTTGAAATTTGCTTATAAACATCAAGTTATATTATTTATTTATGGCATTTAGTTAAAAATGCCAAGATAGATTTTACTGGCACAATTGTTAGGGACTTAAGAACAAGAAAAATAAAAATAAAAATCAGTTAGCATCACTTTCTTTAATAATTTTAAAATCTTCCTAATACCATTTGCTCCTGCATCTTTTATTTCCTGTTCTCACTTTGTGAGAACACAAAACCTTCCTCCTTCCTCTATATGAAAATTTTATTAATGAGAATTAAGGAGAAAAGATTCTGTAAATACTGAAAGCTCAATATTCTTACAAGGTCCTCTTTTTCCCTTCCAATCATTTCTCTTACAACTAATGAAAGCTACTGAGGATTTTATGATTAAAACAGGTTGGTTCCAGTAGCTGTAAATTCTTTGCAAATGCACAAAAAAATTAATATGTTAGATTTAAAGTTGGTGGCCATTATTTTTTATTGTGCCTATGCTACTTTTATCCCATGGTGCCTTGCGGAGTGACTATACTGCTAAATACTATCTGGCATTGCAAAAGGATTTTCCAGGGAAATCAGTTATGTCCCTTGCCTGTACCACCAGTGTACAGTTATGAGGTACTACTGGTTCTTTCTTTCTCACTCCCTTTCTCTTTTGCTTTCTCTCTCTTTCTTTCTGTAGTATTCATATTCTATCATTGGAAGCACATTGTTATCCATTCCATTACTTTCAGAACCATAATTTAGGAAAGGACTAGCAGCAACATGTAAACAAGTGGGGGGGGGGGGGCATGACTTTGATTATATCTAGATTTTTTTAAGGAGCTGTGTCAGATTCATTTGTCTGGTAGGCCATTTTTAAGACACTGTCCTTCCATTTCAGTATTAGACTCTGGTAACCATTGGATGCAATTCCAAAATCTTGCTTAAGCCCCCACACTCAGTCTTGAGTTGGGTACTTTCTTTCTGCCTAAGCATGCAAGTTCTCCAGCATTTTGTATGAAACAGAAAAATGTGTTCTATAGCATCCATTTCTCTGAATGGACTTCTGGGGCACTGACAGCCAAGGATTCTCGAGTTAGATGTTAAATGAAGTTTGGTTTTGATGTAGAAGAAGCTGCAGTTATGAGATGCTATACTCTAAAAAAATAACAGTTTTAAACCTGTAAGCCACAGCACTCTGTTAATGGCAAGTACTGTAAGATATTCCACTCAGGCAAATAAATATTTCTGTTTATTGAAATTGCAAGGCTTTCAATAAATGATCATTGAAAAGTTATTTTTAACCTTGCAAAATTTTGTGACTCCTAAACCTTAAATTAAAACGTCAGTGGCAGCAACTCTAACACAGTTTATTATTGATTACCACAAGAATTTTAGTGCAACTAGATTCAGTAAAAGCAGTCTCAAAAAGTACTTCAGGTTTCTGCATCTAGTGTACTGAAGTGGAAAAGCCTAATTCACTTCCCCTCTGTATGTGATTGCAAATCTGGAAAAATTCTAAAAGTTAATGTGTGCACTGTTGGTAGAAAGTATTATGAGAAAGTATATTTTAAAAATAGGTATTATTTTGGCCAAGATTTATCTCTCTGCTGTGGAAGGTAGATTAAAAAAAAGCTTCAGGTTTTAGGTTTGATCAACAGAATTGCATCAGCCTCAAAACTGTATACATCTGAAATTCTTACAGTCCGCTGGCTGTGGTGCTTATTGTTCCCCTGTGCACATGCCTGGAGGTGTTCATCTGTTACAGATGGTCTCTTTATTCAATTCTGTGTGTGGTATACTTGGTGCAACCACTGTATTCTGTAAGTAGGATTTGCCCTGCTGTGAAGTAGCAGCTTTTCTGTGTTGATTTAACACTGTTCATAAAAGAGGTTAAGCACAAGCAAAACACAATTTAATTTAATTATTTTTAGCACTCATTTCCTACACAAGCTTAGAAAATCACTAGACTTTAATATTAAATATAAACACATGTATTAGTAGTATAGCCTGGTTCTTGTGCAGTAGTGAAACTCACTGTAAACAATGGGTCAAACTTTATCCTTAAGTTTGATTACTGGGGTGTATACATTTGGTAACTGTTTTCCTTTGGGAATTATAAAAATAACGGCACTGCTTAGCAGCTTACAGCAATGAAGCCAGTAAGTTAAAGTTATTCATGTAAAGGTTTATTGGATCATACTTGTTTCCTGCCACCTGGTTTTCTAAATATGTTGGGAAAATGTGCATGGAGAAGGCTGCGGAAGTCCAAGCTGTATTTTATTTTTCTTGAATTTTTCAAAAAGTTTTAC
Organism: Cygnus atratus; assembly: GCF_013377495.2. Classification (NCBI taxonomy): domain Eukaryota; kingdom Metazoa; phylum Chordata; class Aves; order Anseriformes; family Anatidae; genus Cygnus; species Cygnus atratus. The sequence goes on from NC_066396.1 coordinate 70,943,752, forward strand.
TTTTTCAATTAGGCTATTAACATTAGCTAGACTTTGTACATAGAAAGACTAACTAGTTTATGTTTCAACTCTTGTGAGAGACTTTGAATATAATAGAATATATAAATTTAGAACTTTATGCATTTGTGCCAGCACACATTTTTCATTTCTGATATATTGGTTCTCCCTGTTTTGTTTCAAGTACAGCTTAAAAGTTTGATTCATTATTAATATAAAGAAATGGATCTGATTGAAGTAATAAGATTTGAAACGTTGTATGACTGTCACACAAAATTATATTTAAAGAATTAGAAAACAATGGTTAAAACATAATAAAAAATGCATTGAAAACCATGTTTTTCAGTCTCATTTTTCAATCAGGAGTAGCTGCACTGACTGAACACTGTAAGTCTGATTTATTCAGGTATTTAATGTGACTTTTAAGTTATTGACATGCATTTTATGAGATTTAAAAATGTGTTTATGAACCACTGGATTGATTGTTTGGGTCATTTTGATGAGTAACCAAATTAGTAGACCAACATGATTTTTAATGTGTCCAGTCTAATGGAATAGATGTTACCTTTCATATTAGCTAACAATAACAACTGCCATTTGAATATAAATTCATATAAATTACATCATAATATGCAAATCCATTTTGTCATTATGGATGCAGGTCTGTGAAGCCCAACAGTACAGCAAATACTAACATTTTGCTGTTAAGTGTTCAAAAACATAAAATAAATGAGGCATGGCTATTGATTGTCTTTGGCCTATATTATCTGCACAGGAACTATTAAGAAGGCTTTTCTATCTTCCTTTCATGCCTCATTTTCTCATTCTATCTAATGAAGAGCTTCACTTAAACTGTAATGTGCTACTGTCTTGAAAGTACATTTTTATGGCACTAAAAAGCTATAGTTGTACATTACGGTCTTTTTACTGCTGTGTTTATTGCTGTGTTGCATTGTATAGAATAATAAAATTTCGTACTGCAGGAGTTATTTGTTTAATTAATTTTTACTTGTGAAATATATTTTGGCCTCTATAAAGGCAACCTGCAATCCTGACTTCAAAAAGCAGATGGTCAGCTGTAGCTCTGGACTTCAACTTGTAAAATTGAGGACTGTCCATCAGTATGTAGAATTGTGGAACATTCTGCATTTCTCTTTCTTTGTAGGTGTTAATAAAGTTCCAATACATAGCTGGGTACACTACCAGTGAAAATGCTCCTCCTTCATTAGTGATCCTTGATTTAGCTTCTACTTTCCTGAAATGCAGGTATTCTGCTAGATTAAAACTGCAAGTCTTGTAGCAAGGCATAGAGAGAAAAAAAATAATTTAATTCAAAAATCACATTGAGAATGAATCTGAAAATGAGTTAGCATGCACTGAAATGTTTGGTCAAAACTTGCACGATATGAAATGATTTAACATTCTGACTGTAGGAGGTGATAACACTTAACCTTTGCAGACTATTTTGAGGTAGTCTACAGATTAAGAACTCTTGCTGGGGGTTCTGTAATCTATTAGTGCTCACTATGTATTTATCTAAAATGTCCTTCAGTGCTGGATTCTGTAATTTGTTACTGGTAACTAGCAGGTTTTTGCTAGAACTTGCAGAATACAAATACTTAAGGAAGGTCTCAAGCTTTTGATCCAGCATAGGACCTTCATCTAGAAGAAAATTCCATAAAGTAATCAGAAATGAGTGATGAGAGATATTCAAAATTGCAAATGAAATCTTTCCTCTATTTTTTTCCTCTTGAGGGAACAGATTTGGCATTATTAGGTAGGTCAGTAGGTCTTCTGTGTAAGATAATAATAAGCAATCAAAAAATCTGTGTTGTTTGGTTGGTTACACTCAGCAAAGTTTGAATACTTGCAATTTTCTGGCACTTACTTGTGGGCATTATAAAAACACCTTCTCTATGCCACTCTAAGAGGATCTGTAACAAAATGTCAGTACCTCCGGGCCTTATATAGGGCATGGAATGGACTGAGAGCAGCTCTGAGCAGAAGGACTTGGGCGTGCTGGTTGACAAGAAGCTCAACATGAGCTGGCAATGTGCACTTGCAGCCCAGAAAGCCAACCATATCCTGGGCTGCATCAAAAGAAGCATGGCCAGGAGGACAAGAGAGGTGATTCTCCCCCTCACTGTTGCTCTTGTGAGACCCCACCTGGAGCACTGCATTCAGTTCTGGGGGCCCCAGCACAAGAAGGACGTGGAAGTATAAGAATGAGTCCAGAGAAGGGCCATGAGGATGATCAAGGGACTGGAGCACCCCTCCTACGAAGGCAGGCTGAGAAAATTGGTGTTGTTCAGCCTGGAGAAGAGAAGGCTCCAGGGAGACCTTACAGTGGCCTTCCAGTACCTAAAGGCGGCATACAGGAAAGCTGGGGAGGGACTCTTTGTCAGGGAGTGTGGTGATAGGGCAAGGAGTAATGGCATTAAACCAAAAGAGGGGAGATTTAAATTAGATATAAGGAGAAAATTCTTTACTCTGAGGGCGGTGAGGCACTGGAACAGGTTGCCCAGAGAAGCTGTGGATGCCCTATCTCTGGAGGTGTTCAAGGTCAGGTTGGATGAAGCTTTGAGCAACCCGATCTAGTGGGAGGTGTAGGATTTCTCTGTAGACTTTTGTTACTAAGAAATGTGAAGAGGGGGTTATGAAAGAGTCCAAGATCCTAAGACTTTGTTATAGCTAGGTCATTCCTGACAGATTTGTGTCTAAGAGGCTAAATTTATTTGAGGTTGAAGTCCTCTATATCGCAGACAGCATCTGTATTTATCTGCCAAATAATTAGTTTCTGCAAGTTGTATCAACATTTCTTGCCTGGTTTGCAGTGGAACTTGAGAGCAGTTAATCATTATGCTTCTAGTGTGAAGTTATGTACTACCTCCGTTGTCTCAACTGCTGACCAATCCAATGTACTTATCACAGTCTTTATTTGTAGATCACATTTCCTAACCTTTCATGATTCTTGTTTCTCTCTTAAATTATCCATAGCTTGTGTATATTTTTCTTGAGAATTTAGCATTTCTTAGATAAGATCAGCTTTCAGTGTATAATAATGTGTAACAAAAATATTGTAAATGTAAATATTCACAATTATGTAAAATGAGTAACAATATTTAAAATACAATGTAAATATATCAAAAATGTAATATACAGAAGTATTTCTAACTCTGGTTATTAGAGAAAATTTAGGCACATGAAGAACAGAGTGGAACTGACCTGGAAATGGAATCTTTTAAAATATTAATGTAAGACCTATACTAAATATATAATCTGTCTGAAGTTGTCACCAAGCTGAATGTCAAGTTGGAGCTTGCTGAGGAGATGTTGCCCCATCACCCAGATCATTAATGAAGTTGCTAAACAGAACTGGACCCGATATTGACCACTGGGGTACATTACTGGTTACTGGCTTCCAACTAGATTTAGTTACACTGACCACTATCCTCTGTTCAGTCAGTTTTCAGTTCAGTGTCTGCTGATCTAGCCCATACATCAACAACTTGCCTATGAGGTTCATATGGGAGACAGTGTGAGGCCCTACTGGAGTCTAGGTAGACAATAGCTCTCCCCTCATCTATCAGATTAATCATTTTGTTGCAGATGTTTCTCTCCTTAGAGAATCCACGCTGACTCCCCATGATGATTTTCTTGTTTTTCAAATGCCTGGAAATTGTTTTCATGATTAGGTACTCCATCACTTTGCCAGGAGTCCAGGTGAGGTTGACCAGCCTGTAGTTGCTTGTGTCCTCCTTCTTTCCCTTTGTGAAGATAGGAGTGGCATTTGCTTTGCCAGTCTTTAGGCAGTTCTTCAAATTGCCATGATTTATCAGAGAGTATCAAAAGTGGCCCTGCAATAACATCTTCCATCTCCCTCAGCACTTGTGTGTGCATCCCATCAGGGCCCATGGACCTATGTATGTAAAATAATTAGGAATCTGAGACTACAACTCTATCTGAAACCATCTTTAGTTTTTTTTTAGTTAAATATGATAAATTTATCATATTTCTCTGTACATTAAATGTAGGCACAACTGCTACACTGACTGCAGCGACTACTAAAAGATAAGGACTATGCTCAGAAAATCATTGTTGCGCAGCTTAAGCCAGTTGAAATTCAAAGATATCCCTGAGGAAGAGGTTTTGCAAAAATTCTCTGGTATCTTTCAGACTTGTCACTGTGAGAAATATCAGAGAAGCAAACATGAAAAATATGAACCGTAAATGCAAAGTAAACTTACTTTGATCAGTGAACGATTTGGCAGTATGAGTTGTGAATGCAAAAGAAATTTCTCTCTCCTCTTCCATCTACATTGTTCCTCTGCACACAAAAGTACCTACTCGTGAGTGCCTGCAGTAAGCACCTCACACTTCACTGAGTCAGAGATACAGGTGGCATTTGTGCTTTGCCTTTGCATTTTCCCAAGTAAAGGTGCAGAAACTGTCTCTCAGTATACAGATAATGCACTTGTTTAGTAAATGAGCAGTGTAGATGGGAGGTAGCCCCATCACGGGCATTAATGCTAAAGTCTGAAAAGGGCTGAGGTAAGTCCTGATTTAACATTTTATTAAATCATTTATAAAGACAGACAACATGTAAAATACAAGTGTAATTTCTTCTCTAACACTGATCAAACTAGAAAGTGCAGATTTAACATGGTTGCAGCATTATTGGCATCACTAAGAAGAATTCTAGGTGTACTGTTTTCCTTCCCACCAGTCTCCCCAGCCCAGTGCCAATAATGGTAAAAGCTTATAGGTGAGATCGAATAGAAATTTCATTTAACATGCAAGCTCTATAACGTAGCTTCTTTTATTAGACCTCGTACTTAATGCAATACTTCAGTTGCAGATTCAGGCTGCATCTGTCTGTTTGGCACACCTATGCCTCATTGAGTGCCTGCTGCTATTTCTCAGGTTTGTCATTTTTTTATTTACACTGGAGCTCATTTGTTTCATCCAAAAGGTCTTTTCAAAATGCCTGTAGTACACAAAAATACACTTTATCAACAGATAGTATGTTGCCATGCAGATGTGAGTTTCAAGAAGCATTCTTATGGCATAAGAATGTTATCCGTTACAGTGATAAGGCTTCAAGGAGAAACAATTTTAATTAAAAAAAAAAAAAAAAAAAACATTTTTGTTAAATACATACAGCTGTCTAAAATCCAGTAGCACATGTCACTTTCAAACACTATTAATACACTTTCAGGAACAGAAACCCTTACATCTGAAGCACTAATCCCATTGACCATATTCTTGAAGTTTGTTTCTAACAATATCATTGCCATATCTTATAGCAACTGACTTTTTAGAATAGGAAATTTCAGATAAGGAGTGTTTCTGAATTGAGGAATAATAAAAATATGGTCACTAGTAATAAGTAAAACCTGATTTCTGCTGATAGGAAATCCTAAATCCTGTGTTGTTGTTTGTTTGTTTGTTTGTTGACTGTTTTCAAACTGGAGTTTGTAACTTTCATATATATTCAAAAAGATCATGTTTTATGACACCCAACACCTATATGCCACCTGATTCTTCTATTAAAAATTCAGTGGATGCCTACATGCAGTCAGTTTAAGAAAATAATCAGTTTCCAAGCCCACTGCCCTTAGGATCCATCCGTTGTCTTGAACAAGCCATAACTTGGTTCTGCATTTCAGTTGCAGCTAGAGACAGCCTCTTGTCCTTTCAGCTGAAATATGTACGTGTGCATAGCATCCTGTAAGAAAGTGTACCACCTACATTTAATGTAATCAAACTGATTGTGTTAGGTAGAAGTGTGCTCCATATATATTGACAAATCAATTAAGACATTTATTTTCAGCTACTGGTAAGACTCCAGGGATGTCAGGCAACAAATCTGTTAACTGGTTAACAGCTTCATAGTAGATCTCCTGATGATAGCTCCTCTTTCTGCAGGTACCGTCTCATTTTCTCTGTGGCACACAATTAAAATCAAGCCTCCACATTCTTTGATTACACTGAGAAGCTAAGTTTGTCTATAAATAGTCCCTTAGAAATGAATAGGTGCTGTTCAGTGAGTAAGATAGCAGATTAGCTCTAAACATTTCTGGTTGTAATAGGATGTATATGTATCACAGCATAAAAAATAAAATCCTCAAAATTTCAAATTCTGGTTTTTGATTCCTCAGCTGTCTTGCCGTGTTGCTCAATTGTAAGACATTGCTGACTTCTCAACTGGGAAGGCTCCTAAATTACTTAGCAAAAATGTGATTTTTCACCATAAGAATTTCTTTATTTGCTCAGACCTCAACAGTAATCTCAACAGTACTCTGTTCCCAGCATTGCTAAGAGAAAGTTAGGATACATGTATGCAGTGAGCAGTGTCTTGGTAAACCCTCCTAGCTTCCAGGACTGACAATTTAAAGACCTGAGCTGAATGTCATTAGTATGTTTAATTAATGTTGATTCTATAGCCATTTGCACAGTCAAATGATGTCTGTGTTTGGTTATTTGATCCTTGTTCATAAGCAACTATCCTGGTCCTTAACCAGTCAAGACTTTACATCTTTATGTAAGTCTGAAGTATCATTTGCTACTGGGGATCTGTGCTGCTATGTTTTATCTTTTAAACAAACAAAAAAGTTCTTGTAGTGGTAGTTTATACCTTCAGTCACTTAACATACCGAAAACCCTATTCTGTATCATGAATAAAATCAGAGCTATACTGCTACACATCTTTCTGAAATGATTGTGTACAGATGTTTTTTTTAAGTAATTGCAGTCTATGCTACTGTCTTTTCACTCTTCTGCCTTTTTTGGCTCTGAGTTCTTTTTCACTTTTATTTAATTACTTTCTGATCATACCGTGGCTCTTCTCTAAATCTGCTAAATTCCAGTCACATATTACAAAAAAGATTTGGATCCTTTTCTATTTGGAAGACTTGTGGTAAGTCTGTTTAAGAACAAATGAATATTAATTGGCCTCAGACACATGTAAACTGGAAAGTAGATATCTAACGAGAAAAGCATGGTTCTGGAGCAGTGTTTCCATTAGTCCCATTTGCCTGGAGACATCTGAGTTAATATTTAGATAGACGACTGTGTAACATGATTGCCCAGACATGAGGACTGGAGAAGGTTCTTTCCAGTATCGTCTGTTAGTCCACTAGGAAAATATGATGCCAGATAGTTTGTGTCTTTGAATAGGTGCTTACTGTGAAAGAGGACACAGGTCTTCTTGACCTTGAGACAGGTTTCTATGATGTCTTTTCTTTTCTTTTTTTTTTTTTTCTTAAAGTGCTTCCTTTTTTTTTTTCTTTTGCTATACTCTGTTTCCAGGATATAGTTGCATTAGCCCTTTCGGCGTAGATACTCTCCCAAGATCAGGGAATGCAGAAGGACAAGTTGACCTACTGTCTTGACTAGATTATCCTCAGTAAAGAACTATAACTCAGTGTCTCTGTTTCTTTCCCTTTTCCAGTAATGCAATAATTTATGATTGATCCTACTCCAATGTCAACAAATGTGGAATGAAGCCAGAACTCTTTTTATTTCTTGTCCCTGATTTTTAAGAATGAAAGAATGGAGGATGATAAGTAGATGTTTGAGCAGTATTGTTCAGTCCCAAGTTGTGCATTTTCCTTATACACTTTTACTGCTTTTTCTCCTGTTTTGTTGTGTAAGAATATATACAAGCCCCTGTTTGGTCCTCTCAAATCAGTGGAACTTCTTTCAGAATAAAGCTAAGTAATGCTGGCAGAAGCAGGTTATGTTTTCAAATACCAGTCTGAGAATAATTTTTAATTATCCAATTATAACAACTAAAAGGAAATGTAAATTGGAAGAAAGAATTCAGGCAAAAGGAAGCAACTAGACAAAGGTGTTAAATCTTATGTTTTGCAGATCAAGTTCTGAAGTTTATTTTAGTAGTCCTGTATGAATAGTCCAGAAGTTCAAATGATTAATCCTTTGAGATGCATAAATATTTTAGGAAGAAGTATCAAAGATATTGTCTGCCTAATTCCCAAATCCTAAAAGACAAGTAGAAGAGTTATAATGCATCCAGGCTGCATTCATTTTGGTTTTGACTCTGGGGTTGTGAATTTCATTTTCTCACTTCTTCCAAATTAAAAAAAAAAAATGTTTATGTATTTATTTTACTCTTGTTTATTTATTTATTTTAATAAATAAATAAATAAACTATTGCTATTAGCTGAAAATTCCTGATGACTTTCAGAATTAACATGCATTCAGACAATAAGTTTTCACATAAGGCTATCATTGTTTAGTTATGCTGGAAGACAGAAAGTAGACAAAGATTTAAGAAGCTGTCAATTTATTTTCCCATCAGACAATGCTATTTCATGTTTTCACATTTACAGAGATTTATGCTGAAAAAGTAGAATAGCTCAGAAAATAGGTTGCATATCTCACAAGACAGTGTTTCCATTGAGGAATTTGGTCACTTTTTAGACTTAATCCTAAACTTACAAAGAAAATTTGAAATGTCCTAAATAACAGTAAAGAACATAACAGCAAAGTCCCAGGTGGTTCTCAGTAGTTAATACAAACAGTAACAAAATGGCATAGCATGAAAGGATTTCCTTCCTTCTCTGTTCTTTTCTTTCAGCTCCTCTCAAGTTATATATGAGTTTTATTGCCTTAAACTCAAAGAGCTGTGGTGGCTTTACCCTGCTGGGCTGCTGAACTCCACCACAACCACTCACTCCCCCTCCTCAAAGAAAAAAAGGGTATAAATGTAGGTAATTACTATTTGCCTCCTGAGGTCACCTTGACTGTCTTTTCATCTTCATTATTGCTGAATTTACTCTATATTCCTTGGCTTTTGTCAATATTCTACAAAATATTTCACAAGTTAAGTGTGTGTTCTTACAGTCCTTCTCAACAACATGTTACGTGTATATAATGCTGGCTAATATTACAGTACCAGTAACTATCACTCATCACACAACATAACTCATCATAATACACTACAAGGAACATTATTTAAAACGGTGAATTCTGGAAACAGAATAATGAGGAAATTGCCTAGTATCCCATATTTATACCAGTAATAGAACATTCTCCAAAACTAGTCATGAAACACAAGAATTGTTCTCTTAGCATTGATACCTTCTAAGTAGATATTATTGAAAATAGATATTCTTACAACATCAAAGTATCCATTGACCTAGTAAATATCAGTCATTATAATAAGGACGAAGTGGCTATTTTGCTGGCTTTAAAAATAGTTTGGCAGGAAAAGCCATTCTGTTACATAAATTTGGACTGTGGCAAATTTTAACTGAATTGTTCTGTCCAGATATAGAAACAATCATATCTAAAAATGGATGGGTATCCAAAACATTTCATATCATGAATAGCAAGATTGTGACTGAGGTATCTCTCCTCCTTCATGTTTAAATTTATATTACATTAGAGACAGCAGTGAGGTAAGAGAATAGCATATAAGACTATTTATTCTTAAGGAAGAATTCAAAGTATATAAATACAGGACTGACTTGCCCTAATAAATTAGTGTAAACTGAATGAAGTTACTTAAATGCTCACTCTCAAATTACTTTTTTTAACAAAATGTATCATGGGAGCATACTTTTCAACAGGGAGCGTGTTTTTCAATACTCAGCTCAACAAATCAGTGAGCGATGTGGTCTGAATTCAAGTGCTGACCCTGCACGCAAGTGATGTTGGTCTAGACCTCCTCAGGTCACTTCCAACCAGTTATTCCGTCACTGAATTATTCTTCACAGAAAAAATTTAAAAGGCCTGATACCACAGGTCCAGTTCCGAATCTGTCACAATCCTTTGGCTTTAAAAAGCTGTAGGACAGCTGAGTGTAAGGAGCAAAGAGTCCTCTGATAAAAGCAGTTGTCTTGACTGAGGTCTTAAGGACAGAGAGGCGAGAGCTAGATTTAGGATTACTTGTAGAAAGAAACTTCAGAATATTATAGGTGAGTTATGTGATACTTAAGACCCTCAGACTAATTTTTTTTCAGCAAATCTACAGTTTGAGAGTACACAGGTACCTAAGAGTGCACATGGAGCAAAATGTAGCAATACTTACGTTATTTTTATTAACTTTACTCCATTTTTATACGGTTTATACTCTCAGTTTACATGATTTTCCTGGGATTATACAAAAAGGCTTCTGAAAAAAAAAAAAAAAAAAAAAAAACCTTCCTCCTTAACTTCTCTGACATCTCTAAATTCTAAATCTTAACTAATCTAAGCCTGTCCCTTTAATGTGATGAGTGAATCTCATGATTCCAGGAAGAAAAAAAAATATAAGCTCAGACCTTCTTAAATGTCTTGTCAGTTAGATATATTACCTTTTGGTGACCCATTCTAATTTTGTACATCACAGTGTTTCTGTGTAACACCGAAGGGTTGAGATCGTTTCAAGAGGGGAAGCCAAAACACTGTTATCTTATTTTAAAAATATGTATCTTGGTAATAAATCATTATTTCTGAGACCAAACCCTGGCCTAGGTGGAAAATATGGATGCTTATTTTAATTTCCTAAACTAAATATCTGAAGCATTATTTTAGCTCTTCTTATCTACTTGAAGAATGATACTATATCTGGTTGTGTAACAAGAAGGAAGAGGATTTTTAATGAAGAATCACTAAATGGTAGAATTTAGCTCTCCAATGTTGTCTGCTTCCTTTTAACTAAATATAAAGGGCAAGTTTTTAATTTTTGTTTTATTAATGCATAACTGTTACAGTGGTTTTTAAGTTCTTCCCCAGATAATACAAGCCTGCAAAAATAGCAAGTAGGCTTTGGCAAATAACTGAGGCATCCAAGACTCCATCTACTCATACAATCTATATGACTGCATGTCAGGGTTTACCTCCTGCTGCCTGCGACTACAAGAGCTCTAAAGCTTCCATTATTCACTGAATGTCATAAGTAAAGGGAAACTTAGGAGACATGTTGTGTAACGGACTACACAGCAGTGTTTTGGTTTTTTGTCGTCGTTTTTTTGTGAACGCTTAATGGCAGTTTTTGATTTGCTGTATACTTAATTTTGAAACGCAAATATAATGAAAGGAGAACATGATCTGCTGAAAGGTTTCTGACCCTGTTAATCAAATTATTTTATCCAAAGACTTGAAAGCCGCTGTTTATTTTATTATTTTATTTTATTTTATTTTATTTGTATTTTATTTTATTTTATTTTTATTTTATTTTATTTTACTTTATTTTATTTTATTTGTTCAGTTGTTATTGTTTTATTTTTAATTTTTTGTTGCTGTTGGTTTACTCAGGTTGGTATGAAGATAACAGTCTGGAGCAGGGAAGTGGTGGAATACTACCACCAAAAGTGCGAGCAATGAGCAGTTTCAACCTGGTAAGTTTCTGTTAATTTTTTCACTTGTGATCATTCTTCCATAAGGGATCTTACTCATGTTTGCTGTAACATCTCAGCTGGTGTTGGTTGTTATTCTTGTTGTCTGTGTTGAACTCCATAAACTTTCCCTTCTGTGTTAACAAATCATTAGTACTCAATATGTCATGACTTGTTTGTCATGTTCCCAAACATTTTCAGTCCTCAGCCACAGAAATTATTTTCTAATAATTCAAATATGTTCACAATAATCCCAAATTTTGGCCTCTTGTGTCAGGACTAGATGCTGAAATGTTGAAAATGTTGTAAGCTGAAGGGTCTGCTTTTAAAATGTTATTGTTTGTTTTTTTCTGGTTTTCAGGGTTTTTGTTTTGTTTTGTTTTGTTTTTTGTTTAATCACGAAAATCATACACTTGAATTTTAAAAATACTGTTCTAGGATTTCAAAATATGCTTTTAAAACATTTACTTATCCTACTCTCATGCTGAAGAATGTTTGATTCAGGTGAGTTGCCATTTTATGAAAGAGCAGTCTGTGCTATTTCTTGCAGGAGGAAAAGTAGTTAGAAGCATTTATGGAGAATAGTCTCCAAGCTCTCTCAGAAAGTATAACTAGCCCTAGTAGTGTTTATAAACTAGCATATCAGTGACAAGCACAACCTTCAGCTAATAAAGTACAGTGCTGAGAAGTTGTAAGGTAGTTTTATAAATTCAAAAGTAATTCAGATGAGCTGCAGCATTTAATAGTGCAACGATTTCAAATTTATAACCTGAAAATATGAAAACAATGTCACTGGAACCTGACCAAACATAAGGCCATAATCTGTATGGCCTAAGAATTGATTTACAAAGATATTAAATTTGTCAACAAAGAAATATGTAATAAGGAGTTGTACACTTCTGTCAAGGTGGGTCTTATCTGATCCCCATTTTCATGTATATGTGTATGCATACTCAATTATATATCTGTATTTATAGAGCTTCTATTGATAAATGGACTATCTATATCTTTTGTTTAAAAGAAATGCTTTTTTTTTTTTTTTGAATTTGACTATTGTATCAGTAGTGACAATTCATCAACAATGCTTCACCACTGTACTGGGTTTGCAAATGTACCAAATAATAATGAAGGTGTAAGAAAACCCCTCCAAAAATTAAGTTCATTGACTCTACCTTGTGCTCACTGGTAGGAGGTAGAGTCATCAGAATGTTAATAGTAGGGAAACACAAGAAATATGGCTGTATCACTCAGGAAGGAGATTTCTTTTCTTATAATAGGAACTTAATTGAACTGTTTGATCTGTCCAAGCTAAATAGTGAGTCCACTAATATTGTAATAACTATGCTGACTCAATCCCCCTCTTGTCCTTATAAAACCAGTTGCTGTCACTTCTCTTTATGAACCACTATGAATCGTTTCTTGCTGGGTCCCTAAAATCCCACTTGCACTGCATACAGGTATTTACATATTGTCTCCTTAGAGATTTGCAAGGAAGATGACAATTCTGGGAATTAGCATGTATTCAGTTCTTGTGCATAAATGGAGATGGTCTTGTTGGGGCATTTTTATTGTACCCCTTGAGATGAATTAAACACACATCTGTGCTTAAATACAAAGAGGACTAATGAACAATGCATTGTACAGAGTCCTATGAGGAGTCTGCAGAGATATGTCATGCCCTGGACCCTTACACATGCTTGCCCCATCATCAGTCCCGTAAGCGTTGGCACAGGGCACCTCAGCCCCCTCCTGGGTTCATCCCCAGCCCCACTGCCCAGGGGTGGTCCCTGAGCAATCACATTGCACCATTGCTACAACACAAAGTCCCAGCCCTGTCTTATCTCCTCAGCAAGGGAGATCTCACTCCCTGACATGGAGTCCTTCTGTCTCCAGTGTCCCTGCTCCCCCAGTTTAACCCCTTCTGCAACCAAACTTTCTTGCCCTCTGTGCTAGATCATTCCTTGGTCAAAAATTACCATTGCTGAGCAGTTACAGCTTTATTTTCCCCCATGGTCTACTCTGTGGAGAAAAAAAAAAAAGAAAGAAAAGAAAAAAAAGTGCTATTTTTTGGTTGGTTGCATTTCTCTTGCTCTGTTTCTGCAGGTTTAGGAGTGATTTTTGCTCTAGATCTTAGACTTGCCTTGGCACTTAACAGGATTTTCTTGCCTTAACATCAGCGCTTCTTATACATGTTTCAAGTATCATAAAAATAGGGTGGTCTCCCATCACCATGTTTGAATTGTCAGTCAGTCCTCCTCTAAGCTTCTCACTCTCTGGAAAGTAAAATACATCTAGATTATCTATTTGGAGAAGCAGGAAATACTTTTTATTCTGTTAATCAAAAGAGAGAATTTTGCATGGATTGCATTTACTTGCATACCTTATTTTAGGGTACATGAAGAAGGTACCTTTCAGAATTATTTGGAAGACAAACTATTTTCATTTTACATCGTTTTACTCTTCTGAAATCTTTGTGTCTTATGTCATTAGACAAAATAAGTACACTGGTGAATAACAAATCAACAGTAGTTTAGGAGTCTTGGCGTGACTGGCTTTCTGCAAATCAGTCCTTAGATTCCAAAATGCCTTGCAGGACCCTGTCATGGTGCCTGTGATGTGTGCCCTAGCAATGTCACAGATTAGCTTTATGTTGTTAGATCCCCCAGGCCATGCCCAACAGTAGAAGTTGTTGGTTGCAATGATATGTTGTATTTGTGTCTATGCTATGTATCAAATAAAATGAAAGGAGTCTTAATTTTTCAGATAAATCTTCTTTATTTTAGACAATTTACAGTTTTTAAGATTTCAGTAGCAAAGTGGAAATGATATATCACTGGAAGGTTATAACAGAAGTTGAAACAAACAAACAAACAAAAAGTGAGTTGTGCTCACTTGAAAAACAATCAGTGATTCTTATGCACTTGTGACTTCTTTTCCTGTTGACTGTTGTGGGCATTACTGCATATTTGCGAACTGTCACCTCCCCAGTTCACTGAAATTCAGTCACTTACCTTGTCTTTGCTTTTGTGTTCAGTGTTGGGCTCATGTGAACCTTACAGCCTCACTTCAGAGTAGAGTGCAACTGCATGTGGATACAACTCACATGAGTAGAGTGATTTTAAGTGCCCTTTCTTTCATTCCTTATTGGATTACACAGTCTCTCATGAAGGAGGTCATCTACCTCATTCACACCATTTCTTATATGTATAACAGTCATGTCATACAGTTTCTCATCTCTTACTGCTATCAAGCCCACCAAGCTTGTATTTGTACAAGACAAAATATGAGGTGTGAAGAATCATCTTTGGACCAGGGAATTTTGTTGTTGTTATACCCACTGACAGGCATGGTGCCACTGCTCTAGGTCCACAAGTTCAGCATGGGTAAGACCACACCGGGAGTCCATTGTCCAGTTTTGGGATCTCCAGTAAAGAACAGACACTGACATACTGGAGTATGTTCAAGGGAGGCCATGGAGACAGGTAGGGGACTGGAGCACCAAGCACATGAGAGAAACTGAGGAAGAGAAGACTTTGTTTTCTGCAACTACCAGATAGAAGGACAGAGAGAAGGCACAGCTAGACTCTTCTCAGATATGCACAGTAGTAGGGAAAGAGGTGACTGGTGCAAGTTGAATTGTGGAAAATTCTTGCTGACTATAAGGAGTTTTTTGCATGCTTGTCTGCTTGCTTCATTTCTTAAGCATAAGTTGATCAGATACTGGAGCAGTTTGTCCAGAGATACCGTGAGATCTCCATTCTTGGAGATTTAACATCTAAAGACTAAACTGGGCACAATCCTGAGTGTCTTGATCTCTTAGATGTGTTTTGAGAAGTCAGTTGGACTAGCTGACCTAGAGCGGTCCCTCCATTTCTAAGTTATCCTGTGGGTTTGTGATTCTGTAGTTAGCATTGTTCCCAAGAAGTAGGGAAAAGCCAAGAAAGCCTTCTGAGCTATTTTGCTCAATCAGTTTTACTAACCGCTTTAAGCAATTAGTTGTGAAAATGGTGACTAAACCAACATGAAATGTGTCTTTTCCTATTTCTTGTTACAGTAATTAGAATATTAAAATCTTACAGATTTTGGACAATGTACAGATATGGGATAGATTAATGTGCTTCCAGTAGACACCTTAGACATTTGTAATGGCAAACATTTCCTTTAAACATCTGCCCGCCCTTCTTATTGAGAAGAAAAAAAAAAAAAGTATGAATTCCTGGTTGCCAACATGAGCTAGCCAGATCTAATCGAGTAAAGATTTTGAAAATAATCAACTTTTTTTGACTTTCCAATGTGGAGAGTTGGATGAAGATATTATTGTTGCATCTTCAGTGTTGGTGGCACGTAAGAAGACAGAAAGGAATTAGGAGAGATGTGAAATGTTTGGCATTGTACAGTTTTTTGTTTTGTACAGTTGGCATTTCATATAATTTACAAGGCTAGATAATCATTGGTAAAAGATCTGATCTGAATGAACCTGGTTTAGGTGGATTGTTTTTTCATGTTTTTCATGTGACTTTCATGTGACTTTTTTCATGACTTGCCCTAACTACCTTTTACTTCTAACTGGCATAATGTGCAGTTCTTAGATTTTCTATTTCCAGGGCTCATTTTCTAAGTAAGCTAGAGACGTTTAAGCATAGAATAAAGTCATGCTATGGTACTTCTGCAGTTTTTGATGCATATTAAGGGGCTTGTCTAGATATACCCATATCTGGAGATCTTTTCGGGGTGATGGTGCAGGGTTGAATAATATCATTTCCATTTTCTAGAGCAGCGGTCTCCAAACCTTTTTTTATCATGCAGTGCTATCGGTAATTTTATTTTTTTTAGCATGTATACCCAATATCTGTATGCTTATTTATTTACAAATTATACATATGTATTACTGAAGTTATAATATTTTCTTCATGTATTCAGCAGATTGTCTTGTATACCCTGTGGTGTGCATGCACTCACCCACTTCAGAGACCACTGCTCAAGAGGAGATTTGAAAATATAGTCAGAGTAGACAAGTCATATTTACCACTGTTTGGATGCACTACCTATGTGAGTATTGGAGAATACCATATCACTTTTGAAACTTCCAGGATACTTCAGAAAGTTACTGCTTTCAGTGGGAGGTTGCAGCTTCTAATAACATCTGCTGCACTGTATTATACTATCATTCCTTATTTTGTGGAAGGCCAAAGTGCTGTATTAGTTCAATCCATGTACTTTGGTATAAAGTAAGCATGCATACATAATATATTGTTGCTGTTCGTCACTGAGGGTGAGGATCTCTGTAGTTTAGCAAAGATATGAAAAAGGCAAAGCAATACACACTTCTTAAATTCTTTGCTGTTATTTGTTGTTTGATGTCCTTTTACTCCGTAGATAGTCCAGCTGAATTTGCTCAGATAGTTGTTTCTTTGAGGGCAGGATTGCTTAAAACCAGAATGTTAGAACACTCTAATGCTAAATCTGTCATCTGTATTTATTACTGTGGTTTTGTATGGTCTCTTACCAGTGACCAGGTTATGGTGGGTTTTCTTAAGATAGATAAGAAGTGTTATCATTCTACCAAGTATGCAACAAATGTTTCATTTGCCATTTAGGACTGACAAACCCAAGCAATTACTAGGTTTCATTTTATTAAAAGGTAATTGGGAGACACTGAAACTACTGTGGGGAAAGTAACAAAAGTCTTAATAGCTGTCTTTGGTTAAGAGCTTTTTGTCTTCCCTTTGGAATAAGGAGCAAGGAAGGGGAAAAAAAGAAACATGAAAGAAAGGGAAGAGCTTTCACCCTGAGTATGAGAAATGGACTCTGGAAACTCCCAAGGCTAAGTAACACTGAAATGGAGGTCTCAGCTCTATCAACCTAAAAATTGTCAGAAATCATGGATGAGCTAAGGAAAAAAAAAAAAAAAAAAAAAAAAAACATTTGCTATCCACTTGCTAAAACACAACCGTTCTGGTCATTTCTTATTTCAGAACTGTCTCCAAATTCGTACTTAAGAAAAAAATCGTTTACTTCACTAGCTTGAAACTTGCGCTCTTTGTAAGACAGGCTAGTGTTTAAAGTTCATTAACATGATTATGACAGATCAGTATTTAGTAAAGGCATCTGAAACAAATAGGGTAGTATGAGATCACACTAGTGTGTGATCTCAACCAATGTGCAAAAATGCTTTGCAGTACAGGGTTTTCAAACAGGATAAGAGGAGAAACTTCCCAAGTCACTTTAAGAAGAGCAGACAAAAAAGAGGCAGACCATGATATTGTACTTTCTCATGGCTAGTATGTGTGTTTTCTAAAAAAAAAAATATAAAAAGAGAAAAGGAAAGTGCAGGCAGATTTGCCTCCTCTGGAAACTCTGCCAGAGAAGCTGGTAGCTTTCAGCATATAACGAGTAGAAGCTGAACAAGGTTTAGTATAAAGGTAGATACATTTATTTCTCTTGTAATATGCAATTAATATTTCTAATCCCTATTGTCCTTGCTGCTTCAATAGACCCTGCTCAACAGACACGCACAAAAGAGCTTTACATTTTACCTCTACAATGGTTTATGCTCATTACTGATGTTTGTAGTGACAAAAATATTTTACACAGCTTGATTGGCTTTCTGTAAGGAAGGCAGGGTGGAGTGCTAAGTGATCTAAAAGCTAGGTTTCACTACTTAAGGGGAAATATTTGAGTATTCACTTCATTCACTTCCAAGTAGATCTGACCATGTGCTATGGAAAAAAAATATATGTTGGGAAAGAAGTTACAGCACGGACCTAAAAGACAATAACCATTTCTGTAAATTTTTTCTTTTGCCATGATAGGAATCCTAGTAGAGAGCTTAGATTTCCTATGCAGTGTACAGAAAATGCCCTGCATGTTTTTGAAGTTTCTTCTACATTCATACTGTGCACACTAAGCCTCTGCACCTAAAGCTGAAATAATAGTAAAATAAAGACTAGGTAGAAGAAATACACCTAATATGTAGAAGAAATACAACTAATTAAACACTTACTTGTGCTAAAGAACAAAGTAAGGATTCAGTCTTGGGAGACTGGAAACTGTAAGTAGTTCAGCTTTGAGAAGACCAGATACTCTTAGGTAGTACGATTTTACACGCTTGTGATGGTTTTACCCAGCTGGGCATCTAAGCTCCACCACAACCACTCTTCCCACCGCCCCCCCCTTCCCCCCCCACCCCCTCCCACCCCCAAGGGAAAAGGGTTGAAAATACAATGGAAAGGGCTCAAGGGTTGAGATAAGAACAGAGAGAGATCACTCAACAAGTATCATAACAGGCAAAACAGACTCAGCGTAGGGAGATTAATGTAATTTATTACCTATTACTAACAAGCTAGAGCAGTGAGAAATTTAAACCACAAACACCTTCGTCCACCTATCCTCTTCTCCCTCCTGTCCCCAGGTGGTGCAGGGGAACAGTGAATGGGGGCTTCAGTCAGTCTGTAGTACTTCATCTCCGCTGCTCCTTCACGGTCATTCTCTGCCCCTGCTCCATGTGGGTTCCCTCCCACGGGATGCTGTCCTTCCCGAACTGAGCCTGCGGGGGCTGCCCACAGGCAGCAGCTCTTCAAGAACTGCTCCCACATGGCTCCGTACCACGGGGTCCATCCATCCCCCAGGAGCAAACTGCTCCAGCACGGGTCCCCCACGGGCGGCAGCTCCCCCCAGACCCTCTGCTCCTGCATGGGCTCCTCTCCACGGGCTGCAGCTCCGGCCCGGGGCCTGCTCCTGCGGGGGCTCTCCATGGGCCGCAGCCTCCTCCAGGCGACATCCACCTCCTCCACCGGGGGCTCCTCCATGGGCTGCAGCATGGAGATCTGCTCCATGTGGGACCCATGGGCTGCAGGGGGACAGCCTGCTCCACCAGGGGCCTCTCCACAGGCCGCAGGGGAACTTGTGCTGCGTGCCTGGAGCACCTCCTGCCCTCCTGCTGCACTGCCCTTGGAGGCTGCAGGGCTGGCTCTCACTCCTCACTCTCCCAGCTGCTGTTGCGCAGCAGGTTTTTTTGTTTTGGTTTGGTTTTTGTTTGTTTATTTGTTTGTTTTCCTAAAATTTGCTCTCACAGAGGTGCAAACAACATCATTTACTGTCTCGGTTCTGGCCAGCAGTGGGTCCCTTTGGAGCTAGCTGAAACTGGCCCTTAACTATCATGGGACTGGATTCTTCTCACAGAGGCCACCGCTACAGCCCCCTGTTACCAAAACCTTGCCATGTAAACCCAGTAAAACACTCTGGATGTTAAAATGGGAACTGTTGATCAACTAATGAAAATCATAAATTCTGTAAACAGATACTTGAAAATCTGCTTCTACACACTGATCATAATTCTTTGGCAAGCTTGAAGTTGAGCTGGAAATTGAACTCCAAACTTTTGACACTCCTCATTTCTGCTTTTAGTCTGGTTCTTACTATCATCTTTTCCAAAGACAGTTTACAGTAACTTTAAAAGTTAGCCATATAGTTATTTTAGTTTACAGCTCTACTTGTTTGTTGTTTTACTTAAAGGAAACCAAGAAAGACCTAATGGATGTTATTTCTTCTTCATTTGCAAGAGTAGAACAGTAGATTGCTGTCTTAATGTCAGAGGTACAAAGATCAAAGCAATAATTCATCTCTGGTATAGCTTTCCAGACGTCAAACGAATTGTACCAGAGATAAATCTGGCCAATTACTATTTCAAGGAAAAAGAGAATAATTTGATTAAAGAGCTATCCCCCACCTCAAAAGTGATTAATTACTGAAAAAGTACTAATCTTAAAAGCACTCCTTCCAATAGGTCATGGAACATGTAGAAAGTATTACTAATGACCACTTAAGCCCTTACTTTTAGCTACTTCAAAATACCATCTAATTTTTGTCACTTATCTTTTCAGTTTCTGTCTGTATGAATAAGTGCTATTTTTTTTTTCCTGACCTTGATCTTCTGTTGGCATTTGTGAAACACCTATCATGTAATAAGGAATTCATTTGCACTTGTAACAGTAATTTATAGTCATTAGCTTTTTTGCTGTCAATCTGTTTTTAAGCATGCTGATTGGAATGAGAAAGAAAGGATGGTCTGGGGAAACTATCAGTAAACATCATAATTGAAGATAGTATTTTATTTATTTTTGTGGTGTGAACATCTACTCTAAGTTTCATTACTAACATTTCAACTATAATATTAAGTATTCCTAGAAGAAATGGCAACACTTCATCTTAAAATATAACCAGTCTTTTTCCTAACATACAAAAAAAGCCATATGGCATTACTCCAGCAAGCAGTACCATCAAGGCTTCTTCTTGTCTGTTTATTCCACACTTCTATACTGATAAAATAGAAATAGTGAAGCTAGCTGCCTTTCCACAGGTATGGACAATGTTTCATAAATAGCATTTGCATAGAGAAGGATCCTGTCTTGGAAAGTGCTGTGCTGAGACATTTTTTCATTTATACTTTGGCTCCTTGTGTTATTCTGACTGAAAAGGTTCTGATACCATAAAGGCTTTTCTCAGGACCAAATGCTGCCAAGGTTCTTTTGATTCGTGGAAGAACTCTATAACTCAAAGCAAATAAGTTATAAAGTAGGTATGTGGTTTATTTTGGCGCCGGGTGCATGCGGGATAGCTCCCAAAGGCATGCGCAACTTAACGCGGCAACTTGCTTTGGTTATATGCAGTAAAAAGTTACATATGCATGAAGTTTCCTAATACGCCTATACGTATTCATAACATATCTCTGCTCTGTATTAAAATTAGCTCCAAGAAGTCATTTCCATAAACTCCTCCCATCTGTGCCTGCGCAGTGCCTTCTGGTGGTGGTCATCGGGGGGTCGTGGGGATGAAGTCCGATAACTCCTCTTCATCACCACTAGCTGACCCCCTGCCTTTGTACAGACTCAGCTGCTCCTTGGCTCTTGTCCAAACCACAAGGTCGGTCTCAGGTGGTTTTTGAGACAGGTTCCCCATTTTTGTCAGGAAACATCTTCTGTGAGGGGCAGTAATAAGCAAAGACACTCAGTAATATCTATTTTAAAGTGATTAAGCAAGCCCCCATTCTTTCACTCCTGGCTTTAATAATTATGATTGTTTTATTTAGAAATCATTAATACAATTAAGCAAGCCCCCATTCTACTATCCATGGCTTCACTTTTGCATAATCTAGAATTGTGTCCTAGCATCCATTGTGATGGAAGGTAAATATGATGCAACAGGTGTAAAGGTTACCCATAATATCGTGTCTACTTTCCTTAGCTGAAAAGAGCAGATAAATCTACTTGACTGTTACAGCACTAATTAAATGAGGGTATGTCTTCAAAATCAGTTTCACATTTATTCAGGCCTAGAATCTGATACTTCTGTTCAAGTTTAACAGCTCTTTTTATTCACAAATGAGTAAACTGAATGGTATTTGAGCTCACTCTGGAGTTTAAGGTGCATGTCCTATTCACAACTGCATGTTTATTCTGTATAGTAGCTACAAGTCCTTCTATTAGCACACTATGCTTACATATAGCTAATATTAGTTATCAGTTTAAGTATCTTCAGAGAAGATAATCCAATTCAGGCAAGCCACTCTGATCCTAAATTTTAATGTACATTTCTGGACTTTTTTTCGTGATTTAGAACTAGAATTGAAGATTCCTCAGATTTTCAGATTCTACTTTATTTCTGTTTTATTTCTTCATATCAGTTTTCTCTAGCTATTTTTGAATCATCTCTTTGGCAGAGAAAGTGTTATAAAATCAGTGGGGGACAGGTTGCTCTCTGATCTGTTAATTTAGTAAAGGGGTAAAAAGGTGTTTTTTAGATGCTTTGCAAACAGTAGGGGTGGGTGGGTGGAGGAGTCATGAAAGACAGGCAGAGCAGAGGAGCTCAGAAAGTAGGTCAATAGTGTAGCAGGAAGAAGTAAAACAGAATAAAACTGAAATGAGAATAAAGACTAGATTGGTAAAAATGATACAAAGATGGTGAGAAAGGAAAAGACAAAAGTCTGAAGTTAGATAGCATGTAGTATACCTTCAGTGTCTGGTTACTCCTGCATAATAACGCACATGTTCTATATCAGTCCTATCATAAAATCTTGAATCTAAACACCTTACGAACAAGCAAATGAAAAAATATGTTTCAAGTGTTTGGCAGCATTTATCTATTCCCTTAAAATATAGGTCCAAAATCATAATGTCCACTGCCCAACCTGTGCTGAAGCCATAAGTTACCAAAAAAGGCATGTCAGCATTGCTTTCCTCTGACGTCATAAATGTGTGATTCTCTTCCCACCACAAAAGATCTGTAGTTTGGGGACATCATGAAAATGTTTTAAGTATAACCCATATCAATTCTTGGCTTCTTTGTTCAACTGGTTCCCCTTTTTGAAGGGAGATTTTGTGATCATGATGTGATAGGACAATAGCTGGATCTCCTGGGACTTCCATAACTTCCACAGACCAGTTATTTAGAGGAGGTAATCTCAAGCATTAGCAGTCCAGAAACACAGAGGTCACAATCTTTGTGCTAAAAGCCCTCTGAGAATTGCAATTCATGCAATGTTCTTTGTCTCCTTCATCATTCTTTCAATTTCATCTGTACAAATAAATATTCAGTAAATATTCTAGATATATTCTAGATAATAGATATATTAATAGATATAGATAATAGATATATTAATAGATATCTAGATATATACTAGAATATATCTAAATATTCTAAATAAGTAGTCAGTAAATATTCTGAGCCTTTTGTGTTTATCTATTCCTCCAAAAAGGCCTTAATTAAAGCTCTATGGAGACAAATCTGATTCAGGTAAACTCTTACTCCACTTTTAAGAATTTCTCCATAATCTGCAGGATTAGAATTATAGAATCATAGAATGGTTTGGGTTGGAAGGGGCCTTAAAGATCACCTAACTCCAGTCATGGGCAGGGATGTCGCCCACTAGATCAGGTTGGCCAAGATGCCATCCAGCCTGGCCTTGAACACCTCCAGGGATGGGGCATCCACAGCTTCCCTTGGCAACCTGTTTCAGTGCCTCACTAGCCTTACAGTGAAGAATTTCCTCCTAAAGTCTAATCTAAATCTATCCTCTTTTAGTTTAAGACCACCCCCCCTTGTCCTATCATTATCCACCCGAGTAAAGAGTCCTTCTCCATCCTTTTTATAAGATCTCTTTAGGTACTGAAAGGCCACAATGAGATCTCCCTGAAGCCTTCTCTTCTCCAAACTGAACATAGAATCACAGAATCATCCCCAGCTCTCTCAGCCTTTCTTCATAGGAGATGTGCTCCAGCCCTCTGAGCATCTTTGCAGCCCTCCTCTAGACTCGCTCTAACAGGTCCACATCTTTTACAGCTTACGTTTAAAACTTATTTCGATTGTGTACTTCAACATTTTATAGAATTGCACCCAGTCTTCACCTGGTTTGGAGAAGTTATAACCGTTTAATTATGTTCAGATGAGCCATGTGATGTCTGAAGAACAGAAAGTCCCATTAAGGAAACTGAGTGTCTGAAGTTTAACTACTCTATCCTCTTTTTCTAGTGCAGATTTTCTAAGTGGGAAAGTTTCTATTATGTGAAATTGCAAAACCTTTTTACTGTCTATTCTGGTATCTTTATTGCCAAGAGTGTGCTTCATAATAAAATAGTAGCAGCTTGAGGTAAGATTCACCTTGCCAAGTAACTATTAAATACAGGGGAAAGAAGCATGCTTGACCTATGAAGCAGTAGCTTCCACAATCTCATTTCTGGATTTAATGTCCAGGGTGTATATGCACCTATTCTGTAACATCCAGTTTATTATTGATTATGTTTTATTTTACACCTACTGGTAAACATACAAGCCAAATTGCTGTATGCTTCAATGACTTTTGAATACTAATACCAAAAAAAAAGAAAGAGATTTTAGGAAATTCTGAGACAGTACAAGTCATCTGAATATATATAGAAAAAAAAAAAGAAAAAAAAAAAAAAGTCCTGAGAGCTTTATATTGAAAAGCATTTTTAAGTTTAAGACCTCGGACATATGCTGCATTGTCTATGAGCCAAATTTAAGAGTGATTTACTGTACTTTCAGAGTAGTAGGCTTATCAGTTCATAAATTTATGCTACAACAACTTTCCCAACAGATTGCTCCCTACCTAGAGGAAATCCTGAAAAACACTGCTCAAAATCAGTAATTATGGTCCTCTTTGTAATTGGCCATGTAAAATAATCTTGTTGAAATATGCTTTGTTGTACTCTGCCTAGATAGTTAATTCTTTTCAAAGAGAATGCTTAGCTGAGTTATGTTATTAATCAAAATCTATGCCTCCAGCAACCATTTCTACAAGAAAATAAAATAAAATGTAGAAATTGTACAAAGCAAAATGAAGCTGTAATATGAAAACTGCATAATCTTGAGCCTTTTGATTCTACCTGACAGAAAAAGAAAAAAAAAAAAAGTTTTATTGCCAGCACTAATGTATAAATTAGCTCTCTGGATTACAAGATGGTAATATTGAAGGCAATTGCTAACGACAGTGAGGATTTAAGTTTGCATTTTGTAATTTAATGTCCTTAATTTATCAGTAGGTTGAGATTATTATTCAATAGTCCTATACATTTAAACATTTCAATTAAAGTAACTTTTTAGTTTTCTGCCACATGAGTTGGTACTAGAGCTGATTTCTTCTTTTTGGAAGAGACACAAAGCACTTCTCAATTTGTAATGTACTTGCAGACAGGAAAGAATTATTTTTCCATCTTGCTGATAAACAAGTCCATCTTGCTGTTTCTGCCCAAGTATTACCTTCACAAGTTGAAGTTTTCTGGCAACACTGCATGAAGAAAAATACTCTGGCAATATTTCATCTCTGCCACCATAACGTGTTTGGCTAAACTAAATGTAATCAAAAAACGAAATGGAGAAATTTGGCAATGTCCGCTCCAGGACAGAGAAAAGAGGTGGCTTGGATGCAGCACTTTTAAGAGCTAAATTTGGTATTTGTTTAATGAGGAATTTCTGTGAGGTTCTCTTTTGGTTTTAATAGCTGTAAAAGGTAGCAGGTTTTTTTGTTGTTTTGTTTTGTTTTGTTTTGTTTTTGTGTGTGTGTGTTTTTTTTTTTTTGTGGTAAAAAGTATTCTGACAGCCCTGGAAATGCTATTAAAAGCAAAAATATTTTTGTCCTAGTCCTTGACCATTCCTTGGGAAAAAAAAAAAAATGGGGGGGGGGGAAGGGAGGGGAAGGTCTGAGTGCTTTATTTCTATTGCATTGGTTCTACAATCTACTGCTGTAAGGACTAACCTCAGAGAAAGAACAAGAAACATGAGTTGGCTATCCATATGAATAAGCAGTGAAAATCTTTGAAATTACATTGCTATTGCATAAATGAAAATAAGAGTGAATAAAGAGGAGAGAGAGCCATCTCAGCATATGGGAAAACCCAGATCTCTGTGTGCTCAAGACAATCCTACAAAAAGGAAAGAATACATTCTCAGGTGCCCTCTCATCATCTTGGGCTTAGAACTTACACGACAGGATACTCCTGCTAAATTAATTAAGCACTTTCTGTTCCAAGGGCAGTCTGAGAAGATGTACGTAGATGTGAGGAACGTTTTCACTAAGTGCTGGAGTCCTGACATCTTTTATGCTGCTGTCCATCTCTGTGCTTCTGACAGGTAGCAGAGAGGCATTCAGCAGGTTACCTGGGCCAGCTTTTAGCATTCCTGCAATAACTGCATTAAAACTAGAAGCAGTGAGCTCTTCTCCTTCAGCTTTCACTACTTACTGTCCACTGATCTTCCTTCCCTCCCTCCATGGGTCTTGGCTCAAGATAGTGAGTCTTATAAGCACTGCTTCTTCCAGGAACATTCCAAGTAAACTTTCATTTTTCTTCTATTCACATAACTTTGTTTTCAAATCTAGTTCACTTTCTTTCCAGACACTCTTTCCTTTCTAATGGACCATATCATAATGAAAATTACAAATTCTTTGCACCTAAAAGCAAAGGAATTCATTTAGTTAATGCAGGACTAGGCAGATAATGTGTAATAATTATGGCTAATGTGTCACAAGAGGCAATAAATACAGATAGTAAGATGTACAACAGACATTTCCAGTAATGTGAAATATATTCCTTGTATCTCTTTTAGTTCATTTCAGTATGTAAATTTATCCTTTTAAGGCTATGCAGCTGTTGTCAGATTAAAAAATGTATCTGCAGCCTACTAAGATACAGCATAACTTTCCATCAATAAACTTCACAGAGAGGAAACAAACAGAATTAATAAAATCAGAATATTCACTGGAAATAATATACCACTCCATTATGAATCTACAGATGTGTAAAACACTTACACACATAACCTACATTCATGGATGCATGCATATCTGCTTTTGTGAAGGACCAGCAGCTGCTCTCTAGGGTGACGATGTCTTTTAGGAAGCTGATCAGAGACCATTTTCTTCTCTGAATATTGATTGTGTGAAAGGCATCAAGCAAAACAAAAGTGCTTTGCTTCTAATTATGCATTATTATGAATTTCAAATACAAAGTTAGAGTTGTATCTGAAGTAAATGGGTGAAATCCTCTGAGGGTTTTTCACCAGCATATAATTTTATTAGAATTCATTAAATCACTGTAGAGGGGGAAAAAAAGAACACCAGGGAGGGTTTTTCCTCTTAGCATTTATGTTAGCTACCTCAAATTAAATACTTGAAATATTTTTTCGAAGTTTTTCTGCCTTGTCTTTCATGATGGTTTGGCTTGCTATTTCATAGCAAGGCAATACCAATTTGATGTAAAATTTCAATGAAAATATTCTCAAGTTCTGAAAAGATACAAGTAAGGCTTTGTATCTTATTTCTGCACTCTACTGAATGTGTTTTAGCTCTGTTTAAAAGAATGTCTTTGTACGGCAGTAAAATATTGAAGGACTGGCACATATTAAATATTTGCTGCAGTCTCAAAATGAAATCCAATTGTATACCTTGGCATACCAAAGCTTTAACACTTAGCTGCAGAAGTTCAGTAGTTTCATAGGGGTTTTGTGCCTTTTTTATCCTCTTTGTCTTATTTCATTGCTGGTATAACTCGACAGCACTGAAATTTGAAGAAGTTCTGTGTAATCTCACCATTATTATTATTTACTGCATTTTCTCTTTTGCTTTTGTACTGAATTGTAGTTCTCCTGGAATCAAATGCTTCCACCTGAGTCATAATGCTGATAGTGATTGACACTTGGAACATGTGATGCACGGGTAGCTCAACCCTTCCCTAACTGTGCCTCTTCTAGACAGAGGAAAGTTTGGAAATAAGTAACCAATGAGTCTTTTGACACAGTCATCTTTTGCTAGAGTTAAGAAAAATCTTGGTTTGCTACAGTGGTGAAAAAGTGGTTTACATCTTTGTAATCACCTGTGTACTGATATTTAGGACGTTAAAGATGTGAGGAATCTGATTTCACACGGCTGATGTTGTATTAACCCCTTTTGTTTTCTCTTTAGTTTCCATGAATTTCTTTTGGAGAAGCGGCGAGCATGTTCAAAAGGTTGACCAAGGAAAAACAGGTTTTGTGCTTGTTTTCTTTAGGCAAACAAAATCTGCCAAATGATAAGCTCTTGTTGCACACCTGAGCACAGGATTTCCTTAAACTGAAGTCTGTTTCATGGCAAAGCATAAGAGCTCCAGAGAGAGTTGCTTCATTTGCCAAGTCAAGCAATGAAATTGTGCAAACTTACATGATGGAACCACTTGGGGACAGGCATAAATTTTATCATGCTGCAGCTATTGGGCTGCCCATGCTCAGTATGTTTTTTTGGTATAAGCTGAAGATGAAAGCTGTTGTATAACTAATCAGCATAAACAAGAGAAGGAAAAAAAAAAGCAAGAAAGTAACATCAGCTTTTTGGCATTATGAATGTTTAAGAAATATTTATTTGGAAATAGCCTGACTCCTATTGTTCCATCAGAAATACAGAGACTTTTTTGAGTGTCTAGGATGAAATATTGTGATGTTTGGTTTAATCAGTGTCCTAGCATTGATTAAAAATTGTTCTAGTTAGATGTTGACAGAACTTAACAGACTGATATGGAAAAGTTTAAGTCAGGTAAAGGAAGTAACAGTTTTTGTCTTCTCCATCACACATGAGGAACAAGATACTCTTAATAAAAATATTTTAAAGTTGTTTTTTTTTTTCCCTTAAAAAGTCAAAAAAAAAACAGTTTCTAATTAGCACTACGTATAACATCCGCATAGATGGGAAGACAGTAGTTACACAGTCTTGCCTTTCCTTTCTATAGAGAAAATATCTATACGTTGTTGAGTCTCTGTCCTCTCTGAAACTGCAGGAAGTATCAAGGCCTTTAAGTCTCACATCTCAAATGGCACAGAATGGATAGCAAAACTGAGACAGAATGTTTCATACATCTGTTGCAATTTCTTATAAAATTTGTTGCAAATACTTCGACCAAAACCTTGTAGACCATACAGATTGATTTCATGTTGTCTAAGTGCCTCACAGAAATCAAGATTTTTTCCAAATTCTCATAAAAAATTTGGAAACATTTTGTCCTCTCCATGTGTTATCTGAAGTGGTAAACTATACAGTATGATAGTTGTTGTTAATCACAGGTATAGTTCTCCTCTGGCTTTTTGACTAGCTTCTTTTTCAGACATTAGGAAGGGTCAATAAATAGCAATTAACTTTTCAAACAGGGGCACTTAGGAGGATCCTAGATCTAAAATTAGACCTCTCAGTTAAAAAATCTTGCCTCAAAACTTAAATGCTTGGATTTCCCTTGCTGGTACTAATGCTATTAATAAACCTTAGGGCCTTAAGCTCTCTTCTCATTTATATGTTCTCTTCTTCTCCCCTGTGAAAAGAGTGTTCCAGATGAATCCTCTTGCCTTATCAAGGCTATACCCACTGCATTCCTTCTTTATTATAACAGATTGCAGTGCAACTTTGGTAATTGCAAGAGACAGCTGGGTAGTGGGCTTAAAATGCTATGGGAGGAAGCAAATCCTTCTGACAGTATCCTGACTCTTCCCTTCTTATATTTTTATGAGTGCAGTTCTTTTGGAATTGGTACCACATTTGTTGATGAAGCCATTTCTCACAGATTCTTTTAGTTTTTCTTGCAATGTTTCTTTGCCATTTGATTAATACTTTTACCATATACTGCCCTAATGACATTTCTGTAGAAAACGAGTATTTGAGTTGTGTCAAAAATAAAAAAGTCTCTTTGAAAGATGTTTTTTGTTTTGTGTTCTGATTATGACTCTCTTTTTGAATGCTTATCCCAGCTTGTCCATCAGCTCTCAGTCTGAGATGTCTTTCATTCTTTGGAGGTATCATTTTTAAATAATAATAATTATAATAATGCTGAAAGTAGGGGATGTGCAGTTAACTGTCATCTTATGAGCAGCCTTTCTGACCCTGAATTAATTAGTTGTTTTAAGTTCAACTCACGGTGTTTTTTGTTGTTGTTGTTGTTGTTGTTGTTTTCCTTTACTAATATTTTGTCTGCTTTAAACACAGAAGAAAATATGTTTTAGAACTCTAGATGTTCTTGTCAGTGAAAGCATGATTGATCTGAAGGACATTCACCTTATAAATGGTAGATGTAGTCAAGCTAAATCATGTCTCTGTTTTCTTCAGTGTTCTTTTGCAGTAATTAAAATAATCTGAATTAAAACACCAGTATTCCTGTGTCTTAAAAGTTCAATTAATAAGATTAAAGTATATCTCCTCATAGCATTTTTCTCTTATGCATCCATGATACATGGGACTTAAATGCAGTCAAAATAAGGATAGACTTAAGCTCTGAAAGCACTCAACCTTCTCTTCATTAGTTGTACAGTTGCAGTGACAGTGTATGTGAGTTCAATTATTGTGTGTGGTCTGAGTCATGAAATCAGTCATGGTTAACATGAGATGGAAAAGATTATAGGTGTCACACTTGCACAATGATATGAGAGGTTGCAATACCTAAGTTTCTAAATTGATGAGTTCCTTTTTCTGTATGCTAAAAAAAAGGGGGACAGTTAATGTATAGCTACAGCATATGGTCAGTATGAGATGACTGGAATAATTATGAATAGTTTATTATAAATAGTTTTTTTTGGTTTTGTTTGTTTGTTTGTTTTACTATTTTACTTAAAAATACTTTCTTGGACATAATTTGGCATAAGAAATCAGGATAGTCATCAGAATTGGCACAAAATTCATTTGGATTAGTTTTAAGTATATTCTGCCCTCAGTGTTCAGTGAATATTCTGGGACTACATATTCTTCACCAGAGAAAAGTTCTTGAACTTGTACCTTCAACAGTTAACACCAGTGCTGAAACTGTAGGTGACCCACTAGACATTGAGAATTAGTGTTAAGGCTTTTTTAACATGGCCTCAATGAAAAGCTGCTGAAGTCAGTTTTGAAAGTCCCCACTGACTCTGGAGGGCTCTTTGTCTTCGTTTCCAGGCTTCAGCCAGGTGCATTCACCTGGGTCCAGTTTGTGCTCTTTCCTGATGTGTTTCATGAAGAGTGAATACGTATTGCAATGCAACCCCTTGCAGTCTGGTCACATAGCTGCTCCCCAGCTTCTCCTTCAGCTGTCTCTGCTTGTAGTACCCTGGCAGATTTTCCTCACCATCAATTTTTCTGCCTCTGTTGTGACAACAGTTCTTAGGAAAAACAAAAAACAAAAACAAAAACAAAAAAAGTTATCTCTTGGGACATACCTTCTTTGGGTTTTGTTTTGTCCTCAGAACAGAGAAGGACTTTCATTGTGCACCTCCGCCAAAAGTTTGAGGTCACTATTCAGATATCTACCAGAGTATTCAGCTCCGGTAGATATCAAGTACCCTAATCCCAAACTGTTATATTCCATTTGCCCAGGGAATCAGTGAGGGATTGTCTATGTTTCCGAACCTCAGTGTGTTTAAGGACTGTCTGTATTTTTATCCAGATATGAATACCCCAAAGTATCACTTTTGTCTATGAACAATATGGACTTCAGCCTTTCTTATCTAGTCAGTTTACTACTAGTTCACTACAGCAACTCATTGTTAAAGGTTTTATTAAAACATGCGTGGTGGTGAAAGTCTCAGTTTTCATAACAAATGGGACCATAATAATAATTTAATTATTTAAAATGCTGCTTTTAGCAATGTTCATTCTTATTAAAGAAAATGTTACCCAAAAAAGGGTGATTTTGATGAATTCTTTGCTTTTTTCCTTTTGCTGTTGACTGTTTTTAAATATGAATAAAATTTCCAGTTATGATTCATAAAAAGTCTTTCAGTGGTATTTTAGAAATTTTAGATTAGTTATTTCTTGCTCTAAAAATGCCAGTCATTAATTCTGTAGCAGGCCTGTGATTTCCCCTTCTTTCCAAATTGCCACAGTATTTTGATCATTTGGTATTTTGAGCCATGCTTTAATGTAAGCATTTGATTTATTTCTGCACAGGTTTATAAAATTCATGGAATTCATGGTGAATAGCAGAACTGTTCAGCTGATTCTGCTACACCAGCATGCCTGAAATTTGCAAGTTTTCTTGAATATGGCAGTGGAACACTAACTAGATTTATAATACAGTATAATTATTTTGTTTCCATAGTCAAATATAAATGAATGGCATGAAATTAGGTAACAGTGATCGAAGTCTTCCTTGAAAGTGTAAATCTAGTGCTTTGCAGAACTGGGCAGTTTTTCTTCTTGGAGGAGTAGTGCAAATATTTTAGTTCTTCATTCTAAAGATACATGAATGAAGACACATGGTTTGCACCATTATCCAGTGTTGGTGCCAAGTAATTCTGCATGCACTGCATGAACAAGGACTTGCCTATTACAGAAGAATGGATATAAGTTTGGTCTTCCTGAAGTTGGTCATTGGTCATTGTGGTTTCTATGCAAATATAATAAATAGTTATCCTGGCGTACTACTTTCCATTTCAGCTTTTCTCTTTCATGCATAATCTTAGTTTAAATGGTTCAATTTAATTATTGTAGGAAATGGATTAATGGCCTTAGGAAACGTGAAGCAAAAGTTTAATTTAATTTAATTGCATTTATATAATGTTACCTGTCTGAGATGAAATTTTGAATACCACTGAGAAAAAGAAATGAGACAATGGTGCAGAGACACTTGCAAAGTGAGCAAAAAGAGCAAAAATGAAATCTAGTTGATCTAGTTGGCAAAAAAAAAAAAAAAAAAAAAGTCACTGACACTAATTAATCTAAAGGGGTAATAATTGAAGAAACCAGTGTTTTCCCACTTATTGATAGCTAAATTTGGATGAAATGTCAAGACTGGCACAGACCTTTAACAGGGAGCAAACACCAAGCAAGATAAGTACCAACTGAAATGGTAACAGAGAGGTCAATGGAAAACAATCTTGTTATGAAACAGGCAAATGATAATTGTCTGGCCCTTTTGTGGTTGCCCTTCTATTACCTATCAGGAGGGCCAACTGTATCCTGGGGTGCATCAAGCATGGCATTGGTAGTTGGTCGAGGGAAGTGATTGTCCCGCTCTACTCTGCGCTGGTGTGACCATTCTGGTGACCATAATACAGTTAGATAAAAGCATAATAAGATGGGTGAACAATTGTCTGACAGGTTGGGCCCAGAGGATTCCTGTAAATGGGGTTACATCAGGCTGGTGACCTGTCACTTAGTGGGGGCTCCATTTTAGGACCAGTCCTCTTCAGTGTTTTCATAAACAATTTGGATGAAGGACTTGAAGGTTTTCTGAGCAAGTTTGCAGACAACAGCAAATTAGGTGGAGCTATTGAGGGGGGTGAGGCCTTGCAGAGAGATCTGGACAAATTAGAGAGCTAGGCAATCATTAACGATGTGAAGTTGAACAAGAGCAAGTGACAGATTCTGCACCTGGGAAGGGGCAACCCTGTTGCTGACTGGGGGATAGGATGCTGGAGAGCAGCCCTACAAAAAGGGATCTGGGGGTTTTGATTGACAGCAAGCTGAATATGAGCCAGCAGTGTGCCTTGGTGGCCACGAGGGCCAACCGCACCCTGGGGTGCATCAGACACAGCATTGCTAGTCAGTAGAGAAGGGATTGTCCTGCTCGGCACTGGTGCAGCCTCACCTCGAGTACTGTGTGCAGTTCTGGGCACCACAGTACAAAAAGGATGTTAAACTGTTGGAGAGTGTCCAGAGGAGGGCGACGAAGATGGTGAAGGGCCTAGAAGGGAAGACATATGAGGAGCAGCTTAGGTCACTTGGCCTGTTCAGCCCGGAGGAGAGGAGGAGGCGGGGAAACCTCATCACAGTCTACAACTTCCTCTTGAGGGGGAGTGGAGGGGCAGGTGCTGACCTATTCTCCTTAATCACCAGTGATAGGACCCATGCGAATGGTGTCAAGCTGAGGCAGGGGAGGTTTAGGCTGGACATCAGGAAGAGGTTCTTCACCGAGAGGGTGGTCGCACGCTGGAACAGGCTCCCCAGTGAAGTAGTCACTGCACCAAGCCTGTCTGAATTTAAGTGTTTGGACTGTGCACTTAGTCACATGGTCTAAAATTTTGGGTAGACCTGTGTGGTGCCAGGAGTTGGACTTGATGATCCTTATGGGTCCCTTCCAACTCAGGATATTCTGATTCTATGATTCTATTAAGTTGCTTTCACTACATCTTGCCTTGCTTATTGCCTTCCAACCATTATCAGTCAGTCTGAAAAATTTCCTTGAATGCCCGTTACCATTTTTGGTCTCTCAGACAACCCTAATTCTTGGCAATACACCAAGGGGAAGTGATCCAAATTCCTCAGTCTTGTAAACAAACCAGGGACCACAGGGGTTTTAGACCTCTGGAAGATAATAAAATGAAGCATGTCTAACTTGGCCAGTGAACTGTGGGAACTGAGATAAAAGATGAAGACAGAGACTGGACTGGTTTTTAACTATGATGGGCATAGAGGTATTAGTTTCATCAGATTTGGACAGAAGCAGAAACCAGTTAGGCAAACTTGCCTTACAATAATTCAAAAATACATTTAAAAATAGTTAGTGGTAGGTGCTCATTTCAAGGCTCAGATGATAAGTTCCCAGTGAAGTCAATGTTGATGAAGTAGAATAAAATTGATAGATCTCACTTGTGGTCTCTTCTTGAGGAGACCTACAGGTAACGTTCATTTCTTTTGCTGATAATTTTAATGGTGGACAGCTGTCTAGTGTCTCCACTTTTTTTTTTTTTTTTGTAGAAAGTGTTTGTTTACATATTTGTCTAAGTCAAGAGAAACTGCAGCTTTGAAAATTCATAAATATCTCACCACATGCGTGAAGTACACTATTAATGTAATATGTATATACTTTGTTAGAATATAATAAAACTTTAAGCGCATTTTTGTAGTGGCTTCATTTTTCTCTGTTGGATTTGCAGAACCTAGACTGAGAAATAATTCATTGCCTCATGTATCATGTAGCGTTCCACTTACTTGTGCATTCTTTCATGTGAGTAAGAAGGGAATAACCGAGCACTACCTGAGCTTTAAGCTTCCACTGAAATATGGACTCTGGATATATTTTCAAACAAAGCCTTTGAAAAAGACCTGTTAATTTGGCTGCAAATACTGAGGACATAGATTGCTCTATGATGAAATAAGGATCTTTTTTTTTTCTTTTTTTTTTTCCGTCGGAAGCACAGTATAAATTTGTTAGATGAGCCTGTTTGCAAATGACAACTTTAACTGGAGGGTTCAGGTCAGATGTATTTTATTTTCACATGGGCTTCTCTCTGAATTACACCTGTGAAACCATTACTGTTCAGTTAGTATTGGGAATATACGTGTTCTATTCATGTGGAAAAGGAAAAACAGCAACATCTTGCATTGTAACCTTATAAGAGTTTTGTAGTCCTCTTCACTATCATCAGCTGTTTAAATTATATCACCATTGCTTCAAGGAGATAAACAGAACTGTATTAATATTGACCAGAGGAGGTTTTAACATGTATGCATATCTTTATTTTCTGCTTGTTATCTCTTCATGTATTGAACATGTAATTTAAATTTCAGTCCATATCTCAGTCATACATAGTACCATGCATAAGGCATTTGTTTATGAAAAAAATGTCCACTGCCATTCATTGCACATCTCAGCTCTGCTCTCCTGTCATGGATTGAGTACCTTATGGCTCAAGATTCAATATCAGTGTTGTTTTCCTCATAAGTTTTGTTTCTGCACAACTAGTTGTATGTCTTTTGATGTATCTGAATCAAAAAGACATATTTTGAGATTTACCGTCCTTAGTAAAAATTAAAAGCTCCATGAAATATAATATTTATAAATATATTTAATTTAAAGCATATATTTTAGGCTGCTTTAAAGATATAATGAAACTGGCTGATAGTAGGAATATTAATGGGTTGAAGGGTAAAGAATTCTTTTTGCTTACATCATTGTATGAAGAAAGCTAAAATGCAGAGAATATGAAATATCTGCCATTCGACATATAAATATTTAAGTGTTCCTTATTTTGTGTCAGCATACTCCTGATGCATGCTTAACCGCTCTGCCATATTTATCTCCGCTGAACCACAAAATGTCTTAAACAAAAGAATACTTAAAAAACAAAAACCAAAAAGTGTGTTTTTGTTCATCACTGAGGAGTCATTCAATTAAGAGCAAGTCTGGTTCATCTAAAATAAAGAAGTGCTGTCAGCACTCTCTGTTATTAGTAATTGATACATAACAGACTATAGAATCTGTGTGATGTGGTAGGTCAGTCTTACTTTCTTTGAAAAATATTAGCTTGGTAGCCCAAAAAGTTAAGTCTTCTGCTCTCTCTCTCTCTCTTTTGTTGTTGTTGTTGTTGTTGTTGTTGTTGATGGGGGTAATCCGAAACAAAATATATTTTTGGGTCTAAATTAATGTAATATTTCTTTCTGCATCTAATTATAGTGAAGAAATATTTATTTTTTCTGTGTGTCATGTCCTTGAATGCACTCTTCTCAATATATATATATATTATATAGTTAGTTATATAGTTATATAGTATATAGTTATTGTCTGTAACATGAATGAGCCATATTCCATGGAATATGGATTATAAGCTATATCAGATAATTCAATCACAGGTATTGAGCAGTAACAACTTTCAAACATTGCAGATCGATCACAATTACAAGCAAGTAATATCCTTATTCTAGCCAATAATTTATATGTGGAATGATTCACAGGTAGGATCATATTTCCCTGTCCATTTATGTGGTATTCCTCTCAGTATGGATATAGTCTTTCTTGGTGTTTGCTACAAAACAAGAAAACAGTAAAAAAGGTAAATAAGGTGAGCTAATTAGGTTAAAAAATACGGTATAATAGTAGATTGATGCACTTCTTTTCAAAGCAGAATAAAAGAAATATCAAATATTTCTTAGGGCAGTATTATGGTGTATTTGTATTAGCTAAGTCAGAGTTAATTGAGTAATTTAATTTTTTGATTTTTTTTTTTGCATGTTATTAAATAGAAGCTTTGAATTTAATAGTTACTTGGAAGCTTTTTTATATCATCTTGGTACTAGTGAACACTTTAATAGTTAGAAGGATGTTTTTGCAAACAGATGAAATATAACTGAATACTAATATTTATATTTCTTTTGTTTGTTTGTTTTTATTTCAGATCCTGTGATATTTCACATAATGAATGCATAACAATAGAGAGCACTAAAAATATTATCTTGAAATGTTTGTCTATACACAAAAAAAAAATAAAAAATAAAAAATACGAACCAAATGCCCCTGGATTTTAGTGCTCAACATTTCTTTTGTCTTAATTCTTCTCAAAGCACTTCTTGCCTCTTCCTGTTTTCCTATATAAGCCAAACTAATTTCAGAAGTTCAGAACAATCTGTAAAAGTATATCTTGGGAAAGTAAAGGTCATGTGATCAGTTAGATTGAAGAGGGTTATACACTTGTGAATCTGACCTGAGGAAAAATTACAATTAATTTAGAAACATTTAGAAATGTCATGTGAAATTCAGGTTGGAAATTAGGAGACATTTCTTCTCAGAAAGAGCAGTCAGGCATTTGAACAGGTTGCCTGGGGAGGTGGTGGAGTCACCGTCCCTGGGGGTGTTTAAGGAAAGGTGCTTAGGGACATGGTTTAGTGGGTGATATTGGTAGTAGGGTGATGGTTGGACCAGATGATCTTGGAGGACTTTTACAGCCTTAATTATTCTATGAAATTAGAAAAAAAAAAAAAAAGCTGGAAATAAGAAGTTTTTGGCATGAAAAATGCTTCAAAGCTTTAACTGAAATAAAAAATGAAAGCAATCCCATTATACAGGCAATTCCAAAATGTCTAACAAACTTAATTTCCTTCTACAACAAGATCACCCAGCTAGTTGACGAAAAGAAGCCAGTCAATGTAATCTTTCTGGATTTCAGTAAAGCTTTTGATAGTGTCTCTCACAGTACCCTTATGGACAAAATGACCAGAATACAGTTAGATAAAAGCATAATAAGATGGGTGAACAGTTGTCTGACAGGTTGGGCCCAGAGGATTCCTGTAAATGGGGTTACATCAGGCTGGTGACCTGTCACTTAGTGGGGGCTCCATTTTAGGACCAGTCCTCTTCAGTGTTTTCATAAACAATTTGGATGAAGGACTTGAAGGTTTTCTGAGCAAGTTTGCAGACAACAGCAAATTAGGTGGAGCTATTGAGGGGGGTGAGGCCTTGCAGAGAGATCTGGACAAATTAGAGAGCTAGGCAATCATTAACGATGTGAAGTTGAACAAGAGCAAGTGACAGATTCTGCACCTGGGAAGGGGCAACCCTGTTGCTGACTGGGGGATAGGATGCTGGAGAGCAGCCCTACAAAAAGGGATCTGGGGGTTTTGATTGACAGCAAGCTGAATATGAGCCAGCAGCGTGCCTCGGTGGCCACGAGGGCCACGAGGGCCAACCGCACCCTGGGGTGCATCAGACACAGCATTGCTAGTCAGTAGAGAAGGGATTGTCCTGCTCAGCACTGGTGCAGCCTCACCTCGAGTACTGTGTGCAGGGAGGCCTCATGGTGGCCTGCAGCTCCCTCACGAGGGGAGCAGAGGGGCAGGTGCTGAGTTCTGCTCTCTGGGGACAGCAGGACCGGAAGGAATGGCATGGAGCTGGGATAGGGGAGGGCCAGGCTGGGTGGTAGGGAAAGGTTCTGCACCCAGAGGGTGGTCGGGCACTGGGACAGGCTCCCTAGGGCAGTGGTCACAGCACTGAGCCTGCCAGAGTTCAGAAGGCATTTGGACAGCACTCTCAGACACGTGCACAAGATCTGGTTTTTGTTTGTTCGGCTGGTTGGTTTTGTTTTGTTTTGTTTTTCTTTCTTTTTTTTTTTTTCTTTTTGGGTGGTCCACTGGGGACACAGGAGTTGGACTCTATGATCCTTGTGGGTCTCTTTCAACTTGGATATTCTATGATACAGACACTTTCCTAATTCCCTGTCAGCTTCTAACTTTCAGGGTAGTTCCTTCCACAGCTTTCAATGCTCTATTTCATTTTGAGTATCACCCACAGCTCTGAGGAGTGTCAACTTCCACATTGGAAGCCAAAAGCTAAGGTCTTGTTAAATTACGTGAGGCCAGGATTTTATCCACAAACATTGTCTGTATTTTCTAGTTACCTGTGTTTTTATTCGTTACTTCATTATTTGTATCTTCATATTTAATCTTAGTTGTTCTGTAGTTTCCAGTGTGCTGCAGGCTGAGATATTCCTGAAGAGCTTTAGACACTGCTTGAAGAATCTGTAGGGTCAGGAAACTATAAAATGAAAATTTTTCATTTTGTTCTATATTTGTATTATTAATGAAGGCCTGACATACCCCATAACAAAAGCCACACCTATAAATATTCTTTATCAAGTATGAAGTTTCCCCCCTTACCATATAATACTGTATAAGACTGAATACATATAATAAACTGTTATGAAGACAGAGATAAGTTGGGACACCCTTTTGAAAAGGTTATAAAGCCTTAACTTTAATAAAATACAACTAAAAAATCAGTTTTTCATCTTACCATTACTTTTCTTTGTTCCCAAAAATTGAATCGCATTTTTAAGGTACTTTGATATCTGGGGGCTGAAACTAATGTGGGCTTTTGATAAGTCATTTAGACTTTTTTAAAATCTCTAATTTTAAAAGTGACCGGGTTTAGCTTAATACAGGATAATGTAGTCCTACTACTCAAATGTTTGATATTATTTTTGTATTTGTATTTGAGACAAATGTGTTTTTTAAGCATTGATTCATTGAGTTAGACTCTGTAGAAATGGTTCTTTTTTGAACTATTGTGAAATACAAATTTGTTTTTCACAGTGGTTTTGGTTTAAGTCCATCTGATTACTGTATTTACAGAAGGAAAAAAAAATGTTCATCTGAAAATCTGTTGTGAGCTAAGCTTGATTTTATATGGGGATCGATTGCTTAGGTACTAATGTCTGACATGCCCATGCATAAGATACAGGAAGGTGAACTTGGTAAAAGGCTGAGAAATTCTTTCTCTTTCTGAACCTCTGAATGCCGCAGACAGCACATTTATGAAAACATGGAGGAAACCCATCCTGTATAAAATAAAAATGTTTTATGCTTAGAAAGATGATTGCAGATTTGCCGGTGGGGGAGGGGGGGGGGGGGAACAGACTTTCTGCATACAATGTAATTAATGAAAATCAATCATATTTTTTAACCTTGAAATTAACAGTCTTCCCAAAACAGGCATGTTTTCATACTTCTTGTTTCCATCCTACACTAGCAACAACTTCATTTTGTGATTTCACACTCAGTGCTATGGGATGCAAACTAATAGGCACTTGTCAGTAAATTGGTAGGTGCTGGCAACAGATTACCAATCTCCCACTCATATTAGCAGAAGACAAATTCCCATGAAAAGTCTGCAGAAACAATTTTCTGTCTCTTTCAGCAGACAATGTTGTGATCATATGCAACAGACAAAGAAAGGATTCCTAATATAATAAGTCTTTTCATAAAGCAATGGTAAGGCTTGCTTTCTTGTACTATTCATTACTAGTAGGTCAGGAGAAAGAAAGAAAGATCTTTTATTGTTCCAAGCAAAAAGTGTCTGTCTTTGAGCTTGAAAATATCTTGAAAATTAATGCTGCTAATTTTGGTTTTCTTTGTCCCTGATTGGTAGAAAGTCTGAGTTCTGTTTGGCTTTGTAAGGCAGATTTGCTTGGCAATGCATGTTACTAACAGGGCAACCAATTGACCTACAAGGAATAGTAATGAGATAAAGAGACTTAAATAATGTAGTAGAGGAGTTCAAATTATATCTCTGTGAGGAGTACGTGGAAGTTGTGAGCACTAACAGGAGTACCCCATCAATTTAGCCTGCATCCTAAAGAAACTTGTCATAGCAGAAGGCAGCATCAGCTCCAGTGTTTCCTGCCCTTCATGTGGCAGAAAAGCTGGGGAGCTGTAAATACTCAAGAGTTTCTATTCCTTAGTTACAGGAGAAAGCTGTGGTGTGGCAGCACTGGAAATCTGGCAAGCTCCCTGGCCATATGATACTCGTATATTCTTACATCACATGGAATAAACCTGATAATATAAGGACTTGGCTTGTAACACTCCAAAAGAAATGTATCTTATGAGAACTCCCTGGGTGGCAGTGAGCATCCCGCTCTCCAGCAGATTTGAGGTTTTGAAGGAAAGATGAGTTATGCCTCGTCTGTTAGATTCAGAGGGGGGTTAACTCCACAGAACATGGGAACAACCCAAGTAGTAGAGGAAAGAATGGGAAACCCTTATCACAGGAAACTTGTCATGATGAAATGAAAAGTGAAGGATTGAGGAAAGGGTCAGCAGTAGGAATGAGATCTTACAAAGGCTTAAATGATGAAATGCAGAAAAAAAAATGCAAGAAAAAGCATTTCCATGTTCATGTTGCATGAGTTATTGCAAAGCAAGCTAGACAAATTAAAAGTTATATATGCAGTCCCCTTAAAATCAGTGATTTGACCTTCTTAATATTAACTGCTAAACTGTCACCTGCACATAAATTGGAAGAAAACATGGTTTCAGAGAATTCTCTACTGCAACGTTCTTTTTCATTTAAACTTTATCATTCAGGCAAACTGAGGCTTCAGACAGGAAGGCCAGTCTGATTCCCTGAAGAAAGCTTACAGCAGCCAGTGTAAACTGCTTTGCTGGTTTGAAACCTGAAGGATACTGCCTGGGATGGACAGAGAATTTTGTGCATTACCTGTGCCTAAAAGACAAGGAGAAACAAATTTTAAATGTAATGTTTCTGCTGTCTAGTGGAAGTTTCTATATGCAGGTTTTCTTGCAGGTGCGGGATGGGCAGATCATTGCAAGATGTTGATAGATGCTCAGAGAACAAATGTTTATCGCATGCCAGCTGTGTTGACATCTTTCAGTCATCTTGAATACTGGTGTTTCTTGAAGAGACAGTTGTTATACCTATGAGAAGATACTTGATCCAGGAATATTTTTGATTTTTTTTTTAAAGACCTGTGTAGAGGCCATACTTCATTGAGCCTGAAATTATTCAATAAGCCATGTATTGTTTGCAGGCTATGAATCTTAGTAGAGTATCAGCACTAAATGCTGAATCAACT
Source organism: Cygnus atratus (assembly GCF_013377495.2). Classification (NCBI taxonomy): domain Eukaryota; kingdom Metazoa; phylum Chordata; class Aves; order Anseriformes; family Anatidae; genus Cygnus; species Cygnus atratus. Next base: position 70,985,670 of record NC_066396.1, read on the forward strand.
AGCTAATCTAGCAGCAGTCTAGCTTTATGCATGCAAATGTTCCCCTTGACATCTGCAGGCCTGACTGCAGGGTTAAATTTAAACAAACATTGAGCATTTTTATGCATCAGAGACCAATAGACATTATTTCTGTCTGAAAATTTGCAATTAGTAGTAGTTACTAGTTCAGTATATTGCTGTTGCTCCACAGGTATAGCCTATGAAAATCTTCTGAAGTTATTTGAAAGTTTATAAATTGCTAGTTATGACACACTATCCTTCTCTTTGTAGACTGAATTTGACAGCCTGTTGATTGCAAAGTGCAACAAAAAATGTGATTCAATTGTGATGCTCTCTGGTATTTTAGCTTTTCAGAGCAAGACAAAGATAGGGGAAAAAACAAGTCGTGACAATACTTGAAATGACACATTTCATGTTTATCATCTTTCTTTAGCTAAATAAGACAGTCATGACATGTACTTCTTTGAATACAGCCTCTAGATATGTAGGATCAGTATCTGTGATCAGACAAACATAGGTTTCTCTGATCCTAGATTCCCTTCAGCCAGCTCTGAAAGACCTAAGAAACCTGGAATGGGTAAACTAGCTTGGAATTCAGACTGCTGCTGTGCCAGTACTGAAAATGTGTATACAGTGTTTTAAGGATCTGAAATATCTTGATTAACGTCTTTTGCATGCTGTTTACATTCAATTTCTGGCTACAGTAAGCACTGACATCGTTTGAATCATGCAAACCAAATCTGGAGTGAAGCCTGGACTCGGATTACCATAATTCTTCCCATAGAAGAAGCTGAATAATATTTCTAAGTCATATATAGAAGCAGATATGATGGGAAGAAGCCCTTTATTAAAGAAAAAAAAAATTAAACTAAACTAAAATAAAGTAAAATAAAATTCAAGGAGATTAAAGCAGATAGTGTAAGATTTCAAAAATTTTAGTTACTTTTTTGCAAATTCAATGTCAACATTTCACATCCCAATGTTTTCTTATCATTAAAAAATATTGAAAATGTGTGACGTTTTATGTCCATATCAGTCTCCTAAGTAGCAATAATAGATGTATGACACATCCTTTCTTTCTTATTCCTTATTTCTTCATTTTCTCCTTTTCCAGTTATCTGTTCATCTGCTTAAGTATGTCACTTCTGACACCTGCCTTCTTCCATTATTCCCTGTGCATTTTATAATCGGTTTAGGAAATCTTCTGTAATTGGTAACCCTGGATATAGCTGGATTTAACCAGGAGTAAAAAAGAAGGAGTTGATTTCATGTGATCCAACAGCAATCTGCAGTCTACCACTTTTGCCCATTCTTTGTGTGGCAGTATTCATCCCTGATAATCTAGAAGCTGTATTGGCCTTTAATGCAATGCTGAGCATATTTACTTTGCCCTGAATTTCATAAACCAAGTACTTGGTAGACTCATATTCCATGACAGAATAAGCTAATGCTTCCTGTCTTCAAAAAAAATCTACATTTTTGAGCCTTTCCTGACAGTTCCAGGATACTCATAAAGGCATGTTCAGGATGAGCCAGGATCGATGGTTACTGAAAAGGTAACATCTGACAGCAGAAAGATTGTTGAATCTAAAGAGAGAAAAAAGAAAAAATAAAATTAAATTAAATTAAAAAAGAGAGAGAGAGAGAGAAAAAAAAAAAGAGAGAGAAAAAACAAACAAACAAAAAAAAGTTATTTCGTATAGTGGATATGCAGTTCGATACTCTTGAGATGAGGCACAGAACTTGTGAGCAAATGTTCCCAGTTCTGTGGGGTGACTCAGAAGACATAACTGTATGCCAAATCTGAGGTCTTGCATGAGCTTTGTAAAAGTGGTTTATTTGTGGAAGCCAGGTGGCAGGAGGTGCAAAAACTGCACATATCTTGGGGAGTGTTAAATGAGCATTGGGTGCATGTGTAGATCTCCTAGATCAGTGTGAATGGTGAAGAGGAAATCCTAGTAAGTGATCATTTTTCTTTTCCTTCCTTCCTTCCTTCCTTCCTTCCTTCCTTCCTTCCTTCCTTCCTTCCTTCCTTTTCTCCCTTCCTTTCTTTCTCCCTTCCTTCCTGTCTCCCTCTCCCTCTCCCCCTCCCCCCTTCTCTCTTTTTTTTTTTCCCAGCAGATATCTGGAACTTACTGGAGTTTACTTTTTCTGATTTAATTTAAAACAGAAAGATAAGATCCATTTCCATTTATATGAGAAAAAAAAAAAAGGCATTAGATTTAGCTTGTAGCTAGGATTCAGTCTAGAGCCTTTTCAAATATCTTTGATATTTAACTCATGATATCATTTTTCAAGTAACACCATCTCTATTACAAAGAAACAGACGTTTTTAGTTTCATTTTTGAGGTTATTATTAGCATGCAACTGATCTATATAATGAATACACTAAACATCTATCTAAACTTTTATTCTAACAATCTTTTTGAAGCAAAGTTTCTTTCCAAACCAGTAAGTTTTATTACAAACATGTATGAGTCTAGAGTATGTCAGAAATATATTTCAGCAGGGCTAGCACATCAAACTGTGTCAGCTCTGTTGATCTACCTCTGTTAGAACTGATAGTACTATATTAAAATTAGATAATAAATATATGATATGGAAAACGGGTGGTACTTCCTATAGATACAAACAGTACCCATGCTATCAGTCCCATTTTTCTCTCTTACCTGGCAGTGCTGCAATGTACTTCAATGGTTTTCCAGAAGGCATACATATCTAAACAGTAAGCAGCCTACCACATTACTGCAAAGATTGTGTAATGGGCTGTGGTGTTTATGCCTAATTGTGATATTTAACTTTGAAAAAATGTAAAAAGCCTGGGTTCTTGTAGGAATAAGTCTATTGTTATTTAAATAAAATCATTTCTTTACTGAGTTAGTAAAAGAGCAGTATTTATTCCTCAAATTCTCTTCTTAACTTGGTGGTTTCTGTAGTGTTTACTCTGCCCATCTGCAATAGGAAGTGTTTCTTCTGGGAATATCCAATAGGAGACAATATTACAAACATAACTGAAAGATTTTTGTTGTTGTTTTTAATGGAATAGGCGTTAATTAACAACGGATACAGCCTAAATAAAATAGTTAAGAAATAAAGTGAAAGTCAAATCCTTTTGCTTCTAGCATTTCTACATAGATCATATTGTCATCTAATGATTTTCCAAAGCAAAGAGTTGAAGTAAGACTCTTCTAAACTGAGCTAAGGAAGAAATCTGGAATTTTTATGATGAAGTAGCTTGCACATCCATGCTTGTCTACAGGAAGATTGATGATACTTTATTAATTAAAATATTTTTTTAAGTACTTTGAAAAAAAAAAAAAAGTTGAGGTGGTTATATTTGTTCTCAGAAAAAAGTCACCAGCAGCACTTCATATCAATTTAAAGATATTTAAGAGCAACTGGATTGCTGTATTTTGTCTGATCTGTGTCTCCATTGGTAAAGGCCTGTGATTGGCATTGACTGGTTCAAGGAAAGGTGCACGAAACCTCATGTTCAATTTCTATGAAATTATCTGACATTTTCCTATATCTACCCTTTTGTAATTTAGAGTTACTCTGTACAAAAGCAAACCAGTGTGAAATATAATATTTTTAGTGTCTTCTGCACACCATTCAACCATTCAACATAAATTCGCATTGTTTCTATTTTTTCCTCTTTTTTTCCTTTTTTTTTTTTTTTTTTTTTAAGACATAAAGAAGAAAACACTAATTGAATAATTAGAAATTTGATTTAGGACAGGTGTAATTATAGGAAATATTCATTTAAAAAAATCTTTAGCACGGGGAAGATGATGAAACCAGACAGGGAAGACAAAATGTGAATGAGAAGAACACCTGCCAAAGCAAAATAACATCAGGGAGAAAGCAAAGCATTTTATTTTTCATGTAATTCCATGGGTGCATTGATTAATGTCCTTCTTAAAGTTTGGAAGGATATGTTGTATTATTTCTGACCCCTGCCCAAATAAGCTAAGAACCTTAAACTGAAATCCTACACTGTTCAAGAAACAATTCTCTTTTAAAACTTTGTCAAACACAGTGTATAGATTTTGTTGTATGCTGATAACAAACACTGACATTTTTCTCAGTCTGTGAAAAATGAAATGTACAGTGTAGCTTCTGAATGTGACTTTTGACTGCTAAGCAAAAATATGACCTGCTCTGTGGTTTAATCCAGAAGATAATTTATTATTAAAACATATGTGTGCATTCTTCTATAAGTAGTAGAGATCAAATACTTTTAAATGGGTGAGAGCTTGCATCCACATTTCTTATTATCTAGAAAATTTGAGGTAGTTGTAAAGTTTTCAGGTTTGATCTTTCAGGTGTACTACAGCCAAAGGTCTGGAAGTTCTGAGTTGGCTAAGTATAAAAAACAGGGTATCTGTAGTTCATTTTCAAGATAATATTACACTATATATACTTTATATATATCACTTTATATACACAGCAAACCAACCAACCAACCAAGTGCTTTTCATATATATATAGAAATACATATAAAAATTTTTAATTTTATATATAATTTATATTTGTGTATAATTTTATATATAATTTTATATTTAAATATATAAATATAGTGATATACAGAATAGAGTATGGGTATATCATGAATGAAATACACGAGGTAGAAAGCTATACAAAAAAATTTCTCCATACTGTGAAATGATCTGATTAAATATTTTGCAATTCTTTTCTGTATGGCATTTATGCAGTTGAGGAAGATACGCATGCAGTTAAAGAAGATACACAGGCAACACTCTGCTCCAGGTAGCTGTTAGCATTCTTTGCTGCAGGCACGTCTCATTTCAACCTGTGCACGGGGACCCCAGCCTGTACTGGCTGCATGGGCTTTTGTAAGGGCTGTGCAGATTGCTCTGCTGTCTGTGCCACTACCTATATACATTGAGCTATTTTTAAAACTTCATGAGTTCCCCAGGTGCAGGACTTTGCATTTGGTTTTGTTGAATTTGTTTCCCTTCTTTGAACTTACGATTTCATCATACTAGGTAATTTCTTCTTCCTTCCTATCACTCTGTAATGTCATCTTCTTCATTTGAAGAATGAAGTTATTTAATTTTGTGAATGCACGACTTCTAAAAACGTAGTGCTTAGGTATGCTTTTCTGTGAAGACTCTTAGAAACATCTTTTAGATGTGGGAAATCATGCATATACAAAATAGTGAGAATTTATAAAGCGTAAACCCTGTAATTTTGAATCTATCATTCAGTCTAAGAGTTCTTCACACCATAATTTCAGTGCTTAATGACAGGGTTGTTTATTCTTTGAGAAATGCTTAGAAGTGACTGAATGCTTGGGAATACCACCCAAGTTAATGAAATGGTAGAAATTTCAGCTTCAGTCAATACATGGTATAAATTGGCATTAAGGTCAGTGAAACACTGAGATTTTATCCAAAGAAATCCTGGCTGATGGTTTTGGGTTTTGATTATTTTTTTCCCCTGGTTAAGATGAACAAAAAAGAAAACACCCTGTAGGGTACATTTGCAGGATTTTCTGAAACAACATTGTAATCACTAGAGATGAATGTTTTCCTTTTAAGACTTTCTGGATTAAGCTTTGTGACTGCTAGGATTTGATGGGTTTGTTTTGTTGTTGTTGTTTGTTTGTTTATTTTTACATTTTTTCTGATTATTTTTTTCAATGCAGTTTTTGACATAAATTCCTCTTCTTTAAATCCAGTCCAGAGACCTCTTTTTGTAGACCTTGTTGCATTATCACACTATAAAAGGCATGAAGGGACTTGGCTTTCAAAGGAAAGAAAAGAAAAATAATGAGATCATCATCATATGGGCTGGTTTCCATAAATAATTTTAAGAAACAGAGTGCCATTACCTTTACTTGATTTTTTTTCCCAGGAAGAATAGACTGAAGTTTTATGTAAGACAACAGAAAATGTCTAGCATGTTAAGTTAAATCATGTGATGTGGACACAAAATAGTTTACTGGAGTGATTATGAACTCATTAATTTTTAAAAACATCTAGGTGTATGTATGTAGTAGCAAAAAGCAAGTTGCACGGCCCTTACAAAAAATGTATGACCTGTGCCAAACTCTGCATAGCAGTCACTATCTTGGTAGTAAATATGAGGCCAACTAGGTTCATTTCTGTGAATGTGCATTCTTTGTTTCTCAATCCCTATCATTTCTTTGCTGCAGTGGAGTAATTACTGTAGCCAGGCTTTCTCTTGGATCTTAATGGATGAATTCAAAAAATACAAGTTGACTCACTAAGTTCTCTTTGTGTATTACAGCCATCTTTTCTCAGGAAGGCCACAAGAAGAGAGTTGATGGATGGTTGAGTTTCCTTCTGTATCTCATGAGACTATTAAAAATGTTAATATAAACCTTTTCATATGTCTCAGAGACTAAGTCAAGGAAAGTAGGAATGTAATACAGTGAAGGAGAGAGGTGAGGGAAAGGTTAAGCTTATTTGTGAAATGCCAAGTTGTGAACAGTGTGCTTTTGCTCAACAAACATAATGAACAATCTGGTATTTGGCGTATATGGAATACAGAATAGAAGAACAAAGATTTGGGCATATATTTCTGCTAATCAATAAGGTAGTATCCTTTCTTGCTGTACACGGAGTCCTCAAGCTAGCAGAGGTAGCATGATTGTGTAAATGGTTTAGAATTTTTTTTCCTAATGTGTTCTGCTGGTCATCTTCCCATATCTCCTTTTTAGAAATATGAGTTAGAATAATGAAGCAGACTGTTTCTTTAATGATTGTATGATATAACCTATCCTAGCTGAAACTTTTTAGGGAAAAAAAAAAAAAGGTTTCAGAAAATACAGTTTCAGAAAATGTAAACCATAGAGTTACAAATGCTCCATGGTGTTACAATAAAATTGATGAAACCAAGGATTGAGATGAGTGGTGACTCTACTAGTAGTTACTCCAATTTACATTCTTTGAATTTTCATTTCCCTATTTTCAAGTGTTTTGCTACTTTGGAACTACTAGAATGAGAAAAGCCGGTCATATGCCAGGCACATATGTTACCCAGAAGCTTTCTCACAGCTGATGTCTTCCCTCCCTCCTTTCATGTTAAATGGCATGTTCTGCTGAAGCACAAAGGAGAAGATTTGCAGTGCTGGGCACTGTTAGCTATGAGTTGATGCACGATACACCTTCTGTTGTTTCCCCTGATATGTTGAGTGACATTGGTGAAGGAGATTTGCTAATGGTATCTCCCAAAAACTTCTGCTAAAGCAGAACCTACAGGTATGTACTGCTGAAGTAATTAATTGAAGTCTTTGCAAACATCATCTTTGCAAACATCTAGTTTCAGCTTAAGTCTTCCCCGTTCCCCTCCCCCCAAACTCTTTCAGAAGACACTCCTCACAGTACAATGATTTTACAGAACTGTTTTTATGAAGCATATTGTGTACCACACCTCTCACACAATCATACAATATCCAAGCCATTCATTCTTTCAGAAAAGGAACATGTGAGTTAGAGGGAAAACCAGAATTACATCAATGCTATTGAAGTATCATGTAAACACAAAAGTATTTTCTCTTTTACTCTTTCATGTGCAGAAGTAGGATATGTGATAAATGTAAAAACATTTAGGCTATACTTTGATTTGTGTTACTCCTCTGAACAGCAACAAAAAAGACTGCTGTGTTTTTTATATATTCGCAGGTCTGAGCAGCTCAAGATGAGCTATCAGCTAATCACTGATTTCATATAATTGCAGCATCAGGTAGGTTGGAAGAGACAGTGGGAGTTCAGCTAACCCACCCTCCTGCTCAAAGTAGGTTCAGTTAGATTGTTCTGCTCAGGACTTTGTTCCATTTAGTTTTGAGCATCTCCATGAATGAGGATGCCAAAGCTTCCATTGGCATCCTGTTCCAGTGTTTGACCACCATCAGAGTGGTCAAAGAAATTTTTCACTATATTGAGTCAGAATTTACCATGTTCCAACCTGCATTTGTTGCTTTTCATCCTATTGCCATGCATGTCTGAGAAGAGTCTGGCTGCCTCTTCCTTATGCCTCCCCATCTCCCCTGAGTTGGTTGAGCCATCAGCAGAATCTCCCTTTCGCCTCTTTCTTAAGATTGTAGAGACCCTGATCTCTCAACCACATTCTTCAGCCCTGATCCTCCACTGAACTCACCTCTGTCTGCCAGGGTCTGTCCTGTGCCAGGAGCCCAGACATGGAGCCTGCATTCCTGGCACAGTCTCAATGGTGCTAAGCAGAGGGGCAGGATTCGTACCTGGCCCTGCTGCTGCACTCATGCAGGTGCTGCCCCCAGTAAAGGGACTGTCTTGCTTTCCAGGGTGCACTGATGCTGCCTGCCAACTCTCTGCCCATAGGGCCTTTTCTACAGAGCAGCTCCTGACTAGCCTGTCCTGCTGTAGGGTTAATGCTTCCCAGAGCTTTGGAGTACTCCGTGAGGTTCTCATCAGCCCATTTCTCAAGCCTGCCCAGATTGATCTGAACAGCAGTGGTTCCATCCAGTCCACTAACTGCTCCCCTCAGTCTAGAGTGAGTCCCTGAGGGATGCCTCTATTAACCAATCACTGTTTGGATGTTGCACCCCTGACCCTTTAAACCCATCTTTCCAAAGAGTTTTCTCCTCACCTTTTCACACCCATACTCTGGGCAGACCTCCCCATGGCTACAATTAGTCTTTGGATGACTATGTTAAGGGTCTTGCTGAAGTCAAGGCATGCGACACCCAATATTGTTCCCTCACACATCCAGCCAGTCACGTTGTCATAGAAGATGGTCAAGGTTGCACTTGGTAGATTTCCAGAAGCACAAGGGCATTGGGGATAATGTGTCTGTCTTCCAGAGTAAAGGTCCAATTACACCACATGTGAGCAAAACTATGCAAGGTAAATCTTGACAGAAGAGGCAAATACCTATTTCATAGACAAGGAAGGTTATGGAACAGGTCATCTTGAGTGCAATCCCACACCATGTGCAAGACAACCAGGGGATCAGGCCCAGACAGCATGGGTTCATGAAAGGCAAGTCCTGCCTGACCAATCTCATCTCCTTCTATGACCAGATGACCTCCCTGGTAGATGAGGGAAAGGCTGTTGATGTAGTTTACCTAGACTTCAGCAAAGCCTTTGACATGGTCTCCCACAGTATTCTCCTGGAGAAGCTGGCAGCCCATGGCTTGCACAGGTACACCCTCAGTAAGTTTGCAGATGACACCAAGTTGGGGGAAGGTGTCAATCTGCAGGAGGGTAGGAAGGTCCTGCAGAGGGACCTGGACAAGATGGGTCGATGGACAGAGGCCAATGGGATGAGGCTCAACATGGCTAAGTGCCGGGTCCTGCACTTTGGCCACAACAACCCCATGCAATGCTACAGGATTGAGGCAGAGTGGCTGGAAAGCTGTGCAGAGGAAAGGATCTGGGAGTGCTGATTGATGATTGCCTGAACATGAGCCAGCAGTGTGCCCAGGTGGCCAAGAAGGCCAATGGCATGCTGGCTTTTGTCAGGAATAGTGCAGCCAGCAGGACCAGGGAGGTGATCGTCCCCCTGTACTCTGCTCTGGTGAGGCCGCACCTCGAGTACTGTGTTCAGTTTTGGGCCCCTCACTACAAGAAGGACATCGAGGCCCTGGAGTGTGTCCAGAGAAGGGCTACGAAGCTGGTGAAGGGGTTGGAACACAAGTCCTATGAGGAGCGGCTGAGGGAACTGGGGTTGATCAGTCTGGAGAAGAGGAGGCTCAGGAGACCTTATTGCTCTTTACAGCTACCTGAAAGGAAGTTTATGGGAGCTGGGGGTCAGCCTCTTCTCACAGATAACTAGTGATAGGACAAGAGGGAATGGCCTCAGGTTGTGCCAGTGGAGGTTCAGGTTGGAAATGAGGAGACATTTCTTCTCAGAAGGAGTGGTTAGGCATTAGAACAGGTTGCCCATGTAGGTGGTGGAGTCACCGTCCCTGGAGGTGTTTAAGGAAAGGTTAGATGTGGTACCTGGGGACAAGGTTTAGTGGGTAATATTGGTGGTAGGGGGATGGTTGGACCAGATGATCTTGGAGGTTTTATCCAACTGTAATGATTCTATGATTCTACAGACTGTAGCATACACTAGCAAACAAAGCAAGGATTTGCCATCTCACCAGTTTTGTACTTAAACAGGACACTTCTTTAATGGCTTGATTCACTCTATTTAAGTGAAAATTTATTTTTATAGAACCACAGACATATTTTTAGGTACAGCATTATGAAATAAGTTAAACTAGAACAAATTCGGCTCTGTTGAGTTTCTGATAATAGAAGTCCACAGTAGAATAAAGTTCTACACCTCACAAGGTGCTCTTGGGCCAGTTGAGACTGACTAGTCCCTGTTTCTTTATTCCAAAGCTTATTGAATTGTCTCCTATTTGTGTTGGTTTTGCAAAAAATGTCAGTTTTAAGTCAGCCTGAATGTGGGATTTTCTTTCCTTTCTGTAGATGGGTATATATCCTGTGAATGAAATGTGTTCATTGTTATTGTGTTTTCTGTTAAAGTATATCTTTCTTTTTTTTATTACTTTGTTTATCCATTAAAGGGTAATAAGCTTCTCCATACTTTGGATTTGATTATTAGGGTTTTATACTTCCCTGTCGATAAACACATCAATGCACAGAGGTTCAGCAGGATAAATTTCAGTAGCCATGATCTTTATCTCTGAGTTCTGTTTCTGGGATAAGAGATTAGACAATAGAAGAAAAAGAAAGATAGACAATATATGTGATAAAATCTTCTGTGAAGAGTGAGTGGTAGGTGTTTAGTAAAAAGTAGGAAAACAATGCCCGTGTTTTGTTCAGTCCTTACTCTGTTATGCCTAATGCATTTCGTTGGAGGAAAAGATGCTGCAGCCTCTCCAAGGCTTCTCATGTTCCTCTCAAAGGCAATTAACTACTGCTGTCAGACTTGAGTTCCCAGAAGGGCCAGTCCAGCAGTATTTTATTCATGGTGTTCTGCAGTAGAATGTGTAACGAATTGTGCTGTTTCATTAGACACAAAATCTTCCTGACTGCTAAGAGTTTATGTTTCTCTAGTAAGCTGTTACTGAGGGTAGCTACCTCACTGAGCATCCTTTCAATATTTGTGTATGAAATGTGAATATGTATGAATGTGTATATATAAATATGTACATCCTAGCATTTTTAAATTGCTCATAAAAATTGGTTTAGTAGAACCAAATTTGGTGGTTCCTATTATGTATAGCATAGTCAGGAGTTTTCCAGAATTAACCTTCGTGTAAGTGTATGTGTGTTGAGTTTTTTAATATTAAGTTGGTCCTTTTCTCCTTTGTTTAATGTTTCTCTCTGAAAGGGAGATAAATTGAGATTCCTTGACCACTTTCTGCTGGCTTACTACATCAACCTACCCCATACCACCCCATTCCTATGCACACCTCACTACTCTAGAAAAAAAAATGGTAGCTTTTACTGCTCTCCATTGTATGGATCCAGTAGAAACTGCTGAATGAACAGCAAAGACTGGTTCATATTCTACTAAGAATCTTAAAGGCTAACAACCAAGTTTCTGTTTTCCATTTCAGTACCCAGGTAATATTTATTCAGAGAATAGGTTTAAATACACCAGAAGCATCAAGGAATCACTATGTAAATTTTGGGAAAACACTGGACATTATATCTATCCTTGTTTCATTGTGAGAACAGTTTGGATTAAAAAGCTTTATGTGATATAAATGCTGAATAATAAATTCCTGTATTACTCCTCCATGGAGTAACTGTGACTCCAGGTGCTGTGACACTCCTGAAATGCCATTGTCCAGCACTGAAGGAGACAAGATTTGGCAAGACCAGTGAGGTTTAAATCTCTGAGCATACTGAACTGCCTGGTTGCATGGGACTTGCTTCCAGGTGCTGAGTGTGTGGATGGAAGTAGGAGGAGGAAGCAAGTGTGAGTCAGACGGTTGAGAAACGTGTTGAAGAGTATGTATGCAGGCAGGCACAGACAAACTCAGGTTCACCCAAGTAGACCATTCAGTATGTAAATTACGATGAAGTCCAGTGTGTTTCTTACAGACTACTCTGAAAAATTACATTGGAATATCACAGTAAGATTTACACACCTTACTGGCTGAGCCTCATGAAGAAGTTTGTTCTCACAAAATTTATTATTTTGCTGCTTTTATGGAGACTCATCACTTATAATGATTTTCCTCAGGGAACTAGAGAAAGCTCAACATGTCCATGCCACATGTTTAAAGTCAGCAGATGATAATTATATACATACAATTTAAGCTGCTACTATGGATGATGTATTTTTTCTGTCAATGAAGGGAAAAACTGTTTTTCTGGTTACTTTTTGTTCAAAGAATAGAATAGAAAAGTTCAGTTGGAAGGGACCTACAGAAATCCTCAAGTCCACCTGCCTGAGCGCTTCAGGGCTAACCAAAAGTTAAAACACATTACTGAGGGCATTATCCAAATGCCTCTTGAACACTGACAGGCTTGGGGCATCCATCTAGGAGTCTTGGGGCAATCTCTAAGAAGCCTGTTCCAGTGTTTGACCACCCTCACGGTAAAGAAATTTTTCCTCATGCCCCATCTGAAGCTCTCCTGGCACAGCTCTGTGCCATTCCCTTGTGTCCTGTCATCAGTTACCAGGAAGCAGACACTGGTACTTCTCTCTCCACTTCCTCTCCACAGGAAATTGTAGAGAGAAAGAAAGCAGTAGCGTAGTCCATTGAATTTATAAACATTTTTATGTAGTTGCCAGCCTTGTTGGGTCAGCACAAAAAAAAAAAAAGTTTGAACTCTGTAGAATCAAGCTTGTCATTTTGATACATGGCTTTAAGAAACAAGCTGTACACCAAGTGTTCTGCAGCAAACAATGGGTACAGTCAACAGGCAGTGCACACAAATGCCACAGCCATTCAAAACCACATAAACAGCAGTGGTGCTCTGTAGTTGATATTTCCAAACTTTATTACAAATGTTCAAATATTTTTAGATAATTTGTATCAAAATATCAGTGCCAAATTTGAAGGGCTGTTTATGATAAAACATAAATGAGCTGCAGTTACAGTATTATAAATTTGTTTTAAAATTTCTCATGCTATTTTCTGTTGGAACAGTTTCAAATATTTACCTGTAAATCCAACGGAATCAGTGTAACTGATAAATGTTTCTCAAAACCTTTCTCATCGTTAAAACATGTTCTTTTTTTTTTTTTTTTCACTGTTAATCATGACTGAAGATTACATATATGTTTTACAATCAGCAGACTTCAGAAACCTTCTGAACTCCTTGGAAATAATAGGTTTTTCTGTATGGGTTAAGAGGGCTAGAGGGATGCCCTGTGTTAAAGACTGCAGGAGGCAAATACAAAAACATTATGAAAAATGCACTGAATATGCCATCACATTTGGGAACAATCTAATTATCAAATTGAACATGTTGCAGTGCTTACTCTATGCTCAGCATGTACTCTTTATGGCAAGGATATTACATAGAATCATAGAATCACAGAATGGTTTGGGTTGGGAGGGGCCTTAAAGATCATCCGGTTCCAACCCCCCTGCCATGAGCAGAGAGGGACACCTTCCACTAGACCATCTTGCTCAACAGCAGTACAGTCAGAGAAGCTGAGGACTGGTTAGGTCATCTGCAAATTTCAGGTTGAATCTTTCTTGCTTGTTTTTTGTTTGTTTGTTTGATTGATTGTCTTTCCTTTTTTTTTTTTCTTTTTTATTAATATGCTAAATTAGAACTACCATGACCTCTGGACCATGACCTCTGAAACTGGAAGATGAAAAGTGGGTATAAGATCTGGGACTGTATCTCCTCTATCACCAAGAAATTGTACTATTTATTTTATCAACTGTCATAATTGTTTTAATTTTCTTAAAACCTTTATGCTTTTCCTTAAATATTGGTAGAAGTTAGGATGTCATCACAATTCAAAAATCTGTTATATAGAACATAATGTGATAAATCCATCCTTGTCAGTTGTAATCTATAGCTTGTCATGTTGAATTATACCTGGAATGAATTTGGCTCAGCCATGCTTCCACAACATTTACACAGACCTTGCTTAGCACTGTCCAAGTAAACACTCCAATAACAAGGCTTTCCACTAGGAAAGTGAGTTCCTATTTAGAACAGAATTGCCTGACCACTTCAGGGCTAACCAAAAGTTAAAGCACATTACTGAGGGCGTTATCCAAATGCCTCTTGAACACTGACAGGCTTGGGGCATCAATCATTTTACTACCCATCATTATTATACTACCCATCATCATAATTACCACTTAGATAACAAAGCATTGATTTTACAGTCAGTTGTATAGTTTGTTCTTCAGGACCTGGACCTATCTGCAGCATATTGATGAGACTAGTTGCCACACAGTTATCAAAATAGACAAAATCCTACAATTCAGCACCTAGGAAACTGATTGCTTCATTTTCTTTAATTTCGTAGTTCTTCAGTCTCTTGAGTGTTGTCTATAGCACAAAGCTTTAGTGATTTAAACTCATGGTTAAAGCAGCCGGACCTCCTCTTTGTATTTGTGCTGGATTACTCTGATAGTTGGTATTGGGTTAAGAAATTGTTACAAATATCCATGTGCATCTCCATTAGGCACCAAAAAAAAACACCATTCTTGCTTGTTTTTTTGTTTTTGTTTTTGTTTTTTAATTTTCTTATTTTGTCCCATTCCAGCAATTGTTACAATTTCTCTGCGGGATGGTCTTCTCCAGTTTTACAGTGGCTGTGGTGTGAACCAGTTTTGTTAATTTTCCCAAATAATCACCTCGAAAGCTAGTACTGTTACGTTATCTATGTCTTTCTGCATATCTTCAACTTGTAGACCACTGTAGACCTTGTTAAAGATACAGCGATACAAGTATTTAACTACTTGCATTTAAAAACACAGTAAAAAAGCTTTAAAATATTTGATTCTGGAGAAAGGAAGGTTAAAGATATGAGCAATATTAAAGAAGTATGCTCCTTGGACTTCAAGTGTAGTCTGATAATCAGGAAGCTTTGCCCTAATGAAGTTTTACTGAGCAAAGAACGTGGCCGTATATGTTCCTTGGTCAGTATCAGTAGCTAGCTTTCTTTTGTCGATAGTGAGGGATAACCACACATTCCTGTAGAACTTCTGCATGCATTTCACATAGTAACTTAGAGTTAACTATAAAAGCCCTGAGATAAACATGTTTTCCGAGTGCAATTTTATGTAGCCCGCAAACAAGTGTGCTTCTAGATAGATATCTTCTGAAACAGACTGTTAGTAGGAAATTTCACCAAACAGGCTCTCCTTCTGGAATTAGAAGTTCTTCCACAAATAGGTTGGAGTCTGGAGTCCACCAAGCTGTGTAGTGATAGTATGTCATGTGCTGACAATATGCCTCTTATTGAGAAGGTTATTAATATATCACTTTAGTTCCCTTTACTGTAGAAGAAATTGGTGGGAAATAGTGCTTCCAACAAACGCACAGGAGCACTGTATGCACATTTACTCACAAAGTCAGTCAATAGCGAAGGTAACTTGAGAATTACACACTATTCAGTCACATCCAAAACTACCAAATCTTAAGAGATTAGGGATGTGAGTAATAGTACATGTTAATGGTACATGGCTAGGGATGTACTATTGTGTTCTGTTCAGGCTCATTTCAAAGTTAGGGAGAGAGAGAGAGTTGACATCTGAAACTGTAAGTTGACAGAAAGAGTTGACAGAGGTAAAATGTAATGGACATTCCACTACTATCTTCTCATACCTATCTTCATGAATAAAAATTCATTTGCGGTGACAGAATGGATGAGACATAATTTTCCTGTTTAGTGAAAATTCAGTTACCAATAGCAGTCCAAGTAGCTAAATGTAAATTAGTTAACGTTAAAATCATAGTAATGATGAAAATAAAGGTCACCTGAAAATGTGAATTGCTTGAGCAATCATTAATCTTGGCACTAGGTCTAAAAAGCAGAAGTAGCAAGTTTAGTGGAGAGATAGGTAGAAAGGAGGTTCATAGAAAAGAGATCAGATCGTGAAAACACTAACTGAAAATTCATTGGAAAACCCAACACCAAAGAATCAAAAAGCTTAAAGTGCCTCATCTAAATTTTTAAAGGAGTTGAAAGAAATTCTTATATGATTTTTGCTGTGGAATTAAATTGATATAATTCATTTGGATGGCTCCAAAGTGCTATATTTGTTTAAAGAGAAACGAAAATTAAAAAGAAGAAGAAAATAAAAGGGCTTAAAAATGCTCACAAAGCAACAGACCTAGCAACTGTTTATTTGGAACTATGTCTGTCTATCAACAGAGTCTTGAGTAGCTAATCTATGCTAACTTCTTAATCTCTGAATTTTGAGTACTGTAACTTGATATTTTTTCTATATTTAATTTCCACAACATTTTTCTATATTTAATTCCAGTAATATATGCATATTGAGTTATATAAAATATTAATGTTAAGTGCACTTCTAAGAATTAAAAATGATCTTCTAGCCCTTAAGAGCTTTTGAGTAAAAATCTGAGAAATTTTTGAACTTTTTTTTTCATTACAAGTTACTATGTTGAGATAAAAGCATTCTTTAAAATCTCTCAGAACAAAAAATATATATACATATACATATATATATATATATATATATATTGCAGAAGTACTGGAAATATTGAAATACCAAAACAGGATTTGCATTCTGAAATTGCTTTTCCTTTCAAGTGTTTTATGTTAATGTGGCAATGATATGAGTTTCTTAAGTGGATACACATGACTGCAAGTATCTGCTATCCATTTTTTATCTGGTAAAACGCACTTTAAAACATGCAGTCTGTATTATATTCTTTGCAAACCCTTCATGCCATTTATGCAGTGTAGGAAAGGGACAATGTAGGTGTCCCATGATGAAGAGAGTGGAGCACCTCTCCTGTGAGGAAAGGCTGAGATCTGGGACTCAGCCTAGAGACTTGGAGGCTCTGGAGGGATCTCAACAATGTCTATAAATACTTGAAGAGAGGACGCAATGAAGATGGAGCCAGGCTCTTTGTAGTAGTGCCCAGTGACAGTACAAGACGCAATGGGCACAAGCACAGGAGGTTCCGTATAGATATCAGGAAGCACTTCTTCACTGTGTGGGTGATGGAGCACTGGCACAGGTTGCCCAGAGAGGTGATGGAGCCTCCGTTCCTGGAGATCTTTAAAAACCACCTGGACACGGTCCTGGGCAGCCTGCTCTGGGTGTCCCTGCTTAAGCAGGCGGTTGGGCCAGATGACCTCCAGAGGTCTCTTCCAACCTTAGCCATTCTGTGATTCTGTGAAAGACATAAAGAAATAAATTGCACCACTGTTAACTTTAATACCCTTTGATACTGCTAGACAGGGGGAAAATGTGGCTTCAAAGTGAACAGAAGTTAATTAAAACACATAAAAATATCACCTGTTCTTACCTGCTCCTCCCCTGTACCTCTCTGTCCTAGTGTTATTCTTTTATCTTATGTTAGCTGCAGCACAGTTGCTGTAAAGTCCACTTTCCTATTCATCCTAAGATTATCGTGTGGTGTCTGATGCATGTTTTTTCAACAGTGCATTCCCATAATCTGTCATATAATTAGCTTTCTTGGCTGTAGCAGAGTTAATACCTGAGAAAACTAGCCAGTCTGTCAATGCACCTTCTCTTGGAACTGGCTACCCAGGACATTCCTAGACAGTGCTTTTCATCTATGGCTGCCTTGCCATATGACAATATCAATAATCTGCAACACAGCTGTGAGGCAGGCATTTTTATACCATTTTGCAGATCAATGAACTGAGCCACAAAAAAAGTAGCATAATGTTTTAAAGGTCATGTGTGAGTGTCAGTGGCAGAAATGAAAAGAGAATTCCAGGTTCCAGCACTAAAAGCTAAGCTACTTTGAGAAAGATCTTTCCAGTAGAGAAGGGCAGAGTGAACTTATGCAGTATCTATGAAAAATACAGAAAAGAAGCTTGGATGTCTCAAATGGTTCATTCTTCAGATCTACTGTAACATACAATAGACCTCTATTATGTTTTTTTAACTGAATTGAAACATAAATTCATATGTGTGTGTGTATGTACGTAATATATGTATGTGTGTGTGATATGTATATTTCCTTCATGGGACAATTGTGTTTATTATACTTATGTTTGTCATGGATATATGGTTTGGAAATGCATTAGACTAGAATTGGTAGTTGACTACTATATCATGAATAGATCACAGAGATATGGTTATTCTCCAAGGTGCTGTCATAGTGATCAGGGGAAAATACTGTCTTGGATTAATTCAGCATTTGTTGTTTCATTTTGAGCTGTAACAATTGCAATTAAAACTGCTAGAATATAGGTTTTCTAGCAACTAAAATTTTCACTGTGAATTAGAAATAAAAAGTCTGTAAATATTACTGTGTCTTGTACCAGCTTTGTTTTTTTTAAGTTAGATTCTGTCACTTTTTTTCTTTTCCATTTTGATCCATCTGTCGTCTGTGCATTGTGCTGAAGGAGATGGATAATAATTGTGGGATTCAGGGGAAAATTGTTTTTATGATGAAACTTCACTGCTTTTTAAGGAATTCTGAAAGGTCTCTGTACATTGGATCACATTCCTTCTGTACATATTCTGGAGTTTGTCCTATATCTATAAGGACTTTCTATGTGTAAAGAGTTTGTGACTTGATTTCACTTGTGAGCAGCCACACTTTTTGCATATTAATCTCTTCTTTTGCTGGTTCTGTTCTTCTGTTTTTCAATTTTTCATCTTTAATTGGTACTATTTCTCTGAATTATTCCCTTCATTAGAATTTAAGAGAAGTTATATTACTTGTGCTATGCAAATTTCAGTGTTTTTATAAAGAAAATTTCAGCAGAAGTGGAAACAATTATCTAAGTATTCAGTCTAGATACAGAAGGTCATGAAAGCACAGAACAAGAATGGTACAGGTAATGTCAATATTTATTTTTGCACTCATGACATTATAAGATGTGAAGGTGGTGGCACGGACAGCAGCCCCAAGAGAGTTATAGGAAGGTTTTGCCTTGATAATAGATTATCTGCCCACACACTAAAAACTAATATATGTGGATGCAGTACTCTATTTTATTTAATCTGTTTCAAGTGCTCGAAGCAGGTAGGTGAGGTTATTCATTTTTCAGACTGTCCTTGTAGTTTATTGGTACTTATTTTAATATAGTTCTAGAAAGTAATACACTATAAATTCTCCCCAGAGGTTGAAAAGCCCACAAAGGTGATGTATGTTAGCTTTTTTGGTTTTGTTTTTGTTTTTTCTTTTTCAATTTTCAGAATAATAGTTTGACAATGGCCTGAATCTATTTTTGCATGGTGAAGAGAATGTTGTAGAGTGGATCTTTGTGGGCTAATATACTTCTTGTTGTCATGTTTTCCAAAGGATCTGCAGACCGATAAGTATAGGATCCCCTCAGACTGCCATAACCTACATACCTGTTCTTGCATGGACTTAATAGTTAGCTGGAATATTACCTTGCACCATTTTACAGATTTTAAACACCCCTCTAGCAGTGCTTTTCTCAGTCCTTTGCAGTGTGAATCTTAAAAAAGATTACCTACACTCCAAGCTTCCTAATTTCAATTCCATTCATCTTCTGGTTGTAATAATCACAGTTGGGCAGGGAACAAATTATGTTAGGTATTAACAGGTTATATACTTTGAGTTAAGGTACTGCAATTGGTTTTCACTTTCTGGGGGAGAAAGCAATAATCAGGATGCTCATTCTTTCATTTCTTGCTGTCATTTGTTGTTTGTGTTTCGGTGTCCTTTTTAATCTCAGCCTTCAGCAACCTTCAGATGCTTGTATTTTACACCCACTTTAGTCTTGCTTGATGCTCTTTTCTCCAAAGACATTGCTTATCCATCACCTTTGCTCCATGACTTCTATTCATGTGTGAATGTTTCTTCTTCACTTGTGGCTCTCTTCCTAATCTTAGTTCATGTTTATTAATGGTAGCTGATGACAAGCCCTTGTCTTGTGCTACATGTGGTTGACTGACAGAAATTATTATGCTTTGCTTTCTGCAGTCATTTATTTCTGTCTTCCTAATTCATTTTGAATTAGCTTTCCTGGAGAAGATAGTGTAGATGGTTTCCTTAGCTGTTTTTATATGTGCTTGAATTTTCCTAGGCATGTGTAAAACCTGTTTGCTAGAAAGCAAACCACTACCACATAACTAGCCATCTCTACTATTCACTATTAAGAATTGCTTCCATGTGTGCATGATTTATCTCACGCAAGCTAATGATAAAATGATTAAGCCACAGGAGTAAGATGGAGTTTGCCAGGGCAAACTTCTGGTCTGAAAGTCTCATTTAATAATGAGGTAACAATACTGATATTCATTATGCTAGCACTTTTACCGTAGGCTATGTTTAAGAAACTATTTCTGATCTCAGTAATATCTAATTAAAGAATAAAAGTGTGACCTAATCTTTAGGCTAATCTTTAACCCATCTTTTCAGAGAGCCAAGAATGAGTATTATATTCATTCTAGGAAATTTTCTGTAACATCTCAGTGTTGCTGTTTAGCTGAAGACTTGAATGCAGTTATAAATGGGGGTGGGAGAGAGAGAGAGAGCACTCCATCACTTTATCTATAAATAAATTCAGCTCAAATGCATCACACTGTCCAGTGACTATAAATTAATGGATTGATGGCTGATCTAGGCAGGATTCTGGCCCCAACAAGGTGGCTTAGAAGAGTGTGTGCTTGCTCCAGCAGTGTCATTTTGTTGGGATCATTTCTCAGGTCTCAGAATCTGTTCTGATTATTTGTATAAAATGTACCACCATGAGTCAAATTGCAGATCACATGTCCTGTGTGGATTTAGAAAGGAAAGCTTTTGCTGATAAGAATTTTAGAAAGTAGCTGGCCTGTTAGATTTTGTGTAGATCCAGCTTCTGTTATCAGTAATTCCCTAGTCTATTGCAGAATCAATATCTCTTCACAAGTACTGAAAGTGACTAAATACCTAACTAAAGGCTATGAATGGCATTCTAATTTCCTTGGATCTTGCTCACTATTCAGACACGTAATCACCATGTTCCTTTTTATCACTTTCTGCCAGCCTAATTTCCAAGGCTGTGTGGATTCATTGTTACTGGTATATACCACGTACAAGTCCTTGTGCGCATTTTAATGAAAAACGGATGATGGATTCTCTCACCTGATGCCTTGCATAGTTAATGTGAGTAAATCTCTGTGAGGGCAGGTATCCTTCGTGTAGCATCATCTTCAAGTAACTTCTTCCCAGAACTGCAGTTTCTGCCATTCTGTGGTCTGTAGCTTTGTGAAAAGAAACATGGGCACATTCCGTTTTCTACTTTCCCAGTATAAATTGTAACTAATAGTCTTCTTTGGGACTTTGCTGTTATGGAACTTGGAGCAAGCAATGGAAGATTTTAATCTGTGGTTAAGCAGCTTGTTTCAAAAGCTGATCTGCAAAAAAAACCCTTTCTCATATCACTGAGAAGTTAATTGTGCATGTTTGCAGCTGAAGTCCATGTGTATCTGTAATGAACTGTTCAGTGATATGCCTGCAGGACTGATGAACTAACTCAAGGAAAACCGTGTAGAACAATGGAGTCCTCTCAGTCTGTCCCAGCAAGCTACATATTTGATTTCTAGTGCTTTCATCTCCCTCTGTTTTTGTCAAGAAATTGAGAAATCTTCATTTCTCTGCAAACTGACAAAGTCTTTGCAACCCAGCTGGACAGGAACATATGAATTATCATATAGTAGTTTGAAGTGTTTTGAATGAGATTTATATCCAAATAGGACTTTTCAAGGATGTCAGAATACTCAGTTCACTAACTGGCCAATATAATGATGTCAATTGTCAATTATCTGAAGGAAAAAATTAGCACATATTCATTTTACATTAATTTTCATCCCTTTTACATTCCCTGGCTTAGATTCACACTTGTAACATATGCACTGTTACTTTCTATGTCCTTTGTGGTTCTGTATAGAGAGCACTTCCAATTTACTATTATTGGAAACATGTTTTCCTGTTAGTTCAAGTTGGGTTTTTTTGTTTGTTTGTTTTGTTTTTTTTCTTTTCTTATATTATGTAGCATAAAATAAAGGATCTTGTCTATCATTTGGAATCAGCCTTGATGGGAATTTTTTTTTTATTATTATTTTTTTCCTCTGTGTTTCTAAGAACCCAGGCCTGGAAACCCTTACTTTATTTATGTGTACTGTACTCTAAACTTCTGTTAGATGGTACTTTATGATTAATAACTAAATTTGGATTTGAGCATTTTTCCTGAGCATAAGTGGAATTTTTCCTTCAGGCAGTAAAGCATTGAAAACTAAATACAAATATGAAAAATTAAATTTAAACAATGTGTGAGTAAACAGGTAACAGCCCTTTTCATTCATTTGAATCAAATTTGAATCAAGCTAAATTATGTCATTGTAATATGGATAACATCATATCATATGTGTCTCAGTGAATTTTTTGAATGAAATTCCCAGGTTTCTCCATTTTTTTCCCTGGTGCTGAAAGTTTAAGTTCAGGAGCAACCAGGTGCATAATTCTTGTAGTGAGACTTGATCAGAATAAGGAACTTAAAGAGTCTTATAAAATCTCATTCCTTGAAATTTTAGGAATTTTGTGGATCCAGGAAATTCAGATGAGGCTAATTAAACTCATTCAAGCTTTTGCTACTGGCTCAAATTAAATATTTCATCCTTTAGTAGTTAGACTATTGATAGTACTTGATAGTCTTACTTTTATGAAAATTTAAAAATGTTCCCTACTTTTTTACAAAATGGGAGGAAATTTTCTCTGCTGCTATCAGCCTCTCTGTTTCTATGCATTTTACGACTAAAGTAACCTCTGAGGTAAGGATGAAGGAGATTTCTGACTACTACTTTGTTAATGAAATACTGTAATGAGTCATGGACAGTCATTAAACAAAATTACTAATCAGAAAATACTAGATGTAATAGAGGAGAAGTGCCTGCAGTTGTGAATTGCCTCCTACTTTAGAACAAACACAGCGTTCATAATATTTTTGCCTATCCACTTTATCTTATCAGATAGTAAAAGGCATTTTTTAACATTCTCTTATGCTGGTTAACCCATACTTGGTAACACCTTCCTATCATTCTGGTTAACATTTTTTCACTCTTTTCTTCATTAGTTCTCTGAAAGTAAGCAGGAGAATATCTTATTTCCTGTATCCTTAGGCACTGGCTCCAAATTGTATGTCAAATTGAAGCTGGCATGGATCAGTTACTGTTGACATAAGTTACAGTTAAAGAGTCACAGTGAGATCATTTAAACAGGAAAATCTATTTTTTTAAATGTTTTACTGGCTTAATGAAATTATTTGACCCTCCTGAAGCTACTATACAGCATAACAAGAATGCAGCCCAAGAAGAAAGTCTTTTTAATCCAGAATGAAGTATTCGTCTGTGGTTCTCACCTAGTAGGTTCTAAAATGCAACAAAGATGCACCAAGAATTGTTTGTGTATCAACTCAGTTATATTTTATATCACTCAAAAAATAATAATAATAATAATAATTTTACTAGAGAACCCCTTAATTAGGACATTGATTGACCTAGAAAATATCTCTTTTACTCTTGAGCAGAAAATCACCTAAATGAAGGACTTAAACTAATTTAGACTTCAGTGCACCTCTTTTGCGTAGTTGCTCCGATTGAATACTTGTCAATCCCTCTTATCATCCAATGAAGCATCTCTCAACTGTGTTAATGATAATGGAAAGAAAGCTGACTTTCCATGAACTGCAGCAACAGTCTGCCTTTATATTGTCAAGAACTGTTAACTTCCTTGTCCTTAAAATTCTTGGCATTTCATAATCCATGTCTGCAATACTGTGAAGATGCTTAAGGTTGTCCCTGCTGCTTCTGGTCTCATGTCAGTTAATGCACAAATGAGCTGAGCACGAAGACAGACAAATCATCCATAATTGCAGCAGTGTCATAAGTCAGTTCTCTGGGGACTGCTTTCTACCTATTCCTCTTGCAGCTATGCAGATAGACTAGAAAATAACCCTCTACCTTAATGCCTGGCAAGCAGAATTTGAGTCCCTGCCTCAAAATAGTCTTAGGCATGAATCTTCTTACCTTTTTTTCTATGTAGGACACACAGTTTCCCGGGTAGGTCAGAATGTAGGCAAAGATCCTTCTTCCCCAACAGCCAGACTTATGAAGTGTTACATTCCTTTTCAAGGAGCTTAGCAATTTAAATCCTCTGCTGTGTAGGATGGGAGGTATAGGAAATGCACTGATTTATCTTGTTTACAGTACAGATCACAACACAGTTCTGAAAGCTAAGTTTAGTCCTCTCACTACATGGCATCCATGCCCACAATACATAAAGTCAGTTCCTGTTATACGTGGAAGCAGGTATATTTAGGGGCTTTAGGTATAGATAACTTTTTAAAATAGATTTGTTTATAGCTGTTCTCCTTTTGCTCTCACTACAGAGGCAATGATCTATTCCATGCAAATAAACTTATTAAATTAAGAAAATGAGAAGTTATCTGTGACATCAAAGTGCAACTCTTCCCTGTGAACAAAGAGCAAAGGTAAACTGATCTGCAGGTTTTCTGCCAACCTCTTCTTCCAATGGTAATGGAAGCTGTAGGGACCAAATTTCTAAAAGCTATCTTTATCAAGAAAGAGGAAGGTTTCAGGGAACACGGAGGAGAAAGGAGTTGCTTGCTTTCAAAAGCAGTTAGACGCTAACCCTCCATTGAAATAGAGAAGGCAGGTACTTAAGGTTAGAGGGTTCTAATATCAACATGAATATCTTTCTGAACCTCAAGGTTTCCATGGGCTTTGCAATATCTAGCTTGTAAGTGCCACTGTCATGTAAATGCCATTGTTTTGTAAAACCTTCTGGTTTATGAGCCTGGATAATGTATGACTTTTTCTTTCTTCATGAGAATATCATATTTGGCTGTTCAGAAAGCTTAGGCTCTCTTGCATTTTATTATTCAGATATAATCAAAGTCAAGCTTTGCAACTATGATCCACCACTTCCAACCAACTGAGAATTGTCAATGCAATCACCATTCCATTCCTCATGTTCAGATATCATAACAATTTTAACCCAAGTTAATAAAACTCCCCATGTGTAGTAATGAGGCTGGTAGACTTTTATCATAATATGAAAAGAATTAAAACAGTCAGGAAAATATGCAAAACTGAATACTCCTGGCACTTCAAGCCACCAGAAACCTCTTACCTGAAGAGTTTTGATGTTCTTCTCAAGCCTGCAGTTAACTATAAATACAACCTTATGGTTTAATACAACTTCAAAAGCAAACATGTGCAAAGGATTCAGGATCCAAGTCATTTTCCACACTTTTATTCTTTCTTCTCTCTTTTGAAGAAGAGTTATATAACAGGTGCTTTTAAGGCAAAATGTGACTTCATTGCCATGTGTGTGCCATGCTAATATTCAGTTTGTTTCTTCTTCTGTGTTGATTTTCATATTTTGTGTAGGCCTTCTGTATTTCTGTTTGTCTGTGGGGATACAGTTACTTATTTATCTATTTTTCTATCTATAGGAAAACAGGGATACTGTAGTTTCAATGCAAGCATGTTGTAAAAACAAGTTGGATTAAAGCAGTGAATAGTACTGCATACTATTCTTTGCTGAGGGATTAGGGGAAGGTTTTCACTCCCTCCTTTCAGGAAATATGAGTGTAGCACTTCTGGAATAAGACATAAATATTGACCATAAATTTGAATGAAACAACCTCTGCCCAAAAGAGCTTACAGGTTTTGAATGCTCAATCATAACAGCCAAAAAAAAAAAAAAAAAAAGGCTGTAGAGTTTCTGATGGACAGAGAGCAGGCCTGCCATTTTTTCCCTAGCTGTGTTTCTGACCACAGGCTGAGTGTCTTTGTGGTCCTTTTTCTTGGTTCCCTCCCAGTCATCTATTCTCATGTCTATTGCAAATACAGTGGTTTGGTTATCCCATACTTGACACAATGTCTTCTTTTTTGTGTCCCTGTGGCACAAGGAATGAACATGAATGGCAAACAAGAGCCAGTTTTGTATATAAATAAAGATGCAAAGGCTAAACTACTAAAATACCGTTGCCTAAGTAGTACCCTTTTTTTACTTTTCTAAGTAGTACCTTTTTTACTTTACTAAGTAGTACCCTTTTTTTACTTCTCTTTTGTTTAGATAACAGTCTAGACAGCTGTCAGACCTCTGTTACAATAGCATTCAAATTTCTCCTCTTCTTTAGTGTATTTTTCCACCTAACTGCAGCCATGTCATGCTGTTACCTGTACCAAGACAAAGTAAGGCATTAGCTCACTTCTGCAAAGGGAGTTTATGCTGGAACAGAGACTGAAGCTTTTTCTCCCACATTCTTCACTATGTATTATTAGCTACTTGACCACTGCTTGTCTGTCAAAAGCTTTGGGGGTGTGAAGGGAAGTTACAGGCCCATCTCTCCTTGTGAACGAACTCCTCTGATAACAATTGTGTCTGAGTAAGAAATAATTCTTCCTCACCCCTTAACTGTGCTTGAGCAGTTGGTTATGCTGGTAATTCATGGCATGCTTCATACAAAAGAAAAACAGCATAAAGAAAATGCTCATGCCAGTTTTTCAACAGCAGAAAAAATATCACACAATTGTCTTGCAGAGTGAAAAAATTTTTGTCTGAAACTTGAACTGGAGATCCAAGAAAGTTTGGTTTCAGTTTACCACTTTTAGTGACCTACAAATGGCTTGTCAGAAGGAACCACGAAACCTTTTTTTTTTTTTTTTTCACTCATTATCAATGTCAACACTGTGATTCTTCTGCACTCCAGTTCATTGAATCTCTCCCATTTAAAACCATTTACAAATGCACTTAAAAGCAATCAAAGTCATTTGGAGCCAAGCAAGCTTATTCAACTGCTTATTCAAAAATAAGATTTTCAATTATCCTTACAAGTGATGTCCTCTTTCCTGGGAGTTGAAGAAAAGGATTACAGCGGCTCAGTTTCAGCCTCTGTGATTATCAGTATTTCCAGAACCAGGGCCTCAGCTTTGAGAAGTTTCAATAGCCTAAGTATTTCAAACAGAGCATTTGGTGAGGAATGCTGGAGGAGAGTTAAAATAGAATATTTGAAGAGAAAAAAAAAAACGCTCTTTGTACTGTTGTAGTTCTTTCTAAAAATACTTCTATCCCCACCTGGTGTCTTAGCAGCCTTGTTTCTGTTTCATTTGCTTTCATTATCTAAGCCTGCCATGGCATAGACAGAAGCCAGTGTTGCACAAATTCTGAAAAAATGTGGTGATGTGAGACATAAGGATGACAACCAGCAGGAGTTGAAGGAAAAAAAATGACTGTAGGAGTGAAAAAGCAATGTTGATTACCTAAGGAATTAGTGTATGTAGGGTAAAAATAAAAATAAAAAATAAAAGATTTCTATTGCCTGCCTCTCTCTCTTTACCTTAAGAAATACAGATTTACTTTTTTTCTCAGCTTCCGTAGAAATTATATACAAATATCCAGACGTAGTGGTTGTCATTCAGAAAATTAGCTGTTAGTAACTTTCTCCATAACTTGTCAAGAATATCCTTGAGATATTCTCAGTGTACAGAAGTCGCAATAGGATACATGACCTTGAGATCTTTTTATGTGCTGTATAAATTATTACAAAGAGAAATAACGCAGAATAACTTCTCTAGCATATCATTTCTCTGTTGAACATCTCAAGGAAATAAGTCGGTATGTAAGAAACACTGTACCCCAACTATAAATTTATTTTCTCCTTTAAATTGGAATTAATGACTATAACCTTAATTTCATTTCCTTCAGTGTAATCCATGATGGCCAATAAACCAAATGCCATTTTGTAACATGATCACCCAGTTTTCTCCCTATATTGTGAATTGTGCTGTCAGAGCTGTTGGAGCACACATCAATCCAGGTAAACCCATGAACCACCTAGTGTAGACTCATCTACTAGTCCACACTAGTGCTGATGGGCTGTAATTTATATAGGCTAATTCTATTCAAATAAGCTATACTAATTACAAATCTGATAAGTCTTTCTGTAACACAGATGGCGCTGATTTAACTGTGTTTTGATTTTTAATTTAGTATCTCTGTGTTGAGAAATCCTCAGTAATCATAGTACATCACAAACTGTAGGCAGGCTTTTCAATGTATTTTACGAAGGAGGCAGACTGAATTCTGGGAGGTTTCAATGTGACATCTCCTTGCATATGCATTTAAAATAAAGTCAAGCATATGCATACATAAGAAATAAAATAGTTCATTGCTGTTTTCTCCCTTTATCTGTTATAAAAGCATTCTTCCACACAGCATTATCCTCCAACATTTCTGTTTATTTTCTGTTTTCCACTTAAATGAATTTCTAAAATCTCCTTGCTTTCATCAGTTTTCCAGAGAACTCTGTTCTGTTACATAAAATGAGATACTGATCCTTCTCCTGTACTGACTTGTTACAGGATTGCTTCCGCTCTTGCTGATAAAACCTTCATGTTATAGTCATTGCCTTCAGACTGGGCTCCCAAATCGTTTCTTTCAGATTCCCATTCTTGCTGTTGGTTATCAGACTGCAGTCATTCCTTATTTCTACTCTATGGCTTCTAAATAATAATAACATAGGTAAACTGGAAAACGGCAGTCAGTATCAACCCATTAAAAGCACAATAGACACAGTATATAACAGCTCTCAGTTTCTTTCTTGTTCAAAAGAGTTGCTGTTTTAATCCATTGGTTGCAAATAAATCCTTTAAATGAATTTCATATATCATCCAAAATAATAATATAAAATGAAAACAATAGAAAAGAAACAATCATCTGTCTGAAACAATCCAGTATTTTTTATTTAAACCCATGAAATTGTTTGCTCTATTAATAATCATAATTATTCATCTGCATGTTTTGTTAATTTTCCTTATTAATATGTGAATGTTTGTCTACATTTTCATGAGTATATACACCTATAAACATGTTATATGGGATTAAAAAAGAATGGGGAAAAATATATCTAGGTATTTTATTTTTAAAAAAACTTTCATCAGTGTAACATTTGAGCACCATTTAGTCACTGATGGATTGCATATCTGACCTTCAACCATGTGAAACAAGTACCATTACACACAGTTTCCAAAGGGTGAAGCAGGTGTTTCTGAGTGGGCACAATAGGTGTGTCTAGTTAGGGAGTAAACCATGTCTTCAGTTGTTAGGATTCAGAGACTGGATCACGATAGCATGTAAATTCTTACTGTGGATTTTGGAATGATTTGTATTATTGAGAATGAGTCATTCTAAACTGTTTAGGTTTGTTTGTTTGCTTGTTTTTAAAGTAACATCCAAGAGAAAAAAAAAAAAAACATTAAAGTGGTTTAAATCAAATCTGTATCAAAACTGTTTATTGTTAACAGGACATAATTAAGTGTTAATCAGTGAATGAGGCATTTGGGATCAATAGCAGCAACCAAAGCAAATAAACTACAATACTAGACACTCACAAAACATTAGCAAAGATCTACAGATTTGTAGACACCCTTTTGTAGCAAATCCCAGGATACAATCCGCCCCCCCAACAAACACAGGTGGGTGCAGGCATGTAAGGCTGCACCCACATGCCGCTGCGTGCCCACCACCTCCCCTCACTGGCCCTGGGGGTTACAAAATTTGTACCAGCTGTACCCATGCCCATGCAACCTCCACGACCATATTTTTTTTTTTAGCAGGGTCAGTTCTGGAAAGACAGCTCCTTCTGGTGTCCCACTATGTGAGCAAGACGAGGGGCTCTGTGGGCACCCCCAGTGTTAACAGCTTCTGCTGCAGTGTACTGGAGGTGATGTGGGAAATGAAGAAGGAAACCACCATTCTGCATTAGTTTTCTTTACTTTAATATGGCTCCTGCAGCAAGCAGGACCTGATGGAAAAACGAATGGGCTCCTTCCAAATTTCAAAAATGTTCATATGCCACCTTGTCACAGATGTTTAGGATAGGTTTAAAGCAACAGTGGCTACACGCAATAGGAGTAAAAATGACCAACACCAATGCATCTGCTACTCTGTTTGTTTGTTTGTTTGTTTCTGGTGAACATTCTGAAAAAAAAAATGATGTTAGATGTTTATTAAATTTCTGCTAAAAATCTCTGTATGAAAAGCAATCACAGATGATGTTCTTACACAATACTAGTATTTGGACAGCCGTCTGGTCTTGGGCTTTGGGCATAAATATGAACTTAATAGTATTCCTTTGTTTGGCTCTATGGTAGGAGGGACCATGTAAGGTGGAATAATATAGTGTGGTGGGAGAATACATTTTTCTTCCTCTAAAAAGGCAAGGAAGTTTAATTATACTTGTATAATTCTGTTCTATAGCTCCTGATGAATATATATGCTTTCCTTGGAAATCCCATTATATGCAGTTACCTTCTAGATAATCTAATTATGTATGCTGTAATATAACCCTTAAGAAGGGAGATGAGCACTTCAGAGAGAGAATGCTTTACAACAGCAAGTATAACTCTGTTCAATGATTTTAATTAATTGTATATCTTTTAATTAATTATTATTGTTTTCTAATAATGCCAGTTAATAACAGCAGCCATCATTCACTGATACAGTCTTTCTCAGCTTCTCTTTTGAATGTTTGAGAAGTTATCTACGATGCTTTTTCAGATGCAGATAGCAATGAACTATGATTGATTTTTGCTTTGGGTGCATTACTGTCCACATTGTTCTCTGACAGCTCATTTCTTTAAAGTTGAAATCTTTAGTTGTTTACCATATGATTGTTTCTTTTTCAAGACTGATTTTATTTTATTCACCTTTTTTGGTTGTCTTTCTTCTTTGTGTTCTTATATTTTTGTCCATTATTTGCTCCCATCATGAAAGCAACAGATACTTAGCTGGGCTGCTTGCAAGTATTGCTGTAGTTTTGATGCCATTTCCAGTGAATCTCACCCTTATGTTGATTAGTGTTGAGAACTCATTTCTAATAAGCAAGCAGTTCATTTTGCAGGTCCAAGTACACGTACTTTCAGGGGAATTGAATGCTTTTGCATATTCAGCTTTTCATTTTGAATCTCCTGAGGTCAGTATTTATCTGTGTGGGCAAGTTTAAACATGGTTTTCTGCTTTTTGTAGTTGTCCTAAATGAACTGTTTGTGTTAAGCTGTTACTCACCTCAAGATATATACTGACAGAAGCCAGACAATTTCAATCTGATTAGTTAGGCTTATTGTCACTATGCTGCTACTACAGGCATAGAGTTTTTTATTTTATTATTTATATATTCCCTATATTTATAGGAACCTCATGAAGTTCAACAAGGAGAGGTTCAAAGTCCTGCACCTGGGGAGGAACAACTCCAGGCACCAGGCAAGGCTGGGGGCTACCCATCTTGGCAGCAACTTGGCAGAAAAGGACCCGGGGGTCCTGGTGTGCAAGAAATTGAACAAGAGAGAGCAATGTGACCATGCTGCAAAGTAGGCTAACAGTATACAGGGTTGCATTAGACAGAGCACGGCCAGCAGGTGGAGGGAGGTGATTCTTCACCTCTACTCAGCACTGGTGTGGCTGCACCTGGAGTGCTGGCTCCAGTCATGGGCTTCCCAGTACAGAAAAGATGTGGACATAATGGAGAGATTCCAACAAAGGGCCACAAGGATGATGAAGGGGCTGGAACACCTCTTCTACGAGGACAGGCTGAGACCTGTCCTGACAGATGACCATTCTGTGATTCTGTGATTATTTTTATTGCAGTGTTTCCTCCTAGGAATACAGGGATGAAAGGTTGTTTAGTTTTATTTACTCTTCTGAAAGTAGACACTCCTTGTTATTCAAAATGGGCAAATTTGCTTTCAAATAGCACTTTTAATTTAGATAACGTAGTATGAACTTGAAACACTATGAAAATGTGGAGTCTGACTTTGGCATCTGCACATGCTTTACTTGATTTGGAGTTGGGTCAGGCAGGAACATCAATCCAGATTTAAGTTGCCTGGGATTCAAATTAATGGCATGGCTGCTGATAAATCCTCAGTAAAGGACAGAGCACTAGGTTGGTCTCTCTTATTACCCCATCTTAAGAGACCCATGTGATCCCTCTTAAGAATCAACTAGAAAGTAGGATTATCTGACCAGCTCCTCTTTCCAAACCAGAAAAAATATATCCTTTTATAAAGGTATCTGCCTACCACATTAATTTTTAAATGCCCCTGCTCCAAATCTTCCTCAGTAAGAGAACATAGGGATAGAAGTGGGATTTCTTCTCCCCATGTGAACATAATGCCCTGTCACAAAGAAGCTCTCCAGGAGCTCAGCAAGGTAACCTTTTATTAGACTGGTATTGAGGGAATGAAAAACATGTTTTCGTCCAAGTTGCATGAGAAGAAACAGCTGAGATTCACATGTAGTAAGTCTCAGTTCTGCGCTCAATAAAACACATTGATTGTAAAATGGCTTGTTTCCTGCAAGGATACGGTAACATTAAGCACTAAACGAGGACAGTAAGTAAAAATAACTTGGTTCCTAATTTTGGGTCAGTCTGCCTGCTGCAGTCTTTCCTAAGATCATATAACTTCACATTATCTCTCTCCTTGCAGGAAAAAGCTTGTGTGTGTGTTTCTCATGAATTCATGGGGTATTTGCAGATATAAGACATATGAATAACAGGGAATAGCATTTATGATTGTATGTGAAATTGGCAGGTTGTCAGGACAGTAAATGCTTATTCCTTTTTCTTCTGGGCTCTCTGTGTAATTCACATTAAAAATCTTAGCTATATTTTCAGCTAGTCTAAACTGCCTTCAGTAGAGGTACTCTTACTTATACCCTCTTAGGCAAAAAGCTATTATGAATTATTCCTGCTCCTTCAGCAGCTATATTAGGATGAATCCAACCATATAGAGATGGTCCAAAATGGAGTAGAAGTAAACTGCTGAGATGTGAGTAGCCTGTATTCATATCCCTCTGTGTTGATGTGGAGAGATCAGAGGTGGAGAGACTGTTCTAAATGAGTCAGCAAAGCTACTCAGTCAAACCACTTTGAACTACGTGCGTGGAGGCTGTCACACCAGCCATCACTCTGCTGATTAACACACGCAGCAAAATTCCAGCCTGTACTCAATACAGACCTCAAAGCTGCTCTGGAAAAAAAAAAATAATAATAAATAAATAAATCTTCAAACAGCTTAAGATTTCATTCTAAAATGGAATGAAAAGCAAACCATGGAACCTCAGAAACTGATGTTGAACGGGCTCATAATTCCCCAGTAGTCTTTGCAAATGATTTTGCTAATAATATCTGTTTGAACCACTCCTGAAGGAACACAGGTAGAAGGCTGACGATGCTTTCATCCATTAGTCGAGCTCTTTGCTGGGAAAAGAATTTGAAATTTAGCTCTTTCTAAACTGTTTTCAGTGACTAAGGTTTCCAGAAATCATGAGAACAGCAGAGTTATTGTTCGCATAATTGCTTTTTGTGTACTTTGGGAAGGAGGATTGGAACATTAGTCCTGCCGCACGCTGATAAACACTACCGAAACAGTTGTTTTCATAACCGACTGCTGGAGGGCATTGTCTTTCTCCTGTTTTAGTAACTCTCAAGGCAGGTGCACCTTATCGATCAGGGTTTTTCTGTCTGTTCATTTTTGGTTTTGTTTTTCGGTTGTGTGAGGAGGTACAGACTTACTGTACAGTCTTATCACGGTCAAATTTAGTGGTTGTTACAATCTCAAAATATGTATTGGTGCCTGTCAGGCTCTGCTTCACAGTGTAACTAAGCAGGATGTGTTTCTGACAGTACTTGCACAGAAGAAATGGCAAAATTGTCCCAGAAACAACTGCTCTTGGAAGGTTTGCTGACAACAAACTTAACCCTCAAATGATGAAAATTAGTAAGTTAGAGGAGTGTCTCCTTCTGAGAACAGTAAAATAACTATAGCTGTCTTTTTGTTTGCAACATTTATAGCAGATTTTATTTCACCTCCAGTCACACGGGAGTTGGTTGTTGGCTAGCCAGTGCAAGTAATGCAAATGGCGAGAATTCTGGGGTGATACTAAAGGAGGTGAGAAAGGTACACGAGCTTCCTTTTGAACAATTTAAATTGTCCTGCTGAGAGGTGTTAGCAGAAGGTGTAAATTAAAGTCCAGTAGGGAATTGTTATAACTTGCAACTTCAAATAACCTTTCGTTAATTGCATTTTTGGCCACACACTTATTTTCAGCATGTTTTTTAGCCAAGAAGTGGTATGAGAAAGGCTTGATAGCAGATGTCATTCATGATCGTCTTGTATTGCCTGCCATACTGCATGAGGAAAAAGCTCCAGAAATTGGCTTGGATTTTATCTAACTTAAAAGCCAAAATAGAAGAAAGCAGATGCCATCAGAAACAGAGTTGCTACTGCACAGCATAGTGCAGGTTTTATTCTAGCAATGAGATCTTGACTGTGTACTGAGAGCAGAATGGTAGAAAAGCATTTTCTACCCAGTGCAGCCCCTTCATACACATACCCCTTCAGTCTCAGACTTTGTTGCAAGCTCCTGTGTACTTTTTATGAAGAACTACAGGGGGAAGCTCCTAGTCTATAAGAAGTACCTTCATCCTGTCCTGTGGCCCTGATGCTTCTTGAACCCATTGCTATCAGGTTCCTGCAATGCCCTGGTATCTGTGCAAGGGAGGTGGCTGACTGCTAAAACATTCACACTAGCACTGTGCAGAATCTGGGCAGCACAAGAGACTTCAAGGTATACGATACTTCATTCTTCTGTGACTCTGATGGGGACAAAGTTTCCTTCTCGGTGAAATTAAGTGAAATTTTAGTCTGTCTTCTAACATATTCCTTTCCCATAATTGTTCACAATGACATACCATGTTTTGATAAAGGACTGAATTTCATAACGGGTACTCTGGTTCTTATGGGCTCCATTTTGTTTCATTGTTTGCTAATATTATTGGTGCTTTTTACATGTTATATAAGGTTCATTATCTTGATTTAAACACAAAGTTGCCTGCATTAATGCAAGTCTTGGCTTTTCTATATTAATGCTGTTAATTAACTCAGTACAAATCCATCTGTAACATACCAGAGACTTAGTCTGGTCAATTTTCTTGGAGAAGGATGTAATATTTTAAGGTAGTAAATGAATGCAGACTTTTTCTTGTTCTATTCAGTAGTGACATGTTACTGGCATTGTTCTCAACCTCATGTCAGTAAATGGATGTCTGCAGATAATGATAGTATCACTTTAAAGATCTTTAAAATGTGAAAAGTAGTAGTCAGTGAAGTATGAGACTAAGCCACCAAGAATGAAGGTGATGGGTAGAGAAAAATAAGGATCTAATGCTATTTAAAGCAGGACAATAAGGAAAGGGATGAGCTGTGAGCAGGATGAGGATCTGCTGGTCATGTTCTTTCCTTTAGCACATCCTGCTATGAATGCATACCTTCTGTAGCTGTGATGAAGTTGATTCCTGACAAACAGGATTTTGGCAATGCATGCTTCAGCTTCCTGCAAAATTTTCCTGTGGATGCTGAATAATTGTTTGGGGCTAAATAATTTTCTTCTTCCTAGAGCTGTACGAATGTACCTTCCCTTGCATGCCAAAAATCTCCATTGTTAGTCCATGAAATAAACACTGAAGATTCTGGTTTTTTCTTGCTTTTGCAATCAGCATGGTAGACATGATTATATATAATCTGAGGACAGAAATTCATTCAGCTGTAATTATGTGATCTCGTTTGGCATCTAAGTATAGGATAAGAAATCAGTGATTAAATTTCCTTTCAGAATCTTTCTTCATCAGTCACAAAACAAGCTCAGTAATTATCCCTTAGTTATTGTGAGAACTGTGCCTTCATTATTACATTGCTAATTGTTTACAGTTAAGGAAATTTAATTTTATAAACCACTCAGCTGACTCTTTCTGACTGGGTGATTCTCCATTGTTTTCAAAGTAGAAAACAAGATTTATAGATTATGTTAAATGAAATTCATATTATCTTTCTAGTATACAAAATAGGACTTTGTACATAGTACTTTGTTTTCGTACCAGGCATTTCAATTCAAAGCATTTAAGAAATATTCCCAGAAAATCCCAGTGGAGACCTGCTTGGTAGTTTGCTCCAAAATACTAAGAGCTGTATCATCAAAGAAAAAATGGTTTTATGTTGTAACTTGGAGTAGTATCAGCCCATTTCCAGTGTGGACGGGGCTTTGAACAACCTGACCTAGTGAAAGACGTCACTGTCTACGGCAGCAGGTGGACTAGAGGAGGGCCACGAAGACGATTAGAGGGCTGTAATGCCTCTTCTGAGAAGAAAGACTGAGAGAGCTGGGGATACTAAGCCTGAATAGAGAAGGCTCTGGGGACTATTGTGGCCTTTCAGTACTTAAAGAGGGCTTATAATAAAGATGGAGAACAACTATTTACTCAGGCAGATAATGAAAGAACAAAGGGGGAATGGTTTTAAACTAAAAGAGGGGAGATTTAGATTAGAGGTTAGGAGGTATTCTTCACTCTGAGGGTGGTGAAGCACTGGAAAAGGTTGCCCAGAGATGTTGTGGATGCCCCATCCCTGGAGGTGTTCAAGACCAGGTTGGATGAGAGAAGCCTCGGGCAACCTGATCTAGTGGGAAGTGCCCCTGCCCACAGCAGGGGGCTTGGAACTAGATGATCTTTAAGGTGCCTTCCAACCCAAGCCATTCTATGATTCTATGATATGTGATCATTAAAGGTCCTTTCCAACCAAAAGCATCCTATGATTCTATGAAATGTCACATTCACCATCCAGTCAATGCTGCAGACAGAGTCTGTGTTTTTTACTGCTCACTTGCAAGTTTCTACTGGATGTATAAATATTACAATAGCAAATACTCTTGGAATTAACTACATTTTCTAGGTTTCCAGAGGGTCAGGAAAATGGCAATTTTGTGGGGGAAAAAACAAAAAACAAACAAACAAAAAAGTACTTTCACAAAATATGAAGAGTCTTCTGTAAAGGATGGGAACACTAGATGGGTATAACTATAACTTGGGTTTTATTGTTTTGTTTTGTTTGGATTTGTTTTTTTTGTTTGTTTTGGGTGTGTGGTGGTTTTTTGGTGTTGCTTTTTTTTTTTGGGGGGGGGGAAGAGGGGTAGGCAGAGGATTTATTTTTCTCCATATCTCAGTTCTTTGAAGCCATTGAATCATTTGGGTAGAAACTTTCAAAAACCATGAGCCTGAGCCAGGTCTTCCTCTGATGTCTCTTGTTAAGACAGTTGAGGTATGTAAAACCTTTAAACAACTAAATAGTCATATCTGGATGCTTTATGATTCAGCAAAACTGATTTTGTTCTCATCATTCTGCCACAAAGAATAAGCTGTCTCGACTCCATCATTGACATTATTCTGCTTCAAAAAGAGTTGATATAGATCTGTTTGGGAATACAGACAAAATAATTCTGTAATGTGCACAGTACTGGAAGAAGCATAACATAACATACTAATCTACTCAGTTTATGAGATGGTAGTTGAAGACATATTCTATAGTATATTAATTACAGCTAAAAACTTGTATTCTATGAGTGCTTTCTATCTTTCATTGTTGTCCTTGCTTTAAGGAGGGTACTTTTTTTTTTTTTTTTTAACCATTGAGCTACGACTCCCAGTATGTTTTCCAAAATCACTCCTCTTACTCTCTTTGTTCCACTCAGAAGGAAGATACACTTCCCTCACATTATTGCATTTGATTCTGATAAAATTTTAGTCTGATTAATTCAAATCAGCATTTTTTTGTCGTTGTTTTGGTTTTGTTTGTTTGCTTGTTTTGCTAAATATCACCTTTATGAAATTTGGAAAGGGTTTTTTTTTTTTTTTTCTGCAAAAGTAGTTGTCCAAATTTTCTCTTTAGCTGCAGGTCGATGCAGTTGAAATTGTCAGAAGTTGCAGTGTCTTTAAATTTAAATAAATATCAGTATGCAGATGTGTACACAAAAGTATATACTTAAGGAGAAGAATGCCATTTTGCTATACTGAAAATCAGAATTCATCTCTAGTAAGCCTTTTTCTGAGACACAAATAATATGATTTATTTTTGTGTTAGCTACCTAGGAAATTCATTCTATTCGAGATCAGCTCTGTAAGTTCCTAATCTAATAAACTGAAAATTTCAGGAGGCTTGGGAATGGTGGAAGGTAGGAGCTAGAATTTCAGGGAAGATTGATCTTGAATTACTCATTGTACAAATTTGCAAACGTCCTATATCTGACCAGATTCACTGTGCTTGCATTTTGGATTGCCTTTTAGCCCTCCGCAAGGGAATTGGAAGTCAGCTTGATGAAGATGGGGAAATACACTTTTCTTTGTGGTGACCAATAAAGCAACAACTGTTAAGATGAGATTACTTTGATTCTTATATCACTGTGACAGTTCCTACAAAGGTCTTTTAATGAGGTGAACCTAAATGCAATATCTTGGATGATCCCCGTAAGCTGTGCATTTTGCTATAAAGCAGTTAAACCTGTGAAATTAAGATGAGTTGAATGGTTGAACTATTTGTATTATAATAAGGCAAGCTCGGTAGTAGAATAGCAGTATAGTAATTGGACTACAGTTCTCTCATATTTCAGGGATGATAGGTGATTCCATACTTCCACAAAACTTGGACATAGCAAGTACAAAGCTTCATGAATTAAGAAATTTTCAAGGGTGTGGAGAGTAAACAAATATTTTCAGTAATTACTTGAAAAATATATATATATGCCAATGCTCATATATATGGGGGGGGGAGGGGGGAAGAGGGTGAGGGACGTGTGTATAAAATGCATATGTGCATGTGATCCAGGGATGGCAAGGGCAGGCTAGCAGGGAAGTACAGCTTCTTTGTGGTCTCTCAAAAAATACAGCAGAATTGTCTGTTTAGCAAGAGGGGTTAGGTGTCTTGAACTCAAGGGGTAGGATCCTCAGATGTTATAAACAGCTATCACTTTTCTAAAATCACTCTAGATATAAAGGAGCAAACAATCTTCTTCAGAGATTCTTACATGATAGCGTATGAGAGAATCATGGTGCCATTCACATATGTGCAAATGACAGAAGTTAGAATGTGAGAAGACTCATCAAGGTGTTCCTTTGCAAAATAAGCTGCTCCCAGTGCTTTGTCCAATGTGCTGACATGAGCATTGGCAAACCAGGAGAAATCCAGTCGTTATGTTCCCCTTGATTCCAAAAAAGCTGAGTAAGAGGTTGGTGCTAGGTATGTTATTTTCTGTCATCTGCGAGATTGGTATTTATTTTTGAACAGTGTTTGTTAACTGTTACTGCTGCCGCAGTAACCAGTGCTGCAGAGGGAGTACAAAATATTCTTGATTCCTGCTTCATAAAATAGTCGCTTTAGAAAGATTTCTTGCTAGGCTTTGTAATACAAAATGAGATGAAATCCAGGTTGGAAGGCTGAGGTGGGCAGGAGTGTAGCTTACTGTGGACCTCCTTCTTGGATACTTCAAAAGAGGAACTGAGGGACTAAATAAATTACACTCATCTCTTCAAGGTAGCTCTAAGTCAGAAAGGAGCATGCTGCTTGGTACTGAAGAACCTTGCAACCTGCAGCCTATGTATCTAACTAAAAGATTTCAGATAACAGGACTTTTTATTCTTAGCTAACTTAATTGTAGAAGTTTTAATAGGTGAATTTTATTTTCAAAGGTGCAGTGATCATCTCTTGGACTTTAACCCATTAAGTCTTAAGGTAAGTCATTTATACTTTCAGTAATAAAATTCCTTGATCTGAATATGTTGTGTGCTATTGTTTGTAGTTATATTGCAAGAAGGTTAAAAATGAGTTGGTTTTAATTGTATGTTTACAAATTATAGTTGGTTTTTTTTTCTCTGTATGGAAGAGCTGGTACATACATTATGTCCTTTTGGTTGATCATGGCAAGTTGATCGCAGGCCATATATCTCACCACTCTTACCTGAGTGGAAGAGGTTTAACTGATTCGTGGGGTGATATGTTTTGTTCTGTTTTGTAACTTCCCCTCTTAGCTTATGAGGCCTGAAAAGGGAAGAAGAAAAAAATGCAATCCCTTCATAATTTTGTTAAACCTTTCTTTATTGAACCTTAAGTTCTGACAGAATGTGTATCAAAGCTCCAGTTCCTGGAACTGGATCATTATTTTAGAACTTCAGTTTTCCTTTCTATATAAAAGGAGGTTCTATACATCCAAGACCAGAGAGGAAAAAAATGAAGAGATGATATTCTACAGATGCAGGAAATAGTTAGCATATAAAAATGCAGTGATTTTTGAAACCAAAAATATTCTGTTTTGAGAAACTGATTTCAGGATTTCTGGTGCTCTCCATGCATATTTGTGTTTTCTTGTGCTCTGTGAATGGGAGACTAGAGAGGTTAGAAAGCCATATGAATACAGTTAGAGAACTATTCATTGAACTCTTCAGGGTTTATTTTATTTTCCTGTTATCAGACAGGTATGTTTGTTCACAGTCTTGCACCCTTCAAGGCCTGAAAGAACATTTGAGGAGTCCCTGTTTCCTGCAGCCCACACTAGATTCACTGGCAAAGATGTCCCCACTTTTTTGTATATATGTTTCCATGTGGCTTCTGACAGACCCATCAACATTATCAGAATTAATAAATGTCTTTGTTGAGAACTATTGTTCTTGCAGCAGCTTGATGGAACCAGGTTGTGTCAGAGCTGTTGCAATAATAAACTTTGTTCATGACCCGCTTCAGCTGCTGCTCATGTTCAGAGCAATGGACAGCTCCTGTGATGCAAACCACACGGGCCATTGCAAAACTGGCCAATTGCATTCCATCAACAGGCAGTGAATCAACAAGCAGTAAGAATAGTCAGGGATGTCAGTCAGTCAGGAAGTCAGTCGGTAGTACCACTTTCCATGCAGGAGTGCCAATCAAAAATGAAAAGTTCTTGTCCCCTCTATTGCTGGCTAATTCATTCCAACAAGTTGGCATGGTTAACATCTGCAGATTAACATCTGATAACATTTGGTTTGTGATTTCAATGATTTCAGACCAGTTCTTAGCAGTTGATTATACTAGTAGTTTTGGATTTTTTTAACATGGTTTGCTGATTGGTCAGAGAGGACAAAAGTCAAACAGGTCATGGGGAAGGAACAGCCATGGGTTGTTTTCAGGGGCTATTCTGCCACAAAACAATTAGCTGCTATCAGTCTTCTGAACCAACAACCAGAACTGCAAATGCGAATGATGCTGCTGAAGCACTTGATACTTCAGCCTGTAGCCTTTGCATCTGATATTAGAAATTGATCTATGAGGACACACATTCTATAACCACCACTAAATATGTATCAGCATAATGCTGAACTTTGTTTGGCCCTACACTGTGGCTTCAGAAAGTCAATCAAACCTATGAGGAGAGATTCAAATATCAGCATCACACTGCTTTCTATTGTGCAATTTCTCACTCACTGTTCTAGCACCTTTTCAATTTCTTCTTTGTTTTGATGTTAATTCCATAATCACCTATGTCACAAGCCCTCTGAAAGTACTGAAAATCCAGCACCAACATTTAAATGAGTCATCAGAACAGATATATTCACTGCATCTGTGTTCTCCTCTCTCCACTGTCTCCTTCCCCATCGTTTCCCTGTCCTCTTGATTTAAATAGTAAGCCCTTGGGTCAGCTAATGTCTCATAGATTTATATGACATAATACAGTAACAAACTCTTACGCTGTCTTCCTTCTCTATTAGTACTAGGAAAGATTATTTTAAATAACAGAAGGAGCAACAAGTACCTCCCCATAGATTATCTAGAACCAGCCAAAGAACAGTTCCCCACATACCTCATTTTGTTTGCTGGGATGTTGGTGTAGTTACACGTTGCAAAACGAGACAGGCTAAAACTGAAATTAGCAGTGTGATTCTCAAACCCGAGCAGGATTTCAGGCCATCACACTGTCTAAGGTACAGAGGAGCACAGACAGGGCAAACTGCTGTCACCAGTAACGTCATAAAGCCTCTCGATATGTGGAAATTGGGTTCTGTACCATGTCTACCTCAGCCACAAATATGTGTTCAAAGTGAGTGCAAAAAGTAACTAATTCATTTATGAATTTTACTTTCTTGATGGTGGAAAGGCAACAGAAGGTGTAGGCTTGTTGTGCATGCCTTACTTGTTGGACTTTGCTAGCTTCCATTACCTAGCACACTTTTAGGTATTTGTTCTGCAGGACTGTGCTTTTAAAAGTATCTTCCAGACTTCAGCTTTACTGTCTCTACAGTGTTATTACCTCAGTTAACTTTAAAACTGAACTGCAGTGATGGTAGAAATGAACAAGTAGAGAATGAAATTGATGTTAAATATTAAACCTGTCTACTTAAATAGGGTTCAGGAGGGTTTAGATATAGTGGCATGTTCTTCTTGTGCAGATTCTTCTTTTAAATGCCAGTTTTGCTGAATGTCTGTGACTTCAAAAGTCACAGCTAATATTATTGTACTAAAAACACTGTCTTGGCAGAGTACAGAGACAAAATAAGCTTTCTTCTACTGCTGTAAAACAATATGCAATTACAAAACAGATTACACTGATTTGTCTCAAGGTAATGTGAAATAAGCAAAAGCTATTGATTTTTTTTTTCCATTCATTTTACCATTTTATAGGTTTTCACAGAATCACAAAATGTTTGAGGATGGCACGCACCTCTGGGGATAGTCTAGTTCAATGCCTTTGCTCAAACCAGGATCAGTGAGAGCTGGTTGCTCAGGGATGTGCAGAGACAGTTTTTGAATATCACCAAGTATGGAGACTCTATAGGAAATCTACTCCAGTGTTCAACTACCCTCATAGTAAAAAATGTGAAACAGAATTTCCCCTATTTCATTTTGTGGCTGTTGCCTCTTTCCTCATCACTGGACACAGCTGAGAAGAGTTCACCTCCATTTTCTTCATTTCCTCCCATCAGATGTTTAAATACATCTATAAGATCTTCCTGGCCTTCTCTTCACGCTGAACAATCCCAG
The DNA here is from genome assembly GCF_013377495.2 of Cygnus atratus. Lineage (NCBI taxonomy): Eukaryota > Metazoa > Chordata > Aves > Anseriformes > Anatidae > Cygnus > Cygnus atratus. The sequence continues at coordinate 71,028,691 of NC_066396.1, forward strand.
CTCTCTCAGCTTCTCCTCATAGGTCAGATGTACAGCTCCTTTCATCACCTTCCTAGCCCTGTGCTGGACTCACACTGATATGTCCATTCTCTCTCATACTGGGTAGGCTAGAGCTGTTCCCAGGATTCCAAATGTGTCTCACCAGGGCTGAGCAGAGGTTACCTTCCAGCTGCTGGCAACACCCACCTTAATGCAGCCAAGGAGGCCTTGGTTTTCTTTACTCCAAGGGCACATTGTTGGCTTAAAGCCAGCTTGTCCCCCAGATCCCCCAGATCCTTCTCTGCAGATCAGCTTCCAGCCCATCAGCTCCCACCATGTACTGGTGCTGGGAGTTCTTTCCTACCCAGGTGCAGGCCCTTGTATTTCCTCTTGTCGAACTTTGTGAGATTGCTACAGACCTATTTCTCCAGCCTGCTGAGGCTCCTCTGAACGGCTGATATATTAACCGCTCCTTCTTGTTTTGGATCATCTTCAAATCACTTAGGGTGCACTCTGGGCCATTGCCCAGATGATTCATGAATGGGTTAAACAATATTGACCCTAATATTGTATCCACCTGTGGCTAAACTACTAGTAAATTGCCTCTTCCTGGACTTTGGGCCACTGAGCACAATCCTTTGAGGCTAGCAGTTCAGACGATTTTCAGTCTATCAGTGTGCACTTATCTAATGTGTTCTTCATCAGTTTGGAAGTGAGGATGTTATGAGAGATAGTCATGAAAACCTTACTGAGGTTGAGGTAAACAACCTCCAGCACTTTTCTTTTATCCACCGAGCTCATCATTTCATTGTAGAATGCTTTCAGATTGTTAAGCCAGTTCCCTTTCATAAATCTATGATTATCACTTCCAGTCACCTTCTTCTCCTTGGATTTGGAAAGTATTTAAAGAGCTATTCATTGCATTTGCCTGTAGTTCTCCAGGTAGTCCTTCTTGCCCATCTTGATGACAGGGGTGACCTTTACCTTCTCACAGTCCTCAAGAGCCTCTCCCAGTAGCCATGACTGCTCTAAGATTGTTGAGTGTGGCCTAGCAATTGCATGGGCCAGCTCCCTCAATGTTCCTGGGGGCATCCTATGGATCCCCCATGGATCCTCATCCACTGCGTGAATAGAATCATAGAATATCCCAAGTTGGAAGAGACTCGCAAGGATCATCAAGTCTAACTCTTGGCTCCACACAGGACCACCCAAAAATCAAACCATATGTCTGAGAACACTGCCCAAATGCTTCTTGAACTCCGGCAGGCTTGGTGCCATGACCACTGCCCTCGGGAGTTCCAATGCCTGACCACCCTCTTGGTGCAGAACCTTTTTCTAATATCCAGACTGAACCTCCCCTAATGCAACTTCATGCCCTTCCCTTAGGTCCTATCACTAATCACCAGAGAGAAGAGATCAGTGCCTCCTCCTCCACTCCTCCTCAGGCAGAAGTTGTAGGCCACTACCCACTCAGCCTCCTCTTCTCAGGACTGAACAAAACAAGTGACCTCAGTCGCTCTACATAGGTCTGCCCCTCTAGCCCATTCACTGTCTTTGTTGCTTTGCATTGGACACTAATACTTTTATATCCTTACTTGCATATGCCTAATTTGTTTAAGTGTTCCCAAACGTGATCCTTCTCCACCAGTGGTAAGTCTACCTTTCTGCAGACATTCCCTTTGGTCTCAGAGACTCAGGATTCCTGATTCCTTATCTGTCCTATAACAAATGAGGTGAAGAAGGCACTGAGTCAGCCTTTTCCATGTCTTCGTCACGAGAGCCTCTGCCACCTTTAGAGACAGGTACAGACTTTCCCCAGTCTTCCATTTGCTGCTGATCTACTTTAAGAAGCCTTTTTCATTGCCTTTCACATCCCTTTGGGCTTCACATCCCCCAAACTCTGTTCTTGCACACTTAGACAGTATCCCTGCTTCTATCTTTTGTACCCTTCCTTTTTATATTTGTTTTTAGTCAGGTGTACATCTATGGAGGCCATCTGCCATCATTGTTTAATTTCTGCATACAGCAATGGACTACCCTTGAGACTGGGTTCTCAAAAATTAATCAGCTTTTTCCAAAAAGTGAGGAAAAGATAGTTAGCGGAAACAAATCAGTCTGCTACAAGAACTCTTCCAAAGATGACAGGTAAAGTGATTTCTAAATAATCTAACTGATTTGATTGTACTATTTCCTGTAATCTAAATTTCATTTATAAGCTTTCCTAGTCCCAAGCTTTGGCATGGATGCTGAGACAAAAATTCCAGGCCAGCAATAGTTATGACCAGTGTTGAGCCTTTCCTTTTCTGCAAAACTAGACCTCCTTGAGTAGTTGTTAGATCACCTTACTTTCAGCATCTAGGGTTCCAGCACAAATTTCGTTCACTGAGATTGGCCAATAGCTATCTTAGAAATCCCAGGAACTACACATAATTTTCTTGTCATGCCCCCACTTTATGCTGAATCTTAATGTGAAGTATTTTATATAAATCTTGTTGAATTCGTGTCACTTTGTTTCTCATTTTTGCTCATTATTCTTCCACAACACCTGAGATTTCTCTACAGTCCTCTCCTTCTTTATTCTTGCTGTTTTGGTAATGTTGTGCTGTCACACAATTCTCATGGTGTATCTTCCCCTTTGAGGCAGGATTGACAGGGAAGGATATCAAACATACCTTTCTTTCACGTCATTTTTTCATCTTTGGATCTGATTTATTTATAGAGGAATACATAAACTCATGTTTGTTGCCACATATTTGACTTTTCATACTTAAATTCTGTTGACGCATTTGCTGCAGTGATTGCCTTGTACACAGTCTGCTCCATATTCCTTGTCTCTTTCTCTGGGTGCTCATAGACTGTTTTTAAAGCACTGTCTCGTGTTTCACCCTCCTGCTCTATCTTTACTCAGCTTTTGCTGTACTTTCACTCAGGTAGGATGAAAGGAGGTTTTGGAGCATCATGAAGGAGGAATCTTGTTCTGTGGTATCCTGAACTAACAGGTGATCTTCTTTTGTCAGCACAGACAACGTGTATTTAGCAGGACACATTTGCAGGACACCTGCCTGATGTTCATGTTTAGAGACATCATGCCATCATTCATGTTTAGGGACAAGTATACTTCCTTGATACTGTTCCTTTTCCCTTTTTTTTTTTTTTTTTTTTTCTCCAAGTTCAGGCAAGAGCTCTTTACTTAATAATCAAATCTACCTCAACTTCAGCACAGTTTCTTTTATTCTGTCTCAGAAATGCTGCCTGCCAATGTCATTAATAACTTCTAGTTTCTGGAGTTCTTGACCTTTGTCCAGCCAGTTTATCTCTTGATCCTATTACCTTCCATCCTTCTCCATTGTATTAAAGATCAAAGGTGTCTCAGTTTGGTCATACAAATCCTGATGTATCCAAATCTTCAAGTCACTTTTCCAAGTCTTAGCCAATTTCTCTCTTTACACTGTAAAATTAAAATTACCTTGCAAATCTGGAGGAATATCTGGAGGATCTAACTTTGGCTATATACAGCCTGACATAATCTGAAAATTTTAAGACAACAATTGAATAAGACTGCTTTCCATTGCCTTACTGGAAGGTACTGATGAAAGCTTTACTTTTTGTTTAGGCTTCTTTATGTGTCTGCGTTACTACATTTCTAGAAAAAGCTTTCTTGCTTAAAGATTTGACTATGGGAATGACTGCTAGAGAAAAAGCACCCTTGCCTGTTTTAGTTTATAGTTTGATATCAGATTTATTCTGAGGCATATTAGTGTGTCACTTGCCGAGGCGATCGGCTCCGGGGCAGACGCGTTCTGCAGCGGAGCGGGGGATCGGGACAGGCAGGGCTTTTTCTCCGACATCGAGGCCGCTCGAGGGAGCCGCCAGGACCCGGCAGCCCTCGTGAGGGAGGCTGACGAGGCGTAGGCGGAGCCAGCAGCGCCCCCTCCCCGGCTGTTCAAAAGCAGCCCCTAGGGAGCGCGAGCGACCAGGAGCGCGGCGAACAGGGCGGGCAAACAGGGCGTGGCACGTCAGAAGGGCGGGGCACGGCAGTTCGCGCAGGCAGGGTGAGCAGGGAGGGCGGAGAGGGCAGAACGTTCCCCCCGCCCATAAGAACAACACCTTTAACGGCTGTCGACTGCTAACTAGGCAGCAATGGTCTACACCAGGCAGACTGCTCTCTCTAGAAAGTCTGTAACCACCCAGACTGACCGCCTGCTCAACAATGCGGCAGTTCAGGTCTCTGGGTGCAGGGAGTGTCTGAGCCTGTTGCTGCCATCTGAGGGAGGCAGAGGCTCTGTGTGTGTGAGGTGCGAGCAGGTGGATGACCTGGTCCGCCTGGTGGCAGAACTCAAAGAGGAGGTGGATAGGTTGAGGGCTATCAGGGAGTGTGAGCGGGAGGTAGACTGGTGGAGTGACTCCCTGCAGGGCTTGAAGGAGAGGTACCGGGGCGAGACACCCCAAATGGGGGTGGACCCCCTGCCCTGTCGCTGTCGGGCAGAGGGAGGCGACCTAGGAGTTGAGGAGGAATGGAGACAGGTCCCTGCTCGACCTCGCAGGCAACGCACCCCCCCACCGGCCCCTGCTTCCCAGGTGCCCTTATATAACAGATTTGAGGCCCTGGAGCTTGAGAGGCTGGTGGGTGAGGACGAGGTAGAAGGTCTACCCAGGAGGATGCCTAGGGCGAGGAAGCTGACTCCACGCCTCAAGACAGCCTCCACCAAGAAAGACGGAAGGGTGATCATTGTAGGTGACTCCCTTCTCAGGGGAACAGAGGGCCCTATTTGTCGACCTGACCCTACCCGTAGGGAAGTCTGCTGCCTCCCTGGGGCCAGGGTCAGGGATGTTGCCAGGAAGCTTCCCAACCTGGTTTGCCCCTCTGACTACTACCCTCTTTTGATAGTCCAGGCTGGCAGTGATGATATTGAAGAGAGAAGCCTGAAGGCTATCAAACGGGACGTTAGGGGACTGGGATGGTTAGTGGATGGAGCGGGAGTACAGGTGGTGTTTTCATCCGTCCCTGCAGTGGCAGGGAGGGGTACCGAGAGGACACGGAAAGCCCACCTGATTAACACGTGGCTCAGAGGCTGGTGCCAATACAGAAATTTTGGGTTTTTTGACCATGGGGCGCTTTACTCGGCACCCGGCCTGGTGACCGCAGACGGGTCCCTATCTCCAAGGGGAAAACGGATCCTAGCCCAGGAGCTGGCAGGGCTCGTTGAGAGGGCTTTAAACTAGGAAAGAAGGGGGACGGGGCTGAAATAAGTCTTGTTGGAGCTGTACCAGGGGGAACAATGGCAAGGCCGGGGGAGAAGGCAATGGCCCGACTGAAGTGCATCTACACTAATGCACGCAGCATGGGTAACAAACGAGGAGCTGGAAGCCATCGTGCAGCAGGAAGGCTATGACTTGGTTGCCATCACGGAAACGTGGTGGGACCACTCTCATGACTGGAGTGGTGGAATGCCTGGCTATAGGCTCTTCAGAAGGGACAGGCAGCACAGAAGGGGTGGTGGTGTGGCTCTCTATATTAGAGAGCGTTTTGATGTTGAGGAACTTGAGGCTGGGAATGATAAGGTTGAGTCTCTTTGGGTTAGGATCAGAGGGAAGGCCAACAAGGCAAGCATCCTGGTGGGGGTCTGTTATAGACCGCCGAACCAGGATGAGGAGACGGATGAGGAGTTCTACAGGCAGCTGGCAGAAGCCACGAAATCGTCAGCGCTTGTTCTTGTGGGGGACTTCAACTTCCCAGACATATCCTGGAAGCACAACACAGCCCAGAGAAAGCAGTCTAAGAGGTTTCTGGAGAGCGTGGAAGATAGCTTCCTGATGCAGCTGGTTAGAGAGCCTACCAGGGGAGGTGCCCCACTAGACCTTCTGTTTACAAACAGTGACAGAATGGTGGGAGATGTGGTGGTCGAGAGCTGTCTTGGGCAGAGTGACCACGAAATGGTTCAGTTCTCTATTCTTGGCGAAGTCAGGAAGGGGACCAGTAAAACCGCTGTCTTGGACTTCCGGAGGGCTGACTTTGAGCTGTTCAGGACACTGGTTGGCAGAGTCCCTTGGGAGGAGGTTCTGAAGGGCAGAGGAGTCCAGGAAGGCTGGGCACTCTTCAAGAAGGAAATCTTAATGGCTCAGGAGCGGTCTGTCCCCACGTGCCCAAAGACGAGCCGGCGCGGAACTAGACCGGCCTGGCTGAACAGAGAGTTGTGGCTCGAGCTTAGGAGAAAAAGGAGGGTTTATAATCTTTGGAAAAGAGAGCGGGCTACTCAAGAGGACTATAAGGATGTTGCGAGGCTGTGCAGGGATAAAATTAGAAAGGCCAAAGCTCATCTGGAGCTCAATCTGGCTACTGCCGTTAAAGATAACAAAAAACGTTTTTACAAATACATCAACACAAAAAGGAGGACTAAGGAGAATCTCCATCCTTTACTGGATGCGGGGGGAAATTTAGTTAACAAAAGATGAGGAAAAGGCTGAGGTACTCAATGCCTTCTTTGCCTCAGTCTTTAACGGCAAGACCAGTTGTTCTCTGGATACCCGGTACCCTGAGCTGGTGGAAGGGGATGGGGAGCAGGTTGTGGCCCTCACTATCCACGAGGAAATGATTGGCGACCTGCTACAGCACTTGGATGTACACAAGTCGATGGGGCCAGATGGGATCCACCCGAGGGTACTGAGAGAACTGGCGGAGGAGCTGGCCAAGCCGCTTTCCATCATTTATTGGCAGTCCTGGCTATCAAGAGAGGTCCCAGTCGACTGGCGGCTAACAAATGTGACGCCCATCTACAAGAAGGGCCGGAGGGTAGACCCGGGGAACTATAGGCCTGTTAGTTTGACCTCAGTGCCAGCGAAGCTCATGGAGCAGATTATCTTGAATGTCGTCACGAGGTACTTGAAGGGCAACCAGGCAATCAGGCCCAGTCAGCATGGGTTTATGAAAGGCAGGTCCTGCTTGATGAACCTGATCTCCTTCTATGACCAAGTGACGCGCCTGGTGGATGAGGGGAAGGCTGTGGATGTGATCTACCTTGACTTCAGTAAGGCTTTTGACACCATTTCCCACAACATTCTCCTCAAGAAACTGGCTGCTCGTGGCTTGGACTGGCGTACACTTCGTTGGGTTAAAAACTGGCTGGATGGCCGGGCCCAAAGAGTTGTGGTGAATGGAGTCAAATCCAGTTGGAGGCCGGTTACTAGTGGAGTCCCCCAGGGCTCAGTGCTGGGGCCGGTCCTCTTTAATATCTTTATCGATGACCTGGACAAGGGGATCGAGTGCACCCTCAGTAAGTTTGCAGATGACACCAAGTTAGGTGCGTGTGTTGGTCTGCCCGAGGGAAGGAAGGCTTTGCAGGAGGATCTGGATAGGCTGGACCGATGGGCTGAGGTCAACTGTATGAAGTTCAACAAGGCCAAGTGCCGGGTCCTGCACCTGTGGCGCAACAACCCCAAGCAGCGCTACAGGCTGGGAGATGAGTGGTTGGAAAGCTGCCTGGCAGAGAAGGACCTGGGAGTATTGGTTGATAGTCGGCTGAATATGAGCCAGCAGTGTGCTCAGGTGGCCAAGAAGGCCAACAGCATCCTGGCTTGTATAAGAAGCAGCGTGGCCAGCAGGTCTAGGGAGGTGATTGTCCCCCTGTACTCAGCTCTTGTGAGGCCACACCTCGAGTACTGTGTTCAGTTTTGGGCCCCTCGCTACAAGAAGGACATGGAGGTGCTCGAGAGAGTCCAGAGAAGGGCGACAAGGCTGGTGTGGGGTCTGGAGAACAAGTCTTACGAGGAGCGGCTGAGGGAGCTGGGGTTGTTTAGCCTGGAGAAGAGGAGGCTCAGGGGAGACCTCATCGCTCTCTATAGGTACCTTAAAGGAAGCTGTAGAGAGGTGGGGGTTGGTCTATTCTCCCACGTGCCTGGTGACAGGATGAGGGGGAATGGGCTAAAGTTGCGCCAGGGGAGGTTTAGGTTGGATATTAGGAAGAACTTCTTTACTGAGAGGGTTGTTAGGCATTGGAATGGGCTGCCCAGGGAAGTGGTTGAGTCGCCATCCCTGGAGGTCTTTAAAAGACATTTAGATGTAGTCCTTAGTGATATGGTTTAGTGGAGGTTTTGTTAGTGTTAGGACAGAGGTTGGACTAGATGATCTTGAAGGTCTCTTCCAACCTAGACGATTCTGTGATTCTGTGATTCAGTGTCCATTCCTCTGTCACCTTAAATTTCAGTTCTGTATCTGATCATGGTACATATATCATTGACCATACATCAATCAGTGGCTGATCAGCATGCACTGAATTGGATGGAAAAGTTCTGTTAAGATATTGTTGTGGTTTAACACGGCCAGCAGCAAAGCACCATGCAGCCATTCACTCACCCTCCCCACTGCAATGGGTTGGGGGAGAGAATCGGGAAAAAATAAAAAAATAAAAGCTTGTGGGTTGAGATAAAGACAGTTTATTAGGACAGAGAAGGAAGAAAATAATAATGATAATAGTAATAATAATAATAATAACATGCACAAAACAAGTAATGCACAATGCAATAGCTCACCACCCACTGACCAATGCCCACCCCATCCTTGAGCAGTGGTCCCCGTCCAACCCCAGCCAGCCACCCCATATAAATTGCTCAGCATGATGCAATATGGTATGGAATACCCTTTGGCCAGTCTGGGTCAGCTGTCCTGGTTCTGTCCCCTTCCAGCTCCTGCTGCACCCCCAGCTGCCTTGCTGGCAGGGTGGCTTGAGCAGCTGAAAAGCTTTGACGTAGTGTAAGCACTGCTCTGCAACAACTAAGACATCAGTGTGTTATCAGCATTATTCTCATCCTAAATCCAAAACAGAGCACCATACCAGCTACTAGGTGCAAAATTAACTATCCTAGATGGAACCAGGACAGATATTCAGCTGATTTTCAAAGTGTGTTCCAGTAACCTTTTCACAGTGCCTGTATTCATCTGAACAGGTGTATGAAGAGAGATCAGAACTGATCATGTAGTTGGGTTCATTCCTACTTAAGTCAAGAAGATGTGAAAAATTGATAAATATAAATTTTGTATATTTGGAAACTGTTTGTCAAGTAGATGCGTCATGCATCGCATGCACTGAGTTCTCATTTTAGAATTAGACTAAAAAGTGGTCTTATCCCTTTGTAGAAATATGTTCTGTTTGTGTACCTTTTAGAAAACATGCTAATGACTGGTAGAGGTTGAATAACAGTTTCTCTTTTTGCTCACTGTTTTTAGCTCAGTTGTTGCAGTCTAACAAGTTTGATTTGCTAAGAAGTCATACTCTCTATTAATCCAGTAGTGAAATATTCTGCAAAGTTAAATGAGAAGTCTGTTGGACTATTACTTAGGACATTTCTTAATTTGTGTAGAATATTTTATTTCCATCAGGTATTCACTTGTAGGCACTAGTACTCACCTCTGCGCACAGACATTTTCATGCTCTCTGTTATAAAATCTTTTGCAACATTTGAGAGGGGGACAATCCTGAAAGTGTTAGGAAATTTTCTCAAGGAACCCTCAGAACTATACAGAACCAGAGTGCTGGACAGAACTGTAAATTTCCCTGGCTCCATTAAAGACATGTTAAAATATGCCACCTGAATACTTCATTGGTCTGTATGTCTTTTCTTAGTAAAAAGAGCACTTGTCTGGTGTCGATTTGCATTGCATCTGCTTGCAGGTTGTGTTTTCTATTAGAGACCCTGTAAGAAATTGTACCCAGCAAAGCTCTCATGAAACAACTAAATATAATATTACCAAATCCGTTCTGTGACCTTCCTCAGATAAAATTGTCTTTGGTTCAGTTTATGATCTTCCTTTTGAAATTCACATGAGAAGGGACTTAGAGGTCTATGTGTAGAAGCTGGAGTTTTGTTTTGTTTTTTTGTTGGTTTGTTGGTTTCTTTTGTTTTTAAGATAGATACTGTTTATTAATCCCAACAGTTTTAATGGGTCAGTAAGTACAACAGAGCTGCATATACTTAGCAAAAAGTGTTTCTTTGGAATGTGAGCTTTGCAGTCTCTGGTCTTGATGTTTACCAAGTGATATAGTGATTTGGCCTTGTACACACTCCTTTATAATGTATTAATTGATTATGTGCACACGGTACCTTGTCCTAGGACATGGTTGCCTATTTTTGAATTAAAATGAAAGAGTATCTCTGTCTTCCAGGTTCGTTTCAAGCATTTTGAGTGTGATGTCATGAGAGATGCTGTTGTCCATAACAGGTTGGGATTATCATGATCAAGTGCGCTATTTTGACCTCACCCAGTGGCTAAAAGCTTTGTATGTTAGAGAGTAAGGACTGGACTTTTAAAAGCAGTAAACAGGTAAGGCTATTTAAACCTGTTTGTTTATTGACAGCTTCCAGGTTTATTTCAATTGCAGCTGTTTATAGAATCTTATATAAGTTCCTTCTAACAGGATTTCCTCTTTATTACAATCTCAGAGTAGTAGCTGTGGCTTGGAACAAAAATTTGCTACTCTGTAAGTGCAGTATGACAAAGATGAGGTTAAAATAAAATTTTAGTCATGTACCTCAAACAAAACAGAAACACAAACAACATTGGACTGAATTGTGTTAAAGCAGATTGCTCATTTTGCCTTACTTATTATTTGAGAGTATTTGTACGGTCCTACCTAACTGCCAAAAATATCTGTATTCCATAAGCACAAATGCAAAGAACCTGCAACTTCAGTTCTAAGCAGCTATTTATTTTGTGCAGTAAGTTGTTACCTTTACTGAAAACATGTTTTTGGCAAGAGAAGACTGACTCATTTCCCTTAAAATGTGTTAACAGGAAGAATCTCTGCTATAACAAGTGGCATAGCACAAACATGAAAACAAAGGAAGAAACATAAATAATTAGGCTAGCAGCAAAATTTAATGGCTACTGTGGGTGTTCTTATATTAAAAGACTTCTAGCTGTGTGAAGTATAGGCCTAATTGCATGTTTATTTTAAGGTTATTTTAGCTTGGTGCTTTGTTTTATTATTCGATACTGAGAATTCCATTTCATTTTCAGAGAAGATTCCTGTTTTGGACATTAAATAATCTACCTCATTCCTTAGAGTAATCTGTAGAAACCAATTTGTTTAACATAAAGCAATTTGATATGGACACTTTCAAACTACTAAAAATACATCTTTCTTGTCTGGTTTGGACTGGTGTTTCGCAAAAGGTGAAAGAGAGAGTGAATACTTTTGTTTTGTTTTTATCTTTTTTCTGTATGTAGTTTTTCTGTTTTTAAGTAAAGCTCTTAGACACTGTACAGCAATATAGCATTTTGGCAAAGAACTGGCCTGCTCAATAGAGACTCCTTTTGCTGGTATGTAGTCCTCATACACATGGCTGATTAAGGGGGATCATATTCACATTTTCCTTTTGAGTTCGTAAAGAATAAGGAGAGTTTATTGATGTATTCAAAACTGTCTTGGGGTGTATCTAGGGCAGCAGAATGTACTGACGCACAAAGTCCAAGCTTAAGTCAATATGAAAACCATACCAATACGCAGTTTGGGTCAGGAAGCATTAGAGCAATGTTGAGATGGCACTGTACCACGTGAACTTGAATATACAACTTCAGACATGACCTCACTGGTAAAAGTCAGCTTTAAATAAGGGCAGAAAAGTTATCTTTACATTTTTTTTCCCAAATTTCTGTTGACCCTCATTTGTAGTAGTGTTTTATTGTCTGTACTGCTTTCTGCCAAACCAAGCTCTTCCTCTCAAACTCTGCATGATGGCACTATGCACTTGTTATTCTATGAAGGCCCAGTGATTTTTTAGGGGCAGGAGGAAGAACAGGGACATAGTCACTTAATGAGTGACTCAGATATTTTATGAGACTGTTCCCAGTGTGTGGAGGCTTGCATTAACTCCCGAAAAGGTAAAGACAAGGCACTGTTTCTTAGACATTTACTGGTTTGTGGGGACTTCTTGCATGGAAAAGTTGTTTTCCATAGTTAAACTTTGGTTTAATAGCAGTACTTCTGTCTGCGAGGCAGTGTCTTTGTCACGAAGTTTCTATGGCTGTTTTTCGGCTCCCAGTGTATGGTTATAAAAATGACAACAGCAAGCCTAGACCAGAATATCATATTCTGCTTTAAAAAAAATGGTGTATGTCTTTTAAGTTTTCTGAATAATAGAAATTTCAACAGAATACTACTGTGCATGGAAACTCAGAATATTTCACTGGGTATTAAATGAAAATGAAAAATGTTCCTAAAGGTGATAAGTTTATATCATGAAAGCTTTGCATTTCTTATTTACAACTAAGCCAAGTGTGATATGCAAACTAGCTAACTACACCCTGCTTTCTGTAAACACCTGAGGACAAATGCACATTTTAGATCTGGAGGCTTTAAGCAGCTGATAACAGCATTATGTCACTCCTTCAGTGTTATTGTTGGTGTGCAATAGACTGATAACTCCAAGTCAATCTGAGGCTGTTTACAGTAGTACACTTACAATGTGAAGTTAGAAAAGAGCATGTCTGGGAGTGCAGGGAAGAGGTGGTCAAGTTTCTCTTTGACTTATTCCTCCTACCAGTTCTTCCTTCTTTTGAAATTAAAATATATTTAATGACTCGATTATGTAACTTATGATTTCTACATTTTGGGACTGGTGCCTTGTTGCAAGACAGGGTCCCTAAACCATTTAAATATGTGAAAAAGTAAACTTTATTTATGTCTAAAGTGTTCTGTAGTCTACAGTGCTGGAAAAAAAGGTATATAAAAGCTTGAACCTCAAGAGTCAGAAGACGAATAAAATTAAAAAAAAAAAATCAGTAGCAATTTAATTATTTTTAATTCTCACTATATTAAGGCAGGCTCATGAAAGGTAGGCTCACTGTAAAATATAGGGGAATCTCTAGATTTTTGAATCCTTAGTTATATAATGCTGACGATTGTTTCCCACAGTAAAACATACTTCTATAAATTCTTTTCCTTTTCCATTTAAGGCCAGCTAATTCATTTTACTAAATTCTCATTGGATTCAGCTAGGGAATATCCAGTTAAATAGTTAAATCTGAGGAAGGGTCTTCAGTAGACCACTGATAAAAATGAAGTGTTGCTTTCCTGTGTAATCACTGTGTGAAAGGGACTCACACTCTACTGATCCTATTAGTATACTGGCTCTCTGGGACATAGAGGATCCTATCTTCCTTTTTTCTTTGTTCTCTTTCACTGGTCTTCCCTATTTCAGTCATTTAACAGAATGGTCTGTTTCTGGTATCTTATCACATGTACAAATGGATAGTGTCATCCCTGCCAGCTGGGAATAGATGAGTATACTGGCATGGAAGAGTCTGAAAAGGGCCAGGAGGTGAAGTAACAGGAAAAGAAAATACCCTATTATCTTCTGTTAAGTCATTAAGTGAAAACAGAAAAATGGAAGTGTAAGGTAGGATTCCACAATCTGAGGAAACAAAATATTGACCATTTAAGAAGACTGTCCACATCTCCCCACTGTTGAATGTGGACCAGAAGGTCAGGAGTACCTCTGGGCATGGCCCGTGCAGACTGTCTTGTACCACCAGTTGCCCCTGCCTGTTGTGCAGTTTGGGCCACTCCAGGTGTCACGTAGACAGATTCACTGGTGCTGCTCTGTCCCCGCCTGCCTCAGATCTGGAGAGATAGTCCTTCCCTTTCCTGCTCCACTGGGGGACACACCAAACTGAAGGGTAGACAGATGTAAACTTCATACAGCATCATCTGTTAATGTGCAAAGAGATGAATAAGGTGGTGCTTGCCTTAACCAGAACCAGTTTTACCCATAATATAAGGCTTTGCATTACAGACTGTTATCCCCTTTGAACCGTACTGCCCTGAGATTACTTAAATACATCTTTTCACAATGGGCCATATCAGCCCAGAATGGGTCAATATCCAGTGCTTGTGACTCTTAAAACTCACCCCCATACGCATTTGTTGAAATGAAATCTCATAATCCTGTTCCTCAAATTTATGTTTCAATTAAAAGCGAAGTAGCTTCTTCCAAACTTTATTTCTCTTACGTGGCTTTTATATCTCAGGTTTTATCCTTCTATTCTTCATTTTATCACCTTATCAATCATTAAATTTCAACTCTCCAGCAAGTTCAGCAGGCCAACAAAGGAAGCCAAATGCACATATCACCACTACGCTCACTAATAAAAATAAATGAGCTCTTAGGGAAAGTTACCAAAATTGTTTCATTACACACAATCTTACAAAAAAAAAAATGAGACAAAGCCATGACAGATCTGGAGAAAGGTTTAGGGATATCCCGAGCATGTCAACACAAGAATCCTTTTGCTGATGAGAGGAGTTAAATCCCATAACACTGCAATTTCTTTAGTAAAGTCATCCCTTTGACAAAACAATATGCAGCTGAAGGAAGATATCCAAACTCGACTGGATTAACAATCAGTGGTCTGAATCTAAGTATCCTTTAAATATTTTTCAAGTGTTCTTGAAAATCTGTAAACCTCTCTGAATACTCATCACTTCACAGAAATAGATACCTGAAAATAATAAAAAACTAGATGCCCTTGTAAAAAATATGCCAGACTACTTGGGTAATTCCTTCTAGTGCTCAACCTTTTGCCATGCAATTTGTGTAAATGCATATATGTTTATATAAAAGTCTCTTCCTATTTCTTTTTTTTCTTCCTCAAAATATCCTGTTTGAATCAGATTTCCATCCCACTATAGGCACCTTTAAAAAGAGCCCACTCTTTTTCAAGGACATTTGTGTACATGACAGAGGTTCAGATGGTAATCTGATTGTCTGGGGATTTTATCAAAATCAAATGGCACTTTGAACTTTCTGTCTTTACAATTTCATGGTTTTACAGTTCAGGTTTTATGAGAGTTTGCTTTTCTCCTCTTACTGGCTGACCTGTAGTGACATTGTAAAGAAATACATACTTGCGCACTTCTCAGAACACAAGAGCTTCATCCCATGATGAGACAGGAATGAACAACTAGGAGACTTTTCTTACTGTGATGCACTTTGATGGTGCTTCTCTAGCTAGGGACAGATCTTTACAGATTGGAAAAGAGAATATATTTAGCAGTCAGTGTACATGGAGATAAACTTCAGCTTCATATAAAACTCCTAAACTAGATGTGCACAATACTTCATACTCTGTCAAATAAATAATATGTATTTTAAGTAGTCTCTTCAAAAACACTTGAAATGATACATTTTAGCAGCTTTAAATGAGCTGTCCAAGTCAGTCAAATAATATTTGTCCTTTCTTCCTCCCCCAAAAAAGGCAGGAAGAAGAGGAAGGAAGAAGGGAGAACTTCTAATATGTAGTCAGACAATAAAATATCCTTTAAAGTGTTCTTTTCAAGCTCTATAGTTTGACAAGTGAAATATCACATATCTTGTAGAAAGTTCTGTATTCTGGAGATTTTGTTAT
This sequence comes from Cygnus atratus, assembly GCF_013377495.2. Classification (NCBI taxonomy): domain Eukaryota; kingdom Metazoa; phylum Chordata; class Aves; order Anseriformes; family Anatidae; genus Cygnus; species Cygnus atratus. The sequence continues at coordinate 71,044,070 of NC_066396.1, forward strand.
TGAAAATAACTTTCTCCACCAGCAAAAAGGAGAAAGAATATTAAAAATTCTACTGCAATGTACATTCTCTGTGTGAAACCTACAAATTCAGAGAAAGGCGTACATGTAGTCCTGAATCTACCCTTACTAAGAACTGCAGTTGAGAAGCTCTGTAGTTGTCACTGGCTATCCTTGCCCCATTGTTTTTCTTTTTGTTGTGAGATAGGGTGGTTAGAAGTCTAGCCAAATCGCAGTCTTAACAGTGAAATGGAACTCTTTATAGGAAATGAGTACAGCCTTCATTGAAAATGCACAAATGTGTATGAAGACCATTGAAGAGAATAAAAAAACACATCATCTTGAGTCCTCCTTGCAGTGAGCAACCTCTGTGAGTGTAGTGTTGAACGCACAGGCCTGATCTGAAATCTGTACAAGTGATGAGCATCCACTGAGTCTTCCTGTGAATGCAGAGCATGCAAAATTAGTAAGAGAAGCTTCATGTATTAACTCTCCAAGTCTTAATGCTGCTGCTATATCTAAGGGTTTAGGCATTCTTTGAGTTAATTTATTATTAACCAGATAGCATATTGTATTGTCCTGGTTCATGAGTAGCTTGGAATCATATTTGTCTTTTCTGTGTCAGCTTGCATTACACAAGAAAAGGGAGACTTTAGGGTTTAGTTACAGGTTATAAATAAGTTACAGAATTCTAAAGAATCTTGAATAAGGAATTTGAAACTAAATTTTGGCATTTTAAGTTTTAGATAATTTGAGGGAGCATTTCTTCCCACAGGGCCCATTTACTTTGATATCTTGTCATATATGTGATGAACATTATTAGGAAACCTTCTTAATTGTGAACATTAAGATCAAATCTATCACACATTATGTAACACCTATGTCAAAAAACAACATTTTATTCAACTGTTTATGTTTCAGTCCTTCAAATAAGGTTCCAGTGATGCTTTACAGGTATTTCAGGATGGGATCTGACTGTGTTGGTATCCTTGACATCTACATTACTTCATGTGTAGCTGCAATGAAATTGGAAGGACTACTTAGAAGTAGATTGCCATAAGATAATGCTAGTCCTCATGTCAAATAGTCTTTCATCATGAACAGTAATATATTTTTAGTATCAATAGAGTATGGTATGTTCCTGTCTCTAATGAGGTGTGTTCGATACACAAAAGAAAGACAAAATATTTTTTGGATGCTCTACTCTATTGCTGTGGAACTAACTTCACATCAAGGCATAATTGCATGTGTAGTTTAAATGATACATATATATATAGTTCATATATTTATATGACCATCCTTGTGCATAATTCCAGTATGCACAAAAAATGCATTCAACTGCATGCATGACAGTAAATTCTGGCCACAAACTTTGTGAAGCTACATTTAGTTAGGCATTTAAGGGAGCTGTGATATGAACTTTGGACTTTCTCTGTCGTCTCTTTGTGTTACAACTCTATCACGGTAATAACCACATTTGCAGTTAGAAGACAAAGTAGTGATTCATCATAACTGATTCTGTGAAATTAGAACACTGATACTACTATTATTTTCCTATTGTAGTCTCTTTCTAGCAAAGCAGATGAGTGTGTTGGATTTCTCTTTGCATTTGGGGATTTTTTCTGCTTTCTGATTCTGTGAATTCTACTGTTGCTCCATTCGGTGGGGATAAATGCTTTTGGAGCTTCCTACAAGGGATATGTGCTGCTCACTCAGACATCGCCAAGTATTAATTTTTACTATGTTTAAAGATGTCAGACAATAGTTAAATTCAGCCTACAATGTTGTGGTGAGTTAACCTTGGCTGGCAGCCGGGTGCCGGGTGCCCACCCACCCTCTTCTTCACTTACCCTACTTAGCAGGACCGGGGGAGAAAGTAAGATGGAAAAGCTTGTGGATTTCAGTAATGACAGAGAGATAAATTACAGTCATGGGCAAAGCGTGCCTTGGGATTGTCTTGGGAAGATTAATTTATTGCCAATTGGAAATAGAGTAGTAAAGTAAGAAAGAAAACTAAAAATACCTTCCTCCGTATCCTGCATCTTCCCAAGCTCAACTTTACTCCTTTGTTCCCAATTCTTCTACCTCTTTATGACTCTCTGAGCAGTGCAGGTGGATTGGGAATGGGGTTAGGATCAGTTCATAACACTTTGTCTTTGTCACTCCTTTCTCCACGCGCTCTTTCCCTGCTTCAGTGGCGGGTCCTTCCCAACTGATCCAAGATAGAATCATAGAATCAATAAGGTTGGAAAAGACCTCCAAGATCATCCAGTCCAATTGTCCCCCTACCACCAATGTCACCCACTAAACCATGTCCATAAGCACCACGTCCAACCTCTCCTTGAACACCCCCAGGGACGGTGACTCCACCACCTCCCTGGGCAACCCATTTCAATGCCTGACTGCTCTTTCTGAGAAGAAATGCCTCCTAAGTTCCAACCTGAATTTCACATGATATTTCTAAATGTTTCTAAATTAATTGCAGTTTTTCCTCAGGTCAGATTCGGAAGTGTATAACCCTCTTCAATCTAACTGATCACATGACCTTTACTTTCCCAAGATATACTTTTATAGATTGTTCTGAACTTATGAAATTAGTCTGGCTTATATAGGAAAACAGGAAGAGGCAAGAAGTGCTTTGAGAGGAATTAAGACAAAAGAAATGTTGAGCACTAAAATCCAGGGGGTTTTGGTCTTTTGTCGTTGTTGTTTTGTATAGACAGACATTTCAAGATAATATTTTCCATGCTCTCTATTGTTTTGTGTTCATTATGTGAAATATCATAGGATCTGAAGTAAAAACAAACAAACAAAAGAAATATAAGCATAAGTCAAGTTTTCAGTTACATTCATCTGTTTGCAAAAACATCCTTCTAACTATTACGGTGTTCACTAGTACCAAGATGATATTAAAAAGCTTCCAAGTAACTATTAAATTCAAATCTTCTATTTAATAGCATGCAAAAAAATCCAAAAATTAAATTATTCAATTAAATCTGACTTACCTAATATAAATACACCATAATACTGCCCAAAAAAAAAAAAAAAAGATATTTCTTTTATTCCGCTTTGAAAAGTGCATCAATCTACTATTATATTGTAATTCTAACGGCTGCAGTTCTACAAGAACCACTCCCACTGCAGTTCTACAAGAACCACTCCCACATGGCTCCGTACCACAGGGTCCATCCATCTGTCAGGAGCAAACTGCTCCAGCACGGGTCCCCCACGGGTGGCAGCTCCCCCCAGACCCTCTGCTCCTGCATGGGCTCCTCTCCACGGGCTGCAGCTCCAGCCCAGGGCCTGCCTGCTCTTGCGGGGGCTCTCCATGGGCCGCAGCCTCCTCCAGGCAACATCCACCTGCTCCACCGGGGGCTCCTCCATGGGCTGCAGCGTGGAGATCTGCTCCATGTGGGACCCATGGGCTGCAGGGGGACAGCCTGCTCCACCAGGGGCCTCTCCACAGGCCGCAGGGGAACTTGTGCTGCGTGCCTGGAGCACCTCCTGTCCTCCTGCTGCACTGCCCTTGGGGGCTGCAGGGCTGTTTCTTGCCTTTTTTTTTTTTTTTTTTTTTGACTCCTCTTCCTCACAGCTGCTGCACAGCGTTTTTTAGCCTTTCTTACATGTGTTTGCATAAAGACATCACAAGCTTTGCTGAGGGTCTTAGCTTTGGCCAGCAGCAGGTCCCTATGTCTAACATGAGACCATCTCCTGGTCCCTTCTTGCAGAGGCCATCCCTGCAACCCCCTGCCGGTACCATAACCTTGCCATGTAAACATAATACAAGTGTTTACTGCGTTGTAAGACAGACACACAGTTATCCTTAAATGTTAAGAACTTTATAAAGAAAGAAGAAAACAGTACAGGTGACAACATTTTTAAAGGATTATGAATAGTGGAGTGTAAGGAATTTCATTTCTGGAGGGTAGGTAGGCTACAAGGACCTTGATTTACATGTAGATTACACTGCTAGAACTATTCAAGTTTAAGTAAAAAACATGATTAAAATTGTTGCCAATTTAACAATACTTTCAAAGTCAGAGGTGAGCAATTGCACTGATGCATTTGCATGCATTTAATATGCCTACAAACAGCCATTGTGCATACACAAATCAGGTATTTATCCATGCATGTGACCTAGTAGAAAACTAGCTCGCTATTTGCTTATGCAAATACCTTTTTTTTACATCACTCACCTGGGAATTTGCACAAAAATTGTCCATGTGTAAATGTTTAAGCTAATTGTGTACACCTAACTAAGTTTATGACTGAAAAATCAGAAGAGAAGCTATTTTCCTCATGGTGCCTCAGATTAGGCTGTGTGAACATCAATAATGTTGTTTCATAGGAATTTGCCTGAAAATTATTTAATGGTATTTCTTGTGAGTTCTCATCTATTAAGTTTTATTTAGGCTAACTTTGCAGATTCATATGTTTTTCATTCAAAACAGAGTATCATATGCAAGCCTTCATCAGTCTTAAACACTGTTAAAATTTGGTGAAATAGAAAGAGAGTCATTCAAATGTTTATAGGTCATGAATGTTTTGCATAGCCCAATCTCTGAAAATAGTGTTCTGTGAAATCCCAAAACTAGTAGTTGGAAGATATATTTTTGATGTCAGAACTGGAGAGGTTCAGTAAATTTACTACCAATATTCATCTAAATCAGTAAGCCAAGCCATAACATATGACCTGTTGTTATTGTACATATAATTTTTTGTCACAATAACAAATTTGCTGTATATACCCATGTTTTGTTGGTTAGTTTGTTTATGCCTTACCCAAACAACATTGTGAACATTCTGCATGTATTGTGATTGGCTGGGTCAAGATTTTCAATCCTGCCAAAGTCTATGGAGAAGAAGCCTAGTCTATCATGACTTAACAAATCTTATCAGAATGTTTTTGTTTGTTTGTTGTTTTGTTTGTTTGTTGTTTGTTTCTTCATTTCAGCTTACCAGGTGTGTATGGCACACAAAAACAGATTGTATGGAGTCATTTCTTTCAATTAGAAGGACTATTTAATCAAATAAAAAGCTTTGCCCTAAGGCCACAAGAAGGATGACAAGGCTAGCAGAGAATTACTGCTTGTGCTGCAATCTCTGTGGGTAGCCTACTGATGCAGTCTTTTGAATTATGATTTTCTCGAATTCATGAGCTCAATTCATAACTTGTTCCAATCAATGGGAAACATTCTGTAATAGATTTGTATCTCAGAAATACATTTGTTTTTTTGAGACGTTCTGTAATTAATCAGCAGCCAGTTGTATAAATTACTCTAACTTGCAAAGAACTAATCACAGTATAAGTATTTTGCAGTACTTATTCATATCGAGCTTACACAATTGTTCAGCATCTTCAAAGCCATGCGAGAAATGGCCACGTTAATTCTTTCAACAGTGTTTTGATTTAATGTTCATTTATATGCAACCTTTGCAGATCATAATTCACAAAAAGATACTAACTGCCACAATATTAGCATTGGAGCGATTCCCCAGTAGAAGTGAACTGGCTTTAGTGGGGATGAAGTTAGTGTTCTTCACAGCAGCTTGTATGGTACTGTTTTGTTTTTCTGACCAAACCAGTGTTGATAACACACTGATGTTTTGGCTGTTGCAGAGCAGTGCTTACACAGAGCCAAGGCCTTTTCAGCTCCTCGTGCTGCCCCACCAGCAAGGAGGCTGGGGGTGCACCAGAAGCTGGGAGGGGACACAGCCAGGACAGCTGGCCCAAATGGCTCAGAGGGATGTCCCATACCATGTGGTGTCATGCTCAGCAACAAAAGCTAGAGGAGAGAAGGAGGAAGGGGGGACATTTGGAATTAAAGTATTTGTCTTCCCAAGTAACCATTATATATGATTTTCACATGTAAAATTGAAAGCCACACAGTGACTTTTCTGGAAATGGCTAAACATCTGCCTGCTGATGGAAAGTAGTGAAGGAATTCTTTATTTTGCTTTGCTTGCATGCAGTCTTTGCTCTACCTGTTAAATTGTCTATATTTCAACCCACAACTTTTCTCACTTTTACCTTGCTGATTTTCTTCCCCTTCTCTCTGTGGGGGGAGTGAGCAAGGGAAGCTGCCTGCTGAGGTTAAACCACAGCAAGAGTCACAGAATCACACAGAATCACGGAATGGCTGAGGTCTAAAGGGACCTCTGGAGGTGTCATGGTTTAACCCAGCAGGCAGCTCAGCACCATATGGTCGTTCGCTCTCTCACCCCCACACAGTGGGATGGGGGAGAAAAATGGGCGGGAGGGGGGAGGGGGAAGGGGGAAGGGGGGAGAAGTAAAAACAGTGGATTGAGGGAAAGACAGTTTAATAAGACAGAAAACAAATGAATAATAGTAATAACAGTAAATAATAATAACGATAAAACAATATAAAAAACAAGTGATGCACAATGCAATTACTCACCACCCGCTGATCAACGCCCAGCCCAGTTCTGAGCAGCAGCCAACACCACCACAAGCACCCACCCCATTTTTATTGTTCCACATGGTGCCACATGGTATGGGACATCCATTTGGGTGATCCATTTGGGTCAGCTGTCCTGGCTGTGTCCCCTCCCAGGTCCTTGTGCACCCCCAGCCTCCTCGCTGGCAGAGCAGTGTGAGAAGCTGAGTGTAAACACTTGGCCTATTGCAAGCACTGCTCTGCAACAACTAAAACATCAGTGTGTTATCAGAATTAATCTCATCCAAAATCCAATATGCAGCACCATGTCAGCTATTAGGAAGAAAATTAGCTCCATTCCAGCTGAAAATACGACAGGAAGTCACCTGGCCCAGCTGCCTGGTCAAGCAGGGGCACCCAGAGCAGGTTGCCCAGGATCACTTCCAGCTGGCTTTTGAAGATCTCCAAAGAGGGAGACTGCACAGCCTCCATGGGCAACCTGTACCAGTGCTCAGTCACCCACACAGTAACAGAATCACAGAACGGCTGAGAAGGATGATACTGGAAGAAGGAAAATGACATTTCTAACCTGTAACATCATATATCTTACTACTCAGTGGGAGTATCATGTTGTGAGTCATACACCAATACTTTTTTTCCTTTTAACCTATATAAATATTTTTGTCAGACATATTTCTTTTTGTGCCCTTCTTTAATGAAGATTTGATTGAAGAAATTGATTTCTCTAAGTCATAATAATTTTTTCCTCCAAGAAATGTCACATTATTTCCATCCATTTTGTAGAAATAACAGAAAAAAAAAATGAAAACAGATTTACTAAATTTGTTTTACACATGGATTTTTTATACAGCACCCTTGTTTTTGAATAACCCTCAGAGCTTGCCAATTTAGAAGATTCACATAATCTAGGGGTAAATGAAATCTTAACAGGAAAATGAAAGGATCTTTTTTCCTTGCAATTCATATGATTCTATGCATAATGGCAGATGACCTACATTTTGAAAGAGTAAGATAACTTGTTTTAAACTGTACATAATAATACACTTAGAAGTTTTCAGGTATCTTAGTAATATAGTGTAATGAAGTCAATTCCTTAAATGAAAACAAGTTGTAGAAATAACCACTCTAAGAGGACGTAATGAGGGAAAAGAGGACTTCCTTAGTTAAAAAAATTCAGAAGAAGGCGGCACAGCCTGGATTCCAAGTCCCTGGAATCATACAGATTTCTTTACTAGTTAGTTGTTTGGTCCTAAGCACATAAGAATATATTTTTTGCATATAAAGATATGTGCAATATTGTCTAAAATTACTCATATTTTCTCTCATCAGGCCTGAGATGTTTCTAATTCTATGCTATCTTTTAACCAGGCTCTTAGATATCATGTATAGGTCTCGGTGATTTTTGGCCTTGTGATACTATTAGAATGACACTTTAAAATGGTAACTTAAATGCTTGTTCATTGCTTTTTGATGTGTGTATGTTGCACTAGTACTGTTAATCTATTTGAATCCCTGAACTAAGCAGCTGGATTTCCAATTTCCAATATCTCTCTTTTATCATCACTGATTAATGATCACAGATATCAAAGGTCTGTTCAGTTAGCACATAAATTGTAAGAAGAATCACAGAAGAGGGATCCTGGCCTTGATACTCTTAAAATACTATGAGCTGTGGAAGCAGGAAGCACAGCAAAAATAAATAACTAAATAAAAATAAAGGAAGAACTTTACATAAAGCACAAACATGATTTAAGCTAACTTACTATGCTTCATAACTGGAATGGACTAAGAAGATCCACATGCTCATTTATTACAGCTCAGCTGATGAGTGCTAGCAGTTTAAGTTGAACTAAACAAATAGGCTGTAATTGCAGGATTGTACCCCAGGAGGAAAAAAAAAAAAAGTTCCAACTCATAAGTAATTCAGCAAAGAATGGCTTGTGAAGAACAGTTCAGAAAGGACAGAAACAATTCCATTTCTACAGCGGGACCACTGATAAAGGAAAATGTTGTTTTTTAACTCCAAAAATACAAGGCCAGAGAAAGACACTTATCATCTTAAGAAAAGGCAGTTAGATTAAGTAGGTTCCAGCTTGATGCTGCTCATCTGAGAATTAAGATATTTTCCTCTAGGTTTCTTTCATCTTCCTAGTAAAGAGGCAATGGCAGTTTGTTTACCTCGGGTTATTTCGAGACTTATGCTTGAAATACTTCAGTGTAGTCCATTTGAAAACAGTTGTGAATTTTTGCTGCCACATACCTTTTCTTAGAAGTTGAAGCTGTACTGCAGTGTCTAAGATAAGCAGTAGCATAGCCCATGCACTACAATAGGAGGCCAAAAAAAAAGGGTGGTGATGGGGAGCTGAATCCTTGGGCTTTTATTTAAGGCCAGCACAGAGTCATGCTGCCCCACAAATATTAATTCCTTTCTTTCTCAATCACCGCTACCTCAGAAGATGTGTATTTTAACCACATACTATGTAGGATCACTCTAGCTACTCCCCTTCCCCGTTCCCTTCCCTTCCCTTCCCTTCCCTTCCCTTCCCTTCCCTTCCCTTCCCTTCCCTTCCCTTCCCTTCCCTTCCCTTCCCTTCCCTTCCCTTCCCTTCCCTTCCCTTCCCTTCCCTTCCCTTCCCTTCCCTCTTCTTGTTTTAATATCATGACATTTTCAGATGCTTATTAAACTATGTGTTTACCACTATGCATATTTTACATAACCAGTGCAAACTGACCTTTCTGCTGTGAAATAAACAATGGAGAACAGGAGTTTTGTGCACTTTTTTTTTTTTCCCCCACATGTGAAGCCTTTTATTTGATTCGAGAGCTGCTTAAGTAACATCAGATCTGGGTGTGCTGGGGCTAGCATTTAGACAGTCACAGGTACCGTAAGTGATGGTCAGGAATTTAATTTGTTCTTAATTCCAAATTTAATCTCAAAACCTTCCTGATTTCCATTGTGATGCCAGAACAGTACCAAACTGCATGGATGCTTATGCACAGTTTCATTTCTGTAGTACCACAAGTTCCTTTTCTTCTCACCACTGTAGGAAATCAGCAAATTGTACAGATAAGTGTCTCTGTGATGCAGAACTGCCCTCTTTTATTCAACTTTAAATCTCTTTTAGAGCCGTGACCCCACGCTCTGCTTCAGCGCCTTGCTCTGCCACACAGTACCTGTGTGACCTTAGGCTCACCAAACCTCATTCCCCGTCTGTCAAAAACTGGCAATAATGCTTCTTGCTGTCCACATCTGTCCCATTTGTTCTGATGGCAAGTGATTTGGAGAGGGGGCTGTCTGGTACTGTGTCTGCACAGCACTTAGCACAATAGGACCTCGTTGCTTGAAATCTTGCATGTGTCTGAAATGCAAGCAATAGAGTAATATGTAATATGTTTTACCCAAACTCTCCCAGAGGACTTCTCCTTTTTAATGTCATTTTAAGTGGTGGCAGTGAAGGCGCTGTGTTTTGTAGGAGAGACAAACTTTCTATATGCAGAGCGAGGGAAAAGAGAAGCATTTTTCTCTGTCCAGCATGAGCCTCACCTCTGACTGGGAGGATTGACTTTTGTGGGTTGAAGGGCAGTTTATTTTCAAGGCTCGTTCAGCCTTGGCCTCTCAGCCATGGCTGCAATCAAGGATGTCAATCAGCATTAGCTGTAATTGTTTTATGATAGAGAACTGGAATGAGGCCACAAATTCATTTCCTATAGGCCACAAAGCAGCCATCTAATTGTCACAATTTTCAGTCATTGCTGACCTCAGGCAATTTCATGCAGTTATCTAGAGGTAAAAAGCTCCATATGTCATTACCTGGCAATAAAGCCATCTATGCCTTCAAATTCTCATTTCTAAAAAGATCTTTGGCCTTCCTGTGCTTCCTCATGTGCTTAAGGCAGCTGTTTAATACAACAACAGAGAAGTATGACCAGGGAGGCCCAGATGCAGTCAGCCCAGCTGCCACCTGCCCCTTTGCAGAGCTTTTTCTACTGTGTGGCCTGAGGACACACAGTGGCTTTAGGCCACCTGCATCTCACACAAAGAGGGAGGTAATATTTATGAAAGCCTTTCAGCAGGTAGCTGAAGGTTTTTTAATGCTGTCTTGGGGACTGATATTCAGAAGTGTAGAGAACATTAGCAGGCATCTTTCTGTTAACTTGATGTTAGCCTGAGCATAACTTGACAGTAGCTTGATGCTGTATTTAGGAGCATTGACTCTGCTGGGAGTGAGGGGAAGGCCACTGATTTTGTATGGCTTTTGTTTTTTTCACAATGAAATGTTCATAAAATGGTTGGTTTTGCAGGCAGGTTTCTGTTATGCTTTAAAAGGTGTTTAAAAAATCATGGAAAAATTCACCCTTAGAGACACTTGTGAATACAACCCATGATACTGCGGTCATCTTTCCAGTTCCTCTGTTGTATTTATATGATGCAACTATCAAGGTTTTCTAAACGTAATTTCATTGTTTTCAAAAGTAAGATTCTGGTATCTCTGGTTACATTTGCCAGTATTTTATTGCAAAATGAAACCTAATAAAATTAAAAAGAATATATTGAGAAGGAAAATACTTTGCTGTATAGTAAAACTAAGCAGGATTTGAGCTTCAGATTATTTTGGAAAAAAAAAGGATCGCATTGTATTTTCATTTTTGTGTAACAGAAAAAGAAATCAAACTTTAAAAAACCTCAGAGCATTTGAGGCTGATTTTATGTGTATATATATATTGCAACTTATCATTGTTTTAGGTAGATATGTTGTCTCTCTTAAGGGTAATAGAAATAACAATAGAACAGCATGCAAGAGAGTGGAACATAATAATTTCATCAGTTTTTTTTTTTAATTAAAATAAACATAATATCAAACATAACACTGTATTGTTCTTCTACCAATATTTATTTGCTTTACATAATGTACCAAACAGATAACAGTAAAAATAATTAACATCAATGTCAGAACAAAACAATCCCCACCCTCCCAAGAAAACAATTTTAAGTCAAAGTCTGCTTTGCAGCACCTAAAATTACTGAAATGTTCTTTGAAAGAATTAGTCTACATTTGTCTCAGCAAACATCTGAATAGGAGGGAACAGTCAGGGATGCACAAATCCACTGATTATGGATGCTAGGAAAACACAACTGCAGAAAGTATCCTTTATTTTTTGTTCTGTTTACAGACACTTCCAGAAAGAGAATAGTGACCTTAGATGTACCACTGGGCTGACCTACCAAGGTATTTTCAGAATCTTTTGAAGACTTCTTACCACTAGCTTCTAAAATTAAAATGCAGATTTACTGGATCTATTTTAATGCATTTTATTAGGTCAAAAATATTTTCCTTCAATATATTACCTTGCGTTTTTCTTTTCTGCTCCAGAGAGATGCTGTCTCATTTTATTTCTTATTGTCTTGAATTTCATATTTTCTATGCCTTTAGGCATGATTTACTCCTAAAAAAATGCAGCAGGGTAAAAATGAGAAACTAACCTATGTTAGGCCTTATAAGAATATAAATAGACATAAGCTTCTTGTCTAATAGCTCTGCTCACTGAAACTGAACTTTCATAGCCAAGCAGATATGCCATAATACAGCATTTAGAATATTAAAAACAGTTATGGTTCAAAAACTAAGTTAAATATCTATTTTAACAATTTTATTGCCTCATCCCAGAATGGATTTTTGATATCTTTTGATGGAATAATAGCAATTCAACTAATTTCTGCTTAATCTTATAAAGTGCTGAATGATTTCTGGTTGGCAGTAATGGATCAGGAGTGACAAATAAGATTAAACAGTATTTTTGGTGACTCAGGTCATTCTTTATCTATTGTTTTTCTTTTTTTTACTTCCTCTCTGCTTTGGTCTTTGTCAGGTGCATGGAAATTCAAGGCTGGATTTTTTTTGTTTTTGTTTTGTTTTGCTTTGTTTTAAATTAAAATTTTTAAGAAGTATAATAAGCTTTAAGTGTCACTGTATTTTGAGTGGCTGAAGAATAAGAAGAGGAAAGAGTGAATTCCAATTTTCTGTCCTCTTTAAGAGAATAAAAAGGATTTATATCAACTTCATCAGCAAGATGTTCAGAAGTCTCTGATACAACAGCACACCGTAAACACAGATTGGAACATAAATTGTTCATTTTCATCTCTCAAGCTTTATTTCTTGACAGTTATTCTTGCTTGTGACTTAAGCAGTACTTTTGTGAACAAATCTCTGGACTGGAACTGAACTTTGGCTTAGGAAACTCATGCTGGTTTTGATTAAGTATCCGCTGAAGAATATTTTCGTTAAGAATCCTAAAATGTGAAAGACTAGGAGAAGTGATAGGGTTGTCTACAAGGGCTATCTTTACTATGCCTATAGGAGCTATCTTTGCTGTGTCATTTTTTGTCTCAGGAAGGCATGTGTACTCATGCAATAAAGGCAACGTACTTTGCTTTGCTGGCCTCAGTCATGCTCACATTTTCCATCGTCTCTTTTCTGTCCTATTAGTCTCCCTGTTGCATCATTTATTATTAAAGAGGTTTTGGGGCTGCAAGTGCCCAAATCTTAAAGCCTGAGAATCTTAACTAACATCTCTTATTTCCACTCATAAAGCCAAGTCCTGCCACTCTTAGGTTGAAAGTCTCTTTCCATGACCTCATCGTTTATTTACCTCAGCTCAGTAGTCAAACAATACTTGTACGCAAAAAAATGTCTGAACCAGACACCGCGTTTCACACGAAGAAGACCATCAGTTTACTTGTCCAGTCTGAAAGGAAAGGTGTATGTTGTTTCCTTTAGTTTTGTTTTACCTCTACAACCATTAAAAATAAACAAACAAACAAAAAACTCTTGTCCTCATAGTGTGGTGTTGAGTAGACTTCCAGTCTGACAGCATGGACTAAGGTTTGGAAAAAGAGATCCTTCCACTGCTCATTTAAGATAATGGCCCTGATAGTTCATATTCTGCTATTTATGCAGTCCTTTGTATCCAGATAAAAGCAGGTATAAAATGCAATCAGTTCAGTCTTGTTCTCTTACATCCGCTTTGTACAGACATAAATCATGCATGAGTTGCTTAGTAGGGAAGAATCAGGTCTGAAATATCTATGTGTTATGAACTTCAGTAGGTTTCTGTGAGTCAAAGCTAAGCTGGCAGAAAAAAAAAATGTTTTTCTGAACACCGGGGAAAAAACATGGTACTTAAGGAAATCCAAACACATATTTTTTGCAATCTGTTGTGTAACGTATCTCATGAGCTTTGTCAAAAGTGATCTGAAACTTCACCTTCCCACGCTCTCAGTACAGCATTAATGCTTTCTGTCCTGGGAGAACATTAGCCACCACCTCCCTTGGCTCCACTCCCCATCACCAAACAGAGTTAAGAGCATATGAATTTGCTGCAAAAATCCTTTGCCTTCTTCTCTTTCAAATACGTGACACAGTAAAAGTTATAGTCATTCATTTCCTGGAGGTATGTATGACCACAGAATGTTCTGCTTCTCACGCACGCAAAAGTTAATTTTGAAGAGCGGGCAAGGAACCAGGGGAAAGGAAAGGGGAGGGCAGAGCCTCAGCTTTGCTTTGGTGTCTCTTTCATGGAAGTTGCTGAGCTTCATAGCTCATAAAATATTCATCACATTGTTTGAAGAATAAAACAACATGTATGTGCCTGCTCCCAGCCTTTAGGAAAGAGAGAAATTCCTCCTGGATATGATTTATATTCATTGTGTAAACTTTCTTGTGGTTGGTAAGTCAGTGAGAATAAAGATGGGGTGGAAAAATGGTTTGAAAAAGATGTTCTGTGTTGTAGCTCACAGCTTTCATCGTGCTGCAGAAATCTGATTTATTTTCATACTTCGCTAACAAGGCTCTCTGTTGAGATGGATGTTAATCTCCACAGACTGTTCTTCCCCTGGAAAAAGAAATATATTCCTAGAAGATATTTTTTAATGAGCTATAAGAAGCAGCATATTCTTATCTCTGCCTTATATTAAAATGAAGGCAGCCAGCTTCTTAAGACTCTTTTACTGTACATGTTAAAGTGAAAAAAAAAGCAATCAAAAATAAGGAGTACTTGCAGAAATATTCTTATAGGTTATTGCCTTTTAATTCCAAAATTTTCCTTCTGGCACCCTTTCCACTCCTTCCATTTCCAGTGCTTTATTTTTGTTTGCTCTTTGAGCTGTGCATGGGGAAGGAGGAAAAACAAGGTCTCAGAAAGGCCTGGTGACAGAAGCAGTGGCACCTTCCCACCACTTCCTTGCCTGTTGCTCAGTCCTCATCACACGCATACACGTACAAATGGAGCTCTAGTCTTGCTTCATACTTCCCTTAGTAATGGGATCTTGTTCCTTTATTTTTCCATGCTGGCCATTTCTTTTCTGAATTTCTTGAAATTCTCCTGAATTTTCCTGAAACTCTTGAATTTTTAAAACCAGTCACTTTCATGGATGAGGGCTATGATTTTGTAAACTTTGGTTTTGTTGATTATCTGTCATACTATGTGCCTGGTCAGCTTTCTTTATTAAAAGCTCACTGAAGTTAGTGAAAAAAAATCAATGTGGCGGCATAATATTCATCAAACCCTTAATCTTTTTGAAACAACTCCTTTTCCCTCCTCCTGGAATAATATACCTAATTTTTTTTGCGCCATTTAGTTAATGTCATCCTTCAAACTTCCCCCCAACAATCTGTTTTACTCCTGAGACTAACCCTTCGTTTGTTCAAACCTAGATCTTCTGTCCTAGCTAAAACATATTTTCAAATGACAGAAGTTATGTGGGTCTTCTAAAGGTCACCACTACCTCACAGACCTGTATCTGGTAGCATAAAAGTATATGGTTCTTGTGCCACGATCACTCCCCCTAATGAAACATGACATAAGTTGACATACAGCATGGTTAGTACAAGCGACAAGGTTTGGGAACATGTTTTCAGGTGGTATCTGGTTGTTCTAGCAGTTTCTCATGGTCACCATGGCTACCTCAGTACCATTCAGTGAGAATTTCAAGGTGGCGAGATGGTCCCAATGTATGTGAGTAGAGGAAGTATAAAATTATTCTGTGATCATTTTCTGTGTCAGACAGCTGCAGTTCTACTTTTATTCTTCCACTGTAATTTGAATTACAGAGAAGCTTGCTTTGGGAAAACTAATTCAGTGCAGGTGTAAATACCTGGTAATAACAGAAGGTAATAATTCTAACTCTGAAAATGTGGTGTTGGAGAGAAGGGAGAAGCCATATTGCTTGAATGATATGAAAGAATAAAAATCTATACAGTTTGGGGCCTGTGAAAATAACTCGAGAAAAATAATTGCCTACTTCAAAGGTGTTTCTGCTGTGTTTTACTTCTTATACCTTTTCATGTAATATACTGAGATTTGTACAATCTTGATACCTTGGCCATGGTCCAGGACTCTCTCGTACTAGGTGGTATACAAGCAAAGAATAAGCATGCTCTTCCCCATGGTGTTTACAATGTGCATTCAAGATGAGACAACAGTTGGAAAGAGGGAGGGATACAAGACAGCAAGGCAGTACTGATCAATACATGAGGCAGTGACCTCTGCAGTACCTAATTGATGCTAGGGCTTTGTGAAGCAGTACAGCAAAGGAGAACTTTAAGAAGGCTTTGAAAGTGTTTTCAGGCAGCAATAAAATTTTGAGAGAAAGCTTAGAAAGAGATGTAAATCTATTACAAAGAGTAAAATCCGTAAGTGAGGAGAAGATAATTATATTGCATTCAAAAACTCTCTGCAGTGCTAGGGCAATGCAACAAGCATTCTGAACTTAGATGTTCTCCAGCTAGGACCAATGATAGAGGACCTGGGCATAATAAATTTTTAAGGCTTGAGAATTTTACAGAACATCAAAGGTTACAAAGGACGTTCATTTCAGCTGGGATTTTCTGTAGAAACCTCAGTCACCTGCAGAATACCTGAAAAGCTCTGCAAGCTCTTCTGCCTAAAGACAGGCTGATATTACACTCTTGGTTCTGTAATTTCTCTGAAGTATGCCCATGAGTCAGTTTTCTTGTGCATAACCATAAAATGGGAGAAATAGAATTCCATTGTCAACCAGACGGGCAGATCTCTAGTTCCAGAATAAGGGTTTTAGTGACAGTAAGTGATAAAAACACCTTGACCAGTTATATAAAATAAAAAATGTAGCTGAAAGAATTTGGACATGCTTTTTGGTTAAGATAAGAAAAAATAAACTTTTCAATTCAAAGTGGCTGAAAATACCACCATCACTCTATATGGTATCTACTTTAACAATGTCGAAAACCGTATGTTAATTTTAAGCAGATAAAAAAAATAGATGGTATGCCTTTTACTCTCAGCAAAGCACTAAATTTTTATGGAAAATGTGCATGCTAATTTTTTCTTATTGCTTATCTGGTTTACAGCTGTGCCTGAGTGACAGCTTTTGGAAAACTTAATTCTATAGAATAAAAAAAAAAAATCACCACAGATGGTAAGTTTCATGAGTCCTTTCTATGCAAGCTATAGGACAGAGTCCTTTCTATGCAAGCTATAGGACAGACACCACAGGAAAAAGAGGCTCTAACTTTTACAACTTTTCTAACTTTAGTGTTGAAGGGTAACTTTAAAAAGCCATCAAGCTCAACAAAATAAGAAACCTTTGTTATTTAAAGTCATAATTAATATACTTCTCCATTAATATTTACTCCATACTGAGATTTAGTAATCAGTTTATTCAATATTGGTGTCACTTTTTCACCTGGAAACATATGAAAATGTGGACTGTCTTCTAACTTCAACAATAAATTCTAGAGTTGCTGACAGTACTACTGTTATCACAGAAAAATTGAAACTTTTCAGTTGATGCTTTAAAACAATTAAATTACACTTCAAAGAGTGATTTCTGTTTGTTTTGTGTGTTTCTTTAATTTTTTTTTTTGCTATGGGATGAGGTCGAATTTTTTCTACCATACCTATTAAACTCCTTAGAAGTAATTAAAAATATTGTAAAGAGAAGAGTAAGAAAAACATTCTTCTTACAAAGACAGATATTTATTCTGCCTGTTTGAAGCTCAATTTAAATGTGCTTTCTTTGAATAAAAACTAAAAAGCCTATTTAATGTTAATGATCAGGGAAGAATTTTTATTTCTGACTGAAAGAATTATAGCTCATCTTTTCTTTAATAGGAACAGTAAGTAAAAATAATTATTCATGCATGCTTGCCATCTCATTAGGCATTTGATGTAAAAATCTCTCCAATAAAAACTTTAAGTAGTTTTTTTTTTCTTTTTGCAAGGTTAGACTGAATAAGGTTTATTATTTCCATTAGGACTTAGAATTTGATTATTCAATCAACCTACTTCAATCCAGGAAGTCTCTTATGGTCCATTAATTTAGTTCTGCTTATTGGTTTGTGCCATGATTGTTTAAAGGAAAAAAGAAAAAAAAGTTCTAATTAAAAGAAGAAAAAGATGGTTAGTTCCTTCCAGCTTCCCTTTCTTCTCAGTGTTGGGTCAGTCTTGCAGCTAACCTCCCAAGCAGAGGAGGCAGAGAGTCATAAAGAACAGAAACAAGCTAGAGGAGCCTGTGCAGACTGGTAGTCATCCTTGAGGAAATGTCAGTTTCCTTCCTGATCAAGGGTGAATTATTCTTTTGTTTGTTTCTTCACATTCACACAGACCTTTTTAATAATCCCTGAGGTCTCAAAGAACTACCTTGAAAACTGACTTGTTTCTCTTCCCCTTGTCTAAAGAAGAGCCTATGAAAGGGCTGTAATAATACTAGGGGTGTTCTTTACCTGCCAATTTGCAAATTCTTTATTATCAGTTAACATGGGCCTAAAATCTTTATAAGGGAGGACATGTAATCTTTACTTAACATAGCTGCGACACAGGGCTTAGGCAGTTCCCTGCATGCTGACTTGTTTTTTTTAAAGGTTCTTGAAATGTCTAATTCTTGAAAAATTGATGAGTCCAGTGTCTAAGTAATCTTGCAGAACTGTTCCACCGAGACTATGAAATGCAGAATCATGGATTATACAGCCTTACCTCAGTAGGCTATTGTTGTATATTAATAGCAACACTTGAAATATCCATTTATAGGTACCGTTTATTAGGTAGCGTTTATGCTTGCTGAATGCTGAAGGTTTATTTCAAGGGAAATTGGCTGCATAGTGCTCGCCATAACAGAAATTTTGGGATTCCCTCCCTGCAGTGAAAACAGGAGATATGAGACCTGCTTTTGTGTCTTGAGGTAAAGCAAAGCCTTTCTACCATTTGAAGTAAACATGATGAAGCTGCTTGTAACTTCTGTTGATTCTCTGAAGTGTAGGATGGAGATGGGGTGAGGAAGTGGCATAAATGAACTCTTGTGGTCACCCTCCACTTGCCTGTTATACACGTCCAGGGTCCCTTTAATGCAATTTAACTCTGTTGCACTAAAGACAAGAGCTGAATAAATTCAGTGGTCTAAAATCAAAGTGCTGAAGACTATATAAGCTCTCATGTGACCCATAAGCACCATAAGAAAAAGTTGCTGAGTTCAGAAAGAGTTCAGCTATAATATTTTGCTATGTAGGATTGCTGCATAACCTAAGGAGTTAAACAAAGCCTAAGTGTTAATGATTAACGCTTTAAACAGTCAAAGTAATTAGCTAAATTTGCACTTTGTTCCTGATTCTGTGATTACAAACATAAATACTTAGACTCACAGATTTTAGCTTATTCAGTGACCTGCTTGGTTCTGGAGGAAGCTGAATGGAATATAAAATGGTAATTCTGGAAGGGGGTCTAAATGGAGATTCTTGGTTGAGGGGAACCCAATTTTGCAAGTTTCTTATAGTGTCTAGCTTGTTTTTTGTTGTTACTATTAGTTTTGGTTTGTTTTTATTTTATGTACTACACCAGTCTTGTCCCTGCTTAATTTTGACTCTTTTGGAAGATAAGCTTAAACATGAAAGGAAAGCTGTTGTTTTGAAAATTAGTGTTTGTTTTAGTGCCTTTATAAAGCGGGACCACAGTCTTCTCCTTTTTTAGAAAGTCTGCACCAGTCAGTCCTTCTATATTCTGAATCAGAGTTGGCTTTCTTGATTTAGTTAGTTCCACATCCTTCTAGAGCACTTGCTCGCTTGATGGCATCACTGAAGCTAAAACAGAGACTGTCATGATTTTTAGTCCAAGCCTTGATGTTCAGGGTATAGAGGTTTCAAACATTGTTGACCCAATTCAAATTTCTACTTCTAATGTGGCATTGAAAAGGTGTCAGATTTCATCACTAGCCTTTGAAGCTGATCTTGTATAAAAATGAATCTTCAAAGCTTCCTGAAGCTCTGTAACGAAATGTCCTGTTGTTCTGATGAACAGTTAAGAACAATCTTGGTTGAAGAAAGTTACTTTGATTTATTGTTTTTTGGTTTTTTGTTTGTTTGTTTGTTTGCTTTATCCTTCCCTGCTTCTTTTTTTATTGGTATACCACTAAGTTAAAGAACTAAACTGTAACACGCGGATTTTATCTATGATCAAGTGAAATATTGATTCTTTGGCAAATATCTTCATTTCCATGCAAGTATATATACATGCTAAATTTGTAGTTGTCATCAAGTATGAGAAAATGGTATGAATAGAATGAAACATGTCACAGACCCTCTATCACCACAGCATTTTTTATCTTTGTGCTGTTTTTGACAACCTGAGTTTTGTTGAGAGTTAATGGTGTTGTGGTTTTTTTATTGCTTTGTTTATGCTTGTTTAATGTTGGTGGTTTTTAGTTACAACTGAAGTGTTTTCTGTGTCAATGAACCAAAATTGACATAAGCAGCAAGACTGCAGTCTCCATTTTTCTTAGTCAATGTGTCTCAGCTGTGGTCTGAAAAAAGAACTGTTAGGAATGACAAATAGTTTCTCATGACTGAATCTAAAGCATCAGCTGGGAGTTTTTATTCATTCTCCACAGAGTGATGTAGGTGTACAGAAGTCAAACTTTCTTAATGCCCCGTACCAAATATATTATAAAAAGCATTGTAGTTTATCAACACTGTTGCCAGCCTTAGTCATTCTTCATGCACTTAGCATACAACCACTGCACAGCCAATTGGGTAGCTCATAAGCTGGCCTACTGCAAGCACACGACAGAGAAATTCTTGCCAGAGCTATGCAAACAGTAGGCTTCTGTCCAGATCCAGATAGAGTGTATTTTGCTGAGTCTTCACCAAGTTCCTGGTTACTCTATCTCCTCTGTTCCTTCTCAGGAGCCAGCTGCAGGAGGCTTGATGCTGCATTTAGCTGAAAAGGCTTCATGCAAGGTTTGGACTTTATACCAGAGCAAATGCTGGCATACTGCTTCTTACAGGGGATCCTAGTAAAGTTGCCTGCCTATTTCTACACACTTATTTTTTGTTCTAGCCATGATGGGTTTTGTTAAAAAAAACTTGTACCTCACATGCCACATTTTGCTACTGAGAGTGTTGACATTTACAGTACCTCCTGCTCCTTTACCAGTATCCTGACAGGCCAGACAAGGAAGAAGTTGCTGCTTAAATTTCCTCCCCAGACACAATTTAGATGCTATTAGGTTACGAGAAAGTAGAACCAGATTAAAACTGCTTTTATTTCAACTTCTTTGCAAAACTTTTTCTCTCTCTCTCAAAAATAAAAATAAAAAATAAAATTTAAAAAAAGTGTATTTTGTGAAACCACAGAGATGCGCAGCTGCAGTCGTGACTTCAAAAGGGTGATGAGGAACATGACTGCATGAATCAAAAGTGGGAGCTGAACAAAGCTATGGGATAGGACTGGAAGTGACCGTTCCTTCTGTGACTAGCTGTGTTAGGAGGGTTAGATTTTCTATTTAGCTAACCTCTGAGGATTTTTAAATGCGGGTGAACAGCTTGTCTGCTGTGCAGTAATTATATATTTTTTTTTACATGAACCAGGTTGTTGTTTCTCTTAGATGGCTGGACAATAAGGCTTTTCTTGCTTCTACAAGACCTAGTAGCTGTATATAACTCCTGCTGAGGTTGGTGACTGATGTCATAGTGTTGTAACGTCAGCGATTATAAACAGACCTATCTGTGAAGCAGTACACGAGGACAGTGTAAGTCTGCTGAAGCTTTTGAAATTAAACCATATGTACTTTACACTTTATGGGAACAGTGCTTATTTTAAAACCCTTCACTCCCCAGAACAGCATGAGCAATTCATCTACAGGCTAGCAATGTTGTACCTGCTGTTGCTTTTTAGACAGAAGATCAATGAATACGAGTAACTTGAAAAACTAACAACCTTTTGATGCCCACCGTTGGGGAGAGCCAGAGAATTGACTTTGCACTGAGAGAATCATAGAAGTTGGTATCTGTCTCTACTCATTACTGATGTCAGTGGGCAGTAACTAGGTAGCCATGCTTGAGAAATAATGATGCTTTATATAACCATTCCCACCTGTAGTGTCAAGGCTCTAGACTTCTTGTAGCTCATTTATGTCTGATAAGTTAAAAAAAAAGTTGTCCCAAATTGCTTCTTTGTTAGAAGTAAACAGTTAGAACACCTTTTGGCAATCAATACCTTTCTCCAGCACCAGATGAGAGACAAAATAGAACCTGTTAAGGATGCATGAAAATAAATTGGTAGCACATCTCTATAGTTGTAAAACTGGCCTTTCTAACAGTGCATCATTCCAGGAAAGCACCCATTTGTGGTCTGGTATCATAAATTAACCTACCTGTTGGGTTTCATTTTTTATACGAGTTTTTCACTTAAATTGTTTCTTTGGGATTACTGTTACTGATTTTATTGAGATCTGCTACATGTTCAGCATTTTCAAAAGTTTCTGTCTATAAAGACATTACTTGAAAAGTGTTATGTTGGTGTAGAGTATTCCTTCCAACCACCTTTGTAATAAGCTGTAAAGCATAAACAATAGATAACTCATTTAAAAATTATTTCTCTTAATTAGTATCTGATATTCTCAATCCTGTTATAATATTCTAATATGATTTTGATAAGGGTCCATCCATATAAAATAGAGAAAATTACTATATGGTATAATGACAGAACTCATTCTGCCCTGTACATTATGGGATATTACACTGTGTTGTAATGAGCATCACATATGCAGTAAACTAATAATTTTTAATTGGAATGAGGGATACACTGGGGGAAAACAACAAAGAAAATCTTGTTCCACAACAAAACTCTAATAAAAGGTAACAAAACGAAATATGTTGATTGTATTTCAGTCTCACTGTCAACTCTCCTAATTCGGCAAGACTCCTAACAAGACAGCAAAGCTGCCTGCTTAGTTACATGCCTTGGAAAAGAAAAGACCCTCTTTTGTGATTGTGCATGTGGTTAATTATTATTATTTCTTTGTTGCATATTCAGTGTGCTCCCAGGTGTATTTTAGAAGCGAAATGGGAAATCCTTGCTTTGCTGAAGTCTGTTGGAATTTTGCCAGTGGCTTCAGTGAGGAAGTGTCACTGATTTCACCAGAAAAGCACAACTGTCAAATCTAATTAATGAGATCTTCCTTTGACTTTTGCTAGAATGTATACATCCCAGTATGTGTAAGGGTTGTGAAAATGGGGTTTGGATTTTCACCATAAATATAATAGCTAGCAGGAATGCGTGATGAAATTACAGTGAAACGAGACAATAAGTCAGATGTATAATCCAGAAATCATCAGGTAGGGACAGAAAGTAATATTGTGTCTGTGTATAGCATAAATGAGGCTATTATTCAGGTTTCAAAAGAGTTGTTAAAAACAATGGAAAAGATTCAGAGAAAGGCTACAGGAGTAAGCAGTAGAGTTAAGAGCTTAGAGCTTACCTTATTTTTCACCTCCAGTTGTAGTATAAGAAATTAAATGACATATGCTTACGTGAACGTTTCTGGAAAAGTTATTTGTAGTAGGTAACTCAATATAAATAAATAAATAAAAAAGTAGAAAGTAGTATCCAATACTTTTAGAACAGAAACTACTTTTAACACTAGGAATAATTAGCACTAATTGACATCAGTGATGACAAAATGATTGTCCAGGAAATAATGCTGGTCATTCAATCATTTGAAATTCTATTTCAAGACAGATCCTTTCTAAATTGTGGACTGTAGTTTAAGAGAAGTAATGAGTCTAATATGCAAACTGCTAGAAGACCTTCTGGTGTGCTGGAAGTGAGCTAGGTAATCATGCCTGCAGTCTGTTAAACTAAGAGACACATATACATTTTTGTTTGTTTGTATAACATTTTCTACTTCTAAAATACTGTATTTTGCAAACCATTTCTCACACAAAATTATGCTATGGACTATTTGACATTTAGCTGTTCCATCTTCCAAAGTCTCTATACCTATTGTGTGTGATGCTATATGGAATATCTAATATTGAAATAATTATTTGGACAAAATTCATAAATTTAATTCTAACATTGATATTCAAAAAAAATAAAATAAAATTACTATACCCATATGGAAACGGCTTCAGTTTTGAAATGGTGTAAAACAGTAAGAAAAAAATTCATGAGAAAATATTTGTGAAGAACTTCATCATTTTCTTATTAACTAGTTTTTGGGGAAAAAAAAATGGTTGTGTTTGGATAGTCTTGGTTTCATTTGGACAAAAATAAGGCATTATATTATCTTAAATGACATCCAAGTTTTTGTTTGACAGAGAAAACATCAGCTGGTTTTAATACATGGTAATCTGACACATCCTGCTTTTAAAAACAAACAAACAAACAAAAAATCCGGCAATTGAATCCAATCCGGATTTAACATTAGACTGGTATGTATTGTTTATTAGCTATTGTTGAAGTTAATTATATAAAATGTTCTGCAGTTGTGCATATCAGTAAGAAATATAAATAATTATGTCATAGTTTCAGATACTACAAAGTCTATCTAAAAGTCATGTGAACGTAGATTTTTATAAATCTTTTAGAAAGAAGTATAGCCCTTTTTCCTTCTATGAAAATAAGAAAATAGCAGCCTAAATTGTAAGAAAAGAATAGATCATAAAAATATGGGTGGCAGTTGTTGTTTTAGAATAATGGTGTTTGGAATATTGTTGGATTAATTGTTTTGTATTATTATGCTTATAGTTATTAAAAATACTGTAATCCTTTGGAATAATAACTTTTAGAGAGATCTATGGGACAAAAGAAATAATATTACATAATTAATTTGTGCATACAAACATACTGAAAAACAGCAAAAACTAAATGAAAATTAAGAAGATTTAAGGATTTTATTGCCTAAGAAGAGTGTATGCCTTTCTCTTAAAATGATCTACTCTCTCATACAACCTTCCCAAATTATCTTGGAAAAGCTTCCGGGCATTATGATGAGCCTGTCACTTCTTACTAGATAGTGTAAGAATATCCTCTATAGTGTATACACTGTCCTGTACACTCTTGCTTTGTTCATCTCTGAAGACAACAAGCAGTATCTTGCTACATAAACAAGTAAGACCACCCTTTTGAGAATGGGAATTGAAGCAGAATCCATTACTTCCTAATGAACAGACCATTAAAAATGAAGAGAATGCATTTTTTGATTTCTTTTGGAGAGCTTTCTCACAAGCAAAAGAGGTAGGGTTTGTTTTTGGTTTGGTTTTGGGTTTGGGATTATTTTTTTTCTGTACATGACAAGAAAACTTGCGAAAACTGCCTTTGTTTTTCCTTAAAATTTACATTCTGAAGGAGTAACATTTAAGTGTTTAACCTCTTTGCAGAAGCTTGAGTGTTTTTTTTCTAAGAGCAAAATTTTTCTTCATGCACTTATATTTACAAGACAAACTACAATAGCAGCAGAAAGAACATCTGATGCAGGAGAGAAACACAAAATAATCAATAGTAGAGGAGATGAACTAGATAAATTTGATGCTTAGTGAAATGTTATTCCAAGTAGTTTGCAGAGCTCAGCAGAATCAGGAAGGCCCGCTATTAAGCTGTTCTTTTTAAACGTGAAGTGCTGTTTGTTGGAGTCACATTCAAATAATGCACTCCAGGTAAAATCTGCTGTGATCTTATTTATTTATTTTGCCGAGTTTTTTTTGAATACCCATCTAGGTAGTACTAAAATCTAAAGAGCATATTTTCCTTTACTGTATGCACAGAGATGAAACCCCAGCACACACAGCAAGAAAGCAGTGTGTCATGAGTGCCCTGGGACCCACGCAGGGCCTAGTCATGGCCCTGTCTGGAGGATGCCGCACACTCAGCTGCCCT
Organism: Cygnus atratus; assembly: GCF_013377495.2. Classification (NCBI taxonomy): domain Eukaryota; kingdom Metazoa; phylum Chordata; class Aves; order Anseriformes; family Anatidae; genus Cygnus; species Cygnus atratus. The sequence goes on from NC_066396.1 coordinate 71,069,668, forward strand.
GGTAGGGCATAATCCACTCATAATCGTGGGTGGCCCACTTCAAAGAGGAGCAAGAAGACAAAAGCCGTGTTGATCTCACAGAATACTCCTGAAAATAGCCACAGCCTGGTTCAGCTATCCTGTTCCCAGCAGTAGCTTATTTATTTACGTGTTTATTCATTTATTTTGCTCATCTTCTCCTCCGCCCAAGTGACTTTGTGTTTTTCCGCCTGGAAAGTTACATTTCGCAGTTCATTCTCTGGTGAAAGTTGGCTGTCTCCTTCAGACTAAAAGCTTTTCAGTTGTCTTTGGAGACTTCACTTTCAGAAACATGCTAGATAATTCCAAATGACAATGATGTTGAGTACGGATATTGCCTCCCAGTTAGAGTGAAAAGACCTGCTCCCTCCCTGCCACCACCGAAGATCACTCAGTGCTTTTCTGTTTTGGTTGAGATGAGGTCATTCTTGTTCCTCTCAGAAACAGTAATATCCTTGTGAGAAATTCTTTTAGCCCTACTAAACTGGTTTTTTTGTTGGTGGTGGTTTGTTTTGGTTTGTTTGTTTATTTTTTTAGAAAAACATTTTTAAAAAATGCTCATGGAAATTATGAAAAAAGAAAAATATTTAAAAATTAAGTCAATTTGAAACCTGGCTTTTTTCTCCTGGCTTATATTTTTGAGTAGCTACATTGACCAAAGTGGAACTGCTTTAATAGGAAAAACCAGAAGGATAAGGCCTTAAGAGATGAAATCCTGACTCAGGAAAAAAACACAAGCTGTTTTATAGCCTTCACCTTGAAATTACTAATAGGCTGAAAGGAAAGAACCATGGGTAAATATATCCAACATCGCTTGTGCATTTAAAAAAAAAAAATCCATATTCATTAAAAATTCATCAGTTGACTTAAATGCTTGATTTAATGAATTTTTGAAATACAACATTAGACCTTGAATTTCCATAATGTTGGTTCAGAAATAAAATATTTTGGACAGAATATAAATTAACATATTTGAGTTATTTATCACAATGCTATGATTTTTAATGGATAAAAATATTTTTCCCTAACTTGTGATTTTTTTCCCTTTGGAGAGCGCATTCATCTTTATACACACAAAGACCTAAATGAATATATTTGGTATTTTGATTGGGCTGCTTAGTTTCTAAGCTATACAATTTTTTAATCCAGGATGTAAATCATTGCAGACAGGAAGAAAGAACTCCTGTTCAATCCTCCATTTGTATCATTGCCATATCATATATGTTTTGAATATGCCACAACTTTTCAATGTCAGTCTGGCAGTTTCAGCACAGTAAGGTCGCTGAAGAGTCCTAACTATGCAATAATAAGTTATTTGTTTTTTGTTTTTTGATTTGTTTTTTTTTGTACTTGCATTTTCAGAGTTACACACATACCAGCAACTAGCAATACTTCACAATAGCTTGATAATGTCTGTTCCTCTCAGCCCAGAGCCATGTAGCTCATAATTTATATTAAATTTAATTCATTATTGCTTTAATTTATTTATAGAACATCTTTTTTCATTTGCATTAGTAAGTAATGATGATGCTAAGGAGAAAATTCAAAACAATGTGTACACCTTAAAGTAATGAAAATGCGAATCCAACTTCTCCAAAACTGGACTTCATATTTTGTTTCTACTTACTCTTTAAGAGTCACACGCAAAAAGCATTTGCAAATCAGCCTCTGATTCTGTTTTATAGTACTATTTTTTTACTTTTTTTTCCCAAAAAATTTAAAGTCCAGAATGTAAATAAGCATCAAGTACAAACACTACCAGACAGCATGAAACTTTAACTTTCTCAAGTTTCTCATTATTTCTGATATCTCAAGCTGAAAAATCTGGGAACTTTAAATGTATACCAACTGGAATTATTGCAGGGCAAATTCCTATTTATAAGCTGAGACATTCAGATATGATCATTTAAAATGCGTCAAAAGAAGCATGTCCAGTAGGTCAAGGGAGGTGATTAGTGGTTGTCTTGAACACTAGTTTAAGGGTTGGACTAGATGATCTTAGAGGTCTTTTCCAACCTGAATGATTCTGTGATTCCCCCACTACTCTATGAAAAACAAACAAATAGAATAAATGGATTCTTTTATTTATAGGATACCATAGCATGTCATAAATGGGGGGGGGAATATTTGTAGAAGAAATTCTTTTCATCTCATCTCTTTCATAAACTGCAGAGATTGCTGTACAGATAAAACAGCATATTCATTATAGTTCCTAGGCTGATTAGGGTATGTGATTTCATGAAGTCATCATTCAAATTTCAATAAACAAAACCTCTAAAAGATTGTATCACAACTCATATACTTACAAAGAGTATGAAATTAACTGCATTACACAGATATTTGATTTTGGGGTTTAGGGAAAGATTTTTTAGCTAATGAAAAAGTTGTCACTAGAAGTACTCCATAAATCAGTTTAAGTATACTTTGTTTAAAAGTAGACTATTTTAATTTTGGTTATATTTCTTTTTAAGCCCATCTGAAGTTCATCTGAAAATATAATGTTTAAGCACAGGCTCAGTTTGTCATCTAATTCTGCTTAAAATAATACATTAGTAAGTGTCATGACAGCCTGTGACTGAGTGCTCAAAGATACTTCATTCAGTGCAATAGTCATGTTAATTTAAGTATGTCCTCATGCTTGAAATGGCAGCATAACATTGTGACTTAAGACCATAGCACCACAGGACAATTCAGGCCAGCAGGGACTTGAGGAGGTCCCCATCTGACCTCCTGCCCAGAGGAGGCTCAGCCTTGGGGTCAGACCGAGTTGCTCAGGGCTTTATCCCACAGGGGCTGGAAACACTCCAAGGAATGAGATGACACCGCCTCCCTGGGCCATGGCATGACAGCCTAGCTATAGGGATGCCTACACAGTGATGGCACAGGGATTTCTGTTACCCATATGCTGTAGATGCCTTATCTGAAGCAAGCTACTTAGCGTCTTCCTCTTTTGCAAAACAAAATTTCTACTTTCTATGCTTCTTTTATAGATGTATGTTTAAGGATAAATCTTCTCAAGAATATCAGGTTCTCAAATACCTTATGTGTTAGTGATTAAAACAAAGTGTTAGTTGCTGTAAAAGTCTGAAGTGAAGATTATTGTACAAGAAATTCTTCATATACATCATATTTTAACTGTTCTCTGTCAGTTCCATTTTCAGTTCTAATCATAAAAACTTTTCTTCTTGTACTCTGGTAATGTTGTGAAGCCTAAGCAAATAGTTGTTAGATATCCACTGGAAGAAAATGAAGTGCTCTGTTACCACTTATAACGTAGATTACTTTTTTCTGTTGAGAGGCATGTAGCATTACCACCCACACAGGGTAATGATCCAGTACCTGAGACATAAACTGGACCATTAACTTTAAAAGGATCTAAAATAGGAGGGCTAGGCACAGCGTCTCATTTTAGATTCAGTCTTACTGGATTTTGTTTCAGTACCATCTGTCTGTAATATTTTAACAAAGGGGTAAAATGTAGGGGTTTTGCATGTGACTAAGAGCCACGTGTACACTCAGAGAAGATGAAAAAATGAAATTGGTTTAGGGAAAGTAATTCAAATGGTTCCCGCACATTTCAAATTTCTAGGGTTGAGAGAGGCAAGTGCATGGGCTAAAGTCCACATTCCCAAGGAGACACACTCACAGATCATGGTATTCATAAATTCAAAATCTAACATGACAGAAAATGAAATACAGGAACATGAATGTATAAGCATATATATCAAGCATATATATTTTGTTCCATAAAGGGTTCCTCAAAACTAGTTGTTGACAAAATAGGACTTCTACTATGAAGATCTCTGTTAATTTATGAAATCTTAATTGATATCAAATCAGGGCTATCTGTCCAAGTAATTCCCCTGGAAAAGGGCTTCCCAGAATCTTCAGGGATGGCTGACTAGGGACAGATGTCTCTGATAGCGTTAGGAAAAGAGAAAGAAAGCATGTGAGCAAGAGAACATGCTTCAATTTCTTGTACAAGTGAGGAGACTTACACCTGACCTTACATTTTGTGGTGAGTAGAGGGGAAGAAATGTCCGTGGTATCAGGTTTGGACCTGCTTGCTTTCCTTCGTTTCTTCTTTTCTTCTGCTTCTCTCTCTGCTGTTGCATCCACATATTACATTAGGAAGTTTACTTTGGTTCTGATGGAGTCTTTTTAGATTTACATGTGTTAATAAATGCGGGCTGTTAACTTAAAAACTATTTGGAACAGTACCAACAGAGACTAAAAGATTTCTGTTAATCTTCTCCTTGGGAAAAAATAATAATAATAATAATAAAATAAAATAAATTGATTCCAGAGAGCCATTATCTTGGAAATCCCACTCAGAGCAGGATCGTCAGGTACTTGGAGCTGTCCACAGGAGGAGACTGCATTATCTTGCCTGGGAGGAGACTTGTATTCCCGTCCCATGTTCATCACAAGCATTGCAATCTCTGAGCTGGCACAGGCGTGTCCAGCTGGCACAGAAGCACTTGAGACTGCCGGTCAAGACCATCTATTCTTCATTACTAGCAGCTCCTGCCCAGCTCACCCTTAGGCATGTCTGGGCAAACCTCACTCTTGAGTCTGTGTATTTTTGGATCTGCTCTGCATCAGCCAGCATGGCTGTGAGCCAGTGGATTGCCTGGGTGCAGTCTGGAAGCTCTGCACTGCAGAAGGCTGAGGCCTTTACTGGACTGCATTTTCTTGACTGGAGCTTTCAACAAGGTAATCCATTTAATGTCTGTAAAATAATGCATAGTAATGACTACTTGCTTAGGTGTTGCTGTTAGCGTATCTTGCTTTTTACTAGGGTGCATAATGATATATAGTAGGATATAACACTTAAAACACATCTCAGTGTAATTTTTTGCAAACTGATAACTTCGAGGATTCAGATACTCATAATTCAAAACAGGTATTTTGTTTTTGCATTTTCACTTGTAAGCTGAACACTGCAGCATCTTACCAAAGAGAGCATTCATTTAAAGAAGCTCTAGAGTGGAGAGACATCATCATGAATAGTGAAGGGATTTCTTCTCACAGGACATAATTAAAAGCCCACTGACTTTCTGGACTTTAAAGCTTGGCATCCTTCATGCTATTGCTACTGCAAGAGATTGTTTGTACAGTCCCGCAACATAATGATGTTATTTTTTGCATGAACACTTGTAGCATGCTCAGCCTGACCTCTTTCAGTATTTACAGCTCCCGCAAAATGGAATCTTATTGCACAATTTAATGGCATTTCTCTATAGTTGCCCATCCAGAATGGAGCTTGAAGAAAAGCAGATGGCTGGGTCAAGATGAGGGAGGCAAATACTGACACTCATCTCTGTTAGAAGAATTGGCTCATAAGAGAAGACTTAGAGAAAGAAGTCCAGGGGGGTATGACTGAGTGTTGTACAGGGAAGGCGTCATGAATGTCTCAGAAATGTCTCAGTGCATCCCATCGTAAGTCAAAACAGAGTAAAAGAGTGTAGTAGCATGAATTACATACATTTTTGTGTGCATATGTGTGACTCTATATATATCTTTAAATAGGTGTAAATGCCATATCCTTGCAGAAACTTCAGTGTCATTTACTGCTTTGTCACACACAACTGAAATAAGAAAGAGAAAATCATGTTATTTAAGTAGCCTGTGTGCTTATTTCTACATTTTTTCATTGAACCTCTAAGCCTCTGATGCATTGCATCCACCTGGCATGCAATAAAGAACATAGCATTAGCTTCGTAAGTTCAGCCTCAGAGTTTTTGTGCTTCAGGTATTTAAGATTTCATCAGCTTATCCTCTTTTCTTTGTTGCCCCATATTCTGACTTTTCAAATAGCCAGGACAGCTCTCCTCGAAGTTTTTTACGTATGTTTCTCCTGGTCTTTATGCCCAGCACAATTGCTCGTTGAATTCTGACACCTTATTAATCCTGCTTATTAATCCTGTATTTGACCTCTTCTTGCTTAATGTTTCTCTCAATTTTTCAAGAGGAATGTCCTGAAGTTGGAAAGCACAGTATTAAGATGAAAGGGGAAAACTGGGAGAGAAATTTTTAAGTGATAAAGAAACAAACTTGCCACATGATTTGGAATAAAAAGTGTTTATAACAACTGAGGTTAATGATTAATCCCTCATGTGAGAACACTGACATTTCTGCATATTAATTAGAAAAAGGGGTACATACTTGATTATATATCAATCAGTGGAATAAAATTCCAGCTGAAAGAACTTAGTAGTATATCATGTGAAAACACAGAACAGTATAAAATACTTAGTGACTAGAAAGGGTAAATGTTTCCTTTTTATTTCTGTCCATCTAATTTTTTGTGTTTCTTAGTTTTGTTTCCTTTCTTCACTTTCTTATGGTCTGTGTGGCCTGAATTAAAAGAACTGTGATGGTGATTTGGTAAAATGATGGTGGAAACAAATGAAGTTATCTAAATGCTATCTGTATCTCCATTTTTCATATTTTCCATGCAGTCACAACGCTCTCATGAGTTTGAGAAGTTCTGTTACCATCAGTTCATTCATGGGAAGCTGAAAACAAACAGCTAGATAGAAGCCCAGATCCAGATCGTGACTTAAGTTAACAATTTCCAAAGATTCTAGTGAGAGTTAAAGACATTAGTGTCTTTGGTAATCCAATGTATGTGATTTACCAGGGAAAATCAAGATACCTGTAGCAGAGCAAACTGAACCCCAGCTCTTAAGTCTTAGCCTGCCTGCTTAACAAATAGGATGTTCTTACCTTCTGAAAGTAAGCCAACTGTTCTTTCATGACTAATGTACTGAGTTTAAAGAGTAATTTAAAACTGAAAAACAACCAGAAACATATCTTGAAAAATTTGTGCCTAGAAACTGTTTATAAATATCTACATATCAGATGCTTCGTAATCATATAAATTGAATAATTTCTTCAAATTAGAGATAAAAAATTTTAAAACAGTTCAGTAAGTAAAGGTCAGGAGGAAGCATTTATAAGTGTTTTGCACCTGCATTTTAATACAAGGGAAACTGAAATCAGAAAGTTGCTACAGAATTTAACATTCTTGCTGAAGTATATTCCTTCAAATTAGCTTGATTTTGTGTGCTGGATAACAAGTATGCTTCTGTGTCTTCGTGCTGTAATTCAAATGACTACAGCATAAATTAGGTAGCTGCTTATAGCCATTTTTGCAAAGGAAAAATAAACAAATAAACTCTTTACCAAGCTTTGTATCTGAAATCAATCCTCTCAATTTAACTAACATTGAAAGAAGAATTGATTTTACTGATTTCTCCCTGAAGCATAATTGTGCCCCTTTCAACATCCGTCTGTGTACTCCACTAGGAGAACGGCACTTAGTTCACAAGCAACATATCCTCTTTCAGACATAATACCTCTGCCGAAATGGCTCTGACTGGCACAAATTAATGAAAAATTCTAGTTGCAAGACGTGGAATTTAACATTCCAAGAGAGACCTGCAGGTTGTTTTGCTGGACTCACACTGATGCAATCTGCTTTTACTGATACCTCTGATGAAGTATAAGTTTAATCCTCAAATCCAAGGATAGCTGATGGGTTGCTCATAAGCAAAGTCAGGCAGTTTGGCTCCCCATTCTTTTTGGGAGGACTGCGCAGCATGCAGCTCTCTGAGTAAATTTTCTGTCCCCCGGGGGAAGAAAGACAGGTCTGAGAGGAAATACTGATTAACAATGTGCGTTGTATTGATAGCAACTCAGCAGTTCAGGTGGCAAGTCTAGAAGATGATGACAGACGTGGGATATTCTTAGGCAGGGAGCCAAGGGAGGCTTGGAGCTGTTGTGTCAGAGCACACTGACACAGTGCTGTGGGGCAGTGTCTGTGCCAGGCTGCTGATGGCCTTTCTTTGCCTTGGGGCTGGAGAAGGACACCTGAGGTACGCAGTTTGGGGGTGCCCGTTTGGTCCTTTGTGCATGAAAAATGCACAAAGCTATACTTTCCAGAGCTGGAAGTCCTGTGGGGTGTCAGCTTGACTTGAGGTAATCGCATGTTGCCTCTGTCATGTCTTCTAGTACTTACAAGTGCACGTAATATACACTTCTCTGCTTTCCCTGGATAATACACCGCTGACGGATAACAGAGATGAAAGAGTCCACAGACCTTTGCCTTTGCATCTTCCTCATAACCCAGTACCTTCCATAGAAGCCCACTTGGTTTCTGTAGCTCTTCTACTGAGCCGGTTTTATAGTCACTTGGTCCACCTCACTTGACACTCGACCTAAGCTTCTTCAAAGGATCAGAGACCTTGTGGCAGTCTACATCAAAACAGGAATGCTTTTGAAATCTAATCAAAGCTGCAACATATTGATCCCTCCCTCTGCTATCACTCATAAGAAAAAGGCGTTAGCAGTGCTCAGTCTCCAGCTGACTGAACCAGCATACAAGTGAAGTAACTCTGAAAGAACGAAGAAGGGTAAAAGAATTCTGAATGCATTAAGTAACATGAAGACTGGGTACAGAAAACAGAGGGCTTTTTTGTTGATGTTTAATTCCATTGTTTTTAAGTAAGATAGTTGCTAGAAGCAATGTAGTGAGTGTTTCAAAGTTAATAACCGCTGTTTCATATGCTTAGCAGTGCATTTATAATTTAAAAATAATTTTGAAAATCATGCAAAGAATTGATATGATGAATTCTGAACTTGTGCAAATGTTATATTGTCTGAAGTGCTAGGTAATCTGTTTGATACATTAGCTATATTCAGTTAAATGTATTTAACTGATTTTTGAAAGTGCTTTTAGCAAATTTCAAATAGTGTTTTTAAACTTATTTTTTGAAAAATTTTCATATGGCTCGAATAAACAAAATTCCTGAGTTTGATTTAGATTTCATCTGGATAATTCCTCAGTGATTTCAAATGTGATTTATACTAATATAAGTGCATTCATTGAAGCATTTAGGATCAGTCCAGGTTTGCACAGATTTCAGAGACAACGGTCTGCCCAAGTCTGTGAACTGCAAGTGTATAGCAGCCTATTGCAATGTTCACTTTGCTGCTACTGAAGTTCATGTAGCAAAGCTTTTGGAAGTGTATACTTTAATTGAATACATAACTTCCAGTTCCCCCAGCGGCTTCTTTGCTTATCCCTGTTTTACCTCCATTCTAAGATGTGAATTGTACAAACTAGGATTTGACCTTAGACTTTTACCATGAATAATAAGCAGGTATGTAGAGAAGTGTAAGCTGCACACATGGGAAGCTGTATGATCTTGGAAGTGTGAGTTACAAGATGTGGCTCCTCATAAGTTCACTGGACTAATTATCCAGTGTCCAACTCTGCTGCTCTCTTAGACAATGACAATTTGTCTATTTCTAAATTAATATAAAAATTGCAAAGAAAAGAAAAATATTCACTTAATCCTAGGATGGATTCATGTGAACTAGTAAATACTGGGTATTTAGCCTAAGTTATTTAGCAATGAATATTGGTGGTTTGTATTTTTTTCCTCTTCAGATGTAGACCTACCTACTTTTGATGAAGAACACAACTTTATTTCTAAGCCCCTCAATCATTTTTGAAATGCCTAGGCACATTAAAAAATAGTAGGATACAGGATTAAAACCTGTTCATAAACAAAATCTATGAATTAAAAATGTAATCTAACTGTAGTCTATAAGCCATACCTTTCTACTTTAAAGACAAGGGAGGTAATAAATCATTCTGAAGTAATGTTGACATTTATGTATTCAGCCTATGCGGTGATTTAACTTGTACTGTATACAATGTCTTCTAAACTGAGGATTTGCTATTGTATGTAAAGAACGTCCTATGGCAGTTTGTGCTGTATAGCCTTGACACATTCTTGTCAGACATAATTCAGTGTCCCTGAAAATCCTAATCACTGAGCAAAGGTGAAAATATACGCCAAAGACGAAAATATATGCATAGACCTTTACACATACATGCTCCATACTCACTATGATTCTAAGTACTTATTACCACAATTATTACCATGTAATCATTTTATATGCTTGAATTTGATTATTATAAGGTTACAGAACTTTGCAGGCCTCATTAAGCTATAAGTAATGGTACATTATTGGTCATTTACTGTGCTTATTTGTCCACAAGGGAAAGAATTAAATTATTCAAAAATGTACTTTTATCTGGCATTTGGAAGGCATAGCACAAAGGAATCAAAGTGAGCCATCTTATAAGACACTGCAGCAGGCTGTAAATGAAGCGGCTGCCTCTAGGCCCAGTAAGATGTGCCTTTGATTAGTTTTCTTGCATGCAAACATCTCATAATATGATATAGCTACTGCACCTAGCTAGGGTCAAGACTTCATCAAACAGGTAGATAGGATGGTAGTAATGAGTATTTCTCTCTTGCAGCTTGAGAGGAGATTCGTATCAGTATCTATGAGATTGGTGTTTTCCAGAAAGCCACGGGATGAGCTTGGTCCCGTTCCTAAGCAAGGTGTACAGGTGACCTAGCAGACCTGTATAATGTGTAGGTGCTATCTGGAGGAGAGTTGCAGCATTTGCATGAAAAGCCTGAAGAGGAGTTGAAATTTAGTCAGTGGAAACCAATGATAAGTTACCAGAAATCTTTTGCCATTTAAAAAGTAATTCAAGATTATTTCAACTTTTATTCATGTCATGTGGGCACAGTTTACCTCTGCTTTCCACAGCGGAGAAGGAGCTCTAATGACTTGGGACATTTTTTTTACTCTTTCTCTTGAATTGTATATATTTAAAGAACATTTCCTTTAAGTAACTGGATTCCCTGAGTAACTTATACTGCTATTGTGTGCTATACTCAGATCTAAAGAGTTATAATGAAGGCTTGTGATTTATCCTGAAGCATGCTTGACTGCATGATTTCTAATTGTGTGTAGTGCTTTTATTTTAAAGCTAGATTTTAAACTTTAATTAACGCATAGCTTATTTAGATTTGTTTCATACTCCTCCAACCTACATTTTAGCTTTGTTCTAATGCTTCCTTGTAACTCCAGTCTTTGATATCAAAGTATGAATGTGGTAAGGAAGCAGGCCATACAAGACAGATGTATGCAAAATTAGAATCCTATTTACAGGACAATGTACACCTCTCTTCCTTTCCAACCACTTGCCTCTCTATGCACTTAGGTGTTGTACAATGCAATTTCACATTTGTCATGAATCTTCTGATTGACCTAACATTCCCTACCAATCCATTTCCTTCCACTAACAGTTTAACACCCTGCATTAATTGTGTTGGTGCTATTTGTGAAAGCAAATTAGACCTTTGTTATCCTTGAGCTGCTTGATAGGCTTCAGACAGTTTACATCCAGGTCAAAATTTGTAAATGTAAATGTGTTTCAAACTCCCATGTGATATTAACTCCAAAGTTTATGTCTCAACTGGATTATTTCTGGAACTCAAATAGCTCTCACACACATTGATATTTGTTTTTTGTTTTTTTTCCCTCTGATACCTTGCCATTATGTGCAAGCACCTACTTTGTCCTTTTTTTCGTACTGAACATTAATATTCTTCTGTGAACTTCAGTGCCATAGTCTGAAAACTTCATTTAGAATTCTTCAATTTCCTTCCTTCCAAGCCTCCAAGATATCTCACAGGATGTCACCAACACAATAAACTGTCATTCTGCTGTATTTCCAAATCCAGCCTCATTAGAACCCAAAATGCATTTAAAAGCATTGCGTCATAGCTTTGTTGTTCTTCAGCTCTTTCTAGCCTTCAGAAATGCATCTTTTCCATGGATATGCAAACATAGGTAACTCTCTGAATTATTGACATCATATTTTGTAGGTTAATCATTCCTGAACTGTTGTTGTCTGGTTCACATGAAACTCTGTATTTTCTACATAGATGTCTTGTCTTTTTGCTGTCATGTATTGCATAATTAAATACTGATAGAGCGGAAGATGAATGAGTTTGACAAGAAAAATGCTATTCATCTTCCCTAGGCTTTCTCAGGGAAATCTCCCACTGATTTAAATTGATGTAAAATGGAAAGTGAAATTCCTTATGAAAATTAGATTTTTGTTATTGGAAAATGCTATGAAAGTGATATAACGTTGTTGTTGTTTTTGTTTAGTTTGGTGTGTTTGTTTGTTCTTCCTTGATGTGCTTTTATTCCAGTTTCCATCTCTGGAAACTGGCTTGATGGTGGAATCTAGCTGAAATGTTCTTATGATTAGCACTTAGTTAACAGATCTGCCAATATGTGCTTCAACAACATGCTGTTCCCTACACAGAGAGCCCACTGAATTTAAAGGTGGAAAACAGATCAACAGACCCACAAGAACAATTGGTCATACCCACAAGAACGAGGCCCAAGCAGTAGATTTTAAAAGTTTAGTAGCCCAGAAGATGATTCTTGGTTCTCAGGTTTTTTCAGGAGAGATGAATATAGAGTGGTTTCCTAGATGAAGAAGGCCAACTCAGTGCTGCCAGAAAAGAGCTGTTAGAAGAGCTGTTTTTTTCTGGATTTTTTGTTTGGTTGATGTTGTTCTTGTTGCTGGTATTTGCTAAAGTTGCACTGTTTTGTTATTTGAAATAAAACAAAGATGTGCAGAGCCTATAACATTCATTTTCTAGGCTAGCAGGAGGAAAAAGCAGACATAAACACTCTAGTTCTTAGACTAAGATGCAATTTAGAATAATGGAAACTACAGCTGTGCCACACTTCGTGTGTAGATTGGCATTTAGATGCCACTTGGAGCTGAACCATAACACGTACATGCAGGTGAGAGGATGGGCTGATGGGGAGAAAGCAAGCATATTTCTTGAATCAGTTTTCTTCAACACAAAATGATTTCCAATTTGTCTCAAGTGTCATCTGACTTGTGTATTCTGTTTTTCCAGATTTTCCAGAATAGTATCTGCAGTTTTCTCATTTAGGTCAGTTCTTATCCTTTATTTCTTTGTTGTCTCCCAGCTGACTTTGGATAGACAAGATGTCTTTGCATTGACAACAAAAGTCCTGAAATGAGGCATATGCTTTAGAAGGAAAAGTAAATACATCACGTAATTTGAAATGCGAAAACCATGTTATGCCAGTTTTTTCAGTGTCATTATGTAAAGATGTAGCATCTGGGGCATAAGAAAAAGTCAGGAGAGATGCTTTAATAGAAAGTGTCAGAGCAACTCAACTCTTGTTCTCTCGCTCTGCCTGGCAAATTTGTATAAAGTAGAGGTTTAAATAAGAAAAACTTTAAATTCTGGAACTCTTGGAGTGATACATTGTATTTCTCTTGAAAGCTTTTACATGTACAGGCAATTGGAAATGACTCCCCCAAACAGGAGGACAACTTTAATAACTGTCAAGTGTCAGTGAAGTAGACACATAAACAGAAGAAATGTCACAGTACATCAGCTTTTCCTTACTTCTCCAATTCGCCTTCCGTGGCTTAGGCACCTAGACATGTGTAAGACTGTGCATCAGTTCTGCACTTCATCTACTACAGAAAAACGTTGGTAGATCTGCTTTGCACCTTTCCTGTCTGAGTTACTCTTGCCTAGTGTTCAAATGGATTTTCATTTTAGAACTTAAGAATAATCTGCCCTTGAGGTACGATTATGGTTAAAAAAAATGATGCTTTGGTATTTCATATATATTCTCCCTCAGTGATTTCTATGCAGAATCTGTTCACTGCACATCTAAAACCTTTCTAGTTAGTGTAAGGAAAAACTCAATTTCATACTGGAAAATAAGGCTGGGGGCTTTCATTTCACCAGTGAAAACTACTTTTTAACTAACAGTTTAACTGTGTAAAAACAGAGACAGATTAGAGGCAGACTTACATTTCAAACATCTGAGAAAGGAGAAAAGTATATCATACCAGAAACAGGGGCCCTACCCAGTCTTGACTCACAAGACAATCTACTTGTTTCCTTTCCACGAAAGCAAGGACAGCAGAATTGTACTTTTAACGTAGAGAAATTAGTAGAAGGATTAAGTAGAGCATATTTTTCAAGATCAGAATACAGCAAAAAATAAAATGCAATAGAAATACTACTGCATTATTCTAGTCAATAAGTCAAATGAGAATATCCATCTTTGGATATATAACCTTCTGCTACAACCTTATGAATTGGTTTCCTTGAATATTTTACTCCCCTCTTTAACTAGGTCAAAAGTAGGCTTTCCCTAAGTATCTACGCTGGGGAGAGGAAAGAATTAATCTAATGTTTTCTGAAGATTAAAGGGTAGAGCATATTTCTACTGTGCGCTCATTTTCATCTAAAGGAATAGAATAGAATTTAAGCTTTTCTACCAAAGATACCGATAGTCTCCTACTGCTGTTTTAACAGTCTGATCTCTTGTCTCAGCTTTTTGGACCCCTGGAGATCCCATTTATTTCAATTCCAACTTCTGACAGCTTATTAAGGACAGTGAGGACATACTTATTCTGCTTCTTCTAAGGATGAAGACAAAGGAAAAGTTTCGTCACATAGATTAAGCAAATCTAAGATGGAATATTTTAAATCCTGAGAAAGCTAGCTTGTTAGAGACAAGTAGAGTAGGTGGTAATCTCCCCTAAAAAAAAAAAAAAAAAAGTGACCAAGCCCCTGGGAGAAATATAATAATGCTTATTTTTAAAAAGTACCGTGGTCATTTGATGCTTCAGATTTACAGGAAAACTTGACAAGAAGCTGCAAATATTTTATGTGGGACTGTGGATGCTCCATACATATTCCATATTCTTTTTCTCTATATATATATATGTAGTATGCAATTGCCCGGTCTACAAAGAGAGAAGACAGATTTTCTCAAAATTCAAAGTTTGGGTCCTTAGAGCCTAAGATAACCACATTTTAATTTTCTTGGTCTGTTCATATATCCGATATAGTGAGGTATAATATAACTTTGCAAGAGTACTTTATCAAATTAAATAGTCTTACCTTTGGGGCGGGAGAGACACGAAAAGAAAGACAGGGTATTTTTCAATTATTTGAATCAACTTCTATGATCATTATAGAGAATCAAAAGAAACACGAGAGAAGACGACATTCTATAAAAGCTCACTGCTGAAGTATGAAATACAGCAATGATATCCAAACTTTTCAGAGTTGAGAGATTTTCAAATTTTATTATGAAATAAAAGTGGCAAATATTTATATGCTTACACTTCGTTATGCCCCCTTTTTGTCTACCCACATAGGTGACGTTTAGTGTAAAAAGGTTGCTGTATTTTTTCCAGATTTGGTTAGCATTTTTTTCTAAACAAAATCAGTGTACTTTTTTGTAGAAATTATTTTCCTCAGGAAAAAAAAAAAAAAAGTGATGAACAATGCTTTTGTAAAACTTGAGGAGGGTCTGCTAAAACCTCCTGATGCCAAACTCCGCATAGAAGAAAGAAAGGCCTTTAAATTAAAAAAAAAAAAAAAAAGAGTTTCATTAGTATGTGAGTGAGGTAAGTCTTAGGTAAGTTTTGACATGAAGAAATCTTAAAAGTGCTAGGTGAGACAGAATAGAAATAGTAAATGCTTATACATTTGTTCTTTTGAGTATTTGCATTTGTGAATCCTTGCTTTTGTTTAAGTCATGATGTTCTGAATTGCTGCATGTTCTGTCCCTAAAAAAACAATTATTTCCAGCCGTTGGAGGCCTGTCTTTTTACACCATGCTCCTCACTTTAGACCCTCTGTCTCTGCACAACCTTCATTTTCCCAGTTTCTGGCTGGGATTGACACACCCTAGAGTGTGAACAACTTTCCCTCAAAGCAGTTTCAGTGCTTCCCACAGAGAAAAGCATATCTCCCCTCTTTTAAAAAGTTTGATTTGGACTATTCAAAGGAACATAAATGAGGGCACCCAAACAAAATGCACCAAATGCACAATGGTACATGACCATTACTTCAAATGTACAATGAAACTAAGAATATTTTGAACAAAGTAGGTAATAATTCACCTTCGTCTTGAAAGCTTGAGAAGCTGTGAAAGTGATGTGAAGGATAATGTGAAATCTTATGGAATAGTTGTTGCTTTTCTGAGCAATTTGGAAAATATTTTGCATTTATTGAGTTCTAGTTTGTAACTTCATGAGACAAAAAGATACCCAGAATTCCTTCAAAAGGAAAGTTAAAAAATGAGGAATGGAATCAATGTCCTTGTAAAGGTTTTTCTGCTCTCAACTGGAGACACCCTTCTGTTTGGTATCTTAAAGTATACATAAGAAATGAGGAGATGAGAAAGATGCTTAGATCCATTATTAGGACGTTTATTTATTCCCCAGTAATTGTTTGACTATTATGGCTTATCAATTCAATTTCATTCTGTAGTAGAAAAAGCTCCTGTGGATACACAGTCAAACATGGTGTTTTACAACTTATTAATTTCAGCTAAAAAATATGTATAGGTTCTAAATTATTTCCTCCCTTCTTTTCCCCACATTTTATTTTCCTTGGAGGAATCAACTTCACAGGGTATTTTAGACAGTGGGGAAGACTGATACAGAAGAAGCCCCAGGAGTGTTATATAGCAGATTGACTATGCTTAGATTGAGATGAACTGTGAGCATGACAGCACTGTGCTGATATTGTAAACACAACAAGATATTTTAAAGAGTGCATAAACCTGAAGTTGCCTTGTTATTACACAGTCGTCCCTGTGTAAAGTGTGGCAGTCAGAGAACAAACTGAGACAGGTTCTGAATTTTGTTTGGTGTGGATGAAATTTTCTGTGTCATAGCATTTCCAGTCAATCTGGGGAAGCAGCGTAGGTTATTGCTCTATATAAAGACATCTGCTAGAACTCAATTGGAGCTTGCTTAGCTTCTCTGGGATGATCACGGTGTTCCTCCTCACACTGCTGAAACTCCTCACCCCTGAGTTGAGAGGAAGATATTTCTGAGCACTGTGAGCCATTGCACTTCCCTGACATGATTTGCCAGGGGAAATCAAGTTGTTTGTTCAAACTCTAGAGAACTCAAGGTGTCATGCTGGGCTAACAGCCATCTTCAAAGTAAATCATCACTCCAATATAGGGTCTCACTGTCCCCAAAGGAAACTGAATGTATTATGTACATGTAGGATACATGTTCTAGATATTGGAAAGCTTGGAATACAGCTAACCATGCATATATGATGAGTAAAAATTATTTAATCAAAATATAAGTCAAAGGCAGATGCTTATGAATCAGTGTTACAGCACAAGCAGAGATACCCTGATCTGAGATTGATAGGGGCAAAGAAGCACTGATTCTGCTGCAGTGGAGTGTAGAGCTTTTCTTCTACTACTTTTATAGTTTCCAAGTAACACTGTCTGCTGTGATCTTCAGAGGTTTTTAATTGCAATATTTTACTGATCTTACAAGGTGAAAATAAAATTTCACTCCTCTAGTTAAAACCATTATATGTGCTCTCTAAAGCACATAGCCTATACATAGACTCCACAACAGAAAAATTTTATGGAATGCAGCATCAAAACTAAATGTGGCAGTGTTCCCACTGCCAAATTTAAACAAAAAAAGAAAAATAGTATTTGTCACAATTGTTGTGTCATATGCTGATAAGAGAGAGAGGGGAAATAAAGTTTGATTGTAATAGACCAATCTGTTCTCGTTGTTGAAGAATCCATTGCCAAATAGGCACTGCATCAGCAGTAAATGTCTCCTTAGAAGATGTTAATAGGTGACTTGAATGATCATATATCACAAAATCTGCTGTTATCAGAAAAGAAAAACAATCCATGCTGGATCTAAAATACAGGGACTTTTCTGTGCTTAGACCTTGAACCAACAAGTATGGATATAAATCTCAATCTGGGGAATTGAAAAGTCAAATTTTAGTACATCCTTCAATATATGCCCTCCACAAAAGATGAAGCAGGAGGCAGTTCTGATGGCCAACATTGGAGAAATGGAGCAGCAGGTGTCAAGAGTTTCCTATACAGTGATCTAGTGTTTGACATAAAAATGTCATATAATAGCACTTTATAGGCATTTTTAAAGAAAAAATACAGTCAACATGTTCAGCCTTGACATTGCTCTGTTATATAGCAACAGAGAGTTAAGAATTATCTGAACACATTTAAGCAGATGATGAGGTGTTGTCTTGCAACCCGTGGTGATGCATATGCTGTCTGTCACTATCCCTAATACTGTGTGTGGCTAAGGGAACAATTGTACAGAATTTGTTGTTGTTCCTCCTTCTTACTCCTCCAGTAAGTCGGAGCTGACCAGTTTGAATCAAATTCAAGAAGGCAGATGCCTGAAACCTCTCAAATTTCTACAGGTTTTGTTGAAGTGAGTGTTGGGTAGAAGGATACCAGGCCCGTGTCATGTGGAGGAAGATGAGGGCCTAGGGGAGGTCTGCTTTGCCAGTCACAGTGTGCATGCTGCTATGGCGAGCTACAGAGCATGAGCACCTCTCAGTCGTAATCCTCAGACCTGTGGGAGGGCATAGTGGACAGGGTAAGGGACAGAAAAAGGAGGAGAGATGCTAGAAGTGCTGCAGTCACAGTTCATTATAGGAGAGAGCTGGAAAAACAGGTTTTCATCTGTTTTATCTCTGTCCACTGAATTTTCACTTTTATTCTATAATTTGCATTTGTAAGTGTGTGAAAAGCTGTAAAAATAAAAAATTGACAACCCTGAAGTTTTTTTAAAAAGATTTAGAAAAATTCTTTGCATAGAAGTAAGAGAGGAATTACTTTAGCTGCTTTTATAATGGTGTAGCTTTATCTGTATGTATTCAAGTTTCACTTTATTCATCCAGCCCCCAATTGCAGAAAATACTTTTTGATACATTTCTTTTTAGCCCTGCATCTTCACTTGTAGTCTATCTTGTGAGAACTGTGTAGCTTTAAAATGATTGCCAGGCTCTTCAAAAACAGCATTTCATCTGAAAACCTGAAACCAGTTAGAAGATACAGTGAGGCAAGTAAATAGTTCATCCCTGGGATTGTCATGGCATCAAACTGAGAATATTGCTTGTGTTGTGGGGGAATTCTGTCTCTTCTGGGAGAAGAAAACTATTTAGTGTTTCCTTTCTGGCACACTAAGACCTCACTGATGGCAAGCTAGCACTATCTGTTTTTTGAATTACCTCATGAAAAAAAAGCATGATTGCAAGTTCTCTCTGGACCTACACAGAACACACTGTAGGGGAAGCAGAAATAGTATTTCCTCTAGATATCTTTTATAACCTGTACATCTACCCCTTGCCTTTGAACATTCTCAGAAATACCAGATACATTTACATACAGTTGTTCTTCCAAGATTTCTTATCATCTGGGTTTGATTTACATATCCAGAGATAGTCCCCTATGAGTTCCTAAAGGATGCAAACCTGTACATTTTACACAAATGTGCAGGTGACATTCTCTCAGATAGGACTTTAAAGTATTTAAATATGCATATATTAATTACTGAATGGTTTTGTAGGCTAATAAAGCAGTATGAGTGCCTCTTCTCACATACATTGACAGGAACACGTTTGCTCTATGCAATGGTAAGATCCTGCACTCTGTAAGATAGCTCAGTGGCTGCTTCCCTGTGGCATAAAACAAACCAGAAACTACCCTATCTCTTAGGCTACCTTGAAAAGTTTCTTGTCTCTGAGAACTTTGTCATGCCATGGTTCACCATGGTGAACCCAGAGCCAACATCAGGCTCTGCAGGCTGTTCCTAAGCCATCACAGATCTCTCACTACTGAAATAGCTATGCTGATTGCCTGTCCACTTTCAAGTGTGCTATTCATAGCTGTGCTGCATTTGCATAATCAATCAAGTCAAACCAGAGCTGCCTGTTTCTAATATGGCTAAATGTTGTGTACAAAGTAAAAATGGGTTGAGTGAACCCAAACCATGCAGGCTGAACCTACTGTAATCTTCTACCTATGCATATGCAGGTATGAAGAAACCTTGAAGAAACAAGCCTCCCGTCTTAGAGGAAGGGGAGACTTCACACCTTTTCCTGCTGTGCAGTAATCCAGGCCAATAGTGAGAAATGCCTTTTCTGACTGGAGTGGGGGCACAAGACAAATATGCAAGAAATGGTATATTAGCCAAAAATTTGACTTAGTGGAACTTAAAACCTAAGCCATCTAGATCTTGAAATAATTTTTGGCTTCTTCTCAAGCTCCTCAGTCTTCAGTGTCCACCCTTCATTTTCACCTCTTTTGATGTGTACTGCAGGAAGAAAATTAAAAAGCATGAACTCCCTTTAAATATACCCATTTTCCAAGAGAGTAGTTATTCTGACAGCAGTTAGGAATTAATGACACATCAGTATGTCATTAAAAATGCTTTCTGAGTAGCTGTTCTTCAAGTAATTAGTTCTTTTATCTCTCTATGTACAGTTTCACTGTTCGAAAGTTGCAGGGGACAGTTATTTCCTATTCTGTCTCCCTTTTTACTGGCTTGCACACATGTTAACTTCTGCTTTCCCTGTCAAGTCAAGTTTGATTTAGTATTCCTGTATTACATTTTTGGGAAAAAAAGAAAGCATCAGAACAAAACCCTACTTTGACCCAAAACTTAGATTCTTTATCTCTTTATCAGAGAGAGATGAAAGAAAAATCTCTAAAATATTTGAAACTGCAGCAATGGTGTATAAATGCAGCATTTTACTAGTCATATCTGCAGGTATATTTTGTGAAAATTCTGTTAGAGGAGCAAGTGGAAGCATCCTCTTCCTTCTTCTTTAGGCTATGCTTCTCAAATTTAATGAGAAAATCCTGTTGTTTTTTTCTAGTTTTATGCTCAACTGATGGTGCAACTGAAATTAATATTAACTATCTTTCAAAAGAAATTATCTAGATCTGAAGAACTACTCCACAAATCAAAATGCATAAATACATTACTGTATGTGTAGGTATTTGGGCTGGAAGATAAAACTGCTGATTGAAAGTGCGTATTCCTGATGACCGAAGAGAATTCTGCATGTGTGCCTGCACATGCAGATTGAGTGTGTTATTCCAGACTTATGCAAGGATTTGTAATGAACTATTTGTTAGGACAAAAAAAAAAAATTTACTCTGTATAATCAAATATCTCAGGAAATAAAACAGTGTACACAGTGCATTTTTTTAATTTACAAAAATAATAATAATAATAATAATAAAATTGCCTGAGATGAGCCTAATTTCTCTGGAAGCTCATAGGCTGGAATAGCAGCTATTATAGTAGTGTCAAGGCACGGATACCCTGTAAATTTCATGACAACAAGATCTCTTTCATGTAAGAGTCATATCTTTCTGCACAACATGTCATGAAGCCCAGGGAATATTTCTAGGTCATGTGAATAAACTTCTATGAACTCTCCAGACTTTCTGTTAGATAAAATACAACTGCAGTGACATATGATGATACTCAGATCACCATCATCTTCATCTTAAGAAGAAAAGAATAAAGAAATAATATAACTGCAGTGTAGAAAAGGTAGGGATAATTGAAACAAACTTGAGGACATAAGAACAGATATAAAAGGTCAAGTTGAAGATCCCTCTATCGCCCCGTTATCCAATCCCCAGTGATGGGCCAAAAAATAAAATCTCAGGAAGAATATAAACTCAAAGCAAGTATATACAATACTTCCCCTGAGAATTTGCCCAGCCTCCAACCAGCTGCAATCTTGGGAGATCGTGAGTTGGAGATAGTCTTAATGTCTTTCTTTTCAGTAAGTTTCTTCAGTCCTGCTTTGAAACAGTGTACACCTGTGATTACTCATCACATCTGGTGGGATGGCTTTCATAACTTAATGATATATTCTGGAAACAGACACCTACTTTGTTTGCTTTGTACCTGTTAATTACAAACTTTGTATGTTACTCCTTAGTTATTATACTCTATAAAGTTAAACCAGTATTTTTGGTAGATGAGGTTACAGAGATTTCAAAAATTCGGGCATTTTATTTCCTCTGCTCTATGCTTACAGAAACTACAAAGGCAGGTTGAAAAATCCACCTAATCACAACAATTTCAATCCAAAAATCTGCACACCCTGACAATTATATTTTAGACTAAATGAATTCTATTTAATTGGTTTATTTGTTAATGGATGCAGATTAAATAAGATACTTTACCTCCTAAAATGTTGCTGCTGAACATGCAGTCCTTAATGATATAAGTTTGTTTTCTTCCTGTACGCTCTCTGCAGGACAGACACAGAGAGACGAAATACATGTAGAGCTAACCTCTCAGTGAGAAACAACATGTTGCCATTCTCCAGCAAGGAACTTTGATTACTTTTCTCCTTTCTACTGTTCCTTGAGGCATTCTTAATAGTTCATGTTTTCTAGACTCCTTGATGATTCTTGCTGATATACCGTCTTTAGTTGCTTGCCTCAGCTCTGTCTTGATCCTGCATCTTCTGTGGATGAGCACTGGCTGTGAAAGGGGCACGACCAACCTGTTTCTTAACTGATCATTCAGAAAGGTTAAAAATATTTCAGAAAATGAGTAGGTGACACGATGAATGACCTCCCATCAATAAGATGAAACATATAATGCAATAACTAACGTAAGTAATGCATAAAATGTTAAACCTGAAGATACTGTCTCTGTGTTGTTCTCATCCTTTCCTGAGATTGAAAGCCCAACTCCTCACTGCTTATCTTCTGGCTTTCACAGTACTGATGTTCCAATGGTGCAAAAGAAGAATGGTTTTTAAATATAGAGCTACCTAGCTCATTTGTGTTTCTAATCACACCTTATCAAATTTATGTCAGGTTACACTGCATCATGAATTGATTTGTTTAGAGGACTTAATATGTTAAATATATACATGCAGTAATAAATATTGTAGTCATTTACCAGTTCTAATGCAAGAACATTCAAAAATAAGAAAGCATTTAAAATCAGTTGGAATATACCACACATTTGTATGTCAAAGTCAAAGCTGAAATAGTGTACAGAGTTTCTGAAGATAAGTAGAGACAACATCAGAGAGCTTATTGTAGAAATAGCTCCTGACAAAATGCCTGTTCCTTCCAGGCAGCTTGAGTACTCTGGCCTCTAAGTGGTCAATTAAAGGAAAAAAAAAGAAAAAAAAAAAAAAAAAAAAGAAGAAGAAAAGAAAAGGAAATGAAATCATGGGTATATGAAATGCCATCATAAGCTTCCTTTGGAAATACATTCAGGTCTTCACTGATTCAAAAGTGAACGTCAGCAATATCATTCTCATTCTATAAACCTTATAGTCTACTTAATTAAAAGCTCCTCATGAAAAGCACAGTGTAAAATTCAGTAAACTGTCAATAAACTGGTTTTGCTTATTTGTTTGTCATAATTCCAGTCTTTCAAGTCTACATCATTTCTGCTAAGTGCTATTCAATTCGCTGCTTTTAATGATGTCTTATTAAGTTGTCTCTTATTAAGATAGCTTCCTGTGAAGATCTCCAAATTTCAAAATTAATTTCTTTTATCACTACAAAAAATAAAAGTCCTAATGTAATTAAGATTTACTGAAGATTTCTTTTTCAGCAGTCAGGGAAAAGCTCACAGAGAAAATAACTGCTTTTGTTGATTTATGGTTCTTGGCAGACTACAATGGAATACATATAGGATAGCCAGCAGTAAGCTCATTTATCAGAGAAGAGAGAAGTCTTAGTTTAGGTATCACTGCTGAGCTTTGTCTACATAGAAAAGCTTAACAAGCACTGACAATGATTGTGAGAAACATAGGTAATAGAAATGCTGCTAAAATAGTTTAATTGCAAGAATAGACAGGCCAAAATGCACTGTACACGTATGTAAAATTTATTCTAAATTTCCAAAGCAATTATGTTTTGATTCACTTATAGAAGATATGAAGATACAGTTCACATCAAAGAGACCTTTTGAAGAAATTTTACAAATACTGCATGGAATTTTATAAAGAAGTTGTTCTTACAGCTTTCTCAGTTGCCAAAATTCACTCTGCTTTATTTTACAAATTCAGAGTGGATTTTTTTTTTTACAAAACTAAGCTCTTTACAGCAGTTTTCAAAAATATCTAAATGTCTTTTTTTGCAGCTGCATTTGCTCTTCTGCTATCCTTATATAGTTGTAAAGTCCCTGAAAGAAGAACTCTATCCTAAGTAACTGGTGTTTCACCCTCTTCTCCACTGCTATTTCTGAAAATGGAAAGCACTTTTGACATTGCTAATTAATACTGTATTATGCTCCTCAGTGTTCACAGAAAAGAAAGGGGTTGTTTTTTAGGTCTCTTGCCAGGTATGTACGTGCAATTGGTTTGATCCACTTACATCCTTTGTACAATAGTTTTTGCAAAGAAACAAAAGAGACGACATAAAGGCATCTTGATTACTTTTATCTTTTCTAACAAAATGTAGGAGTCATGAATTACAATTTGTGGTAAATCATAGTCAAATACACTAAAATTCGTGCTTAAATTGGTCTGAGTAAGGCTGAAGCCTCCAAAGCTAAAGGGCACGGCTGTGACGCATGGTCTGTCATCTACACTGTTGTCTCTGATGTCTAAGGAACATACCACACAGGCACAACAGGCTCCAGAACACGTAGACCTCTCTGACTGGGCAGACTGTGTAACCTAACCTCTTCCCAGGTGCTATTTCTTTGTGGTCTTTTGAACAGTACAGGGACAGAGTTGAGGCCTTGCTGGCATTAAGAACTAGAACAATTTAACAAGCATTTTTATTCAAATCACTATGTATAAATAAATGATTGGTTGTATTATCAGAAACGTGTGTTTTATTTTCCATCAATCCTGCATTTTCAGTGTTTTTTACCCCTGAACTACTCATCTAGCTGAGTAGTTATAATCTGTTTTTCTAACTTTGGTTCACATTCTGCCATTGTTGATTTTGGAGTATCTTAGAGTCACTGAATCAAAGAATATCCTGAGCTGGAAGGGACCCACAAGGATCACTGAGTGCAATCCCTTGCTCCACACAGGACCACCCACCTTCACTGAAATCAGTTTGATAAGCCAATGATTCATGTATTATTTAGAATTCAAATATGTTAAAATCTGGTCCTGGAGATGCCAAGATGAGTACTGGTATCAGAGTGCTACTAAAAAGCTCTTATAATTTTCCTGTGATTCTAAGTAAGCCTCCACATAGATAAATGTCTGCTAGCTTGCTTTGCACTTCAACTTGTTTGCTAGGCAATTGCTAGGCTAGGCAATTCCTCTGGGTTCACTCAATTTTGGGAACGCTGCTAACACAACATAAACCAGTTCTGGGGCTTAATTTTTTGTGAGTTTTTTATGAGTGCAGTCTTCCAAAACCAACTTCTGTATCGTTATAAATGCTTGACTTGAAACAAAGAACATGTACTCTATCCAGCAGTACTTCAGAAGACTTTGCTTCTACAAAGGTATTCCTTTCTCCTCTCATGGCATTTTGAAGTTATTAGATTTAAAACTCCTTTGAGCATCAGTAGTGCAGGGTGAAGAGAGAAAAGAGTTACTGAGTAGGGGGGAAAAGACTTTGCTTTTTGCAGAAGGGTGAGACTATGGCAATTGGCTAAGAGCTTTTTGATGTAGGAGTGATGTTGGAGGCGTGAGATGCCAGTCACAAAGTGAGTGAACTTCAGAAGAATATGACACAGATAACAGGCAAAAATGGCCTTTCAAGAGGGTGACTGTAGAGTGATCAGAATCTCAGCTGAGAATAGAGGGAGAGTTTCCCAAATGAGTAATGCTCTATTGACTGCTTAGCAAGGGCCTGAGGCTGCCAGCTCCAGGTGCCTGATGGAAATATTTTCTGTGTGTATGCTTATGTGCCTATGCCTTTCATAGAGTGTCTTTAACAGAAATCTGCTGTGCCTTCCAATCCTTGAAACAAAACTTTTTCTTATTTTTTGACAATTTTCCTTTTTATTTATCCTTGCAGTAGTACATATAGCAAGAGGAAATATGTGTCTTGATAGTAAGAAAAAATTAAGTGGCGCTGGCCTGAAGTTCATTGATCAATATTCTCCACAGATAAAGAAGTTGAAAGTTAGAAGAAGAAACCAATTTCAGTCAATACAGTCAGCACTGAAGTTGACTTACTTGAAGGTGTCCTTTCCTCTATTCTAACAAAACAATGAAGTTGTCCCTCCATTCTTGAGGAATAGATAAATAAATAAATATTTTCAAGTAGGAGGCTAGCCTCTAGAAAATATAGAAATAACAGTAGGATTGCTTAAAACAAATTGTGAGTCTCAGTTTTGTTCCAAATCCTCAGTTAAGAGGAAGTCAAGTTATTCTTTATTGCTTTCCATAGCAGAATGTTAAGAATTAAAGATGTGGGGGTAGAAGCAAAGAGGGGGAGCAAAGTAGTCAATAAATTCAGGTAAATCACAGCTACTATCTCTATTCACAACCACTGCATTTCTGTATACATTATCTTTTTCATTTCAAACTCATTGCTAAATAATGTTCAGAATGAATTAAGTTTGTCTTCTTTAATTGAGTTTAGCAGTGAATAATGAGGTGGACTTGCCATCATCAAAATGCAGTTGCCTGTTAACAATATGTGTTCAGAGCTGCTGGAGAGGGATGAGCAGTTAATCTGATAACGGGAAGTGTATGCATATTTGGGTGCTTTTCTTATGGGTTTCATCTTATTTACCAGAGACATGATGGTGGCTTATAACCAATAAATACAGATTTCACTTTTCCACTTCATCTTACACTATATATTGTTTATTTTTAGTATAGTATACATATATTAAGGGAGTGATGAATCATTAAAAAGAACAGGTAAAGCATAATATTGGATAGCCTACATTTTGCAATGAATTCATAAACTTAATTCATGTCTTTTTTCAAATTGTTTATTAATCTTTATTTCAAGTATGATGAGCAAATGTTTCATTTATTTATTTTATTCTACCTGTAAAGTAAACAGCACTGTCCTTTAGCCCTGTGTACTTTCATACGCTTGTCTAAGTGCCTACGGAATGGGAGCTGCTGTTGTGGTAAAGCTTGAAATTGTAACAGCAGCTACTCAGCTGCTCATGATCAGCCTTCAGTCAGCCTGGAATTACTTTTATTCCTTGCACCATTTTACATACAGATCGTGCTTAATTTGTGTATTGTTTATAGTTTTAATGAGGAAAAGATACAAAGTACTTATGTTGGCATTGTTGCATTTCCTGTTGTGTTGCAGGTAGACACATGATTAAAACCTTATAACCAAGCAATAATTTTTCATTCAGAGTGCTTGTCCTGCTGCTCAGGACTTTTCTTTTTCTAATTAAAAATCTGAGCTCTGGCATGTATTGCATGATGTCAATGGTAATAACCAGGACAACATGAACGAGTCATCAACAGTCTCTTTAGAGCAGAAGGGGAAGGCAGTGGGATATCCTACACCTTCCTTAACTTCATGAAATGAATTGCAATGGACAGAGTATAATGTGAGCTCTAATCAAGGTTAGCCCTCCCTTGGTAATTTGCTGTCTGTGCATGGAGGAAGTGGAAAGGCAGAAGCAGAGAGCTTTAACAGTGGGTAATAAAAGTCAGGCATGCTCTTTTCGCTTAAGACTAGTTCAGAACTAAAAAGTACAGTTTGCTTGTTTGCTTGTTTGTTAGTTTAAAAATGAGGTAAAATAGCACAAAATGCAAAATAAGACTATAACTCATCCCTCCATAAATTGTGTACTACTTAATGCTGGAATCTCTTATTCCAGTGGGGTAAAGTGAACAGGAGGTCCTTGCTTTTTTGCCTTCCATTGTAAGCAGGATTAATATATGAAAGCCAAGCTTATAGTGCAGGAGTAATGAACTTTATCTGAAGAATCAAGAACATACTGCCAATAGCTTCAACTTTTCTGATGATCAAATCTCATTACACCCTCGCACTAGTATCTGCAGATCCTGCTAAGCCACATGGTAAAGCAGAATCTCAGCATAATCCTGGCACAACATTACAGAATCATGGAATCATAGGGGTTGGAAGCGACCTCTGGAGATCATTGAGTCCAAACCCCTGCTAAAAGCGGGTTCCCTACAGTAGGTTGAGCAAGAAATTGTCCAGGCAGGTCTTGAATATCTCCAGAGAAGGAGACTCCACAACATCTTTGGGCAGCCTGTTCCAGTGCTGTGTCACTCTCACTGTAAAGAAATTCTTATTCACGTTTGTGTGGAACTTCCTGTGTTCCAGTTTTTTGGCCATTGACCTTTGTCCTATTGCTGCACACCACTGAAAAGAGCTTGGACCCATCCATTTGTCTCCCCCACACTGGATTTTTATAAACATTAATCAAATCAGCTCTCAGTCTTCTCTTCTCCAGGCTGAACAGACCCAGGTCTCTCAGCCTTTCCTCATATGGGAGATGCTGCAGGCCCTTACTCATCATTGTGGTCCTCCTCTGTGCTCTCTGTAGAAGATCCCTGTCTCTTTTAACTTGGGAGCCCAGAACTGGACACAGTACTCCAGGGGAGGCCTGACCAGGGCAGAGTAGAGGGGGAGGATCACCTCCCTTGACCTGCTGGCCACACTCCTTTTAATGCACACCAGGATCCCATTGGCCTTCTTGGACACAAGGTCACACTGCTGGCTCATGGTCATCCTGTCATCCATCACGACCCCCAGGTCCTTCTCCGCAGAGCTCTTCTCCAGCAGGTCTAACCTGTACTGATGAATGTGGTTATTACTCCACAGTGTGCAAGACTCTACACTTGCCCTTGTTGAACCTCATCAGGTTCCTCTCTGCCCAACTCTCCAGCTTGTCCAGGTCTCACTAAATGGCAGCACAGCCTTCTGGAGTGTCAGCCACTCCTCCCAGCTTTGTATCATCAGCAAACTTGCTGAGGGTGGACTCTATCCCTTCGTCCAGGTCATTGATGAAGATGTTGAACAAGACAAGGCCCAGTACCAACCCCTGGGGAACACCACTAGTTACAAGCCTCTAACTGGAGTCTGTGCCACAGATCACAACCCTCTGAGCTCTGCCAGTCAACCAGTTCTCAGTCTACCTCACTGTCCTCTGATCTATCCCACACTTTCTAAGCTTCATCACAAGGATGTTGTGGGAAACAGTGTCAAAAGCCTTGCTGAAGTCAAGGTACACAACATTCACTGCTCTCCCCTCATCTACCCAGCAAGTGATGACATCAAAGAAGGCTACAGGTTGGTCTAGCATGATTTCCCCTTGGTGAATCCATGCTGACTATTCCTGATAATCTTCTCTTCCAATTGTTTGGAGATGGCATCCAGAAGAAGTAGCTCCATCACCTTTCTAGGGATGGAGGTGAGGCTGACTGGCCCATAGTTGCCCATTAACTAATGTGTGTGTGAGGTTTAGTGTCAGTCCAGACACGGCTTGGTTTCACAATCTTGATTCCTTCTGCAGACTGTGGTTTTACAAAAATATTTAGTGGTTAGGTAGTGGTTAACATCAAACGATTGCATACAGGTGAATATACTTGATAAGCGTTATTTTGCTGTAACAGTATGGGCTCAAGGTATCGACCTTAGAAGGAGAGTTAAGTGGAGGTGAAGTTGTCACAGGTATGTTCCATGCATATGCTTCCCACTCCAAATTAGGTACCAGATTGAAGTCCTCTGTGGGATCCTTCCCAGTCACACTGTAAAAAGATGCAGAATATCTGGCTGAAAGCTTTGTCTTTCCCTTTTCCTTTGTATGGTGTATAGTACACATTGTTGACATATAGAAGGTAAAGAACACTAAAATAATTGCACCATCAAACAAATGAGCAGGTATGTAGCATCTGAGAGATCTCAGAAGGTATTGGAGGTGAACACAGCATGGGGAAAATATTATTTTTGCTTCCTGTAGATAGATAGAAATGGCCTAGTGAATATACATACTTATGAGTATGTGACTTGGTCTAGGCAACTCAGAAAACATGCAGTTTTCTGTATTATTTTCTTGCATGAGAGCATGTTAACAGATGTTAATATGTACCCGTTTTGTCTTAAGTCCTTCCTCCCTCTCGCTATCTCTTTCTTATTCACAGTTCAGATATGCTCCCCATTTAGCAAAACAGATGTTCTCTTTAAATAGGCTTCAGGTAATATGGACATCTCAGCCTTTCCTTAATGAATCAGTTGTAACTGAATTACATATGCATAAATGCAGCTAAAGTCCTTCAAGGACATACTCATTAGCTGTGTCATTTTGGATTCACTCTTTGGAAGAAATATGTCCCTGTGGCTGTTTGAAGCATTTAGATTCACTGATTATATCGGAAAATACCCATTTGTTATATATGAACTATATACTGCTTATATATTAACTATATATTGCTATGTACACAGGAAGAAAAAGAGACCACAAGATAGTTATTCACAAAGGTATAAAGTAATTCCTGTTATATTCCACAGTGCAGTATTCTTTTCACATACATAAAATAATAAGATGAGAATCTGATCAATCATCCCTAATAGCCCTATTTCATTCACAGTTGTATAACTTTTTTTTAACTGGATTTTTCTGATTTATAATGAAGTATCAGGAAATACTTTTACCTGTAATAATTCACAAATATGTACATTGTAAGTTATGAGATGTTTTGATTTCTGTCAGTGGAGGTAGCAGGGTTGGTATTTTGAATACATGTCACAAAGGAACATAGCTTGGGATAAAACATTTTCAAGGGAATGTGTGATATTCAGAAAACTTATCATGAGATCTATCAATAACAGCAAAGTTGGAAAATGCTGAAGCTTTTGTGGAAAAAAAAAAAACTTGCAGATCTTAAACCTATTTTAAAAACACACGTTTTGTGTACAATAGGTGAAATATGTTGTATGAGTTTGGATCACTAGGTATAGTGATCTTCAATAAAGAGATATTTGGTTACCCTTAGCCATCTAAGCTTTGTGACACAACTCTGCCTAATTAATCAGTTCTGCCTTTTTAAGTTCCATTTTTACACTTTTTTTCAGTGCACTAATTTTCACTGTTACAAATGAGGAAGCTGTAGTTACAAGCAGTTTCCCCAGTGCTGATGTGAATTATGGTACTGTTGAAACCAATGAGCTCTTCCTTGATGTCAGTGCTAAGTAATGGAATACCTATATGGGTTATTTCATAAACAAAATGTCCCAGAGCCAGTAATTATTGCAGAGGCCATTTGGGACCATCATACAACACTATTTCTTTCCTTTTCTCCTTCATCTGGTGTCAACATTCATCAATATTCAGGGTTTTGGTCCTCTTCATTGTAATATAAGGATCTTATTTAAAAACAAACACCTGCACTTCATTGGGCTCTAGGGAAGATGAGCCAGCTATCTACATGTACTTCAGCTCCAGGCAATCTCCGCTGCATTTTTTTTTTCCTGATAAAAAGCTAATTTGGCTCCAAAGAAAGGCCTAGCTTCTGCTGTCTTTCCTAATTGAAACATGTATTTCAGTGAGACTGCTCAAGGAATAACCATGGTAATTTGTGCATTAGCAATGGCATGTCACCCCAAGAAGGTGACAGAACACCTTTTCTGTTTCCATTCAAGTGCAGTAGGTATCCATGATTTGTAACAGATGCATAAGTGAATATCAGAATGATAGTGTGCCCCTGGGGCTTCCCCACAGTAAGAGATGATTTTGGCCTGCCTTTGTTTCCACATGAAAAGGGATCTGCTAAATCTTTGTGGAGGAAGATTTACCCAGTGGGCCAGAGTGACTGATCCACCAGAAATAAACTTGTACATTGGAAGCTGTTCTGTGTGGCAATGGGGAATGTAGTAATTGCAGATTCATAATGTTTGATTATAAATTATGTTTGAGTGCTCGTTAGGGCACAAGAGCATGCATTTCATTACAAAAACACAAGGATTTAATACAGGTAAGAAGTCATTATGGCACTCAAGGGCATAATAAACTGTAAGCAATGCAGCATTCCTTCATAACAGTAAACTAATATATATTCAGTTTTAAGCTTTACCCTAATAAATAGGCCCCAATGCCAGACAATGCTCCAAACAAATGAGAAATAGAGAGACAGTATTTTCAGATTGGCATTTCTCTCCTCTGTTGCTTGGCCTGTACTTATTTAAGGCCGTTTTTCTGTTGAAAGTTGATCTGAGGAGAATTTGACAACGTTATTGCTACCCTGATTTTATAGAAGTCACAGAAGGCATTTATAATGTGATCAAAGCACTGTTCTGTTCTGGGGAAAATAAATTAAAAAAAAGGAGGTGGGTCTGGGGGACTCTGCTACAGCAAAATGCCAGTGTTATAAAACAGATTATACAGTCAGATTCTGAATGCACACAGAAGCAGTTTTCTTGACCTTTGTTCCTGTTATACTTTATATGTGCTAGAAGCTTCTTTTAAGAACAAATGCATCTTTCCACTTCCAATAAAATCTCTCATCATGTTTCTCTTGTGTGCTCTGAGAAATCACAAGATGTCTGCACCCCCAACTCCATTGTGCAGAGTTTGATTTAGTCTGAAATCCTGCATAGTTGTATAACTGCAGTGCTCTGTGGTACTTCTCAAAAAGGCTAATTACCCTGTGTCAAGCATGTTACCAGTGGAGTGGTGTTAATTACCTTTTTTCTCTATTTGTTCAACTAATTAACTTAATTAGGTTCAGCTTAGGCCCATTGTTTCTCACCTATTCTTAGCTTGAAGCTTGCTGCTGCTTTGTCAATTCTAATGAGAGACTTACCTATTTATTTTTTTTCCGTATATATTAGTTGTGTCATCTAAACATGTTAGCCCTCTGAGAGTTGGCTGTGGTACCAAAGACTAAGGGAAAAATACAGTCTCACTGTAGTCCCTAGAAAACTCATCAAAGTCATTTTAGAGTACATTTTTGGGCATGCGAGGGAGAAAAATGTGGTGGGGAAGAGTTGGTATGTCGTGGACAAAGGTGAATCATCCTGCTTGGGGCCCAGGACAGGAGAAACATCAGCATATTGCAGGGGCTCACACTGACTGTAACAGTGGTGCTTTAGAAGTGCTTAACCTGTGAGGAAAGGCCACAGTCAGGACTGGTTCAATGGAGGCAGAGGAGGTTTTGATGGGCCTCACAGCAACCCAGTACATATAGGAGTCAATCAAAGGGATGGGGATGGACTTTTCACAGTGGTGCCCGTGGTGGGAGTGTGAGAGACAGTATCTGAAACAGGTTTTATTCAAGCTTGTTTTCAATGACTTGTTTTCAATGAGGACAACCAAGGAGCAGGGTTGGGGCCCAGGAAGGTGGTGCCATCTCCCAGCCTGGAAGGTTTCTAGCCCCCATGGGATAAAGCTTTGAGCAACTTGGTCTGACCCCACATCTGACCGTGCTCTGGGCTGGAGTTTGGGCTAGAAACCCCCTGAGGTCCCACATGGCTAGAGGTATTGTGTGCTGCTTTGTTCCCTTCTGTGGTATTTCATCACTGGGTAGAAATAGAGTATGCATGTATGGCATAGTTGAGCCAAAATTGCTTTGCTAGCTTGGGGTCTGGAGAAATTTTGTTTGCTGCCACCACTGCGCTGAAAATTCTTGTGTGGATAGAGTTTCCTTCCAGAGAAGACCCTCTGTTGGAGAAGTGGTGTAAATTCCTTTAATCAATCTATTCTGCAACTAGGACAGTGAGCTGTGCACCAAAAATGCTCTGTATTGTAGTCAGTGTATTTGCTACTGGGGTTATTCTACACTGTCGAGATCTAATTCATAGCAATGCACTTCTTTAAACCTTCAATTTAAGAATCTTCTCTAGATTTGTCAAATGTGAAATAAACTGCATACTATCCACATGGCATGCATAAAGCATTCTAACACAAGAGAAAAAATGGAAGCATAGACAGATCCATTTATCCAAGATAATACAGTCTGTGTCACAGCTAGAAAATGGATCCATTTCCGTTTGGTCCTGATATTATGACTTACACATGGGAGTATTTTTCTTCAGTTGTTAGCCACAGAGTATGTAACACGTAAAAGCTTCACAGTGTTGAAATGAATATCCCTTACTTCCTCTTGTCAGAAAATTTCAGCAGCAAGAGAAAAGAGCTGCCTTACTTTTCTCTAGTTACTACAGGTCAGGAATTTTCATGCCCTAGTGATAAGATGACCAAAAAAAAAAAAAGAGACAGAAAATGGCAGCCATTTCCAGCTAAATCAAAGTGAAGGTTTGGCTATTTTTTTTGGCTAATTTTGGCTATTTTTTTTTTTGGCTAATTTTTTGGCTAATTAGAGAATGCATCATTTGGTTTTGACTGCCAAATCCTAAGAAATGTTGCACTTTTTACTAAGTTAAATATGTATAGAAATGTATCTCTAAACTCAGGACACCTTGTGGGACTAGAGTGAAGGATGACCAGTTCAGATAGGGGTATGAACTTTTACTGTTGTAGCCCTTCTTATTGTTAGCTGCCTCCAGTCCACTGCCATGGAGTGTGCATTACATGACCATGAAAATGAAGGATTTTTGGAGTGAGGGAGTAAAATGGTGCCTTGATATATCATCACTGAAATTGCTCTAAAACTTCATGCTTTGAAAGAAAAGAAATGTAACCTTTTTCTCTCCCACAGCATTTCTTTGTGCTTTGTTCTTCTGGCTTGTACTTTATTACCCAAAGATCAACATAGAGCACCATAAAGCACACAGAATTTGAAGATATGCCTTCATCGAATGAAAGTAATAGGCACTAAGAGATTAACCCAAAGTCGGAGGAGTCCCCTTACTTTCCATGGTCTTTCATTTTAGTTAAAATTGAAATGTCTCAGACAGAGGAAACCTAGGCAGATGCAAAATAATATATTTTTTTATTCTGATCTACAAAAGACTTACTAAGTGTAACAAGTGCAAGCTTTGTGCTGTACATTCTTTAACCTCCGCTTAGCTTCAATTTTCAGCTTTTGTGAAAGATTCTTCTAGTATCGCGGGATGCATCTTTCATCAGACTATTTTCAGTAGCATCAACAAAAACTCTGAAAGTCAAGCCTTCTACAAAGTATTAAGGACTTTTCTGCAAGGAAAGCATCAGTTTTTCAGTATTTCAGATGTGAAATATGACACTTAGAAGATAATGCAACCCCTGAATGTATTGTAATATGAGAAGCTGAGTGATTTATGAGCAAGGCAATAGTTCTAGGAATAAAATGACTGTGATCACTTACTGCTATTAGGAAGTGAACATTCTCTCCCATTCCCTCAGGAAAAGGTTACTTTACTGAGTGAAGAGTATGTGTTCACATCAGGTACTGACAGATGATCTTTTGCTACTGTAGATTAAGTGGATGACCCAGAGTTTATATGCCTTCTCTTTTACCTGCAATGCTTTGGATAGAGTGTTGCATGGGTTAACAGAATTTTCCAGGTAATGTACCTTTAGAAGGAATTGACTCCATTTGTAAGATTTGCACCATTAATGGGCATTCAAAAAGAGTGGAAATATTGTTTGAATAAATAAAGGAAATATGATGAAATATCTATGGTAGAATTATGTAACATGGCAGGTATGTCATTCCCAGTAATGCACACATGCTCAGCACAGTTATTACACAAGCTAAACTGATTATCTGCATTATCCAGTCACTGTGTAAGTAACTGAATAGTGCTGTAGATGTACATAATCCTGACCTATGTTAGTACATATGTAAAATTTGACCTTCTTTGAGTTTGTTTTACTTGTTTACAGAATTTCGTGCAAAGGTTCTTCATCTGTTGCATGATGCAGTGTTTTGGACAAACCAGACGAACTACTCAGCTTTAGTTCACCTGGAACAAGTCACACTTCCTTATGTTATGTTGTGTGTTTAGGCTGACTGCTGTTAAATGCCCTTAAGTGGAAAGTATTTGGAATTCCTTCCTAAACTTTCTGTTGTTACTGGTGTTAGTATTATTGTAGGTTGCACTGCATCTGCACTGATATCTTCTTTACCTGTTGTCAGAGCTTTTCATAATTTTCATTTTTTAAGATTTAGTTTTGGTTTACATTTTAACTGTATCTGTAATCTCAATGGCATATACTGAAAACATCTAACAATTTTGTTAAACATTATCTCCTTAAAATATGGTATCTATTCTCTTATTATTGAACCCAAATGTCTCTTAACTTCACAGCTGCCAATAGCAAATTAATCAGAACCACAGATATTTGACCCCAAGTACTTCATGATATCTAAATGAGCTTTGGATAATAGTTTTCTTGCTATGGGAAAAAATTAATAATAGCATAAATAGCTAAATGATTTTTATGTTCAGTGCAAATTACTCAGAATGTGGGATGTAATATAGAGAAAAGCACTGAGGTGATTTTTTTAGAAAAAAGAGAAAGATTTTTCTAATAAGCTGGTTAGGAGTATATGAGAGCTGTGGCTTTGTTTGTCCTCCCTTTAGTTTGCAAGTGTACCTTTCCTGTTGAATTGCTCTGTCTGCTTTCCTCCTCTTGGCATGCACGCTGTCTTAATTTTTCACATTCTACATGCTTATGGAGGTCACATTATACTTCTCCATATGCTTCATGCAAGTTTTGAGCAATATAAGCTGACCAGTCCAGGTTCTACCAGCCCATTGTGCTGTGGTTTTTTTGTTTGTTTGTTTTGTGTTTCTTTTTCAGTTCTAGTGTTTGGTTGGTTGGTTGGTTTTTGGTTTTTGTTTGTGGGGGTCTTTGGTTGGTTGTGGGTTTTTTTGTTGTTGGTGGTGGTGGTTTGTAGGTGTTTCTTTCATGGTGCTGAATGTAAGGTTTTTTTTGTTTGGTTAGTTGACTGGTTGGCTTGGATTGGTTGGCTGTTTTGGTTCTAGTTTTTTTTTTTTTTCAATTTTCATTGGCACAGCCCTTAATGCCCATTTAGAATAATATTTGGGATGCTTAATTTAGAACATCTCAGAATGAGAATCCTATATTCTTACCCACCTTTAGCGTACCCTAGTTAGGGATTTATATAGAGTAAGAAATAATTTCTGTCTTGCAAAGTTGCAAGGCTAACTTAGAACTTAATTATCAATATTTACATTGTTAATGTGTTTTACACACACAGTTCTATAGGTGCTGAGCAGACTGTAGATTCACTAAAGATTGCCCTATAATCATGTTGTTCTCATTTACTTCTTCCCATAGATCTACTTCTAGCCAAAAAATATTTCCGTATACTAGTTTAAATGTATCTGTTTTCGTCAGTTTCTTGATCACCAGACCAATTCTAACTGAACGCTGTGGTTCTGGCTCCTATAATCCACTATGCTGCTCTCTGAGCAAAACAAAGACATCAAATCAAAATTGCATTTATTCTTCATTTAGAAGCAAATTCTGCCACATTTATTCAGTGTGAGTGGTAACTATGAGTAAGAATAGCTTAATGGGATTCCTTGAAATGGTATTGCACAGTCTATGAAAGGGAAGCATATCTGGACCATAAGTTAAAAATGTCTGGTTACTAAGTTATAAGTTATTTTAAATAACTTGATTACTAAAGTTGTCATTTGTTCACTAGCTCCCCAATGGTTTTCATGTCTGCTGTTCTCTGACCTTTCCATCTTTCCATTGTCTTGTCTTTTCTTGCTGAACAGAAATAATTTAGTTTTCTAGAACTGACCTGTAGAAAACAGACACAACACAAATCTGCTGATCACTGACTCAACAAGCTCAGTCATGTCAGAAAGTCACTGCCCTGCCAAATCTGCTGTGCAGGGCCCTGAGGAGTTGACATAATGAATCAGCCCTCCCTGGTGAAGATTACTGCGTTGTCATGTTGTTGTTGGTTTTTTTTTGTTTGTTTGTTTGTTTGTTTGTTTTTTCATCTAAATGCTAAGCATCTGTCTGTTCTGTTTTCCTCTTTTTCCATGGCAATGCTGTTAAAAATGAATGGGATATGCATATCAAGCATGCATGGCACTGTTTGTTCACTTCAGGAACTTGGAGGCTACCACTTGACCAGCAGAAACGTCAGCATGAATCAACATAATGTCACACAGTGATTATAGTTAGCCTCTCTACTCTTACTGTGCATTGCCTATTGCTTTGTTTTTTGCCTGCTTGACATGGAAGATTTTAATGACCCATCAGAAGAGAAGTTTCAAATCACTTGACTGAAAAAAAAACTATTTAAAAAAATGATAAAAGATCCGACCAGAGAAGATAGAAAAAGAGAAGTTTTATTCCTACGTTGCCAATTCATTATTATTGCTTTACATTATTTTGTCTTTAGAGATGGAGAAGCAGTATTAATAATTTATCATGTCATTAATTGTCAGGACATCATATGTCATCTCTGTTCTTGCATGCCATCTCCTGCATGTTTTTCCTTTTCCTAAACTGATCCGACTGAGCCAGATCAATATGAAGACCCAGATGTCATTGGTCTTCTGCAGGAAATATAGAAAGATCAATTGACTAGGAAAATCTTTGAGAAAATGTTTGTAATTCTGAAGATAAAAGACAGTCATATGGAAACAGAGAAAAGTTTTGATGAGGATTTCCATTTAGGAGAACAGAAGGACAAGCTGCAGGAGAAAAAATATCCTTGAAACTGTAGTGAAACCAGAGTCTCTCAAGCTTCTCATGAAAAATGTAAAGAAACTAATCTAGAATAGCCTATCTTTATGATCAGTTTTTGTTTATTTGTTTGTTTGTTTGATGGAAAGGCTTCAGTTCAAGGTCCTCTTTCTGATACTTTCACAAATCAGATAAGTACTGTGGTTTTCAGGAAAGTATTTTGTCCGTTATTGAAACTATCAAACTCTGTATTAATAACACAACTGCTAGGCAGGAATTTTTAAGGTAAAGCTCCTGAAACATATGAATAATTTTCTCTGTATCTATTGGACTTGTTGCCTGAGAAATGAGTCCTGATTTTGATAAATCATTGCTTAAAACCTTTTGTCTGAAATTCCACATTCTCTGTGAGATCTTCGTATCTCGGGAGTAAAATTTTCTTGACCAGAAAATATTGGGTTAAAAAAATGCCAGGTCATTTCTGTGCAGGAGCATCTCTGCACCCCTGAATTCTCTGTGATGAATCTTGATAGATTTACTGTGATGTCAGGAGGTATCAACATTAGCGGTAATGTTCATTCGCATACACAGACCTAGGAATACAATGGGTGCATTTAAAAGAATGAATAATACAATTAAATATATTTGTTACTGGAGAATCTTCACTTTACTTCCCAGTTCCATTAAACTTGTGTTCAGACTCTAAACTACAATGACTTACTGCTTTCTTGCAGTTGGAGGGGTGGAGGGAGGCATTCATCCCTAAACTTGTAATTTTAGGGAAAATTAAGTTTTACTGGTACTTCCACTAAAATTATGCAGCTTTAGTTACATTTTGCCATCTGCAATTGGGTTAATCTTCTCCAGACTAATGAAGTGTAATTTGTAAATGAACTATTTGTTTCTCTGAAAGGATAGCTCCAGTCATCTATCCGTCAAGTCTCCTCCAAATGGCTGCATTGTTAATCAAGGATGTCAAAGCCTAGCCTTTTCAAATTAGATTGGCTTTCTGGGGCTGACATTAGACTTGGCTCTTTGACAAAGAGTAAGAAGGGCAGGGAAAAGCTTCTTTTTCTGGTTTTCCTCAAAGCCCCAGTGAAGCAGAAGCTTGTGCTACTGTAGGTCTTCCATCTATCTTACAATAGTGTAAAAGGGTGCTTAGCAATCAGATCCCCTTACAGAAAATCTTTCTGTTGCATGTTCATCGTGCTTGTGCTACAAGAAAGGTGAAAACTAAGAACAATTGTTTCATGATTATAAAAAGATCAAATATGAAAACTGCACAGTGCACTTTGCACAGTAATGATAACATGGTGTGGAGCCCAGGGACTGGTAAGCCCTGAAGAGGTTTAAATTACTTTTTTTTTTTCC
Source organism: Cygnus atratus (assembly GCF_013377495.2). Classification (NCBI taxonomy): domain Eukaryota; kingdom Metazoa; phylum Chordata; class Aves; order Anseriformes; family Anatidae; genus Cygnus; species Cygnus atratus. Next base: position 71,109,320 of record NC_066396.1, read on the forward strand.
CCAGTCATCTCTTTCTAATGTTTCTTCTGTTAGTGGCTTCTGATTCCAGAAATCTTGGTTTGTAATTGCTCTTTCAGCTTTCATGTAATATATCCTCATTCTTCTCAGAAAATATTCTTCTCACGGGCTTTGAAATGCTTCCATCTGTGCGTGTTTTGATTTGGGGGGTTGCAGAAGGGAGGGTGCTGGATTTTTTTACATAGCAGCAGCAGCATCTAATCTTGTTCTGAACACATTTATGCTCCTGATAATAAAGCTGAGCTGGTTTATACACTTACAATAGCGTTTATCTAAAAGAGTTGAGCTGAGCTACCAGTTGTGCTTTGTGGGACTGCAAATACATGCAGAATATATAGTTCAGGATGGCAAAACTAGTATTCAGATCACATTAGTTATATTGGTTCCTTATTGCTCATTTCTCTCATGCCTCTGAACTTTGACAATGAAATGCTTCACTGCAGGCCCTGTTGCTTGTACACTAATTTATGATGGTGTGTACAGCTCCGGAGCTTCATTGCAAACTCTTCTGGATTTGAGTGAATAAAGAAGGTTGTCAACTGAAGTCCAATATTTGTAGTGTTTTTTAAGGCTGAGAAGCAATTTGGGATTACTTACTGATTATTTTCAGTCCCAGAACTTTGGGATTGCTTACACCTTGGCTCATGAGCTTGCTCCTGGAAGATGGGTGTAGCAGATAAGGAAAAAAATAAAAAAAGAAAAGAAAAAATAAATTAGCAACAGCTGAGATGCCAGTATTTGAAACTTTTGCCCTGTATGTCCTTAAAATCTAAATGACGATGCTTACCAAAATTCAGAAAAGAGACAAGAAAGTGGAATATGTCAGAACACAAAACTTATTAGTATATCCTCTCCATTTTCCTTTGCTAAATTGAAATGGCACATTTTTTTCCCATAATAAGTTGAAAGCAACTAAATGAATTCATTATTTAACAGTTTTGTCTTTCTATTAGCTTCTTAATTGCCCACATATAAGTTACGGAATTGTCATTTCTACTCTTCAAATTTTTACATAAGTTTCCAGTGAAAGGTTTTATTTTTCACGTAGATAGTTTCGGTGTTGTTTTGGCATAGTTAGTTTTTAGCTACCAAAGTAACATGTAACTTAGTTTCTTTCCTCTGATTAGATTATTTTAGCAATATCCAACAAGGAATGAGCAGTAGCTTTTAAAGTCTAATATGCATTTCAAATATGTGAGCAGTGAAGCTTGCAGTTCACTTGTGTTTGTTCATGCTAAAATGGTTTGAGAGCTCAGAAGTCTGCAGAAAGCGAACACAAAGGCACTACAAACACATTCAAGTGAAAATTTGCTTTGCATTTGAACAGGCATTAATGAAAAATGTTCCACTACCATGCACTTTGCTCCGCAGTGGCAAATCTGGACTTCACTTTCCACCAGAGCCAACCCAATTTTGCTGGTGGACATCCCACTTCAGAGTTTGCAGTCACACTGCCAGTTGTGATTCTTATGTCTCTATTTCTACTGTTGTCAATATATCTTAAGAATTACCTTTGCAATGATGAGTCTACAGTAACTTCTTTGACGGCAAATAGCTGTTTTGTCCCAGGGTCAGATAAAGGCACTGTGTGGAGCAGTGACAATTTTTTTTTCCCCATCTCTTCCAGTTTAGTCTAGTGTCAAAAAGAATGGAGTAAGCCATCTCCTTTGTCCTCTTTTAATTTACAATGGCATAGCTTATTTCCTTCTTGTGCTAAAAGGCAGCTACCCCTAGGAAGAAAGGCTCCACCTTTTCCCACTATGGCTGGTGCTGTCTCTAGCCATCTTCGTCTGCCAAAGGACATTAAGCAAGTGTTTCTTCTGCTCACTGTCATGTCCAGAACTCAAATGCCATTTGTAAACAAAGTCAAGTAACATTTGTAAGAGTGGGTGGAAAAAGGGCATTAAGTAAGAGCTGTGATATTAGCTCAAGCAGCTAACATTTATGAAGACCTCAATTCATCCCTATTCTGCTAGACTGAGGTCATATCCAGGGGCCAGCTGATGGGTAGAGGAATTTTCAGAAGGGAGCATTTACTGCAAATGAAGGAATAAATGTGTTGGCAATTAGAGACTTAGGGTGAATGTAAAAGCTCAGCCTGTGGAATTGGATTTAGATGTGACTGTTCTATTTTCTGTGATTGATCAGGCTTGTGCAATGGTTCAGCTTTTCATTAATGTCAGTGCCTAGATTCATGGGCTCTGCCACTTCACTGGAGTGAAGGCCACTCAAATGCTTCTTCCATTCTCCTTTCCTTATTTCCCTGGAGTTCCACGCTCAGCAATCAAAGTGCACGTCAACCAGCTGGAGCTGAAACTTCTCTCTCAGTGAGTGGACTGTGAAAGAGCCCTGCTTATATGGATTATTTGTATTGCTGTTTGCCATTGCTATTTATCTTACAAAAAGAAGAAAAATCCATCGCCCATGTTAGTCCTGCCATCCTGTAAGATACCATTTCTCATGCCTGTGCAGACTGGTGTCCTTATTGTATGTTTAACTCATAGGCATTCATGATTTCTTTAGCACTTGTGTGTCTTTCAAACAGATACAAATGCTCTTTAGATAGACTGAAAGAGATAGCTTAGGTCAAGAGTGATCTTCAGTTATGGAGCAGACTGTGAGTCATTTATTTCCCCATAAGCCAAAGGACTATCATGCTTACTGGACCATTGAAGGCGTTTCAAAATTTATTGCCAGAGCTTCCCTTGGGTCTTATGAAAACTTAAATCATGACAGTATCTTAAAAAAAAAAAAAAAAAAGTAACAAAAAACCCCAGCAAAGTAGTACTTAACTTTTCTTCTGGAGTTTCAGGGAGTCAATTAGCTAGAACTGGAGAAATAGAACTCTAGTTTTTTATCTACCACATGCTTTTTTGCTTAATATTTTGTGTGTATGTACAGCCAAATATTTCCCTCATCTATGGCATTTCATATATGAATAGTATACTACACGTATACTCTGACACAACACAAAATAATCTTTTAGGGAATTTTTCCTTGCATCTTGCTGTTAAGAACAGTGCAGCTTATTTAGGCACTACATGATGTTTGGTTGAGTGAAACTGAACAAAAGAAAGTGGCATGTTATGAGTGCTAGAAGGGGCAGGTAGCAAAGTGATACATTCACTTATTCTCTCTGCTGTTTTTCCTTACACTACCTATCTTCAGCAGCTGCCCCTTGGTTTTTGCTTTTTCTCTGGCTGATAACAAAAGTTGGCAGTTGTTCCTCTAGCTACTTCATTCTTTGGTTAGCCAGTTCAGCACTGTTGTTGGAAGCAGCATATTTGAACACAGAGCCATACATTTCCACCTGCATGGTGTGCTTGGGCTCTGCCAGCCAGCAAGCTGATAAAAAAAAAAATATATATATATATATATCCCCAATTCAGCTTTGAGTGTCTGCTGTCAAATTATAATCTGAATGTTTTATTTTATTTGTACACTTATACACACACAAGCTTGTCAGACCTTCTTTTTCACTCCTTAGTATAGTAAACAAGCAGATGGTAAAGCATGCACTTGTATAAAAGTTGTATATTGTAGATGGATAGATTAAAGATGTATTAAAAGGCAGAACACACACAACTGCTTGTGCATGAAGTAGTTTCTCTTCGCTCTTCTGTGGCTGAGATTTTATTTAGGTGATCTCCAAAGAACCATAATGAATTAGCTCAAGGAAACAACACAAAACTTTAGCTGAGGTCAGGTAATGAGGTCTGCAGTTGCAGTCGGCTTCCCTGGGTGATTTAGCAGAACAGCGTTATGGTTTCTCTTGGCCTTGGAAATCCTCAGGCTTCACTGACAAAATTTCACTTGAGCACTCACAATATCTTCTATCTCACTGATAATTTAAAAATGACAGAAGATCAAAAATGAAGAGCGAGTTGGCTATTCTGTGTTCAGTGCTAAAGGACATCAGATCAGATGATTCACCTTCAAGGACTAAAGGCAGAAACAGCATCCCTCTAGATGATGAGAGCTGAGTGCTTTCCCTGAAGGAATCTACAACCCAGTGTGAGTTTGAGGGATATCACATCCAGGACTTGACTTCCGTTGAGCCGTGAGGGTCAATGCAGAGCACTGGGAAGAGCCTGCTGCCAGAAGAGTACAGCAGGCACCGGGCAGAGGTGGGGCAGTGCAGGCGCAAAGTGTTCCTTGGCTCATCGTGGATGCACAGTGCTTGCACGCAAGCTGGTGTTGCCAGCTATGCCTTTATGTTGAAGCTACACTCAACTGAAACAGGAATTAGCTGCATTTTCAGCAGTAAAACAATGCAGAGTAATCCTTTACTGCTTTTTTTTTTTTTCAATTAATTTTATCTAGAAAAATGCAAACTGAGGAAATATTACTAGCCTTTGTTCATACCACTATCCCAGTTGGTTAGAGCACTTTAAATCCCCAAGGAGTTCTACCTGTTCTCTCCTTCTGTTGTTCAGTAAAATATATCATATCCACTACTTCTGCAGTAGCTTCTTCATTTCTTTTTTCTTTTTTTTTTTTTCTTGAAGTTCAAGGCTTGTCTCTTTTTTCAGATATAGAAAATTACTTAATGACTCAGTTTGGATATGATATAATTTATCTTCCCTCTAGAGAGTGAAGAGGCAAAAATGTTGAAATGAAGTAATGTCTTCATCAATTTTTTGGGAAAAAAAAAGTGCAAAATAAAATGTTTTATTTTTATTGTAAGAATAAATCACAAAATGGTTATGACCAAATAAATAAATGTTCAGAAGAAGGATCTGTTTTTACAAAACGGAACTTTCCTGTTGTTCTCCATTCTGGATTTGTGTTACTTACTTAGTTGTATGGAATTTGTCTCAGATAAAAATTAAATTGGAAACAGGATTTCCCAGACCACATACTAGATCATTATCAGTGATCACATTAATTTCACTATGGTTATTTCAATTATTTTCTCATGAAAAAGAAGATATATTTTCTCTGTATAAGGATTTGTCATTGCTACCTATCACTGTGGTATCAAATGCTTCTCAGTGATAAGTGATAGGATGTGAGGAAACAGTCTCAAGCTGCACCAGGGGAGGTTTAGTTTGGATACCAGGAAAAATTTCTTCACAGAGGGTGTGGTCAGCCATTGGAACAGGCTGCCCAAGAAAGTGGTGGAGTGCCCAGAGATGTGTGCACATGGCACTAAGGGACATGGTCTAGTGATGGGATTCAGTTAAGGCAGATTAATGGTGGGACTTGATGATCTTGAAGGTCTTTTCCAAACAAAATAATTCTGTATTTCTAAACATTATGAAGTACACCAGGCTGCTGAGTTGGCTAAAACTACATTGATCAGATGCCATACATATTCTGGTAAAACTGGAGTGCTGCTCAGCACAGATTCATTCATTCCCACTTAGGTCTATCTGCCAGTGTACAACTCTGCTCTGCCATGCAGCACCATTCCTAGTGCTCAGTACTTAGATTTGTACTAGATATCTCTATACATCACAAGGAAGGTGGTATTTTTGCTGGATTTCTTAAAATACCCAGCTCTCTGACCTTTCCAAGTTCAGAGGAAATATACTGTTGGGGTGCATGTATAAAAATGTCTAATGAATGTTTATTCTAGATGCATCACTTTCTTCCATTTTAAAAAAAAAAAATGTTAGTGGCTGTAGGCATGAATGTATATGTGTATATATACATAAATATGTTTAACATGTAGGTATCTATATGCATGTTATAGACATTGTGTTGGCAACAGCTTTTCTCCTCCCATCTTTTATGAAGGTTTTGTGTAAAAAGTCTGTATTGAGGTCATCACAAAGTGGAAGGAGAGGATTACTTTTGTTCTCACGTCTGCCCCAGGTGGCTGTCTAAAGATTGTTTGCAATCTAGCACGTATTTCATTCCATCAGATTTAACTCACAACCAAAGTATTGCAGGATGCTCCATCTTAGGAAGAGCTGTTGACGAAGAAAACAATCTCAGAAAGTGTATTTAATCTGCCATCCTTGTGGTTTGAAAAGAAAAGAAAAAAAAAAAAAAAGAAAAAGAAACAAACAAAAACATTACAAATGGGAGGAAAATGTTTCAAAGATACATGGCTTCACTCTTCTATAAATAAGTCACAGCACTGTCAATATTTTAAGGTGGCAAGTGCTATATAACTAAATAAAATGGCCACAATGTTGAGGTTTCTGTGTGTCTTCAACAACACACACTAAATTTTAGCTATTGTGACTGCTAATGAACGTAGAACATCACCCAGAGCAAGTGAAGTTATCTGAGATGTTTAGCACAGATTAACTAATTAGAGGTGTCAAGATTGGTGGCAGCCTGGACTGCAGTGATCCTAGTGGAATTCATGATCTCAAGAGATATGGGCCAGGCAAAGAGTAAAGTCAAGATCCTGAATTTTAGGAGAGTGAACATTTAGTTGTTCATGGAGTTAGTGGTAGGATCCCTTGGGAAGCTGCCCTCGGGGATAAAGGAGTGGAACAGAGCTGGCAGCTCTTTAAGGACATTTTTCTTAGAGCACAAGAGCTTTCAATTCCCAAGAAATCAATCAAGAAAGGAAGGAAGGAAACCAGCATTGCTGAATATAGACTTCTGGGTCAAATGCAAGTGTATGTAGGAAATGCATAGGCAATGGAACCGGAGACATGTGTCCTGGAAAAAGTATAAAGATCCTGCCCAGATGTATGGAGATGTGATCATGAAAGCTAAGGCGCAGCTGAAGCTTATTTGGCAAAGAAATAATTAGAAGGGCTTCCACAGGTATGTTGTTCAGAAAGGAAAATTAAAGAAAATGTGCACTCCTCCCCAGATAAGACAGGAGACCTAGTAACAAGCAACATGGAGAATGTTGACAACAATATTTTTTTTGCCTGTTTACACTGAAAATCACTCTTCCCATATCCATCAAGTTCCTGAACCTTAGGAAAGTGGCTGGATTAAAGAAGTCCCTCCCATCATAGAAAAAATCAGGTTCAAGACCACCTGAGGAACCATAGCATACACAACTCCATGGGATCTGATGAGATGCATCCCAGGGTCCTGGGGGAATTGGCAGATGTAATTGCTAAGCCACTCTCTATCATGTTTGAAATGTCATGAGAGTCAGGCAAAGGCCCCAGTGACTGAAGATAAGGGATTATCACACCCATTTTTTAAAAAGGGTAATGACGTGGAGCCTGGGAACTACCAACCAGTCATCCTCACCTCAGTGTCCAGTAGGATCATGGAACAGATTCTCATGGAAGTTATGATAAAACAAATGGAAGAGAGAGAAAACATCAGAGACAGCCAACATGGCTTCAATAAAGGCAAATTGTACCTGAGTACTCTAGTGGCCTTCAACGATGGACTGGACAGGTATAGAACTGATGGACTATTAGAAGGAATTGACTGGATGGCCACATTCAGAGAGTTACAGTCAATGGCTCAGTGACCAAGTGGAACCAGTAACAAGTTCAAGACCCTCAAGGATCTGTACAAGGACCAGCACCATTTAATGTCCTCTTTAATGACATAGTGGGATTGAGTCCACCCTCAGCATGTCTGCAGATGACACCAAGCTGTATGGTGCGGTTGATATGCTAGAGGTAAGGGATGCCAACCAGGGGGACCTTGACAGGCTTGAGAGGTGGGCCCCCTTTAACCTCATGAAGTTTAACCATGCCAGGTGCAAGGCCCTACACCTGGGCCAGGGAAATCCCCAATATCAATACAGCCTGGATGATGAGTGTATTGGGAGCACCACTGCAGAGAAAGACAAGGGATACAGGTGGATGAAAAATTGGATATGAGCCAGGAATGTGTGGCTGCATCCCAGAATGACAATCATATCCTGGGCTGCATGGAAAGAAGAATGTTCAGCAGGTCAAGGGAGCTGATCAGTGGTGGTCTTTAGCACTAGCGTAAGGGTTGGCCTAGATGATCTTAGAGGTCTTTTCCAAACTGAATGATTCTATGATTCCCCCACTACTCTGTTTTTGTGAGATCTCACCTGGAGTACTGCATCCTGGTCTGAGGTTCCCGTCACAAGAAAGACATGGACCTTTTAATGTAAGTCCAGAGGAGGGCCACAAAAATAATCAGAGCTGGAATACCTCCAGAGAAGTTAAGAGAGGTGGGGTTGTTCAGCCTGGAGCAGAGTAAGCTTCAGAGAGGTCTTATTGTAGCCTTTCAATATATAAACATGGGCTTATCAGATGAAGACTTTTTACCAGTGCCTGTAATGACAGGACAAGATGCAACAGTTCTAAACTGAAAGAGGGTAAATTTAGATTGGGTATAAGCATGGATTCATTTGACTCATGCCAGGCTCTGCCTTTACAATCTGTGTTTCCATACTTGCTGTTGAAAAGAAAAGAGCAATAATAGTGTCACCTTAGATTTCTTTCATCACAGACCTAGAACTACTTTGTAAGAGTGGTAGGTATCATTATTCTTGTCATCCAGAGTGGAAACAGAGGCCCAGAGCAGCACAAAACACTTGGGCATGATTAATCAGCAGAGCTGAGAATGAAAGGGAGTGTGCATGATGTGCACACTGGGTCACAAAAGGTTGGCTTATTGGCTACATCACTCCAATAATCTTGATTGAAGGTCTAAGATCGTAAGTGTACATTTGTTTCTCACTTGGACAGTGTTTCTTTTACTTGTACATTTTTGGATATGCAAGGTGAGGAACAGGTCAGTTGTCTGCACCTTTGGGTGGAAACTGTCTATTTTCCTGTATTTTTGCAGATGAGAAAGTAGTGCTTCTAGTTGAAGAGGATGGACATGTGGCTATTATAATTAATAAGTAATAAATATTTATAATTATAATTACTCATATAATGCATAACTAATTGCATACTGTATAATTATGTAATCAAATCTATTATGTATTGAAGCTATCATATATCATGTGTATTATACAATTATAATTATACTTAATTAGAGTAATTACAGTAATAACACCCCCTCAGCCTGTGTACTCTGGCCACTCTAGTTTTTGAATCAGCAGTTTTATCGTTTTTGTATACTCCTATCATTTTCATGTATTTTGAAGGCAATCAAATTACGTGATTTTGCACTTGAGAGTCACTTCTAAAGGACCAAATGTTTCACCTCTGCCATGTTCTGTAGAGCTTCTCAGACAGGAGATGTCCACAAATTAAGGGGCAATGCTTAAGCTTCCTTTGCTGTAACTCTAATGCCAGCCATTCTCTCTTAATAAAAATGGCTCAGCTGACTCCAGTAGGGAAAAGTTTGAAGGAGAAGTCCAAAGACCTTAATAGCCTTTCCAAATGCAGGAAATCGTTGGGAGACAGAAGACAGTATTTAGGTTTCCAACCGCAAAAAATTTCTCTGCTAATTCAACAAGTTTTATCTGATGTTAAAATATGTATTGTCCAAGCTCCAAGAAGCTCTGAGAGATTTAGCTGTGAACAGGCTTCTACTTTTTATCTGTAAATGTTCTCAGTGCCTGAAATGTTCTGCTTCCAGATCTGTAAAAAAAAAAAAAAAAAAAGATAGGCAGGTATGTCTGCCTTTAAACAATTGACAGATAATATTATTTGTCTACAGACAGCATCTCAGGATTTGTCAGACTTGTGCTTAGCACGGACAGGACAAAATATTGAGGTAAAACTAGCAAGCTCAGTAAAGAAGTCATGGTATTTTGATCGCTGATACTTGAAGGCTGTCACAATGTGTTCAATGCTAAATTCAAATAAGGCTTTTACAAGATATCCATCTCTCTTGAATCTAGACAGATGACTTCTGGCAATATTCTCCAGTGATAAGAGCATTTCTGAGTGGCAGGACTTCCTTGACTAGAGGAGTTAATAGGGCTGCTGCTTGGCTAGTGATAAGTTGATTAAGTATTGATAAATGTATTTGTGTCATGTCTCATACAGTGAAGAAGGAAATCAGCATATATGATGACTAGATTCCCCCTCCCTTCGCTTATATGTTTTACAGAACATTATGTTACCTCCAACACTCTTTTGAAATGATCTCTCAAATAAATCCAATTTCTGGCTAAAGATGAACACCATAAAAAGGTGGGAGGGGCAAACTGTGAAAATCAGGACTTCTCCCTCATGCTTTGGGAGATTGCACACTCCTTATTCTTGAAGATGTCCTGAATTTTTATACAAGATTTTTTTTTCCTGACATAGTTTAATCCTGAGAAGCACAAAACTCCCTTGAAATGCTACTTAATTTCTGACATTTTATTTACACTGACATCAGTGGGAATTGTGGGTGTTCAGTGGGTTTTAGAAACAAGTCCTTCCTCCCTGTCACAAAGGGATAATCTGCTTACTACTATCTTATGTGCTGCATGCTGTTCCCACTGTAAAGCCCCTGTTGCAAGTGAATTTGTTGTGGGGCAGACACAACATTCTTGTCTAGTTTGTCTTTTCTTGTCTTTCCTCACAGTTCATGTATAGTTTTTCTTTCTGTTTCTTTATTCCTGATTTCAGTTGTACTGGGTTATGATGTAGAAAGGAAGTGTTGGTTTCCCAGGCAACAAAAACCATGCAGAATCTTTCAGAAGTTCCTGAAGTTTTGTTTGTTTGTTTCCTTAGGAGAGACTGTTTCTATTCTTTCTAAGCTGCTAAATGAAAGCTTGCAATGGAGTTATTGTGGTAGATAATAGTGCAACTTGAAGATGTACAGGCTGGTGTGAAAGACTGTGTTACTTGGTAGCCTGAACCTCTTCCAGTTATCTGGACTTTGGGTCCTTTCATCAACCTGCCAGTGATTCGGTTTCAGTCAAGTACATAGCAAATGCCAGACCCCTCTTTTTCCAATGAAACATGGGAATGAGGATGTTCCAGATGTTTTTTGTAGACATGTTTGTTCCTTTCTTCTCTTCATACCTCTTAGAAATGGAATGGTTGTGCAATTCCACCATAAGGAACATCCTCAGCAAGTGAAAGAAGTCAGTATTTCCCTGACTACAGTATTATAAATATAAGAATCTATTTCATGAAGTTGGGTAGCCCCTGTCATGCCAAAAATAAAGAAGAGAGGACTTGAGTGCCATGGTAATCGAACATTCAGAGGCTTGGTGTGGGCTCTGCAGGCAGCCTGCAGCCAATGAAATGTACTTGATTTTGTTACCCCAAGGACAGTTGGTTCAACTCTGGTTTTGCATTCCTTAAAGTAAAGCTTTGAGAAGACTGAATCAAGAGCACAGAAAGTTCTTTACATTTTTCGCAGCATGGAGAAGTGCAGGTTATCAAAAAGTGGCACTGAGAATGATTTTGAACAAGGCTGCATGAGGGAAGCACTGGCAATTCTCTGTCAGACTTGCCAAAACCTACGCAGGTTGTACTGTGACCTGGAGACAGGGGAGCATTGGAAGGAACTAAATCTGCCAAATCTGCAGCCACTTTGAAAATAAACTTATTTTTTCCAATGCACTTTCCTAAAGGGTAATAGTATTCTAGAAGTTTATCTTGCTCCACTCGGTGAACTACACATGGCTACAGCAAACCTGTATTGCGTGCTTTCTGAGCTCTCTCTGGGTTACTGTATGTCCTTAGCTGACCTGAGAGTCAGTATGACTGCTGTACATTTTCTGCCTCTAGATCTGTCAGATCATTACCTAACTCTCATGTTTGTAATATGGATGTTGGTTGTGCCCTCTTGGACATTGTTATGTTTGTTCACATTATGTAAGTAGGCACATTATTCTTATGATTCAATGAGTATAAAGCAAATTACAAGAAGCCTCAGATGTGAATTATCTTAGTCCATCTCAAAAAAACTCTGTATGTGCCCTTGGCTCTTCATTTGTCTCTCTGTTACCAATGACAGTGAAATCTTGTCTTTGTTAATCTCGCATCAGCCTGCCCTGCAGTGAGACTTAAGGGAGAGTCCATCAGAACCAGATTCCTAGTTAAGACTTCAGTGCCTGAAATAGTAATTGGGTACCCATAATTGTTTGTTTCCTCTTATATAAGAAGAACACAAAACAAAAGGCCATTTGTTGAGAAAACATGTAAAGATATGGAGACTGGGAAAAACTGATTGTTCCTTTAAAAATCAGTTATACCTCTGTCCCAAAGGTAAAAAGCAGGATATATACTGCATATATGTGTACATATATAAGTACCCCATATATACTTACCATAGAAATACACGCTGAAATTACTTTGACCTTTCATCATTATAACTCTTGAAATAAGAGTTAGCTTTGTAATGAAAACTAACTAATGCTATTCCAGAATTGCATCATTGCTCTGAGTTGATGAGGTTGAATTTGTGAATCACCCTCAATTTCAGTGATGGCATACATTTTAATTCTGACACCCTTCTCCTCAAATGTATTGTCTGGCGTACCTTCAGCTTCGTTTTTTGTAGAGGGGTCAATAAGAGATTCTCTGTCTCAAAATGAAACACATGAACAAAGGGGAAAAATGGAGGAATAGAAGGCTAAAATGTCAGGAAGAAAATTGAAGCGGGGAGATGAGATGAGATGAGGTCAAAAATTTAACAGGACAGATGACTGGTGAGTTGATTTATTCTGCTAGAAAGTAATCATGTTGTACTCCTTTGTTTTGGAAGGATTATACTGCTTTTTCTATTCTTGATTCTGTGCCTGATAGGCAGTATAAACTCTCAGAAAATGTTTCAGCAGTGACAGAAAAACTTCTACAGTGTATTGAATACTTTCTGATCTGGTTAGGCCCGAGGATTTGCAGGGTAGCCATGACACACTTTAGTAACTCGTGAAGGTCTTCAGATAGAAGAAAGAAGGACAGAGACTGCTAGTATTTATATATATATATATATATATAATTATTATTATTGTTATATATTATTATATATATTTTTATATATATAATGTGAAAATATAGTGCCTTAGCTAGATATACATACTCTTAATATCTTGCATGGATTGTAAATGTTTTGCATGGTTGTGACAAACTTCTTTTGAGTATGTATTTTCAAACATAAAATATATTATTTTTTTCATTGGAAAGTTTATTTTCAATAAATAGATCTACTGGAGGGTGGGTGATTTCAATACCATTATTTGATGAATTATTGTCATTACTCTCTCCAAACTACCTTTTGGGTCTTGCTAGCATCTTTTGTCAAGATTGTTTCCTCTTTCTTTAACCATGATAATAGCTGAAGTGGAAAGGCAGCTCATAAAAATCACTTTGGGTCTATAAGCATAATTTAGAATGATGAGATCTATGTGGTAATTCTAGAACATTTGAATGAAAGTTACAATTTTTCCCTTCAAAACCTTCATGGTATTTTGACAGCTGAATTTAAAGGAGATGCAGAATGTGTATGCAGTTACGTGCTTCCTTGTTTTCCTTCCCACTTTGATACAATGGGGAGGAAAAAAAAATGAACAGAAAACAAAAGCTTCTACTTATAACTCCGTTAATTAGGAGTAAAGGAAATTAACTACTGCCTTTTTCCTCACTAGTTCATGCATTTTCTTGGTCTTGGTCCAATCTAAAAAATGAAGTGGCTTTTCAGTTATGTTGGAATGATACATTCTTGATTCATTCTCTTTTGAATTGTGTGCTCAAAAAAGAAGCAACTAGGAGGAAATAAATTAACCCCAAACTCACACTTTCATACTCCTCATGCCACTTTTTTCTCATGGTAATTAGTTAGGTAATTAACTAGTTAGCCATGCATAGATTGATCAAATGTGAATCTACTGTTTTGACTTCTCTAAGTCACCAGTACCTCTGTCACAAAAGCTTATTAGCTGAGAGAAAATAATTCCTTTATTTTGGATCTGGTTTAAAGCTTCACCATAATCCATGAGAGATGAGTATTTTCCATGGGGGGAAAAAAAATCAGACATGTCCAGGTCTTCTCTGAAAGACCTCAGTCTTATTTCTGCTCACCTCTCAAAACAAATGTTCTTTCCTAGCTACTTCAGGTGAACCTTATCTACAGAGAAGTTCTTTTCTTAAGGTAGGAAGTAATCATCACCATTTCTTTCTCATTTTCTCTGACATTTATTGATCAGCCAAGCCAAGACTAGACCTTCCCACCAGTCCCTCATCCTCTTAAGTAAACAGGAAACATGATTCGTCTTCTCTCAGTTGCACCAGTCAAGGTGCCAAGTTCATCCTGAAAGACCTCTGGGTAAACACAGTCAAAGCACCTTGATGACTAAGTGTAGTAAAGTAGTCAGAGAAATAAATGTGTGACTATGTACCCCCTTTGCTCATGGCAGTTTATACTAAAACTCATGATCGTTGCAGCACACGTATAGTTTCTACAGTTTTAACTGAGTTCAACAGGGCTGTTTGCACAGCATTACTCATAGACTTTAGTTAGTTTTAGTTTTCAGTTTTGTGTGTCTGGGGCATATGACTTCCTTCATCTGACTGTAAGCAATGTTTTTGTAATGAACCTATTTGAAGACCAAGGAGAAGAGAGCTCTCTCCCCTCTACCTTTTTCTTCTTTATTTTTTTTTTTCCCCTAACTTTTGGGCATGTTTGACCCCAGGACGGACCACTGTGCCTGTCCCAGGGAGGAGCTGCTATCTCTGGGAGGCAGAGTATCAAGTGACTCAGCAGGCAGTACCTTTTCTGTTCTGCTTAAAGATTATCTTTACACTGTGTTACAGTGTGTCATTCTCTCCAAGCAAGAAAAGCAATCATTTATATTTTTAATCAACCCCCTCCCCCCAGGAGCCTTGACTATGGAATTATCACAGCGATACCCTGGGCAGTATATCAGTAATGAGTTTGGCATCTCTTTAATAATAAAACTGTGACTGTCTCTAGCTCTGACCTTCATTTCACACATAAAAGTTTCACTTTTGTAGCACCAATTATACCTATCTGTCTATCTATCTGTATCTATGCAAACTTGATTCTAATGACTCAGACCTCATTAAATAAGGATTAATTTATATTAAATACATAATTAATTGGTAGGGATAAGGACTGTTTCACCTTTCATCATGACCAATCCATCTTCACCATGTATCAACATAGTGGCAAAAGAGGGAGTGTTCTAGCTTGAGTCCTGCACTTTTATTCTTCCTTTCTCTTCTATAAATTTTAAAATGTCACTGGCAATGGAGAACAGACTTTTTCAGAAGTACCAAAATGTCCTCCTTTAAAGAGTTCACTTGCCTACACAGCAAACTAACATAGCTACAGTAAGGACGGTTGCAAAACTGAAAGAATCTTACTGCATTTAACAATTTGCCCTGCTTTTTACATAGGGATAGTTTCAGTATTTCTTTTCTGCATTGCAGTCTGCAGTGTAGGCTTTTCCAATAAGCATTTAAGAATTCAAGTTGAAAATCTCACGTTCTGGGGTAGGTACATATTTATCATGCTGGAAATTGGGATTCGGTTCCTAATCAGGTTAGCCTAAGGGAACACTTATGTTCCCTTTTGAAACATCTGTGAAGATTTAAGAAGGTATCTCTCTGAAAACTGTTTTGTTTTCCCTTCAGTTTTGAGACAGTAACTCAGTGAGTAATAGAGAGATTTTTGCTTTGTGCTTTACCTTCTGTAAAAATCCTTACTCAGCTATGTCCTCTGAATGGCAAGAGTCATGAAAATGCTTCCTTTTTTCTGTTCAACACAACATAGTTACTAAGTTACAGTTTTGTGATAAATGTTGGTGTGCTAGACCTCACTAACCTTTTCAGGCTGAAGTGTCGAATTGCTTTAAAAATGTTTGTATCTGCTCTGATGTTCAGGTAGGAGTCTTCTACTCTGACATTGGATAGAAGAGAGCTTGTTTCGGAAAAGCATAATTAAAATAAATACTCTTACACATAAGCTGCAGGATTTCATTTCTGATTCCTATTCAAATATGTGCATATATTTTAATTAAAATATCTTTTTCTTTTATCTTACCTGTCATTTTCAGTTTTAAAGACAAAGAAATGCTCATCTCTGAGCATGGCCTATTTTTTCTTCCTTTACTTCTTCTTAGGTAGAGATTATTTTATTGTCTCTGATCCTGATGTGATGACAAAATATAAATGTATCCTAATTTTTGCCTTCCTCCTGCGATATGGAGTCCTTGTCAACACTTCTTCCAGAAATAATGGCAGCAACACTTAGGAGCTGCCAAATACATTTCTGCTGTAATTTGAATACTGCTTTCTGAAGAGTCCTCCAAAGGGCCGCATTTTGGCTGGATAAAAGTGTTGTTTTCCATATTCAGATGAAATTCTTAAGTTGTTTAATGAGCCTGAGTTCATTTTAAGGATATGGCACTTGTTAACAAATGAGATATATGTGTGGGAAGAAGGAGGAGGTGTCAAATGACCTCCCATGGGCTATGAGGCATCAGGCATTAGCCATCCCACCTCTCCTCATTCCAGTCCACTCAGCAAATTACCCATTCCACCCTTTCATCTGGTTGCCTCACCTTTCATGTCTCTTCACAAATACTCTTTTTTTATTTTTTTAACTTCCACTGCAATGCACACATCCATGGCTCTGGTGTACCAGATTCCTCCACCTTTGTGTGAAGTTTTTACCTTCATATTTCTCCTCCTCTATCTACAACAGTCTCCTTAGCACTTCCATTAAAAAAAAAAAAAAAAAAAGCCATTTATCTGTTTTCTAAAATCCTTCTGAAGAGTCCTTTTTTCTACAGCAATAACCTACTGAGACTGTTAATTTACATTGCAAACCTTTAATTTACTTCCCACTAGGCAATAATAATATTTTACCCTCTTGGAAAAATCTCTGACCACTCAAAACTGATTTTGTTTCCTTCAACAACCCTAATCCTTTGCTGTGTTTCTTCTTACACATAACAAGACAGATGTTACATGTCTGTAAAGTACCACATACCTAGTAACGTTTTATAAACAATACAAAAGAGTAAATAAAATGTGGAGTACAAGTAAATTAAATAAAATTTAATCCTTGCCAAGTTTATTTGCTTTAGAATTATAATTCTAAATCACAGAATGGTTTGGGTTGGAAGGGACGTTAAAGATCATCCAGTTCCAATCCGCCTTCCATGGGAAGGGATGCCACCCACCAGACCACGTTGTTCAGAGCCCCATCCAACCTGGCCTTGAACAGTTCCAGGGATGGCTCACCCACAGCTTCTCTGGGCAGCCCATTCCAGTGCCTCACGACCCTCTGAGTGAAGAATTTCTTCATTATATCTAATCTAAATCTACCCTTTTTCAGTTTAAAGCCATTACCCCTTGTCCTATCACTATACCCCCTGGCAAAGAATCCCTCCCCATCTTTCCTGTAGGCCCCCTTTAGGTACTGGAAGGTCATTGTAAGGTGTCTCCGGAGCTTCCTCTTCTCCAGGCTGAACATTCTCAACTCCCTCAGCTTTCCTTCACAGGAGAGGTTTTCCATCCCTCTGATAATCCTCGTGACATTTCTTTGGGCTATCTTAAAGGTACATGACTCCACTATGCTGAGGGCCCCAGAGCTGCATGCAGCACTCCAGGTGAAGTCTCACAAGAACAGAGCAGAGGGGGACAATCACCTCCCTCGACCTGCTGGCCACGCTGCTTTTGATGCAGCCGAGGATATGTCTGGCTTTCTGTGCTGCAAGCACACATTGACAGCTCATGTTGAGCTTCTCATCAACCAAACGTTCTCCTCACAGCTGCTCTTAATCCAGTTACCCTCTAGTCTGTATCCATGTTTGGGATTGCCCCAACCCAGGTGCATGACCTTCTGCTTGGCCATGTTGAACTTTATGAGGTTTTCAGTCCCACTTCTCCAACCTGTTAAGATCCCTCTGGATGGCATTCTCTCCTTCCAGTGTGTCCCTTTCCTTTCATCTTTCACCTATTTCCCATTTTCTTCTCTTCTTTTCTTCCTGACATCTTTTGCCCCAATCTGTTTTGTTCTTATCCTTCTCTCATTTTCTTTAACATTTGGCTTCGCTTTCACTTCCTCACTTCTTATTCTGCCACATTGACCTGTCTCATTTTTCCATTTGTCTCCTTCTCTTCTCTCTGTATTATTTCCTATGTACTTCCCTTTTATTTCCCCTTTGTCATGTCTCAGCATCAGCCAATTTCCTTTTGCTTTCTTGGAACTTCCTTTCCATTTCACCCAGTTAAAAAATAAAAAATAAAAATGTAATTACCTTCTCCTTGCTCATTTGCTGATCCCAGTCTTCCCTCCAAATATTCTTATTTCTTTATG
Organism: Cygnus atratus; assembly: GCF_013377495.2. Taxonomy (NCBI): domain Eukaryota; kingdom Metazoa; phylum Chordata; class Aves; order Anseriformes; family Anatidae; genus Cygnus; species Cygnus atratus. The sequence continues at coordinate 71,127,443 of NC_066396.1, forward strand.
TCTCATTTTCTGCACGGTTTCTCTTCCCTCCTGTTTTTTGGTTGGGTGGGTTGGAGGGGTTTTGTTTGTTTGTATGTCTTTGCAGTACCTCCCCGCCCTACCCATCAGGTCCTTTTTACTTATAATATATATATATATATTTACCTCTGTGTTTGGTTCCCACCTTTTCCCCATCTCTTCTATTTCTGCATGATATAAATGTGGGGAGAGAGGTGGAAAAGGTTGGTGCAGGGGTTCCCAGGACAAGAGGAGGCATGTGGGCACCTCAGCAGTCCTTGGTGGGCATGGCATACAGTTTGGAGGCATTTTGCATCGGCCCAAGTTGTGGTTTTCCCTGGCACCTCTGTAGGTATTCCTGTCCCACAGACACGGGAGGCCAGGTAGTAATTCAGCACTGAAAGGCAAGTTGAAAGCATGGCTGTGTCCTGACTCGGAGCTCCAGCGCTGCTCGCTGGCTGTGAGGAGTGGATGCTAGGACCATTTGCTCCAGGGAGGGAAGGAGGACTCCAGCCGGGTGTTGCAATGGCCAGGGCCTTCTGGAGAGCCCTTTGGGGGCGGGAAGACCCACGTGCTTTCTGCCTGTGCTGCCCTTTCCATCTCTACACCCACAGTGAACTGGAGGATGGCCTGACAGGGTAATTGACAGGGGAAGTTGCTGGTATGAATTCATGCCAGCCTACAGTGACTTGCTCACTAGAGTTTGAATTGCCTGTGAACAGCTCTCGGCAGCTCTCATTTAGACCAGGAAAATGTCAAAATATTTTATTCAGTGGAAAACATAAGTGAGTTATCAGGGCTGACTGTTTCTGAGTTCATGCCTTTTAGCAAACAACTTCTGAAATGAGTTCTCCCTCCTCCTCTCAGCTAGCACTAAGCAGTTCATATGTTTTGAGGTTGTGAATTTTTTTTTTAATTTTTTTTTGAAGCTTTTCTTTAAAACACAGTGGTTGTCATATTGAGGGACTGATCCTTTTGCTAGTACAATGAATGATAAAACAACTGTAGACTGTGAAAGGGGCAGCATAACAGTCTTTATCTTCTCTGTAATGTGTCTGGAATCCATCTGGTCTATTAGTGGCAGTAGGAAGATTTGAAAACATTAAAGCAGCAAGGAAAAATTGCATGCTGGAATGAAGAGAAAGTACTGAGATTAGAACGAAATCATCTATTGCCAAACACTTTCCCTACAGAGAAAAATGTCTAGATACCCATTACCTTACATAAAAGAGCCCAGTTTAGCTTTTCCTGGTAATAGTCTGCTACTATTTACATAGTAGCTAGATAAAATAATGTTTATAATTTATGAGCAGTTCTTCGGTCCCATAATTTCATTGCCCTGATCAAAGACTTCTCAATACCTTAAGCAGAAACATGGGCTTTCTGATTCACTCACAGCTACAGAAGGCTAGAAATGGTTAAAAAAAAAAAATGCCTTCTTTGTTGTTCTTATGCTTATTCTTACTTTTTTTGTTGCTGTGGTTTTTATTCCTCTTCTCATCCTTATTCTTACTCTTATTCTTACTAAATCCTGATTCTCTCTGTCTCTCCACCCAGTTATAAGGCTTTGAATCCACTGCAGAAGACTGCTAGGAGCCATAAATACTGAATTTTTTTTCAGAAGCTTTTCATCAAAGCATCTTGTATATTAAGTTTAGAGGTTGAACAATGTAGAAAATGCTGTCAGTGTTTTAAGATACTTGTGCTTGTTTTGCAGTACTTTGCAAAAGAAAAAGGAGAAGGAGCTTTAAGTACTCGCTGCAGGCGTGTGATGGCTGAAAACAAAGAGTGTGTTTACAAAAAAACTGCCTATTTTTTATATTTCACACTGAAATTATCCAAATGTTTCCTCCTTAATTAGACTTTGAGAAAATTTAATTGATTAACCTAAGAACAGTAGCCACCATCAATTTAAAGACATCAGCAAGTAAATTTGTAGCAGCAGGGCTTCTTTATCAGATTATAAACAATGTGAGTGGAAAAACTCTCCAAAATAGCCCAAATTTGGGGTCTGCAGGCTGATATCAAAGACTGGCTTATTACTGATGATAAATCATTTTAAGTCATCACTATTATCAGCTTGTTTTGTTTGCTCCTTGATTCAAACTAGAATCTTCCTATGAACACTTGCACAGCTATCTCATTATCCTCTTTCAGATTCCTCCATAATTCCCATGACAGCTTTATAGAGGAGGCAATGCTGACATGCTTGTAGCTATCTTCTCCTCTGACCAATACTTCATGGCTGTCTTTTTGTGCATCCTCATCTGCCAAAGACATTTGCTGTCTTCTGTACACTGCTTGGAACAGGGAGCTGTGAAAGCCTGGTTTCCTAAATAAAGGAGGCTATGGTGGCTATGCTCCCTGTTTGTGGGTTGATCTCCTACTAAGTTTGAACAAACTTCTCAGTTTCAGCCAAATTCAGCATAAGGAGGAATCACAGAAGCTAGTAATTTCCTATTAATTTTGTGCAAACAAGCCTACAAGGAGAGAAGGACACTAATAAAACCTTCAGTAAAATAGTGTCTGCAAAGTATACTTTATTCTAGTTATTGAAAAATGTGGATAGGAGCTAAACCACAAAAAAAAAAAAAAAAAAAAAAAACGCTGTTGTATGCAAGACTGTTAATTCTGCAGCTCAAGTAATTGCATGTTTTATGTTTGAATGGCATGATCCTGGTTCGTCTCTGTAATATGTGTATGCTGCCTAAAAATAGCAATGTTTTGTAAAATATTTCAGTATCTACTGTGAGACACTTAAGGGAACACATTAAGATTCATTGAAGATGAAGAGATCGTGAAGTAAAACAACTGCTTCAGTTTTATGGATGTTTCTTTATGCAATCCATAGGTTAAACACAATAGCATGCCAAAGTGCTAAGAGACACATTGATCCAATGTGATATTCCCCAGCAGGCAAACTTGAATCAGGTAATAGAGAGCAAGTTTCTTTTTATGTTGATAAGGAAACTTTTAAGATCATCACAGTGTGGAATTCACTCTTAGTTGTGTCTGTCCATGGCCCTGTCCTATAAGCTTCTGCTCCAGATATCTTCTCTTTCACAGAGCAGTGCTTCAGCATCTGTGTCTCCAGGTCACAGTAACCCATCGCATTGCAAGACCCACATAGAGTTTTAGACAGCAAGTTTGGATACTGACAGGACTTCACGGTACCCTTGTTTCACTCAAATTTTGCCAAAATGAAATGAAAATTTTAATTCTTTGTCACACTTTAGCCAAAATAAAATTCTGTTCTTTACTGAAGGAAGACTGAACTATAAGCTAGGATAAGTCTACCAGAAAGAACTAGCTGCATAAGAAGAGAGCACAGTTCAAATGTGTTCACAATCCCATTAAACCTAAACAATTCAGACTGACCAAGAACAAATCTCATTTCTTTTTTTCTTTCCTTAGGATGCCTGTCAATTATGTTAAACTCAATTCATTCTCATCCTACAACTTGAATAAATATAGATAGTACAACCTTTCTAAACTATATTACTCGTCTGAAAGGAGAAAAAACAAAAAAAAAAAAAACTTTTTTTTCCAGAAACAATGATTACCCTACCAGTTGTAATTCATTGAATCTGAAAGAGCTTTTGTTATTATAATTATCTTCTGATTGAATTTTTTAGGCATCTATGATTATAGTAATGCAGCTTTTATCTTTTTTTAAATCATAAATTTCATAAAGACAAACACAATGGCTGGCATAAAACAATAAAAAAAAAAAATGTTTTTTTACCAGAATAAAAACAAAGACAAAACATTTTTGTTAATCAGAAAACAGCAAAGCGTAGTACATCATCTTGAAATCTTGCATTGTGCTGTGAAAATGGCAGCCTATTAGGGAAAATTGATTTCATAATGGAAATAACACTGTACCTTGGGCTTGGTTTCGTTATGTTTTCTTTGTGTTTGTTTTTGTTTTGTTGGTTTTTTTTTTTCCTCTCTCCCAGGCCAATGTCAAAAGCATCATAGGTAACATTTCATGTTTTAAGGTAAAATTTGTTAATTTAATGGTGTCCCTTTCCAGATAAAAAGTCACCATGATCTAGTTTGGGGTAACTGTGCTTCCCAGCTGAACAGGCTACTTATCAAAAGCTTTTGGATGGAGACTGGTGGGCCGTGTGCAGCAGAGAACCAAGTAGTGGGGCCTTCAGCAGTGGCTGCAAGTCAAGACTGACCGCCACTGTAGGTGCCGTACTGGTCTGCATCTCATGCGCCTGCACTTCATGGATGTCTGGCCAACCAGGTTGTCCAAAATGAAAGAGTTCAGCTTGCTTAGAGACTCCAAGCTTAACAGAGCCACACTGCCAGCCATGTGATTCAGTCTTGGTACAGGAGCTGTACATAATTCTCCACCATCTGGAAAGTCCAGATTTATTCCAGTGCAAATGTTAAGCGAAACACAGTAATACCCACTATTATTTACCTTTTGCTTTGCTTTAAATCTTTCTTTTTCAGTTACATTACTTGTGAGTTGTGACTTTTTCTTTTTTTATAATCTTTGTAAGGAACCAAAGTGATAGTGGGAAGCAACTGAAGTAAAATTATGTGAAAGGAGAAATTGTGTTACTGACAATTCAAATATAGAACTGAGGACAACAGAAAGCATATGTAGCATTAAAATAAGATCTTCCATTTTTTGTTGAAACTCACTTTCCTTCCTTTCATCATCACATGGTTCTGTCTGCACTTCATCAAAAAATGGTAAAATCATTTCAACAAGAAGTTTTACCTTTTTTTTTTTTTTTAAGACTCTTCAAGATCTAGAGATACCCTTCTGTAAGAAGGCATCTCTGCTCAATTTTCCTCTGTCCACAGAAGCAAATTTGTTTCATTTCCATGAAACCCTGCATGTGCTGACATAAGAATACAAGGAGATTAGGACCAGCCACAGGATGGTGTCTGGTCCTAATCCACAGTCTTCAAGCTGATGAGTAAATCTTAGAAGCAGTGAACTGCTAAATTCTATCTATGGATGGTTTTTTTTTTATGTTCAGTCGGCTTTCCATGAAAATCTGCATTTACATTTCTGCCCATTGTTAAATCTTCCAAGCTTACCTTCTTTTCATGTTTAGTATTGAAATACTGTAGGTATTTTTTGTTTGTTTGTTTGTTTTTTCTCAAGGTAACTTTTGAAAATGTAGACCATTAGGCCATCACAACAACAGCAACAGCACTGTGTTAGTTGTATTATCAATTCTAAAAAAATCTATCTTCAAAAGAATCCCAGATATCTTTCTAGGTGACAGGTCTCCATATGAAAAAAATTCCTGAGTACGTGAATTAGAAATGATCTAGTGAACGTGAATCATGATCTTCAGAAATTCTCTGGTGTGTGTGGTGTAAGCATGGCCTTGCACCTTGCATGCAGAGGCTCATACTGGAAATATGTATAGAGATGAGCATCAGCCCTCAAAAACAAGGGGTAGCTGCGGGAACAAAATAGATCTAAATGTAACAGAATCTGCTGTCTTGGTTCCATATCTCACCTTTCAGTAGGATTTCATTACCAAGTAAGATGTCAGGACTTGTGCAGTGTTCACCCCAAGCATACTGTTTCTGTTACACCAGCATGAAGCTAGCCAGCAGGCAAGGATAATCATGACTTCAGAAATTCCAGGGTAAGCATTTCTGATGGCTAGACTGCAAGAAATCAAAACTGATTTACTCCTTTGGTTTACTTTCAAGTGTTAGCACTTCACCTCTGTAGCTTTAATTCCTTTTCTCATGGACATATTTTAAGTGCAGGTTAAGGTTGGCATGTGTGCTATTGTTTCTGACATAGTGCATCTGGCTTGCAAGTGCAAACCTGAAAAATCTTCTGTGGCCTCACAAAGTACAGAAAGAGGATGAGGAGTCCTGAGTATAACATTCAAGTCAGGCTCATTTTATTAGAATTTTGATCAAGCATTCTATATAGCAAAATCACTTGGTTTGATCTGAAAAGTTGTTTAAAGTACAAAATGGCCTGTTGATGTAAAGCAGATGACTCTACAGTGATTATTACGTGTCTGGAGGATGCTAGAAGGTTCCTCAGCGGTGATGATCACAAAGAGATCACAAGTAATTCATAGAGCTATAAGATATGAGGCCGTAAGATATAAGATATAAGCCATAGTATCAGCCATGTCTTTTTGTAACAAGCGTGCTTCCTATTTGACAATTTAAACAATGGAGCTGTAGCATAGCAAAGATGCACAACTGTTAACCAACACCATAAAAAGCTAACCTGCTGTTTCTCATCAGACAGTTTAATGATTTGGAAGATGACAGAGGGATGCCAAACCACAATGCTTACTTGGAATATGAATGGTGTCAAGGAACAGTAGCTGCCAGTTTGATGTAGGGCCTAAATGCTGCAGGCCATTTCTCTCTGACGCTGTTCCATGAGCAACCTAAGAAAAAGGGAGCGAAATTAAAACATAAATCTGCTGTATTTTTTTACACTAAAGTAGTATAAAGGGAGAAGAGATTGCATTACCTATGAGAAAAAACACTCATGGTGTGGTTTTATGTTCTTGAACTATTTGAATATGAATGTGTCTTTAAACAGTATTTTTTTCTTGTGAATGCAATGCATTTTGGTCTCTAAATTCTCAGATTAAAATAAGAAGAATTAATATTATATTTTCAGGGGAGTGGCTAGAAGAATCTGGAAGATCTATGTAATGCAGGCAGATGTCTGTCAATTATATTGTATTAGATGTTTCCTCATTCCCCGTTGCATGAAGTCTAAGACTAAAATGTCTATAAATAATATATTTTGATGCGCAATTTTGGTGCTTGAGATGCTACGTAGCAAAAGACGGAGACTAAGGAACTTAAAATATCTAATTTTTTATTCTGCTCACGCCTCATGATACTTGATCTCATGCATGTGTGAGAGGATAAGAGCAGGTCCATGCTCTGCACTGAATAGACAATACAGCAGGAGAAAAAAATGCATGCACTGAAATCTGACAAAAGAGGGGAGTTTGCTTTGGATTGTGCTGGGCAGCCTGCCCTAGAAAAGACTTCATTGTAATACTTTAATATTTTAAATCAACTCTCAACATGTGGTTAAATATATGATGTAGATTATGTTGGCATAGGCAACCCCCCTGACTGTGAAAAGTGAATGTAGTGCGCAGCCTTATCAGAGCTCCAGCAGGGTTTACCACAGCATCGGCAAGGTGGTTTTGCACAGTACCCGATGCTAAGGAGTTGACTCTTGTCTTCTTTACTGCTTTGTGACTGCGCTGATCGTAGAGGCAGTATTCTTTATTTACACCAGTGAGACATGATCACAACTGAGTCTTCATCAGGAGTTGAAGCCAAAGCGAGAAGGAGAAAGTGCTCCTTCAAAGGGAGCATCTGAGCCCTGCTACACTCAAAACTATTATTTAAAAAGCAGTTAAGTGAGTGCAGTTAGAATGCTATTGTGCTTTAAATCTCTGGAGGAAAGAAGGTGATTAGACATAGTTGATATTTTTTTCTGTAATATTTTTGAATAGAATATGTTACTTGCACATGCTGCAGAAGCTGAGCATAAATTGCCTCACTAAGCTCTATTATTCCAGGGAACAGTGAGAATAACAAGCTGAGACAGTGATGAACTCAGAGAAATATGAATAACACATTAACGCTCAGGATGTATCAATAGCACACTGACTGACACTGAGGACATGCGTCTCGAGGATGTAAGGGATTGCAAGAATGGGTCTCCAAAATCAGGTCTGGAGATGGGAGATTTTCACGACCGCTTCTGATGGCTCTAGGGAAGACAGATTCAGCTGCAGGGGGTAAGAAATCTTGCCAATAAAAAACAGAGGGGGTTTGTCTCTCAGATGTCATTAGGCTCCACGTAAAAGCTGGGGGGATGCTAAGCAGGAGTTATTTTTATTTTCATACACAGAGAACACAGTACGGGGATGTTTATGGTACTCAGCTGATTATATCTCAGGCTTACTGCTCTTCCAACCTAATTTCCTGCTTAAAACTCAGGAGAATATGATGCATGAGAGAGCTTCAGGGGAGGGAGGGTGAGATGCTATAGAAACATTCCCCGGTTGGCCTTATAAGATATCACAGTGCTATATAACCAATGCTGTTTGCATGGGATTCCAGACACACACACACACACACAAAATTTATTGAGAAACCTAAGGGTGCACAAAGAGGATTTTTTTTTTTCATTCAAGAGATTCTTTTTGTCTGCATTTGGTGCAGCGTGCTGGATTAACAACACTTATACCAAAAGTCTTAACCAGAGAACAAGCAGCCTGCTTCTTGAGTGATGGGCCCTTGAGTCATCAGGGCTTAGCTCTACCTCTCAAGTTACAGTCCTTTCTTCTGAAATTGCCCAGCAGGAGTCAGCAGAAGCTGGACCGAGCACACCAGCTTAAATCATGTAGCTTATAAAATAGCTACAATAATTCCAGTTTTGTCTCTTTCAGCCCAACATCTGCAGTTCTCACTTTGATTAAGTAGGAACTTGTGAAATTAAAGAACTGAATATGTATGCCAATGGGTATTTAAGATGCTGTATGCTATAATTGCCATTGATTATAATCAATCAGAGAAAATTCAGATCAGTTTCCACACTTGATCATTGCTGAAAGCTACACTGTACATAGCAATCTGAGACACTACAGAAGAGCAGCCGGAAATTATACTATACTTCACTGACACAGCCAAACAATTTAAGTAGTCCAGTAGGAGCCAATAAGTTCGTAGCTCCGATGTAGTTATTAACGTTGCTGCAGCTTGAGACATTCTAGCAGTATGAAACACCTATTCAACTGAATGTTAGTGTACCATTATAGTGGGAAAAAAAAGTGCTACTACAGTTTGCATTTCTATTGAGTTAGAAATTAGTTGGTTCTATATCCCAAATTATGGTTTCTGAGGTACAGAGAAGCACATCGAGGCACAGCACTATTGTAGCTTCAGAAACTAGAAGCAGTATGTCTATAAGGCAGGAGTATGTGAAATGTTGGAGCATCCAGTGAACAGGGTCCTGCCTTGACAAGCTAGAAATATACATTTTGGGGGGTTTGCCATTGATGTGACAGTCAGTAAGTAAAAACCAAGTTTCCTGTCCTCATTTCAATGTCTTGATGCTTTCCACAAAGACTGTGTGGCCAAAGGAGAGAGAGATGTCTCTATATTTTCAGCTTTACCAACTCATAATTATGTTTTTATAAGGGTGAAAGAGGACTCTGCAGTGGCTTGAGGAAATCTTGACCTGTTGAGGTGTCTATTACCTTGGAAGAAGTCAAGCACTGTCTGGAATTTCTTTATTCCTTAGCAAATGAAATAGCCAATACTTTCTAGGTTATCTTTAGGACACTTCTAATGCTGGAAAATCTAGGAAAGATTTTAGCAGAGGTGTAAAATCAAGTAACAACAATAACAAAGGAAAAGAAAAATATAATGTTAGCAAAAGCGTTTAGAAACATGACAAAAAACAGTGGCTTAATTTCCTCTGATTTACCTTAAGTTTGTGGCAAGAGCTGCGGAACCTTATTTAGAAATATGAATACCAAGTTTTTCAATTAGTTATAACCATGGTGCAGCTGTTTTCAGGATAGTGCCTGTGAGCACACCCAGTGCAGTTGAGTTGTTAATTTAGAGGTAGCCCAGCCAACTATCGGCAGAGATAAGACGAGGATTTTGTGGGAGAAGATGGATCTGTTTGGAACTAGGCAACTGACTGAACCAACACGAGGAAGACTTTGACTGATTGTTAAAGGGGCCGTGCAGGTGGCAATTTCAGGCTGGTCTCAAGATTTTCCTTAAGGAAGCTCCTGATGTGTCTGCTCTTGATTGTATGTTCAAACTTGTCAGGATAACATCGTGGATGGAGTGAAACAAAGACTTCCCCTAGAGCATTCCTGCTGCAGAAGTAAACAAATTATACATTTGTAAGTAGTCAACAGAAGCTCTTCCTTCAGAAGTGGTTGTGTGTGACAGTGTTTTGTATGTAGTTGAGATAGTCTATGATGGTGTTGATCAATAGCACTGGAAAATGTTGGTGCTGGGGTGGTTTTGTAGGACCACGTCTAGCTGGGTTATAACTGTACAGAGCAGAGGTTTGGGGAGCATCTCCTGATCCAGCTGAACACATCCTGTCAAGATAGTTGTGGTGGAGACTCCCATTGCCACCAGGCAGGGAATGGCCATGTTGCTCAGAAAATTTAATTTCCATGCAAGCATTACTGCATGTCAGGGTCTTAATATATTAGGGTGGTTTTTTTTCCTCTCTTTAACAAACACTCTACCCTGTCTTATTCACCCAGCAAACTGAAATTGGGCTAACAACAAGGACAAGTCACACAGATATGTGTAGCTATGGTAAGGTTCTTGGATGAGATACTTCCTACATATAATGCCTTCTACAAATAGAGTCCTTAGGTAATTTTTAGGTATTCTCTTAGCTATGACAGCTAAGTAAAGTGGCTCTTCACGTCAGGAATGTAATGCTTTGAATTGGAGCTTGACCTGTGGTAAAACCCTCCCTTACTTTTCCCTTCTAGTGACAACTTAACAACAGCAATGCCTTCTAGCTCTTAGTAACTCAGATATATACCCTATGCTCAGATGGTGCTTGTAGAAGTCAACATATATGTTGGGTGAGTGGACTTAATGTTAGCTGGAAAAGAAGCAGTTAATTAATGTGACATGAATTCAGTTCTTCCCACCAGCTAGTGGTAGGCCTCAAGCTCTCCTGAATTGCCCCAAGGGTTTACCTTCAGTACAAAAACAAAGCATTAGAGAAACATGCATTTTATTGATTTGTGAATGAGGACAGCAGCACCATATATAGCTCGTTCTTGCTGAAAGGATCTGTGAGTTGTTTGAAATGAGTAATTTTGAATCTTTCAGAACTGACTTACTCTGGAAGATTGAGCAGACATTCCTCTGGTGTAACAGTTTGCATGTGTAAAAACATGGGAATTAAAATTTTTCTGCCTTTGAGTAAATGCTGAGACTGACAGGTGAAAACTGAAGAAAGAGATTGAGAACAGAGGGCACCATTTTTGTATTCTAGTAAAAGCAGCAAAAACTCCTCCCAGTGAGGTGGATCTGGTTGTGTGTTGTGAATGGTTGGTTGGTCCACTACATATTCTATAGGGACTATATTCTGGTGTGTCTTCCACCCCACTACTGAGTTAAATGAGGTAAACACCATTAAAAGAACTAGTTATTCTTTTTTTTTTTTAATTCAAAAGTTGATATTAGCAGTCTAAATATTGATACTAGATAAGAGGCAGTTATGCATCAATTAGTGATGCTGAATTTCCAATAGACACTGCTCCCCTTTTAGGTACTTGCTTATTGCAGAAATTGAATGGAGTAGCTGGGTAACTCCTCATGTAAATTCTCCTTGTCAGCAAAGATATTATTTCTGAAATTCATGTCACTGTAGTCGCTTCTTTTTCCCTGATGCTATTACATCATGTTACATGTGTTAATTTAGGGAATGATGTAATAGCACAGCAGTTTGGCATGCCACAGGGACAACCATTTCTAGGAAGGTGCCCACAGCTATGGTGAGGGAATGGAAACCTTATATGAAAATCTGCCTTTAATTACCAGCAAGACTTGAAGCATGAGCAAAGCAGTATCACATATTAGGAAATGCCTTGTTGAGGAAAAGCAAATACTTCAGTTCTCAATAGATTAATTAGAAAAGGAGCCCCATCCAGGACCCACAATTGTTTACTTGAATAGTTTTTGAGCAAACTACAGTGTTTCAGCCAGGCGCTAATTGTGCCTGATGGACCCATTACTTTATAATCAGAGCAGTGTTGTAACATTTTCCCCAGTGATTAATTAAACCGATGAGATAGTGCCCAAACCTTGCTAGCAAGCAAGACCACTTCATTTTTTCACCATCTCTGCCAGAGGCATTGCTAAGACGTGTATATTGTTGGGTCTGCTACCCCTCACTTAGAAGGTTACAATACCAAGACGATCCAGAGTGCTGTGCATCTTTGTTCCCCATCATGACTCGGCCCTGCAGTTGCCCATGGAGGATCTCATAAGGCTCTGGAAACCTCGACTGCTTTTCAATTAGGCTTATTTCCTACAAAGGTTGTTTTCTGAACAAGGTTAAATGTGCAGCACTTGTGAAAAAGCCTGTGCCTGCAGCCAAAGGCACTTAAAAGACAGGAAAGCTGTCACTTAACTGCTGTCCACTTCAGAAAGCACTAAGGGCAGCAGGAAGCCACAATGAATGGTAAGGTGATTGCATCTTTTACAATTTCTTTTCATTGCTGCTAGGGCTGCTGCCTTCTCAGTGATCTGACCTTATATTATTTGATCTTTCTTTCTCCTTTTAATGCTGAATGTTTTTGCAACAGGATCATCAGGCAAAATCTGGTTGTGTGTGTGCAGCAAATGCAGGGGAGAAAGGGAGGGATGGGGAAGGATTTGCTTGAAACTTTGCTTGGGGCTCACAGATGGTTAAGGAAAATGAAGAAAAAAGTAATAATTTAAAGGGTGATTTGTGGCTTTTTTGTATATTTCTGAGAAGAGCCAATGAATATTTGTGCTATTTGGATTCCCAGTGAGCAGGTAATGTACCTGCACTGCAGTCTTTAACTGAATTTGTTACAATATTTGAAATAAATTGATGTATTTCCATCTTTAGTGTGTACAGAACTGTGTAAGACACCTCTACCCATGCTTGAGTTACAAACGTGTTTACATTTGTGGGATGTTGGATCTATTTTTCCTGTAGACGCATAAAGAATTGCATATGAAGCCCGATCGCTTAGGCACATTATTACCTGTAAACACGGCCACCTCTGATCAACAAGGCATTAAATGAAGTTTTCACTCAGTTCACAGTGAAGCTGATGAAGACAAAAAGTCTGTTTGGACAAACGATCAATGCTAAGTGTGGCTGGATTTGCTGAGTCAAGGCCTGTGGTCTTATGAACTGTGAGTTACGAAATCCTCATGGAACTGGTGTTTGTTCCCTGCCACCTCCTTTCTCTTTCTTGTGATTTTATACCACTAATTACACACACACACACTGTGTCCAGCAGTGCTTTGTAAGAGTAACTTAGCCCATACAGAGCTCCGTGCTTATACATCTTCCCTGCTTACAGGACTGAAACTATATACAGGCTCCTTGTCATGCAGCTTTGCTCTGATGTGGGCTGACATGGTGTTAACTTACTCAATTCCAGAGGACCCTTCTGGGATTAAAAAAAGAGCAAAAACAACACTGTGGGGAATGTTTTCTATCTTGTTTGCATTGCACAATGGAGTCATAGAAACTATAGGTGGGGAAAAGCCCTATGCATTTTTAGGGTTCATGATAATGTCTGAAAAAAATACTGGAAGGGATTTGAACTGCTATGAAAATTTTCCCAGAAAGCTTTTGTTTTCAAAAAAGTTCTCACAGAAGTGCCTACCTTTTTCACAAAGCTCTGATATTGGAGACAAAAGTTTCAGACAATATCAGTGGTATATCTGAAGATCATGTCTGAAAATGCTCAGTGCTGTAAAATACAAGTGAATGAAGAGTTCACAGAGTAAAGTTTAAAAGAGAGGGTGTAGTGGAAAGCTGACGGTGATGGTACCCCTAGAAAAATATTTGACTACCTCTTTGTTATTATAAAACACCTATATTTTAGTTTAGTGTTTACTCATATGAATAATTACTTGTAAGAGAATGCTTAGTAGTAATACCCACGGATGAGGTCTCCAATAATCTCCAAATTAAATGGATGGAGGATGAGTCTCCTGTAATAACCTAAGCTTCCTTAGGATGCTCAAAAATGTTGTGATTTCAGTGACACTCTTTACCTAACAAAGCTGTAATGACCTACAATGAAGAGTTAGAAAAAGAAAACAAAGTAGTGTAATCTGAATTCAGAATTTGCAGTTTGATTTATTCAAGTTTTGCAAGTTCTGAAAATAAAGTAAGTATAGATATTAAAAAGATTTTTTTCTTCCTGTAGAAAAATATGAAATAAGCATGAAAACCTGGTCACTATTAAAATGTTACATGCAGTCAGAAGAAGGATATGGGAAACAACATCAACTGACAAATATGAAATATTGTGTAAGTGTTCAGAAATAGCATGATCAACCTGTATCAGACTGATCTTTATAGGCATAGGTTTTGTGTCTGGTAAGTTGTTATATGTGGAAATAAACAGCAGATTTAAAAAAGACCACACTTTTTGAATAGCACCCCACATGTCTAAATTATGGGAAAAATGTGTGCTTGGAAATCTCTAATGTTTGTGAAACCTCAAAAGGCATAAAACTTTTCCCTCTACAGCTAATCAGTGAGAAAGTCAGGATACTCCATAGTACATTTCTCCACATGGAACACAGTGTTAATCTTTTAATGATTAACAATAACTTATTCACGAAAGTAGTATTATTTGTAATCTGTCATCAGGTTCCCAATGAAAATTAATTGTCTCCTGCACTGCACAGTGTGTCACACGTAAAACAACAGGCAACCTCTTCAAGGAACTTGCTCTTGAAATTTGTTTGGTACACCTAAAGGTTAATAAGTAAAAACTGCTGGAGTGCTGAAGCATAGTGGTGGGATAGTGACCTCCTTCGAGATCTAGCAGAAAGTGCTGAATCAAATCTCGTACCCGTATTTTGATCTCCATACAAGCCATTTCCTCATACCCCACTTCTGTAGTGCAGAACTGGCAGATGTTGCTTTGCGAGAATGGATGTTGGAAGTGGATGCTATAGGTGCCTCCAACCTGAAGAGCCTGGGTGCTGTGGGTTTTGATGTGTTTGCTTTTTTTGTTGTTTTTGTTTGTTTGTTTGTTTGTTTATTTTTCAAATTTGTGAATGGGTGTTACTTCAGTCTGTGACTTGAACATGGCATTATTGTAGAGGCAATATCGTCAGGCTCACTAGAACAAACTTAGACCTGCCAGTGAATGTGTGCATCTTATTTCAAGGCTAGATTAGTGCAGTTTTGCACTATCAGTAATGTCTCACTGTGTCATCTAGAGGATGCGGACTCATCAGAGCGTAACAACCACTCACGTGTACAGTTATCTTGATGTAGTCCTTCCATTTCATAGTCACCTTGTGCTGACTTCCTTCCTGCAGGAGCTTCGTTTGCGTTGTAATAGTTTGCTTCCTTTCAGAAAGGGAGCAGGGGGAAGGACAGCCAAGGTCTCCCTCAAAGCAGTCTTTGGAGCCCAGAAATCCTGAAGCTGTGTCCTGGGTGGGAGGTAGGGGAAGGGACTTCCCAGGCTTGGGGAAATGAACCTTAGGAACTGTGCCAGCAAGCAGGGCTTAGCTCGTGAACTGCCAGCTTTCTGGTCCTTTCTACAGGCCCCACACAGAGCGGAGGAGCAGTGGTTCCAGCAGTGTCATGCAGTCAATTTACTACTGTTTCCTGACCAGTGAGCATGCCCTTTACTAGCCCTGCTCACAACCTCGGAAGGAAAGTCACTGGTCATGTAATTCCTCCCTGCAGTTGCAAAGTGCACTTGTTATCATTCAAAATGCTCTGTTCTTTTCCAGCTTTTAAAAATTATCGATTAAAGTTGTTCTCTTCCTCCTACACACACACACACACACACATGCACACCATTTTTAAGCTTGTTCTGCTTTTACAATTGAAATGTCAGTGGACAAAATTGAAATGTCCAGAGACCTGCAAAATCTGTAATTTCAGAGCGTGTCACAGAGTCTCTCTTCATTTACTGCGGCTTGCTGCAGTTTAGGAAATACATTCTCCATACTATAGAAAAAAGGATAAGCAGTCTACCAGCTGAGCTTGAGAAGTTTGAATTACATTCATTCAGCCCCATTTTACCCACACACTCCTCGCCCACCTGACAGGTAGATGGAGAAGCAGGCTTGGAGAGAGGGATCTCTCCCATCTGCCCATTTTCATGGCAATTTGTACTTCTTGTTCTGATTCAGAAAACTGAGACAACTCCTCCTCTGATCTTAGTTAACTTCACCCGGGGAGTCTATAATAGTGCAAAAGGAGAGGACATAATCCTCATATTTTGCACTAGCATTGCTCAGTACCCTAGGCAGGTCCTCCGGCCTGCCTACAAAATTTTCCATCATTTTCTGTTTGGTACCTGCTTGTTTCCATAAAGATGTCCACAGTGATTCTCCAAAATGAACTGAATTTCAACTGGGATATATGCATCTCATTGAAAACCTTGGCACGTTTCCTTGTTTCACAAAAATGTAATTGTAAAAAGATTGGGTTTTTTTAGAACATGGAATTTGAGCCAAACCCTGTCCTTGGTTATAGTGATGGGACTCCCTTGCTCCCTAGAATGGTTGCCAAAGTATAAATGAATTTTTAATTCTAAACCTGTATGGTTTTACACACCTGCATACCATATATTCCCTTTAGATGGAAAAAAAATATATAATACTAGTTTTTCTCATCTCTTCAATATAATTTTTGCGATTCAGTGACTTAGGGGATGCATGAGGGAAGAAAATAAAGTACTCTAGAAATATGAAAACCCACAGCCAAAGTCAAAGTCCAATAACCAAGTGTCCGTCAAAAACTGAAGCACTTTCTTCCTCTTTCTTTCTGAGCTCTCTCAGAAGACCTATCAGGAGGTTGCTTCAAATTATTCATAGAAGTGTCCAGAAGAATTAATGGTACAGTCCTCATGTGAGAGAATGCGGAGGCTGAACTTCTCAGAAGTTGTTTGCTGGTTTAATGAAATTATGATGATGTAGAGAAAAAAACTGACATCTTAAATTCTTGGAAATGATAAATGAATCATGAAAACTCGCTGGATTTGATAACAGTAATTCATCTTGGAAAAATCTAAATTAAGAAACTCAGAGAAGTTTTACAAGGAGGCTTGAGCACTGATTTGCCATTCAGAGCTCTCAAATTTGCAGTCTCATACCTGACACAGAACTGGGAAACAGAAGATCTGCCTTAAAGTCCACAGGTTTATAACAAATATTTTTGCATTTATCCTGAACTGAAATCTCTCCATTTTTCCACTGGTGCAAAAAAAAAAAAAGAACAGTATATTTTTCCTCTTCTCAAGTCTGTTAGAAATATTCACTTCCTAACCATTACAGTAGTTGTTAAAAACACTAATTTTGAGTTAATTCGCAGCACCAAAGCAGGACAAATGACTTCTAATTATTTATGCTGTATCCTTCCATAGCCACTCCGTAACATAAAGATCTACAGGGACATTTACATTCTCCAAAGTATTGAATTCAAAGCAAAACATGGAATAGATCCCCTTAAATGAAGCATTTTTTGTATGTTTACTGAGTGGTCAAAGTTCTTGGTGGGAAAAGTATTACATGTTTAAAGGCTGTCATAACACGTGCCTAACAAGAAAGAGGTTCATTGGCAACCTTAAACCTTGTATGTCCATTCAAATAATGGTTTTCTTCACAATCGTCTTTTCTTCTAAATGAAATAAGGGTTTGGATGTTAAAATGAGAGTAAATACTTCTCTTTCCAAATGTCCTATGCTGGGTTTGATATTTATGTAAAACTGAATAGAAAGTAGGCTTGTATGTGTCTATAAGCTTCCTTATGGAGGGTTTATGCCTATATTATCTTAGGAATCAAAAGAACTTTTAAAGAATTGCAGAGCATTTCATTTGCCCTACCAAGAAATGTACCTTACATATGGTAACAGTATCTCAGAGTTTGAAACAAATTATTTCTAAAGGAGCCTGGCATCACAGAAGCAGGGATGGGAAAATTATTATTAAATGAAACATGACAGTAAGCTCAGAACAGTCTTTGTTTTTGTCCTGGTGTTTTTAAGGAATAATGTATTCACTGCATGGTGAATTTTTCTGAACTTTTAGCACATGAGACCTGGGGGACTACATGTCAGAAAGGTTCAATTAACCAAAACATTAGTGCTCAGAGATGCTTGATTTTAATTCATATTCTTGAAATTTTAAAGTGGGTAAAATACATTTCACTATTTCCAGTATGTAAGGTACAATACCTTGGAGGGAAAGACGACACAAGGAATTGCAGCTTAAGAACATGGTTGATTTTTTTATGAGAGAAATAAAGAAGCAGTAGTGTGCCTAAATTGCCTACAAGTTTGAATATCTACACAGGTTTCTGGAGATAGTTTGGTTCTTCTTTATTATTCAGAAGACATACTTTCACTATTAAGTTGGTGGTGACACCCTACCTTCTCAACTCAGTAAGACTGGGGTTGAAGATTTAGGGTTTGACTTGGTCTATTCTTGTCCAGATGTAAGGAACAATATAAAACTGTAAGTAAATCTTATTCTTCAATGTATTTTCTTTCATCCTGAAAAGTCTGTGTTATTTGAATTCAAAATATCAATGTCCTAGTTATATTGACAAACAGAAGACTTCCTGCTTGAGACAAAGGGATGTCTGTGTATCCAACATCCAGACATCCAAGCATCAGAGAACTGGTAATGCTGCTGTTGCTCCCATCTTACAAACGATATCAGACTGCCCAACACAAACATTCAAAAATCAGATTGGTACTGAAGCTGAGGTGTTTTGAGATTCTGCCCGCTATCACTGGAAATATATATATATATATATATATATATATGTATGTATATTATGTATGTATATTATAACTGTTAAAAACAAACTGCAGTGCCCACCTGATCCTATGACTCTGGGGGTCTCTGTCTGAAAACAGACTTTAATGGCAGCTGTGGTAGAATCTCCCCAGGGGAAGCTCTGTAGACTAGGTACCCTATGTGAGGTCCCAAAAAGAAACAGAAAAGTGAAGGAGTGAGACAGGTACAGGCACAAATCAGGAAAGAAGTTCTGTCTGTCTGCTAACCATCTGCACCTAGCACATAGGGCTGTGGCTGTGGTATATTTATGGGGTATATACAGGGCTTCACTAGGGCTCCTCTCCAATTTTAACTCTCACTGGCCTCTGTTCCTTTTGACTGAATTCGGTCCAATCATGTAGAATTTAGTCCTGGCATGACACAGAACTGAGACCTAAATCACCTTTTATTTGGTCACCAGCACTCACTATTTTCCATGCATGTGACATGTAAAGGTGTCAATGGCTGCAGAGTGCAGCTGAGAAGTGGCTAAGATCTGAATTGTTCTCAGGTTATTACACAACTAATAACATCTGTTAGCATCACTGTCCTTTGCACTACCCAGCCTCATTGCCAGGGATATTTCTTCACATTTCATTTCATTCTAGAGACACATTAATCAAAAGTGAATCCTACCTGTAGCCACACAGGACCTAACTAGCCACAGCTATCCATCATAGCTGGTATGTACTGAATTTCTCTCAGTTGTAGCAGTAATTTTGTCTTGCTATTGATTCCCAGAAAAAATAAAAATAAAAATAAAAATAAAAATAAAAATAAAAATAAAAATAAAAATAAAAATAAAAATGGATGGTAGATAAGAAAGGAAGTGGTGTTGTAGGGTGAATAAGCATATAGTAATAACAATAATCCTGATGGGCATGCAATTTAGCCTTTACTAGGGGGTCAGATAAAAGTCATAAGGAAAGGCCTGGTTGCCTGGTTATAAACTCCACTCTGTAGTGGGGGCAGCCATATGAAAGGTGCAAGCAGGTTAAGCCTCTGCCCCAGAGCTGCTTACAGACATTGGAAACAACCTCCTGGAGGAGCAGCAGCAGCAGCATATGGCTCCTCACAGGGCTTCTGCAGGCTGCAAAGCAGGAGGGCAGATCGTCTTCGATGAGATCAGAACTCATCTGCAGGAGGTGTGTTAGTTCGGTAAAGCCAATTCTTCCGCTTAAAGTTCAACACTGATATTACATGCCTCCCCCTTTGGATTTCCTGTGCTGTCACTTGATCTTTGTGGAAAGTTTTCCTAATGACCAGTAAATTATTCCTAGACTCCTCCAGTATCATCAAACTAGGCTTATTTCTTTCCACATTTTACATGAAAAGCATGAAAACAAACAGGAAAATGTGTTCCCCCTCTTCTTATTATTCAAGAGGTCCATGGAAAAATAAGTTCTAAAAACCACAACCCCCAAAGTTCTATCTCACTAGAAATTAAAATCTGTCTATTTTCTTATACAATAATGAAATTCTGGAAGGCAGTTTTTACTAGTCGTTCAGGTCGCTGATGCTCTGCATGAGAAGATAACTTCAAAAGGAAAAGAAATAATAATGAGCACTGATTTCCCAGTGCATTTTTCTAGCACATCTTTTTTTCTTTTTTTTTTCCCAGCCAACACTACTGTGTAATAAGCTGAGTATATCCTCCCTCCCCCGTCCTTTTATGTTTTCTGATACATTTCACAAGCTTCTCTTAGATTATACACGTAATGCTACACTTCATTACAGATAGCGGGAAGCTGTGAATTTTCCTATCATGCCATCTTGTTGAGTTCAGTAAATGCTCCTATTTACAAAAGTCCTTATGCGTGTGCATGCTACTGCGGCTTATGTATTTGCAAACCAGTACGATTGCACTCATTGACATTACGAGGCATATTTGGGATTCAGCTATTCATTCCCCGTATGCCAAATGCCAAATCCCAGAAGCTTTCTGTACCCTGGATATGTGCTATGAGTCAAATATTTTTTTTGGTGGAGAAGACATCAGTGTGGGACAACGTGATCACTCAGGTCTGTGAACAAGGACTTCCCAGTGGTAGGGTAGTCTGACAGCTGCCCGTATGAGCTCTGAAATCTCAATGGGGAGAGGGACAAAGAACATTTTTGTAGAAACTTCTGGGCCAAAACCACACACAGCCCCAAAGACCTACACAAACATACTTTTTTTCTTCTTCTCTTCTTTTTTTCACTGTGCTGCTGAGCCATATGATGGTGGTTTCACACTGCCGGGCAGCTGAGCTCCACACAACCATTTCCTCGCTCTGCCTCCTCAAAAGGAGCTGGGGGGAGAAAAGACAACCAAAAAAAAAAAAAAAGGCTCATGGATTGAGGGATTGAGATAAGGATAATTTAATTAAAGGGAAAAGAAAGAGAAAATCAAGCAAAGGCCACGTGGAAACACACAGAGAGAGAAAACAATTATTCTCAACTTCCCATCAATGAGCGATGTTTGGCCATGTCCTGGGAAGCAGGGCCTCAACACACGTAGCAGTTGTTCAGGGGGACAGATGTCTTCATGACAAGAGCCCTCCTTCTCCATCCTCTTTCCCACCTTTTATAGCTGAGTGTGACACCATGTTGCATGGAATATCCCTTTGGTTGGTTCAGGTTGGCTGCCCTGGTTGATGTCTCCTCCCAAGCTCTTGCCCACCCTCAGTCTACTGGCTTTGGGGGGCTTTGGAGAGAGTCCTGATGCTGCTCCAGTACTGCTCTGCAGCAGACACAACACTGGTGTGATACCAGTGCTGTTCTAGCTGCAAGTGCAGAGCTCAACACTGTATGGACTGCTGTGGGGAAAGTTAACTTCATCCCAGCCAGACCCAGTACAAGCTGCATGCATTGAAGTGATGGACAATGATATCTCTTTAATTAGAGCCATCTTCACAATTTTATTCAAAGTAGCTCACTGTGTAATTGCTGATTCTAGCAAGGAGAAGGAGAGAGGGACGGGTTGAGAGCCATTGTTTCCTGCAGGTGTGGTAATCGCAGAGAGCATCCTTTGGTGTCAAAGCACTGTTACAGTGGAGACTGAGAGGAGTTGTAGGGAGAGCATAGAGGGAGAAGAGTGTGCACACCATAATAGTTCCTGGGGAAGGTGTTCATTCACCGCACCATGTTCACACGCACCTTACAAACAACATAAAGCAAGTGCTTGTTAAAGCAAGAGGTTAGTTTGAACACACTGCAATAGAAAGGGAAAAAAGTCCCTTGTACTGTACAAGATACTTTAGGAAAGATACTTCAGAAAAAAAAAAAAAAAAAAAACTATGCTATTAAAAAAATTGCAACCAGTTCTCTTTACCCCCCAGTGACATGAAATCCTGCCTATGCCCTTTTAAAAAAGCACACACATGTCTTCCCCAGATGTGTCCTTTGCCTTTTTCTAGCTGGTAGGCAATTTCCAGGTAAATGCTTCAATCTCTCAGATGGTATCAAAGAGCAAAAATTGGGCAATTACTTAAGAAATACCTTGAGAAATGTCTTAAGATTTTTTTTTTAAACTATCCATTGTTGTCTCCTAGCTTTTTCTACTGTCTGCTTTTTAGAGCACTTCAGTAACTTGCTTGTGGGGCCTAGAGCTCCATGTAGAATCCTGGAAGCAGCTGTCTTTTACGTTATATTTTATATGTCTTTCTTGTATACACACACACGTATATATTATCGCATGTATCTCCACCTTCAAACTTCAGAAGGAGAGTGTTTTATCCAAATGTATAATCATCAGGCTGGATGTCAGAGTTCATTAAAAATTTTCTCTACTTTGCAGACTAACATGAAAAGAAGGAATTCTGATAAAAATTAAAAATGTCTGTCACATGATAGTGTTCTTTTTGGCAGAAACATTACATTGTTTTAGTTAGTGTATCAAGTACTGTCTGAAAAAAAAAAACTTGCTATTAATGATTGCATTAATAATAGTTGCATGTCAGTAGACTGACAAGATTAATACAAACACTTTAAGAAATAAGCATGTAATTTTTCTCTAGGAAGACTTTGCTATCTCTGCTATTTCTGGTCTACAGATACAGGCCACTACCTTCCTTTTTTATACAAAAAAAATAGTTAATTGTGGTTACTGAATGTACATACTATCCAGCTGGGAAATAGAGAAATTCAGCTCACTTTTAAAGACTCAATCTGGCTTGATAACAAAAATTCATAAATGAAAAAGCAATATGGGGAAGTTTCCAGGAGACACTTCCAGCTACCTTAGAATATTTAAGAAGTGCTACAGTTGAAGGGCAAAAAAAATATTTCTAACAACTTTTCATGATACATGGTATATAGTATTCTGTGCTTTTTAACACACCAAAAAGATCGGTGAAATTTTTAAAGCAAACTCTGTTCTTAAAAATAATAGTTTATTACTAAGAAGAGGGATATTTTTTCCCTTTGTAGCCGCCGAGTAAAAATGTAGAAGTTTCAATAGGAAAAACAGTAGGTCCAGGAGGTATTAAAAATATGGATGTAGTATTTGAACATTACTGTGTTTATAGATGATCTGGAATTCTGAAGATGTTTGATGCATGTAACTTGGTGAGACTATTATTTAAGATTCCTGCTGAACATGGCATTGTTTGTTCTTTCATTCCCATTCTGGCTCCTAAAGACTTCAGGGAAAAGTACAAAGTGCATCTTCTGATTTCCCCGGTGGCTATTTTTTAGCGTAGGTGAGTTTTCATTATGAATTTGTTACCAAAATTAAGAAGAGGTAGTTGGTGAGGTTCTGTAAAGCCTCGATCTGATAAGCAGTGGCACAGTAGCAGTTCTCTGTTCCCCTGTGGGTTGTTTGTTCTTGTTCGCTGCTAGATGCTTTTTGGGATGTCTCTGTCACACTGGAAAAACGTTGAGATAATTATTTCAATCAGACAAATAAAGCTCAAACTCCAGTAGAATCTGAATTCACTCTGACCATAATCCTTCTGCATTGTTGGATGGAAACTTACCACAGACACCTTTGCTCTGCTTATGATATATGTTTGCTGCTGCTTGCCCATCCTCTGAAGGACTGAGGAGAATTTTCAGGGAATATCACAAACAGCAAATATCATGCTATGTTTTAAAATAGCTGTGTCTTTAGCAATTGCAGTTCACAGACATATAATTCTAAGGTGTTTGAACCAGAACTAGGACCAAAAAGTCCCAGCTGAGAAGTTTTGAATATACAACGGCTTGTTAAAAAGAGATACATGAATATACCTTCACCAAGCTGACAACGTCAACTGTGAATAATTCTCCATTATTACAGAAAGCATTAGCAAACAGGTGTAACAAATAGTCAGTAAAAGCTTGTAGAGATATTTTTAGCTATATGTTACTGCAATGTGTATGAATGCATACAATGTAAATGCATACTACTGTATATGCTTAGAACAGCTGACTGGAAAACATTGCTATAGTCTACATGGTCCAACAGAAAATGACTGTATTGTGCAATCAATATAAAATATATGTGTTTCAGGCAGTGGTCAGAAGTCCTGTTTCCACCTGCATTGCAGTCTTTTTATGAATGAAATTTGTCAGTCTCAAGACTCAACCTGAGGTGTCTTAAAAGCTTTGCAAGTACTGCCCAAATACACAAATAAATAAATAAAGGGGAAAGTACTTTTCGTTTTCCCAGTTGGCTCACTTAGGAGCTAAGAGAACACTTGCCTTATGACTAAATGAGATTATGTCCTATCGAAGAATTTTTTGGATCAAATATTAAGAAACAGTTTGATTTT
Source organism: Cygnus atratus (assembly GCF_013377495.2). Taxonomy (NCBI): domain Eukaryota; kingdom Metazoa; phylum Chordata; class Aves; order Anseriformes; family Anatidae; genus Cygnus; species Cygnus atratus. Next base: position 71,151,748 of record NC_066396.1, read on the forward strand.
TGCAGTAAAATCCACTAGTTCAAAGCCCATGTTACAAAGTCCTGCTGGCTCACGTACGGCTTCTTCAGTCCAGCTATGTGAGTGTCTCTGAAGAGCAAATCAGAAAAAAAATGCAATGTCTCTCAGGACAGATTCACTGATCACAACTCACTGGCCGTATGCTTTTGTTATTTTTAAATCGGGGCAAAGCTAAAGAGTTTTGGGCTTACAAAGGCCATCAGTTTTTAAAGATTAGGGATATTAAACTTATCTTTTCTCCAGAATACCAAAGAACTACTTATTGTAAGAGCAGAGCAGCACTTGATTAATGATAAAGAAGAGTTGTCAGTGATTAGCACAAAGTTCTGGAATTTTGAAAATACATATTTCATTGCTCAAAGATTTCCTTCAGGACCTTGAAAGAATCATTTATCTTACCTTGGTGTTGCTGCGAAAACCCATAAAATAAAGATGAAAGAGATATGTTTTGCCAACATTTTTGTTTGTTTGTTTGTTTTTTGGATAGAAGAATATGTAGCCTTAGGAGCATATCACACAAACAATGACTGCTCAATAAGAATTTCAATGGAAGGGTCCATGCTCAGAACATTTCAGCATTGGTCATGAACTCCCAGAGTTCATGCAGTACCTGCTTATTATCAAGCTATAAGTAAAACAAATGAATTAGTTGTTCCAGTGTACATCTTACTATGGTAACATTAAGCTTTCTGTTTCAAGGCTTTATTTTTTTAACACATTATCTGCATCATTATACATAAGACATCACACATTTACACAGGCATAGCAGTGTTTTGAAAATTTCAGAGATTAATTTTATTAATGGACCATTTTCAAAAGTGCTCTTTGCTTTTTTGTTTGTCTGTTTGTTTTGCCTCTGATAAAAATACATCGGTTTCTTATAAAACCATTTCAAGTTCCACTATTAGAAGAGCTAAAGGCTTTTCTGTTTTTGTTGGTGGTGGTTGGTTGGTTGGTTTTGTTTGTGTGTTTTTAATGAAAATGGTGAACTCTGATGTAGAAGTGTTGGTGTTGGTTTAAAAGAGAAACCTGTGCTGTCATTTGCATGATGGCCTTCTTACACTGTATATATCACTTTCTATTACTACTGATTAAATTGTGAATATAATCCGGAATTGCTAATCTCTTTTGTTACTACTTAGCATTCCTTCTGTGCTTGCATTTGACTTAATACAACTCTTAGGCTGAGAAGCTGTAGAGGTGAGGAAGAAACTTCTGTGCCTCATTTAGTGGAGCACAGACTGGAATTACTGGGCTGCCAAAGAAGCCTCTAGTCAGACACAGCCTATGGGACAGGGTTTGCAGAATGACTTATTTATTTATTTATTTAAAATCTCAAATATTTGGCCATTTATGCCACTTGGTGTTTTAGTGAAAGCACAGTGTAAATATTCTTCAGTCTTTGCAGCTCCTCCGTCTTGTCTGTTTTCTAAAATGACCTGTTGGATTCAGCAGTTGCTCTGCTCAGAAGCAGCATCCTGCTGCTCTCTGGCCCTGGGTCACCAATGGAGCTTTAGTCACCTCTCCATTCCCTCTCTGTGACTGACTGCCTCAATAGGAACAGAAGGCTGTTGGCGCCAGGCAGATTACAATAAGATATGGTTCTCCCAAATGGCTTAAGAACAGAACCCCTGATATCATCCTTTTATGGATTTTCTGTGATAGATTATCATCTTTCCTATGTGATGGTAATAGTCTAGCATTGCATAAGACTGGATTTATTTCTCTCACACAAGCCTAATCAGGTGTGGCAAAAAAAGGGGAGGAAAAACTGACTGGCTCTACAGAAGGACTGAACTACTTGGTATCTGAACAAATATGATAACATCAGCCAACAGGTGCCATGAACACACATCAGTGATAGGGTCAGTGTCACTGAGAGAAGTACAGTTCCATAGTTGTGATCCTAAGTCCACTGCTCTTCCGTTTGTGTGGAACTTCTGCATTTCCTCTTTACACCCTTTCTGTAGTTATGGATTACTCCCTCTTTCAATCATGCTTTGCATCTAACAAGTACTGTCTGTCAGCACACTGAAGTACAAAACATTGTCCTCTGGATTCTGAATACTCGTTTCTCCATCTTGAACAGGTAATAAAACTAGAAGGATTTGACTTGATCTATTGAGCTTTGAGATTTTGGAAAAAAAGTGGACCCAGACTCACAGCAGCAGTTGCAAGAAGCTGGTTTTCAACCTTTCATATCCTCTCATATTTATAATTAACTGAGGCACAGGAACTCACACAGGCCCTAGCCATGACAGCTGTGGCACCAAGAACTGAGGTAGTATCAGAAACAGAGACCACCTTGGGCCACAGGAGGGTAAGTGGGTATAGCACAGGCTTCTCTATGCAACAGGCATAGATAGCATTAGATAGCACATTAAATAGCACAGGCTTCTCTGTGCTTAGAAGCACATGCAAAATATTCTCTATTCTCTAGAATCAAAAAATTCTCTATGCAAAATACCCATTCATTCACACAGCTGCCCAGAGATTGCTTTGGTCCAGCCTTACAAAATCAAGTTTTCAATATGCCTGTGCCTTACTTTGGTTTAAGCAAATAATGTATATTGCAGTGATGCCACTTCATTTTGATTTCTTGTTGCTATGATCTGCTTCATAATAAGCAAGTTATCTTGGTTATCAATGTCTTAATACCATCACTACAGAAAAGACCTGATTTGATAACTTTCTCCTTGTCGTTTTTGTCATCAGCTGTTCCTATGTATTCAAGACAGCCTTGTACCTTGCTTGCTTTTCTTTTCTTTTTCTTTTTTTTTTCTTCCCTTAAATGCCATCATTTCCTTATTCTTCTCTCCTACCTAAAGGGCTTTTTTCTCACCAGAAAATGACTAGCACACTACTCTTCTGCTGAGTTTCTCAGATATTATCTTCCAGTATGTTCAAAATATTGCCACTAAGGAATAGTTCACACATTAGGGTGCTTCACCTTTTCATTTTGCAAAGCTATATGGACTATATATTGTTTAATTTCCACCTGTGCTTATGGTTTCATTTCACATTCTTTCAATTGTTCCTGCTTAGCAACAAAGTCAGTCTTGACTTATTACCTTCTCAGTGTTGTTTCTACATCTCCTTCTGTGATGTCCCATTGGCTAGCAATTATGATTAAGTACCTCAGCCTTTTCCTCATCTCTTGTCACTATGTTTCCCCCACCACCCAATAAGGGATGGAGATTCTCCTTAGTCCCCTTTTCTTGTTTATGTATTTATAAAAAACTTTTTTTATTGTCTTTAACAGCAGATGTCAGATTGAGCTCCAGTTGGGCTTTGGCCCTGCTAATTTTCTCCCTGAACAGCCTCACGACATCTTTGTAGTCCTCCTGAGTGGACTGTCCCTCTTTCCAAAGGTCACAAATCCTCTTTTTCTTCTTGAGCTCCAGCCACAGCTCTCTGTTCAGCCAGGCTGATCTGGCATGCTGCCTCATCTCTCATCATGTGGTGACAGCCTGTTCCTGTGCTTTTAGGATTTCCTTCTTGAGGAGTGCCCAGCCTTCCTGGACTCCTCTACCCTTCAGGACTGTCTTGCAAGGGACTCCTCCAATCAGTCTACTAAACAGGCCAAAGTCCACCCTCTACAAATCCAGGGTGTCAGTTCTGCATCTTTATGAAGATAACTTATCCCGAAGACCTGCATTTGACCCACTTACTCTCAACCCATCGTTTCAACTAAGTACTTTTCAAACTCATGCATGCTTGCTTTGTTTAAGAAAAAAAAATACTCTTGGTATCAATTACAAGCTCATGTATCATTATTTTTAATGCCAAATTGAACATTGGGTGCATTGGGTGCAAACCTTTGGGGATGAGTTCTGTATTTATGTTCAGCTACTATTAGCAGCTTGAAAGGTATGTGCATTGAAGAATACAGTGTTTATTTTTCCTATTTCCTGAAAAGATTGCTGGAGTATTTTCAGGTGCTAATAGTTAAAATGGATAGAGGGTGAATTATTCATAAATAAATCTTCAAACAAAATCATTGCCCGGTGGATTTAGCTATTTCATGTGTGTCCATGTTGGTAGGTCACAGCTGTTTACCAAATACTTCATCTACTTCTTTAGCTTTCTGAATTCTTTCATATGGTAACTGGAAAGTGTCCTATATTGGACACTTAACCTTTTGGTTTAATAAGGGTTCTCAGCAGAGAAGAAATGAAGACAACAATCTGGATTTTTATTTTTATCCCTTGAAATGTGTAAGAGGAAAACCTGTAACTCCCCCCACCACCTCCACCCACCAAAAAGTATATACATATACATTTAAAAAGCAGTGACCTGAATTGTTGTGTATCATCTGTAGAGGTGCAAGTAATTGTTGCATGGTGATTATTCTCATCAGCCTAAAGCATGAAAGCAACTGAGTGAAAAAAAATCCTCATGTTATTTAAAATGATTACTGCCTGTGAGCCATAATAAACAATGATGTTCTCACAGTGGTGATGTTAAGCAGCAGAACAAATGAGTACAGCCTGCTGATTGTGCAATGTCTTCATCATTACCAATTGTTGTAACACCCAGTAAGTAAATGATTTAATTATTGAGGTGTTTTCATAGTCTATTTCTAAAAGAAACAAAGAGGGATGGTAAGGATGGCACCTTTGACACCAAGTAACATGGACATCTAGTCATAGGTGCTTCTCTTTCCTGTGTTTTGATTCTGCACTGCAGGATGTCTGGGAGGTGTGTAAAAATGCACCCACAAAGGAGTGCACTGGAAATTTATATTCAGAGGTTTGAAATCACTACCAAAAATGTAACTGATCAAAAAGATTTTACTAGGGTGGGAGGGAGGGCATAGGAGGGAAGGCTAGGTCTTAGGTACACAGCACACCACAGCAGCATCACTGCGACTTCACAAGGTTTGATTTGTACAGTAAAGCTTCATCCAGAAATGTACAGATTTAACGGTGTGTTTGTTATATTTAGACATTCAAATAAATGCTAATCAGAGAGTGATACTGCTCTAAAACATCAGTAAGTACATAAAGAAATGATTTCCCATGTGTTCTATCAGTGTCTTCCTTTACCCAAAGTGGGTGGGTTACCGTGATTTGCAAGTTTAATGACAAGACATCAGTTTGCATCTATGGCGGTCCAGATCTTCAGCTACACTGCATAAGCACTGAAAATCAATGGAAATCATTCTCCAACTACAGTAAATTTTCACAATAAGCTGCAGTGTAACATTGAGATGTCTGTCCTTAGTTTTAACTGTGCTCCTACCCATACTACAGCCAGATCAAGTATCTGAGTGCTGCAATGTAGCTGGCAGCATGGACATATACCAAATAGCTTATGAGCCATAATTCTGTTTCGAAAGGACATTCAACACTTAGAAACTGAAGACTTCCTGAAGGTCAGACAACCCTTTTTCACATTTCCCCTGCTGGTCAATGTGAGGTCACCACCTAAGTGATGAACCTAACCTTGCAAGTAAAAGTCCTGAAATCACAAGGCTTTTCAATTACCTTTGAAAGTCTTACTACTCTGCCTAATTTGTGTATTTAACTATTACAGAATTGGAAGATGGAAAATAAAGTGACATTTCTTAGCTGTATCACAGATTCTCTGCATCAGTCATTTGGTTTTGAAGAAAAGACCTTTGAGGTGGGAACTCTCTGGCTTCCTCCGTCTGGAAAATGCTTAGCAGTGCCTGGTGCTTTTACCTTACAAACATATTAGATTTCTTGTTGGCTTTGTAGGATAGTCACATGCACATGCAGTGGCATTATCAGTCCAAAGGAGTACTGTCTTCTCTCTCTTACTCATGTTGAGTAGATCGCACCATTTTTCCTCATTAGACTGTAATTGCTCTGTAATTATTTTAACTACAGCTGGGACAATAGTTCTTGATAGAACAGTATCTTAAAAAGAACACTGAGGATTCAAAAAAACATCCCCTCATTTCGTTTTTGTTTCTTCTTGCCTTCTCCTGCTGCAAATATCACAAAAACAGAAAGGAAAAGGACAGAATTTGAGTCAGGATGATTACTCTCGTACACTCTATCAACTTGTCCTCTCCAAAAGAAAAAGCTATACGAAAATCCACATTTTTCTGGATAAATTATTTCAGTATTTCAGTGTGAGGGAAAAAAAAAAAAAAAGTAGATTATTTAGATTACTTGCTTTACTTTCCTCATAATAAAGTCCTTCCTCCAAATGCATATTCACCCACTAGCACCTCACTTAGCAAAGTGAGACTAAGAATCTAAGAAGAGAAAAAGAATTTTAAAATGCTACAAGGCTTTCACAAGGGTAGTTTCAGCTTCACCTACTAGTATTTTCTGCTTTCTTCTATATGCTTTTGCATGTGTTTCCTGACTGGGTCTCAAGATCTTCTTGTTAGAGGGGGAGAAACCCCTTTTAACCTTACTCTTAATCCTTACTCCTAATTACACATACTGAGCACTGTGTTTCAGGATACGTCCCAGATCCAGTAACACTTTGCTGTGTACCTCTTTTCACTCTGAACAAAGGTTTTCTACCTGTGACCCAGTCCAGCACCTCTACCCTCGTCTCTTCAGATGCTACAGAGCTCACGACACAAGTTAGCCACAGCCATCCCTTTTACATGAGATACATTTCTGTGGCAGAGGTTCTGCAGTAAAATTTGACAGATATTTTGTAAATGTGTACAACCAAAAATAGTGATTGTACATTATTGTTATGTATGTTTTATTCTGGAAGGTTCAGGTCTATGCATATTTGAAGGAAAATGATTGTGTTATTCTGATTTTGTCCAAATTGATCTTAAACCTACAAAACCTACAAACCTAATGTCCTGCACTCTTCACTTTGCTATTCACTCTCTTTTATTTGTTGCATTCTCTCCTGTCTGCATTCACTGAAACTGTTTCAGTTTGCCCATATGACTTGAAAAAAGCCATATTCCAAACAATCAGTTGTTAGAAATCAGCAGTGATTCCTCCACACTGTGTAAATTTAAATTAGTGCAACAAAGCTGACTAGCTGAAGATTTCTCTCTTTGTTACTGCTGTCTTCCACACCTGAGTAAAATTCAGAACCTAGGAATTTTGTGTCACAGTTCTTTTATCTAATTTTTTTTAATCACATTTCAGCTTTTCCTGGAAAACCAGCCTTCCAGGCACTGGGACCAGTCACTCATAAGCTTTTTAGCTGTGTACAGCAGTTAACAGAAGCTCACATTTGTGCTCATTTGTTACGTTCATAAAGCAATAATTTGCATTAATGTAATGCGGATTTATTTGCTTTGTAAGAAGGACAAACAAGTCCTCTAATGCGAATTGCATGGTGTGTTTCTTCTCCTCCTCTACCCACCTCTCATGTTTTGAAATTCTGTTTGTTCAGAATTGCTGTCTTATAGGTGCCCCAATTTCTTCCACTTTATTCCCATCTCATTCATTTAATGTAGTCTGATGCCTGTGCTTGAGCTGAATTCCAAATCAAATGCTTTTGTTAAAATATCCACAAATCTGGAACTCACATTTTTGTGAAGTCGTCAGGTAGCCTTGCAATCTGAATCTCTTAATAGCAGAATTCTTTTAAAGTGATTTGTTTTTGAAAGTGGTGTGTTTACAATACATTATTTAATATGTTGAATAAATCTTTCATTGATGACTAGATTCAGGCCAGAATAGTTTTTGGCAAATCTCCACAGGTTTCAATAATGGATTGGCCTAGGGAGGCTGTAAGGATCCTATTCAGCTTTATTGCTTTAGTATGTCTTGGAAAATGAAAGCTCATACTCAGAAAGCTGTGGTGAAATGAGCTTTAACATGATAATCCAATTGCAGTTACTTAGGACATCTTGTTTTTATCCTGTATGGTTACCATAAAAAGAACTGTGCAAGAGTGACTGGGATATCAATGGGAAAGGTCCATCTAATTGTTGTGGCTGTGCGTGACTATCGAGCCAAGCCCTCTGGGGAATCCCACCCTCTACTTCATCTGATCCTCTGCCTTGTACAGCAGTTACAGGACCCGTTGGCTTTCTGCTTATACAACACTGCTGCCTCAGATGTCACAACCAGCCCCTGTTGTGTTGGCCTTACTCAAAGTGCAATACCTATGCCTGAGGTGGCTATGTTATGATTTATAATGTAAATGTTGATGACAAAGGCTTATTTCTTTTCCCAGAACCATAGGAACATTCTGAGCACTTACTTCACCATTTCTGGGTACTCATTTTTTTGAAATAAATCAACTCCTTCATTTAAGCCCATTTTGCAGTTTCTCCTTCCCTTCTGTTGACTTTGTGCTCTTTGTGTATGCTGTGCAGGCAGAGGATGCTCACCAGTCTGCCATGTTAAGTTTTGCATGGTTTCAGATTTGCCTTACTTGCTGAGTTGTAAAGAAAATGCATGTGGTTTCCTGGCACTTTCATTAAAAGTGGTGAAAAAGGAACTTGGTATACACAACCAAGCACAGGGGACAGGCTCCCAGAAATGCCTATCTAACTGAAAAACAGTTGCTGGTACCCCCTGCTGCACTGAAAAGAGAGTGAGTTGGAAAAGTATCCGAGCATTTTGAATAACAGCTGCATTCAAGGAAACTCACTGTGGAAGGAATGAGACTGTCAAAGAGCATGCATGTGCCTCAGGTGGCATGTGAGCTTAGTCTTTGTGTCAAGCACTAGGGAAGGGAGGCCAGCCATTAGCTGTGCCGTATGAGAGGTGAATAACATGTGGAGCTCTTTGTAATGTGGCAAGAAAGATGCCTCAAAACAACATGCAAAGCTTGAGTCAATACTATGGGAAAAACTCTTGCTTGCTTCGACATACTGCTTTCTTGAAGTTGTCTGAAAAAAAAAAAAAAAAGTAGTCTGAGAAGCAAGCAGTGAGATTCTCTTGCAAGCCAGCTCTAGCCCAGAGACTTTCTGGGTACAGATATAGGCACAGCAATCAATTCCCTTTCAAATTACTCAGTCCTCTAGAGCAAATGCAGGACCTCAGCTTTCTCACCCAATCACCTTGTATTAAACTGGAGGAAGAGGAGAGGAGTGAAATGGCTGTATTAGAAAAACTGACTAACATTTATCAGGCTAAGAAACCACACTTTTTTTTTTTTTCCAGGCACACAAGTTTCAGATTTGCTAAAAGTGTTGATTTTTTTTTTTTTAATAGTGCTCACAAAGCATGAAACATGAAACAAAAATCCAGTGTGGTCTCCCAGAGCTGCATTACAAATTGCCATTAAATTCCTAATTGGTAGAAAACCCCTGGCTTTGTAGAGTAAAGAAGCAGGCTGTTTTGTGCTGATGAAATCCCTCCAGGATTCTGAAGGGCACCACCTCATTTTTTTGAATACATATTATGTCGTCCTACTGATTCCATTAGTGATTCATGGAAATTATACCTATTAAATACAAAAAAAAATGTTCATGGATCTGATTGCCGACATGAATATATTGGTTACAAAGATACTGAGATACTGGCTGTAAATTGGATGAGCCTTTATTGCGTGAAGTTAAAACATGGTAATAGGATGGTGTTTTCTTCGGACTTCTGAATCCCTGCAACGTAAAATTATTTCTCTCAGAAAATAGAGCATACTGGTTTAACGTCCTTTTGTTGTCATAGCAAACAGCAGAGGAGCAGGTTTCTTAGCTAATGTAAACAGCACGGTTCTGTGGGGTACAGTGGGTCTCCATCACTTCACATGAGCCATCCCTTGTATCCATAATCAGTGTATGCAGATACTTCCAGCCCGGCATCAGCAGCCTGGGCTCTGAGAAGAATACCAGCAGCATCTCTTACTTGCAGACTGGCACAAAAGACATGTGAGAGTGTGAGTGGAGGGATAGGAAGCAAGCATTAAAGTATTATTACAGTAAGCTCTTGTCAGGCCTAGTAAAAATTGATAGAGAGTAAGTGAGATTATAACAAAAAGTTTGAGTAGGCAGCATTGTGCACTGAGTCTGCTAAGACACGACTGCATGGCAGGGAACCACGACTAACACCACCTTCTGTCATCTTCTACAAATATCTCCTGCTTGAGTTTGGCATTCATGTCTCAGCTCCATGTGTTGATTCCAGGAGAGCTGGTCTGGGGTGGCCTTGGTTCTCACATTGACTGCTCACTGCATCTAAGATTTCAAATACCACACCGAAGCACTTTCCTGATTTTTCATTTTGGGGACCTGGCTTCACTGCAGAAGTAGAGATTCACAGAAAAGGCCATCTTCACAGTATCTCAATTACTCACTGGGTAATTGCAGCTGCGTGATTTTCTCTAATCTAAAGATGGCATGGGACAGACTCTATTAGCAGAAAGGAAAACTGGTCTTGTGGTATCTGAAAGTTAGACTCAAGACTCTTACCCAAGCAAAAAATGCCAAATTTTGCAAAGCTCAAAACAAGCATTTGTGGAAGTATTGGAACAGATGAGAGCCTTCAGCTGATGAATCAGGTGTTTCTCTATACTGCAGATAGCACCTTTTCTGGACTTAATTTTATGATTCACGGAGTGCAAAACCAGACTAAAATAATGAAGTCATACAGAAACAGATTTGTGTTAAATGGCATAGCAGTAAATCTAACCTATCCCGCATGTTAGCCACGGTGAGGTTGGATGCTGGGACACCTGCTTACCATGCTCATATGTCCCTACACATGCCTGTGGTGGTTCAGTTCTGCCGACCTTGCTTGCAGGAAAATGCTTCCTGAGCAGCAGATTTTCTGGCAGTACATCTCGAGAACAAGTGTTTAGCTGGATTATACCAAACCATTAACTGCAATCAAAGGTGTAATCATTTTTCTAAGCACAATATTCTTGCAGGAAGAGAAGTTCGCTAGAGTGAAATCCTACACTTCTGTACCGTAGCTGTAAATGCAAACTGGTGGATATAGACTCTGCATGTCTTGACCACCCCTTTTAGCAGGACACTGGATCCATCTATCACAGCAGGTGGCTAGAGGCGACAGTTGGTGCCTAAATTCTTTACTCACGGGGTGGTGAGGCACTGGCACAGGTTGCCCAGAGGATCTGTGGATGCCCCATTCCTGGAGCTGCTCAAGGTGAGGCCGGATGGGGCTTTGAGCAACCTGGTCTGGTGGGAGGTGTCCCTGCCCATGGCAGGGGGCTGGAACTGGATGGTCTTTAAGGTCCCTTCCAACCCAAACTGTTCTATGGTTCTATGAAAATGTGATTATGTTTAATGTTTTTACTTAGGAGAGGAAGTGCAGTATGTTAGCAAAGCAACTTTCTGGAACTCTCTAAACTAATTGAAGTTACTTCTGGGAAAATAGTTTGGGTTCTGGGTTTTGGCTGTTTTCTGTGTCGCTTATTTTGTTGTTGATGGTTGGTTTTGCTGGGTTTTTTTTGTGTTTTTTTTTTTTTTTTTTTTCCCAGTTTATTTGGTGGCAGGATTGGTGTTTATAATTGGGCTAAGACATTTTCATTCTGAAGAACCAGAGGTTTGAGATACAGTGTGGTTGTATATCATATATCCTCCACTGTGACATCTCAGTGGAGGAATCACTGAGATACTCACAGGAAAGGGAAGTATTTTAAACAAGAAAGTGAATGTGCACTAATATCAGCACATCAGCCTCTCCTATATTAACTGTGTGTTTACTAGACTGAAATTTAATCTTAAAAATCTTGTTGAGCTGAGGATTTGTACTGTTTGACACAGCTTTTATATAATCCAAATCTCTAGATGCCATTCTGTAAACTTCCTAGCTCTTATTTTCTAAATATGAGCTGTATAAAATATTTCATTGTGAATATTCTGTATGAATACTTTTCTTCATGCATATAGATTATTTTTTCACCTCCTTTTTTCTCTTTCCATCCTTTTTATTAACCTTCTGTTCCATGTGCTCAGAGTGTTTTTGCTCCAGCTCCACTTTAAAATCTGGAGTTTGACTCAGCTTTCAGAAAGTACAAAGCAATTTTGTTATTAAAGCTCATGAAAATGTGATAATGGATTCCGTTTTTGTAGATGTGCTTTAATTTACATTTAGGCTTCTTATTATGTTGGATAAATATGTTCAAGCAATCTAACTTCCCGTGTGTTTGCTCCTCCGAAGTAACTATCCTGAAATACTGATAACATTGGAAGAGAGTGGTACTGCCATTCTGTCTGATAGACCAAGACTTTATCTTCTCTCCTTTTATCCCAATGATAATTGCTTATCAACACAAGCAGACTTCTCAGTGAGACTCTAAAGCCACCGGGTTTATGGTCCCCAGCAAAGACATATTAGGAGCTAGGGCCAGTGTGTCAGTTCTAGTGGTTTTAGTAGGAACTGGATGAGAAAACGTATGTGGTTGGCCGTGGTGTCTGAGGAGGAAGCCCCTTCCTTGGATTTGTTTCTCACTCCTTTGAACCCCAGCCCACTCTGACTCTGATATGCCGATGACAACATGGTGAGAAACAAGAAATATTTTCAGTGGAAACAAACAATAAATATTGCATTTCTTATTTTTCCCATAAGAATGCTCCTAGCTGCAGTGCAGGTTTCACACCCTCACAGGATCAAATGCATAAAGATAAAAAGCATCCAAGTGGTTTGTGTTCATAAAAAAGACCTTACAGCATTATGTGCAGCAAAAGCAAAAGCAGCACTGGATTTTTACTGACTGATGGAACAAAACAAGAGGCTTCCAGTTCAGAAATAGTGAGATTTAGGTTACAACATGTGCCAGGACTGCCAGCACCATTTGGGGTGGAGAACCCAGGCAGAGCCGATCAGCCCAAGGGTGTACAGACCAATTGCACAGAGGAGGAAAGTGGTGAGAGGGGGACAGTGCTGGAGGACCTGCATTTACCAAATCCCAGCCTGAGCTGTAAAACCTTTCTGAACATGCTAGTGGCCTTGCTATGAGGCTCCATCTTTTTCTGTGTTTTTTTTTTTTTTTTTTTCCCAAACTGGCATAGATTTGCTGTTTAATGAAAAGGATTTACATATTTTTCCTGCTGTCTAAATTATAGATTTTGCCATAAACACTCTGCCATTAAGCAATATATTTCTTCCTATTTTTATTTAATTTAGCTAAGGTGGTAATTCCTATTTTATGCATGGATTACTATTGAGTTGTATACAATAGGAATAGTTTGTCCAACAGAGTAATAATAATGCATTGAGCATAGGAAAATGCATCTTTCATCTCTTCCCTTCTCTTCTGACCTTTCACTTTTAGAAGTATGGACCTTCTACCCCCCTAGTTGTGTTTTTCCTCAGCTATGTTTTCTCTTTTTTGGCCAAAGTCACTCCTATATGTCTCTATGATTTTATTGTCATTTATCATTTTCCACTCCCCATTCCTATTTTGTTCTTATGTTGCTTCTTATCATACAGCTTCATTCTCAGATTGCTTGGACAGTGACCTGTCTTTACCTGGAGCTTGATCCCTTCCCACAGCTCTTCTCCATTCAAAGCCATGGAAATCTGTCTGATCTTTGAAACACAGCACCTCTGTGAGGTTGCCAGTCACATCTTGCAGTGTGCTTGTTGACTGGAGAAGCAAAGAAAAAAAGAAAAAAATAAAAAAAAGGAAAAAAAATGTGCTAGGACTATGCTTCTGAGCCTGATGGTTGTAAAACCAACATCAGGGCTAACAGTTCTGCATCAGGGCTAACAGTTTTCTTCACAACATTAAAGCTGACATTAAACGGAGGGAAAAGCATTGTAAGAGCGAAGGAAAATTTGTAGCATGTGGGCTTTTTAAGCGTATTGTTGAAGGAATTATAGAGGTTTTGGGTTAACAGTTAACATTTTTAAAGTTGCGCCGACAACAATTAGTTTACTTTGGTCAAGGCTGATCAGTGGCATCTCTCTCTCCGTTCACAGAAAGAAGATAATCACTTTGGATGGTTAATGCATCCTCTGTGTCCTTGCTCTGGCAACTTAAAGAACTCAAGGTCTAGATGAGCCTGAAAGAATGTGTTCTCCATTGTTCCTTTCTTTCCTCTGACAATGGTTGAAAATTTTCTTAAATAATAGTGATTTCTTAAATATTTCAGTATTACTCTTCTGCCTGAGAACTGTCTATTGCAAAAAGTCAGCACTGAAAACCTGACAGCGTTCATTAACCAGTTATTGCCATTGTATTTCCCTGTTGGGCATGCATTAAAGAGCACCAACAGGGCAACCAGGAGTATTGAGTAAAAACCTGTTGTGTTTTTAATTTTTATAGCCAAGGCATTAAACTGTGCTGTCCTGCGGATTTAAAGGCCTCTATTGGTTTGGAAAAAAAAAAAAAAAAAAAAAAAAAAAACAGTTGTTGAACTGTGAAAAATTCACACTATTTCTTCAGAATGGGACCTAGCTAGTGCAAATGGGGAGGTTTTTCCAGAGTTTGAAGTGCAGTAAGTAAACAAGAATCATCACTTCTGAAGAAGAATAAACTGATTATTTTCTCAGGCCTGGTGTTAAAGACCTGAAGCTCTAAACCACATGACGATATAAAAAAGGAAGAAAAAAAAATGAAGCCCCCCTTTTGGGGGCTTTTGAAAAAATGATCACAAATCCATAATTTGTATTGTAAATAGATGTTCTTGTCATGTGCATTTTCAAATGCCCTGCAGGAAGAAAACTTTCAGGAAAACTTCCAAATGTTGCTGTCTTTTGTTTCTTTGTGGGAGCTACAGCTCTGTTGTGTTATGCTGCACTGCTTTCCTGTGTCTTCATCTTCCTGGAAGAGCTATTTCTATCACAATGTAATGTGATTTATTATTCTTATAAAATAAGCCCTTTCTTTTCACCAAGGTAGAGATAATGATGCATCACAGTGGGAAACAGTCCAGCTTGTAGAAATCCCAGCTCACAGAAGTAGGATATAGCCAGATTGTAATTCTAGTGAGGCAGTGCCTAGACATTTTGGACATCAGTCAAAATGCCACAAGTTTGGGTGTTTGGTGGTGTTTTTTCATACTTGCCTGTCCCCCTCCCGCCCTTTTTTTTCTTTTTCACTAAAGGAAAAAATAATAGTCCTTTCCTAGGGCAAAAATAGACCCAATAAAATCTGTAAATAAAATATTTGTTTTTGTGAAACTCTAGTTTATGAAGAGCAAGCTAGAGAGAAGCAACTGCTATCGTTTGAAACTGGAAACACTTAATTCAAATATTCATCATTATTTTTCTTACAGTACCAGAAGAATGATAGACCCCTTCAGTGTCTGGGGTTTCACTGAGAGGTCCCCCCTGTTCCCTGGGGATATGGGACTGCAACACTGGCTCCCAGTAATACCAGTAATAAAAATCTTACTTGTTTGAATGTGAAAATGAGATCTTTGAAAGTTACATGTCAAAATCTTTTTACAGCTGCCTAAGGTGTTCCTAAGTCTGCATCCAAAATCCTGCAAAATCTCTCCCTTTCCGAAAATGATCTCTTAAATCAAATCATATTTGATTCAATTGCTTGAAAAGAAGAGAATGAAAAAAACAATGGAGAAGAAAAAAAAAATCATATCTTGCTGTATTTGTCTTAGCCATCCAGTACTAAAAGAATAGCTTCTCTGCCCTGTTCACTAAATACTGCATTATTCAGCTTGATGCACCCGGTGTGATGGGCACCACAGCAAACTTCCCGGCTTTTGATTGAGGACTGTGTGGTCTCGGAAAGCCTGCAGTCTCGAAAAAAACATTTACCAAGGACATACCTGGTTTATTTAATGAACAGGAAACAGTGCAGTTTACTAGCACTGACCTTGCCTGCAGGTACCACATCCCTGAAAGTCTGCAAGGGAAAAGTGGTGGACGGTGGGGTGGGGGTGATGCGCAGCTGGGCAGGTGATGCTGCCGAGTACAGTTGTCTGATTTGGTCGCGCTGTATTTTCTTTGGACGGGTTTATGAGGCGTGCTTGTATCTTCCAGCAAGACTTGGGAGCGCCGCTCTGCTGCAGGTTAGCAGGGACACCTAGTGGCTTTCCTAAATTAGACGTGGATCGCTTCTGCTGCTTGCTGATAAACTCGCTAGGTTTCGAGGAAAGGCTGCAATGCCTCTCTGCTTCAGTGCTACATCTTAAAGCTTTTTGCACTGCAGTCTTTCTCTGTACTTTTTATCTCGATTCTGTGAAGCAGGAAAAATGTCATGTGTTGTAATATGATTGACTTTCAGGAGAAGAAAGAGGGTCGTTAACTGCTTGCATGACTGCTGAAATCAGGGTTTGCAGAAACAAACAAGCAGGAAGTCACTTGAAATCATGAATTCCACATATCAACTTTCTCATTTTATCTGCATTAAAGCAGGGCAATCCATTTATGCCTGTGGTTCTGATTGTTTAATGCTACCCATTTTAAATGTAATGCAAATGGCTGATTTCTTTTGTCATATAGGCATTGTGCGTGATCACATTTTTCTGTCTTCTGGGACTAAAGAATTCCCACGAAATCAATAATGCTTATGAGGCTGAGACACTTAAATGTCTCATGAGGACTCTTTGTATATAAGCTGCCTTTCCTGTCAAGCTGTAGTTGCAACTTGCAGGTGAAATTTAGACCAGTGCATACCCAGTGCACAAGGTCACCTCGTCCGACAGGAGATAAAAGCAGCAGTACCAGATCAGGTAGGGATTCAACCAGCCCAATATTGTGTCTCGTTTGGTATGAGCAACTAGACGCGTCCCAGTGATGTCTGCAGGCTAGGGTTTGGCAGGGTCCTGTGGCTACCCCTGAAGAAAGCAGGACACACCAGGGTGTCAGAAGGTCAGCGTGGTTCACCAAGCATGAAACCTGGCTCGCGGTGCCAGGGGCTGCTCTGGGCTGGAGCTGCACCCCACGTGTGGTGTAACCCAGCCCTTTCATCAAAGACTCCTCAAGAGCTGCCAGGAGGGCGCTGAAACAGGAGAGAAAAAACAAGATGTGGGGCACAGACTCGGCAGGTGGGAGCTGGGGATCCAACTGCAGGGGAGGTTATCCCTTCAGTCGAGCTTTAAAGTGAATGGCATTATGACCCAAAGGAGAGCCCAGTCCATAGTCATTTGAATCAAAAAGAAAGAAATACAGTGTCTGATCCCATTTGCTAGGAATAGAACTTGGCTAAGAGCTATCCAGATCCTGTGGGGGTGACTTTCAAACAGACAAGCTCTTTCTCAGCAGGTGGTGGTCTCTGTACCAATGTTTTTGGGTTTTGATTCTGTGTATGACTAAAGAATATGATTCACGCACTGTTAGAGAAGTCTGAGGCCATTCCTTTCTCAATAAAACCCCCTTTTTTTTTGAAACAGAAGTCTATGGAAGCTATCCTCCTGTGATTTCATTGATTATAAAAGCCAGAGGTCACATAGACCCTAGCTGATGGCAAGTTTTGTTACAAAAAAAAAATAAATAAATAAAATAAAATAAAATAATTAAAAATAAAATAAAATAAAATAAAATAAAAACCTGTTTTCACAGATGAGAACAGACTGATTAGCTGTGATTTTCCCTTCTCTGGCTTCATTAGATGACATGACAGTCTGCTTCCAAGTCCTCTTCTTTCAGTATATATATATTAATGCTAGATTTAATACATTATAAGCATCCAGTACATTCAGAGAGCTGAAGGCTGAACAGATTTATCCTGGAAAGGTTTCAAGATTGCTAGCTTTTGCTGGTCCTCACAAGCACATGATTTCCTTCCACACCTTTCTGGGGTCACAGTATCTTTTCATCCATCTTCCTAAACATCTGCGCACTGCCTCCCATGCAGGAGAGAGCTTTTTCTCCCAGCCTTGGTCTGAGACTTCCCCAGATGAAAATTTGCTGCTGATGTTAATGATCTGGTTTAACCCCAGCATTTGCTGACTTTCTTGGGTGTATTCTCAACTCGATTTCTCTGCCCCTAGAGCAGTGAAGCTGCAGAAGCACCGCCCCACGGGAACAGCCAAGGCACTGGTGTTACAGTGCTGTGCAAAGACACCACCCATCTCCTGCAGCAGCTCTTTGTTCCTTTCCTCTTCCACAACGCAGTCTGAGAGGAGGCCTGAGAGTGAGCACAGGGGGAAAGAGATTGTTAAAAATTTTGTGTTCTCATTTCTCACTCTGCCTACCCTCAGAGCAGGTTTAAAAGCCTGCATTTTTCAAATTGCAGTGAGTGTGCTTCTTTCATTACATACCATCAGCTAGCAGCACTCTGCTCCCATCTTCATTTACATTTTAGATATGAAGAAGGTTCAGTATGCTACCCTACCACTACTACCACTACTACATAGCTCATAAAACTCTGGATTTTCATGTCTGAATTTTGCTTTAGGGTATTATATATTTATTAAGATACTGAGAAGTTATGTAGTCAAGTTTTAGAAAAAGGAATGTTTTTAATTCTTCTTGGCAGTATTCCTCATTCCTATACAAGCATTACTTATGTTACCTTTTGCCAATGTTATTACTGCTAATGTGACTTGATTGTAGCTTTATGGCACTGTATGAGAATCAAAAGTTTTTTCAGATGCCATTACCAAATAACAAATGACTTCTTTGTGTTAAAAATTTAATTTGCTAGACTTGAACTGGAGAAAACAAAGTCCAATATCATAGTTGTTTTGAGATTTCTTTATTGTGCTCAGCCTAAAGGACTCATTTACTTGCTTGCTTTGCACTCATTTTTTTCCATTTCCTTTAAAACTTTTCAGTCTCACCAGTGCTGTAAAGGGACTTTGAATTCACATGAGAATCTGGCTGAATACATGTATCAATATACTTATTCATCAGTGTCTTGGTAAGTTAATGATAAAGATATTTCAAGTAGTATAGCAGCTGTTTTGAAAAATAGGATCTAAATCAGACCTGAGAATGATGTATTCAGCATTTCTTCAAATGGCATGTATAATTTCATGCAGATATAGGTGTATATTTCCAGACAATTTGTCATGTAACTGAGTTATCCAAATATATTTTAGGTTTTTTTGCATCACTTCTGGAATTTATAATCTTCTTTTCCACGTCAGGGAGCAAGTATTCCCGATGGCATATTAACAGTATGTTTTGAGTGGAATATAATAGAATGAAAAGTTTATAAATTATATGCCAGTGTTACCCAGCAGGGAAGCGGAGTGCTGAAAATGTCAATGAAATGGAAGTGTGAAGTGCTGACCTCTAATGTTATCTTAATTAAATTTTCTCAATTAAAGTCCTTGTACTTGCAGGAGCTGACTGCCATAGACACCTCACACTTCATACTGTGCAAGTGTAACTTAAACTTTGAGACAAGAGGGTAAAGTTATCACTTTCACTACAAAAGCTACGGATCACACATAAACACAAAAAGTAGTATATCGCCTTGGTATATTAAGGCGGTAAAATGCAAGATTGGCTTTTGGGTTCTCTGTTACAGATGCTGAGTCAATTTCATTGATCATACCTCATACTAGCAAGTGCAGTACATATTATACCTAGGAACAGCTTCTGAATGCATGGCAAGTGTTCCGCCTGAACAAACAACTAGCACCAGATAGCAAGGCAGGACATTCTCTAAAACCTTCATGAACTAAAACTGCAAAGATTTGCTTTCCTGCAAAGAAGCACCCATCTAAAACTCCTCGAGTAAATTCAGATAAACATGTAAACTGTAAGGTGCTCCTTAGTGATAGATAGAAGTCTTTTTCAGACTGTAGCTTGCACATTGTTTTGTCGTTGGGTACTTTGGTCTGTGTTATTGAAATTACATCTTTAGCCTTAACCAGCTTACCTAGTTTTGAGAACCTATGAATTCAAACTGGAAATATCACAAGAAATTTCTGTTGTAGTTGGTTTGTTTTTTTTTTTTGGGGGGGGGGGGGGTCTTTTCCTTTTCTTTTTTCTTTTTTTTTCTTTTCCTTTTTTTCTCTCTTTTCCTTTTCCTTTTCCTTTTCTTTTTCTTCTTTTTCTTTTTCTTTTTTTCTTTTTCTTCCTCTTTTTCTTCTTTTTTTTTTCTTCCCTCCAGAGTCATTATATAAGCTTCAATTATTTGTGTTCCAGGATTTTTATAAGGCTTATTATTAATTCAGAAACAATACATTGCATGTTTATATTGGCAACAATATTTTTAATTTTTAGAGGGCTTCGTTAGGATACAAAGGCAAGAATAAAGATAACTTTTCTTCCTCAAGGCCTTCGGAAAGTTTTGGGGCTCCTTTTGGGTCATCCTTTTGAGAAACGATAGAGGCAATGTCTGCTGATCAGATGACGTTGTGTACGTGCTGCTGTGCTATGCAGGGCTTTCACCTGAAATGGCATCATCAGGCCTTCTGAGTGTGTTGTGAGTGTTAGAGGCCATTCAGTCAGCTTGAGTCTGAACATTCCTGAAATGTAACTGAACACGACAACTTCACTGTCTAGGCTCATTTGGTCAGATAGTGTTGTGGTTGCTTTCCACAGCTAAATAAAACATTAGCATTGCCATAAAGTTAGTAATACAGGGAGAGTCATTAAGCGGGAGGAAGAGCACTGATCTCCTGATGGAAATGGTGACTCAGAGAAGCAGACGGATTCAGGGAAAATGCAGCAGACGGCAGAAGTTCTCGACCAGAAGGTCCTTCCACCAGCACCTCCAGATTGTGTGAAGGGATGCAGAGGACACGCATGCTAGCCAGGCAGTGGGAAGTGGATTAGAGACTGATACATTTAATCTGCTCTCCACCCACCTCCCCTGTGCTTTCTGAGGATGTGCAGCCTTTCCAAATTGCAGCCATTAGCCAAATTGCTGTTTTGAACTGTTTGGGGGGATTTCAGGTCTGCACTCAGATTGTCATTCCTATCTCCTCTGTGCCTATTTCCCCTTCATCCTACCCCATGTGGAGTCAGTGATTCATTCTCTCTTCTTCCATCCATATGGCAGGATATATTAGGAAAGAGGGAGAAATGCTCAACCAGAACATATTCTTTCAGTCCCGGAGGAAAGAGAGGGGAATAAACAGCATTTGCAGCTTATTTTCTGCTCTTTATATCTGTGCATAAGCCAGAAGGTTTGGGCTGTCTTTTTCCCTTCCAGTGACAAGGGCTGGTCACTGACTCCCGACGGTACACTTATTTGAGTGATAAGCAGATAGCAGCACTCTGCATCTACCTAAAATCCTCTCTTGTGCAGTTGGTACGGTGTAGAATTCAGTAAAATGTTGATCAAACTCCAAGTTGCACTCACTTAACATCTGCTTGATGCTAACTTCATCTTATAAATTCTTGTTCATGAGGTCTTCACAGTCAGTGGTTACACATTGGTATTTGAATGTAGTTACCATCCAGAATATGAGAGAAATTAGTTAGTCTGAGCATTTCTTAAAGGAAAACATATCAATGGATGTCAAGTATCAATAAAAATCAGCTTAACCGAAGTTAGAGCAGTGTTTAAAAGTAAAGAACCTCCCTCTTTATTGACTGTCGAAATACACCAATCAACAGAACCAATGAAAATGTAGCAGCATAATCTCCTTTCACTAAAACAGCAAGGCAGATATTGACCAACTGTCTTAATTGCCTTGCAGTTCAGCTTTTCAGGCATTAAATTTCCTCACTGTGAATGGAACAGGCAGCCAAGTGACTCTTGTTTAAAACGTGTTTTTGGTAAAAAAAAAAAATGGAGATACCAGTATGCAAGAACAAACTATGCTCACAGATTTGTGGGTAGATACAATGCATTTTCTTCAGTGATGGCAAAAACTAAATTTTAATCCATGAGAATTTGAGTCAAAACTTCACAGTAGAAACAACAACAAAATTTGATTTGCGCTCACACATGTATATTCATATGTGTCTGTGTTGCTTTTGGGTAGAAGACTAGATTTCTGAGTCATTTAAGCATGGTGCTATCTAACTATAAATACCTCATCTGCCCATCTGCCCTTCCTTAGAGGTAACTTGAAAATATGCTTGACAAATTAGTTATTTTTGTTTCCAAGTTCTCGGAAGATTACTTGAACATTACGAACATATACACATTCAAGTAAGCTGTATGAAAATGTCATCTTCCTTTCTGATGACTTAGACCTTAATTAAGGCTTGATAAGGACTACTCATCCTATAGACCCCAAAACATTGTAAGAAGGAAGCATGAGTGGAACACGACAGTCTGCTGGATGCTCAGCTACACTACCTAAAGGCTTCATAGTTGGCTTATGATCTTTTTTGTAGTTTTTAATTCTTTGTAGTCTGTGTAACCTGCACATCGTAGTTAAATTGCCCTCCCTAAATAAAAATAATTTTATTTATTTATTTATTTTTATTTTTAATTAAACATTCCACAGAGTGGCTAACTTCCTTCTGTTACCAGTTCTTGGTTTTATACAATAGTTTTCTTAATTTCTGGGGGGAGCACTCTCTTCACCAAGACCTGAAAGCAGAATGCAGAATAAGGCATTCCGAATCACTGATTCAAAAAACAGATATAATGTTCATTATTAACTCCATGTTCTTCTCTGTCAGACATTGGCAGATAATTGAAGAGTGCAGTTTTCCTTACCCAAGTGATTGTCAAGGCTCCAAGACACTGAAAAGGAAGCTTGGGCAGGAGGGTTTTGAATCACAGAACTCAGATTTAGCTTGTGTCATTCTCATCTATCAGTTGTCTACCGAAGAGGTTTTTATTTTATACAAGAATGGATAGCACAGTAATTATTTACTGTTAACTCTCTGACATATATACCGTTACTGGTTACCAGATTGTCCCACACTGCCACCGCATAATCAATGCCACCTCAGTAATTAGACTCCCCCTGCAAATCACAAATCTAGCATGAAGTAATACTAAAGTTTTACAAAAATAATGTCCTGTTCTTTTCCTTTTTTTTTAACTTTTAAAACTTTTTTATATGTCTTTGCTACTATGTTTTAGAGCTCACAGTTTCCCAAATTCAAGGTTTTGAAATTATGTCTGCGAAAGTGGGCTTGGCTTCTCTAAATTGAATCTGGTTGCTTATCTTTAAGAGTAAAATCTAGTCGCTCAAAGTTTTTCAGAAATTACATTATCATCATACTAAGTACATTTATGCATTTAGAGAATTTCACTGTTTTTCCTGTCTTTACCTCCTGAGCATATGCTTGGCATTACAACTGATTGAAGATGGAATAGTAAAGCATTTTCTGATTATTTTTTTTTTCTAGCAGAAAGGGTTTGGTTTAAATGAGCCTCTAAAAACAAAGACTTTCTATTACAAAGGGAAAAATAAAAAACCCAGCCTGTTTTGGGAAGGTGAGAGAAACTAAGAAAGAATCACCTATTGAGCAAACAGTTGTCCTTCACCTGACTAACCTCATGTATAAGAGTCCTCCATCCTCGGATTCAGTAGTTTATCTGCTTTTAAGTACCTTGTGATATTGCTGTCTTTGAGAGCACAGAAACCTGTATGGAAGTGAAAAGACTTTTTATTTGAACTCAGTTTATATAATAAAAAATCATGGAAAATCAGTGTCATGATCTGAGATATTCACTGCTAGTAAAATATATAAATATATATATATACATATAAAAGTGTTTGAAAAAAAAAACCCTCTCTTTATCTTTCTTTATTAAATGAGAAAGACCCGTCCTTCTACAAGGAGACTGTAACGGGTACAACAAGGCTTCAGAAAATCTTACAAGCTTAGGAAAAGTCTAGCAATGAGTAAAATTTTAGTATTTGGTATGTATCTGATACTTTGTACACAAGCATGCAGCCTCTGTCAAAATTACTTGCTTGAGGAAATTAACTGGAATTTGGTTCACAGCATTTCTGCTTCTGGTAATACTGCTGGCAAACTGCTTTGACTGTGGTGGGAACAGAATCCTTCTCATCCTCTTGCCTAACAGATTTAGCTGGGAGTGATGCTGGTCTGTAAGACCAAATATTCCAGTGCATCAGAGTCAACTGTCCTTAAAAAAAATGTCATTTTAGCAAGTCATACTTATATGCAGCAGCGGGTCTGTTGTATGACAACAGCACAGCACGCCAGAAGGAGGTCTTTTATCCATGACTGCGTGAGAACCATACACAGGTTGTGGGTGGCTGCCAGTGAGAAGCACAGGCATCTCAAGGGTTGCAAGTGCAAGCCACAAAGCCCCTCTTTGCAGTACTGAAGAGATCCATACCTCCGTGTCTTACAGCCCAAGCTCCTGCTGTCTGACCCCTCCGAGAAAGCACAGAGTACATGTGTTTGCAGCAGGGAAGAGGAGAGTTGAAACAAGGCCTTCTGAAGCATCAGGCTTTAACCAGCTCTTTGGTCAGTCACCTTTTCAAGTAACAAAACATATCAAAGACATAAGCCCTCACATCCCGTAAAAGGATGGTTAAGTAAATACACATTTACTGATGTTACCCCATGGAAACTTGGTTTGAAAATGCTGGAAGTCTGGGCTCAGCATTCAAAGCAGTCGTAGTGAAATCATAATGTTATGACTAATGTTAGGTCAGATTTTTGATGACTAACGTTAAGTCTTATGATATTAGGCAACAGAGGTGTTCTCCACAAATTATCAGGTCTGATGGTGAGTGGTCACAGGAGGTGGGTGATGTCCTTTTGGCAAATCCTCTAGATGTCCAGTCTTAAGCTGAAGTGCCCAGTTCTCCTGTCGTAGGATGAGATAGGCACAAAGCCACAAAAAAGAGGTGTCTAAATTTAATGTCTGAAGCCACCACTTGGTGAGAAGCCTGCATAATTTGATACAGTGCTTATTTATATCCTAATTATATTAAACATATGGGGGAAAGAGTATCTATGAACATTTCTGCATTTTTGAAATCAGCTGCTGCCCAGGTGTTGAGCTGAGCTCAGCGAGTGTTACACCAAAGAGGAATACATAGACTTTAATGCGATGGGTCTGAATTGGTTATCCTTTTAATACTTCACTAATTAATTGTTACTATACTCAACAGATAGTGTTCTGTCTGTTTTGAAAGAGACTAAAAAGTGAGATTTGGACCATTGCTGTATTATTCTTGTCCTCAATCAAATTGGAATATAATTACTTATAAGAAAGAAGTTATGATAACCCTTAGGAAAGGAGAATAAAAGTAAATCATTTTTATTTTCACTTAGCTAGCAAAAATAATATTGTCAAAACACTGAACACCTTTCACTGCTTCATATCATCTGCTGAGGTATGGTCTTGATTTCCTTTAAATTTATACCTCAGTTCTGTGCATCTGCGACTATAAGCAAGATGAAAACAGAGTCATTGTTCCTTCCCCTTTCCAAAAAAAAATAAATGTGTGAATAGTCTGAATTTTGCACATCACCTGGTCTTTTTCTTTCCTACAGCAGAAAAATTAGAAAGAGAGATTGTCTTGAGAGTCCACCAGGTGTTTATTTCTGACTCTTATTCCCGTACCAGCTGCTTCAGCACAAAACAGAGGAGTGGTCATTGCTACATTTTTTTTTCCTCCCTTGCTTTCATTTAAGAAGCTAGTGAAATCACTGAGACAGATTACCAAAATGTTTTTGATATAGTTGGAAGCAGGTTCAGGAAATCAATAGGAAAAACAGAAGGCTTTGAAAAAAAAATCATCATATGGAAGACAGGGAGTTGTTCTTGTATTTCTGTCATACACAATAACAAGGATTATTGCTTTACAGAGGATTTTCTGGGCTATGAATTGTGTAAAAGATGTTGAATTAAAATCTGGCCACACAACAAAAATGGATGCACTGGAGAAATCAGAGCAGTCCGGTTGCTCCTATATGAGCATCATTCTTCTGGACTCTTAAACAAAAAAGCTAAATTTGGCTGAGATGCAACGGTGAGAAACAGACTGAGTATAATATCCTGAATAATCTTGTTGTGCGAGTCCCTAAACACCACCAACAAATCATGGGTCTAGAGTTTTCTGAGGACTCCAAGTTTGGACACAGTGAAAATATTATTCTGAGGCTTACGGCTCCTCCTTACAAAGTACATGACAACAGTTAGAGGTCATGAATGCAAATATGGCATATGTAAAAGTATGAATCACTTCTTAAGATACACTATGCTGATCTACTTTGTTGGAGGGAGGGGTGTGCCATGAAAAATACCACCACAGATACCCATTTTGCAGTAGTCCCTTATGAGCGAAATTGCTGGTTTTTTTTCAGGTTTTATTGTTTTTGTCAGTTAGTCATCCCACTTGCAAGCTCCTGAGCAATTTCATACCATGTGGAAAGTTAAGTATTGGTAATTCCAGTGAGATTTATGGCAATGTGTAGAAAAGTTTCTCTACACTATTGATCAAAGGAATTCAGTCTGTTTGAGTAGTGGATATCTCCATCTTACTGTGTGTTTCAAGAATAAAATCTTAACTGAGTACCTTTTGCAACTTCACTGAGGCAGATTTTGATAATCTGAAACCAGGTTCACAAAGATAATGTAAGTATCTAAAGCTACCCAAAGACACCTTTAAATACCTAGATGTATTTTATCTGTCCAGACCTCTCAGTCAAGCAAGGCATAAGACAGTTTGAGTTTGAATCCCCCTGCCAGACTTACTGAGCTATGTGTTAGTGCCTCTGAATGAGTGTTACAATTACAATAATAATTAGCCCAACTTGGGGAACTGGATGAAAAGAAAATTTCACTATTTAAATAAATGTTGCTTCTTATGATCATTCTTGAATTCTAGATCATTCTAGCGATGTTTGTCATTGGATGGGTAATAAAGATTAAGACTCTGTTGAATTTTCCAAATCAAATGAATTATAACTTACTGACAAGGAATTCGGGGGAAGTCATGTCGCATATTTCAGAGCCATGGGAAACTGCCAGCATCCATTGCTTCATGGATGTCCTTTCACCTTAAGACTCAGAGAGCATAAACTTCGCCTCAGGGCACAAGTGCAATGAATGCCTCTCTTCGTGTGCCTCAATCATTACACAGATTTTGCATTTATGGTAGCATCTGCTCAGAAATGACATGCACGTGCAAGGTATCTTCCACTGGAGGAGATGCAGAAAGGTCTCCAGTGCACAGCCTCTGTGGTGTCCTTCCTGATCATGTACCCTCCTTGTCTGCAGACCCTAACCCGCTCCAGTGACCAGTGATGAGAAATACTGAAAATATGTAATGCTTTTGAGTGAACCAATTGCCATCCGTCAGTTCTCTTTTTTTCAGTTTGTCAGGCAACTCTTTGGAGCATGTTACATTTCAGAGCTAGATACTAACAGAAAGACTGAAGTATTACGTACAGCCTTCAGCAAGAAGTACATCGGTGCTTACAGTCAGCTCTTGAATAAGTGAATTTCAGTTGATGGCAGGGGTGCTGCCTTCAGTCTTAAGATCCCAAATGATAGTCTCATTGGAGTTTCTCACAATAGTCTTTGATATTAATGAGTTTTTAATTAGGAATAAAACTGAGACATCATTATGGAGAGATGCATCCATGCAGACTCAAGCATTCGTGGTTTTTTTGTTTTGTTTTTTTATTTTTTTAATTAGGCCATACAAAAGTGTTCTGGCAAGAGAAAACTGTTTTAGTATTAATTTTATTTAGGACAAGGACAAGTGTGTTATTCGGGAGAGTATTATTATAGATGGTATAAACAGCCCTCTCCTTTAAAGACTTTAAAGCAAATGTGCATGTTTTGTGTGTGCTAGTGCGCGTGAATGTTATTTTTTAATGAATATAACTGTTGCAGTAATTATCTTAAATTTGTTTAAGCAATTGTTTAAAAAAAAAAATCATTGGAAAACAGTTTTTCAACAGAAACTATGATACCTCTGCAACAGGCCAGGCTCAAGTCAAAAGACTTGATTATGACTCTGACCTAAGTGAAAAAATCTGAATACAAAATTTCAGCAATTTTGTGTCTTCCACATTCTCTTGGTTTCTTCTCTTCAGCTGACAATTTTCTTTTGCTCTCCAGTTTATACATTATGATCAACTCTATTTTGAGCAGTAGCTTTGTACAGCTTTCCCTGGGTTATCTTGCTTACCTGAGCCAGTAAGTGGCTACAGTTGGGTCTATCACACAACTTGTTACTGCAGAGCCTGTCAATGTTGGCCGATGAGCCGAAATACATCCCTTCTGTCCTTTGTTCCAGTCCTTGAATGCTGGCCACAATTTTCTGCTGTAATAGTCACTCTGAATCCAACAACATCTTATCAGCAGAGATCTGGCTTGCACTTTGGGGACTTCCAACAAGGACTAAGAAATGTGTTTATTCTCTTGTAAGTATTTTTAATGTACCAAACATAATACTGTAGCTGCTGTATTGTCTCTCCAGACTCTCTAACTACTCCCGCAGTCTACAAACAGCATCTGATGGCTCAGGAGCTTCCTTCCATGCTGTGCTCTGAAGGCCTTGCATATGACAATATGAAGACAGTCCCCAGCGAATATACTCCTTGTTTTGACTGATAGGGTTTCTGTGCAAGATACAAACAGAACAGCTGCTAACACGCTTATCCAGGTGGAAAAAAAAATGCACAGCTGATGCATTTCATTTTTTCTTGTATTAACCAGATAAACTCTACTGTAATTATGCATTTATTACAGCTTCACTAAGTGAATCTTTTCTCCCCACTACATGTGCAGTACCCACATTTGAATTTCTTGTCTTAGCACAAAAGAAAATGTATTGGTTCCAATCTCTTCAGATTTCTTGTTCAATTTTTAGCCAGTTTCAAATAGCTGGAGCTGTAAAATTTAAACTGCATACCTCCACTTAAAACCTTAAACAGACAGAGATCAGTGTTACCCTCATAAAACCAATTTGCTTTTCCAGGTGTACTTGGCTAAAAGATTCTTAAAACTACTGGGTCTTAAATATTCAGAGCCATTTGGCTAAACAGACTTTGAGTTCTATAACGAACAGCAACAACAACTGTAGTACTAATTGATTGATCTTTTAGCTTTCCTAGGCATGCTCTGTTTTCAAATGCTTTAGCCTCTTCACATACCACAATTAGTCACCAGGCTCTGCTACCAGCAGAAAGCTCCAGGGAACCGAGTCAGGTGAATGAAACTGTTTGAGCCCCCTCCTTGGTGACTGCAATCACAGCATTGACTCCACCAGACCCCTACCCCATGGAGGACTGTGCAGTTTTGGTCTCCCTTTTTGCCCTATTCAGTATTTATGTACAGTTGCTGGCGAAAAAGTTGTCACCTGCCATCGTTATACAGATTGCACTTTTATCTGTTTGCCTTTCCTAACAGCCAGTAAGGTCATGGTCATATACCTCTCTTGCCATGTGTGGATGAAGTCATCACAGCAACAAAGATCTTTGGGTGTTAAACCTAACAAAAAAAAATTCTAATGGACAGCTTGAAAAATGTACTGATATAGCTTTCTCACATTGCAAAAGGTGCAGACAGCACTTCACCAGAACAGTTCATTTCTTCTGGCAGCCACAGAGATCTTAGGGCTTTGAAGTGCAGGTATTTGAAGGAAACATCCATTTGTAGAAGGTTACATCAAGATCCTTTTTTAATGATGTCCTAGATCCTACTAGAGACGCCTGTGGCTTCCTAAATGGATTACTGAAGCAGGATTCAATTATACTTGAATGTACTTGCCCTAGAAACACTGCAGCTGGCACACATTTAAAGCAGGATTCCTCTTATCTTTTCAGTGGCTTTCCATCACCAAAATTTTCACTTGTGGAAGCTCAGAAGCAGCTGGATGTCAGAATTAAAATTTCTGAAGGAATTCCATCTTTTCTCAACAGAAGAGATCCCATCTAGGCAACAGGGACATCAGCTTTATTGCCATGCCATGTACTTTACTGCTGTACAGTTCTAAAAGAAAGCTTACTTACTTCAAGATGAAGAAACATCGCCTTCTAATGGAAAAATGCTGTTGACAAAAGCTTCCCTTCCTTCTCTTTAGTCAATGCAGTTACTCTTCCTACTGACTCAGTTTTGAGTTAATTTATTTAGACTGCATTAATTAGTATAGATATGAAAAGCAAGGATAGGACTTAGCGGTTTCTCCTTCGCTTGCTCAGTGTCCTGCTTATAGCAGCAGAGCTTTCTAAAGTTCACCTGCCTGAATACATTGTGAAACATAGCAAAGTCCCTTCTGAAATGATGAAATTTATCTTGCAAGAGATTTTTACTATTTTGACTGCTGAGTTCCCAAAAAGCAACAGCTATGGCTCTTTCCTTCTTGTCATATTGTCTCCCCTTCCATACTGTCATAAATCTGCCTTTCTTCCCCCATGATAAGTCATTCTCAGTAAATGAATCATTAAAATTTTCCACGAATCATTAGTGAAACACAGCTTGATGGATTTTTGCTTAGTATCACTTTGGGTTAAAGCAGCTTAATAAAAATGTGAACTCTTTTAATATAATGTCTATCATCTTGAAGTCACCCATCATACAGCAGACTACCATATAACGATACTTAACAGCAAGTCCAGGTATGTTAAGTTTCGCTGCATCAGTTGGGTGCTCTTTCAGTATTAAGTGGCCCCAACAAAATATAAGCTATTGAGGATCTCTGTCTCTCTGAAAGATAGAGTCTGTGTCTTTCCCCATAATTGCATTATCACATTTAGGTGTATCAACACATCTGTAGTCATGGTAACTGCGCTATTCCTGTCTTTGCCATTGAATATTTACCTCTTATTGACATCACTTTTCACCAGTAGAATAGGGATACAAGTTACCAGAGATGAGTGAACAACTTGGCAGAAGTAATTCTGAAGAACTTAGCCATTCAAAATCTTGTTTCTGAATTAGGAGAAATAGGTGGTAGAAAGGATGTGCTATTTAGATCAGTTCATGCTTTCTTCAACCAAGAATTTTTTCCAGAAACCTTTTAATGCAAATATTTGTGATCCTTACAAGCTATTTAATTGTGTGAATAGAATAGTATTGCAACCTTTCCCTGAATGGTTGACTTGCATCATTAACCTATGCAAAAAACAATCTGAATTTTACTTTTTTACAGCTCTTCACATAATTGTTCATATAATACCTTTCATAAACCTTCTGACCTTCAACCTACCAATGGTGTCTGTGGGAATGTCTCCTGTCTTCTATTCTTGCAAATCTCTCCACTTTCTTTTCCTGTTTTTTATGCATGAAGTGTCTCCTGTGAGGTAATCCTTAAGGTTTATTACCTTTTCTTTCAAATTTCTTCTCAAGATTCACTTTCTCTATGACAAATGCAAGAAATTGGTGTATCGATCTTAAAAACATCAAATTAGAAACAGAAAGTATGCATACATGTGACTTCATTTGTTTGCTTAATTTCAGAAAGCAAGGCAACTTGAAAGCAAGGCAACTTGATGTACTGGGTTTATGTAGCAAGGGCCTGGTAGCAGGGGGGCTGCAGGGGTGACCTCTGTGAGCAGAGCCTAGCAGCTGCCCCATGTCAGATCATGTATTTTTAGCTTGCTTTTAGTTTCTTACTGCTGTAGTCTGCTAGTGATAGGCAATAAATTCTATTAATCTACTTATGCTGAGTTTGTTTTGCTTGTTATGGTAATTGGTGGGTGATGTCCCTGTCCTTATCTCAACCCTTGAGGACTTTCCATCACATTTTCAACCCTTTTTCTTTGAGGAGGGGGCATGAGAGAGTGGTTGTGGGGGAGTTCAGCTGCCCAGCAGGTTAAAATCACTGCACTTGCACAATCAAATGAATTTTGAATCAAGTGATTTTCTTACCTTCTGTTGTTTGGCACGGTTATTTCTTTTACTTTGATTCAAACAATAATCTAAGTATTTGGAGTAAAAACTCTGCCCACTTGTCTAGCTTTATAAAACATGGCAAAAAGACTTTAATCAGTCTTACAACAATACTTCTGGATAAGCACTTCAAAATATTCTTCTGATTGTAATTTTTGATTTTTTCTTCCATTTCTGTATATCGTCTTTTATAATGGAATAGAGCTTGAGATCAAAACACAAAGCTTAGGTGTTTTCCTGGCACAAGATCTGGTGAGGCAAACCCTTTGCTACACATTCAATCTTACATTGGAAGACCCTATGACAGGAATGTCAAAATTGCAGAAAATGACACAGTCAGGATTTCAGTCCTCCCTGTAGCACTGTCTCTTTCTATAAGAACATTCCTAAATGCCTAGTATTTTCATGTTTCTCTTCTTTTCTCCCTTTAACTAGCTTGGTTCATCTCTGCCATCCTCCCAGCCTGTTCTCACTCATCCCCAGCACAACTTCCCACCATCACCTCCTTGCTGCAGCCCAGCAGCAAGGACTCACCCCCCTTCTCTCCACACTTACCTGGAAAGCTCTTGTCCAGCATCACAGGAGAGAACAGGAAAGCTAGATCAGCTGGTCTTATGAAATAATCATTTATGATGGGTGCTAAGAGTTGAGGTTGTGAGAAAAAAAAAAAAAAAAACTTCCCAAACCACACTGAACTGGGTGAATGTTTGAAGGACATAAGTAAAATCTTCGGTAGCAGCTCTAGCTGCTCACATTCAGTAACTGTCTACTGAGCACACACAAGCAAAGGTGTCTTGTTGCAAAGGTTGGAGCAAAGGTTTTGTTGGCTTATTGCTTGCTGAAGCATGGCAGATGGTGACATGAATGGCAAAGACAGGACCTTTCATACTCCTCAGGATCTGTTACATGCTCCAAAACACAGGAATGCTAAAATTCAGCAACAAGGTAGGAAAGAAACAATCTTATACAGGAAGAACAATTTACTGTCTCTGAACAAAGGCTCATAAAAAAATCTGTCTTGATGCCTTATGACTTGAGCAATGGGCAGGACATGATTTAAAATCCTTTAAAATAGGGACTTTGCTTGGTTCTCAGGATTAGCTGTTAGAGCTTAGGTGTGTGAGTACAAGTCAGATACCTCCTATGCAAAACTTTGTCTCAGAAGGTTTGTTTAATACAGTTATGTTTTCAAAAAGGGAATCATAGAAGAGAAAGTATTAAATGACCATAATGTCAGGCAGAATTATCAACTTTGATATGATCCAGTGGATTTTTTAACTGTCAGAAAGGCTGAGAGATCGGGAGGGAAAAAGGGATATCAAAACTACCAAGTCAAAGCATCAGATATGAGACCAATGACAGAAGCAAATCTGGATCTCACCTCTTCTGCCTAAAGCCTGGTCCTCCACAGCACTGTAGTATCAGATGGGACAAGGAATAGAGCCTGGTCAGATGCACTGAAGCTTTTAGCTCTAAAGGCTTGAAAATGAGACTGAGGGAGAGGCAGAAATAATACAAAATATAGCACATTTTCATGGCTTGTCACATTCCTGTCTATGTCATTCAGATTTGCACAGCATTCTGAGGGAGCAACAGTTTGCTTTTTATTTATTTTTCGTTATACTTCTTCAATTCAAAAGCTATGAGGTACTGATACAGACACATTTTTGTACAGCATTTATGAGTAGGTTCAAAGCTGCAGAATTCTGTGCAAAATCATTTGCATTTCAAAGCAGTAGGGATGGCAATTTGGGGTGAGTTCACACAGAGCTATTAACTAATAACTTCTGTGAGCTTTCTGAATTGCATAGCTCAACTTTGATTGAGGTCTTGTGTTGAAAAAGAGTACCAGCCAACAGTAACTTGACTCTTGACATGGGACTTAAGAAACAGAGCCAGAGAAAGGCAAAAAAGGGCAGAGTTATTTTTTTAACTTTCAGGGAATCATATAATCATTAAGGTTGGAAAAGACCTCCAATATCATCTGGTCCAACCATCACCCTACCACCAATGTCACCCACTACACCATGTCCCTAAACAACACATCCAACCTTTCCTTAAACACCTCCGGGGACGGTGATGCCACCACCTCCCTGGGCAATCCATTCTAATGCCTGACCACTCTTTCTGAGAAGAAATTTCTCCTAATTTCCAACTTTAATTAATTAAAAGTTCCCATTTGTATTAAAGCACATAAAACCTGCTGGTTCCTATTGTTTTTTAATTATTTTGTTGGTATTTTTGTGCTAACAGGTTATCATCTTAGAGTAGTATGCCACAGTGCAAGGCATAGTGTAATTACAGAGCAAAAATATGAACATTTTAGCTTACTTGTAGGTATGTATGTATATAGGTATGTATGTACTTTACTTTCTTGTATGCAGCACAATGGATAAAAGTTTTACAGAGAGATGCAAAGAAGGATAGTGAAGTAAACCTGTAGATCTTTAGAACCTAGACTGGCAAAGGATAAAGTATGTATATGCAGGTTGTTTAAGCAGGAATGAAATATGCCATATTGATCGATGACACTGATATTTCAGCACAGTGTCAGTGAAGTTGGCAATTAATTAGCATCCCACAAGTCTAAAGTAATGTGGGTTATCATTAAAAGTACTGTGAGCTTAAAAAAAATATATATATCTTCTTGCAGTGAAAAGGATTATTTACTGGTCCCATTCCCTTTAGATTTTTAAACAACAGCTTTGTTGTTTAATGGATGTATAATAGTAAGCAATGGTGATCACACTGACACAAAATATAGACTAGGGATTAATATGTATGCTTTCAAGATGTTCTCACACTGATGGCCCAAGGGAGGCTCTGTTACTGATATTAACAGACATGTCCTGAAAGTAACACTTCAAATTCATTAAATCCAGACTGGATCATACACAATAGCTGGTAAGTTCACTGTGAGCTTCTTCCAGCATTCACCTTGTTTTGCAAACAGTCAGAAATCTTGAAGTTGCTCATACTTCCTGTGCTAGACCTTTTTACCTTTTGTTTGTTATCTGTATAAGCATCTGATGTAAGGTTATATATTTTCTGTAATGAAGAAAAAGTAATTACTGCAAAAAGCAGTTCAAAGTTCAGTATGTAGTCACAGATATGATTAGCAGGAAGTGCGGTAGTATCATCTGTGTCAATGGAAATTGAAATGATCCATTTAATTTATGTTTTCTTCTAACCTACACTTGTTGATATAAATTATCTTTGTTCTCCTGTCTTGTGACTAACTTAATATTTTTCCTTATCTATGTGTAACTTACTCCAGCTTAAATCTCAGTTCTGAATCTTCCTTGCCTGCAAATGCATGCACACACATGCATACACCATTACAGATAAATGCATAACCATCTCTATCTGTGTGCATATGTTCTTGCAGAAGATAACTATTAATGTTTGACATACTTTATTAACACTACCTTTCTTTATTTCAGCAATAGTCAAAAAAATCTTTTACCATATTTTATACCATCTACCTACTTCACACTCCTCAGAAGTTTTAGTTACCAGGTGGCTTGGATAGCTGCAAAAGCATTTCATATTTTTGCCATCTAGAATGAACACTCCAGGGGTGCTTGTCTTCCACTGACCCTGTTTACTTTGTGCTTCATGTATTAGGTGAACAAGATAGCAAATGAATTCCCTGCATGCAGAAGTATTGGTATGAAAGTGCTAACCACACAGACTGAGCTCTGAAGGTAGCGATCAGAGCACCCAAAAGCCTCTGATCTGAATTCACTCCAAACACCTAACTCACAGACCCCTATAGACTTCCAGTTTTAACTTTGTGCCTAATGAAGTGAAGTTTATCTCTGAAAAGCTTTATCACAGCTGGACATAACTAGCAATAGTTACTTGCAAGAGTACAACATAAGCGGGTAACTAAATGAATCTCAGCAGTTTGTCCTTCTACGACAAAGCTGAAATGTGCTTTTATAAGTAGTATAATAAAGAATAGTCTTCATCCAGGTCTCCAGACTACACCGCAAAACCGGCATGCAATTTGCCTCTCTGCATAAAAGTGTCAGAGTGGAAAGAAGAAGCCATGTCAGTCAAGAGCAAGATTCTTCCACAGAGTTAAGAAAGGAGTGTTATGTGCATCATTCATTTGTGGTTAGTCGAACATAACTTACATGCAGCTCCAAGAGAATTTATTGTTCACCCATTTAAGCTTTTAATAGTCAAAGCACAACAGCTATTTATTACTGTGTTACAAAAATGCTAATGCTTACAATTCAGACCATGGAGTTTCTGTTGAGGATTGTTAACGATACAATAAGATAAACAGAGCCAAATATCTGCTCTTCTTCATGAATGTTAAATCCCTACCCATCTGATTGTCCATGATCTGAGAAGGACAACCCTCCACGATCAGGAGGGGATTACTTGATGAGTTACCACACCTTAAAGGTCTTTGCCAGGGGAGTATAGTGTTGTTGCAGCACAGCTAGTGGTGGCTGTTTCTTCTTCCACTTTCTGAGGTACACTCAGTGTTATTTTTATGTTTCAAACACCTTATTTGCTAACATAACTGTCTGGTTGGATCATAGTTTTACTTATACCATGTTTGCTGAAATCTACGAATCGTTCTCTGTGTATGGGGAGCATTTCTTCTAGGATCTAATCTACATGATTGCACACAGCTGAGCAAAATTTGACTGAAATTTAAGTTGAAAACATCTTAAGCACTAGTCAGATTGTCAAGGCTCAAAGCCACAGGTCAGGCAATGAATTGGGTAATTTTGTCAGTATGCATATGACCAGCTGGACAACAGTCATCTGTCCAGACCTGAGAGAAAGTTACAGGCAGAAGTTATGTAAACAATTTTACAGATACAACTAAAGCCAAGCACAAATTAACCAATCCAGTAAAGGCTTTACAAGGCCTGAGGCACCTTGCAAGGTTTGTCAATGTTACAAAGCCAGGGTCTCAGTCCTACCACTTGGCCTTATCAAGTTGCGTGGGCAAAAAGGCTGAGGCACTTCCTTGCTTGCAGTGCACCTTATTCTGCAAGTGTATTATACAAGCCTTCCTTTGAGTACCTACATTGTGTTGGTGTTGTGTTTTTTTTCTTCTTCTTCTTCTTTTGAAATAGGCTATTGAGTGTGTCTGTTTAGTAGCTATCCTTAAAAAGTCTCTTACCTTTGGTGACTAAACCTGTAAAGTATAGCATTTCGTGAAGGTTAGTTAATTTAATAGGGGCTGTTTTGTCTTCTACTATCCTCAGTTTTAACCTGAAGGCAGGAATAAAAAAAATCTCTTACTTTGGAAGTGTGACTTCCAAACAACCTGTTGTGCTTCTTTGGACAATGTGCTGCTTAAACGCTACCAGCTCATCTCACCTCGTTTTTCCTTCCAAAGCTAATTTACATGTCTTGGAAGTACAAAGACGTATTCTATAAATCCTTTTCAGGTGTTTGGTTCTAAAAATCACGTAAAATTTCTCTGTGCTGTAAAAGCAAAGAATCAATTTGTTCTTAATACAAATTCTAATCAGAGGTGCAGTGGTTCTTTCTCATCTGAGCCATTGTGTTTCTGTATATGTGAACAAGCTCCATCTATTTATAACTGCATGCAATAAATGTTAAAAGGAATCTTTTCATTGTCAAGGAACTCTTTTTCTTGAAGATAATACATCATTAAGGTTTGCCTTAAAACACTGATGTGAACAGGAAAGGCAAAAGCCTAGATTTATATCACCTCATGGAGGCCTGGTGCTGTAAACACATCAGTAAGTGTGATTAGCCCTATTTACAGAGTGCATGGTGTTTATCTCTGCATTAGTTATAGCAGGCTTGTGGAGACCCACTGAGAGTGAGAAGAAAAAAAGAAAAAAAGAAAAAAAAAGAAAAAAAACCTAACATCTTTTACTGTTTTCAGTGGGAAAAGCTGTTTTGTCTCCTCTGATGTCTGGTTGGAAAATGTTAGATAAACGGGTCCTTTGACAAGCCCAATGTTTAGGAAGGAAAATTTGCTTTTTGTTGCTGTTGCTGTTCACAATAGGCTTTCTTATTTTATTTCAAATAAAAACACATGTACCTGCTTTGAAATGGCACTTAAAATTTGTCAGAGTTCTCCTTTTGCTGCAGACTTAACATGTTCCCTTTCCCATCCTCACCCCTACAGGCCCGTGACAGAGGGTTAGACCAAATCGGTGGAGTCATGCTTCACACAGCTGTATCTTGCTGGCAGCCGTTCCTAGGTCTGGCTGTGCTGCTAGTCTTCATGGGCCCCACCATAGGCTGCCCGGCCCGCTGCGAATGCTCGGCCCAGAACAAGTCCGTCAGCTGTCACCGGAGGCGCCTGATGGCCATTCCAGAGGGCATTCCCATTGAGACCAAAATCTTGGACCTCAGCAAGAACCGACTGAAGAGCGTCAACCCTGAGGAGTTCACGTCATACCCCTTGCTGGAGGAGATCGACCTCAGCGACAATATAGTCGCCAATGTGGAGCCTGGAGCCTTCAACAATCTCTTCAACTTGCGCTCCCTGAGGCTGAAAGGAAACCGTCTGAAGCTGGTTCCCCTTGGGGTGTTCACTGGGTTGTCAAACTTAACAAAACTTGATATAAGTGAAAACAAGATTGTCATTTTGCTGGACTACATGTTCCAAGATCTACATAACCTAAAGTCCCTGGAGGTTGGGGACAACGATTTGGTCTATATATCACACAGGGCCTTCAGTGGACTGCTTAGCCTGGAGCAGCTCACCCTGGAGAGATGCAACCTCACAGCTGTACCAACAGAAGCTCTTTCCCACCTCCACAACCTCATTAGTCTGCATCTGAAACAGCTCAACATCAACGCTTTGCCTGCGTATGCCTTCAAAAGATTATTTCGCCTGAAAGACCTGGAGATAGACTCCTGGCCCCTCCTCGACATGCTGCCTGCCAACAGCCTGTATGGTCTCAACCTTACTTCTCTCTCCATCACCAACACCAATCTGTCTGCAGTACCTTACTCTGCTTTTAAACATCTGGTTTACCTGACGCATCTAAACCTCTCCTACAACCCTATCAGCACCATTGAAGCAGGCATGCTCTCTGATTTGGTACGCCTGCAGGAGCTCCACATGGTGGGGGCCCAGTTACGTACCATTGAACCACATGCTTTCCAAGGGCTCCGATTCTTACGTGTGCTTAATGTGTCCCAAAACCTGCTAGAAACCCTAGAAGAGAATGTATTTCATTCCCCCAAAGCCCTTGAGATCCTCTGCATTAACAACAATCCTCTGGCCTGTGACTGCCGTCTCCTTTGGATTCTACAGAGGCAACCCACTTTGCAGTTTGGAGGCCAGACACCGATGTGTGCTGGCCCAGACAGTGTCAAGGAGAGGTCATTCAAGGACTTTCACAGCACAGCTCTCTCCTTTTACTTCACCTGTAAGAAGCCCAAGATACAAGACAAGAAGCTGCAGTACCTGGTAGTGGAGGAAGGGCAGACGGTGCAGCTGATGTGCAATGCTGACGGGGATCCGCAGCCCACCATATCATGGGTTACCCCACGTCGGAGGCTGATCACAACTAAATCAAATGGAAGAGCCACTGTTCTGGGAGACGGCACACTGGAGATTCGATTTGCTCAAGACCAGGACACTGGGATATATGTTTGTATTGCAAGTAATGCAGCTGGGAACGACACCTATTCGGCCTCCCTTACAGTGAAGGGGTTTACTTCAGACCGTTTCCTTTATGCCAACAGGACCCCTATGTATATGACAGACTCCAACGACACCAGTTCCAATGGAACTAATGCGAACACTTTCTCTCTGGACCTTAAGACAATATTGGTGTCCACAGCTATGGGCTGCTTCACATTCCTCGGAGTGGTTTTATTTTGTTTCCTACTTCTTTTTGTGTGGAGTAGAGGGAAAGGCAAACACAAAACCAGCATTGATCTTGAATATGTCCCTCGCAAAAACAATGGTGCTGTAGTTGAAGGGGAGGTTGCTGGACCGCGAAGGTTCAACATGAAAATGATTTGATGGTGTTCTGCTAGCAGTGCTTTTTCTGTGGCATTATAACCAATTAAACCAGCCTGGCATGTGGAATTGCTGGGCAGAAGCAGCTTAATGCAGCTGTCACTGTATCAAAAGGTTACATGGAAATGGAAAGACTATTTGTGGTTGTACAGCAGAGCCTCCAGACCTTGAGGCAGATATGTCAGGGCCTTTCATAGAACTGGTAAATTGTACTAACTGTTTGCATTGCAAATATTGGCATTCTGGGGATATCAGCAATGAACCGTTGGCTCATGCTCATGGACAATTGTTCAACATTTTCTACCACTACAAAAAGAAAAAGAAAAAGGAAAAAAAAAAAAGCCTACAGTGTAGGATTTACATACTTAAAGAAAAAGACACATTTGTCTAAAGCATACTCTACAGTGAAATTTGTATCTATAGATCTCATTTGGTAAAGAGCCTTGCATCATACCTTCTAGTTGGTTCAACACCACAAAAATTGTTTTTTTTTTTGTTGTTTGTTTTTTTTTTTAATATACATCTATACTGTGTACATTTTAAAGCAATACAAATGAGAGGTTGTGCTTTTAGATATCCACCAATACTGACCCAAGTGTGATGTCACCCTCCTTTTAACAACCATCTAACCCAAATTAGACTCTTGTAGTTACCAATTAGAAACAGCATAAAATATTTTTCTCCTCATGTAGAAGGCCAGAGATGAATAGTTGAGAGCAAAAATGCTCAGCTCTGTTGATCTTCTCTTCATATAAATATAAGGCATGTGCCTAGTTTTGATACAGAATGGAATATTTTTTATATCTGTGATATCACACTGGACCAGTTTACTGTAATGTAGCCCTGGATCGCACCCAGGGAAGGCAACCCACTAGATATTGCTGGCATAGAAGAGTTGAGTTCTACCCTGATGAGAGGGAGCTGTTTTTGTTAGCCTTGTTTTTAATTTCAAAGCTACTGTTAAAATGTTAATCTGTATGGGGCAAAAAGAAAGAAAGTAATACATTCTGCATACTCCTTGGGAAATATGGTCATCTTACTATTTGCAGGAGTGAATTAAAACTTACAAAAGCTTTGCTGCTAGGAAAGAACTCTTCTCCAATGCCAGTAAACTAGGGTTGTCCATGCATAATATGGGGATTATAATACTAAAATAATGTTTAAAACATGATAGCCTCAAAAAGGCTAACATACTGCCAGATATAATGAACCTCTAGCCACTGTCATTCTCATCTTGTATATTTGTAGATAACATATAAACGCAAAGCTAATTTCCAAGAACAGATTACTTAGCTATTCTTGATGCCATTTTAATAACTATGTGGTTATGTTTCTTTCAGGGGCAGTATATTAGAACAAGAGGTGCAAGTTTTTCCAGGTTTTAGAAAGATTTTTTAATGGGGAGAAGACGAAAGTGGAATGTTAGTTCAGTACAAGTAATCTTTTTCTTTGTTTTATGCCTCTAAACAAATCCCCAAAAGGCTCAGAACTGAAGCTTTATTCTTTATTCTTTATTGTAGATTCCACTGTTCTTAATTTGGAACTCTCAGCAATGGGAAGATACGGAGTTGTTCAGCGACCTCTCAATTTTCTAGCAATTATGAGCCATAGGTTTGTTGCTAAGTGGTTGATAACAAATACGATTTATAAATAATCGGAATTAACTGGAGTAAGGATAATAATGACTATGTATGTGTTTAGCCAAAAAGGATATGAAAATGTTGTAAGACAGAACATTCAGATTAATGTGATTTAAGGGCCTGTGTCCAATCTTAAAGTTAAATTTCAGCACTCTGAAACCAAAGTCAGGCTGGCCTGTAATGGGATGCTGGTGCTTCTAAAACCTATTATCCACATTCTTTGGCAGAGATTTTCTAAGCAGGTTAAAAATCTTCCACTGCTATCAAGGGAAATGTGCCAGAAGTTGTACAATCCAGCTGTGCTCCCCAGGTATATCCCTAATATAGCTGTAGGAAACAGGGCCAAGGCAGTTTTGAGAATCTCTGTTCTTAGTGGCTGATCTTTGGTTGCATCACTGCTCCATTTTAGGTCACCCAATAGAGAAGGATGCGAGGGTTGTTAGAATTTTCTTCACTTTAGCTGGTTTTAAGTTGCGCTTCATTTTGTTGCTTTCTTTTTTTGTGTGTGTTCTGAACTAGACAGCTGGAGATTTATGGAGATGCTTGAGATTAATCCTCTTTGTTCTATGAAGGTTTGTAAAATGTTAACAGGATTGAATAACCCCTGACTAAACACTAACACCAGGGAAATTGTTTTTGCTGATAAAATAACCACCGCACTGAAGCCCAAAACTCTACTGTACCTTAATGTGGGCAGTTAAAGAAACAAATGGGGATAAAACAAAGTGTTTCTGAACTGCCCATTAAAGACATTTGCATGTGCCTTTCCCTTGTAATTGTTATTTTTCAATTAGTAATCTATTACCCCTGCAGTCATTTCATGTTAAATGTTAAAATCAATGTTAAAAGCAAAAATTCTCCTAAATTCTAGACAGTTGCAGCAGATTGCTTCATATTAAATGTCAAAATAATAATTAAAAAAAAAATCCTAAAAAAAATCTAGCAAAAATGTGCTTTTAGGATTAATTATGAATGGCTGAATTCCCCTCTTTCCTTAGAATGTCTCTAAAAAGTGATTACATTGTTAGTGTACTGCAAGGATTTCTGAGCAGTAATGTGCTTAGTTACCTGAGTGAAATATGTCCTGGTGATGAAATTACTGCTTGCTCTGGCAGAGCACCACCTTACAGAGCTGTCAGCATTGTGTGTATTGCCCTGAGTTCAGTCAGTATTCAGTTTTTAAGAATCAGTGTTTGCTCCCTGCCTCTAGCTATGTTCTACTTTTTGCAGCCTACTTATTTCACCGTGAACTTGGCAAGGCATATGGCATCTCTTAACAGAAATAAGGAGAGCAAGACTCAGAGGCAGGCTTTTATCTTGCTCCCCACAGTCTTGCTCCCCAGATGTGTATTCCTGGGACACATGCTCACTGCAGGGTAAATAGAAGTGCAGTGCCAGGGTCAGACCTAGACAACCACCATTTGGGCAGTTTTTTGTTGGCTGGTTGTTTTTTTAAGAATAAAGGTACTGTAGCTGACTGCATGCCTACTCTGCCTCTAATGTGTTCCCAGTCACTTCTCCATCTGCTCTAGAGATCAAGGAAACTGCAGTTTACTGCAAGGGATTTGGAGCATATCAGAGGAAAAGAAACC
Organism: Cygnus atratus; assembly: GCF_013377495.2. Classification (NCBI taxonomy): domain Eukaryota; kingdom Metazoa; phylum Chordata; class Aves; order Anseriformes; family Anatidae; genus Cygnus; species Cygnus atratus. Next base: position 71,194,476 of record NC_066396.1, read on the forward strand.
AGCTATGATGAGACATCTGCCGCACATGGCTCCCCTGTCATTTACTCAGATGCAGGTGGACAGTGCATACCTGCCATTACATGAGGGAACGAAGGGGTTTTCTCTCCTTTTGACTTGCACACTTGCTGCTCCCTCACACTGGCACAAGGCCAAGCCTGGCCTTTCCTGCTGGTCAGCACAACAAGCCTCTGCAGAGCAGCAGTAGTTCTGCAAAAAGGGAGAAAACAGAGAAGGCTGAAACCAGCGGAGCCACTTGAGAAAGCAGGTACACTGTTATCTTTGGCAACAGTTCCTGTAAGTTTTGTGCTAACGTAACGTTAAGTTCGCACTAATATATTTTGAAGTCCACTTACACAGACGGATGCTTCGTTCTCTTCCTCTTTCATAACGAATGGATCCTTATCCTTCCAGAGTGAGTTAAAGAGGACACTGCAAGCAATGTCTTAAGAGCTTGCAATGATAAAAGGGTGACAACGAATAACCAGTGCCCCATCTCAGCCATATGTATAGATTTGGGGCTGCTTCTCCCTTTTTTCTTTCTTCCTTCTTCTTTTCTTGTTAACTTGGGAATATTCTTTTCAGAAAGGCTTAGCTTGTGATATCACCTCCATTAGATTCAGACTGGGGAGGCAGCTTTTGCTTTCTGCTCCCCACTCCTTCACCATTCATACACACTGCCATTGTCAACAGGGTCAACAGCTCTACACGCAACAGAAATCAGACAGGAGACATTGAGACCCTGGAGAACTGTTGATATGACCTGATGTCAATACGCATTTATTTAAGTAAACACTCTTTAATTAGGACAATCCCAAAGTTGATGTCATTCGTACTGCCATTCAATGTTTCCTTTATTTACATGAATGGTATGGTGGTTTATTTTCCTTATTTATTGCAGCATGGTACTGCATCACCTATGACGGTAATAATGATATCATAAAGAAAAGTAAGAAAGCCAAATTGTGCACTCAGCACCACAAATTGTAGTTGAGGTATATGAGACACAGTAAGAAGTCAGCGTTCATATTTAATGCAAAGTCATATCTAACTCTTGTGATTGAAGAAGAAAGTGGTATAGAGGAAATTTGGAATGTAGGCCATGTTGCAAATGAAATACATCAAAGATATGTATAAACAAGCTTTCCTACACCACGCCTAAACATCTGCTTTAGACATTGGTCTTTTCCATAAAAAAAAAAAAAAAACTTCAAGATGCAGGAATGCCAGAAGACCACATTTAACCCTTAGAAAGATGAAAGATTGGTTGAAAATCCAGTAGAACAATGAGCTTCTGGCTGCTTGGCAGCAGCAGTAGCTTCTAGCACAGAGAGCTAAGAAACCGCAGTCAGATAGTCATTTTTGTCATATCTGCTACATCATCCTGTGAAAAAGGAGTCCACTAGTCAACAATGAAAGGGCCAACCCTTATTCATTTTTCTTCAGAAAGGGAAACATTCATGTAAATAGGAGACTGGCTGTTCCACCTCCTTCCCCAGCTGTAAAACACACAGCAAGAAGTGAGGAAGGGAAGGCCTATTCTGGCATGGTTGTGTAATTACCTTTTTCCACTGAGTGATCCCAGTTTACCTGGGACTAGCATGATGACTGTGCTCTGTCCATTCCCATCCTCTCAGTTCACAATGCGGCTCGATATGGAGTTGCAGGGAAAGGAATACATGGACAAGCTGTCCGTCCTCCTGCAGCTGTAGCTTTGGTCTTCTCAAATACAAGAACCAGCATAGCCACAGTAACGTCGAAGTTGCAGTCCGCTGCAGCTGATCTGTAGGTTTGCCATAAGGCAGTGTATGGGCTAGCACTGGATACATGCTTTCTGACCTGGTTTCAGTGTCCCAAGTGACCTCCCTTTGCGCTGAAAAGACATAGTATAGAACTAAGGAAAGAAGAACTAAAAAACTATTTCATACAGTAATTTAAATGTTAATTGTCCCTGGAGGAGTTAAAGCAACATCTTTGGAAGAGACAAAAGGCCTGATTGCTGTTGAATCACTGAACAATGAAGGAGATTTTTCAAGTTAGCTGAGCAGTTTGGATACCCTATTCCTATCACCTGTAATGAGAATTATAAACTCTATTCTCATTGGCAGCTTAGAAAAATCACAGCTAGCTGGTTCAGTGATACATGCCACCTTCATGCCACAGTTTTCTAGCTCTGCCCTTCTTCCTTCTCAGTTGCAAATGATAGTAATCCCAAATGAAGATCTCTGGATTCAGTTTAGTTTCACTGTATGCTCCCATGGTTTTTGGAATTTGGATCTCAAAATACGATTGTAAACCCTCTTCAAACCAAAAACAGTAATAAAATATTGAAATAAGAAAAAAAAAAAAAAGAAGAAGCACAAGTAAGCCTCCTCCTTCTAACGAAAGAAACAAGCGTCTGTGAAGTTCTTATTGCTACTGAGATAGATACAAGCCAAAAGCAATCTGCAGGTTGAATGATTCTGACTCTTTTTTTTATTTTTTCTTTTTCCTTTTTTTTCACTAGAAGCAGGTGGTTGGATATAAGGCCAGCTGAAAATAGAATTCTTTACATATAGCCTCAGCGGAATGAGAAAAGAGCTGGCATAGGCAAGAAAATTGTTATTTCAACTTAAACTTAAGGATACTTTATCCTTCATATTCAAACAGCTCATAGAAGAGTATAAAAGAGCAGACTTTTACCTCATAACTTGATTATTCTTATTTATTCAAACTGGAACCAAAATTGTCATGAAGCAGAAGTGTTGGAACAAAAGACTAAAAACAGATTTTCTACTCTAGTGAAGCAGTATAAATCAGGAGAAATCCCCTTGACACCCATTCTGTTACTCCTTGGTTACACTAGAAATTTGATATAGGAATATAGGTGTTTTTTCGCTTTCTACTAAGGGGCTATAGTAGAAAATAAGCAGAAATTATGTTTTAATTATTTCTCACCTTGCGGCTTACCTTCTGTTCCGGATTGCTTTAATATTTGTCACTGTTAACTGAGCTGGAGAATTTGAAAACACAGATTCTGGGAACAAAAGAAAACAGGCAAAAGAAAAAGAAAGTCTGCCGACTTCTATGTGTGCTATTTGCAAGTCAACAGCACTATCTCCTCACATATAATCCAAGAACAATGAGATGAAATGTCAAGACAGCTGTGAAGATGGCTGTCAATTTGTACACGTTAATAATTTTGATATTCCAGAAAACAAAATGTTATTGCTTCTGAAATAATTCATTTATGCCGCTTTGATCCCTAAAAACAAATGACACTTTGTCCTCATAACAATGGGCACTGTATAAATAGGTAGTAAATGACAACACTGATCTGGTGAGCTTACAGCCTTATAGTAGGAAGTTGGCTTATGGGCAAGTACATATGATAGCAAGTCTCTCATTCTTTGGGGAGGGAATGCCATAGTTCATAACTATTAAAGTATCATCACAGTTACTGAAATCTATTTGCAAGCACATGTAGTTCATATGTATATGTTTGTGTGTGGAAAAAAAAAAAAAGAAAAAAAGTTATATTTGTTTTGTTCTTTTTCTTACTTCAAGTATTAAATGTATATTGTTTTTAAAAGGTGACAAGGTTAACCAGAAAAAATGTGTTGTAATTTATTTTAATATATATGATCATGAATATGGATGGGAAATGAACTAGCGCTGCTGTAATGATTCATGAAGCACATGACAAGTCGGGTTTGTCCATAAGTCCGCTTCATGTTTGACCAAAATACGGTAATATTAATGAAAAAAAAAAAAAAAAGATGTTTGTCAAGACAGTTGTCCTGAATGTCATTTTAAAATTTACTTTAGGGCTTATGTCATGACGTGTATCATACTTATCCAAAATGAAACCCAAATAAATAATTCCATGGAGTGGCAACATTTACTGGGAGAAGTGAAGAAAATTTACACTGCTTCCCTTCATGCAGCTGATCACATTTTTTCAAGGGGTAGGGAGGAAACTAAGCTGAGAAAAATGCAGTTTTCTCAGCACCAGTCCCAACATCCTTGGTGTCAAGTCTTCACAACAGGTAATGCACTCAAACCAATCATTCCTGAACTGAAAATATAAGCCATTATAGTCGGGAAGAGAATACTCTAGGTATTTTTCATGTGCTGACTTTCACTCCTCCCTCATGGCATGGAGCCCTGAGAAACAGAGAAAATCCCAGGTCATATTCAGACATGCTTTGGGATTTATTCTCCAGGCAGAGTATCAGACAGCCTGTTCCTTCACCCTCCCTTGAACAGCATGTGCAGATAATTGGTGGGGATACTGGTCAGCCTAATGTCAGAATGAAAAAGCCTGCCACATCCCAGTACCCTGGAGATAGATTTCACCAAGTGTATATCACTTTTTTTTTATGAAGGCAACCAATACTGCAAGTCTACTTCTGAAACATGTTTTCTAAGGAAAACACCAGTATTCAAACTTCGCTGTAACTGCACCACAGAAATTAAGTGGTGAAAGATAGAATCTGAGTTTGAAAGCTATTCCCAGCCTGAGGCCTGCCACGACCCACCAAATCTATGGCAGAGATCAGCTTCGAAGGACACAGGCCATAACTGGCCTGTGCTACTGATGCTACTCTCATTCGCAGCTAGTTGCTTTCACCAACAGAGGATTTTACTTACATTTTCTGGGATAATCTGAAATAAGGTTTATCAATCCTGAACCCGTTATCCTCTAAACCAGGGTCTTGTTCACTAGGAGGGGGAAACATAGTTGGTTTTGCTACCTCAGAAAAGGAAGATGCAGGCTGAAATCCAGATGGATTGCTGGGAGCAGAGAGAGACAGAAACTGAATGTGAGCTCTCCCAAACTTCTTGCAATCTGTTGCATCCTTTTGCATTTGACACCCTCAAAAGGTTTTGGCTGACTTGCATCACTGCACCCTCCTCCACAGTAGACTATCAAATGTCAAATGTCAAACTTCTGTGAGAGAAACTTAGATCATGTTAAGGATCTGCTTGATTTCATGTTATTTTCCTTCAGTCTGATCATCTGATTTACAGTCTGCAGTGTGCTGCAGTAGAGTCTTCAATATGACATGAAAAAACAACCATCGCACTACTACTGCATTGAGAACACTGAGTTTGCAAAGGACAGACTGGTTCCTGGAAGGCTTCTTCTACACTAAGCTTTACACTTCCTTAATGCAATTCAGGTTACTCTTTTGGACTACCTGATACTATCTCAAGAGGGGGAACTTGTTCCTATAACACAGGGTTTAATACACAGTTTCCAGTTCTTACAGTAAAGAAACCATGAGTCTTTTCCATGATAACCAGGTAAAGAAAAACCCTGTCACATCAGGTAATCTGTGACAAATTCATTGAAATCAGCCCCATTCAAGCTGGGGTCTGAACAGAAAGATTTGTGCTCTCCTGTTATATCTATTAATTTCAGAAAAAAAGATATATATACAGTATCTACAGTTAATTCATAACACACAAACACGTCTTCAGGTTTTCAGAAGCATCCAAAATTCTCTAGAGCACAGTTGTTTTCATAAATTTCAGAGAATATTTATGCTTTTACAGATCTACTATAAAAGATTCATCTCACAGTTATTAGCCCTATATTGGATACCAAGGTAACCTTTAAATAAATAAACCTGAGCATCCACAGCTTAGTTTAAAAAATGCCTAGCTCTAGAATTTTTGTATTTGAAAAGGGCAGGGGGAAATGGGAGCATCACACTATCTACCAATTAATAAGCTCACACTATCTACCAATTAATAAGCTCAATACACAAAGATGAAGTTATTCACACATGGGGGAAGAGAATTCCAGTGAATTTTCTGCATCATAAAACTTTCTCATATGAATCTGTAGATGGCTGGCTATAAAAAGGGCTTTATCCATCTCCTGTACTTTCTGGACTAGGGACTGGGGAGAGAGAGAATGGGGTGGGGATGGGGGAAGGAAGGCTGGAAGGCTGGTAACTCATGCTGGGAAAGCACAAATAAATCTGAACTAGTGCATTAAGAAACATGGAGTTATTGAAAAGGACCTGACCTTACTGCCCACAGACTCGGCAGCAGGCAGGGAAATTTGGTCTAAGTTCCTTCTTTCCTAGATACAGGAAATTCCCTAGGGAAAGCCTTATTCTTCCTCTGTTCTTTGAACGTTAAGTTTCAACTTTAGTATTCAAGGGGAAAAGTAATACAGTAATAAGTTAGTGAAATACGGGATTGGACTGCAGAAAGAAAAAGAAATTAAAACTAGTGTAAAAAATCAGATGACATTGGTACTTAGCACCTTCTCTAAGTACCTGTAGAATTATGTGGGTTTGCAGGAGCTGATTTATTAATTAATACCTAGGGGATACATTCAGCTAGTTTAAACTATAATCACCAGCTGGAAGATCTTATTTACCTCATCAGTCCCTAAAGTGGAAGTTATATTTTTCTGAGCTATTTTCCAATAACTTTGCTATTTATATAACTCAGAAGCACAAGTGATGGAGAGCACACTTATTTTATTAGAGGAAGACAATGATAATAAATTTAATCTATTACTTTTGCTACGAGAGCTGTTTGCTGTATGCACAAAAACTAATAGATTACATCCATTATGTAAAGTATTGCTATCACTGAAACCAAATAACATTTCCTCTTAAAAAGCTACCAACCTGCAGTGCATCTGTGAGGTGTGTCAGTTCTAATGCACTGCAGAAAACACTTTTCTTTTACAGAGAAGAGGCATACAATGCAGTGGGGTTATTGACACAATATAGCCCCCTGACTTATACAAAAGACTACATTCTAATAGGCCTTATGGAATCTCATTGTCTTGGCTTTAGTGAGTTTGGCAGGCTGTCACACTTTGATAAAGGAAATCAGATCAGCACTGCCTAATGTGGAGAAGTCACAGCTGTTGGCTAGTAACATGAGCAGAAGGCTGGACCTCAGCATTTCTGAGCTGTAGTCAAAACCCCTGGGCCTCTAGCGGTTTGGGGAATACAATACAATACAATACAATACAATACAATACAGTAACAATATTCACCTTTCAAAAGGAATATTCTGCCATTTCCCTTCAGGATTATAAAGCTGAGGAATTACAGTTCAGCCATCCGTACATGAGGAATTATAATTTTTAACATAGATTGGTATGTGATAATAGGCATTGTTATAAGACAAATAAATTCTTTTTTTTTTTTTTAAGAGATTAAACAATTGCTACCCAAAGTGTTCCAGAAGATGATGGCACTGTGGTGACAGCAACAGTCTGCCCTGTAGTCGGTATTTCCAACAGCTGTAAAATAGATGTTCCTGCAGAGGAGTGGAAGTATATGAAAGAAAACTGTCAGGAAAGATGCACACCAACTAGATTCTTGCCTTTTTTGCAATTCAATGGTATATTGCATGAAAGGACCTCTTAATGCCTCATTTAATTAGTGTTTTTGCAATGCTTAATAAACGCATTAAATGCTTCATCTCCTAACGAATCTATGAAGATTTCTCTCTTTGCCGTTGATTATAGATGAGAGATGCTGAAATGAATGCAAACCACACATCATCAGGTTGTCAAGTGTATCAACCCCAGCGCTGAGCACTCAGACTACTAGTACAAAAACATTACCATTTAGTCCTTGTACAAGACTGCCAAAAACAGGTCCTATAGTTTCTGTACTCTCTAATCAAACCGTATTGAAAGAAACCTAGCGTTCCCATAGGTTCCCCAGATCTCTAACAGATAAAGTAACAAGTGTCTACTTTTCAAATTTCTACTGCCAATGTTTATCGCAGGGAATTTGACCTAACATTGTTTGCTTTATTTGCCACAATGCTGAATCACGTCCAACCTCAACTTCATCTTTTACTCAAGTTTGGTTTGCCTATACATAATCCAAACACTTGGAACTGCCCCATTCCCGGCTTCTGCTTTAGGACTAAAGCCAGAAGAATTTGCTATGAATGTCAGTGGAGCATATTTGATAGTTAATGGCCAGTTACTGCTTCACGTTCAGCAGTCACTGGGAACTATTTTTAAAGTATGGGCCTATCTGGGACAACTAAAAATACCAAACTTGCCCTTGGGAATGAGCTTAACCACCATACGTCCATTCTGCCATTCAAGACCAACAACAGCTGAAGACACTGGAAGGTGTGCATTCAAGTCAATGAGAGCTGAAGGGACTACTTGCTGAATGGGCACGTCATCCTCGAGAACTGCAAACAGGCACAAGTTTGAGATTAACTTGTCCTTTACTTCTTAACATACTGAAGCAGAAACTCAAACCAGTGCAAATGGAAAGAAGGCATATAGGAAAAAAAAAAAAAAAAAAAAAAAAAGCACTTTGCTCCAATGGACTCACAGTATGAGAATGAAATGTATGAAAAATGGATGAGATATGCTTGTTGATGGGAAAATTATTTTCTCAGTATGATAAAGTGTTCCCTCCAGATCCTGTCTTAACGTAAGGATTTTCCTTCTCCTTGTTCAAAAAAGGAAAGCTACAAACCACATCATTTCATTACAACTACTTTCTTAAAATGCAGTCTGTTCTGATCAAAAGGTCAACCTTTCCTGGATTTCCAACAGCTATTGTAATTGTTTTTCATATAAATTGATTTTAATTGTAACACTGTTCTGCTACAGCCCTATTGTCTGTGTCCTTCTGAATTGTCAGTTACTTAAATGAAAAAATAAAAGCTGGAAAGCACATTGTTGTAATTGATTTCTATGTTGCAATTGTCTTATCAGAAACAACATTCATCTGTTGAGGCACACACACACACACACACACACACACACACACAAAAAAAACTTTCCTAAAAATAAAATAAAAAAGAAAAAGTAAATAAATAAAGACAAAAATCCATTACTGTTTCACTTGTGGTTTTTAAGGCAACAATTTGAGGCTGCCATTTTCAGTCCCCTGTTACAGTTTTGGAAATATGCTAAGCGTTCCAGTGAGTATACTGATTACAAAGAAAAAATGTTTTTCATTAATATTCTAACAAGGTTGCTCTCCCCACATATATAAGTTGAATGGCCCCTAACTAGGCTACTTCCTGCCATGCCATGCCTTGTCTTCTCCCATCCTGCCCCTTCCCTACACTACCCAACAAGTGTTTGACCAATAAGTCCAGAATGCAGCTTGACTTGTTTGGAAGAAGGCAAGGGCTGACTTGCTAGATGAAAAATCTTCTCAAAATAGATGAGGCAGATATCTGCCAGTCTTACTCTCAATGGAAGGAGAAAGCACGAGGAAGCACTAAACTTCCTTCTGATGCCCTGGCCCTTGGCACTTTGCTCAAGTTGCTGAGTGTCAACTAGGAGAAATATCGATCAGCTTAGGAGACACTGCAATGAAAGACCTTGACCAGATGGCAGTGCAGATGACAGACCTGTAACTAACCTTTTAAGCAGTAGCTCTTGTCCTGGAATGTGGAGGTCTTTATTCATGAGAACTTTACAGCCTTTAATACCTCAGGTTAAATCTTTTTAAAACTTCCAGTAAGCACAGGCATGTCAGCATCAGAATAAGCACCATCACACAGCGGAACGGGAAAATTAAACCTGGAGAGAAATGACTGCAGGAATACAGTATCCCATTGGGGGATTTCAGTCTTTCTCCCCAGACATGCAAAAGCAGTCATGAAGGACTGTGGGCACTGTGAAAAGCACCATCCAGGGGAAAGTGGGAAGGACCTGAGAACCAACCCATCCTGTGACTGTGTTTTTGACCACCGTGAAAAGGATTTATTATGTAACTCCATGCTTCAACCCTCTTTCTTAGAATGAAACTAAATCAACTAGATTTACTTGTGTCGAAAAAAACAGTCAGTAAAAGTGTTAAGAATTTTTGACCCTTTATCCTACTTAAGCAGAAAACCTGAACAGGGTTTTCAGTGGCTACCCCTGACTTGCCCACATGAACTCGTAGCAATTCACACTAAGTAAGGAAATACATACATAGGAAGCAGTTAAAAATCTTTTGTTTCTTTTTCCAAACAAAATAAATGAAATACTCTTCTTCACAGTGCCTTGAAAATGAAAATATTGTTCTGCTTGTTTCTTGGTGTTTTGTTTGGTTGTTTGTTTGTTGTTGTTGTTTGGGTTTGTTTTTGTTGTTGTTGTTGTTGTTGTTGTTTTGGTTTGGGTTGGGTTGGGTTGGTTTTTTTTTGGTTGGTTGTTTTTTCTGTGTTTTTTTTTTTTGGGGGGGGGGTTGTTTTTTCCTCAGACAACAGTTCTTTTAACTGCTGTTGAAATGTAAGCGCCTGCAGTGAGTTGACCTCTGCTGGGTGGCAGATGCCCAACCATCTGCACTCTCAACAGGACCTGGAATACGAAACTAATGTGGAAAAGCTCATGGGTCAGGATAATGACAGGGAGATCACTTAAGAATGACTGTCACAAGCAAAACAGGCTCAACCTCCTAGTTAAACCAGACACTGAGAGTGAGAGACAAAGCAACACCTTTCCCTGTCACCCTGCTGCAGGTCTGCTGAAGCTACCTGGAAATGGCCAGAACCGTCTATTTCTGGCACCAGTAGAGCCCTTGACCTCTTCCCACAGAATCCACTGCTTAAGCAACACCCTGTAGCAAAACTCTCCCATTTATGCCCAATACAGTGCCCAGGTATGTGCTAGTAAGCTGCTGCACACGTGCAGTCACACGCAACCATCAGTCACAAAACTATTTGTTGAAAATTGCAACAGTTACACATGGGTCCCCGATCAGAACCACAGAATTATAGAGTCATTAAGGTTAGAAAAGTCCTTCAAGATCATCTGGTCCAACCATCGCCCTACTATCAATGTCACCCACTAAACCATGTCCCTAAGCACCACGTCCAACCTTTCCTTGAACACCCCCTGGGACGGTAACACCACCACCTCCCTGGGCAACCATCAGACAACCTTTCTGGAATAAATCTCCTCATCAGTTAGTGTGAATGACCGTGTACTGGGTCTGGCTGGGCTGCAGTTAACTTTCCCCACAGCAGCCAATACACAGCTGCACTTCACTTGTAGGTGGAAGAGCACTGCTATCGCACCAATGCTTTGGCTACTGCTGAGCAGTGCTAGCACAACATCAAGGCTGTCTCTCCAGCTCCCCTCCACCCCTAAGGCTAATATGCTGGGGTTAAGCAAGAGTTGTGGAGGGGACACAGCTAGGGCAGCTGACCTAAACTGTCCATCAGCTAACCACAACAGACCTTTTTTGGTACCCAGCATTGGGCCTGAAGGATTGGAATAACAACAGATTTGTCCAGAATGTGTTAGATGAAACTTACAATATTTGTTTAACAGTTGCTGGTCATAATGTTGACTGATTTGCTCTCAGCGTTGTTTTATGTGATCCATGTCATGTTCCCTCTTCTGCTGCATATTGGATTTGAGATCTTAAAGGCTGTGTTTGTCTTTTTCAGTTTGCTGTTCTGTAAAGCACTGCCCTTGAGCTTAATCTGGTATTCGGGCCCTTCATTGCTATCATCCTTGCACTCTGGAAACTATCTCTCACAGACTATTAACAATTATACCTTCTCCTTTTTCTCCCCTGAGAGCCAACTGGTGGAGGAAATAAGGAATGGTACCTTTCCCTTCTCTTCCTGAAGGCTAGCTACAATAGCTCCTGAGTATTTTGAACATACTTGGTTAATCAATGTAATCCTACTGCTATGTCTCCAGAATGTGCTTCCAGCTTTTCCTAAGGTGAAATGACTATCTAAAAATACTACTCAGGAACATGCCCCATGGCAGGACAGATGGCAGGACACATGGGAGAATATGGATAGGCACACAGAACAGTAGGTATCTCGACTACTTTGGGACTTCACCCCTAAACACGTGCAGAATCCTGAAGTACTGATAAAATGTTTGAAAAAAAGCATACCGTGGCAATTCCAAAGAGACACAAATCACCACAATGTGCTCTGGCCTGGCCCACACCTGCTGAGTGAGCCCTGTTCAACACTATTCAGCACCCTCAAGGGGAAGAAAAGGTCTCTGGATCTGATGACAAAACAACAGACACTATGGCTAAACCAGAGAGGCAACCTTCAGTAACCCTTATAGTCAAAAATAGTCATCAATGGAAGTGGAAGTCAGGCCATTTAACAAGGGAAGAACAAGCTCCTCCTAAGAGCAAGCAGGAGGAAGAATTGTAAGACGCACACTGCTCTGTAGCAGAGCAAACACAAGAACAGGAGGGGGAAAAGAGAGAAATCATAAATAAGTCAGAAACTACCTGATCGGTACGATCCAGTCATAGCCTGGATGCATCATAGGGCTGCATCAAAGGCAGCATGGCCAACAGGTCGAGGGAGATGATTCTCCCCCTCTACTCTGCTCTCTTGAGACCCCACCTGGAGTGCTGCAGCCAGATCTGGGGCCCCTAGCATAAGGGAGACATGGACCTGTAAGAATGGGCCCAGAGAAAGGTCACAAGGATGATCAGAGGGCTGAAAAACCTCTCCCGTGAAGACAAGCTGAGGGAGTTGGCATTGTTCAGCCTGGAGAAGAGAAGGCTCTGGGGAGACCTTATAGAGGTCTTCCAATACCTAAAGTGGGCCTACAGAAAAGCTGGGGAGAGACTCTTTGTCAGGGGGTGTGGTGATAAGACAAGGGGTAACAATTTTAAACTAAATGAGGGTAGGTTTAGATTGGGCATTAAGAAGAAATTCTTTATGATGAGGGTGGCGAGGCACTGGTTGCTGAGAGAAGTTGTGGATGCCCCATCCCTGGAGGTGTTTAAGGCCAGGTTGTATGGGGCTTTGCGCAACCTGATCTAGTGGAAGGTGTCTCCATAATGGCAGGGGAGGGGGGGAATTTGAGGTCTCTTCCAACCCAAACCATTCTACAATTCTATGATCACTACTCCTGAGTCAGCTGTGAAATATGTGAAATGATTTCAGCCATCACCCAGGCTAGCATATTGTCACCTGCTTGCTCCAGTGCTGGGATAATGAGGCCAGTAGTCAGGAATGGAGGGCAAGAAAGCCCAGCAGCTGGGATCCCTTTATAGGAAATGGACATTGACAAAGTGTTTGGAATTGGGGCAAAAGTCCTCAGCCTCTGGAGGTGACTCCTGTCCAGCTTAAATCAAAGGTATCCTTTCAAGTAAGAGACTGTAAATTACTTAAGCAAGTGGACCAATATGGAGGCAGGTATCTAGTATGCGAGGAAATCAGCCATGAGGGAGGTGATTTATAGCAACCTGGACAATAACCAGGCATCCAAAGACCCCGATGAAGTCCGGTGCACAGGGGCCATGCAGTGAAAGTTTGTACAGCGCACTCCATTGTCCTAAGCCAGCATCTTGACATTAATGAATGGGACAGGCACAGAGGCACCAATGGTGAATGGATTGGCCAGGAAAACTCTGGCAATACAAAGAAAATCTCTCTGCATCTCTTCAGGCCTCCATCTCATGTGCAGCAACTGTCCGAACAGGTTCAACAGAGTGAATAGAGTTTGTTTTCCTCCTCACTTACACGAATCAGCATCTCAGCTACAAGGAGTCAGCATTTCTGTTCTCAAGAGAAAGGGTACTGTGGGCACACGCCACACGGCACCCTATGGTTTCACCTGTGAGACCACAGGGAGGACATCAACATGTGTGATGGCAAACCTAACTTGAACCTACCTGCTCATAAGAAAATATGAAGGAGATTTGAGAGGTTGAAGTCTGGGTTCCACCCTCTTCCCAGATACCACTCATCACCACAGAAGCACTGGCCTGTTTGTGGAGACCAGGTGGGGGGCACCAGACCCCAGTCAGCCATTGTCTCAGCTGCAGTCTACTGCCATGGGCACCTGAGCAGGTGGATGGCCTATGGCAAGGACACCAAGTGATGGAGCAAAACCATGCAGCCTTCATTTCTTATCCTGGGACACCAGCAGAGCCCAACCCAGCCTGGTTCACGCCTGGACTCCTGCTGAGTGTGTGTGTGACGCTTGGAGAATTGAGCGAGGATTTGGTGGAGCCGTGCTGTGGGGCCGCCGGCAGCTGTTCTCAATGCCCGTCCCCAGTCATTGCCTGTGCTTCCCTGGCCCTGCCAGCTCAGGCAGCTGGGGCCCCGCGGGACGCGCTCGCAGCAGCGCAGGTGAGCTGTGCGGGGACACATGCCCCGGGGCAGCCCACAGAGGGCATGAGACAGCTCAGATGTGGGGCTGGGGGGGCTCCTGCTGAGGGGCCAGGGCGTTTTTCTGCCCTTTGTTGTGCCAGTAAATGACAGTGGCCACTCTCTCTCTTCCAGCACATAACACCCTTTGCCAGTTGCAGCTCCAGTGAAGGGGAGCAGTACCCCATCCTCAGCTCTCCCCACACCACTGCACACTGGTCATGGCCACGATGTCGCATTGAACCTGTCCCATCTGCCATGATTCTATGATTCTGTGACACTCAGGATGGCCTGCCCATCATCCTACCATGGCTGCACGAATTCTGCTTTGGATGCCTGATGTGATGGACCAGGCAGATACAACACTGCCCACTCTGCACGGGGCCGATCAAGGCCATCAAGTTCTCAGTGTGGGAGCAAGATGACTTCTTGGCATATTTCTTCATGTCCCCCACACAGCCAGTGGTGGCTGCCAGCAGAGGAGGAAAAGATCAGTCCTGCGGGAGCCCAGCCCACAGGACCACACCAAGACCTTCATGCACTGACTCATTCAGGTGATTGTGCCCAGCTGCAGTGGAGAGGCCCACAGGCTGCTGGGCCGTGCTGCCAGGGAGCAGGAGGACAGCCTTACAGACAGACTGGGTGCCTCCAGCAGCCCTTCAGGACACTATCTTGATGAGTGCCCCAGCACATCTGAAGCTGTACTTCGTGGAGATCCCCAATGTCCCTGTCCCCACAGAGCAGGAGGAGCCGTATGAGGAGCTGTGGCAGGAGGTGGCAGGTCCCTCTGGCCAGGGCTGCAGCCACAGCCCCCCCACTCCCAGCCAGTACAGGGACCACTCCTTCTCAGGGGGCCCCACCGCGCCCCAAAGCAGAGGGCCAGCAGCCCCCAGGACTCTCCCCAGCCCTGCAGAAGGCTGCCACCACAGTGGCACTACTAAGGCTGAAACTCCTTATTAATTCAGGGAAAAAGAGATAAACCAACATCTACAGTCAACAACAAAGTCTCCCTCTTACTCATTACACAGCTGACACTGACACTTACACTTGTCCACCCTTTTTGCCACTGCCTTCCCCTGCCCCGTTGTGTCTCAGTCCCAGTGGGACCGCCTGATGGGGAAGAGGGCCATGCCCCTCAGGAGCCCCAGGGCCACCTTGGTGACATCTTCTCCCACAGGAAATTGTGCTGCAGCCTCAGACGCACAGCACAGCAGATGCTGAAGGCAGAACAGGCAGGAGGGGAAGCATCTTTCTCTCCACATTCAAAAGGGCACACATGATAAGCCCACTGCCACGTCCCTCCCACCTCCACTGTTATGGTAGGGGTCCTTGCAGACATGGGAGATCTCAGGCAAAATGAGCATGGTCTATATCCTCTTGCCAAATGCTGCTCTCATCGCCCCTGTGAGGCACAGACCCTGGGGCTGGCTGGCACAGGGCCACCTCACTGCCCTGTTGATACTGGCCGCAGGACTCTGTGCACCCCAGCAAAAAATGGAAGGTCAAGAAGGATTTGGATGGGAGCTGGGTCATGAAACAGGGCTGCTGGCAGCTGTTCTCAGTGCCCATCCCCACAGTCATTGCCCATGTTTCCCCAGCCCTGCATAGCTCAGGCAGCTGGGGCCCCATGGGGCGCGCTTGCAGCAGCGCAGGTGAGCTGTGTGGGGACATGGGCCCTGGGGCAGCCTGCATGGGGCACAGGACAGCTCAGATGTGGGGCCAGGGGGGTTTCTGATGAGGGGCTGGGGCATTTTTCTGCCCTTTGTCGTGCTAGCAAATGACAGTGGCCACTCTCTCTCTTCCAGCACACAACACCCTTTGCTAGCGGCAGCTCCAGTGAAGGGGAGCAGCTCCTCACCCTCCGCTCTCCCCACACCACTGCACTGCACGCTGGTCATGGCCAAGACATCGCGCTCGACCTGTCCCATCTGCCATGATTCTGTGATTCTGTGACACTCAGGATGACCTGCCCATCGTCCTACCATGGCAGCACAAATTCTGCTTTGGATGCCTGATGCGATGGGCCAGGCAGAAACAACACTGCCCACTCTGCACACAAGAGATGGTGGCCACCAAGTTCTCAGTGTGGGAGCAAGATGACTTCTTGGCATCTGCTCTTTGTAGAGATCCCCAACACCTCTCACTGCCCCTGTCCCCACAGAGCAGGAGAAGATGCATGAGAAGCCAGGGAAGGAGCTGGACCACAATGCTGGCAGGGCTCATTGGCCCATGGTGTTCCCACCAGTCTGTCCAAAACCAACACTGTTCCCAACTGAGCGTGGGGCTGTGAGGATGCTGCCCTGGGCTCCCCTTGGTGCCCTCCACCCTGAAATCTGGCCAGCCCTTTTCCAAGACCACCACAATATCCTTGAGCCTGTGAGGCCATGGCTGTGGCAGTATCCGCAGGAGACCTATGGGGCCAAACAAACAAAGATGGTTGTAGCAAAGAGCCTCATCATCTCTACCCTCTGCCTCTATGAGCTGCACAAGGAGACGCCGGTCAAGGAGCCGGAGCCCACCAGGCAACACCACACTGGGATATTTGTTCATGGGCTCATTAAGGTGATCGTGTACAGCCGCAGCAAAGAGGCTGAAAGGCTGCTGGGCCAACAGGACTCCTGTGCTGCCAGGGGACAGCTCTGGAGACATCCCACTGCATGCTGCCTCCCAGAGTCAACTCTTGCACCTGGCCCTGGCACCTCCTGCAGCACTGTAGTTTCCAATCCCAACAAGCTTCCCATCAGCCAGAGGCTGATCTTCATAGTGCTGTAAGCACTTTCGCCCTGCCCCTGGGCCAGCAGGAAGCATGGCACAGCGGTGCCGGGAGATTTTCCTACTGAGGGGCCAGGGCATTTTTCTGCCCTTTATCGTGCTAGCAAATGACAGTAGCCACTCTCTCTCTTCCAGCACACAACACCCTTTGCCAGCGGCAGCTCCAGTGAAGGGGAGCAGCTCCTCATCCTCAGCTCTCCCCACAGCACTGCGCTGCACACTGGTCATGGCCACAACGTTGCACTGAACTTGTCCCACCTGCCACGATTCTATGATTCTGTGACACTCAGGATGACCTGCCCATCATCGTACCATAGCAGCATGAATTCTGCTTTGGATGCCTGATGTGATGGTCCAGGCAGAAACAACACTGCCCGTTCTGGACACAAGAGATGGTGGCCATCAAGTTCTTGGTGTGGGAGCGCAGACTTTTCACAGGTGTACTCCACCCTGAAATCTGGGTAGCTCTTTTCCAAGATCACCTCAGTATCCTTGAGTCCATGATGCTGTAGCTATGGCAGGAGCTGCAGGAGATCTACATGGCCAAGTGGTGGAAGATAGTTGTAGTGGAGACTCTCCTTGTCTCCATCCTCTGCCTCCATGGGTTGCACAAGGAGAACCTTCTCAAAGAGCTGGAGCCCAGTCTGTAGCACTACACATTAATCTTTGTGCACCAGATCCTTGTGGTCATCATGCACCAGTGCAACAAAGAGGCTTGCAGGCAGCTGGACCAACAGGACTCCCTCACTGCCAGGTCACGAGGACAGCCCCATGGATGTCCCTGGACCAGGCACCTCCAGCAGGCCCACAGGATGCCACCTCAGCGGGCTCCCAAGTCAAGTAGGGAGCTGCAGAGGATGGAGCTCCGGGTTCATGTGGGTGGCACTCATCCCCACATCTAGGCATCTCTTTCCCAGGTGCACCCCAATATCCTTGAGCCTGTATTTCTGTGGCTGCAACAGGAGCTGCAGCTCTATAAAACTGAATAAGAATTCATCCTTTTTATCTACGATTTGTGTATTTCTTATGCCAGTGAGTAAAGACTAATACTTTTTAAAAGGTACTTGTAAAACTTCTGTGTGCCTTGTGCCCTGTGCCCTTGGCTTCTTAACCCCCATAAAGATGTACTTCTGAGGAATGGTACTTTTAACCCAACAGAATGGAGCTTTGCATTTCCATGAAGGACAAAGACGCTGTTCTCACAAATGTGCCATACAAGCCTGTGAAAGAAATAGTTTTTCAGCACAGACGCTCAGAGCACGTTAGAGCACAAAAGCCAACTGGAGTGAGAATGACCAAAGCAAAGTGTTCTATGCCCCAGAAGAAGGGCTTGACTTTTCAGATATTGTAAAGAATGCATCCTGACGCTGCTTCAACCATGCTGGAGGTTGCCAAGTAACTGCATTCATCTTTGGTCTATGTGCAAAACAAATCTCTTTGAAGCTGGTGGGCTTTTAATTCCAGCTAAATGAAAGGAAGCATTTGACTCTTCAGTTAGAACCAACCAAAACAAAAGCAATACCACAGCCCTTGTATCCAGCACAAAGCTAACACAGTTGAAGGCGTTATTGCCAGTAAATATTCACCCTGCTCCTCTGATTGAATTTATGCATACATTCTCTGGGAGAGCTTACTTTTATACAGGAATAATTTTTACACTTCTTCAGCTTCAAGGGAATGTTTCTAATGTACCAGTTTGGAATGAGAAAATCAGGCTGCCTTTTGAAAGAAAACTAGTCTTTTGTCTGGCCCCTCTCCCTTTTTTTTTTTTTTTTTTAAGAAATTAACAGTACACTTACAGACCATCATTTTAATCATATTACACCCTGAATACTCCCTGAATACACAGCTGGTGAGCTGGTGCACACAGGAGGGAATATTACAGTCTTTCTCAGGATGCTGCATCATGTGGCAGGAAAATTCACAGTGACTGTACCTCACTGACTCTCTCTAGAATTTAAGAGAGAAGTGGCTATGCACCACTTCTCTGCTCTCAGCAAGTTTCATCTGCAGTGTTAACCTATGTCATTGTCATGGTTTCCACCACTGTCCTTCCTCTATCCCATCTATCCCAAACATGCCCTCTCATAGCACTCATTTGTCCCAGCCAAACTCTCCTTTTCTGCTTTTTGCTAGTACTTTGGTATACTCCATCACCCAGCGCAAACCACCCTTCGCTCATGCCAGTCTTTATTCCCTGTCATTCTCTCTCTGCAGCTTTTTTGCCATTTTATCCTTGGCATTATTATGTCTGTATGTTGTATTTCAAAAGAAAGTGTTCTTTATATTTAGAAATTCATTAACATTCAGAGTCTGTGTACAGTACAACCTGCTTATTAAATAATAAGCACATGGCATGCAGAACGCCCACTCACTCTCTTGCATCAGTAGGAGCTGGCTGGGACAAGCTCTAGTAAATTGAGTAAAATTGTTACTACATATTCACCACATATGCCTTTGAAGCCTTTACAACATGTGCCATGAATGCATAATTAGCATTGGGAACACAGAGCAGAATTCCACAAGACTTTCTTTGGGACTTTATTACACCACTGACTATAAGAAAAAGTTCACTGGTCTCCAGTCAGCAAGAAATTAAATTCAATGAGTGTCAAAGTACATACAGCGTACAAGGTTTGAGTATAATTGTAACTGTGAGATTTAGTTGCTACCTAGAATTAATATTTGCACACAGCAGTTTAAATGCAAACAGACAATGCCGAATTTTGAAATGAAATCTGAATACTTATGAAAATTCTGTGTGCTGCAAGTTGAACCTGGGAGCAACATCTGCATTTATGGGTCCCACTTTTAAAATAGGCTGGACAGAAATTTCAGTGCAAAATCTTGCTGAAGCTTTGATTACTTGTTGCACCCAGTGCAGAAGTATTGATCCCATTCCCAGTATTGGAGGGATTAGGTATTGGAGTGATATTTCCATATACAGAACCACAGCCACAAGCAGCATTTTGCATCTTTTTAAGTTTATGAAAGTACATCAATGTTGTGAATATGCAGACCGTATGGTTCAGTGCTTACAGTTTTGTGGATAAGAAGCACCCCACTTGCTCATTTTTTCCACCACATAGTTACCCGTTTCTCATGCATAAAACCAGTACTGCCTGGTTGTATACATACAATTAATCTGCTTTTCATTTAGGACATTTTTAACAAACAAAGATTTTTGCATTACTCCAGCTACCAGAATATCTACCAATATTTGACCGTTCCCCTGAAAACATGGAGAACAAAGTCACTGCCTTGCAGGTGGGCTGGCACATCCATTTGTATGACCAACAGTTTTAGCTTTTTACATGAAAATTCCAGGGCAGTTTCAGTTCTCTTGGACTGTGAAAAAAACTAGTACCTCCAAAGAAAGGTCAGAGGCCTGCAGGACAGCATATCATCATTGGTGTGCACATCTGTACCATCCACCAGCTCCTAGGGTCCTGCTCATGCAAGTACTTGCGTTTCTCCAGTCCTTGGGCAATTCTCCTAGTTGCCATGATCAACCAAAGATTATTGAGAATCCTCTTGCAATGACATCTGCTAGATCCCTCCACACTCACGCGTGCATCCTACCAGGGCTCATGGACTTGTAAGTTTGCTTAAGCACTCCCTAACCCGATCCTCTTCCACCAAGGGTGCCTCTTCCTTGCTCCAGCCTGTTACCCTTGTCCCTGGGACATGGGATTCCCGAAGGCTGGTCTTGTTTGTAAAGACAGAAACAAAGAAGGGATTCAGTACTTCAGCTTTTCAGTACTTCAGGTCTCATTTCATTCAGCATCGGGCTCACATTTTCACTAGTTGTCCTTTTGTCACCAACACACTTAGAGAAGCTCTTCTTGTTGTCCTTGACGTCCCTTGCCAGATTCAAATCCATCTGTGTTTTAGCTTTCCTAACTTCATCCCTGGATGCTCACACAGTATTTCTCTATTCTTCCCAGGTTACCTGTCCTTGCTTCCACCCTTTGTACACTTCCTTTTTGTGCTTGAGCTTTGCCACTAACTCCTTGTTCACCCCTGCATGCCTCCTGGATTTTTGCCTGAATTCCTGTTTGCTGGCAAGCACTGCTCTTGCGCTTGGAGTAGGTGATCTCTGAACATAAACCAGCTCTCTTTCCTCCAGGGCCTTGTCCCATGGGACTCTACCAAGTAGACCCTGAAAAGGACAAAGTCTGCTCTCCTGAAGTGCCGGGTCATGAGCTTGCTATTTGCCCTCCTTGCTGCTGTAAAGACCTTGAATTCCATTATTTCATGGCCACTGCTGCCAAGGGTGCCTTTGGCCTTTTTATTCCCAACAAACCCTTCATTGTTGACTTCTCTATTACTTGGAGAAGAAATTTCCAAGAATCTCCTGGATTGGTTACATCCTGCGGTGTTGTCCCTCCAACAGGTAATGAATGGATTGGCTGAAGTCCTCCATGAAGACCAGGGCTCATGAACATGAGGCTGCTCCTATCTGTCTGTAGAGAACTTCATCTGCTTGTTTTATGTGTTCACGTGACCTGTAGCACACCCCCACCATAAGTCTGCCTAACTCTGTCTTCCTTTTAATCCTAACCATAAACTCTTTGCTCTTCATTACTCCTCTTTACCCCCAAGCACAGCTTCATGCACTCCAGCTGGTCTATCACACAGAGCCATTTCATCATAATCTACTCAGCCTGTTGTTCCAGAAAAACCTGTATCCTCCTGTTGTGTGTATTACAGTAGAGTGCAGAGAAGGTTTAGAGGAGGTTCAGGCTGGGTGTTAGGAAAGAGTTCTTCACCAAGATGGTGGCTGCGCACTGGAATAGGCTCCCCAGGGCAGTGGTCATGGCACCAAGCCTGTTGTAGCTCAAGAAGCGTTTGGGCGTATGATCTGATTTTTCTGGGTGGTCCTCTGGGGACCCAAGAGTTGGACATGACGATCCTTCTGGGTCCCTTCCATCTCAGAATATTCTTTGATTCTATGATTGTTATACGCCAGTCATGGGCACCATCCCACCACATCTCCATGATCCCAACACGGTAATATCATAGCCCTACAGCTGTATACACATTTCTAACTTGTCTTGTTTATTCCCCATACACCCATATGGCATGCATTACTGCACAGGCACTTAAAAGGGCACAACAACATGCTGGGTTCCTAGAAGTGGTTTGGGACATTTCTCCATAATGCTGCCTTCTTGGCAATTCTTTGCTAATCTGCAAGTGCTGGAAGAGACCCTGCATAATCCTTTTTTGTTTTGTTTTGTTTTGTTTTTTACTTCATGATCCCTCCCTAATGTATTACCCTATGCCCCTTATTCAGCAGCCCTGTCCATCACTCCCTCAAAGGGCTGCTGTTTACCCTCTCACTCCACTCACATTCCTGGTTTCCTTCTCATGAAGTCAGCCATCCTATTGGCAAAAAGGTTTTTGCCTCACTTAGGAAGGTGAATCTCTCCCGAGCAGACACTGATCCTCAAACAGGGTCCCATGGTCACAGAACCGGTCTTCTTAGTTGAGTAGGTCACGTTAAGTTCCCAGGAGGTGACAGGATACTTTCCTTTTTATTCGACGCATAGCCAGTGACTTGAGACAAAAAACTCTCTCAGACCAAAGTCCAACTCTGTGAATCTCTGTTTAAACCATGCTTCTGTCCCACTCCCCTATAAACCCCACCAACACAAAAGGGTGAAAATTTAAATATATCTTTTCACCTGACATATTAAAATCTAAAATTAAAATCTAAAATCTAAACATAAAAATTAAATGAAAATGGTAATTACTTCTCTTAATATCCTATCTTCAGGGTCTTAAAATTAATAGGTGTCTAACAAGTAATAAGCCTCTTCAACTGGCTGTAACAGAGCAGTGGATCTCTTAGACCAGTGCTTAGTGCAGTTTGCCAGCTCTGTCATGATCAGAATACAGAAGTGGGGAATTACATGGGGAACAACATTCATATACTTTGTGTAATTTAATTGCACAGTCCATGATCATTTTTCTCTTGTGGGTCCATCACAAACACTACTACATTCCCTACGGATTCAAGCTGACTGACTCCTGCTCAAAACCAAATTATCTAAAGTCTAAAGAAACAGCAATCAGGGCCATTTGTAAGCATTAACCTGAAAACTGTAACATTGGCTATCTCAAGACTCAGAGCCAAAGAGCTAAAATATCCAAAGCAAACACCAAAGAGAGTAAAAAAAAAAAAAATAGTTATAGCAGGCATGTAGCCATAATATGCATGCCCCAGAAAAAAAAAAAAAAAAAAAAAAAAAAAAAAAAGACTAAAAAAGGCCCGAAACAAAGTCGTTCCTGAACCTTCCCATGGTTTCAGTAAGGCTTGGACTAGACCCTTGAACAAAATTCCTCCCTGCGCCTATTGAACAACAGCAACAGGGAACTTGCTCTCCAGTGTAATGTCACCAGAAGCCCCTAGCTCTCATCCAGCATGCTCAATCACCACTTCTCAGAAGTGGCTCGCTGGACTGGGTGTAAACAGCATGAGTACCTCAGCAGGGAGGCAGCATTATGAGCCCTGTAGGGCAACGTGGGGCTGTGCAGTGGCAGCCGGTTCCAACCGGCTCCAACCAGCTCCAACAGGCACGGGCAAGGCACAGCCGTGCCCTCGGGGCAGTCCCGCAGCCAGTTAGAGAAGCCTGGGCGCGGCATGGCGCCTCAGGGCAGGCCTGCTGTAACCACGGCAACAGCGAGGGGTGTGCTCTGGGGGAGGAGGGATAGTTGTACCCGCTGTTTGTGTCCCAACACCCGCTGCAATAACTCAAAGCAGTAATACAGGCAGGCTTCCACAGGTACCAGGCTGCTGTGCTTTCTGTTGTGTCTTGAGAATACTTTTAAGTTTGACTGAAAAACCTTGCTCTCCAAGTAAGCTGTGCCTTTTACTACAGTAAAAGAGGTGTTTTTATAAATATACAACAAAAGGGTGACTAAGGAGAAGCTCAATCCTTTATTGCATGTGAGAGGAAACATAGTAATGACAGGTGAAAAAAAAATGAGGTACTTAACGCTTTCTCTCCTGCAGTCTTTATTAACAAGACTAATTGTTTGCAGGATACCCAGCCCATTTAGCTGGAAGACAGAGACAGGGAGCAGAATAAAGCCCATATAATTCAAGGAGAAAAGCTTACCAATCTACTGTAACACTTGAACACAAATCTATGAGGACAGATGGGATCCACCCAGGGGTGCTGAAGGAGCTGGTGGAAGTGCTCACCAAGCCACTTTCATTAATTTATCAGCAGTCCTGGCTCACCAGGGAGGTCCCTGTTGACTGGAGGTTAGCAAATGTGACAAGAAGGTTCACAAGGAGGATCCAGGGAATTACAGGCCTGTCAGTCAGACCTGAGTGCCAGAGAAGGTCGTGGTGCAGATCATCTTGAGTGCCGTCACATGGCATGTACAGGATAACCAGGTGATCGGACCTAATCGACATGGGTTTATGAAAGGCAGATAACTGCTTGATTAATCTGTTTGTAATAAAATGACACACTCAGTGGGTGAGAGAAGGGCTGTGGATGTTGTTTACTTGGACTTTAGCAAAGCATAATGATACTTTTTTCCCACAGCGTTCTCCTGGAGAAACTGGCTCTCCATGGCATGGCTGAATGTACAGTTCACTGGTTAAAAATCTGGCGCAGAGGACTGTTGCGAATGGAATTAAATCCATTTGGTGGCCAGTCACAAGAGGTGTTCCCCAGGGCTCAGTACTGGGGCTAGTTTTAACATTTTCATCAATGATCTTGATGAGGGGAATAAGTACACACTCAGTAAGTTTGTGGGCAACATCACGTTGGATGGGAGTGTTGATCTGCTTGAAGGTAGGAAGACTTTGCAGAGGGATCCATACAGGCTGGATTGATGGGCCACATCCAATTGTATGGCATTCAGCAAAACTAAATGCTGTGCTGGGTCCTGCACATGGGTCAAAACAACCCAATGCAGCAATATAAAGCATGTTCTCTACAGAGAAAATGGTCTAGAATGTCTAAAGAGTAAACCAAATTTACTCGATTATAGTAAATCAAATTGATTTACCTAAAGAATAAATCAAAATCTGAAGAATACCTGTTTTTTATGTCATTTCTAGTTCAGAATGTATCACTGATTTTCTTCTCTGACCATTTCACTTAAGGTGGAGAATTAATTATCCAGAAATATGCAGTGTCTACACAGTGCCACGATTATTCTTTTCCAGGTAGTAATTTACTTTTACAGTTGAGCAGGGCACATGTCTGTTTCATTCATCCTGGATGGGACAGGTGGTGTTCACATGTCTAGCCCACATGGTAGCCATGCCTCAGAGCAACTGATAACCTCATCTGCCTTTTCTAAGGCTGGAGTAGGGAGCGGAGAGCATATGGTGACCTCCAGGAGTCAGAACCGGCAAACGTCCTCCTTGTAAATGCTGGGTTTATGCTTTGTGATGCCGCTGAACAGCTGTTTGGGTGGTGTTTGGAGGAGCCAATCCATGAGCTAATCACAGCAAATTAATATTTTAGTAAAACATCAGATGTGATTTCTTTATGCTGCAGCTGAAAACTTTGATGTGGTTGCAAGTAAGGTTTGCTTGGTGGGTCTTCTAGTGTGACAGAAATGAGGCCTGAGAACAACTCAGGGGAGCACTAAAGCAAGCCCACTCTGACAAGGGCTTGGACCTAATGGGGAGTCTGAGCAGAGATTTGTCTATATAAATTCAGAGGGAAAAGAGCTGCAGAATGCCAGTTTATCCCCAAATGCAGCCTGACAAAATGTAGGTCAGAGTAGGGACTGCAGTAAAAGAAAAAGCACAACCTGTTCCGTGAAGTCCACTTTCGGCATTCTCTTGGCACACAGTAACTCTCATAGAAGAGGTGCAGATTCATGGCTGATGTAAATCCACAGAACTTCATCAAAGTCAGCAGGGTTCCTCTAGTTTAAGCCAGCTGGGGAATCGAGTCTCAAATCTCTTAGTCATAACTGTATGCTGTAAGCCAAGAGAAAATTAGTAGAGAAAATAACACATAAAATTGGTGCTCTGCTGATTTTCTGTGATAAACAACTTATCATAAATATTTAAAATCCATTATAACTTTTTATTTATTCTTAAATACAGTATGCTAATTTTGTAATGCTAAAAACATTCAGTCCACTTATTTGCATAATTGCTGTACTGCAGTTTGTTAGAAGTTTTGATTCAAGATACTTATAAGTGATAGCATGATTGTATGTTCAGTTGAAATGAGAAAAAAAACAATGGCAAAAAAAAACTTTCAATGCAAAATATGTTATAATAACTAACACAGATAAGAGGAGAGAAAAATTACTATTTGGGCAGAGAAAAGCTTTCCATAAATTAGAACTATCTCTTGGGTGCGAAGACATTATAATAGTCTGAGCAAATGTTGAGTAAGATGCTCTGGGTAGAATAAACAGTGTTGCAGTGCTGCAGTGATTAAAATATTAACTGTATTTAACTGTAATTGGCAGCAATTCAGCAAAAGTGGTTTTTTTTTCTGAATAATGGCATCAGTTAGAAAAAAAATGATGTAATCTGGGAAAATGAATGAGTGTTGCAGCTTTTCCATCACTAATTTGTCAGCTAAGTGTATTCCTCCTGTGTAGTTATGCCCTGTCTCAGGTGTGTGTATGTAGCATCCACAGATTTCTGGGCACTTAGCAGAAACAAATTGAAAGTACAAGCACCTACTAGCCAGTTGGGTGGAGTCAGATAAATCACAGAATCATAGAATCATAAAATCATTAAGGTGGGAAAAGACTTCCAAGATATCTGGTCCAACCGTCCTCCTACCGCTACCCACCCACTAAATCATGACCCTAAGCACCATGTCCAGCCTTTCCTTAAACACCCCCAGGGATGGTGATGCTACCACCTCCCTGGGCAACCCATCCCAATGCCTGACTGCTCTTTCTGAGAAGAAATTTCTCCTCATTTCCAACCTAAACCTCCTGTGGCACAACTTGAGGCTATTCCCTCTAGTCCTGTCACTAGTTATCTGTGAGAAGAGGCCGACCCCCAGCTCCCCACACCTTCCTTTCAGGTAGCTGTAGAGAGCAGTAAGGTCTTCCCTGAGCCTTCTCTTCTCCAGACTACACAACCCCAGTTCCCTCAGCTGCTCCTCACAGGACTTGTGTTCCAGGCCCTTCACCAGCTTTGTAGCTCTTCTCTGGACATGTTCCAGGGCCTCTATGTCCTTCTTGTACAGAGGGGCCCAAAGCTGAACACAGTACTCGAGGTGCGGCCTCACCAAAGCAGAGTACAGGGGGACGATCACCTCCCTGGCCCTGCTGGCTACACTATTCCTGATACAAGTAAAGAAGTAGTTCATAACATGCTATGCTAATAGGCTTTATCAGAATCACATCATTCCCTGTTCTCATGTATACAAATGAATTGTAACCCAAAGGGGAGAATTGAATACAGAAATTGGTCTAATCCAGGCCATAGAGTCCTTTGCTCCATATTTCCAAGGTTTGGAGGCAGCTCAGCCTTGGAGGCAGGCACCAAAGCATCTCTGCAGGCTTTACGGACTTGCCAATGGAAACACGCTGTGTCCAAAACTGCCCAAAGACAATATTTCAGCATGCCCATTTCAGTCTAGCTTAGAACTTTTTACTGTAAAATCCAGTAGTTCAGAATAGCACAGAATATGGACGAGGAGGAATAGAAGATTTTTTTTTCAGATGTTTATTCAGAAAGGTTTACTTTAAAAATCTCTCAGAATACCATGCCACCGGTACTGTGCATCAGGTAAATGCAAGGTAAGCCATAAAGAAACATCTGTGTGATATTGCCAGCGTTCAAAATCCCACCAAAAGAGGGGTAGAATATGAAAACAGGACTTTATAAAATATCCTCCGGAGAAACTTAATGGAAAGTTTATATGCAAAAAAGGAGACATCTTTTAGAGTGGAGGCCCTTAGCAGAAACATTAAGAGTTTGGTGACTAAACATCTAAAACAGACTATTCCACACGTCTTGGGGGAAAGCATTGTTTCTGCAGGGAGGTGGAAGAAATATGTTTTTTTTTTCTTCTCTCTTTTTTTTTCTTCATAATATGTCAAAATTGTCAGGATGAGAGTTTTGACATTTCCCTATGTTTGAGGTAAGCACGGATGGGAGGAACCAAGCAAAAAAAGAAAAAAAAAAGCTTTCAGTATTTAATCACAGACATTATTAAACACTCAAGTGTTGCAGGAGGTAATGCAAGGGGAAGAAAGAGAGATGGGAAGTTGAAGTCTTCATGGTAAAATAATTTCTGGGCATAAGAGCATCAGTTGCTGGCCATGAAGAATCAACAGAGCTTGAAATAACTTCACAGATTTTCACAAGCAAAAATGACATCTCTCTACTTTGCCTGAGTAGCAGGCAAGAAACATATACCTGTAAACTGGAGATTCTCATGCACTAGAAGCAGTAATGGGCTGGAGATAGCCATGACAGGGTTGGAGGTGTGCAGACAGCTCTTCTCAGTCCTCAGTCCAGCAATTGAGACTGGTGTTGTATCCACTACCAACAGAGACAACCATAGCTGTAGAGACCTGTAGCACAGAGATAGTAAAGCAGCTATAAGAGATACAGGCATTTATAGGAAAGGATGGTTAACTCCATTAAAAGCATGGTTAACTCCAAAACCAAATTAAATACATACCTATTCACCAGTGCTTTCAAGGTGTGCTGCTTAGGCTTCTGATTGAAACTGTATTAAAAAAGCACAAGTCTACATGCTGGGATGTACCTCACCCTTGAGAGGCAAAAGAAGGAGTATCTGTGCTGTCTTCCATTTAACTAAAGTATTGAGTTCACTTTTTCTTATATGTTTGTACAGAACGCACTGCAGGTAAACCATAGACCTTGACAAATCAAGCCCAGGTAGAGATATTATGATCAATTTGGTTATCACTTACAAGTGTTAATAGGTTATGTAGGCGCAACAACACAAAACAAAACAAGCCACCAATGGTTCTGTTTATATTAGTGCTACTATTCATTTCAAAAATAAGCAAAGAAGGTGGCATTTCAAAGCAATTTTTAAACATACTAAAATCACAGCTGTGAAAGAAATAGAATGATGACAGCTGTGTAATCTGAGCTTGCTCTTCCTCACAGATAACAGCAACAGCATTGACCTGCTGTGAGGAGTGGGGAAATGCTGCTTTTTTGGAAGCTCTAATTACTGTTTGCCTGACCCAGTTCTAGAGCTAAAAATTAATCACTTTCTGATTTGTTTATTTTTAAACCACAACCCATACTGGCAGGGATTCAATGCCTAACAGAGGTACTAAAATCACATACCTACTATGTCATGGATCAAAGCTGACTTGCTAGCATAAAAGTAGGCACATAGTCTCTCTCCAATCTGTTGGCATTCGAACTACAGGAAAAAGAAAGCTTTAAAATACAGGTGCAGTGCCTGGGAGCCCTTTCATCTGAAGTGAAACAATGACATTCCCAGACCAGCTGGACCCTCTTAGTTCTGTACTGAACATTATGTGCGATTTGTTGGCTTCTCCAAGCCCAGCAGCCTTCAGTGCCCTCCTTGCTCATGACATGACTTTTCCTCATCCTTAAACTACTCCCTACCTTTTTTTAAAGGATACTCAGAAAAAAAGGAAAAAGAAAAAAAAAAAAAAAAGAGGGTTTACAGAGAAACTGACAGCAGCCTGGAGACTAGCAAGCAAGTCACATGTTCTTGGGCTTTGTTTGTTCCACAGGTGTTAAGTTCTTGTGAGCACAAACTACTAACTGTAATTTTAATATTCTTGTTTTTCTATCAGCTTATGGCATAAGACTTGCAGTGCTTGCTTGAAGGAGTTTTTATCAGTCATTGTCTGGTATAGTCAGTGGAAGCTGCTGTCACCTCACTTTGCTCAGTGGCAGCTGGCAGATGTCTCCATTTCTCAGTGAAAGGAAAACTCCTGGCTCTTCAGAGTCTTCTCACTGAACTTGGTCAATTATCCTCATTTCTTTTGAACATGAGCAGCATTGTTCCTTGTCAAAGTGCAGACTCCTGGATTTCGGTCTGAATTTCTTTCTTTGAATGGCTAAGTACTGTATCACAACACATCAGTGTAGGCTATAGGCAATTCTTGTTAGAAGCAAATAAAAACTTATTAGTACAAATTTGTAAGTACTTCAGATGAGCAAAGAACTACAATCCTTCATCAAGAAAAAATATTTTAGATCCAGACAACTTGTGCTTTGTGGGTGTCACACAGCTGAAGTGGTGTAGAGCCATAAAGCTGAGACTCCCTCCCGCTTGTCTGGAGAAATAATGGGCCTGTGAAACAAGTACCATCCATTCCACTTGTTAGCCATGCAATTTAACAGCGATGTGAACATTTTGGATAGACAGAGAAGAACACAATGTGTCAGATGTAAAAGTCAGCTAAAATGTCAGCAGCATGACAATGCAGGGACTCTTGTTTACCACCTGTGAATTCTGTTTAACAGAGAGACTTGTTAAGAGAACACAGTATTTTTGAATGCCTGCATAAAAGTATTTATCTAACGCTGTAAATAAATCTACATCAAATTCCCCTTTCTCTGACATCCAAGCAAGTGCATTGTTAAAAATTATGGGCCACCTACCGAAACACTCTTGGACAAGAGGTTTAACCTCCTGGAACAAGGAAAGTTTGTCTTGTTTTTCCCATCCGAAGAGAGAGAACTGGAGAAACAGTAGGATTTTTTGCTAAGTTTGGTTTTGTTAAGTTTTCAATTCTCCTACACTGCTTTTCAGAGAGTGTGGCAGTACCCTGTTGAGTAAACAAACCTGCCTGTGGGAAAGAGCCATGAAGCAGGATAAATCAGGGAGAAGAGTTGACAGAGTGTGTCGGGTGGTTGCGGTGCACACAGAGAAACTGCTGAAAGCAGCAGGATGTAGACGGGCCACAGAGGGGAAGAGAAAGACACTTTATAAGCTCTAGAAGAGGCTGGGCAGTTTGCTACAAGCCAGAAGACCACAGGGTTGCTGGAGCCAAGCCTAAGAGAAGGCATGGCTTCTGAAGGAACACAGCAAGGTCAAAAAGAGGTGCATGTGAACCCCTTGTAGTTCTAGTCTGTCAGGCCAGATCTGCCACACTTTCCTCCACAGGTTGAGAATCTTATTTTACATTCTAATAATACTTCTTTCATACAATAGTTGGTTTTTGTGTTGTTGTGTTTTGTTTTATTTTTTTCATTTAAAAGCCTTCCGGTGTCCATAAAGCTGATCCATACAGGAGGAAGTTTCGGCATAACTGACTGAGAGTCCCAGCAGACTTGAACAGCTGTCACAGAAGGCCAGATGGATAGAAAGAGCTCAATGTAAATGGCAGAGTCCATGGAATGTCGTCTGTCATGCAGTAGGTAAACCACCAGAAGAAGAGCTAAAGCAGCCTGAGTCGGTGCTGACCTGCTGTCACCTGGTTGGACTCCTGTCTAACTCCATGGTGACAGCCTGTCTCAAGGGAGCTCAGCCTGGTTTCCCAAGAGGTTTTCATACCTGTTTCTATAAGCAGCAGCAAGGTCTGATGGATCGAGTGCACCCTCAGTAAGTTTGCAGATGACACCAAGTTAGGTGTGAGTGTTGATCTACTTGAGGGTAGGAAGGCTCTGCAGAAGGATCTGGACAGGCTGTGTTGATGGGCCGAGGCAAACTGTCTCATGAGGAGTGGCTGAGGGAACTGGGGTTGTTTAGCCCAAGGAAGAGGAGGCTCAGGGGAGACCTTATTGCACTCTACAAATACCTTAAAGGAGACTACAGTGAGATGGGATTTAGGCTCTTCTCCCAGGCACCAAGTGATAAGACAAGGGGAAATGACCTCAAGTTGCACCAGAGGAGATTTAGGTTGGATATTAGCATAAATTTCTTTACTGCAGGGGTTGTGCGGCATTGTAACAGGCTGCCCAGGGAAGTGGTTGAGTCACTGCCCCTGGAGGTCTTCAAGAAATGTGTAGATTTAGAATTTAATAGCATAGTTTAGTGGCGGACTATAGTACTAGTCTGAAGGTTGGACTAGGTGATATTAGAGGTCTTTTCCAACCTGAATGACTCAATGATTCTGTGATTCTATGAGGTATGACTAGTGCAATGCTCCATGGAGAAATTCATTCCAGCCTGGTTTTCAGCTTTCTTTCTGGTATGGTTAATGCTCTTCCTATAAACCTGGTGCTGTAGGAAACACTAGGAATTTCAGTTTCTCACATATGGGATTATAAAGCAAATTATACCTTATCCCCCAGCAGCGAGGTGAAAGCCAAAGGTCAGGAACTTGATCAGTGTACTCCCAAGGCTGAATTAACTATTTCTTTTTTCTTACTTGCATACCCATCCAGGAAGGTCCTGTGTGGTAGATGTTATAAATCACAAATGATCCGTGATTGTTTCTCTCATGGAGGTGCATCCATTGACTGTGGTAATTCCTATTCTGGTGAGAAAGTCTGGGTAGGCTCCTAGCAAAGCCAGCAGGTAAACGAGCTTCCAGCTAACACAAGTGGGAAATAAAAAATGACTGTGCTTGAGAAATCTGCTTCTTGAACTTTATGAGTAAGCTCTTAAATCTTTGTGCTTCACAAAAACTTAAGACACTTTAAACCATACTTGTCAAATACTCATATAGCTTCTGTGTAAATATGAATCTGTGAACTTGCATTTCTTTGTGGGCAAGGTCTTTTGATTTCATGCAGATGAAGATTCATGATGCTTTCACTAACCTTCATTTATTGGGGCTCTGGGTCTGCCAGTGTTCGTGGTGGCTAGAGAGAGCACTTCACTTGCTAAAGTGGTAAACTTAACCCCAGTGTGTTTAGGAAAGACAGCAGTGAAGACATAACATGTGAATGTCCTTGGAGACCCTGGTACTAAACAAAAAAAAAGATATATTATGAAATTCATCAGTGACCAAAGGGTTCAGTTGTCATGCAGAGTTGGCCCTCAGCTATTAATTTTGAGACATACGCCTTTATATTTATTACTATTATTAGGCATCTTGATAAGGATTTCTTAGTTTGTTATCTCATAGAGATTCTACTTTTGTTCTGCCTAATCTGAGGAACTTCTGGTTATTAGAACTTAAAGACTATGTTTTAATCTTTCTTAGATCCCCTTGCCTTGCCTTGCCTTGCCTTTCCCTTGCCTTGCCTCGCCTTGCCTTTTTCCCTTTTGTTGTTCCTTAATGATGATTGAGCAAAGCCACACTATAAATTCCTGGAACCGTTTCAAGCAGTTATTCTGTACAACAGACCACCCCAAACTTTCAGGTTTTATGCCTTTTTCTTTCTGAAGGGAACTTCTGCTTTCTTCGAATGCATGAAAATGAAGGAGTTGTTCCCCAAGCTGTTCATGCTTTCACCAGGCTGTATGTTACAGTTTGAAGATAACAACATATCTAACATCATGTTAGGTCATTGACACTGTCTTCATGATATATCACTGTGTTTAAATTGGAGAGACATGGATTTGACAGATGGACCACTTAGTGGGTATGGAGTTGGCTGGATGGTTGCACTCAGAGTTGCAGTTAATGGCTCAGTGTCCAAGTGGAGATCAGTAATGAGTGGTGTTTCTCAGGGGTCAGTATTGGAACTAGTGCTGCGTAACATCTTTGTCAGTAACATGGACGATAGGATCAAGTGCACCCTCAGCAAGTTTGCCAATAGACACCAAGCTGTGTGTTGTGGTCAACGCATTGGAGGGAAGGGATGCCATCCAGAGGGACCTGGACAGGCCTGAGAGGTGGGCCTATTCAAACCTCATAGAGTTTCAGCATGGCCAAGTGCAAGGTCCTGAGTCTGAGCCCAGACAATCCCAAGCACAAATACAGGCTGGGCAGAGAATGGACTGAGAGCATTTCTGAGGAGAAGGACTTGGGGTTTTTGGTTGATGAGAAGTTCAACATGAGCTGGCAATGTGCGCTTGCAGCCCAGAATGCTAACCATATCCTGAGCTTCATCAAAAAAAAAGCACAGCCAGCAGGCTGAGGGAGATGAGATGATTCTCCCACTCTGCTCTGCTCTCATGAGACCCCACCTGGAGTTCTGAGGTCAGCTCTGGGGCCTCCAGCACAAGAAGGACATGGACCTGTTAGAGCAGGTCCAGGGGAAGGTCACGAGGATGACCAGAGGGCTGGAGCACCTCTCCTGTGAATACAGGCTGAGGGAGTTGGGGTTGTTCAGCCTGAAGCAGAGGAGGCTCCGGGGAAACCTTATAGCGGCCTTCCAGTACCTAAATGGGAGCCTACAGGAAAGCTGGGGAGGGTCTCTGTCAGGGAGTGTAGTGATAGGGCAAGGGGGAATGGTTTTAAGCTAAAAAAGAATAGATTTAGATTAGATATAAGGAAGAAATTCTTTACTCGGAGGGTGTTGAGACACTGGAACAGGCTGCCTGGAGAAGCTGTGGATGCCTCATCCCTGTAAGTGTTCAGTGATGTTCAAGACCAGCTTAAACAGGGCTTTGAGCAACCTGGCCTAGTGAGAGGTGTCCTTGCCCATGGCACGGGGGTTGGAACTAGATGATCCTTAAGGTCCCTTCTGATCCAAACCATTCTGTGATTCTGTGATGTGGTATAACTTAGCACCATGATTTCTGGGTGTGGTATCTGATGGGATGATGCATGAATTTGGAGGCCAAAGGAGGCTTCTTTGACCAATATCTCTGACCTTCTGAGTAGCACAGGCCATAAGATTTCTGCAGGCTTTTATTCACAAAGGAAGAAAAAATGTAGCAAGTAGCTGTCTCAATTTCTATCCATTTTAATTAAAACAGACTGAATAAGATTTTACTAGATTTCGTAGTGTTATCAGTACAGTGATTAACAGTACACACAATGCAATGCATCCACTTCTAAGAAAAAAAAATGTTTTTCTTTACTGATGTGTGCAAGCCCAAGGTTGCTGCTTATATATCCAGAAACATCTGCATGCCCAAACTATTTCAATCATGGTCCTAACTGAACATGCCATTTTAATACTATGTCACTGTATTCCCAGAAACCATACTCGTTGTTCTTCTCTAGATAATCCATTTCTTTCTTCAGCCTGGAAACAAAACACTTTACAGTTACATGACAGTGTGTCACAGAGAAGATAAAATTGATAATAATTTAGATATTTTTCTCTGTAGGGACACTCCTCTTAGGTATCTGCAACTCAGATATGTTTATTCAAAAGACTAAAAATTAAGATTTGATAAAAGCTGCCTGTGACATG
This sequence comes from Cygnus atratus, assembly GCF_013377495.2. Classification (NCBI taxonomy): domain Eukaryota; kingdom Metazoa; phylum Chordata; class Aves; order Anseriformes; family Anatidae; genus Cygnus; species Cygnus atratus. The sequence continues at coordinate 71,229,514 of NC_066396.1, forward strand.
CATTTCCTCTGGTGAATTCTGATTTACAGAGAAGTCAGTGAACTGATGCTAATGTAAGAGGAGCATCACATTTACGTTCCTAATCCTCATTTTTAAAGCATTGTTTCCCTTTCTGACATGATTGCAATTGAGGAAACAAAATCAGGGATTCAGGGCATACTGGGAGTGCTGGCTGCTATGCGGTAGTCTTTAAATGATGCAGATGGCAAAGCAGTGCCAACATTCAAGAGTCTCTGTCTCAAAATACAGCTCTATAAACACCACTCAAATGGAAGCAACCCAATTTTCTTTTGCATGTCTCCTTCCCTCCTTACCAGCACTGCTTCTGCATGCTGCAGGTATGTTACAGGTCCAAGCAGCACATCTTCCCCAGAATAAAAGTCTGGCTGTATGCTGAGAGCAAAAATGAGTAAGGCAGGTAGACCTACTGTAATAGTCACTCCTGGAGGGCTACTCCTGACTTACAGATGTGTGAGTGATAAATCCACCAAGTATAATTTACTACAGACAAAGGTAAAATGATAGTTTAGCAACTTCTGAAGGTATTCAGTTTTGTAAAGGTATTTTCAGGATGCACTAAATAATACAAATACTAATCAGACTTTCTCAGAAAGTATTTTGGTAAGTAGTATTTAATGCTCCGCATAATTGCATCTTTTGAATTATATTGTTTATTGTAAGTTAAACAATACATAAAAAGCAATGTTTAAGTATCTCAGTAAATTTTATCCCCAAGTAATCAAAATTGTATGCTGCTACTGGAGGTAAAAATCAACCGTGAAGAGAACGTATGGCTTGGTATATATCTGCAAGTTAGTCAAATGTGTGTGTAGGAGGAAGCCGCACAAATTTATTCAGGCTCCTACTGCAGTTCAGCGCACCAGTGTAAGTTAAAACAGAAGGCAAAATTCAGACAGGGTAGAGAATCTTGACAGCTGTCTGAGATAAAAGAGAAGTTTAAAGTGCTTTCAAAAATGCCTCTGGAAGACAGGTATACAGAGGTCACATTTCCATGTTTGTTTGTGTTTAATTTAAGCACATCTATTTATTTTAGGTAGGACCACTTAAAGATGAGATAGGCTTACAGAAGAAAGAGGCAGGGTAGTCAATGTCATAAAGTGAAGGAGTTTCCAAATTTGCTGCAGAAATGATATTCAAGATGCTGCTTTGCATAGTGGTAAGTTTTGAGCTTGCTGTAATATCACTGCATAGGGCCTCATACTATTTGTTCTCCTTTCTTCTCTACAGAAATGGATCAGTAATGAAAGCAGTAATGGAGAAGTCTCCAAATAAGTGCAAGTCCTGCACAGAAAATTTACAGTCAACTCAATATCAATATCTATAAATAAACTGTATGCCACTAACTAGTTTAAGGCATGAACATACAGGCATGAAGGAGGATACAACTGGCAAAACATTAAATGTATTTTTCCATCTGTAAAGTAGAAAATTTGTCTTTGGCAGATATCTTACACAAATTCTTGAAAAAAAATGTGCATTTTTACAGAAGTTCATAATCAATGCATGTAATTTGGAAGAGATGCTATTAGCAATAACACAACAGTATCTTCTAGCTACTTATAAATATATATGAGCCCTGATGAAGAACTAATCCTTTCCCTTGTTCCCTTAGAAATTATTTACCCATCTAGTTTACCCAGTTATGGAAATACTTAAGCACATAAAGGGGGAATACTTCAAAAGTTCTGAAGTCCTTCCTAAGTCTGCAGTGGAAACCTATGCCAACTCCAAAACTTTGAATGCATACTTTGATTATTTGAAAAATGGAGTGATCAAATCAATATACATGGAAATAGTTGGCACTTCTGTAGTGTTTTTCTAAAGCTTTCAGTTTATTTTAAAATTTTACAGTGAAGTGCTGTAAAGCTCTTTAAACATACCACTTCCTTCTTGCAGGATAGAAAAGCACTAATGTAATTTTAACTAAAAGTAAAACTGAGAGAAGCTTTTTATGGGGATGTCATCAGATGGCCAACTTTCTATCCTGTACTTCCACTAAAATTCAGAGTCCAAGTGATGTGATATAACAGAAAGCAGCCACAGCATATCAAGAATGGAAGCTTATTCAAGAAGCATCCCTTTTTCTAATGAATGAGACAGTTCCTACAAGCTGAAGTATATCACTGCTAGAACATCAGCTAAAATATATCATTGATTGGACATCCACTGAAACCTGATACATGCTCATGTTTTTCAATAATTGGCCTTGCAAATTGACCCAAGTTAACCCATGTTTTTTGAAACCTAGTGACTTCCAAGCATACCAGAAAAACAAGAAAAAAAATGCACCATGAATTCTTTGACTAACTTTGCCTGCTGCTCCTGGTCAGAGCTGCATTATAAATGTTTAAAAATTCAGATAATGATATAACACATTGTTCCCTGGTATAGAAAGGGGCTGATCAGGATCCCATGGTCTACTTTACCTCGGAGAAAATGTAACACTTGAACAGAACAAATTAAAAAGGCTTGGTCTTTAAAACACAGTAATATATAGTAGGGACTTGGAAGTGAATTCCCAGCCTGATTTTCTTGTCCTCTGCAGACCAATCTGCCTGACATCGATGAAGATAGGGTCCTCAGCTTCAGGAGCAGGGTAGGTTTGCATCTTTTCAGGAAAAAAATAATCCACACAATGTAGTTTTTGATACTAGCAAACATGCATGCAGCTGATTTTCAAAATATCTTATAAACCACATAACATTTTGTGTACTGTTCTTTCTGTTCATGGTTCTTGGTAAAATGCATGCATGTCTGCTCCTAAAATGGCAGACACTATTCTGGAACCCACCACCCAAAACTGGAGATTAATTTGGTGTGGCCTGAATTGTTACTTTAGAGTGCACTCGTGTGCTTCAGTGTACCCTAATGACATGAATAATGTGTGATTCTCTATGCAAAGGTTTTCCATGGAAGATAAAATTTTGAAAATCTTGTATTAGAACAACCGATACCACTGGCGGGGGGGGGATTAAGGGTGAAGGAAAAAAAGAAATCTCTCAGACATGCAAGTCCTTTAGGTTTCTATATACATATTAGTCTAGTAAAAACAATGAAAAACAATTCTGCCAGTTCTGTTCTGAAATAATACTTATTTGTTTTTAGAATGCTGTTTGCAGCTGATATTGATTTGTAAATTACCTAGAGGGTTATGAATCATGAACCTGTCATTTTTTGAGGCAGTGCAATTAATATCTCTCAGACCCCAAAAAAGACTATATACCATAATAAGTCATTGGTGTTACCTCATCCTGTGAACATAACAATTTTTGTTTTTTAAGTTGGGAGGTTTGGGATCTATTTCATCACATGATCACTTTCCTATTTTGTAATCAACAGGAGTAGATGATGCCTGGTGGTGAGCGAGAGACAGAAACTCTTTGTCCTACCCTGTGCCCAAATGCAATTCCAGGATTAGTGTGGACAGTTCATTTTGGAGTGTACAGATTTAGGGAGCTCAGTCTGACAAATTACTTCTCTGTGTGATTAGCCTCTCTGAATTTAGTGGACTACCTGTGCAGCTGTAGTTCGGTGCTGTATATCTGTTGAGACTATGTGAAGACATATGCAATGGCACTTGAAAACAGTGAATTATGAAACATTAACTATTTTGCAACAACCTTTTACTCTGAAGAGGTTCTATTTTAATTTGAATTTCTACTGTTTTTCATCTTCATATTCTAGGTGTTGTGATGTTTGTTTTTTTCCAAGTAATGATACTTCACCCTGGAAAATGCCTTTTCCAAATATTTCTGTGCTAAAAGTTACAAAATAATTATGAGGCTTCTCAGGCTCTGAAATAATTACAGTATAAAATGTCTCTTTTTAATTGTGGTATTTTTTTTTCCTATTACAAATTTTCTCATAGCTTTTGTGGTAAACATAGTATTTTTAAAACAGTTCTTTTATACCTTATTTTTCACCCACAATTATTCTAAACTTGGTTTAGACCTTAGTCATCAAAGACGTATGATTTTACATAAGATAGTCAATCCCAATGCTAGAACACATATTGCTTGCATCTTCAAAATAATTTAATGCTGAACATTTAATCTACAATGGATGTAATAATAGAAAATTGCCAATCTAAATGACATCAGATGAGCCTACAGAAACAGCACTGGTGAAGATCAGGGTTAGTACATGTCTTGCACATTATGTTGGACTATTTATTCTATGAACCACTGGTGTCCACAGCTTTATCTATTAGAATAACCACTGTTCCAGAGATAACATAGTTAAATCATCCACAATATGATTATGTAAGAGTGTAAATATTAGTAATATTAAACACACAATATCTATTAAGGGATTACCTTTTTAAAAATAGTTTCATTACTTATATCAACATTTGCTATTTTATTTCACTTGCTTGTTAGCAGAGCAGATGACCCACCTGGTCTGAGCACCTGGAGAAACCCAAATGTTGTGTCCTTTGCATCATCTTTCTTTATTACAAGTCTTTCTTTGAATGAGCAAACATTTCAGTATCAGAAGGACAAACTACATTTCTAGTATGCCTAATTTCTCCTCACCATCACCCCCTTTCTCCTCAGTGTCATTATTATTCATTTGTTTAATTTTTCCTCCATACCAGAAGGTACTTAGATCATTTTGGTAGAGACATTGACAATGAGGACTTTGCTGGCCTGCAGAGTGGAGGATTTGGCCCAGATTACTGCTTGACTGTGGTAGTGCCCCTCGAGTTAAAATCCTGAGCAGAAGCAATGGCCATAATGCCTTGAAGATGACTGTTTGGTTCAGTACTGGAAAAATACAATCAATGTGCTACTAGATGTGCCCTTATCTGTGTTGATTTGCTTTTTTTGGTACAAATGTATATAAAATATGCGAACAGCCTGGACTAAAGATGAAAATGATTCAGTTGGTATTAAAGATGTTGGCGGTGCTACAAGTGCTAGTTCTATAGCTGGCAGTAGAAGTTCTTTTTATTGCTTTTTTTTTTTTTAACAGATCAAACCAAGTGAATAATCTCATTTTTGTCAAATTAGCATGCAGTATTAAAGCTAATTTTAATTGTAGGTTATTGTAGACTGAGAATGCATGATCTGTCATAAAGCCTGCTGAGACAATGTTACCTTTTCTCTTGCACAAAAAGTACAATTTTTTTTCTAATATACCTGAACTCAAACTATACATTTCACACCATGGGACCAAGCATTTTCACTCTAGTATTGGACACCTAATCCCAGATTTATTAGAAGATACAGTGAAGGCCTTGGAGAAGACCTGAAATAGCAGCAACTTGTGGAACATTTCCCATTTGGACTGGAACAGAATAAATGCAAAGGCGTTCACCCCGTGAAAAACGCCATGTTTAGGAAAATGTCCCTTTTTACACAACTGGAACAAATCATTGTAAAAATACAAAATTCATCAGAAAGTCTAATAGTAGACAAAGGTGATAGAAAAGTACTGTTCTTCCTCTGGAAGCACACTAACTATGTGAGAGGGAGTTTATATAAAATGGTCCTTAATTCCAGTTAAATTTAGCTGCTTGGTGCCATGTATTTGTTCTTCTTTGCCAGATTAAAAAGCTTTTATGATTGGAGTATAGCATTACCTATTTAAAACAGGCTGAATTACTGGCCAGCAAAAAAAAATTCCAGGTAGCTTATGCAACAGCAGCAAGCATGATGGCTTCCTGCAAAGAACATCATTCCGTAGTGTTACTAGTCTATGAAAAATGACGAAAGCAAAGCCATGAGAAAATCCAACAGGATAAGTACTAACCAGATCAAGGGAAATGTAACATATAGGCTTAAAATTCAGAAGTAGGTTTAAGAATTAGACCTGGGGGAGTCTATGCAATGACTGATGAGATTTTTCACAGTTTTAATCATTCTATAATTTATCAAGTATTTCAGATAATGATCAGGGCTAGTCTATGAGTGATTGCCTGCTAACTACAAGGCACTTAGAGGCTATTTGGGGACAGCTGTCTCACAGAGATGAAGGTCTTCCTTTTGCATAGTTTGGCTGATTAATAATATTCTGAGGCTGCGTGGGCATAGATTATAGAAGATCAAGTGCTGATAATATCCTCTCTCATATTTATACCATTTTCAGTTTGATTAGTCACTTCGCTGTTTCTGTGAGGTATATCTAACATTATGCTTTAGAACGAATACCCAAGAGTAGTTCTGAATTAGTGAACAGACATTGTCTGTCTTCTCTGATATGATGAAGCAGGAAAACCTGTAACCCAATAAATTTCTCAAATAACTCTCAATAAATTTGAATTCTGGATCTGTCCTTTGGGGTCTGCAAAATGCCTTTGCCAGGAAGTTCAAAGAGGGACTGGAACCTCAAATTTTCACTCTTTAGAAATGTAATGATGAGGATAACCACCGATGTGCACAGTGCAACAGATACTACTTACACTCTGTGAGTCTGTGTTTGGGCAAGTTTACCTGGACTCGGGATGAAATGCTGAGGAGCATTATGCAGGGGATTACAGAAGATAATGTACGTGTCTTTGCATGGCTCCTGGGCTGGGGTGATTCAATAGGCTGCACTGACATGATTTGGACCCTACTGAGAAAAAAGAAAACAGCCGTACCATCTAGACACGGGGCAGAAATTACAGGAGGGAGTCAAAAGTACCTTTGGCATTAAGGCAGCTTTGTCTTCATTCGTGCTACAAAATGGGAAGTTCATCAGCTGAATGCAAGTGACATTCACGAAGTACAAAATCTATCCCTAAGCCAGCCACTCTGACTGAAATTGTCCCATAACTTTGGCAGATTTTCTGTGGGTTAGTGAGAAGAGAGTTTACAGTGCACTAAGAACAGCAAATAATGGAGCTCTGTTCCTTTTAAGGGGTCTGGAAACTTGAGAAGGATGGTTACAACAGCAGTATTAATTTTCTTTTCTCAACAAAGAAGGATGTCATTGTTCCTGGGGTTTTGGGGATTTGTGTTATTGCATCCCTAGAGAAAATGAACAGCAAAAAATCCCAGTGATGAGAAAAGTCATGGATATTTAGCTGGGCTGCCCCGTTCTGGACAAATATCATATTAAAACCCCAGGCTTTCACTCATGTAATAAAACTGAGTACCCTGGGCATTAAACTAAGACATTTCCTCAGGAAGTTCCTATAAAAGGAGTCATTGTAAGTTATCAACAATGTGAAGACAGGATTTTTTCTGCCCTATCTTTTAAAACCATCCAGAAAAGCTCATCAGAATACTAAACTCTATTTCATGCTTACCATGACTCTTCACTGGCTAGCCCACATCTTGCCTATGCCAACTCTGCTGACTGCTTCAGCAGTGCTACTTATGGGGGTGCTATTTCTTTCCTTTCCCCTGTGACCTTAAAATAAGAAAAGCTCTATATATTCTTTTCTAGCCATGATGGCAGTGGGCTTTTTCCTCCTTCTCTTCAGAGTGTAAGCACCCAAGTGCAGCTAAACTAACTGATGTGTTATGTGTAAGGCTTTTACGTGTGACTAAGAGCCACCTGTACCCTCAAAGAAAGTGCAAAAAATGAAACCAATTTGGGGAAATTAATTCAAATGGTGCCTACAGATTCAGAATCTCTGAGGAAGAGGGTAGCAAGTGCACGGGCTAAGGTCTGAATTCCCAATGAGACACACACACACACAGAGATCACAGCATTCATAGAGTCTAATTTGATGGAAAATGGAATAAAAGAACATGACTGTACGAGCATAGATATTTTATTATTGGGTTCCTTAAAACTACTTGTTGGTAAAATAGGATTTCTACTATAAACAAAGAATCATATCTTTGGTCAGCCCTTTGTTAATTTAGCAATTAACAGGCGTATCATACAGGGCTTATATCCCTGGGAACTCCTCTGATAAAGTCTTCCCCCAGTCTGGAAGATTATCAGATTTTGATTTAAAGAAATTTAAAGCAAGGATCACTGACTAAGGATAGATGTCTCTGATAATATTTGGAAAAGAGAAAGGAAGTGTGAGAGTGTGTGTGAGAGAGTGTTTCACTGTCTCATACAAGTACAGTGAGGAGCATTATACCTATCCTTGAGTATTATGGTGAGTGTAAAGGTCCCTGGTGTCGAGTTTGAACCTGCTTGCCTTCCTTTGTTTCTTCTTTCCATTTGCTTCTCTCTCTGCTGTTGCTATGTGCAGACCCCACATTTACATTTTAAAACTTACATTGATTCTTACGGAGGGTTTTTAGTTTTACAAGTGCTAATAAAAAAGGACTCTTCACCTAGAAGCTGTTTGGGGCAGTACCAGCAGAGAATAAAAGATTGATGTTAATGCTGCTGCGTGAGGGAGGTAATAGATGGCTTCATCTCCTGGGAACAAAAAAAAAAAAAAAAAAAAAAAAAAAGAGGCTCCAGAGAACCATTACCTTCAAACTCCCACCCAGAGAAGAATCATCATTGTACTTGGGGTTGTCCACAAGAGGAGACTGTATTGATCATTTATTCCCATCCCATGTTCATCACAAGCATTGCAATCCCTGAGCTGGCACAGGCGTGTCCAACTGACACAGAAGCCCTTGAGACTGACTGCTGACCAAGTCCATATATTCTTTATTGCTAGCAGCTTCTGCCCAACTCACCCTAAGGTGTGTCTGGGAAAACCTCATTGTTGAGCCTTTGTATTTTTGGATCTGCTCTGCATCAGCCATTATGGCTGTGAGCCAGTGGATTGCCTGGGTGCAGCCTGGGCGCTCGACATTACACATGGGGACTCAAGCATGTTCTCATCAAGGTGAATTGACATGCTTCACAAGACTTTGCTTATCCCGGCATCTTTAGAGGTGCATGTTCAGGCATAGAAGTTTAAAGAGGACTACTTTTTCACACTTCTGGGAATAACCATTGTTTCAAGCCCTATTAAAAACAACCATGGGGAAAGAATAAATGTTTCAGAAAACTAGCTTCTTTCTACTCCAGGTTATTTCCACACTGAGTGTAGAACAAGGGCTGAGGGAAGATGGTGTGTCTAGAAGGAGAAGGTGGCTGGCAAAAGTTTAAGCTGTGATCACTAGATGCAGAAAAGGTGGGCACCCTCTGTACTGTTAGCAGGTGTTTTGTGGTAGACCTACTCTTTGTTACACCCATCACTGTGTCCCAAGAAAAGCAATGGCTACTCCAGGGGCGGTGTTTCCAAACAGCAAAACCCACACTTGCAACCTCAGGTTGCTGTGATTCAGTGGTTACAGCCTTGAAAATCCTTTCCGATTACTTGAGCACTGTGATAAACGGTACTGAGGTAAAACTTACCAGACAAGTCATCAGCGATTCTCAAGGACATTCAGGCTCAGGCCTGTGTAGCAGTAAGCAGGGCAAGCCAAGTATATTTAAAACTCTAGTATCTGATCATTTATTTTAATATGGGTATGATCTAGTGGCTTTGCAAGTGGCTGAAAAAGTTAAGTTTTATATCATTAACATTTAATGCTAAAAACATCTATTCATCTATCTTGATGTGGTACCTTACCTTTTTTTCCCCTCTTTCACAAAAGGAATCTGCCTGTCTGAACACAATGGGTATTAGTACATCACTGTTTGTCTGCTCTGAAGAAAATTACAACAGGATCAGGCAATCTTGGAAAAAATAAAAAGAATGTTGGCTTGAAATTGAATGGTACACAAAATACGATGTTTTTTCAAAAGCACTCCCATGGAAATATTAATTAAGATGTATTGATAATCAGATCTCTTTACATTTTGTTTTCCCCGCAGCATCTGTTCTTAACCTGTAGACTTTTGCTGAAGAAATAGCTAACTGCAAATATCATTTTTGACGAAGAGGAGAACATTACATAGTGTGCTGTTCGTCAGTGGTCGGGATTTTTGCAAGTGTAGTCTGTATTTTGGATTTATGTAAACACTGAAATGGAAAGGGAGTCCAATATGATTATGCAACGGCCTGGAACGGTACAGCTCCCTCCTACACAGATGGACTTGGTGACTGAGGCTGAGTCAGTGGTTTTATGTCTCTGTGCATCTTTCCCTTACCTAAAAATGAGGTGGATAGCTTTCCCTCATCTTGCATACAGCAGGTACATTGTAAGCTACCAGATGCTCTTGTGATGCATTTAGATTTGTGATTTTGGTGTCTCTGATACATTGTGCGAGATTACCATTGTCACTGTCTTCGCCTACCCGAAGCAGAGGCTGTTTTGCTCTATGTACACAGAATAATCCTGTCCTTAATGTCCCCAGGCTGTACCTGCAATGGCTCTCTTGTCAAGAGAAGGGATCACTGCATTATAAAGAACACATGCCTTTTAATCTTTTCCTGAAATCTAGTTCACAGCCTGTGGTGAATGTGCTTTTAAGCAGTAATGAAAGAAGAGAGGGCAATTCCAGTGGATGGAGTGCAATATTCAAACCATTATACCAAATCACACCGAATATGGTATCCAATTCAGATTATTTGCATTCAGAAAAGACCTGTTAAAATCGGAAAAGTTGCAGATAGTGATGATTAGGCTAATCAGAGGTCTGAGAGTAAAATTGCATGAAGTTAAGGAAATGATTATGTAATAAATGGCATGAGGTCACTGAGACTCAGGATCCTCCAGAATTCTTTCTGATTCAGTCCTGATAATTTCTGATCCTTTAGTTCTTACTTCCATGCTCCAGCCTACTTTCCTATATAAGCATAGCTGATATAATTAGATTGGTCTGCCAGTTCCCCAAAAACCGTGATTGATCAAGGCATGAACAAATACCAGAAAAGGAGCTCAAACAGATCTTGAAAAAATGAGTAGTTATGCAGAGAAGAAAAGTACATGGGCATTATCTACAGCAAAAGGTGCTGGGTAAGGTCAGGACGTTGATCATCCAGCACGTGTAGAGCTTGAAACCAACGCTGACACCATCTGTATCCTTCTGAGCTGGTAGCTTAAGGGGCATGAGACAAAAAGTAGCTAAGGACACTATTTGGAAGTTGAAAGCAGCAGAACAGGACTGAGATTTGAAAGCACTTGGACATCAGCCTGGATCTCAGGGAATATCGGATGGGGATCAAGGGGAGTGAGAGGTGTATAGTGACAGGGGACCCAAATCCACCGGAAAAGAGAACTCTTATTTCTCTGCTCTAAAGATATTATCTCTTTGTTGAAAATGTTGGACAAAAGGACTATATCCACCAATCTTTCAAATTTCTAGTTTCCAAATACTCAGTGGAGAAACTGCCTTTCAATTACAATTTGCCTTTATGATTTCTCTTTTCTCCCCAAGCTTTAAAAACTTCTGCCAGGGAATTTTCCACTATACTTGTTATTCTCTACCCAACACTCTTATTTTAAGCCTCTCTAGGAATGTAGCAAGAAAAAGTTTATTGGGTGAGTTCAAAATGGCGAATTATATCTTAAAAAATAAAAAATGTTGTGTAAATGGCAGACACCACAGTATATGAAGAACCACAGGAGACCTAAAGGTTTTTACAAATTCTGCAGTATATTTTTTGGGCAAGTAAAAGTTAACTTGAGCCTAATACAAAGAAATAATTCTGTCTCCAGAAGTTCATAAAGGTCTCAGGAGATACAACAAAATTAGGTACCAGATGCTCACTTGACAGTCTTATTCCTGGTCCGTATGGGGCAACCCAAATTAAAGACTGAGGAGAAACATTATATGGTGTATAGCACACGAGATTTGCCACAACAGATCATACTTAATGTATTGGATTTTTTTTAATCTTGTTATGCTCTAATCCTTAATAACTTCTTAGGCAGTGAGTTCCAATCACTCCACATAGGAAAAGTACTCTTGTATAATTTTGCAGTTTCCTACAGTTAAATAGCAGAAAGTATTCTCTTGTGCTGGAAGGAGAGGGGAGTAGCAACTCAAAACTAAACCATCTTTCCCTTACTAGCCATTATTTTCTATACTTTGCTTTTCTCAAGTGCTCTCTTTCCATTCTTCCTAGAGCAAACACTCATCTCTCCTCCTAGAAGAGTGGTTGCAGGCTCTGGTAATTGGTGATAAGATCCAAATGCCAGTATAGGAAGGTGTTAAGGCTGTAAATGGCCTCCACTGAATGGGCTGAAGCAAGCCTATTTCTCCCTGCTTTGTTTAGGTAATGAGACAGTGATGATGATGATGATCAGTTTTTCCAAAATGTAAGAAAAAAAAATGTATAATGAGAATAAGAAACAGACAGGCCATTCATGAGAGAAAGGAGCCTGAATCAGCCCCTGTGGTAATCTTGATGGAGTTTGCTAGTTTGGTCCTCTGCCTATGTGGGACTAGAATGCAGCGTATATTAAAAATATTCAGACACTGAGTGATAACCACATTTCAGGACTGATGTGAGATTGACTCAGAAACACACATCCCCTGGGGCTTGGTCTGTGTTTCCTTAATGCTTGCTGTTAGCAACACTGCTCCCATTGATAAATTCTCAAAATAAACTTGTGCGCCAACAAGACAGCATTTTTTCCACTATGACTGATATTTTTTCACCCACAAACCTTGGTCGATTTACTTAATAGGTAAATTGTATTCATCCCCTCTAGTGCTAATTCTCTGTGAAGGAAAGGGAAAGAATAATTTAGTTTAGTATATTTGTCTTCTTAAAATTCATTTAGTATAGGATGCATGTCAAAGAATATGTCATATCAGATACCAATATCACTGCATTTACTAATCTGAATGATAGCTATTTTTTTCATAAAGGTAATAATAAATGACTCTGCTATTAGCACTAAATCTCCCAAAAATCTGTTGATTACTTGAAAAAATCCAAATTTTTATCTGAAGTATAATTAGATTAATTTTTGACTTGAAGTTTAGGAGTCTGTGACATGACATAGTCAAAAAACTCACACTAGACATAGAAAAAAAAAAAGAAAAAAAAAAAAAACACTTTTTCCACAGTAAAGCTTTACTTGGTGATGTTTTCCAAGTAACTTTTGGGTGAGTGAGTGACAGGAGAAAGGGGAAATGCAGTATACATACATCTAATGTTTCAGGTGTTCATTTATAAAGTGTACCATTATCTTCTGATGATCCTTGGTCTACAGAAACATGAAGGTGTTAGCATGGGTAAAAGAGGAGCTGAATATTTATGGAAGCAGTGGGAAATATGTGTACTATAATAATATGTATGGGGAATGACTTCCAGCAGAAATGTAAAACCAAAGGTATAAGATGTAATTGTGTGGTTATGATATTTGTAGTATGTATCATCATCAGAAGGCAGTTCTACGTATGAGCATGTCACAGCTCTCTGTGTCATTCTCTGAAGTAAGTCCCTGTGTGCGTCCCACCAAATCCACCCCATTAGAGCTACTGAGGTGATTTGCAGCTGGGGTTTCTGATTTGCACCTGAATACAAACTGGCTTAGCAATGCTAACTGCTGCACAGCAAGACTCTGCTGTAATATGTTTTCAGATTGCCAAGTAAGGCAATGCTTCCTGAAACCTGGAAACATGAAACGAGCTATACCTATGTAAGTTACACCAAGTTTTAAGTTGTAAATAAAATAAGTGAGATAACAGTTTCATGTCTGTTTCCTTCTTGCACCCCTAACCGCATTGAGCTTTGTGGAAGTATGGGACTTTGAAGAGCCCAGAAGTGGGCTCCCCTTCAAGTTCTGAAAAACAAGGGGAAAAATACACTCAGAAGGCAAAATCACAGAACAAGCAAACAAGTCTGCAAATTGAAACCATCTCCCAGGTCCACATTTGACCCTTCACCTTCAAATTTTGCTGAACCTCGTGTACTCTGTGATTTTTTTCTGAGTGCTTCGCGTGAAAGCCGTGATACACATCCCATTGCTGATCTCATTGGAGAAATGGAGAAATCTGAGGTTTACACAACGATGTGTGACATGAGGCATAGAATATTTTAAATATTCTATATTAAATATTCACACAGTTTCTTAGGTATTCAATCATTTAGGCTTTTATCCTTCATTCAGTGGTCTCAGACTAAAGGTATCAAAGGTCTATGGCTGTGATTTTGCTGCCTGTCCATTCTACTACTGACTTTTTCTCCTGTTGTATTCATGTCTCCAGCTAGGACTTTGAAATTTACAGAATTGCCTCTTCAAGAAACTCCTGTTAATAAATAAATAAATAAGCAAGCTTCATTTCTGGTTTAATAACATCCTCTAGAAGACTTATTTCCCCTTCAGTTCTGTCTCTGACTTCCCCTAAAACCAAAACATATTGCAAAATGTAATTGGAAAGATAAATCAGCATGCAATTACTAACAGTAGGTATTCCCTTAAGACCCACACACCTAATAAATAAATAAGAATGGCAGATTTTCTGCAATGTTTGCTTGTTTCAATCCTCCTTTAATTGTTGCTGATATTTTTGATAGTCCCTTCAGAAGTAATTGTTCATAATTATTCTATGCTATTGTACTGATTAAAGCAAAGAATTATCGATCTCCAAATTGGCCATTCCAGATTTATAGGGTGCTTTGGACACAAAATGTATTACATACAACTTCATTTTACCTCCTCATTCTACTGTTGGTCAGTGCTACGCTATTCTGTGGGCTTCCCTAAGACCGGTTGATTTTCTGATTCTGAAATCATCAACCAGGTAGCTCCCTTTCTGCAGGGTTGCTCTCCTGCCAGTTGGCTCCCAGTCTGTACCTTTGTCTGGCACTACTCTGTCCCACGTGCAGCACTCAGCATTTACCTTTGCTGAACTTCATGCTGTTGCTGGTTGTCCAGTGCTCCAGTGTATCGTGGTCCCTCTGCAAGGCTTCTCATCCCCTGAGTCAACATTATCTCCCTGTTTAGTATCATCAGCAAACTTGCCACGGATGCATTCGACAGCTGCATCCAGATCACTGAGAAAAATATTGAACAGAACTGGTCCTAGAATTGAGACCAGGGGAACACTGGACAACAGCCAGATGTAACCCCTTCCAGGACAACGCTTTGAGCTCTAACACTGAACCGGTTCAGCACCCAGCGTAGCATGTACCTGTTCATCTCACAGTCGGACAATTTGTCCAGGATACCCTAAGGGATGATACAAAAGGCTTTAAGGAAATCCAGAAAGAATACATCCACCACATTCCCTTTATTCTTTCTTTTCAGTTCACCTTGATCATTTCAACGTTTTCTTGTTTGTTCTCTCCACTACACAAAGGTGGACTTTCTTCCTGCTTGGTTTGTCTTCATCACATTTCTTTGCTCAAATGCTTTTTTGTCTGCTTCTTGAAGCAGATTGGAAGGCAGATAAATAACCTCTCATGATGACTGAAAGTCATCATTCAGCCCAGGTATTGAGCCCTGTATTGCTCATATGCCCATTTTTCCTCATTCTGTGGTCGCTACCAGAAAAATAAGAATGCAACTATTTTCCTGAGGGTCACTTGAGGTAACGTAGCTTTGAATACACCAACTCAGCATCAGTATGAAAATCCCAGAGAATCATTTGGAAAACATCCATTAAGAACCTTCTCTCTTGAGTTTTTGTTGATGCTTAAATATTCTTTTTCTGTTTAATTACATTATGGATGTTTTCCAAATTCAAAAGTCTGGCTATGGGACTTCTGTGATAATCCTCCTAATCTGAACAACAGTCCACATTATTTTGCTGCTTAGAGACAGTAAGGATGAAAACATTAAGCAGTAATAATAATAATCATCATCATCATGGGCAATATGGCTTTGGCTATCACAAACTGGGACCTTAAATTGAAGAGGAGCCTTGCCTAGTCCTACTGCCTAAGGCTATATCATGGCTACCAGGCTTTTCCTTTGGGAATCAATGACCTCATATATTCTTTCCCATCCTTCACAAGTCCTGTTCTGGTCAGTTGTCATCACAAGCCTACACTGGGAGGAGATGTGGGGTGTAAGACCCAAAGTTTTCAAACAAGACACCATGACCTCATTCTGCAGGGCCAGTGAAGCCCCTAGCTTTGCTGGAGGTACAGCATCAACACCAACAACTTCCAGAACCCAGTAGTGGCACCACAGTACTTTTTGGGCTCCCATTTTCCAAGTCAATGCACACATTTCCTTCACCAGAAAGACTTTTTAAGCCTTTCCCCAAAACTGCCCTCATTGGGTTTACTGGCCGTGTGCTTCAGTGGAGATGTGCAGTCTCCCCTACCCCCTGGGGTGTTGCACAAACACTTTAACACATCTTGCACAGCACCTGCAGGAAATTGTATCTCTGCTACTGTCAAAGATGTACAGCATCTGATCAGTGAGGGTGTAACAGAAGTTGCAAGGGCTCGTTCACCTTTGATTTTTCAGAAGTTTTTTCATAAAGTGCTGTATTGACTGTAAGAAAAGAAATCAGAATTATCTTCATAGCAAACAGACAACCCACCAGGAGACTGTTCCCTCTGTAGCAAGTAATACCAACTATTTTCCTAGTGATTTTTGAGACTGATTCTTAGATTGGACACAGGAAAGCTTACGCCGAATTTCCTCAATCTCACTCTGTGCAAAATTCTGTAATCTATTGCACTACACAGTGGGAAGTCTTTTAGCAAAGGGCCAGGTTTCTGCTCTTTGTAGTTCTTTCCGGTACCTTACTTCCATCAATCCAACCTGAACAGTAAAGAATAGGTGGCTCTCTGTCCCTGAAGCACAACCATTATGTATTACAGTTTCATTTACATTTAATTTTAGGGTTCTATCAGTGAGCCTAAATCCTCTCTGCAGTAGTGCCCCTGATGGTATGAGTGCATTTACTGCAAATAGATTTGTCAGCTGGATCAGATAAATACTTCATTTATGCCTCTGTTTACTCACCGTGTGCTATGGATTTGTTGGTGTAAATGCTGCTATAGAACCATGTACATTGTTCATCTGAAATATTAGAGCTGAGCTCATGGGCTACTTGCATTTTCATGGTGTAAAATGGCCTGACAACCTATCAATTTTCCAAACTATTGGAGCATTTATCATCACCGTGTGGCTTCAGTAATGGTCTTTATCTGTCACTGGGATCTTGGTACCTATTGCTATTGGCCATTCTCTGAAATTAGAAAATAAGTATGCCCAGTCACCATTGCTCATGTCTGGTCACTGTGATGCCTATGAACATCAGCCTTTCCTTGCAGCAACTCAGGTATGGTAAGAAACGGGGGAATACACAGGTAAATTAGGTAATCCAAGAGGATATGAAGTTGGGACATGATTTTGTGATAGGACTTGGTAGGTCAGGTTGATGGTTGGACTTGATGATCTTGAAAGTCTCTTCCAATCTAGATGGTTCTGTCATTCTATATGGAAAAAAAACTGTCCGCATAGTTTTAAAACATACCATATTCCTGTAGGATGTAGCAGAGAAGACATTTTATCAATCCAGGCTCAGCTGTCTGTCCTTACATTTCTGAGTGGCCAGGCCAGCGAGGATGGCTGCCTGGTTATTGCCTGGTTGCCGTACTCTGGACAAGTGAAAGTTTTGGCTTTCACCAAATGCAAGGCTGTATGATTTAAGGGTCAATGTCATTCCCTTCTTGTAGTACTGGACTTCACTTACAGGTCATTATCTGTTTTATTATACACATCTACCACAACAGAACAATAAACCTGCTAAGCCTAGCTGCATGGCTAGATTCCAACAAACCTCATTTCTTGATGGCTTCAGATGAATGCCACATTCTTCTAAGATTTTTGCCCCCCCTCCCCGGGCTTCAGCATTTTGACAGCTATCTGCTCCCCACACACACCCAAACCAGCTGCAGTTTACATGAAGCTATTATTCCTTTGCTGACTAATGAAAAAGAGCATCGAGATGCGAAATGGCATTCAGACTTCTGGTATTCATGTCATCACTGATGCTGCTGTAAAGTGTTGTTAGCAGCTATATGGATTTGCTTTCACAAAAGCAGATGCTTTGGTTACTTTCCTCCTTGCAAAGAGTATGGAGGGCTCTTTATTCTCTTTCTGGTGTGATCAAGGGCTCTAAATGGGTCTATGTAGAGCTGTTATAAGGCACTGAGAGAGTTATTAGGCTGATAGCCGAGACTGGCTGGCAGACACAGAACAAAAACCTCTCTTTATATACGGTAGTCAGCTGCCAGTCTTCAAGGGGCTTTCATGGTGTTCTTTCAACTACATGGAAATTATCTGTTCTGCAGAATGGACTGTTCTCCTGAAGGATTAGGCAGCTTATCATTACCACATAATTTCCTCAAAGAAGAGCTGGCTCGCTGCTTCTTTTCACACCATTAATGAGTTACTTGAGCCAAAAAGCACAGCTTGTAACTATGATTACATTAAAAACCCTTTGTGAAGATTCCTCTGATCTTTAATAATAACAAAATAGACAAACTTTGACCTGAGAGGATGTCTTGAGCCCTTGCCTAGTAAACCTGCCCAGTCCAGTGTGAATTTGTCACAACCATACTTCAAATTTCTGTGGCATGCTGATAAGTTAGACCTCAGGCATACCATCAAGTCTTCTTGACTTCCACAATAAGTACACCTAGATACTGACCAGTGCTGATAGGTGAGTTGCCCCTCTTGCTCGTACCTCAGGCTGTTACATTGTACCACGGTAAGGTGCAAGCGCACAGTCTGTTTTAATTGTCAGAGTTTAACTTAGAAAAACAAACATCCACATGAGTCATACAAGGATTATCCCAGGTGAATACTATCAAAATCATAGAGCAGAACTTGTTAACACTTGTGAATTAATTATAATTGATTTATCGTATTTTTCCAGGAACACATTTGTGCAGCCAAATTTAGTTGTCGAGAAGACTTGTGTAAAGTACTTCCTCAAGTTGTAGGTTTGATCCCTCCTGAAACCTGGCATTTTAAAATCTCTGTATTTATTAATATTGTGTCATCCATCACCATAAAAGCAATACAGATCATTTATATAATTTCTCCTGGGAGGTATTGTTGGATTGTTGCACAGCTTTAACAACGTACTCGTTCTTTATGAATGCCTAGTTACATCCTAACATGTATTGTGAAAGAAAAAAATCGAAGGTGGTCTTAGACAATCACTTTCACATGAACCCTTTAGTGAAAATTGAAGTATGCAAGAAAGAATATAAGAGCCAAAAATTATTTTAAAAGCAAATCACAACAGTATTTAAAGCACAGAGTGACAGAGACAGGGCTTTTGAGCAACTTGAAACATCACTTGAAATAGCTGAATTTTCTAGAGTTTTGATGAAATTCAGTCCCACTGGAAGTCTAAATTTCAGGCACTAATGGTCTAAACTGTGCAGAATTACTAAACCCTTGTGAAAGTCTTAACCTAAAAGAAGCAACTTTGATATCATAGTTATTATTCCATCAGATCCATATCCATAACCTGTTCCTGCAGCTTTGGTCTGGTAACCACTTCTGTGACTGGCAGGCTATTTTAAGCCATCTATTTAACCAGAGATGGAGTGCATAATAATTCTGTTCTTTCCTTCTTCATCAAAGCACAAGAATCCAAAGCAAAAACAGGTGCAGTTTTGCTGGCATCAGACTGCACTGAGCTTTCTTTTTTTTTTTTTTTTTTTTAACTAAGCTTCTGATTTTGAAAGGACGGATCATGGAAAATTAGTACAAATGAATGACTATTCCATTGCATGCATGAGAAAATCCTTCCATATTTAGGTACCCTTCAATTGCTGAAAGATCAAAATAGAGTGGCAATGAGAAGTGGTCATGGCAATCAATTGAATCAAAGCTACATGAACATGCATTTGAGAAATGAAATGCATCCAAAGTAAGGAGAACAGAGATCCTCTGCTGTTTAAAACAAAAACAAAACTCTTAAAGTACATCCTGTCTAAATACAGATTGATGTATCTGTTACTACTGAAAAGTTCTGTTTCTAAGCCATGTTGCTGTTTCTCTCTCGAGAATATTCACAATGAGAATGAGATATGGCGTTAGCACTGCTATTACTTCCTGTCTGAATAAAATATTAAAATAAAATAAAATAAAATAATTTTTGTCCCAGAAACTTGTCTGCTCTGCCATTTGGTGCCCTTCCCAAAGCCAGAATCCCTACGTCACAGGTGCTTTAAGTGGACAAGTTACTCCTCACAACTCTTTTCAAGACCCAAACCCTTCATGTGATGCAGTCCCTGGTAGTACATTATGATGTGTCTCTGCTGTGTGCTGGGCTATAAAAATTTATCTGCATGGTGCAGTGGTATGTAGCTCTTCCCACTGGGGTGGGGCACTATGAGATACATGAAGTACAGTGAGCACTGGGAGGAGAGGAGGACCTGCTGCTGGGTTGTCCCATCTGCCATGGTGGGAGAAGATACCCTGCATATGATCCTTTATATCAGGAGCTGAGGAATGCAAGGCGTTCACAGGAACAACCTTAGGCTGGCACAGCTGTGCTGTACCTAGAAATGGTTTCACATGGTTTAGCCACCAAAGGCTGATCTTGAGCGTGGAAATTCAAAGGGGTGGTAGAGGTGATGGCTTCTGTTAGACTCATCCATATTTTTTGTTTAATCATCCATGTGAGATGGTTTTACTTTGATACTCTTCATATTCAACAGGCCTCCATATTTTCCTCTTCTTTTCCCCTATCCCTCAAGCACCAGGCAGTAGGAGAAGCATGACTCCGCTGAACTAGATTTAAGCCCTCTCTGTGTGAGGAAAGTGTCTCACCCTGGCAGTTTGGTTCAACTGGACGTAAATCAAAATATTAAGTCCTGGCTTTGGCATTTGGACATACCCTGACATTCCTGCCTTTAGTGTAGATCTGCCCATGGAGTTTCTAAATTCTTTCATATTATATTTATATAAGTTGTAGGGGGAGGCGCAGAGGGAGGAATAAGAATAATTAAGCCTCCTATCAAATTCCAAATGGTTCAGCAAAACTTCTCTTGCTACATTCATGACACTTTTCAAGTCTCTAAGATCCCCCTCAAGACTATCCCTCCATTAAAGGCAAATAGCCACAACACACTTACACTCTCTGATGCTAGGCTCATAGTTTTGCTGAAGATGCACAAAGACAGACTGTGACTGAGAGGCTTACAAGCAATGGCCTATTAAAGATCTATTGTTATTCCAAAGGTAAAAAATACCAAAAAAAAATGACAAAACCACTTTATTGGTAAGCATTGGCAAAAGGACTTCCTCAGTATTATCAGCTGAAGTGGTTTCTACAGTGCTCATGATGTTCAGATTTTGTCAGTTTTTTTGTTTATTTGCTTATTTTTATATTTTTTTTGCTATAATTCATTGCAGGAGAAGCTCTGCTTTTATTATTTTCAAGTGTTTTAGTTGCCCTGGCTCAGACATAAAATTCGAAGAAATGCACACAGTTCTGTCCTGCAAGCTCAAAGCCGTCTCGAGCCAAGGACAAAGAGTCCTAGTTAAGTTTCAGAAGAATTTCAGATCCATCTTTCAACAACTTTCATGTTGGTTCTTGATTTTGAACACCTTAAGATTCTGTTTTTACAAAGATGATAAAGCTATCTGATCATTTCCAAAAATAAATGAAATACCATCACTTTTATACAATTAGTTGCTAAACTTCTATCCAGAGAGCATCACTGCAAAGCAAGAAGGATGTGAAATTCAAGCTCTAGGGAACTGATGGGGGTGATTTATTGCCCACTGAATCTTCTCAGACTATATGGAACTAGGCCTCTTCTATAGGCATCTCAACAGTCCTTCCTACGCTGACAACGTTTTTTAGGTGAGTTTTCAGCATCTCCTCTGCTAACATCATGGGCCTTGATAGAAATCTTTACTGTTTCAGAGGAGCAGAGCTAAAGGGACATGAAGAGCATTTTTAAACTGCCTCTTATTTCTTCTTCAAAGGCTGTCTTTTTGCAGCACTTCAGTGAAATGGAGGTATCTTGCACATTACTGATTCAAATACATGCCTGTTGCATGAACAATGTTCTTTATGCTGTGCTGCCCATCTTTAATTTATATTCATTTTGCCTCCTGCTCCCACATTCTGGATGGTCATTTATGCCTGTGCAGCACAGATGTAAAACAGAGTGTCTGACTAGATATTTTGTGTGAGTTAGGTGGAAACATAAGATGCTAAACTAAGCAGAAGTGGGACTTACTGTGGTGCGTAAGTGACACAAGCTGACACTGGATACACTGAGTGACAGGAAGTGCTGGCTGGCTGGGCTGCAGTGGAAAGCAGATTCTTAATTTTCCTGTCAGCAATTCACAAATCATCCTGTACCCAAGGGAAATAATAAAGCCTGATGCTTGTCATATTACCCCCAAATTGTTCTATTCTCTGTACTCATCAAGTTTGACTGAAATTGGACAGTAGGTTAAAAGCCTTTGGGACATGGAATGGAGAATACTTAACCATAAGCAAACATAGTGAGAATGTATAAGTAATTGTCTACTCAGGAACTTCGGCTAGGAACATCTTGGTATGACAGCATGGGCTGCTCAAGCACAAAACCAATTTTTTAACTCAGGGCCTCACTGAGAACTTCTTGATTTACTGATTTGCTTAGTATTGAAATCTCTCACTGTTCATTGAACTACAAAACAGAGTATCGCCCAATCTTCATACACAAGAGCTTCTGGAAGCAGATCTGTCCAAGTACAAATTTATTTCCAGAAGCACTTTCTACTCCCTGTCATTTGTTAAGTTTTTTCTGAGAGAAGTCTTTTGATATATTACTTTTCCTTAATATTGCAGGTTGGTTTGCTTTTGCTTCTTTTCTGGGTAAACTGCAAAGATGTAGGTAATTTCAATATTTGCACAAATTGCAGTTTACAATAATTTTGCTGACTTTTTTTAGAGAAGTGCTTATTGGGAATCAGGACTTGCAAAAGTGTGGGGAAAAAACAACCCACTACAATTCAGCTGTATAATTCTGCACCCAACCTTCACAACTTTCATTTGAATATTTGAGATATCCATTGTATGCTTACTAGGGGTAGGTGTAACAGAAAGAGGAGTAGAATAATTCTCTCAGAAACATCATTGGTCTAAATATCAACACTTTACCCTACTGTTAATCAACAGAATTATAAAGAGAGCAGTAAAAGAAGTACCTAGATGCAATTTTTAGAACAATTCTTTACAGAAATAAGAGGAAAATAGGTGGACCTGTCTCAATAGTCTTATAATGCTTTCTGTAGTCCTATCAAAAATATAGTTGTTGCTTTCACATAGGGAGGAAGAATGCTAAAAGTGACAGAGCAGTAAATTTATGAAATACACTACATGCCAAAGGGAGGGGGGAAAAAAAAAAAAAAAGCATTCTAGCTAGCTTTGTAAAATCATGGTGACTTTCCCCAAAATGACTACACCTATTTCTGTCCAGAAAAACTGGAAGTACAGGCCCACTATCATTTTCTGTAACTTCTTTGAACAGATGCCGTGGGTACAGACTTTCAGAGAGGTGACTGTGCCTCTGGTCTGGAAGAGGTATGTCCCAGCTTGGTCCTGAGCTGGGCAAAGGGCTCCCATTTCAGTGTCAGCAAGGTTTCACTGTGTCACTCAAAGACAGGTTACTTAAGTGGCTCTTCAACTTTTTGCTCTCATCTGGTGCTCTCTCTGTGACCTAAGAGCACGTTTTCAGAGCTTCTGAGGTACCTCCAATTGAGTCACAAGTACCTGTTCACTTAAGTGCCTGTTTCTTAGCTCAGTTGAGATACTTTCCTCAAAATCTTCATTCACTGATTCTGCAAGATGCTGCTTTTCCCCTGTGCTAAAATGATAGATCAGCATGTGAGCAATTGCCTGCTGATGTAAGAGTGCAGCAGGAAAGAAAACTGTGCTGTAAATCATACTAATGAATACACACAAATATTACACATCGAGAAGACGCGTTGATCAGGAAAACAATGCCTGTTAAATAAGGCCATTCGCTTATGTTTACCTTGCAACCAGGATGCTATATAAATCATTTTACCTTGCACACATTTTCCTCGGACAGTCTTCTTTCTCTGTCCCCATCTGTCCTCCAGAATAACATCATTTTTACTGTCGCATTTCAGCTCCTTTGTTTGTGACTGCATAATTGTGTGGCCTGGTGATGAGCCGGGGATCCATCCTGAAAACATTTAAAAAATACAGCCTTTTGTAGTACATCTACACAAATGGGAGTATCTACACATTAAGACATAGCTGCACTTCAACAGTACAGAAGCAATGGCCATACTACGCTGCTTTCTGAATTGAACTCATCAACTCTATGTGCAAAATATAATCAATGTAGTCACAAAACATCCAATAGCATGCATAATTACTTACATTGGAAAAGTTGTTTTTTTGATAAATTTACAGACAAATGAAATCATGTGAAGTCTAAACTATAATTCTAAATGTAGTATGTTTTAGTGCCATTTTAGACAATCTCATAGGGTTTACATGGATTTTAATAGGAACTAAGATAACCAGCCTATGGGGGAAGTGTCAAAGCTTATCAAGATATCACTCAGGTGAGAAAGTAATGGCTGGGTACAAGAGTCAGTACTTTCCACTGGTAGATTTGACTCATAGCAAGCAGGGCACCTATGGAAATTTATATTACATTCAAGAACTGACAACTATCATTGTACTTTCCATAATTTTCATGCATTTATATTCATACTATGTTTCCATCTCTCCTCTTTAAAGAAGGGATGAGTTATTATTCTATCCAGAAAGTGCAACTGCACAGATGAATGGTTTTTCAAAGCATTGCAGTGCCTCCATTTCTTTGCAGCTGTAGCTCTACCTGAGCTCAAAAATTTTGTCAGGGCTTGCTGACTCGGGTAGAGTCATGCTGCAGAACAATGAGCCTGAAGGAAAATCATCAGCCATTAGACTGTCCTCCTTCATTCCAGCATTTCTAATCAGGCTTTCTGCCTTCATTTATTTGCCAATCAATGGACTTCTACTGGTATATTTCTGATGTGAAAGGGGAGGGAAACAGGCAGACAGATTCTCAAAAAGTATAAAAGAAAATCCAGCTTGCTGCCAGTCAGCCTGTTTGCTATAAAATTTGAAGATTCCTAATCTACATTAGTAAAATTTCCCTATTGCAAATAAAGTGGTACTGGTACAAGAAATGCTACACACAGTGAGTCACCTCATTCTTGTCCTAGGCACACTTTGATGGTTGTGCCTCAGTGAGTTCATTACTGAAATCTTGATAACACCTAGAAAAGGCAAACACATTTAACTGGAGATTGTACTGTGCTGGTCTCACCAGAAAGAGGTTGCTGAACTTTGAACAGATCAGATTTTTGAAGAGATGCAATTAAGAAACCAATTACGTGCAATGAATGATAGCACAGGATTAACAACTTAAATGTAAACACATGGCTTTTTATGACTGGCAAAGTTCCTATGCTCCTTCATTTCAGAAAGAAGGACTTGGCTTAGACATAATATGGATACAAGTGTTCATTACAATTTTTGATGGATTTCAAAAGCATCAGCTGAAGGTCCTCCACTCTCACATAGCAACATTAATTGGATTCAACTGAAAGCTTCAGAATAGATAATATTAAACTATTTGACAAGTGTTCTTTCTAGGGGATTCACTACTGCATTTGTCTTAATTATTAATGTAAAAAGCCTACAGAAGTAGAATACGTCTTTTATTAAGACTAACTACAAGGAATCTGGGAATTCTTCAGCGGTTTCATATTAACTTCAGAAAGGAAATAATGAACTGAAAATAACTTTAAAGAAAAAATCTGCATTTTCCCTGTCACTAGAACTGATAATATCTTTTCTGCATAATGCAAAGAAGTTTGAGTCTGTAATAAAAAGTCAGATGTGCATGGGCTGTAGATGAAAAAGAAGCTGTACACAGCCCAGTACTAACTAAAAGCATAGGCATTAGTCCATAATAGTTCAGCATATCCTGAAAACAGTAAACAGTCAACAACATTTTTTATAACATATTTAGGGAGAGAAAATAGTTTTAATGCAATGGAAAGGACTGTGCTCAGGAAATGCAAACATTTTTCATCACCACTGTTCACAAGACACCATCGTGCCTCCTTTGTTTTTCAGATTTGTATCTTGTACAGCATCAAAGCTACAGAGCGTGTTTCTCGGAGCAACTTAGCAGTTACTTTAACATGTACATACCCTCAGTGTTAACACAGGCACCTCAGCTTCCTACAGTGCTAGTAAAAAACAGGTACTTAAGAAATCACCTGTTAAAAAGAATGGTTTAAGTGGGGCAAGAGAAATAGCCCATGCAGAGCAACCTTGAGATGAGCAAGTACAGGACTCATCCCTGACCACTCACGGGTTCTTGACTGAAACACTGGTTCTGGTAAAGGTCAGCCCTGTACAAATGCAGTGGTTTCACCCAGCTGGGCAGCTGAACTCCATCATAGCTGCTTTCTCACACTCCCTCCTCAAAGGGGGAGAAAATATGATGGAAAGGGGTCAAGGGCTGAGATAAGGACAGGGAGATAACCACTGATAACCCACCGATAACCATCACAGGCAAAACAGACCCAGCATAGGGAGATTAATTAAATTTATTGCCTATCACTAGCAGACTAGAGCAGTGAGAACTAAAAGCAAACTACAAACACTGTCCCCCTATCCACCTTCTTCCCCGTCCTGCCCTCATGTGGCACAGATGGGTCCCCCACGGGCGGCAGCTCCCCCCAGACCCCCTGCTCCTGCGTGGGCTCCTCTCCACGGGCTGCAGCTCCGGCCTGGGGCCTGCTCCAGCAGGGGTCCTCCACAGGCCACAGCCTCCATCAGTGCAGGTCCACCTGCTCCACTGGGGGCTCCTCTATGGGCTGCAGTGTGGAGATCTGCTCCATGTGGGACCCATGGGCTGCAGGGGGACAGCCTGCTCCACCAGGGGCCTCTCCACAGGCCGCAGGGGAACTGCTGCTGCCTGCCTGGAGCAACTCCTGCCCTCCTGCTGCACTGCCCTTGGGGGCTGCAGGGCTGGCTCTCTCACATTTCTCACTCCTCTCTCCTAGATGTTGCACAGTGTTTCTTATCCTTTCTTAAATCTGCTTTCCAGAGGCCCAGTCAGGGTTGCTCAGGGCCAGCAGCAGGTCCCTTTTGGAGCAGCTGGAGCTGTCTCTGCTCTGACATGGGGCAGCTGCTGGGCTCTGCTCACAGACCCTTGCCACACAAACCCCATACAACTGATATGTACAGCTCTCTAAAAAAACTCAAAGGCAGAACCATAGGAACAAACAGACCTGATTTCTCTTCCACCTTCTCAGCAATAACCCTCCAGACAGAGGGCTGCAGAGCATATGCCAAAGCAGCACAAGAATCTGTGCAGAAAAGCACAACACCATGGATTACACCTTGCAAAAGTCACAGTAACACAGTGGCCACAAATGCAAGATCAAAAAGTGCTTTCTCAGGTATTAATCAATGCTTCCCTCTGCCTCAGCAGGGTGACAAGCCCTAGCCAGTTATTCTTCATTACTTACACAGAGCCCCAAGCCAACTGGAGGTGTTCCCCATACAACAGCAAAGAATTTTATTTCAGCAGGCTGAAATATTTTATTTTGTGACAGCAACTAGTTCCTCAGAAGGGCTTTATGCTGAAATCTTTTATAATTCCTGAACACAAAAGAATCACGTAACAGCACAAAGCTATCCAATTCACAGCTTAACTCAAATTTAAACGTGCTTAGAAATGTTAATTGCTGTGCTTATATGACTAGCCCTTATAACTTTAAGAATACAATGCAGCAATAGTTGGCTTTCCTTAAAATCATTTCTTAACAGCTATTTGGGCTAGTGCCTGTTTCAGTCCTGTATTGAGTAGAGAGTATGCCTTTCAAAAGAACGCCTAAGGTGGTTTGTAATTTTACAGGAAACCTGGTTAGCGCCTTTTTGGATTATTTAAATTGCTTTCTTGGATAAGATTAATTTATTACAAATTTATACTGGTGAATGGTGAATATGGCAATCTGGGTACCTGTTACCATAACAATAAGTGGTTTGGAGATGCTGAAGAAACAGCAGTATGGAGAAAAAAGCAAAGTTAATGCAGACCTGTTGGATTTTGTAATCATGTACTTTCAGCTTTCCAAGGAGAAACTGCTCATCATGTGTTGCTGTAACCTAAGGCCAAAACTCTCAAACCCAGATGCATAAGGTTAAGTCACTAAATCTGTATTTATTTTCCTACACAAAAGCAGTTTCATTTTCACTCTCACCTTCCAGCTTGGAGAGGTCATTTACTGCTCTCTAGCTCAGAATTTTTCAGGGTGGATTCTCAGCTTATGGTAATTAGCATATCTCCATTAACGTAAGTGAGGCTAATCTAAACTTCAGTGCTTAGAATAGATTATTGAATATGCTTTTAAGGTTACGTTAAGGCAATCAAAATATATTTTAACCTCAAGAAAAATTGGTGTTGTCCTTTGCAGGATATTAGTGTGCTTGTTTAAGTTAGTGGAGTGCATCTTTAAGTCAGGTGCAGCTCCTCTTTCTGCAAATATTCATTAGTTCACATGCAACAGTTTGCTGGTTCACAAACTGTGTAAGTGTACATGAAACTCCAGTCATACAAAAACAATCACCTGATGTCCACGTGAACAGCATGTACACCAGGTAAGAAGGATAAGGGGATACCATGATGTTACAGTTTTTCCACATATGCTATACGAATACTGATTAAAATAACAAACCTTTTCTTCCCTTCACTGAGACCCCACCTGGAGCATTGCATTCAGCTCTGGGATCCCCACCACAAGAAGGACGTGGGCCTGTTTGAGCAGGTCCAGAGGAAGGCCACAAAGATGATCGGAGGGCTGGAGCACCTCTCCTGTGAAGACAGGCTGAGGGAGCTGGGGATGTTCAGCCTGGAAAAGTGAAAACTCAGGGGATTCCTTATAGTAGCCTTCCAGTACCTAAAGGAGGCCTACAGAAAAGCTGGGGAGGGACTCTTTGCCAGGGGGTATAGTGATAGGACAAGGGGGAATGGCTTTAGTTGAAAGAGGGTAGGTGTAAATTAGATATAAGTGGGAAATTCTTAACTATAAGGGTGATGAGGCACTGGCACAGGCTGCCCAGAGAAGCTGTGGAGGCAGTGTGTAAGGCCAGGCTGGATGGGGCTTTGGACAACCTTGTCTAGGGAAAGGTGTCCCTGCCCATGGCAGGGGGCTTGGAACTGGATGATCTTTGTGGTACCTTCCATCCCAAACCATTCTGTAATTCCTTAAAAAAAAAAAAAAAAAAAAAAAAAAAAAAGCAGTCAAGAGTAGCAGTGTTAAAACTTGCTGCAACCAAAGGCAGAAAATGCAGGCCCTGTTTCTGGTTTGGTACAAAGTTACAAAGCAATCTCAAAGAGAAGTTGAAATTGTATTTTCAATACAGTCCAATGTGAGATTTTTATAGATAAACGTGAATATGCGAATATGCCCCCTTCATCTTGGGCGCCTGCAGAAGTGATCCCTCCGGTTATTCTTCTCTGATATTTTTCCAGCATGATTACCAGATTTGGTATTAGAGTATTCTGCTCATTTAGTTTGAAAATTTGGAATTCACACCTGAACTTACTGCTACTGAATTAACATAGCTTCATCACCCTCTTCCCCTTTGTTTTGTACAATGCACATAAACCAAAATACTTGAGCTGCTTTGTGACTACAGAAACAATGCGCTACAAAAATGGTTGTTTTCAATCATACAAGTCACAACACAGAAACAGACTTTTTGCAAAATAACCAGATGTGGGGTAAAATCTCATTCAGCACCCTGACCCTCCTGCATTCAAGCTACTTGCAGCAGCTGTGGAAGTCTGCACAGACTAGTGCATGTAGCCCTGCTTAAGGATGAGTTCTCATTTCCTAACATCTCTGGGAATGAAAATGCTTATTTATTTGCGTTGATTGCTTTGGAGTTATAAGAGTACCCAAAACTGCCCATTTCTGCCACAGTCCATCTATTTAGGGCTCTATTGAGCACAGAAAAATCTATATGACCCCTTTTTCTTGCTCTGGCCTGCTGGGACCCACAGCGGGTGTATAAACGTCCACTTTCTGAGAGGGAAGCCATTAGCAGCAGCGCCTGCTGTTCTGATGCCTCTCCACCTGGTTGTTTCCCTATTTAGGATAGTCAGTGGGGTAGCCAGCAGCCCTGCTCCCTTCCATGGTTGTATTAGCAGTTGAAAGGCAAGAGGAGAGCACAGAGAAAAGAGATCTGCTTTCTTGTCACAGGCATCTTTAGCAGAGGAGTTGCAAATCCTTTATCTCCGTGCCCTGGAGATCCTGAGTCAAAGGCTCAGGTGGCAAAATGCACGCTTCTTACCAAGCAGATTTTACAGCTTTGCAGGACTGCATTGCCCTTTCTCATCAGAAGGGCAGTTTCTCAAGAGTGGCCAACCTACACAGCCACGGGAATACCTCTGAAGCAGCGTGCATGCCTGCCTGAAGGAGCTGGGGGTTCGGCGAAGCCCTGTTAACACACTGCTCCTTTCCCAGTGCCCATACAGAGAGCTGGGATGAGCTGCAGCAAGGCGGCTCCTGACACATCGCCACATGCCCCACAGCAGGGCTGGAGCCCAGCTTTCAGCCCCAGGGATGGAGGGCTAGCCCCTCACCCAGGTTCGGGCTCACACTGCAACTGCACACTTGTTTCTTCCTCTCTGTTTGGGTCCACGGTAAAACTGTTGTGGGGTTGCAGCTCAGACCAGACGTGTGTTGATGCACAGACAAGTTAATGGGGAGCCTATCCTTTGTAATTACTTTTTTTATTATCATTATTTCCGAGTACTATTAAGGCACAAGTGTGTATTAGCTTCTAAGAAAAAAGAAAAGCTATGCATGTGCAATAAGAAATGAAATTGCGAATCTAGCGTAATGGTGAAAGGCAATGTTATGTGTAGGCAATACAGATAGTGTTCATTTAAATCTGCGATAATTGAACTATTGGAACTGAATGGAATCCTTATCTGAAATCCTTAAAGGAAAAAAAAGAAGAAAAAAAAAAAGCAAAAAAAAAAAAAAAAAGCACACCTTTACCTCAATCTCTGTTTCAGATTTATCAGAGGCAGGAGTCACAGTGAGCTTGGACACACCACAGTGGATACTAAGGATGATCCCATTCAATATAACAGGAAAAATTAAAGTCGTTGGACGCGTGACGTGTTTCCATGGCTCTGGTAGGCTTATTTCTGGTCTGGAGGTGAGAGCAGGTAAGAGCAGTGAAGGCATGGTGACACAGGACAGCAACCTGACAGCGCTGGGTCACTGGAGGGTTTGCTAACCAACATTTCTCTCATGCCATAATGCTTCCTGCTATGTCACTGTGCCAGTTCCAAGATCCAGCATGTTCATGTTTGAAATACTGCACTTGAGCAGAAGCAAAGGCTGATCATCAGACCATCTCCCTTCATTCAGCCCATGGCAAGCCTGGGGTCAGACAGTGCAGACTGAACCCCAACAAGTGGTCCTTAAAATTTATCTCTTGGCAGTTTAACTGGTGTGGTAAATACCTGAATGCACGCTCAATGGATGCCTAGAAACATACAGCATCCCTGACATTATTACACAGTTTCCTCTGAATGCAGAAAGGTCTTCTATGTTTCTATAATGCTGTATTGCAGTACTGTGTGTTGTAGTATTGGTGTACTGTCAGTGCCCAGTTGGCTCTGGCATATTTTTAAGACTAGCATTTACATGGTGTGAAGTTATGGTAATCAGCATGCTTGCTATGGGAAGAATAGGCTATAATTTTCTGGTAATGGTCAGCTGTTCTTAAATGATAGAAATATCATACTGCATGAGGTCACAAAGCAATTTAAGAACTTAAATAAAGGGGAGTTGTTTTAAGAGCATAAACATGTTCTATACAGAGTACCACCAGAATAGACAGTTTTAGCTCATTAACTTAAATATCGCAGGGAGACTAAGCTTCATAAACTAGTACAATAACAGTCCTTCAGCAAATAAAGCTCCCTGCTCGTATAAATAAGTGTGTATAGCATATAGAGGCAGGATCCTGTCCTGTTGAACAGAAGCTGACAGCTGAGCAGTTTGGCTGGAGAGGACTCAAGAAACCACAGCCACCCCCTGTTGGTTCCCATAAACATGTGGAGCCACAGCAGAGACAGATCTGTGAGGAGAACTGGGATATGCCTCCAGAGTTCTTCTATGTAATGCAATGTTTTGCAATTCTTTCTAAAGAAATGGAGTTTTTCACTCAGGAAAGCATTTTTTCCTCTTTTTTTTTCTACCACGAATGGTGGTAATAGCCTTTTGTCATCTGTTTTGATAATACTATGAGGATAAATGAAACTCATCAGTAATTGCCAATGGTTTGTCCTTCTGTACCACCTCTTCAGCCTTGTTATCTATATACGGCTCTTCAGTGGGATAGTTGCTTTGTTGAGTTACATCAGAGAGTTACAGAGGTTTTTTGGACGTGATATCTTAAGCAAGACTTTTGGATACTCAGCTAACTGTGAGATATTTGAGTACAGCTTTAGTAGCCCAGTCTCCAAACTCAGGTTTCTTGTCCCACATATTGCCTTGGACTTGAGCAGAAACAATTTCACACACTGTTCACAATACAAACACCTCAGTTCTTTTACAGGATACCAGTGCCAGGAAATACGGTCTCCGTTTCTGTCCTTCCTGTGTCCCAATTTACAGAGAACACATTGAAAATTAAGTGCCAGTGCACCAAGGTGACTTACGAGACCAGTTTACTACACAGCAAAGCTCGTAAGTATACCTTCAGGACGAGGTTGCAGGTTGTTTGCATTTGGTGTTTACCCAGCAAACTGTCTGTCAGTGCCTATTCACAGTAAAATGATTCGAATTAACAAATCCTGAAAATACATTCTTAGCTAGAAGGATGGTCATATGGTAATTTAAGTGAAGGATGTGGCACTACTTTCCCATGTTGGATAGTTTACAACCTAAATAGCCTTCGGTTACATATGCATCCTTAATTTTAAGCAGAATTCAGTGGGGTGCCTATATGTTTACATGTCTGTTGAAATTAGAACAAGAAATAGAAAATATCTCTTGGAGACTTGTTTCCCATGGATTGGAAAAACAAATACAAGAAGAAAAAGAAAAGAAAAGAAAAGAAAAGAAAAGAAAAGAAAAGAAAAGAAAAGAAAAGAAAAGAAAAGAAAAGAAAAGAAAAGAAAAGAAAAGAAAAGAAAAGAAAAGAAAAGAAAAGAAAAGAAAAGAAAAGAAAAGAGAAAGGAAAGGAAAGGAAAGGAAAGGAAAGGAAAGGAAAGGAAAGGAAAGGAAAGGAAAGGAAAGGAAAGGAAAGGAAAGGAAAAGAAAAGAAAAGAAAAGAAAAGAAAAGAAAAGAAAAGAAAAGAAAAGAAAAGAAAAGAAAAGAAAAGAAAAGAAAAGAAAAGAAAAGAAAAGAAAAGAAAAGAAAAGAAAAGAAAAGAAAAGAAAAGAAAAGAAAAAAGAAAAAAAGAAAAGAAAAGAAGAAAAGGTATCTGTTTCTTTATTGCTGACTGGTTTGGTGGTGGGCAACTGTACGAAATCATCTGCCCCACCTGGGACCTGTCCAGACATTCCTCATGAAACAAGCTGCAAAGATGGCTTAGGGGAAAAGACAGTAGACTCTGCAGCTGGTCCTGACGGGAAGGAAGTCCCTGCACCCCCTTGGAAGCAGCCCCATGCAGCTGGTGAAGAAACCGTCTGGCCAGGGGCTATGCCTTGGTTTTGTCACAGTGAAGAAACCGTCCCAGAAAGGACCAGGATTTGGTACAAAAGATCAATGGAGAAAATCCAGCTTCTGTGCGAGCAGTGGCAACTGAGTCCAGGTATGTTTTTAAAACACAGCGCATGCACAGAGAACCCATCCATCAACACCTCACCAAGGTGGATCAGCTCTTCAGTAAAAGCCCCCTCACTGCTCTTTCGCTGGCATGGAAATCAGCAAAACTGCAGCAGCTGACAGCAGCTGAAGCTCCAAATGTCTGAGCATTTTCTTGGGATTTGACCTGCCAGATGTCTTACTTCACACTTGGGGTTCACTGCTACTGTATGCTGCCATTGCATAAGAAATTGGGTACTACCAGCATGGGCTCTGGTTTCGCTCTTGCTGCAGGATCCTAGGATAAAAAGTTTCTTTTTGGGTTGTTGGGGTTGCAGGGTCGGGGGAAACCACAGCCCATGGCATATGGGCCCAATGGCTTTTTGGAGCGCTGTATTGTTGATCACTCCACCGTTGCACAACTATACAAGTGGAGACATGCAGGAGAGGGAACCTGCTTCTCTGTCCTATAGAAAATTCTCTGGGTTGAAGAGGATTTAATAAGTCTTTGCAGACAGTGCTCTTTTACCACGAACCTTCCTTTTAGTGCATGAAACATACACCCAGGACCCATTAAAAGCTGTTCATGTACTCTTAATCCAATAGCTACGTAGGATCATTAAGCCAAGGCACTCCAAAGCTTTACGACCTTTTAATTTTGAAAAAGCTACAGAACATATGCTCAGTGAATGAATCTTTTAAAAAATTAGTATCTTGGTTTTTTATTTTTTTTCAAAAGGGGGGCAAATGTGTTATATTTGTTTCTTTCTGTGGCTTTTATTAAAACAGACAAAAAAAAAAAAGGTTTTCAATAATAACTGAGAGGAGACAATGAAGAATGGTGACCTCTTGCTCTTAGGGCAAGACCCTATAGGTCATGTTGCAGTGAATTTTTACAGCTGTGTCAGCCTCATAAACCCTATAGAAATAGAAGTTTATAATAGAAATGCTGACGCCACCTTAACTCTAATGGCAGGCACGTACTGCTATAATTTTCTTTGCTAGTTAATCTCCTGGTACAGTAACCTGTGCTGCCCTGGGAAACTTTAAATCTCTTGGAGAAAGGGGAGTGATGGGAGTGCGGGGGAGCATTATCTCTTGTGGTTATAGAAAGAGCACAGTAAACTGAATTAATGTTGGGAGTGATTTCATGAGTTCCTTACAGCATGTTAAACCGACTGCTTTCATGAGCTAAGACACGTGGTTGTAGCATGCCTCCATCGGTGCCTTCTACTCCTGCATTTTATCGAGTTATTTCATTACACAGGCAGGCACAGATGCAGCTCTTTCACCCTCCCCCTGCTAATTTTTGTTCCTGTCATGTATCTCTTAGGCGACAAGGTCACCCAAGTGGCTTGCCACTCTTGATGCATAGCATTGGTTTCTGACTGACTCAGTGCCTTGTTCTTCTTCCTTGCAGGTCCTCACCATGAGTCCACAATGCTCTTTGTTGAATGTTTGAAATGTGCTTTCACATCTCTGGGCTGCAGTGAGAGCAGTGCCTCCTGCAGCTGCCATGCCTCAGCCTGGGAGCAGTGCCTCTTTCACCCATAAAATAAGGTTTGCTGCAATACCCATGCACCCCTCTCCTCAGATTTTGAGGCACATCCTGCCCACCCATAGGCACCATGGCCATCGTGCCTCTGACTGCAATCTGGGGTGCTGAAGAAGGAGTTAAGCATCTGAGGGAAGGCATGGCTTACTTCCCTGCATCAGTAAGGTTTAATAAGATTTGGGGAGTTAGGGTGAAGGCTTTTCTCATCTCCTTTTCTGTGTTTGCCTGCTGACAGCATCTCTTCAGACAGCCGTGTCTCTTTTTCTTGGTGTTTCCTCTCATTGCAAGCTTTTCTTTTCCCATTCCTCCCATTCTTCACTCTCTGTTTCTGTGCACCCCTTTTTGCCACACTTCCCCTGGTGGACGTCTGCTGTCACAATGTACTCATTTTTCCCCTTCCACTCCTTGTGAGAGGGTCAAAGATTAACTGTGGCGTCCGACCTGCATCTGCAGTCCAGGGTTCTGTGTTCCAATTCCCTTGATCTTCATGGTGTGCAAGTGGACGGTGCATTGCACTGTGCAAAGCTAGGACAAGGGTGAGAAAGCTGGGTTTGGAGACACTGGCACTTCTGTAATCCTGCCTGGGAGATGAGATATGGAGGTAGGACTGCACTAGGTAAATCCAAGGCACTTTCACAGGCTTAGTGTGTCTTCGTAGTGAACTCTGATGTGTATTTTTTTGGCTGGAAGTGGCCTTATTTGCATGCTGGGGAATCACCCATGGACACACAACCATATGGCTGCTTTCTGTTTACACTGCATTGCATGCAAAATCCATCCAACACGTGGAGTGTTTTCCTGCATGCAGATTCATTTCTGCAACACACCAGAGGAAACGGCTATAATGGACACCTGCTCATCTGTAAAGAGGTCAGGATTCTGAAAGATATATCAGGGCTTCAGCTGGCCTACCAACGAGTCCTGATTAATGAGGAGTCTCAGATAAAAGCAGCTAAACCTCACAGAGAGTCCTTGCTGAATGCTTATCTGCAGCAGCTAGAATTTAGTTAAAGCAATATTGTCATCATGCTTCCGCAGAGAAGTTCAGGGTTTGAGGGGGGTTTTTGTGGTGATTATTTCCTGCGTTGTTCCACAAAACATAAATCTGTTCAGTTTCCTTCTTACTTCATCAAGGCAAAGCCCCAGGCTTTCTTGAGCAATAGGTCAGCAAGGATTGGTACAGGTTCTCATATGAACAGGAATAATCTCAGGGCTTTCTTGTACCTCCCTAAGGTAAACGTCTCCAGACTGAGGGAACTAGGCATGGTTGTTGTTGTGTGTCGTGCTCTTTGAACCAGGTTTTCTTCATTTTCTTCCCAGGAATGATTCACATAGAAAAAAAAAAATGTTCTTATTGCAGAGGGAAATCTGTGCTGTGCTCAGTCACAGAAAAGACTTGTTCCTCCCAGCATAAACTACTACTGTCTAATGCAAACTGGCAGAATCATACTCAGTTTGTAAGTAGTTCTCATTCTCATTTTTTCCCTCCCTCTTTTCTGTTCATCCCTATTAAAGGAAAAAAAAAGAGAAACGGGGGGGGGGGGGTGGGGAGGGAAGGGAAAGAAAAAGGTTTGCATTCACCTTTAAATTCTGCATCTGCAGTGTTTGTGTGGGTGCCAGCCCATCCTCCACACCACATTCATAGGATCTCTACAGCACGAAGTGCCCGAACCCAACCTAAAGGGATGCTCTGCCCCACGACTCCATTGCCCAGCAAGGTGCTCCCATCAGGACATGATGCTCACACAGGATCTCCGTCGTGGTTCTCCTCCTGCTCTTGAGCACTCCAAAAGTTTGTCTCTGTGGCAAAGGCACAAAGGCAGGGCTCCAACAGAAAAGAGGGTGTAGTGGGTAGCAGCCAAATTACCAGAAACTGTCTTTTCAGGGAAAAGAATGAAATCAGGAATAAAATGGGCTCCTACACTATATAAGCAAGGCTGCTGACCACCTCTTAATTATCCCTTTCAGTGAATTCTGGGGTTAATTACACATTTAACAAGAGCAGTGCAAGACTCCAAATATTTTTCACCCTCATGAAATTCTTGCATCAAAGTGTTGCTCCTGAAGAATTAGGTGGCAACTTAAAGAATTTTACTGCTGATGGAAACAGTCCCTTCTCATCAAAATGCATTAGCCATGCAGCAGTAAAGGTCTTTGGGCAGCTGGCCTTTGGTGTTTTTAACAGGCTGGTAGTCAGCTTTGAGCTCAAGCTGGTATTTGTAAAGTTCTGGAAACAAGAGGAGGCACTGCTGTTTATCATTGTGGGTCTCTGGTCTCCCCACTAGCTGCCTTTCTTCTGTGTCCCTTGCCACTGCTGCTAAGGTACAGAGCATGCTAGCCTCCTCGCTCAAAAGTATGTCCCTGCTTGCTGGCTTCAAAAGTGAGAAAGAAAAAATATGATTTATTTACAGTACTGACTGAAAGCCAGAGGCTCAACCCCTGCTACAAGCTGTTGGATTTTTATCTTGAAATTCAGGTGTGGCTGGTCCCCTCTGGAGCAGAAGGACAACAGGACACACAGAGAAGACAACAGATCCTCAAAAAGCAGCAGCACTGCTCCACACTGCTGGCATTTTTAGGGAGAGTGCATGCCCTGTCCCCTGTCTTTAATAATTCATCACCAGGTACGTCTGAACCAACTGACAGGCAATAGGCACAGCTTCAGAGGGCAAACCCAGGTGGTATTCTGTTACCTCTGCAAGCCCCAGCCCTGGGACTGGACAACACTATTTTTTACCCACGTATTTACCTGCAGTGGCCAGGATTCACATGTACAAGATTTCCTATAGCACTTCATTGTCTCTTGTGTTTTGGGGGTATGGCAAAAAGGCATGTGGCAGGAAGCATCTGGCAAGAGCACATTAGAGCTCACAAAACCCTGCCTGGTACCAGTGCCCAAAGGAAACTGTTTTTCTCTGGCATTTGTGGAATAAGACAAGTCTACCCTTGGCATCTGCCCCTTCTGCAGTGTTTCAGCTGTGAAATGGAGGATTTCCTGCAGCACGATAAGAAAAGTGCTCCGCTTTTCATCTCCTGTGACTGGGGAGATGGTATTTATTATGCACGGGGTCATTCTTTATTTGGGGTGAGGGATGAGGGTCTGAATTTTTAATTTCTTCATCTATTTTTGATCCCTTATGGACTAAAAGGGGTCTTACTTGATCATTTTCCCATTACCTCCAGTGAGCCTGCAGTCTCCCAGAAGATGCCCTACCTCCCACTGGGGCTTCCTGCACCCCTAAGGGGGCAAAGGCCATAAATCTTCATCATGCTTGTAATGGGTACACTCAAAAAAGCCACCTTTTTCCTGAAAAAATCAATTTCGCTTCCACACAGACATATTATTCACAAGTATCTTTTGCAGTATTGGGTGGGAATATGGATATAACCAGGTCCATTCCAGGTTTTCCTTTGACTGGACGGGAGTACAAGCTTCAGCATTGTCACACATTCCTATATGGGATTCAGAAGGAAAACCAAGGGGTAAATACCCGACACGTGGCAAGGATTATAGGTGCAAGAGACTGGGTGCTGACAGCAGTTTCTAGTGGATGTCATGACAACGTTGAATCATGTAGTATGTGCTTCCACAGCACCTGATGAAGCAGAAGTGTTAAGTACCTTGTAAGATCAAGCCCAAAAGGAGTATCACTATTCACGGACCCCAGATCACTTATTCAGCTGGGCTGTGAGCACCAGCATGATGCTCTCTACATATCACGACCAAGCCTCTGCACTCCCTGATGAAAACTTCTGGCCTTAATGCTGTGGATTATGCTGGTGTGGCTGCTAACACAATGGGACCAGCCAGGACTGCATGTATGTGTTGGGGAAGAGGGCTGCAGGAAAGATTTAAAAAGAAGAAATGCACTTTGCAATTTGGAAAGCTGTTGTTACAATGACATGGTCCCACTGCTAGTGGTGCTCTGCAGTCTGAATATATTCCTCCACAATCAGATTTTAGGGCAGAAGGAGATGCCTGAGTTAAATGTATGGCATAATAACGTTCCACACAAAGGAAAAGGGTGAACTGGAAGGGAAGGGGAGAAGGGAACCTGACACATTCAAGTTGTGTCACAAACAAGCTTGGGAATGACTGAAACAAAAGCAGGAACATTGCTCACCTGCCTGCAGTCTGAAGGATGCCGTGCTGTACACGTGTCCAAGACCAGCTGCTGGCATGCCAACTTTGGTGCAAATCCTCTGATGCATTTAAAGGCCAAAAAACTGTGATTTTTATACATTTGCCAAAAATGAATATCTGATATGAAATTATTGTTGTGCACTTGACGTTTTAAATGTATTATCCGATTAAAAAGCAGTAACATCTGCTCCCCTGCACTAAACTTCCTGTAAGTAAAAATGCACAAGCCCTGGAGATTCAGCATTACGTGAAATAGATTCATTTAATATAATTGAACATAATTGTGCATGTAATGTTTTAACGTAATATTATTCAGCAGATGTGCAAATAATAGCTAGGTTACTTGCCACCAGCCATATGTTGGTGACACGATGGCGCAAGCACCATAATACTCATCAAGACAAGTTCATTAGTCTGAGCGACTGGACCAGGGCATTGGAACTGAGATGTGGTGGTGCCCTGGGGACACCAACGTGTGCTTTGAGGAAACACCAACACCAGATACCAGGTAGTAAAATTTCTTGCCCTCTGTTGGAAAGAGAGCCTGAGCATTACTTTTAAATATGCAGCTAATATTTTCACTGAAGTAGATGTTTAAGATGAGGAACCCAAGATGAGTTTATTGCGTAAAATAGGAACAATAAAGCCAATGCTTGTTTGTCTGATGACTGATAACCTACTTAGACACAAAATTCAGCTTTCATTTATCAAAATTTTGGTCCAAAGCATAATTCAGACATGCTTCTATTTTAAAGAAACTTCCTGTATTTAGGACTCTGAAAAATAAATAAATAAAATAAAATAAAATAAAATAAAATAAAAAACAGCATTCCTGTTTAGTTTTAGGGAGAGGAGAAGAGAAGGGAGGAGAAGGAAGGGGAGGGGAGGAGAGAGGAGGGAAGGAGAGGGGAAGGGAAGGGAAGGGAAGGGAAGGGAAGGGAAGGGAAGGGAAGGGAAGGGAAGGGAAGGGAAGGGAAGGGAAGGGAAGGGAAGGGAAGGGAAGGGAAGGGAAGGGAAGGGAAGGGAAGGGAAGGGAAGGGAAGGGAAGGGAAGGGAAGGGAAGGGAAGGGAAGGGAAGGGAAGGGAAGGGATACTCCCAACATTTGACCTAGCTTATTCTTGTTCTCTTTGGCCAAACATAAAGAAATTAAGTATTCCTGTATATTCAGAAACAAATAAAATTAGGCCCATGGTCTTTCAGTAGAAATTGGGTGCTGCTGCATTTTTAAGTGTCTAAATAGCTTTAAAGCTGGCCTCCTAACAGTCTAGTGTTTAAACTCTGTTCTTGGAATTCTGAGCTCACTAAGATATTTATTCTGGTAGATTATGCTTCCCTAAGGACTGGGCTTCCTCCTTTTGTCCTGTTTAAAGAGAAGACACCCCGGACTTAACAGTAAGTGACATAAAAATGTGAAATCAAGCTGTGTATTTGTATGGTGGACTGTCTCAAATACTTTATACAATAAAGGAGAATATTGACTGCTGTTAGGGAGGGGCTACGCATGGTGTGTGTTTGAGCTGGTATGCCAAGAGCAGCAGTCCAGCAGTCCCCACCATCAGATTTCCATGGCTGCTAAGCCTATCATTTGTGAGAGTGTGAAAAGGTTTAAAAGTGATACTTGAAAATGGCCAGGTGGGTAACAGAGTAATAAGGGGGGGGGGGGGGGGGGGGGGTTGGATCGGAACAGACACAACACAACAGAATTAACAAAATTGTTCCTTACAGACACTTAATGAAGTTGTGCTGACTAGTTGCTCTTGCTCGGCAATTTCTAAAGGTCTGGAGAGTGAGCCGAGAGGTAAGGATTGCTGGGTGTTCACAACAGGAACAGAATATCCTCTCCAATGAAATGCCATCCTCAGCACAATCGCCATATTAATTATTATAACAAGTACTTGTAAGCCGAAGTCACCCTCACTATGGCTGAAAAAAAAAAAAAAAAAAAAAAAAAAGCAGCTAAGCCCAGGAAATGTCAGTTCATTTAGAGCTGCTGCCCAAACCCAGACATCTGCAGAAGAGCACTTCTTCAGCAACTCGATTCTCTTCATCCAGTTAAAGATCATTGCTTTGCCACTTCTGAGGGCTTATGAAGGTCTTGCTTTTTTAAGTTGTGATGTGTTCAAAGAGGTCCATCAAGCCAATATCAATGAGTGTGATATGGGAATGTGACAGCTGCACTACCAAATGCCTTTGCTCCTCTTCTTTCATCTGATTATTCTGCTAAGAATGATTTAAGCCTGAATTTAAAATAATGCAAGCTTTTGGAGCAGGGATTGATTTGAACTTGGTGTTAACAGTGGGTTCAAATGCTTACTAGGATGCAGCAAAGAATTTGTGTGTGTGCATCAAATACTTCAGCACCGAGTGCTGTAGTCAGTGGATTTGCATATGTTTTTCAAATGAAATAATACAGCTCGAGACCAGAAGGATTCATTACGTTTATCTAGTTTAATCTCACGATTATCATCAGCCATGAAATACTGCCCAGACATTTTTAGCATCAAGGAGTCAGTTTAAACTGTAGATGGATATCAATTCTATCTCCTAAATCTTCTCTCATTATTTTAATAGTGGGAAAGAAAAGATGAGCCGAGTGATCTTTTAGTGCTAAATTTAAAACAGTTCTATCATTCAATTTCCTTTTCCATAGCAGATATTATCTGAGACATGTCTGAACACTCAGTCTGGATCTGTATGTTCCTCGTTGTGGGGGTATTCATGGACAGGGTATCTACCTCAGGGATTCTGTAAAATTGGATACCTGTCTCTCAAATGGGCTCACATTTGCAAAAACTGGAATCACAGAGGGACCCTGCAGACCAGCACACGGTGTGAGCCTTCATTGCCACTGTTCTGCTTCCTGGGCAGGAAGAGAAGACTTTATCACACCTACCTCTAGTCTGAACCCAGGATCACTGCTGGAGAACAAGACACTGGTCATTTCGTTGAATTTGCCCTGTCATAGACCCTGGGCAGGTTGTCATGCCTGGAGAACGTGGGATTATCTCATTCTTGGAAAAGTCCTGCAACAACATGCTGCAACAATCTTCCCCGCCAGAACTGTACCCACTGTTAGGCTTGTCTTCTTTCTGAGCCTACTGGTGGTTGCATGTTTACAGATGCCAAATTTTTTCCATTGTATTCAACAGGTCACAGCTTTTCCAGGCAGGCAACATGTGAGACTTCCAGTCCTTTGCTTTTGTAGAAATGACTCAATTTATCTTAATGTCCTAAGTCCAATAATGCATACAGAACCTGTTTTATACACAGGGGTCTATCTCCTTTAGCTCTTTAAATACTGTTCACAGCACCAGAGTAGATGCTTCTTTGACCCTAAGGTCTTCTGTTCCCTCACACAGACTGGATTGAGCCATCTTTGCAAGTCTCCTATATATCCTCTGAGTTTCTACCCTGACTACCCATTTGAGCAGGCAAATGAGTAATTCTCATTTAATTTCCAAGCATTTGATTTTCACTTACCCATAAGATGGTAATTGTTGGCAGTACAGGTCTTGTTAAGCACATAAACCTTAATGCATCACATCCTATATCATTTTTTTTTACATTAGCATAAAAGTTGAAATTAAAAAGCACTCATGATTAGGAATTGATTGTATGTAATCTTGTTCTCACTGCATATTTATGTATAATCACGGAGGGATGGGCATACAGATAAATGCACTAGGCTGCTTGCTGATGAGGAAGTGTTAAACATGCCTCTTTCCCCGTGAAATATCTCTGTTGTTAGTTCAGAGTGACTGTTCTGTTTTATCCCGAAAAGCACCTACTGGTGCTTTTTTTTTTACTGGACTGGTAAAGTTATGTTGGTTTTGAAGTATGTTGGTTTTAAGTATGGTTTTACTTTTTTTTTTTTTACTGGACTGGTAAAGTTATGAGACTTTCTGTGCATCCATTGTAGTACCTGGGGATTCTTGTGTTTGGAAGGCACAATATAAATGTAAGATATTATTATTATTACTCCTGCTAATAATAATAATTCAACCCCAGAATAATGTTTATGGTCAAGTTATTATAATCCCCTAAACAAATGGGTTTATGCAGCAGTAGAACTGCTGACACAAGCCTCCTGTAACAAGACAATGCCAGGAAGCATTACTATAATTCAAGTAAGGGCCAGTCAAAATGATGCAGCCATTGTGTTGATGTGTTGTATATGGTTGTGAGTATTGGTGCCAGCTGTGTCATAAACCACTTCCTGGAAAT
Source organism: Cygnus atratus (assembly GCF_013377495.2). Lineage (NCBI taxonomy): Eukaryota > Metazoa > Chordata > Aves > Anseriformes > Anatidae > Cygnus > Cygnus atratus. The sequence goes on from NC_066396.1 coordinate 71,273,065, forward strand.
AATAACCTTGACAGATAATGGAAGTGAATCAGCATTTTCTCCTTAATCAGAATGTTTTGTAAGCCTGACCATACAGTCCCAATATTCAGTAAGTAATATTTTCAGCTCCCTCCCCCTCAAAAGAAAAGAAAAGTTTCGGTGATGTAATGTCCTCTATTTAATAAAGTTGGCAAGCTTTATTTTCTCGCACTTTCTGAAGTTTCTCATGCAATATCTCTTAGCTGAGAGAAAATTATGCAGGGAGTAGCAGTTTCCTCTTACCAGCCCTGACTGCTGCATGACTGCAGTGCTGGAAAGCTGGTCTGGAGCTGAAGTCCCAAGGTGCAAATGCAGCAGGGACTTGAAGCAGGCTCCCCACCTTAGCTCATTTCATTTCGGGGGGCTCGTGGGAGCAGGGGGTGGTTCAATGTACATGCGAGTTACACACGCCTGCTGGCTGACAGAAGAAAGGACTTGATTTGGCAATGCTATGAAAGCTTTTAAGCTCTCTCAAAAAAATGCAACGCATCCAAACAGATAATAGATATCCTCAGTTGAAGTTCAATGATTAGGAAGTGGAGCGTGTTATTATCTGGCAATTAAACTCAGTTGCTGGAAGGTTTGGAAATAGATGTCTTGAGTGAAAATCCATCCTGTTTCTCCCTAGATCAAAACTTGGCCTTGCCTGCATAGACAAAGCTATATGCATTACACTTCCTGGCCTCCTCACAGTCTTAGTTTAGTTGTTTTTCTTCAGTATTTTTTTTGGCTTACAAAAAATCATGTTTCATAAGTAAGGCCATTCTGGAAAATAATTATAACCCAGTTTTCATTACATCATCTCAATAAGCTTTAGGTTTTTGCTTTAGATTTTTGCTTTGTCTGGAAATCTTCATTTCTCTCTTCCTTTTCAAAACCAAGAATGCCTCACAGGGTTAAAGGTACACATCCATACATTTACCAAAATTTTGGAAGCAAACAGAAATAAGTTCTTCTTCTATTAAGTTCTTTAGCAACGTGAACTTTCCTGACAATTTATGCAGAAGTCTTTCATTAAAAAGACAAATTATTTTTACTTTTAGCATATATTTCTTCCTTTTTTTTCACAACAACCCTATCAAGTATATTTTTATATATATAGTATATCCTAAGCCTCCCTAGTGTTGTGAAGTTATACTGGTTTCTGTACACAGGCAAAAAAATAATAATAAAATAAAAAATAATGCTTTAATTAGAGCTAGGGAACACACAATTAATTTAGCCTCTAGCATGTATTAGCATTTGCCACAACAGCTAGTTTTCAAAATGCAATGTCTAGCTGAGAGGCAGTAGCAGCTTTCCATAGACAGAACAACTCTGGACTTTCAGACTCAGAAGTCATTCTTGGTTTTAGTACAAGGGCACTGTACAGGTCTATTAATAAGATAGGAGTTTCCTATTATCATATCTCCACCATTATGAAGTGAAAGAAAAGGAATAGTTATTTGAGCCAGCAACATTCAGAGTATTGCAGGTCTGTCACATAGGGCGTGCCTTTTAAAGAGCTGTGGCATGAGTCACTGGTACAGAGAAGACAGCTGTACCAATGAAGGCTGCAAGATTATTGCTTCTTGGCTAGGATGTCCTGTCAAAAAAGAAGCATGATATGAGGTTTTCCATGCAGAATTTATGAGAAGGCCTTTCATCAGAAATTTGAAGTTTGTAGTTAGAAAAGTTTACATAGTAGGTGGCTGACAAGGAATACTTCATCAATACACACAAAAGAGAGTTCTAGATTTAAATATTATCAGGCCACTTCATAATAAATACAATCCCCAAAAATAACGCTTAAAAACTGAGATGGTGGGAAAAGCCAAAACTGAACTGTGTGTATTTTTATTCTCATTGGTAGTCTGCATGTGAGCAAGAGGCAGCTGTGGTGCAACTTCATGTACCAGTTACAGAAAGAGTAGGACTAGCACCCACTGGGACACAGGACGTGGGAAAGATTTGCAAGTGAGTTTTGTAGAGCCTTACAAACCTAGGGTGTGCATATACGTGCAGATGCATTTGTAGGACTAACTCATTGCACTGACTTCAAGACAAGTTAAAATGAGATTAAAGACTTAAGACTGAGAAAATGGTGTGATCACAGGTTTTCTCATCTTTGCTTTTATTCAGAGCTTTTATTGCCCGCTAATGTAGCAAAGTAAAGAGGCTCATTTGTTAGAACAATAAGAGATGTAGTTGTTTTTTTCTTTTAAATCTTACACACAAACCACCACCAATAAAACTTACTTGCCCTTACTTTCCAAACAGAATATGGATTGGTTATTTGTGCCTACACTTCAAATTTCTCCTCCCACAATCTTTTTTTAATGGAAGTGAAGGTAGAAAAACTGCCAAATAAGCTGTGTTGTCCTCCCCTTAGTTTGCTGTAAGTGCAAAGCCATTATAGTTTTCCTATTATCTCAGCAATATGTTGCCTTTCTGTTCCTTGTAAAAGCTGTGTATTTGACTTACACTGTGGGAGAGAAGGAAGTAAAAGGGGTGCTTTTTACAGTGTATATTTTCTGTATAGGAAGGCCAAACTGCTGTGATAGCATATGAACTAGTCAAGTGCTCCCTTTGTCTATGCCCATTGCAAAGTGAAAATCTAAATTGCAGTTCTCTCCCGATTCCCTGCGGAAGGTGATAGCCTTCTGGAAGTTCTGGCTTCAGATATCAGTAGGGTTCATGAAGCTCAGATTAGATACATTTGCCTTGCTGTTCAAATTGACATGACCTGCTCCAATTTCAGCTTGAGATTTTGCTTCGGCGATGCTAATTATTTTCAGAATATTGTCTAACAGCACCTAATATTGAGATGGAGGCTGCCTGAAGTTTGTTCATCCTTCAACTGCTATGGCATTTTTGTCTACAGTCCTGAAAAAGAGTGAGTGAGGTCAGCATGGACTACTGAAAGAAAGAGAGGGAGAATTCAGGTTGTTTGTGTAACAATTCATTTTCTAAAATGAGTGTAAGTGTTGCTTCAGTGGTCATCTTGATAGCCCAATGGCAAATTGTCCCAGTCAGCCTGCATAGTAGGTGTCTGGAAACCTCTGTATAAAGGTTTCCAACCACCAACAGATTATATTCTGCCCTGCCAGGGGGTTGGACTTACTGGTCTGACCTTTTTGCTCACTAACTTGCCTGACCCTGTGCTAAGGACTATATGGTTAATGTTCTCTGACATCATGTGTTTTCATTAAATCCCAAACCAGTCTCCCTAAAGTCCCTTCTACATATATGGTGCAAGAACAACTTGCAGGATACATCATCTTGGAGGAGGAAAGAGGGGGCAAAGGGGGCCGGAGGGGAATGCAGATGACTGTGGTCTATTAAGCCGATATGTAGCACAGTCATGACAGCAAATCTGCTTTTGCACTTTCTGTACGTTTTGGGGATGCTTATTCTTTGGTTGCAACAGGACAGACACAGGTCAGTAGTTTTTAGGAAGTCCTGCCTTTATAAATGATCATCCCTATAGCAATCTCCTGTGCTTAAATAGAACAACTCGTAGCCAGTGGGAGATTTATAACACACTCTAGGCCAAACAGTGACCCATGAAGGATGCTCTGTCTTGCTTTAATTTGGCATCCAACCAAGCTGGGTCTGCACTGTTACAGAGGAATCTGCAACCCAGTCTTTGCGTGTGTGCTTGAATGTGTGTGAGCACATGCTGAGCTAATTGCTAGGGCTAAGCATTGCTTGAGACTGAAATATCTGTGTCTGTGATGATACATGAGTGTCTGAAACATGTCAGATCCCTAATCAAATGTCTTTTGCCTTGGGGGCTGCTGGTAACTGCTCTACAGCATTACTCATTCTGGCAGGTAGCTTTGCAGAAGCTCACAGATGCAGAAGACTGAAAAATTAGGAGATGAAGAAACACCTCTTTTATCTTAAGATACAGTACCAGGACCCCCACGGTTCTAACATACTTTGGACTGGCTTTCAGCAAATACCCCTACAAGAAAGCTAGACCCTCAGCTGTTGAAAGTCAGCTAATTTTGACTTATTCACAAATGCAGCTATGGTGGTTTAAATCAAGAGATCAACAGGCCCTTGCCAGTATAAGGATTGACTTTCCATCAGGGCATGATGCTGTGCTTGTTATGATGAAAGGCAATACTTCTTTATGCAGAAAGAGGTCTCTTTATGTTCTGAAAAGTAAAATATGCCTTAACACTGCAAGCAGTGTTTATGGGAAAAAAATAAATATAAAAATAAATAAATAAATAACCAAAGTAAAAACACAGGTTTTATATATTTGCCCTTGAAGAATTTTTTTTTTAGCCTGTGTTATACACCATGCTTTTATGCTGCAGCTTAATATACGTATGAGAAATTTCAGGGCTGTTGAGCATGCAGATTTTCCTAGGGGATGAGCACAAGGTTATTTAGCACAGGTGTTTCTGTAATTGTACAACACTCCCTATTCATATGCCCACAAGCTCTTATTCCCTAGTGAACGATACTGTTGTCTAGCATTAGAGCACCAGGTTCTAATAAAAAACACAAATAATATTGCTTTACAGTGACCCCTTCTGTGAGTCATCCTTCATTTCATGAATGCATGCATCTCAGAAAGTAGGTGCTTTTGTGGTAACTATTATTCATTTAAGCAAGTGCATATGCAGAGTTTTCCTTCAGATGTGGTTTGAGACAATAACATAGTGCACAAACTAGGCTAGATGTATGGTGCGACACATGACAAAAGACAGAGAAAACCACTGAATCCTATGTTGCAGATTATTACTGAAATGGCCTGGTTGCTCCCCATATCTGGCCACAACAACCTGTATCGGGCATATCTCCACTGACATGAATAAACTCATGCTCAAGATGCTAGAGGAAGCTGGAGATCACAGCTGTTTGATTACCTTCATTGTTGCCACATTGATTCCATTTTAGAAAAGCTGTGTGCCCCAGTGCTTGCAGTATATACATCTATACTGTTTGCAAATCTGACACTTGAACGTGTAAATGAGCATGCAGGGGGTAGCTTGTCTGATTTCCCCCACTGAAACTCTTGTATACCTCTCTATATTTTCACTTGTACACCTGCTAAATCTGTCAACTACTATAGCCCAGAGTCTGCAGCAAAAGAAACACAAAAATTACTGGTTTATGTTAGTATGGCTTTTATTTTATTTTACAAAATCACATGTTTGTAGTGATCATTGTTTTAAAGGCTGTGATAAGACAATACAAATTATTCTGTTTTTTTTTTTTCCTCTTTAACTTAAGCCAAGCACATGCAAATTCATGAGGCATCAGCAGGAGCTGGCTGTGCTCAGCATTTCTGATAATCAGCCCAAGAAGCTGGAGCTACAGTAACTGAGCTGGTCAGTGCTCTGGTACTTGCTGCTGCTTGGTACATATTTTTATAGAATAGTATCATCTATTACTCATGTCAAATTAAAAAATAATAATAATAAATTAAAATAAAACAAAACAAAAAACAAGAGAGGTGTTCATTTCTCTTCAGTTCTTTTATATCATTCCTATGTTGCTTGGATTCAGTTGCCTGGGTTAACACCAGGTACTGTAATGAAAAGATTAGTTCTCCCTTGTTCCGCTGCAGAGCGTCCCTCCTGATTTTGGATCCCAGCAGCCCTACTTAATTACTAATTAGTGTTCCTTTCCATTTCTTCCCATGTCAGTTGTGTCTGATACTCTGGATTGCTTAGCAAGTTGACTTAGCACCTTTGCTAATTGCCCAATAGTGCTGTGCTTTGATTAATTTATTATTTTTCCAGGGCTTTTAAAACACACTAGCTTCAGTAACCCTTCCAGATGCACTGCTTCTATTATTGATAGTGTTCTTGGCAGCAAGAGAAAGAAGTGTGCATCCTTCATTTTGTGGTATATTTTTTACTGTGCACTGAAGGAGGGGTGATACTAACTGAGGTTACAAGCTTTAAAGGCAGAGTTGAAAGGGCAAAGTTATACAAAAGGGCAGGGGTTGGCAGTGGAGGGTAGAAAACAGTTGGGAGTGTGATTTGGGAAAACAGAATCAAAGATTACCTACCTCTAAGAAAATTTGCTGTTTGGCTCCCTAGTGATACTGGGAATTTCCTAATCTAACTGCAGCTCTCCTAAGGCAGTAGAATTTTAAAAACATACTGTCTAGGTCACAGTTCCCCAAGGCCCTCCCAATGTATGCCTGAGATCTTGCGTGTAGAGGGATAAGCCTGGTTTAAAACAATCTGGCTTGCTAGTCATGACATCTACCTGAATGTATTCCTCTCGTTACCACCATCTAACTGCAACCACCAAAGGGGGGTGAGCTGGGGGAAGAATGGAGGGGGAGTGGAGGAGGGGGGGAGTTGTAACTGCTAGTAAATATTGGAAAGAATAAAAATGTGAGAGCAAATTTAAAGATCTAGATCTGAAATAGTGTAGGAAGGTATGGGAAAGCATGATAGGACAATATAAATTGTTCATGTTGCTAGCTTGCTGTTGCTGTTGTTATGTTACCTCTCATACATATGCCTTTCATGATGATCATTGATGCTTTTCTGGGATCCATGAACCCGCAGTTGTTGCCACAACTTGGAGCCCTCACTTGTATTCTGCACTATTTCTTTTCAGCTAGCAAACGGAGCTCTGAGGAGAAGGAATTCTGAAACTAAGAACAGAGGTAAGTGAGGAGAAATGATAGAAGAAAACTTGATACATTTTTGCATAAGAAAAAAGAATCCTGTTTCTCAGTTCTCTGCACACAAAGCAGATGCTGCTTTGCCATTTCACTTTTCACTTCCCAGCCCACTGCTGGCCTGTGGGTCCCTTCTCTTTGAAACAAGATGCCAAAGGGGCAGAGAGCAGCAGAGCTGCTGCCCTTCTTGGGAGAGAGCTAGCAGCCCAGTGCTGCTGAGCCACATGCCACAGCATCCCCCAAGCTGGCGTCCCTCCCTCTGAGCTACAACCTTACCTACACAGGCTTTGTACTGTGCCGGCTTGCTCTCCTTATGTTTTCTGATGGTTGTTTTTTGGAGCTTTCCTCCACACAAAACCCTGCTGTAAGAAAAAGTGAGAGCACTTCATTGCAGTCAGCGATGCTCTCAGTCAGAAAAGTGGCAGCCTCCGTAGGGTACAGAGCATTGCATCTCCCCCAGATGATGCTAGCAGCTTTTGAAGAGGGATTACGAAAGACCACACTAGTGAGCAGGGCTGAACTGGGGAGGAAGGAAAAAAAAATGTGCTCATAATGGACTGAAATTTAGTGAGCAGTTTGCAAGGAAAGGAAAGTTAGAAAAAAAAAATGGGAAGTTGAAAATTGTCACAGGAACACAAAGGACAGAAATCTATGTTCAGAAACAAAATGATAGTCTGGAAAATGGAAAAAGTTTTAACAGAAGGTTTTGTAATGTCAGGGGATGTTACGTTTGAAAGCAATTTTTCTGAACCGATCAGAACTCTTTGAATTTGCAGAGCTGTCACCTTCGGAAGAGCTCAATTCACTGCAATTAAATGGCCTGAAGAATAGAGTCATACTTAAAGTCAATTGAATTTCTGAAGAGCAATGCTGAAATGAGGAGCCCAGCGTCTGTCAGCAAGTACAGAATGAAATGAATGGGACCCGAAGATGTTGTATGACAAGACAGTGAATTTGTGAAAGTAACTAAAACAGAAAGCCTCTGCTGAAAAGGCCTGTGTAAGACGATGCTCTGCCTTCTAATCAGAGAAAAAGTCTTTGATATGATTATTCGAATCAAAGACCTGTTCTGTTAAGCATGCCTTTATCAACATGCCCACCAGTAATACTGGCCTGCAGCGTGTGAGCTCTGGGCAAGCACAAAGAGGGAAGGCAGGGCGGCACTTCAGGGCAGCCTGCCCTCAGGCCCAGCCGGTGTGGGCAGGCCCAGCACACCCGCTGCTGGCGTCCTTCTTTGGCTTAGATGTAGGACCTCAAAGTCCTACCAAGTTGGACATAGAAAAAATAAAAAAAAAATGAATTCACCACGTGCTGAGCGGTGCCAAGCACACAGAGTGGGCCGTTCCCCTGTGCCTGTGAATGCCTGCAGGCTGGCTAGGGAGCTGGCAGCGGTATGCCAGGGCGGGCTGCACCCCACTGATGGCTCCTTTCTGGGGACGTGGGGAGCCAGGACTGGGACCTGTTAGGCCAAGCAGTGGGTGGGCAGCAGAAATCCCAACCAGCATTTGAGCTGGGAGAGGATCACCACACCACACCCCGAGCTGGGAAGCCTTTTGGGGCCGCCATGTCCCCAGACGGGCAGCAGGCAGGCACACAGGCTGCGACACCAGCCCTGTGGTCTCTGCCTGTGCATTTCCTAATCTAGTTCTCCCACATGTGTTTCCACCACAGGACTTTTGCTTCAGAGCGCGGAGGCTTCAGCTCTGCCCATCTGCCAGTGTATCGGCTCGGTGCGGCAAGCATGAACTTTACATTTGTGCTTTTGGGGATGTGACCGAGAGTTAGCAGCAAGCACTGCTCTGAGGGGACTTGCTGGCTGGGCTGTGAAAATGTGTGTTTAGGTGAGCTGAGATGCACAGTGCAAGAAAAATCAGAGGTGCCCTTTTGAAATGGCAGCCCCCCAGAGGTGCATGATATTCCTACTCATAATTATCGGTGTGGGGGTGTAGGAGGGGTGTCACTTTTCCAAGCCCACAGTAAATTTCATACATATTTTTTTTCACAATTATTCTGCCACATGCAAAGTCAGTTTCTCCATTTACCCAAACATCAGCCATCCATTTGTAGTTACTTGGATGATAAGCACAATGGTGTCATCTGACAATGTAGAACAACATTTTTACCTTCCAAAACTAATGGGGTTTGACCAAGGTCTGTTTGAACAATGTTTTATGTATTCAGTTGGCTCTGAGTTACTTTTCCAACAGGCTGTATCAGTCAGGCTGACCAGAACATCTTCTGCAGTCCTGTCCTGGACTTGTGGCTCAGGAGTGAGACACTGAAGTGGTAGTGCAGATTTCTCAAGTCTATTTAAAGCTGTCTCTCAGGTTTGGCATACATAACTTCAAATAGGCAGTTCAGAGAATGTCAATGTGAATGAAAGGTGGGAGAATGGATTCCTAATGCTTAGCATGCTCCAGAAACACAACCTGTCCATCTCAGTATTTTAGCAGGTTCTGTTACATTTGACAAACTTTAGACTTGAAGGAGTGATCCAGAGGGACATCAGCCTGAAGTCAAGCAGTGCAACAACACTGTTTTTGTTTGTTTGTTTTTGTGGGTTTGTTGCTAGTTTTTTGTTTTGTTTTGTTTTGTTTTGTTTTTTCACAGTCTTGAAGGGCCACTTTGATTCCACAAAACTTGTACCTGTTAAAATGAGCTCTGTCTCCACTGATGTCTTCCAACATCAGCTACCAACACCTGCTTCGGTAAGACAACACCTGCCTAAAAGCCTGTCTCATCACTTGGATCATTAGCCTCCTTTCTGACGTTATTAGCTTTATTACAGCTCTGACTTCTAAAGGTTATCAACTGAGACTTGTTCACCTTTCAACAGGCATAAAAACACTTTCAGTGGAATCTCTGGATGCAAGGCATTAGGTAAATCATGTAATTGTTTCATTTTAGTGGTTAAAGAAATGTGCCTACTTATGCTGGAAAGCTTTTAAAATTCTTTGGTTTTGAGTAGAACAGAAACTGGAGCAGAGTACAATCTGAGAAGAACACTTAATGGGACACTTCTACCTCATCTCCCCCTTACATTTGTGTCTACACACCAACTGGTCTCAGACCACCTGAAAAGTCAGATTTATGTTCACACAATCTGCTGTGTAATGGCAAGATTTGCTGTACATATACACCTACTCCATTTACTCCAGCTTATTGATGAAAATAAAAATTTGTCCTTGAAGCACAGACAGGAACTCTGTTATATGATGCAAAAGAAGCAATCTTACAGTCCTGACCACAGATATGTAAATATCTCAGCCTGCTGGAAATGTTTTTTTGCTTTTTGCAAAAATTTTTTGCAAAATTTGCTTTTTGCTCTTTACATCTTCTTTCCTTTTTGATCTTCCTTTTTTTCCTTTTTGTCTGACTAAAATTAAATAATGGAATGTAACAAAAAGAATCAACTCCATCTAATTCATCCTTCCATATATACAAGATTGTCTTACACCATATGATGTTTTCCCAGAATAAGCATGATAAAACATTCACCTCTTTAGTACCCAATTGTTTTCCCTTCAAAGTGCCGTTGTGGACATCTGCAAGGCAAGAACAGCAGTAATCAGGATAGTGACAGTCAGTCTCTCCCCATAGCTGGGTTTACTTTTCACATGGCCATTGTCATGAGACCACACCTCTCTTTCTAGAGTATAGCCCTACAATTTCTCTGGCTTCAGTCACTATTGCTTCTTGATAATCCTTTGCCTATTTTTTCTCTTAGAAGTTCACCTCATTTCATATAGTGATATTTTATATCAAACTCCCGTTCCACTTTGCCATAACTTATATATTTACACCCTTCCATTTTTAAAAAAATTATATCCACTTTTCTTTCTCTCTTTCTCTCTTTCTTTCTTTCTTTCTTTTTCTTTCTTTTTTTCTTTCTTTCTTTTTCTTTCTCTCATGTCAGACATTTAGTTTCCTCAATTATTTTTAATTTCTGGACATGAGGGCAATTCCAGGACATCCCAATCCAAGCCCTACAGTAGGGCATTATATTAGTCCAAATCTAAATTGCTATCCATGTCATTTAGGGAACATGCTGTCCTAAAACATTGCAGCAATGTTTCTGAGCAACCTGACCTAACTTGGAAGCTAGTCATGAGTGAGAGGCTGGACTAGAGATCTCCCCAGGTCCCATCCAAACTAAGTATCTGTCATATTACAGTATGGGCAGTCAGAGAAAACAACTACTAACTGAAGAGAATGTGTCTAAAGCATAAAAACAGCTTTGAACAACACAAATAATATATTTATACACGGCTTTCAGAGTCCCTGGGGAGGTGGGGGGATTGCATGCAAGCGATGAGGTTGTGTAAATCAAGCACAGATCATTTACTAAACAAATAATGTTTAAAGCATGTCATCATCATGCTTGCTTTTTTTTTTTTTTTCCCCCTCAGTTTTGAAGCAATACTGTGACTGTGAGATAGATGAAATACAATGTTGGAAACTCTTGAAACCAATTATGGTAGATGATTGTAAGACTGCATCCTCAGATGTGCCTAATTTGTTCGTATTGCTGTAACTAATGAGGTAGATAAGAAAATAATGTCTGTAAGTGCATGTGAACATGTGTTTTTATTTAGTAGCAATCGCAGAAATAACGATATTATGTAGTAAAATAAAAATACCTAATAAAAAAAATGGTGTCATGAAGAACACAAAACTATGAAACACCTCCTTCCTAGGTAGCAGGAAGAGTCCAGGAAAAGGCAAGTGCAAAACTCTAAGCAACAAGAGGATTCATGTAGGAATAAAATATCTGGTAAATGCTGGTGGTCCCCTCTGTCCCACCAGCTGCAGCAGCCCAGCACCAGCCTATCTTTTGTTTTATTTTTAAACACAGTCCGGGATAACCCTAAGTGGTTGCAGAAATTTAATGCAGTCCAAATCCTCCAGCTACATATTTTCTTTCCCTTCCTTACACTGTATCTCCCATTGATGCCCTTGCAAAGTGAGCTGGTTTAGTGAGATGACCCACTGGAAAATCTTTTTTTTGTAAACATAAAAGCTGGTTATTTTGGGTGGATTTACTTTCCATCATGTCAGATCTGTGTCAGCTGAACATATATCAATGTGTTTTCTAGACCCAGCACAACAGGAGTGACAGCAGTGCATGGAGACCCAGACCCACCGTTTCGAGAAGATGCAGTTTCTCCATCACAATGTGAGACAGGGCTCTTGGTGGAAAATGGGTTAGCACACAGCTGGGAATTAAACCATAAGTACTTCATGTTGATACCATGAGTGTTTGGTTTCCATCCCATGATGGATATTTGCCAGACTTTTTTTTTAAAGCAGACTTCCTCCGTCATTCAGCCATTCCAGTTATTTCTGTACTGCTGTCGTACTAATCAAGGCTTGCCCCCACTAAGGTGTTGGGATACTCATATTATTTGATGTTCCCTAAACACCGTCTGGAACTGGCACAAGCACTGAACCCATGCCAAGTAACTCTGTTCCACTGGTCTTTCCCCAGAAAGTTTCTTAGGTCTTGTTTTTCCACCCCTGTCTTGTCTGTGTCTGTTGATCAGCTGGATTCGTCCTTAACTACCACTCCCGAAGAGATTCTGTTCTCCTCTCCTTTTTAGAGCAACCTCTTCAGAGGCAGACAGTATCTACAAAGGACAGAATTGCATCCTTGATTGCATGTGGCATGTCTTAACACCTCTACTTTCCTGCCAATTGGCAGATGAGGCAGGTAAAACCACTGATACGGAGTAAGAGGCTGGTATCTTCATTCATCTGCACCAACCTCTTGTTTTATCTTTTGTGGAAGGAGAACACAGGGAATTTACTTCCATTCTCACATGCTCCCACTGCTTTCCCTCTGTCTTTTCTGCCCACACTTGCAAGACCACAATGCACCATACAGATATCAGCTGAGAAGACAGAGTTGTCAGTCAGCATAACACATCAGGTTTTATGGGCTGTACTCCATTTCACATTGGTAGAAAACATGGAAAAACTAGGTTATTTATACTTCTTTACTCTCCACCAAGAGACTCGCTTGCTGGGCTTGCTGGGATGAATAAACAGGCTTTTAGTAGCTCTTTTCGCTATGAAACTTCTGGTCTACTGCAAGCTTCATCTTCTTTGTATGCACAGGTTCAGGTCCTGAGTGCGGATGGTCACTTACGTGCCTCATAAAAACTTGCCTAGAATTTTTCATCTCAAGTTTTATCTGGGATGCATTAAGGAAAGCTTTGCATGAGTAAGGCTCATTTTTACAAGTCCTCCATGCTTTATTAAAGTGCTTCTTTGTTGAAATAACAGAGCACTGTGGAAGGAGAAAAAAAAAAATTACAGCCTTGATTTAACCATAAAGGCCACAGATAACAGGCATTGCCTAAAACTACCCATGCACATCTGATGGCTTACACAGATAATTACAGGGTACTCTGGCAGAGCAAGTACTCATTCTTTACCTCTGAATTCCTCAGCTAGGAATTATCTAGAACAGAAACGAGTTACCAGTGTACCTTAGGTGAGCAGATGCTTGGCTATTCTTTGACAAGGAGCTCCTGACAGTTTTAAGTATAGGGCTGGCTGAGTTCTTTAATAACCTCTGAAATGTGCATGATCCCATCTGAATTTCAGGTATATAGCATAACATAAAGTACAGAAATTACTGAACTGTGAGCAAAAAGGTTTTCTGTTTTGTTTTGGGAACTTCTTCCATTACCACCTTTGTAGTAAGCCTGAAAATCCAGCTAGAAGCACCCTAGTTAGCTGATGGGAGAAGAGACATCAAGTGCTTGAGTACTTTAGTACTTGAGTTTTTACTAATTTTGAATGAGTTCCTCTCTGCAGCTATCCCCAGGAAGCTCAGAAACAGCATTATGTTTGCCATGAAGGATGTAACAATACCATGTTGCCATTGAAAAAGGTGACTCCAGGTATTCTCTTATTCAGTAATATGCACAGAAGATGAATTAAATCTGTTAAAGCAGTGACTCATTTCTGAGAATAGAAAGAAAGCATAAACATGGCAGAAGAGTTATTTCATAGAGCACATCTGTATGTTTTCTCTTTAGGTACGGTCTTTGGTGGTAGAAGAAAAAGTTATTGCTTGCCTTTACTAACATAAAGTCTTCAGTGAAAATGGAAAGTAAATCTTTTTCTGCCCACAGGCAGGAAGAGTTACCCTATCTGTGGAAGTTTCTTGCAGAGTATTTGCTGATGGGGTGAAATTTTTCTACAACAAAGAAAACATCAAAGCATCATCTAAAATATACATGAAATTGTATGAGAAGAGATACAGAGAAAATATACGGTGTCCTTTACACATTTGAATTCCATGCAGGGACATAAGGTGCTCTATTTGCATCTGTGCCATTTGTGTCATTTCCCACAGAAAAAAAAGGTTAGACTGTCAGTTCAGGAAATGGGGGGGCCTGAAGATCTCGTCTCCATACGTAGGTTCTGCACTTTTGCTGGCTGATCCAACACAGCTCATTTAATATTTCTGTCTCTCAGCTCCTGGCTCTGAAGTGAGGTGACACTTCACATGCAACACTCTTGGCGGAGTTGGTATAAAGGCACTTACAATTTAGAGATCCTCAAATATTCTGCTGATTAGACTATGCAAATGACAAAAAAATTAGTGCAGGGCAGAAGGTCTCCTTTGAAAAAAATCCTAAGCCTATTCAGGACATAATCAGATATCAGTAGCCCTTTCTTTCAAGCTGCCAGAATGGTGTGCTGCTGCCCAAGAATGTGGCGTATCGCTGCATGGCCCCGACTTCATTTGGGTGTCCCAGACAGGGTCAGAGGTCTGTTCTGGCTGCCAAGTACACACAGCAATGCTCCTTGTGCTCCTCACTACTCCCAAGGTGGGAGCCGAGCATAACAGCCAGAATATGATTGGGTTATTTCAATTATTGGAAACCTGGTGGCAAAAAAAAATCTCAAAAAGAGCCAAAGGAATTGGCAAATAAATTTATCCTTATTATTCAGATAGATGGGCATTAAAATGACTTGTTCTATGTACACTATATATAAACATAAGTGCATGCACAAAGACGTTTACATAAGTATGTTGCGAATGAAAAATACACAGTAAATTATAGGTGAACTCTGACAAAGAATAGCTAATGCATCATAATGAAAGAACATTTCTTGTAATCTAGACATTTTGTTGTATTTAACATTACTCTTCTTTATGGCAACTGCACACACAAAATCTAAGAGAGGACAGAAATGCTAAGTCGGGTTCAGTCTACAGAACTGGCCAACTTTGCAAAAGACAGTGGGGAAGGGAAGGGAAGGGAAGGGAAGGGAAGGGAAGGGAAGGGAAGGGAAGGGAAGGGAAGGGAAGGGAAGGGAAGGGAAGGGAAGGGAAGGGAAGGGAAGGGAAGGGAAGGGAAGGGAAGGGAAGGGAAGGGAAGGGAAGGGAAGGGAAGGGAAGGGAAGGGAAGGGAAGGGAAGGGAAGGGAAGGGAAGGGAGGGAAGGGAAGGGAGGGAAGGGGAGGGGAGGGGAGGGGAGGGGAGGGGAGGGAGGGGAGGGGAGGGGAGGGGAGGGGAGGGGAGGGGAGGGGAGGGGAGGGGAGGGGAGGGGAGGGGAGGGGAGGGGAGGGGAGGGGAGGGGAGGGGAGGGGAGGGGAGGGAGAGGAGAGGAGAGGAGAGGAGAGGAGAGGAGAGGAGAGGAGAGGAGAGGAGAGGAGAGGAGAGGAGAGGAGAGGAGAGGAGAGGAGAGGAGAGGAGAGGAGAGGAGAGGAGAGGAGAGGAGAGGAGAGGAGAGGAGAGGAGAGGAGAGGAGAGGAGAGGAGAGGAGAGGAGAAGAAGAAGGGCAAGGCAAGGAAAAGGAAGGAAAAGAAAGGCAAGGCAAGAAAGGCAAGGCAAGGCAAGGCAAGGCAAGGCAAGGAAAGGAAAGGAACAAAAGAAAGAGCTTTTTTTTATATAGTTACAGTTATTACGATGCAGCTATGCTATAGTGCATATTTTGAAATAAATAGGATCTTTTTCTTTAGCAAGGCATATAGAGTATCAAGTGATATGCTTGCTTCCTGGACACATTTGGAACTATTTACTTGTGCTTTTTATGTATGTTCATTTTGGATGTGTCATTTTGGCCTCGGGTTATGGTCAGGACATGGTGGTCCGAAGAAGGAAAGTGGTTTGCAGTCCACAGCTGCAGTAGCCTAGAGGGCTACCAGAGAATCATGGACCTTTCAGTGCTGTAAAGATGGTTTGCTGTCAGCTGTGCTCTGAAATTCAATCAGCCTCTCCCTTGCTAGACTTCTACGGCCTTTTGGAGATAATTTGGAATTTGATTTTAAGGTAAGTAAGGGCCCACATAGTATTATTTCCTGACTAACACAGATCACAGCTCTTCACCTGATAATTTCTGTACCAGACTCATAACCCTTGTTTGTGCTGCAGTATCTCTCTGGGAGAGGCAATCTTGATTTCAAAATGTCAAAAGATACGCAATTATTTGCTGAGCACTACCAGGAGTATGATATGAATTGTGAAATGAACCCTGTTTGTTTTTTTTTAAGTGAGGAACTTGGCATATCTTAGCATCAGCTGAACATATTGTAACGGCCTATTTCTGCATCTGAAAAGTCCAAGGGAAACAACTGGATTGATCAAGCTAGCGCATGAGAATTGGAAAAAACAGACTGTGCACAAGATGCTGTTTTTCACTGCCAGTTCCAAGGTCCTAGAAATGGCTGCGTGTGTAAACACGGCTGCTTGCCGTAGATCACTCCTGTGTAATGAGGCAAGCAGCACATGGTGCTGTACAAATTTAAAACGTGCCAAGATGAAGGCACCAGCACCGGCACACAAACACAAAGCTAGTCATGCAGAAGATTACCAAACAATACTAACTGGAAACTTAAATACGAACCCTTTTTATTTAAAACAATAATAATTCCTGGTTTTTGTTTACTTCGTTGTTGCCATTTGTTACTTTATGAACACAAATTTATCTTGACTGCGGTGAATACTGATGACAGAGGAAAATCCAAAGGGATTATATATGGACTCTTCATACATGGACCACTCTAAAACCATACCACATGCAGAACAAGGCAACTCCCATCACAGGTAAAATTAGCGAAATTGTTAATAATAGTGCAGTCAAAACAGGCAATTTTTTGACAAACTCCAGATGAAGCATCCACATCAGGGGACTTTCATGTTCTTCAAACAATCCATGAGGGTGCTAAACAAGCAACCTAAATGGCTGTAATTTATTTTTTTTTTCGCCTGAGGGACAGGCAGCTTGCATCACAGAATTTGAGCCTGTCTTCTCAGAAAGAGAAATGAAATGAGGAAAACTTCACTACCACCCTTCCTCCCTCCAAATGCTCATGCTGATGTTCTTTCCTTCCAAATTCACTTGTCCTTCTAAAACCTCCCTTTGCCTATTTCTGCAACTGTTTTAGTCCAAACTTCCCATTCCCCTGCCTCTAGCCAAGGAAAAGCCTCTCTTGAACATGCTTGTCCTGCAGCTAGAGCCCATCAGACTTCCCTTGCTGTGTTTCATACCTTTGTCCCGTTCAGGTGGGAAGAGCCCACAGCAAAGAACCAAAGAGCCCTGGGCCACCAATGCCTAAGGCTGCTCATTCCATAAGACTGAAATGTCGTAAAACTCTCCACATTTTCTCAAGTGTTCAAGGAGGAATGAACTGTTTGGTAGTGGTGGACTTTCTATCACCAGAATTTAAATTGAGTCGTAAAGTTTTTTTCCCTCCAGGTATGCTCTGTTCAGTGGAAAAATAATTCATGGGTCTGAGCACATAATCCCTGAGGAAATTCCTGAATGCCTTTACGGCATTTTATTTGACCACACATTTTTAAAGAGCTGGGTTGGTGACAAAGTCAGTGATTTCAGATAGCTATGGTGACTTAAAGGAAACTAAACATTCAAAGCAGAGTGTTTCCACAGAAACCCTGCTTAATAAGGTACATCACTTGAAGGATCTTCATTTTCACTTTCAAAATCTTGCAGAAATATTTGTCGCGTAGGTTCAAAAGGTGTTTCAAAGGTTAAGTGTCAAGTTTGGCTCTGTTTTTTTACGGGGTAGGTGAATAATGTCCATAAATTCTCCAGCTGATTTGCAGGCTAGAATCATGTACGTGTGCATATACCAAAGGCTGCAAGATTGCTGCAGGTTTCATGACTTAGCATTTCTATCGTTTTATAATTTCTAAGCTCTGTACAAATATTTTCTAAACATTAAACAATTACTCCATATCTTGAAAGGGTTGTATGTTGTTTGTTTTGGGGGGTTATTTTGTGGTTTTTGTTTGTTTGTTTTTTCCATGTTGAATTTTTAACACACTCTCTCTCACACCCACAGACTTATTCATCTTAAAATCAGTAGCATAAGTGACTGGACATTTCAGAGCTATTTCATGACTGAGCATTGTGCATTAGCAAGATGTAGAAAAGCATTTTATTAAAAAAGCAGGATTTTTATTACTCCCTAGGCACAGGCTTGAGATGTTTGTACTTCCTTGGTGCAGATTTTGTGAAGGCGATATAGCTTTCAACAGTGACCCCTTCTGGTAAGCAGGGGTAGCTTGTTCATGCTGAGCACACTGTACTGAAACTGTCATTTCTGGTATGAAGTATGTTGCTTATAAAAATTATTACTTTTCAGTCGTGACCTGAGGAGTGTAAGTGGAAAAGGGATTCTGCCGTAAAGGCCCAGCTTCCTTCCTGACCTTGCTTTATTAAGACATCTCCGAGAACTCGAGCTTTTAAACACTGAATGTCATTTAACCAAGATCAATGCCCCTTAGCAGAGCTGCATTACTTAGAGAATATGAATCGATGTGCCGTCCTGTGCTAAGTATAGAAAAGATTAGAAGTAGGGGTCTTTGGCAATAAGACCTGCCAAACAACTCATTTTCTTTCTGAAGCTGAAATACTGAAATCTCCCATTCCCACAAATTCATTCTTCCCATCTTCAGTTTCATTTCTTTCTTTCTGAGTTAAGAACCCTAATGTCATTTAAAATTTTAATGGGTCCTTTCAAGACATTTGATTGTAGTGATCTGTGTTGTAGAGCTTTCATTCTCTACTCTGCTCTGAGCTATTCTTCATTAATTTAACATATAAGGACCGGTGTTTTTTTAGCAGAGAGGTTATAATCCCAGCATTGCAATGAAGTTCCAAATAAACATAATATACAACATAGCCAGAAATTAAAAGTCCTGTGTAGATTCATTGCTGCCATAGTTTTCATTTTTGCAGACTGCTAACTTGTCTTCTAGGCATGCCACCATTTCATTTCACTTGATAAGCCTTTAAAATTTGTGCCTTATTAGATGAAAAATTCATTGTTTCTTCTGCAGTGGCATGAGACATTCTGTCACATTTCTTTGAAAAGTGACAACACTTCTTCATTAGCACAGCTTTGCTTCCTCGGTGCTGTTCTAGCATTTTGTTCCACTTTTTTGCTTGTTTGGGTGTTTTGCTGGTAGGGGTGGAGGGCCTGATCTAATTAGATGTGGTTCCAGTGGGAACACTTTACAGTTTGTAATATTGTGGTGCCTCTTTTCCTTTTACACACTGGAATACACTTGTAAAAACATCACACTTAGCAGGAGCTGGGGTGTATTTAGTCCATTCCCTTGCTCCGATGCTGAAGCAACACCACCACAGTCACTGCCCCAGATTACACAGCCTCCTTGGGTGGTTCGTTCCAGGGCTTGGATAACATCAGAAATTACTCCTGATGTCCAAGCAGATTCTCCCTTACCACTGCTTAATGCTGACACCCTCCTGTCCTGCCCTTCATGGATGCAGAGGAGGTATTTCCACCGTGAGGCCTACACTCGAGGGGCTTTGGCTCACTCACCTCAGCTCACTGTGGTCTTCCTGCAGTCACTCCCACCATGTCCCAAACTCAATTTCTGGGGTAAGGCTGTGTGAGACTCCCTTCTGTGCCTTAGCAAACTTTGTGAAGTGACTATTACAGCTGCACGGATGGGAGATGAGAGAGCCAGGCAGCCTCGTGCGCCATGGACACAGCAGGCACCCCTCCGGTGGGATGTCTGGAGCCATGGGCTTCTTTCAGGTCGTGTGGGTTTGTCATTACAGAAAGAGCTGTGATGATCCTCCCCACATGAAGGATTAATGTTTGTTACTGTCCTTGAACTCTGATCCTTTCATATTTCTGTCTCTGCCTCTTCTGAGTTGCTACAGCAAGCCGGGGAGACACTGAAAATTTTCCTTTTTGTCTCCCATTGTGCATGCCAGACCCTGTCTCTGGGGTCTAGACGGTTTTTCTCCTGTGACAGCTGCATTCAAAGGCTACAAGCACAGCCAGGTCTTATCAGTTGGATGTGAAAGGTATCACAGCTTTGCTGGGAGTCAGGATGTTTAGGGAAGTAGTGAGCACATGACAGGTGGAGGGCTTTTAACTGAGGCCATGGAGGAGGAATATAATGGGAAACATCACATACGACCCTGAGCAGAAGCTGCTACCATGGCTCAGACTGAGATGGGGCAGGAGGGCTGGGAAAGCTGCAGCTCTGAAAGAACAGCCTGAAATGGAACTCTTTGTGACAAGTGATGGGACAGGATGGGAAAGGAAGAACTCTTGGTACTCCTCTCCCAAACATACCAGACAAACTCTGTAAACTGACTAGACCCCATTAAGAACAACTGAAGTCAGTGCGGAAAAAAATCCTCTTTTTTTTTTGGAGTTTTACTGGTGTTGAGATGGTTGCTCATAAACTACATGCAGTTATAAAGAGGGTGTTGATAGGGGTATGTTCCCCCTTTCTCAGTTAGAGCAGGATTTGCTTTTCTCTGGACTCCTTGAGGACTTAATTCATCTACTGGAACATAGGAAGGGTAGGATCTCCTGACACTACCTTTAAGAACATCCAGTTGCTGCCAAAGGCTGTTATGTAGCTTACTTGTGCACGATAGACCTTCATGGTCACTTTGCCCTCCACTGAAGTTTATTCCACAACAAAAGGCACATGGGATGGGCAATGTGTAAAATACTAGGGAATCCTCCTGACGTATATTCATCTGAATGTTGTTATGTCATGTACCTCTGCTCAACTTTCCCAAATTGTAGAGTTTGCTGAATTTTGAAATGTATCCTAGTGCTCTTCGGAGCATCAGAGAAAATACTTATAGTACCTCCCAAGCACCAAGAGTTTTGTTCTAATGTGTGCTTTGTTTGCTTTGAGGTCCACTAGCTTCTCTGTTTAGGATCTCATTCTTTTTTCTCTGTTCTACTTCAAAAAGACAGTAAAATAAAATAATTAAAAAAAAGACAAAAGTAAAAAGCAGAAAAATAAGTGTCAGAATGAGTTTGAAACAGTCAAAAAAACAGACTGGATGTTATTTTAATCGTAAAGTATTTTATGGGTTTTATTGCCAAATATATGAAGATTCCTTATTCTGTTTGCTTGTCGTAGCAATTGCATTAGACTTTGGAACATAAGAACTTTTAATGGAAAAACTCTAGAGAACAACCATGACCAGAAAAACTTGTACTGCTGTATTCTCACAAGTGAAATGCAAAAAGGGGTGAACCCAATTGTAGGAATTTGGCCCCAGAGTTAGCTTTCAAAGTCTTTTTCTTCAGGGTCTTTGACAGTGAATAGTTTTTTATCAAAAACAAACAAAAAAAATCCTATGTAAAGGAATAGCACGTATCATTAACACTGTACAGATTTTTATCACTGTTACATTTCAGTGTCCCAATCCTGCAGTATGATGTAGGTACCCAGATGTCTACAGCAACATTTGTCAGCTTAAGGTGAACTATAAACAAGAAAAAAATGTTTCTTAAGAGAACTGACCCTGAAACTTTCAATGTCGCGTGCCATGAATGCTCAGCCAAATCAGAGGTGAAACACAGATGACATGATAAAATTGCATTTTACCAGCACTCTGTCTCTCTTCCTTGTGCAAAAAGAGCACTGAAATTGCTATGCAGTGAGCGGGTTTATAAGTGTTTCTGCTTAAAAGAACACCTCCAAGGGATGCTCAGGTTTCAAACACTACAAGTTATGATCTGTTCTCCTTTCTTTTGAGTTTTGCCTCTGACTGTTTTCAGATGCGTTATACTTCTGGCTCTTTGATTCTTTTTCTGCATCAGCCCACAGTGGAACATGGTGAGCCTGTCAAGAATATGTCTAGCTGACTGACCAGTCACCATCAGGCAGCAATTTCACCAATGAATCTGTTTAATCAAGTTATCTGAGGTGAAGAAGATACTTGGGGAGCCTTGCAGGAAAGGCAGAGAGATTTGTTATAGCTTCTCATGCTATTCTTAAGTTCGTAAGAGCAGAGTAACTCAGGTCAAGGAGGGAAATCAGTGAACAAGAAGTAAGTCACTGAAGTGCTTTGCTGTATCAGGTTTGAAGTGTGTACTCAGATGCAATGGGAATTGTGCATCATCTCAGTCAGGGCAGCACAGAAATCTTTCTGAAGTTTATCACATACTTATCTGATATCCTGAACAAGGGTCGTCTGCTGATTTAAAGCTGAAGGCCTTGGTCTGCAAGCTGCTATCTTCCCTACACATCCCCATACACATCCTTTATAGATGTTTAAAGGGTTTGTTGTCTTTATTTTTGCCTTTTTTTTTTTTTTTAAATCTGGTACTCATTTCTTCACCTTCCCTGAATATTACAGTCATCAGTGCTGTTGCAAGATGGCATCTTTCTTTCTTACACCCCTCATGTAGGCAGCCTTCAGAGTCTCTCCAGCCAGAAGAGCCCTGTCTCCCCACACCTGCCCAAAATCAATGCTCCATGGTGCACAAACGTGCAGGTCCCTGAGGCACTGCCCCTGCACCCTGGCACAGCTCCACCAACTTCGCCAGCTCCACTCCCATTGCCTTCTGCAACTCAGTAGGGGTTGCAGTACGAGCTGACAGAGTAATAGCCATTCCCTGAAGATGACTTTGGATTTTATTTGATGCATAGGTAAGACTGAGCCCACCAGCCTGTCTGTATAGAAACAAAAAATTTTGGAAAGGACTATGCCAGAACTTCTGAAGGGAAACCACACTGCTCTTTGACATACACTGGATGTCACATGGAGTCCTTCAGGGAAGAAATCTGTTCTTCCCAAGAAGTCTGAAAGGCAGCTATCAAGCCCAGCAGTTCAGAAGCCACAGCTTTCTTGTACAATTTTGGCCATGCAACTTCATCTTCATAGCTCCTCTCCCTTGCACCTCTGCAATTTGCGCTAACTCCTTCTGAGCTCAGTGATGGAGAAGCATATGCAAAAAGACCAAAGAAGCTCAGCATGTTTAGACCAGCAGAAAAGAGCTTCAAGCAAAGATGTGATTCTCTGTAAATACATTAGGGTGAGCACCAGGGAAGGATAAGGACTATTTAAGCTAATGGATGATGTTGTGAGCTATTACGGCAGTCTGTTTGCAGACTTCTGGAAAAACATCCCTATAGATCTTCATATTCCCTTCACTTCTGGAAAGATTACTCTGTCAGCATGGGGTTAGAAATCATCCCCCTTCTTTTTTTCTTACTCCAATGAAAGATTTCAGTGTTGTATGCAATTCTGCAGCAGGTGGTCAATGTGGAAAATGGAACAACTGAGGAATTAAGAGAATGATTAAACCAAGTATCCTGCTATTAAGTCATTCTGCGAATCATACGTCCTGTATGATAAAATAAAACACAGCAAGGATCTTTTTAACCCATGAAATTTCATAACACATCCCAGTCCCACCACTGCAGGACCTCTGGGATGGTCAGCCCCACCAAAACGTTGTATGGCTGAGAGCCACCAGCCATGCAGCCTGGAGGCAAGTGGTCTCCAGAATAACTCCCAGGCAGGAGGTGGCAGCTGGTTGCTGTGGCTCCCATTGCCCCACTGCATGTCAGGACTGAGCTTGGCATGAAGGGACTCTGAACAGAGCTGGGTGACGGCCTCAACAGCCCCAGGTGTCTGCCTTTCCCCAGTGGCGAAAGGTTGGGGCTGCTCTGCTGCCTTTCTGCCACCACAGTTCCCCTTTTCCAAGTGATATTCCAGGACGAGCACTGCATTTCTCCCCAAAACCTTACAAGCTCTAAAAAGTCCACGTTACTCATAAAACTGTATGTCATCACTATAGCACCACTCAATCAAAGATCTCCATGTACTTTTTAAAGTAATAATTCACTTTTAGCATTTTAGGGCTGACAGTGCTTCTTTCATAGCCGAGCTGAGCAGCTACCCTTACAGACACAGTGCTGCGCATGGTACCTACGCTTCTGGTTGACTTCTGGTGCCACCGAGTGGTCCTTCAGTCAAGAAAGCAGCTTGGCCGGGATTACACTGAAGCACAGCCACAAGCAGACAGCTTCCAGCTCCTTGCAGGGCTGGTACTTTTGTGCCACATTCACTGCTTTACGTGGTGATGGTAAGGGTGGCTCCTGGGTTTGCCTAGCTAATGATACTGTGCACAGTTGACAACATTGGAACACAGGTATGGATGTACCCACAGGTGCATCATATGTGTCTCAGAGAAGAGAAATGAAACCCTCCTAATAAGCAAGAGCAGTTAAGTGCAGAAAAAATAAACCATGTAACTGCTAACAAGGTCATTGGAGCAGTCCTTAAAACAAATTAAATCTGTCTCCATCAACACCTAACTAATGGTTGGTCATCTTCTTTTTGTATTGTGCCTCTGCGAACACACCCTGTTCTTGCATGTTTGCTGATTCCTGCTACAGGTGATGTAATAATACCTAATTTACATATTGATTAATAATTACCTTGAAGTTTATTCGCACCTTGAGGAGAGACAGTGGAACACCGCACAGATATGTAGGGTCCATTAAACCCACATCATAATAATATTAGAATTAAAAACTGGGGTGTTCAGTTTTGCTGGGTCAATATCACAACCTGGACTTTGGAAAACTGCCATTTTCACAGCAGTTAGGGTACAAAGTATTATTCCCGACACTAACAGCCACTGCTCAACTGTCCCTATTTACTTCAGATTTGACAAACAATTGGGCTTATTCTGGTTATCAAAAATTACTCTGTTTGTTCTCATGCCTCACTACATTAGCTTCAGTGCATTTTGAGAATCCTCCATCTTCCCCTGCTGCTCTCAGCATTTGTCACCCCAGTGTGCCTTCACGGCTGGCTCCAGGAAAACTGCCCTTCCTGTCCCTGTCCCTGTCCCTGTCCCTGTCCCTGTCCCTGTCCCTGTCCCTGTCCCTCTCCCTCTCCCTCTCCCTCTCCCTCTCCCTCTCCCTCTCCCTCTCCCTCTCCCTCTCCCTGCCTCTCAACCCTGTCTCCAGACACTGGTTTCTGTACCAGAGCCCCCCACCTTGATCCCTAGGGGACTCACTTGCAGGTCGGAGCAGTGTAATTCAGCAAAGATGGTGAATGCATTTTCTTTCCCAGAGGAATGCATTATCGGTGAACACCCAGCTATCACAATGTCTTTAGTAATGCCTCTCTGAATAGTAAACAACAACTAGAGGTGGAAAAATAACACATAGTAATATAAATGAATAAAGTCCTCCCTCTTTTGCCTAGTTTCCTGTGGTAATTATTAAACTTTTCTAAATTAATTTACTGAGGTCTTCATATCCTCTACCATGCATTAAGCTTCATTATTACAAAATATTATAGATCTTTTATAATCTCTGACTGCTTGTTTTCAGTTTAACAAGAATAATAAAGGGACCAATTGCTGGGAATGAGACAGGCATACACAATGTTCTTAAGCTTACTAATTTTCTTTGTGCATCGAGCGTTATCCAGACTTCCTCGTCAGCTGACAAATGTCTCCACTGATCTTTTTTCCTGTCCTTTCTCAGGGGAGGACGATGCATATTCTCCATTTCTGAAGAACCTCGCAAGCAGAGCATTCATTTACCCTCCTGGCTTTTGTAAGCTCCTTCCAGGTGTTTGACAGGCTGACGGGGGGCCGGTGGTGGCTGCTCCCCTGGGAATCAGAACAGGGAAGGGCTGGTGACCGCGGCCAGGGCATCCCAGGTGGCACCGCAGCAATGAGCAAGGGCTGCAGGGCAGATTTTGGTATCAAGCTGAAGTGTACATCAGCAGACTTCCAGACATTTTCAGCTCCTCTGTAACTTGAGGTCTCGGTCATGGTGGCTTTGGGGTGAAATAGGGGCACCCGTCACCTTCACACAAAGAATCAAGCTGCAGAGGTTTGCCTGCCTGATAGACGTGAGAAAAAAAGCAGCCTTAAAGGCTGGTACATGTTCGCTGACAAGAACGCCTTTTAAGAGGGGCACATAATGGGTCCTCTAGGATGTGTAACGAGGTAGGTTTAGGGCACCAAACAGCCCCCACTTAAACAATCAGTGCACAAGCACAACAGGAAAACAGCAGCAAGTATCTGACACAGCAGACAGGATCTACTAAAGGGCAGGGTCGATTATAGCCCGTAAATTTTTCTTTCTTCTCTGTGAAATGGTCAGTATAATAGAAAAATTGCACCTTGCTCCCTCAGTACGCTATCAAAACCGTGAGTTGTGTCAAAAGGATAGGTGCAAGGCCAAATTGCTGCTTTCATTAAAATCCTCCCATTGTATAGCCTTTTTTTAAACGACTAAAACCCATTCACCACTACACCTTCACTCCTATGTTCATTTTGACATGTATAATTTAATTTTTTAAGATCATTCACCATGGATAAGTTGTGAGACAGGCAGGGGACAGACTCCCTGCAGAAATCACTGGGCTTTGCTGCAGTAATTTTTCTCAGTTCTCTGATATTTTAGATTTCAAAAGCAAGGTCACAAACTTTAATTTTTTCTCAGCTTCTGTTTCTAGCGATTGCAGTTTCATTACCCCCTCTTACTTTGTCTTGCACAATTTGATGGATGTTTTAAATACAGGAAAGGCCATGTATGAGTAAAGAAACCAAAAGGAAAAATGCCCAACTATGGCAAAAGTAGATCATGATCTTAAAGAAAAAAACAAATGTTTAAGCCGCAGCTTGATTCTTCATAGTTCCTCCAAAATCCTTCCTTTTCTGAGCTAACTGTATTTTTAATAGTTTGTGATAATCTTACATATCCACTTGATATCTGGCTGGGGGTGCTTTTATTTGTTTGTTTGTTGATAACCTCAAGTCAATGCAAATAAGAAAGAAGTCTGATGCTTAAAAGGCTTTCAGAAAAGAAATGTGTGGGAAATGAAATTGATGGAAGTTAAGAGGATATTTTGTGCCTGATAGGATGACAAATATAGAAATTAATATTGGGACACTGTTTTTTCTTTGTATTTCATGACTGGGTCGCTCAGTTTATGGCTAGGCACATACCCTATTCAAGAAAAAGGTCAAACAGGTCAGTGAGCAAATAACTGAAGGAGCTTCTGACTAACAGCCTGTATGTGCAAGCAGTTAAGGAATAAGGATTACAAATAAGGGAGAACAAGCTTTGAATTCACTTTAACTGCTGCTAGATGGGAATAAAAGAAGAAATGCTCAAACACTGATCACTTAAAGAAGAGATCAACTGGCTGGCATGGATGTGCAATAAACTGAGCGGGGTCACCAGTCTGTCCAAAGCTCACCCGCACTCTCTTAAGCCCTCTGTTTGGCCACACATATTATAACTGCGTGCTTCATCCTGAGGCTTGCAGCTGGCTGTATCACCAGGACTGCATGTTTCATTGCTGATGGTGAATATTTTGTAGGTTAGAAAACACTGTGACACTGTGATGATAGTGTCCTTGTAGCTTTTCCTTGAATGCATGACTTTTTTCTTCTCTGAATAAACAAGGTATTATTGTAAGAGACAAAACCTCAGCTTTTTAAAGGCTATGATTTAGCTTTATTTTATTTCCATCTGCTGCACTGCAATTACTAAGGGATTTGTCTTGCAGAACTTTTTCTCCCTTTTGAGTAAGGGGAGGAAAAGAGTTATTACAACAGCTGCGAAGGCCTTTAGAAAGGAGATTTTTGGTGTAACTTGAGCACTGAACTACTGTTGTCTTTGAAAAACTCACCCTTAATGACATGCTTTGGCATCTGTTTTAATTTTGGTTGCTGACATACTGGTGAAGATTTTGCTTCCTTTCATTATTGTTTTCTCTAGGGAGCTTCCAGGGAATATATAAAACACACATATCTTCCTCTTACAATACCTGCGAGATGGATAATGCTAGCATCTCCTGTATCCTTTCTATACCTCTAGTCAGCTCTATTAAGAATATCTTTGTTTAGTCTTTGGGAAAACAAAATATATTTTTCTTACTGCCATCCTGAGGAACTGGTTATTTCTCTGCACCACACTGTGATACTGCCTTCAGTCACATCACACTAGAAAGCACCCATGTGTTTTTTCGCTATTATATTAAGATGCAAGGAGATTAAAGTTATATATTTCATTTAAGGTGATGTTTAGTTTCGGATGTTCCCAATCCAGGGTGTTTATGCCCAATTAGATACTCAGGAGGGCTTATTGTTTCAAGTGCTTTCAACTGGCATCAGAAGAGTAATGTTCATTTTTTTTTTAGAACTACCTAAAATTAAAGCAAGCCTAAGTCACTGAGAGTCATCTGAACAGTGAATCACAGACTCCATGACTACAAGTTTCTAGACATACAAATATCAAGCACTCCTTCAGAGCTCTCTGAAAGGTAAGGATGTGTGTTTCATTGCTATATGCAAATCTGTGTCAAAAATACATCTGTGGGATAGGAATAGCACTGAGTGTCACCCATATTCACTGCCAGGCCTTTGGTTTAAATATACAGAAATAAAGGAGCCATGCCGGATCTTGACTAAACTACACACGCTGCTTATGCAACTGCAAAACAACAATGTGGTCTCTGTTGTCCTTGTGTCCACTTAAAATACGATTTTCAGACAACATCTAAGGGTGACTGAGCTGCACTAATCCCCAAGACCTTTTTAAAAGTACAACATTTCATGTGCATTTGCGTTTTTGCCCTTTCGTTCTCTGTTTTGGGGACTGCTGGTCTGAACTTGGATGACGTATATATGGCATACTTTTGGACATGTGTATGGCTTTTGTGTCCTTTTCCAGATGTCTGTCTTAATCGCTTCTGTCACACTAAGGCACAAACATATGAGAGCTATGCCATACTTGTAGCCCCCCTCCCCACCTTGCAATCCTTGTGCTTTGGCAAGACTCCTTTTTACCACAAACACAACCAGGATTAGGCCACAAGGTGGGCAAGAAGAAACCCATGACTCCAGAGCAATGTTTCAAGAACACTGACAATAACACCCACTGCATCCTGCAGAGACTGGCAAGAGCATGAGGTCAAAACAGCTTTCCTTACACCAGTATAGATGGGCATGCTCATTACTCCTGTCTTAGAGAAAGATTAAGTTTGTTGTGGCCAAAGCAGAGATTTGTGACATCTAGAGACTGAGAGTGCACTAATTAGGGTACAATTAACATTAGCTTGCCTTGAATCCGATGCAGATGAAAAAGTGTAACCAATGTAAGTGTTTTGTGCCATCCTGACAGCACAGCCGTACACGGCATATAAACATTTTACATAGGTGTCTGAGCAATGTGACCAGCCAAGGGGGAAACGTGTATACATATAGTTGAATGCAGGAAGCACCTGGCTAGGAAGAAGTTGCCAGACCAGGTAAATATAAAAGACTGCAGTAGGCTGGATGTCCTGCTACATACAGAAGAAGGACGACGGTCAAAGCCAGACCTAAGATGAGCAGCAAGAGGCTCAGGTGAGATCCCTCATTCAGGAGGGGACCAATGAGCACACAGGCATCAGGCAGGACACAGAAAGACAGCGAAGGAAGAAGACAAGCACACATCTGTTCAGGCTCTCCCCACTGAAGAGCTCCTGGGCCTGGTCACCTCGATTTCTTGCCACCAAGGGCCCAGACCACACGGCATTGAGCTTGAGGTACTGCTTACACATAGGTGATTCAGGGTAGCAGTGCGAGGACAAACAGTTTTACATACGCAGTAAAGATGATTAATACCATGTAAGAACTAACCATTAGCACAAAATGAGTTGTTAATGGATGAATTTAATAAAGGCTTTTGAGTTTAAAATTAGCCTGCTTAATCAGTCTGCTAAAAACTCCCATCACAATGATCACTAATTCCCTGATACATATAAAACATATTTAGTTGTGAGATAACCATCTTTTTAGCTTTAATGGTCACAAAGTAAAAATGTGAACTATTATCTTTTATGGGTGTCATGGTCCTTGGTTATAAACTTTAACTCATCCTTGCTCTGAGGGTACCGTGTCTGAACCCTACTGGGTTGTGTGCCTCTTTCTCAGTGAAAATAGTTAAACACAGTCTACTTATATAGCATCTGAACAACCAGAAAATGTCAAGCTGACTGAAGCATCTGGAACTATGGCAGATAGCCGAGCAGGTAACTTTTCAGTCTAATCTGACTGCATGTTTACAGAACGTGTCCTTCTCTGGTATGAGATGGCCCAGCTCCACAGCAGTCCTTTGGGCCCATGCAAGGTACTGGTCCCACCCATGAAAGCTAACACTGTAATTTGACCAGATCTTGGATTCTGTCTAGGAAAATGTACTTATTTGTTGAGAAGTGTAACAACTAATATTCTACCTGTCTGTGTTATTTTTAAGGTGCCACTGCTTACATATCTAGTATGGAATCTCCTGCTGCTGTCAACAAATGCCCTACCACATGAATAATCACCTGTAATTTTTCAAAAGCATACATTTTAGCAGCCCTGGAGTACCACTGGAAATATGTATATCTTGCTGTCCTGAGCTTTACAAAGATATAACTAGGATTTCACCTCTTCTTCCCATTCCACTGGTATTTGTCTGAACATTTTTTTCTCTTAGCTTCTGTTCATAAATTTCATATCAAAATAGTAGTGACTGAATTACAGCAGCCTTGGGTTCAATCAGCAGTGCTGTCCATCTGCCTAATGGATTTGTTTGGCATATCTTTTGTTCAGCGTCACATCTTCTTCAGTTTGGTGTCAGGACATAATCTTGCTACTCTGTGTCAGATGCCACTGTTATTACATTTCTGTAGCTGATGCTGTAACCGAAAGCCTTCTCTGTCTGAATGCTGTGCTTACAACTTCCTTGTCTGGACCACTGCTCAAGCATACCTATAACACTGCATATGACTGATGTTGTCATTTTCATTTAAAAATATATAAAAATTTTAATGATACTCCAATAGGTACTAGGAGGTTGGTAGTATCATAAAATATTTAATAATGTGCTCGAAGTTCAATTAGAAGTACCTACATGACTTTGCAGACTGAAATAGAACAATGATATAAAAGATCTCCAAATCAGGTTTCTATGAAGCAGATATTAGAAGCAGTTATGCAATACTTGGCAAAAGAGCGTTCATTTGAGTTTAGAAGCTGCTCCTCTGCTCTGACTAAAGGGTCTCATCTGTCCCACTTCAGGCTCCACTGATACTGCCGATACTTTTCTGTTCCTAAAACACGTACTGGCATATGTATTGTCATTAGAAATGCACTTAGCTTCTCTGAGCATGCATTAAACATAATTCCTTGAGACTTGCCAGGTGTTTGTGGAATAAATCTCATCACCTTGTGAGACTCATGGCATTTTGCGTGGTCCTCGGTACCTCTGGGAGTTAGGGGCTGACCAGGATCCTCCTTGCTGCCTTGTTAAAACTTCCTCTGACCATACGGCATTTGGATCCAGTGGAATTAATGTGCCCTTCCTGCTCTCATTGCATGCCAGAGCACTGTGCTTTACCCTGCAAGGAGCCCAGGGACAGCAGGTCCCAGACCAGCCTGCTCTGCTGCCCGCTGCATATGCTGGGGCTTGTGGACTTTGCTAGGATGCCACATCTTCAGTTTATAGATGAAATACACCACTCCTCCATATAAGAAATGCTTCACTTCTTACATAGCTGCTTTAAAATCACCCTAAAAACAAGCCAGCTTGAAGTAAAAAAGAAGATAGCATCATAACGCCTAACATAGCACCATTCCAAATGCTTTTAATAAAGTAAGCAAACGGAGTTGGGGCAGGAGGTAGTTGGAGTGAATCCTGAACGTGTTTACATCATGGTCATGCTCAGGTTCCTTGCTTCAGGCTGCATTCATCAGAAAAAACTTTCGAATGGAGCTGCTTGCTCTGGGCAGCCAGCTCTGCTAGTTCCTCGGGGCACAAAAGTGTCCTGTGACAGGAACACAAGGCCTCCGCTCTCCTTATGCGACTTCTCGACTCCTTGACGCAAAGTAGAACTTCTTCCTCCCACCTGGGTGGCTAAGGGTGATGCTTTTGCAGAGTGAAGTACCTTCATCTGTTGAGCATAGTATTTAGCATAATTTGCACACTGACAAAATGCTCAACAGAAATATTTGAATGGGAAAATGCAAGTGGCTCATTACCGGCTCTTGACTGAGATTAGACATGGCCGTAATTAATCACTGCAGGATGACATTAAGTTTCATGTGACTGACCTCCTTCACAATCTCTGAGAAAGCCTAGCAATTACAAAATGTAGGTAACAATATGGTGCTGCTTCCTGTCTTAGCCACTTGTGTTCTGCACCTTTAGCATTGTTTATAATTTTTATTGTTTCTTCCATCAACAAAATAATGTAATTGACTTCTACACGTCCTGCTATATCCTGAGGATAGTTTTCTCAGATAAACGTATCAAGTCATAGTCAGTATCTCATAATATGGCTGTAGTACTTATGGATCAAGGGTCTTCAGAGTCAGGGTGGTCAAGGACACTAGTTACAGGGTATACCACCCCTCACTGTGTGACCTCTAATAGAGCAACCTTCACATCAATAGCACAGAAAAAGAAGTTACCTCTGAAGGTGGTAAACAGCTAATCCATCATCTGGTGAGTTCAGTTCCATCCCCAAAGATGCTGTAAGCTGTAACTGTAGCTGTAACACTCTGGAAAACTGGTCTAGTGGGTCCTACCTGGCTTTATTTGACAACTTTCTAAATGCCATTGTGTTGCAGTGATTCCTGGATTTTTGAATGAACTAATTTAAACTCTGTCTGTTCCCTGTCAGGTATGCTGGAGAGCGCTGATACAGTGAAGTTTTTTGGTCTTTATTTTGAACTTACATTCTGAAATATGCTCTGGAAATGAAACCTTTCTCTTTGGAAGAGGTTGAGTAATAGGCTTGCCTCAAAACTGATTGAAATGGCATTTCACAATGAAAGCACACAACTTGGTCACTGTCAACACACATCTTTAGGTTGATGACAATGCCCAGCGGTGGTAGATGCTGGTGTTTTGACTCCTAGCCACAGCAAAATTATGCTAGCCCTGCAAAAACCCACAGCAGCAGAGTAGTAGATGACAGCAGACGGACCACACCTGGCCTTTTGCTGAGCACCCTGAATGTAGGCAGAGCTGTAGCTCCACCCGGGGTGGAAACCTCTTCACATCAGACCACAGTGTGCCTTGATTGGGGTGGATGCCACCTGCCTCCTGCAAAATAAAGGGGGTATCAGATGAAACCGCAGTGTTTCTCATAAATGACCTTCCTGCTATATTCATTGAAAGTGTGTAAGAGCTGTTAAAATGCAAGTGAACTTTACATAACAACACCAGTCTGTGCCAAGCATTTGATTCACACACGAACCACTGTGGCAGAGATGCCAGTTCTTTGCAGTATTTTTGTTGCGCTCCACTCAAACTCCCACGGCATCTGCACTGTAATTACACAGTTTCAAGCAACTGAGAGTGGCAATGTTACAGAACAAACCTTTGACCAAGCAAGTATCTTGGCTTCTGTGTATTCAAAAAAGGCACTGCAATTAAGAGGTGTCCACTTATTGTACGGGTCTTTGAGCAGGTAGGAAAGACGTGAGCTCCTGGAAGTGCTCTGGCACTTGCTAGCAAAGAGAATCTGAAATAATGCATTTTTTGTTTGTCCCTAGGTGAAAAGCATGCTGTAACCAACAGCTGAAAACAGACCATTCCCTGCTCCTTCAGCTGCACTGCAGCAGGACCAGTAGTGCCCTCAAGTGCCCCCAGCCTTCAATGAAGCCCTTGGGTGCCAGCTGCTAACCTCCATACAGCACCGTCACCTACTTGTCTGCCTGATGCATCTCTTAGCAGCAGAGCTGCACTGAGCTCATTAGCAAGAGGCATGTTGTTCGCAGAGACTGTTAACTCCTGCTACAGATTCTGATCTCAAATATTTATTTTAATAAGAGAGAAGCTTGTTCCTTGCTACTCTGGTTAAGTGTACCGATAGAACACAGTAAACATCCGAAAAGGTGTCTTTCTTAAGTATTTGGCTAGCATGAGATGTGCAGGTTTGGCATTGCGCTTCCTGTAAAGGGCATTATTCTAACAGGGCAAAACCCAGGGCAATTCTCTTGTCTTGTTTCAATAGCCATGATGACTGATGGATTGCATACATCCACTGCTTGTGAACAGCTACATAGCTTCCAAGGTCTCTAAAAACCTATTTATTTTTAAAGGCAGAATTTCTGATCTTACATGCTGACTGAGTTTGAATAACAGATGGAAATGAGCTTTTTAATCTTTGTACCCAACACCAGTTTGCTGCCTCTGCCATTAATAAATCTTGACAAAAATGAACTGGTGCTGGTAAAATAAGTGCTGACTGTTCCTCATCCAACACTTATTCCAGTACCTTTACTAAATCATCATTGTGACAGTAACAGTGACTCCATATACGCTTATTACTTCTCTGGAATTAGTTTCTTCATCAGCACCTGAACTTTAATTTCTCATGATCTAATATCTCATATTTCTAGTGGTTATTTCTGGCCAGCATACCAGCAGCTTTGACTTGCATATTGGAAAGAAAACAATTACTAACCCTACCAGGGAAAGTGTACAGGCTCTATAGTTTGCTTGAAAATTTCAGAGACATATTAGACAACCTTCTGTGATGTTAAATGACAGAGAAATCATAAATTCTTGTCACAAAGTGGCAAAGAGAAGTGGCTTTTCAGCTAGGGACAAACAAACAAAACAACAACAACCAAAAAACATTATTTCAGATTCTCTTTGCTAGCAAGTGCCAGAGCACTTCCAGCAGCTCACATCTTTCCTACTCTTAGGTCTGTATTTTTAAGCCACCCTTTTAATGCTCCTTGGTTGCACTGCTGGTTTCAGATATTATCCATGCCACCTGGTCAGACAAAGCTCCCTCCTGAGGTTCTACAGCTCTGCCAAAACAGAAAGTGTGAAGAGAGACCTGATTTTTCAGTTGTGTTTCTTCTTGCTTGTGAACAGGAAACAGGCCGTTAAATGTTCTCCCTTGCCTCTATCTGAGTATTGCCTTATATTTCCAAACCCCAAGCATTTCTTATATTGGATGCGTTACTTCATGCCTATAACCAGTCTCTAGAAATTCAGAGCTTTCTCAGAAGCCACTGATTTTTGCAATCAGGTGAAGACATGAGGCAATTGTTGGAACATTTCTATTGTACCCTTTGAGATGAATTAAACACACATCTGTGCTTAAATACGAAGAAGTTTAATGAACAATGCATTGTACAGAGTCCTACGAGGAATCTGCAGAGATATGTCATGCCCTGGCCCCTTACACACGCTTGCCCCATCATCAATCCCACGAGCGCTGGCACGGGGCACCTCAGCCCCCTGCTGGGTTCATCCCCAGCCCCACTGCCCAGGGATGGTCCCTGAGCAATCACATTGCACCACTGCTACAACACAAAGCCCCAGCCCTGTCTTATCTCCTGAGCAAGGGAAACCCCAGTCCCTGACATTGAGTCCTTCTGTCTCTGGCGTCCCTGCTCCCCCAGTTTAACCCCTTCTGCAGCCAGGCTTTCTTGCCCTCCATGCCTTGCTCACAAATTACCTTTGCTGAGCAGTTATAGTTTGAATTTCCCCTTCACATTATTAGGCTAGCCCACCCACATCAAACCACACAGCAAAGCAGCATTTAGTTTTAAAATGCCTGATAGGAACTTAAGTCCCAAGTGGAAAATGAATAGTGTGTTACCTGAAACATGGATAAGAAACTAAGAATAAGGCTATTCAGTAAGAAGACAGGAAAAATTGCAAGCAGAGCATAGAATAGTTTGTGTTCTTTAGACCTTTTAAATGTTGATACAGGTAAACATGTTGGATGAGAAATAAGTTAGACTGTTAACATCAACAGGCAGGAGGTACCTGTAGTGGCAGGAGGAGTGGATGTTCAAAACTAAGATTCTGAATTCTCAAGCACGGGACTGGTACTTGTTAGCTACAACCCCTATGGGCTTGTTGTAAAATGTAGTAAGACCTGCACTAATCAGACGAGACGTGTACTGAATCCTCCAGTGAATAAAAAGACACATGCCGTACATCAGGCAGAACCCTCAATTAAGAGACAGAGCATGTTGTGTTTCTGCAGACATAATATTTAGTTGGAGAAATGCAGATCTGTAAAATTGCAAAAGTTCCTGGAAACGGGGGAAGATCCTCAGAAATGCACCTACAGAAACCTAGAGATGGTTAGAGTCTTGGCCAGTAACACCCAAGATCAGCAACTGCAAGCAAATGGAAGGCACAAAGTCAACACCTCCTTCACAGCTCCCCAGGACCAACTCCAGTCTGCCCAGTGGGACAGGAAGTCAAGACTGAAAGTGACTTTGGGAAGTGAGTGTGAGAAGGTGTGTATGAAACAATAAAGGAGGACAATGGTGCCAACACCACCAGTTCTTAAAACCTTATTATCCAAATATGTTTTCTCTGTAATGCTGATGACAGTAAGATGTGAAAATAAGGGACAAATAAAATATCTAATAAAAATGCATTACTAGGTTATGTAGAGAGAAGCTTCTGTGAGACTGAAGCCTGCCATAAACCAATACAAGTATAGCTGAACACTAAAACAAATATTTGATGAATTACAACACAGTTTTTCTGTATCATTCAGAAAGACCTGCTCTCTAATATTTGAACATACCAAACAAGATAATCAAGCCTGAAAGATAGAAAAACAGAGAAAATAAATATTGAAGTCAAGACAGAATGCCACAGATGCGAAGCATGATTCTGTTAGCAAACTTTGTATGCAGCACAGGATCAAATGAAGGAGGTGCAGAGAGCTACCAAATCTTTTTGCCAGTGAAAATAATCATACACGTTACAAGGCAGTGTTGAGTTGTGCCCACACTGTCGTTCTAAAATAAAGCTGTCATTGACTGCTGCAGTAAATAATGTCTTGCTCTGCCTCAAGGCTTACTTTTCCTCTCCTGGAAATCAAAAGAAAACTTTCACCACTGATTCCAGTGTAGGTAAAACCAAATGCAGTGAAAGCAAAAAAAAAGGCAGCGCAAAATGAGAGGAATATCTTCAACACAGGTTTATTCCTGCAGGTCTTACTGATACTGTAAGCAGTCCAAGATTTGCCTGGGTAACATGCCACTGTTTGCCTTAGGTGTAAGAGATGAGAAAGTATCTGCAATCATTTTGATATCCTATTTGCACTATTAAACTGACATATACTGACCAGAATTTCTAACACGTAGCTCAGAAGGCTTGTTAAATGTGTTTGGTGTGGCTGCTAGTTAGCTGTAGGGTTGCTTGAAGAAATCTGTTCATCAACAGTCCTAAAAGCTATGCAGCCAGCAGCTACTTATTCATGTGGTTACATATATGGCTTGCACTCACCTATGCTGAAAGACACAATCTCACATGTCTCCTTCCAGCTGATGACAAAGTGCTGGGCTGCATCTGGATTTTAAGTACTTTCCCATACGGAAAGCATACGAGACTTGGCAACTGCTGTGATCCTCAGACACCATCACTTCCCTCGGCTGCCTAGTCCAATTGTTTGCAGGACCGGCTCCTGAGTCACATACAGCTCTTAGAAGTTCAGTATCTGTTCTGAAGCTACAGGCAATGAAGGCAGCAAAGCATTATGAGGACAGTGCTGATGGATAATCAAGTGTCTTACCATGAGAGCAAGCATGCCTAAGGTGCCAGTTCACTACCTTGATGTCTAGCTGAATAACTAGCTATCCCTCAATGAACAGCTACTGCCATTTTCTGCTTGCAAATTACTCCTGGGTCTTTTGGTTGGAGGTAGGTGCTATGTGCCTGGGAAGAGTTGGATATGTACCTTGAGTATGTCCTGTCTAAGTGGAGGGCGATGTATTTCTTTAGACTTGGAGCTATAGAAAAATAGCTAAAGTAAAATTTTGTTTGGCTCTACAGGAGGAGCAAAGAAGCTTACACACCTATGAGCTCATAAAAGTGCATTTAAAGCTCTCCATAAAATCCTGCTGAGATGCCTGTTGTCTCACACAGGTGGATAAGCCAGAGAGAGATGAGCAAGCTGCTCTAACAACACGTGAATTTGGGGTGCCACAATACTTTTTTTCAGAGGGAAAAAAAAATCTAATTCTTCAATACCTGTAGATGTCTTAATAACAGCAAACATTTTTTATGTTTATGAGATTAAAATGAGCTGGCAGGGAGACAAACCTACTTCAACAGCTTGGCTGCAGACTAGCTCAACATTCATAGCTCCATAAACCTGTGATCACGCTTCAGCTGGTGCTATTTCAAGCACCAAACATACTAGTGCCACTCGTATTCTTTTCGAGTATCTGAACTGATGGATTACATGTACAAAACACAATCAGAGCACCAAAAAGATATGATCTAGTTTGTACCAATAGCCTCCTAACCCTTTTGGAATGTGCCTATGCGACCTTAAAGGAGGCTTCCTCGGTAACACATGGGCCAGTGGGCTTTAGGGGCAGCACAGGTGCAGGGGCAGCTGGAGCACCCTGCCACCCACAGCAGAACTCTGGAGAGGTGACACGAGCTTGTGTGACCCACCAGTCCAGTCATCCATTTGACTGGGGGACAGCTTTTGTGAATGATATTTAACTTCTGGGGATTATAGAACGGCACTCAAAAAATCTGTAAGTGTATACTAATGTTTTGCAAGACTTCAGTAGTAGTTTATATATTGCTGACATTGATACACATTAATAATCAGATGTTTGATGGTCACTGGTTCTAACTGACTACATAAAACTGCATATGCAGAAAACTCATCAGGAAGATTTATGAGGAAAATAACTTCTGAGGAAACTTGCATGTCCCCACAAAGGCCTTCAGTTTACATAAAGTCCTACAGAAACTGCTTTTGCTTATGGAGCAATGTCCTCTGAAGACACTACAGTAGACCAAGAGCATCAGAATGACCCTGCTGCTTTCTCTTGATACAAATCCTGGCATTGGAATCATCCCACCTTTTACCTGGAAAAGTGTGCACCAAAACTATGAGCACTGACCTTAGATAAAACATGAGAGAACTTTTTACCCAGCTTTGGAAGAAGACCAGCTTCTGATGACTCCACAGCAGGTCTCTCCACAGCAAGATTCCAAAGTCAAATTTGAAATTGAATGTTGCCATCCCATTTAAGAGTGTATATTAATGTATCTTGAGAGAACATGATAATTTTAAAAGTTATGTATTTTCCTCAAGACTAGTCAGCACTCCCTGTATGCAGAACGGTACAGAAACACTTCCAACATCACCAGGGCAGATGCCTTTAAAATCGGTGAGCATTTTTCACGAGGAAATGAGACAGGAAATAATGGAGTGGAAAATATATTTTTAAAAAACTCTGTACTTTAATTTTCTGTTACAAGTGGAAGAAATCCTTGAAGTACAGGAATATCATAAATCTCAAAAGTTTGTATGTCAGGGCTTATAAAAATGCTGTCTATCCAAGAAAATAGCTGGGTAAGGTGCAGCAAAATATATGTGATGTTTTAGATTCAAAACTTGAACAAACTCAAATATTTTCAGTTTTAGTATAAAAATCTTTAGACTCTGAAAAATAAGCAAAAGAATTTTAAATTGCCTTCATTAGCTTCCCACTATACTTTTTCCCATGAATAAAATTACTACTGCATGAACAGTACAGCTTGTTTGACGTTCAGGAGTGTCCATCAAACATCAGACTTCCAGACTAAGTCTGTTCAACCATTCCTTATAGTGAAGGAAATGCAATTTGTCAACAGAAAGTCTTTCTCAGCATTGGCAGTCCTGGTCTAATTTGCTATCCAAAGTTCAAGAAAACTGTTCATGACAGCTTTAAGGTCTATGAGAGAACTTTGCAGTCTTCTTCTCTTTAGTAGATAAAAGCTAATGCATTCATACTGAAGATTTTAAAATATTCCCCAAACCTGCTTGTCCTGAAAGAGTAGTACTAAGCCATTTTCATGAGCCTTGGAGAAAAGGACAAGATTTGCTTTGATTAAAGCTCCTCTAAGATTGCCAGCAGCCATAGAAAACTACAGCCAAAAGCATGGCCATAGAAAAACTACAGCTTTTAAAAAAAGCATGTTGCCACAGATTTTCATTAGTACATATCCATCTCTCCCAAGAAGAGAAGTAAAACTCAACAGAAGAAGTGAAACTGAGGAAGAAGTGGTTGCTGTAGTTTCTCCTGTCTTTGTCTTCACGATGTCTTGAAGCAAATTTCCTGTTAAAGTCAGGTTTTGGCATCCTTCAGACTTGACAATTTCCTGAAGTATACATCATCTTTCTTAAAATGTGTTGGGTTATGACCAATTTTATCATTCTAAAGATTAATATGAGATAATGATATATACTTTTTTTTGTACATCATTCCTTAAACTTAGGTTGGCTTGCATGGCTGTTCAAAAGAAAAATTGATTTTCAGAGAGATGAGCCTGATCTGGTATACAGCTAGGTTGCATCATCACACAGGTGTTAATACAAACACAAAGAGGACAGTGGGAACATTTACCCTGGACTGGAAAGAGAGAAACCAGACCAGCTGTTTTCAGCGTCTGTGCAAATTTAAATTTTACTAAGTCAGCTCCATAACTGCACCCAAACAATGTCTTTGACTCTAGGAAAGTCAAATACACCTAACATAGTAACTTGAATGATGGAAAGTAGATAATTTTTAAATGTTTAAAGTTTGATATGTACCCATGGCATCTGTTACACATGATGTAGATACAACTACACCCAGCACATGCTCTGCACATAATTCACCAAAGATCTGATCACAGTTCTGATTGGGGAACTGCCTTTCAAATGAAACATAAAAAGGAAGAATCCTGTGCTACTTTTAGCAAATGCTTTTTGCAATAGTCTACACTGAAATAAATTCAAGCACGAACTTATTTACTTACTCCCAGTCAGGAGTTCAGTCAGGGCTAGTGCTCTTCTCCTAGGGTGCCTTGTAATGTTTGCAAACACTGTATTTTCCATGCCAAATGCAACAGATGACTGGACATCTGTAGATGACAGGGTATCACAGTTTGTTCAAACCAAGCTCTCACTGATACAAGGATCCCAGTTTTACACAGCCGGTCAGAAAGATACACAAATCACAGGATGTTATCTGTTGCTTAATGAAAGTGACACGTCTATCTCCACAATCCAGCTAAACAACATTGATTCATTATTGTATGCTTGCTTTAACATCGTTTATTTTCTTATTGAGAGCACAACCTCATTCAGTGGCTGTAGACTAAAACAGCTGAGCTGCATATTATCTCAGTGCTGGATTCTCCTTTAGTTTTGTACCTTATTTCTAACTGATGCTATAGCAATATGGTGTGGACTCTACATTCCTACTAGTTTGACAAGTCAAATAATAAAACCACGTGTGCTTATTGTGGCAGGAACTGTCTTGCTGTTTTGAAAACTACTCTAGAATCAATAAAAAAACTCGAAGTCCACATGATCACTACTGCATCACAAATAAAATTGTATCACCTTTGGAATTTTTAATTTTAACGATTTCTAATCAGTGCTAGGCACCTATAATAAAGACAGTGAATTTTTCATCTCTTAAATTTGTGGCAGCTCAAGAGGAACTGCAATGTGACCCCAACTGCCAAGCAAGAGTTAATTTTCTTTACTGTGTAAATCCACAGTCTCTCTATCCTACCAGTACGAAGTTGAATTGCTCGTGTAAAACTTCAGTGCATCTTTCCAGGCACAGAATATCCAATTTTCGCAAGCTCAAAGTTGCATGGGCTCTAGCACTTGTGAGAGCTCGTGCCTAAGAACAAGTTAAAACTGGTAAGGAAAGAGACTCCATAAACCTAATCGTGTGTGAAGTGTACTCCACTGTTTTAAACACGGATGTGAAACTACAGCCTTAAACCACCAAAGATACTATGGAAAGTCCCAACTTCCCTCTGCTGGAAGAAATGAATAGTTGGGGCTTGGGGAGTGCAGGAGTTGTCTTTTTTTTTTTCTTTTTTTTTTTTTAACTGAAATCTAGCTTTATACAGTTTATATGTGCATAAAGTGTAATCTTGCCACAGATTTCTGCACAACCACCAGGTGTTCCTGCTCCTTTCAACCCCAGCCAACCATCCCGATTTGCTCTACTTTGTGTATCAATTTTGCAGCAATGTGATCTGTCTGGAAAACATTGCTTTTATTACTGTGCAATTAGCTTTCTTCTAGACCAAGTTTTTTACAGCAGTGCAAACCTGCACTAGCCTGAATGCATGTATGGTTTCAGTGTAGCAGGATAGCTAGGTTATATCTTGTGTTCCTTCCATCCCCATGTTTTCGTGGTCCTTCTCAACCAGGCGGAGCAACTGAATTCCATTGCTTTTTTTCATCCTTTTCCTTTTTTGCCTATGTACTCCCTTATTTTAAAACAAGGCATCAGTCAAAATGATGATTCAGGATGCCCTACTAAAAACATAAAATTGAAATGTGTTTTTGCTTGAGCTCAGAACCTGAGCTCATTTTCATCTTCTGCATTCCACAGTCTAATTAATTTATTTGCAGATGCACAGCATTAGGCTTTGTAACCAGATGTCTGGGGAAAAAAATCCTGCTTACAATGCAGCCTATCACTTCTCAGATGTGTCCACACAATGCACCTGCAGACTTATTATTAGTCTCTTCAGATTGTATGCAATGAGATTGTTACTCTCTCGTCTGTCTGAAGAAAATACTAAAAACTGAAGGAAAAAAAAAAAAAGGTCAATATTGCTAAAACACACAGAAATTTCGCACTGCCAGTAAGAGCATTCAGGCAATTACAGAGACTCAGCTATTACTTCAAAAGAAAAGATTTGTACTTCATGCTAGCACTTCTTTGCATATAATATGGTGATTTGCTTTCAGACGTAGAATTCTTAAAGCAGTTCCTAATGGGAAATCGATGTGGTAATATCAAGTGCCTAATGCAAGGCTCCATGACATTTCAGTGACAAAATAAAGATAAACCCTGCTCCCCATCCCTGAAGCCTGCTTTTCCTACATCATTACTCACCTAATATCAATGCACCTTTCATAACATAGAGTTTATGGCCTACAAGAGGTTTTATCTTCACTGTTGAAAAGTATAGTAAGTATTTTTTAAGCTGCATGGGTTTCTAGCACTTGAATGGGCTGCCCTGGGAAATGGCAGTCTCCATCCCTGGAGGCATTTAAAAGACACGTGGACATGGCACTAAGGAATGTTACAGTGATGGGACTTGGTGGACTTCATGATCTTGAGGCAGTGAACAAGGGAAAGCAGACTGATTTTGCAGGTTTTAGGTAACACAGGGAGTATGTTGTATATCAACCGTAAGGACAGGACTGAGGCGGGGAGTACGAGGACGGGACGACCCTAAAAGATAAGGGAAGAAAAGACTTCATACACACAGATAATAGAACCTGTAAAAGAAAAGAAGGGTCAGGAGTTTAGAAGCAAGGAAGACTTCTGGCCTTCATCAAAAGACCACCACAGTATGCTGGACAACCACCCAAGGACTCTAGCGCTCATGTGAACAGGGTTAGGAACATTATGTTAATGATTCTTCAGGCACCTAATGAATATGCAATAGACTTACAGGAAAGTGAAATGAATATGTATAATGCCATTAATATAAGCACCCTGGCAATAACCTTTG
The DNA here is from genome assembly GCF_013377495.2 of Cygnus atratus. Lineage (NCBI taxonomy): Eukaryota > Metazoa > Chordata > Aves > Anseriformes > Anatidae > Cygnus > Cygnus atratus. The sequence continues at coordinate 71,316,554 of NC_066396.1, forward strand.
GCGTGTGTGTTAGGCGGAGCAATCCCCCACACACCTTGTGCTGTAATGAGGAATACCTGCTTAATAACTTTACTTACTGAGTTTTCTCTGTGTCCATCCTGAAAGTCTTTTTGAACCTAAACAATTCTGTGATTGTATGGTTTATATTTAGGCAACAAGCAAGTGCTGAAATTCCATTGATTTTGATGCCTAGTTTTTAACTGCAGCGAGTTATCAGCAATTTCTAAAAGATCTTAGTTCTGCTGTTTCTCTGTGCTCTTGTTGAATCATAGAGGTTTTGTGTGGTGGTTTAGTTTGGAAACAATATAAGGTAAAGGTACTTGCTGTTTATCTGTAAAACTAAATGAAGCCTGAAACAGTGCACTTTCACTGTCTTGCATACAGATTATTTGGTCTCTAACCTGTCATTATAAACTTCCTATTTTAAATGCCCCTCCATGAAGCGCTGCAGCTAGCACAAACCTGCTTCCTCAGCTACACGCACCTGGGACTCCCTTCACAAGCAGTACCTTCTCCCTTGGTTTTTATATCAGACGTGGGTTTGTTTGTTTGTTCGATTGTTTATTTTGGTGCAGGTGACAGCGCCCTACCACTCTTCACCGTGAGCTTGCGGCCCTCCCCGCAGCTGTGGGGCGGGCACTATGCAGCTCCGCCCACCGCCCTCCCGCCGCCATCTTGTCGCCGCGCCGCCACCATTTCGCCGCGCCGCACAGGGGCGGCTCCAGGGCGGGGGGAGGTGGAGCGCATGCGTGGTGTGGCGGAGGCCGGTCGGCGGGCGCGCAGGTGAGGCGAAGGTAGGCGGGCGGGCAGGTGGGAGGCAGGCAGGCGGCGGGGGTGGTCGCACGTGGCGGACCGGGAGGGTTTTGGGCGAGCTGAGGAGCTGGGCGCTGGGTCCTGGGGGTGTGTGTCCTGTCCGAAGGCAAAACCAGCGCCCGGGCGGTGTGCAGACTGCCCCTGGCGGGGGCTAACCTCGTTCTGTCGGGCCTGAGGGTGCGGTGCCCGCCGTGAGGTGCGGCTGGGCGGGCTCTGTGGGGATATCTACGAGGAAAAAGTAAGATTTTGGGGCAGCGACAGCGGCGGGGCCCGGCGGGCTGAAACCGTGAGCAGCTCCTGGTAATGGCCCTCAGAGCGGCGCCTTGTTTCTGGCAGACGCCTATCCTGGGCCGAGCGTGTTCATCAGCACATCTTCCTGGTGTATTTATTCTCCAAGCCCTTCAAGTGGGGAAGCAGCAGGGTTGTTGGCAGCTGCTAGGGCACACGTCCAGGAGGTTGTGCCTGAGGAGTGCGAGGCATTTTCCATCAATACACGCTGTTCAGTGCTCGAGGACTCATCTTGTGTCCCAGCCACCAGCGTGCCACCTGTAGGTAAAGGTCCCAGCCACCCGTAGGAGAAGGCAGTGTTTACCAGACGTCAGCCTCCTTACAGCGGTTGGATGTTGTGCAGGCTCATACTTGTGTAGTGAGTAAAGGGCACCCGAGGTCAGACACAGTGACATTTGTCATGCATGCTACATTGCTGTGTGGATGGCATGCGTATCAATTTCCTTTGTGAATGTAGTCTACAATGAAATCTCAGGTGTAAAAGTCAGAGCTGTCTCTTAAAGTCTTACTTGGGAAACACAACAAAAAGTGGTCATAATGAGTAGTGCGCTAATTGTTATTTTTTTCTCTAAAACCTTTGTTTTTTAGGTAATGTAAGCATTTCAGTGGTACGCAAGAGAGGAAGCAGTCATGTCAGCTCTTTGTCCGCCACCATCTCCTGCAGTTGCTAAAACAGAGATCGCTTTGAATGGCGAGTCACCTTTATTAGCTGCCACTTTTGCTTACTGGGACAACATTCTTGGCCCCCGAGTGCGGCATATCTGGGCCCCAAAGACAGACCAGGTACTTCTCAGCGATGGTGAAATAACTTTTCTTGCTAACCACACCCTGAACGGAGAAATACTTCGGAATGCAGAAAGCGGTGCAATAGATGTGAAGTTCTTTGTCTTGGCAGAAAAAAGGGTTATAATTGTGTCTTTAATCTTTGATGGAAACTGGAATGGAGACAGAAGCACGTACGGACTGTCAATTATACTTCCACAAAGTGAACTTGGCTTCTACCTACCTCTTCACAGAGTGTGCGTGGATAGGTTAACACATATTATAAGGAAAGGAAGAATATGGATGCATAAGGTAGGTTTGTTGTTCATTACTAAAAATAGTTGTCTTGAGCAAAACCAGGAATTAAGGTTTTGTGACACCTGTTATGTTAACACAAGAACTCAGAGGAGGCTGACCTCTCTACAAGGATAGGATTTTGAAGTTAGAAAGTTATCCATATGTCACCAAATTTGAGGCTGGTGTTTTTAGCCGCATAATTTGCCCTGGGAATATCAAGTGTATACCAGGCTATTTAGTTACATTAGCTGTTGTGTAAAGTTTTCCGTCTTTCTGAATTTAAGTCATTGCTTGTAACTATGTTAATTACTGTATTTAAGCTAGGTAGAATTGTAAATTTACTGCTTCAATTTATTTATTTATTTATTTTACTATTGAGGTTCAAAATGGGAACTGATGTAATTAATGTTGTCATGCTATATATCATAGTCACTCTTTATTTATCAAAAAAGGGTATCAGCAAAGACCTTTGCAGGTGTTAAATTGCATTAAACTGATGGGAGAACCAAGAAAATATAGCTACTTTAGTCCAAATATTGCTACTTTTGAATCTGAAAAACTGAAAAAATACTAAAATTTTTCAAGAGTTGCAACTCTTACTTCTGGGTAATTATGGGTATTTATTTATGAAAAGGAAATTATTATGTATTTTTGTTAAAAAATAAATAGCATTCTAATAATAAAAACAAAAAAATCTCTGTCTTAATGGAGTGCAACCTGTCATAGAGCAATACATTGCATGTCAGCTGTAATATGTGTGGTGATGCATGGTTGTCCGGTAATGTTTTTCTTCCTCTTCTGTTTTGAGACCTCTAGTCAACATATTTTAAACTTCCTTTTTAAGTGTTCTAATCTAATTAAGATTCCAAAAATAAGAAACTGACATAAATTTTGCATTGTCATTTCCTTTTTGTTACACTTAAGAGTGTCCATTGTTTTCTGATATATTTCCTGATGATGGCTGGCAGTGTCTTCTTTCATGTTTGCTCTTGATAACCTAGGGGTTATTTTCTTGGAGTAAAGATAGGACATAAATCTTCATTTTCAATAGAGCAGAAAGAAATATTACATTCCTAATTCCTAAAAGAAATTGTTCACTGGACGTTAGTACTTTTGACACAAGTGAATGCTATCTCATGCTCTTGATTACATTGCTTCTCTGTCATTTAGTGTTTTCTCTACTGATGTCTTATGTGAATGGTCAAATAAGAATTGTCTGTTACTGTTAAATACTGTATGCCTTCACTCTTTTTTGACATTGACCCATATCAATCTGTTTCTGCAGTAAAAATGGCCCTCAAGTGGCTTTGAGAACAACAAAATGTTTTCTTCTAGTTCTCTCTGAAATTAGTCATGAAGTTCTTAAATCTTTTTCAGATTATCTTGAAGTAGCTAGGTCAACTAAATCAGCCACAACAACTCGAGATTCTAAGAGACATTTATTGTCTTTTATTTTTCTTCTTTGGAGGAAGATGAAAAGTGTGCCTGCATATAACTGCACATCTGCAGACTTACCTAGAAGACACTAAACTGCATTAAAAGTGTAAATTAAAATTTAGGCATGAGTTGTAGAATTACATTATTGAATGAAAACAGACCCAAATACTATAGTTTGCTGTTTGAGGCGGTTCAGCAGGTATGGCTACAACAGCATACAAAAGGTTGAAATAGTATCTGAGAGGAACTGTGTATGTGCTCTGGCATATCTAATGGGTGTTGTGATTATCAGCTGTCACAACTTCTGTTCAGAGAGAAGAAACCTTCTGAACTCAAGGACTAGGAGAAACATGGAACTATGCTGAGACTGGCAAAGACAAGCAACTCCAATCAAGTCTTCTATGTGAGATTAGAAACCCCATATATCTACCTAAATCTTATGGTCTGGATGTTTGTCTAATAATTTGTAGCAGTTGTATTTCTAAAAAGAAGTGGCTTATGTCATTTGTTCAGCCTGGTCTTCATGAAGACTGACTTCTTTCAAAGCAAAAGATCTTCATTATCGAGTATGTCTTACTGAAGTCAAAGCTCAAGGTGCCCCAAAGGAATATTCTGCCAAGTTCGTGTTATTTTTCACTGATGCTTCCTTAAGATGGTCAGATGAGTTTTACGTCTGTTTTAGGGCAATTTACTGTAGTTTGCTACCTATTCATCTGCTCAAAAAACATTATGTGAACTCTTTTCCCACTTGAGGTTGATCAACTTCAAGCAATTCAGCCACAACCATTAAGAAGGCAACAACTACTTAGTATATAGCAAAAGCTATCATTATTTGTCTGCATCTTTGATTTTTTTTACATACTGTATTGATTGTTCCAGTGATTAAGGCTCAGCTTCTGATCAGTCTGTTTTGAGAACTTTGTACGGTCTTTTGTGCAGTGTTTTGTGTAGTTTGAGGTTTCATGTCTCCTGCACTTGTTTACAAAACAATGTTTTGAAGACTTGTCATTGTCTCAAGATGTGGGAAGAAAAATGGTGAACACCTACCCTCCCCAGCCATAATTTTCCTCATTCAAGAGATCTCATTTTTTCTCTGGTTGCATCAGGAATCATCAGTCTGTACCTTACCCATTTGAAACAGAAATCCATAAAGTGGAGTTCTGCACCATAGTCTGATCATATGGCATTTTCTTGGTCTGTAACGAAGAAAATGTTAATCTTTTGTCATTGCCATCATACCCTCCTTTTCCTGCCAGTCCTGCCCAAGCATGTGAGAGGTTTGGTGGGGTGTTGATTTGTTCTCAGGGAACATTGATCTGTTTAAAATGACATCTCTTCCTACCAATATCAGCTCTGTAAAAGAAAAAAGACTTGAACATCGAAATTTGAACCTGAGAAGCATGACTCAACAGGGAAGAAATTGTTCCATATGACTGTTGTGTGCATACGTATATAAACAAGTGCCAGAGCGTTTATAATTAACTGCTTCTCTTGCTCAGGAGAGGCAAGAACATTTCCAGAAGATTGTCTTGGAAGGCACGGAGAGAATGGAGGATCAGGTAAGACCATCAGGTTGATGCGTTTGGCCCACCACCACAAAACTGTTTGGCTGGATCTGATGGCTGTAGAAGTTGGTGCTGCTTCTTATCTTTGGGATCCAGGAAGATCCTTTGGACTGGCTGGTGACCTGACATGCACAGGAGACAAACTTTCTGAAGATAGGATGATGGAAGCTGTGAACAAATTGAAGGAAAATATATTTCATCACTTTGTGGGAGAAGTGGAAATCTATGAAGAATATTACCTTTCAGAAAAGGGAATTCATTTACTTGAACTTGAAGCTCTGTAAAGGTAGTAGCTTCCTAGATTTATGCTCTCCTCCTGTCAAGGGTAGTCTTTTACTAGGCTGTTTTACAGAGACGTACAGAGTCTGTCGTGTTGAAATGTGGTGGTAGACTTAACGCGTAAGATTGTGAAAAGACTTTGATTTCTGAAACTGTAAATACAAAATTGTGGCTTTGGTTTTGTTGTGAAAAGATGAAATCAGATAAATTAAATCAGATAAATAATTTCACATGCTAATAAATAATAGCCTGTTTTTGTTTTCCCGTCATCAAAATGTCAGATTTTGGATCTATAAATGTTTAACAGTAATTGTATGTAATACAATATGATCAGATTATCACATTCCAAATACGTCTTGTGTGGGCAGATCAAACTGATTGGGAAAATTAGCATAGGACCCTGAAAATGTATTTTAGACATGATGTTGAAAAGTGAAATGCATGTTTCCAGTTCATAATGAATGATAAGCAAAACCAAAGAAGTCTGTGTATCAGTTGACACCCACAACCGCACTTTGAAACAATAGGAAGTTAAAGGTGTTTTGCATGTAATTTGATTTTAAAGATGTTTTTGCATGTTAGAGATTGGACCAGGTGATCTTACAGGTCTTTTCCAACCTAAGTGATTCTATAATTCAATAATATTGCAAGTTTATATTATTAGTAATTTCTTATACTGCACTTCAGGCATTTTATTTATTGCACAGGGCCAAAGCATCATTCCAATGCTGACAGGAGAAGTCATTCCTGTAATGGAGCTCCTTTCATCTATGAAATCACACAGTGTTCCAGAAGAAATAGATGTAAGTCCCTATGTTCTTTGCATTCTGAATAAGAGAAAGACACCGCCAATCTAATTTGCTACTCTCTTTGGCAGAAAAAAAAAAAAAAAACAGCCCACAGTTGTCATAAATTCCTGTATCCTTCTGCTGCTTCGCATCAAGTTCTCCTAAATGCTATAGGGAATGGTATAACAGTTTTAGTTTGGTAAATGCTAACAGTACTAGCAGTGTTTTTTATGGTTAGGACTTAACAAAATGGACTGCCTGGGGTGACATGCTTCCTAAGAGCCATGTCGAAAGGCTATTTGATGAAAAACAAATGAGGAGGTAGATGGCCTTAATGTTGATATCTGTTCCAGTGTGGTTTAGTGTTCTCATGAAAAAAGTAGGAATGATTTCACATGGACTAGGTTAAAGTATTCTGGACAAGACTTTAAGAAAAAACACTGGGAGGAATCTTATTGTTATTGTTGGTGGGGAAAAAAAAATAATATTTAAGTGACTTTCTTATTTTCAAAATGCTTTGGGTAAGTCAGGTTTTTTTAAGGTTGTTCTCTTCTGGCAGTCTTAACAATGTACCTTAAATAGATCCCAAACAATTCCCACTTATCAAAAAACAAAATCATTTAATTCTAAGGTGTTCTAGATCATTTTCTAACATTTGTTTATGTTTATTTGCATTTCAGATAAGTGACACGGTGCTAAATGATGATGACATTGGGGATAGTTGCCATGAAGGATTTCTTCTCAAGTATGAATTTCTGTTTTGACTTATACTGTAGTAAAATTGATTAAACTTGTGTGTGCGTGTATGTATCTGTATGTGCATGTGAACATGTATTATATTAGTTTTCTTCATAGGAGGGGGTATATTGATATGTGTTTGACTTCTACAGCATTTCTTAGACAAAAATCTCAAGAAGTTTTCTTCTTAAAAGAATGGTTCTGGGCTAGTAGCTGCAGCTGTTCGACTGTGTTGTCAGTCATTTGCTTGAAAATAGAATTCCTATCAAATACAATTTTTGCTTGACTCTTTGTATATGAAGTTCTAAGTCAAAGTCTTACGTCTTTATGAATTAACCAAAACACTGAGTCATGTCTAATGCATTAATTACGAATAAAAGTATTAACGGCATGGCATGTGGAGCACCTATTATTAAATTATCCATTTTTATCTTTTTCCCCCATTTTTCATGCATAACTGGAAGTAGTTGCGCTTCAGAGCAACTTGGTCTCTTCATATAGAAAAGTATATTTCGTAAGTTTTAACTGGTGGTGTGTTCCAGAACATCTCCTATATAACAGCACTTACTGCCAAAGAGTTTGTAGTCTATTTAAACAGCTTCACGTTCTCTTTTCAGTGCTGCACAAATTCATGTGTTAAATTAACTAATTCTTCACAATAATGTTTTATTCGGTTTTCTAGAGAATTTAGGATTTCTTTGGGTTTTCAGTCTTTATAAGACAATCTTTCAGAAAAAATGAAGTGAATATTATGGAATGAGTTATTGTAAATAACTAGAGCTATTGATTCTACAATGGTGAGCTATTCTCATAATAGATGTAGATTTTTGGGGTGTGTAATAGACTTCAGGGATAACAAAAGGTGTCAGTTCTCTCTTTGCGCTACTACTTCTTCATGGAAATTTTGTCCAGACAAGGAAAGAATAACCTCTCTATTTGTGTGAAGGGTTGAAATGTGTGCTTTTTAGAGGGAAGCAAAGCTTGTCTACTCATCTAGGCTCAGATTTCGAGTCTTGAATGTAGTGTTGGAATGGATTTCCATGTCAGATAAGAATTGGATTAAGGAAAATGAACTGCCATTTTAACAATACCAACTTGTAAAATAAACTCAAAGTTTCTTAGTAACTTCTAAATGAAACAACACTTCTGTTTTTGCCCCAAAGGAAGAATTCAAGTGGCCTTAAATCCAACTTAAAAATAAAATTGGTAAGATAAATAGTCATGAGTCCAGTATATAGCCCATCAGAGTCTGAGTCTGGCTGTTACAGTCCTTACCAGTTAGAAGTGTTTATTAGAACTGGTTAATCACCTTAAGAGGCATCCTTCAGTAAGATAAGATCATTATACTTCCATATATCGATAGGTATTGGAGAAAACTATCTAATAGTATCTCGACTTTTTGAAACTGTGGGCCAGTTATGGGTTTGAGAAGGTGGGGCATAAGGGGAGGTTGAGGAAAGGAACCTGAAAAGAAGTTTGTTAAGGATAGGTTAAGAGTTCCCATGGTTAGTCCTGGCATACTTACTGCACCCTCCAAAGTTAAGATAAACTAAATCATGTCTTTGCTGATGGCAGCTCATGAGACAAGATCACCCAACTCCCAGCTTGCCTGGCTGTATTCCAAGGGACTCGAGTTTATGAAGCACTCTTACCCTTGTAGTTGCCAAATTAGCACAGTTTACCTGCCAGGTCTTCCAAAACTAGCTTCTGATCCACAGTTGTGTCAAAAAAAATGACGACAGGTCATCTTTCAAGACGCTTTCAGATCCTTTATTATTAATATTTCTTCCATTGCTTTAGATGAATTTTTTTATATTGATTCTGTAATACAGTTAGATAGTAATAATTTTTATTTGCTCTGTAAGTGGTGTTTGGAGGTTCTGTCTGGCAGTCTTTTTATTCACCAAACTGAAAATACAGATATTGCTGGACTTTGGATTTCAGCAGTACCTATGTATGTTTGTGAGGGCTATGCTATAGACCTGTAGTATAACTTGCAGCCCTTAATTCTTATTGTAAAGATGATAATGGTTTTATTTGAAAAGTCTGGTTAGATTTATTAACCTATGTTTGTTTTTATTTGCAGTGCAATTAGTTCACATCTGCAGACCTGTGGTTGTTCTGTAGTTGTAGGAAGCAGTGCAGAAAAAGTTAATAAGGTAATACAGTTCTTAATAAATGAAACTTAAATGCTGATTATAAGTAGTGTTAGTGTGTTGTTTGAAAAAAAGTTTTTAATAAAAACATACTTTTAGGTTGCAGAAGGAGAGCATATTGTCTTGGTTTTCTTCTGTTGATTGCTCTAGCAGTTGATAATTCTGCCAGAAAATTGCCTTATCAATTGTATTCTGAAAACTATAAGAAAACCAGTGAATTTAACGTAATTGATACTGTTATAAATAAGTTCTAATTAAGTCTGAGCTTCTAAAGTAAGTTTTGCTAGCTAAAATGTACTATCTGAACAGATTACAGGTGACTGTGACTGTAACCAGTTCCAGAAGAACCAGAGAGGCAAAATACAGATACAAACACCTAAAATTGAGTACTGTAACAAACCACAAAAAAAACAACTCAGTGTGTCAGCAAACTTGGTGGAACATGTGCAGAATTTATCGGTAGGGATGATACTTAGGAGCGTTCAGGCCTAGATAAAAAAAAGCAGCGTTAGCTGTTCTCTTGATGGAGAAAAGCAGAATGTATATATGTTCCAATGGTCCATGTGGAGGAAAAAAGGTCACTTTTGGAATCAGTCATTTCAGAACAGGAACGTAATTACATTTTTGTGGTAGACATAATTTTTGCCATGCTGTTTTTCTTTTTGCCCATTATCAAATACTGAATTTGAACTGATACGAAATTATAACCTGCTCTACTTTTTCTCTACTTTTTTTGTGTAAATGGAGAGTTTCTTGATGCTTATTTTAAGCTGAGTACATGAAGGAAAAATCAAATGAAGAAATGTTCCTTATTCAGAATTCTCTAAGTACTTTTTGTACATGTTTTTTTGATTATACCAAACTGATTGCTTCAGATAAATTGAAAGCAATTCTTGGAAGAGATACACTTGTATTTACTTTCCATTGAGATATATCTTAAAGTGTATTTCTTTATAGTATTCTGCGATGTATTGGCATTTTGTTCAGAAAGACTTGGCTTTGACTTGCATTTAATTAGGCTGTTACTCCATCCCTTCTAATAAAAGTGCTGGTTAGTTTTCAGTTAGAATATTCAGAGACAAATCATTGAAGAAAGTGTTATTTTCTTAGAGAGAAAATGTATTTCACTAAATCAATTGCCTCTCTATGTTCACAGTTGAGTCCTTTAATAAACCTCATTGATTCAGAATATCCCTGCAACTGGGAATGAAAAGAAGGATTTTATAAAAATGTGCAGTCCTACAGCTTTTTAGGCATTAGGCACCACTGCACTTAATGAGTATACCAGTACTGCTGTGAGGGTAAGGTTCTTTGTAGTTATGTAGCATGATAAGTTTTCAATTTACAGCGGGGCCTCTGGGCAACGCAGTAACAATAGTTCCTCATTCTAAGACCATGACAAAGCTTCTACTGCAGTGCATGTGGTGAAGCAGTATATTTAGGTAACTTCATTTTTCAATAGGAAATCTTTCTGCATGTTGGGCTTTTCTGTCTGACTTTTCGTTTAATAGTGTTGTAATAGTCATTGTGTTCTAGTCCATTTAGTAAGACTGAAACCTTCCTTTGAAAAAAATAATTCTTGAAGTTGATACTTTTTTGATATGTGTTTATTGATTGCTTCAGTGTCAAATAAAATTAAGTGAGCCTGTATAATATATATTCATTATATAATATATACAATTATATAATGTATATTTTATAGTATGCAGGGTTCTCTGCTGCAGTGAGACATACTTTCTTGTAAAAAGATTCAGAAAATGTAAGGCATCTTCAGTAAACCTGTGTTTTGAAATACGCTCTTCATGACACTTTACAATAATCTGGAGAAAGAATGCATTGTTTTGTGTGTTTTTGGCAGTAATGTTTAAGCATCTCTGATCAAATAAGTGATAAATGCTGGTGCTCAATTAAAAATAACTATGAGAAACAAAGGAACCTGAGAAAAGAAAAATCTCAGTCCTCAGCTGAAGTCAGCTAATAGTTAATATACATAATTTTAGTGATGTAAAATTTGCACATTACTAAGTTATGTGCAAACATATTATTAAGCATAATAACTAATAAAAAGGCTTAGGTGTCTAAATGGTTATGAGTGTGTGTAACAATGTATTGATAAGCTGAGTAGTTAAAAAAGCAGTCTAGAAGAATGGAGTGTCAAGATCTGTTCTGGACAAATGTATTTAAAATTGCACAGGCTCTTATCAGTAGTGTGGCCATTGTGTTATGGTGCTATGTTTTGAAGTAATTCATTTCTTTATAGTATACCTTAGCTTTCCTTCAAGTAAAAAATTAAAAAAAAAAAACACCTACTGCAGGCAAAAACATTAGTCAGAACATGTATGTTTGACTACGAGACAGGATTACATGTTTGTATTTGAAGATGATTGTCCGCAGCAGTTGGAGCATAGAAGCTTAAAATAATAAAGTACCTGTGTTGATTTTAATGGCGAGTTTGAGCAAATTAATGAGGAAATAAGCATGGATGCTTATTTAGAAAATTAAATGTGCCTCATTGGAGACAATAGCTGACATTTCAATATGGAACAAGAGGCTTAAAAGGCTAGGAAATTAATCACAGTAATTTACGTTTATGTAATACAAAGAGGCATCAAAAGGCAAAAGTTTTTTATCCTACATAGTTGGCTAAAAATATTGCCAAAAAGTTTAGGCTTTCCTTTTCATTTGACAAGAAGTTGGACTTGCATGGCTTACATCTTAATTATTTAAGCATGTCACTATTCTCTGATGTTACTCAAGTTTTGTTTTTTCTAATAAGCAGGATGAAGTCAGAAATTGCATTTGAAGACCACTTAATTCCTTATATTTTCTTGTTTTTTTTTTTTGAACCTGTTCTTTTTAATGCAGATTGTGAGAACATTGTGTCTGTTTCTTACACCATCAGAGCGGAAGTGTTCCAGACTCTGTAGAAATGAGTCTTCTTTCAAATATGAGTCAGGGCTTTTTGTTCAAGGCTTACTCAAAGTAAGTTCACTTAGTAAAATTCTATTCTGTGTTTTAAGAACATTCTTCAGTATACGTGGATATGTGCACATATGATAAGCACATTCATAATCGCATTCATGTTTGAAGAAATATGTCTTCACTTGAGTTCTTCTTGGTGCTAGAGCTGGCTTATGACTCTTCGTATGTTAAAATTCTAAGCCAGTCTTTTCTCTGACCCAGAAATTCCTTGTGTTGAGTATTGATCAGAATTATTCCTATACTTAATACAATAATAATAATAATACTTTGCCTTAGGGCTAGAATTCAAGAAGGCATTCAGTTTGTGTTACATCAATAAAAAAGTCCATCAGACCTATGGTTTCCAAGTTTATTAAAAGGGCTGTAGCAGTTAGTGAAGATAAATAGAAAAGTAATACTTCTTGCTCTAATGAGCAGTCTAAACTTGACAGGTAAATATCGTATTGTAATGTTAATGGGTTCAAGAACCAGATGATGCAATGGAGTGCACAGGATATCTCAATACCTCTTTTCACCATTACATTAACGGAATCGTGCGGTATTGAAGACATTTGGCTGGCTACAGCCATGATTTCTTTCAAACAAAATACGTCTGCACAGTTGGGATTTGAAATGTAGGCATGATGTTTTCCTATTGCTTTGTTCCAATTTTGTTTTGTTTTTAAGTAACTAGAAGAGTTTTGTTTTGTTTTGACTAAAACAGGATGCAACAGGAAGCTTTGTGTTGCCATTCCGTCAAGTAATGTATGCTCCATATCCCACAACACATATAGATGTAGATGTCAATACAGTGAAGCAGATGCCCCCGTGTCATGAGCACATCTACAACCAACGACGGTATATGAGGTCCGAGCTGACAGCATTTTGGAGAGCTAATTCAGATGAAGAAATGTCTCAAGATCCTATTATCCACACAGATGAGAGTTTCACACCTGATTTGTATGTACTTTCCTCCCAAGCGTCTTAAAGTTACTTGATTTGAGTTGAAAGAATAAGGTGTAAAGCATGCTTTCTAATACAAAAAAGTACTGGAGGTTTTTTTGTTGTTGTTTTTTGTTTGTTTGTTTTCTTTGCTTGTAAGAAGCTTCTTCAGCTCTGGTGCTTGTATTCTGCAGAATTTAGGAGTTCTGTGAGTGGTTTTGTTGCATTAAGTGTTACTGAAATCCAGTGGTACTGACAGTGTTATGGTAATTTTGTTGCCTGTTTTAAATAGCATATTCCAGAGCCAAGTGTACTTGGCAAGTCCCAGTGGCTTTTCTGGGTTTAATGCATTTTTCCTGAAAGTTCTGCTTAAAAGTTCTGTATTACCTTTAAATAACAGGATTATAATTCACTCAAATTTTGAATGCACTTTCAATTTTTGCCACACTGTAACAAGCAATAGTATTATGTGCACAACTGCTGGACATCGCTATCTCTTCATGTCATTACCTCACATATTTGTTTGCTTTTTATTTTTTTCTTTAGAAATGTCTTTCAAGATATCCTGCATCGAGATACACTAGTAAAAGCCTTTCTGGATCAGGTAATAATTGCTTTTTCAGAAAGAACAAGAGCTAGAGAACAGTATTTTGAGCTCTTAGTAACAGGTAATTTAACATGAATAGATGCTTTGTTGGTGTGGTACCTCTTTTTTTCATACAAGTGCTGTGATTCTTTTCTGCATAGCTAGAGAAGGCATCAAGAACTGACCATTTAAAATGTCTGTATGGTAACACAAATGATTTAAAAATGCTTAAGTGTCATTTGTAATAATATAGTACTGAAACTACTTCTTACATATGAAAAACAGTTCCTTTTTTTAGTTTGATGTTTAAGAGTGTCTACAATTACAGTATTGAATAAGCTACCTGCGATCCATTTCAGATCATTTTTAGAAGGAAAATAGTACTTTATCCAAATAAAATTGTAAAAAAAAAAAAAAAAAAAAGTTAAAGTTTAATACATTGCATCTGAGCAGCAAGAAAACTAAAAATGAATCTTGAGTATGCCTACAAATCTGCTAATATGCTTGCTTTGCTATAATTAGGAACACGTTACATGTGTATTCAATGTTTCTTTATATTCCACATTCTTAAAATGATTCTTGAATTTCCATGTCTAGCTGATTTTCTCATGTAATTTTTAACAGATCTTTCATCTGAAACCTGGCATGTCTCTGAGGAGTACATTCCTTGCACAATTTCTGCTAGTCCTTCATAGAAAAGCCTTAACTTTAATAAAATACATAGAGGATGACACGTAAGTGAACAGATAATATAAAGCAGGCTTTGAGAAACTTAACTTTGTTCTTTTTTACAAACCCCCTTTTTATTTTCTTTCAGGCAAAAAGGAAAAAAACCTTTTAAGTCTCTTCGTAGCTTAAAGATTGATCTTGACTTAACAGCAGAGGGCGATCTTAACATAATAATGGCTTTGGCTGAGAAGATTAAACCGGGTCTACATTCCTTCATCTTTGGGAGGCCGTTCTACACTAGCTTACAGGAACGTGATATGCTAATGACGTTTTAAAGCTCTTCACTGTTAATGTGTAATATCGCGGCCTTGCATGGCACTAAAAGAAATCTCTCAATGTGAACACCACACTTGTGACACTCATTGACCTGATTTAGAATGGATCAGTAGGAATCAAGTAACACTACAATCTGTCTGAAGCAGGAGGGGGTCATGTCAGAGGGAATATCAGCATAGCTAGGAAGACATGATTTTAATGAATTCATCTCTTCTGTGTGCTTTTTTTAACAGTAAAAGTAAGCATTACCAAAAGTTCCTTTGCCATATGGGCTTACTAGGTAAATTTGAACATGTTGTGGTGTATGACAAAGGGAGGCACTTTTATCATCTTTCCCCTCAGATTTCCTTCAAGTGTGTGTCTGTTTTTCCCCATTCTGCTGTGTCAGTAAAGAAAACAATGAGTATGTCCTCTCTAATCAGAGAGGTCAGGGGATAGGAGCTTTTCCAGAGTTTCAAAGAGTTTTTAAATGTGTTTGTTCTTATGTATGTGGTATAATTCTGAAATATGCTTTCCTTTATCTCCCTTTTAAACACTACTGGCTCCATTTGCAACATTTAAAGGTGTGGGGATTTTTTGTTTGTTTGTGGGTTTATGGTTTTTTTTGTTGTTGTTGTTTTTAAATATACTACACAGTGTTCCTGTGGGTGAACTGTTGGCTATTAGCAGCATAAATAGCAGCACTCTGCCCATGGGAACTGGGTCATTATTTAAGCTGCTTCATGCATGTAAATGCCAACCAGGATATTCTGCCACAGATTGTTGGCTATCCTGCGGTTAAGTATTCAGTGATCCAGCATAATTGAGCTCTTTCAAAACACAAAGCAGGAAACCTGTGTCATTCAGCAGCAGTTGTCTGTCTTTCTGTCTAAATTGCTTCTGCTTTGTCTATTGTCAATTAAAATAAGGTTCAGATTAAAGTATTAGACCTTTCCAAAGAACACCAAGCTGATAGCCAAACTAAAAGATAAAAATAATTCTTTTTACATTACCATTAATATATTTACTAATCCTTAATTCAGAGAGCACCACAGCTATGAACTAATATGATTATCATTTTACTAAGTGAATTTAAGTCAATAATAGTGCCAGTCTTTTTAGTTCATAGTTAGCACATGTTCAACTTTGCTTTACTTGAAAAGAAAAAATAGGGAGGTCCAAAAACTCATCTCTTTGTATGCCTCAACCTTTCTTTCTCAGTAACATGAAGAGAGGTGCAATGTCAAGATAACCAGACCTATTTTTTTGACAGTTCTGACACATTTGGTGTGTTATATTGGAATCAGTGATACATCTGTACTGCATGATGTTATATTTATCTTTTTGGACAGAGGGAGGAATATATTTGTTTCATGTTTTAGTGTAACCTCATAACTCCATATTCCTCGTAAAGGAGATACCCTTGTGATTTGAGAAGCTGCTGTTGCTTATTGCATAAGCTGTTCATAGCAGTCCTTCATGAACAGGTTCCTGTTTTCAAAATAGCTTTTTAGCATCTTCTTCATGCATAAGAGTTAACAACTCAGACCCAAAACTTCCTGAAATGTCCAATACTCAGTTCTTAAAAGGAATGCCTTCTTTTTTTTTTTACGTGTCCAGAATTCCTTTATATTTCCTGAAAAAGAAAAAATTTACAATTAAATATATAAATCTTCTGAAACAAGTGGAACTCAGCCCCTGCTGCATACCATTTTTTGTGAATAAAAATCAGCTGTGTTACCTGAATGATTATATTGTGTAGCCCTTACACAATGTAATGTAGTCCTTGGGCTATATTCTGTAGCCTCTTTTTTTGCTTTACATGTATGTTGGATTCCTGCAATGTGAGGTCAGCACTTCGTTCAAAGAACTTGTCAGGCATACAATGACAGAAGTTACTTGTGCTGAAATTATTTCTGTTTTACTGACATTATCCTTTTCTTTTGCATTTTCAGTCAATTTATCCATCAGAAAAGAGCCTGATTGCTAAGTTTTACTCTCATGTCTAAGATTGTGGAAAAAAAAATGTAATGAACACTTCTCAAACTTCTAATGTAGAAGTTGTGTTTGAGGTCTGAACTGCTTTAAATGTGCAGCTGAAATCACTTCATAGGCATTGCAAACTTAACATTGACACTACTAACAATAAAGCTCTGTTTACAGAATATGCTGTCACTTTGAAATGATTAAAAGCTGGAAACTTAATTGCTACCTTTGTTGCACAACTGTCGCAAGTGCAGAATGTATAGTGAAGTAAGTTATTAAATGCATCTGCATGTTGTGTTGTAAATCTTGCTCAGGAAAAAAAGTATTCTAAGAAAATTCATACAAATTTTTTTATTTTAATTTCTGCTGATTTTTTTCATAGAATTTCTGTATGTTACAGGATCGTGATCCTTTATCCTTTGAAATAAAGAAGAAATGTTCTTCCTTGTTATATTAAAAATGTATATATTTGGAGATGGTGAGTCTTAGAATGTCACTGGTGGACAATCATGTTACTAACTCTGTGTCTGATTGTATTCATTTCAAAATCACAATAAGTCTCCCAACTTTGTTCTTTTATTTCTGTGAAGGACTCATTCATTTCCAGACATGACTTGCTAAGTCTCTGATGTACTTCAATAAGAATCTAGCCTCTACTTCTGAGAATTTAGAAGTGTTTTTAGAAGTTCACTACTTCTAGCCATCAGCAAATACCTTTCTTCAGGGTTCTGGTTCCTTACAGCCTAAGGAGTATACTAACTGTGTTTCTTTCAGTTGGATTTGGAAAGGAATGGTGTTACAGAGCATTTTTAGCAGCGTATTTTCTCTGATCCTGATTCCTGGTGTTTGCAAATTTATAAAGTTAGCACAGGAAGACATCATCTGGTGCTTATCTGGAATGTCTGTTTCTCAGGACTGCAGAGGACTTCTCCAATCTGTATAAATACGTCACAAAGAGAAATGAAAGTGGTCCAAAATATGAGGGTTGTCTCATACAAACATGTTGCTTACTCCTAATGTGTAATTGGAGTTGGTTCATTGGAATGTACTTTGTCCTTCCCTCAACAATAAAGAGAAAGAAAATGAAAACAAATAAAGATAGTATGTAGAGTGACTTTTTGCACTTGGTAGAGCATTGCTGTGTAGTTTACCTTTGTCCTGGCATACTGTTAAGCTGTAATTGTTACGCCTCCTACTTGGGCAAAACACCAAGGAAAGTCCCTGGCAGTCTGTCCTTTTCCAGGCTGTCCATGTGATATTTGTTTTAAAGGAAGTAGTTCTCCTGTCAAAGCCAGACTCTTCATATGAATGTCTAGAGTTTTCAAACACAGAAGACCCCAGTTAAACTTCAGAAGTATGATGAAAATGGGACACAATCCTAATAATGACTATCAAGTAAGTCTGACTTCAGCTCTAACTAAAACAATTGAGCAACCACGCAAGGAACTTCAAATCTTCAATTACCATGCAGGGCTGCTTCTCAGAGTAAATGGTAAGTGGAAGGAGAAACTTACGTGAAGTTTCTTTTTGTAAGGAAAAACCAGCACGGAATGACAACTGATATTTTTGTCATGGAGATGGAGGGAGGTTCCTGACAGCTGCAAAACTGCCAGTTTTTCTGGGAAATTGGAGGTGGGTCAGTTTTGCATGGGTGGCTGGGAAAGTTACGGCCAGTGTCCTCTTGGAGCAGCTGTCCGGCCACATGGGGGAGAGTAATGTGATGGGAAAATGTCAGTGTGGCTTGACCAAGAGTGAGTCACAGCCCATCTCGTTGCCTTCTGTGATAAAGTGACTGGATTCACGGGCAAGTGGAAAACGGGATGTCACTTATGTTGACTTCAGCAAGGCTTCAACACTCCAGCAGTGTCCTCATGCGCAAGCTAGGTGATAGGGCCTGCAGTGGGTGTCCCAGTGGTTGGGTAAATACCCCCAGTTAGGCAGTCAGGCCTTGAGGTGGTGGCTACTGGGAGGCATCTGCCTGGAGGTTGGTGCCCCATGGGGTCCTGCAGGGTCTCCCCACGGTATATCCTTTTCACCGCCTCTATTCTTGACCTGGGGAGAAGGCAGCAGGCCTTGTGCAGGGAGCGAGCAGGGCCAGAGAGGCTGGAGAGAAGGGAAAGCTTTTTCCCCATGTGGGGAGTAGGGCGCAGGGAGGTGGTCTCATGTCCCTGCTTGGAGGGTCTCCAGACCCTGTGGGATAAAGGCCTGACCCCATGGATGAGCCTGCTCTGGACACATGGGCCGGACTTTGAGGCCTCCTGAGGCCCCTACTGGTCCCAATCGTCCTGTGGTGCTGCGGCCCAACAGACAGGCTGCAGTCACTGCTGCTTAGACTCAGAGAATGACTGAGGTGGGCAGTAGCCACTGGAGGCTGATGGGTTTGACCCTCTGCTCAAACCAGAACAACTTCCATCAAAGCTGTTTGTGGCATCACCTCCTCAGTTTTGAGTATCTCCTGTGGTGCAGGTGAAAGCAGGGGCTGTATAAACTCCATCAGAAGCACGGTATCCACAGGGTCTAACACAGGTTACAGTCAACAGCAGCATACCCCTTAATTGAAGCACGGCTGATCAGGACTTTGTGCAGAAACAGCTACCTGCAGCAAAAGACCAAAGATTTTGAAGAGAGAGGAACGCAGACATACAAGCAAGGGTAATCAGATAAAGTCATGAAAGAGGTTTTTGGCTGAGCAAGTTTCAAAGTAAAAGCTTGATGCTGTGAAGCTGTGGTACCTCAAAGGCAAACGTCTGAAGCTTCATCCCTAACACGCATCTAATAACAAGCCCAAATGTTTGAGAAAGGTAACAGCCAAAAGCTCATTTGTGAAACACGAAGTTCAATGCCAGTTTCTCTTCCATTTAGAAAATTGTCTCATCATAGTAAGAGAGAGCGTCTTGTCCAACTTGTGTTAAATATGACTGAGGGTTGCCAGGCTTTTGATTTTCAGTAGAAGCAGAAACACAGGAAATTACAGGTCAGGGAATACTGTAATTCAGTACTGCAGACTGTGCATACAGTATTTCTGCCAAAATGTTCAGTAGTATAGCTGAGCGATGAGCTGTGTTTTCAGCCTTCCACATTCATCCACAGGGATGTGTAGGAGAGATCGCCCTCCCTGAGATGTCTGTTTTCTGGCTACCTATTCACCAGAGGTTAATCCTGCATCATGCTGAGCTCTGCTGGCATTCCCTGGCCTATCTCTGTGACAGCAGTATTTGGAAATAATTTTGGATAACCTAGATTCTGGAGGAGCGACTTTCCGGCGTTTTGGGGTATATTTTTGTTTGATTGATTTTGTTTTGTTTTTATGGTCTCTGTTTGTCTGTTTTTGCTGCTTTGTTTCTTGTTTTCGATCCAAGGGCAGCTGTACAGACAAGCCACATGGAGTATGCAGGGCCTGGGCAATAAGTAATGACTAATTAACTCCATACAGTTTTTTGGCGGAGAACTGGGCATTGGCAGGCTGAGGAAAATTTTGAGTTCAGTCTGCTGTTAGCACTGTTACTGCCAAAGTTTGACACTTCCCCTGCAGGTCGGAGACTTGAGACATAACTGATGCAAACTGATGAAGATGTTGGTTAATTAATGATCACATGAGAAGGAAATTGGTGGAGCGGCAGAGCTGTCAATGGTCTGGGCAATAAGATACACCAGCTTGCAAGTGCGTTACAACGCAGAGTGTTGGGCTGGACTATGAAGCTGCCAGTCACGGATTTGAATCCCAGTGAGGTAGGTAAGAACATAGTCACACTTGAATTACACCTCTGTAGGTGTGGAGGTGCACATCTGTTTCCCCTCTCACCAGCTCTGAGGAAACACAGACCTGACAGCAGACTGCCCAAGGAGGGTCTGAGGTGTCCCCATGGCAGCTCCACACCACGCTTCCTGCAGCTGCGTGTCCTCTGCTGGAGGATCTCCCTCCTCTTTTCTCTGTCTGGCTTTACACCATATGCCCTTTTCTTTTTTCTTATTTTGAGATGACTTCTTTTTGCCATCCTCGTATCTTCCTTCCACTGCCAAGCTCCTGCCAGCAGGAGTCCCAGTTGCTTTTCCCCACGGGTCCCAGTTTTGCGATATCTGTACCCAAATGTTGTATTTCTGATGCTGGCAATATTGGCCTTATCAATGGGAGTCCCTTGGCATGAGTGGCTTCACAGCCCAACTTCCGCCAGTGTTGTTCCTCTCAGCCTGGCTGGATTCTGTTTTACCTTATTCACTTCCCAGACACAACGATCTTACTTCAACCTCAATTTCCCTGCCCGTCTCCTCTAGTTTCTCACCACACACGCTGAAGGTCTGGGAGAAACTCAGAGGTCCCGCTCTTGTGACAGGTCCCCAGCACAGCCCTTCCATCATCCCTTGGTTCCCCCTTGTTCACGGAAGGGCAGCTGTATTTCTGAGCATTTTTACAGTAGTTGCAGCCCACATGACAGGAGCATCTGGCTGGGCTGTATTTACAGCTATCTGTACCTCGGGCAAATTTTTCATGAGAGTATAAAACACATACAAATAAAATGCAAGCTATAAAAATGACAAGAAGATAATAAAGCATTCCAGTCGCCTCTCTGATAGTGCATTTAAGGGACAAAATGCCCATCCAAAAATGTAGTGAATAGATGCCACAAGGTTTCAGAAAGGCTGTTTTCAAACCAATTGCCCAGTTTGCATTCCCACATGGTCATATTTCAATAGATTCTTTTGTCCATTTGTGGGCCAACCTACTGCTCTGTCACATGTGGAAAGAAATGTTTGGCTGGTGTTATGGATGTGATGACACCAAAATCTCTCTTATTAGTCTCAGAGAAATGCCAGCTTATAAAAGTGCTTACTATAGAAAAAGGGAGACAAAGCTACAGGACTAGTTTTACACATTAGTGTCGAAGTATAACAGTATTATTATTGTTGTTGTTATTGGGTTTTGTTACTCTAGAGTGTGTACGCATAGAGAGCTGTGCAGTGCTCCAAGCAGATGGTTGTGTTGGTGGAATCTCCATTAAGCGTTCCTTCACTTTGTGTGGCTTTGTTCTGCTTTCTCCTCTGGTTATTTTATTTGAGGTTGAAAATTCACAGACTGGATACCACAGTGTCTTTCATTTTGCTCAGAACTTTCATTTTTCAGTCCCTTTGTTTTTGTTAATTTATGGTGCTTAGTAATGACGCAGACTACAAAACCAATGGATTGGGACAGAGGCCAAAAGTTCTGTGTGTTGGGTTAAGCAAGGCCCTTCTACAAAAGATAATATTTGGGAGCTGCAGCAATTTTGAGGCTAGCCTTGGGCTTCCAAGAGCTACTGGCATGCTGTTGAAGCCATGGGCTGAAATTAGAGAGCAACCTGCGTTGGCTCAGCAGCTCCATGAGGGGCTGAGAGGTCTTCCTGTGCAAGGGGGAGATTGTGCTGTGGCCTTGCAGCAGTTTATATGGGTAAGAATTAAGTATTTCTCACATGAGGCCATTTGCCTGAAACCCGAAGAGTCAGATTGTGCAGAGGCTGAAAATGTTTTTGCTTTCAAACCCAAACAGCACGGCTTCTTTCCCGAAACACAACCCGGCGTTATTCTGCTGCGCGATGAAAGATCAATTATTCGGGCTGTGAAAGGGAGGCTTCAGACGAGGTGGGTGCCAGCGGTCACCACGCTGTCCCCGGCCCTGGTGGGCTCACAGAGACCTCCTGTCCTCAGCAGCAGCTGCTGGAAGCTGCCCTGATGCAGCTGGGGCAGCCCCTGACCGATCCCAGCAGGGGCAGCCGCTGGGGTTTCAAATGCCCTCTGTGTGCCGAGGGAATGCATGAAATATTTTGAGGAAAAAGCTGGGAGGAACAGCACGATGGCACAGTGTGAGCAGGCTGCGTGGTTACGGCTGTGCTGAAAGGGCAGCACTCGCTCTGGCGCAGAGAAAAGATTTAGGTGGAAAGAGGAGGACTTTGAGCAGCTAGGCATGAAAATCTTGCCGAGTGGGAAGGTACGAAAAGTGGTGGAGGTCAGGAAAACTGAGCCAAAGCTTTCTTGGAATGGGAGAACCAAGAGCAAAATGTTGTTATTGAGTCAGAGCCGTGAGGGGCATTGGGGTGCCCTGGGGAGTTGAGCTTTGGTTGATCCCATACACTGACTGCTCACGAGTGGCTGGAGTGCATTGACCCACTCAGCCCAAAGGGTTGCAGTCTGTTTTATTCAGTCCTTTAGGTGAACCAACCACAGCGAGGAGGGATGGATGACCAGGTGAATGATCGCGGGGAGTGCTCGTGGTCTGGACTGAAACACTGCTGATCTTGCTCCCTCTGACCAGTCACAAGCATGCAGAAGAAACTAAAAGGGAAGAAGGATAATAAAAAGGAGAAAATTGGAAAAGAAAAAGGGGGAAAAGGAAAGGATAAAGTCACCAGGAAGCTCCCAAAGAAGAGGAGAAAGCAATATTATCAGACATTTACATTCAAAGGTAGAATGGAGTAGGGCAGAAATGAATGTGAGTAGAGATCTTTGCCTCTGGTTACAAAAAAATGATCTATCAGGAACACATTTGAATAAGCATCATTAAAGAAAAACTGGATGTGGGAAATCACACAGGAATTAGAATGATTGTATTTATTTGCCTGATTGTATTTGCCTCTAGTTTTTCCCTCACATCTGGTTTGGATTACCATACTTTTGTCTCTAGTGGTAGAAGTTTGTTGAAACTCACTTATCCAGCTCCTTCCCTTGCTTCTCCTCCCTGCCAGCTAATCACTGAGTGCAGGAAACATTTTTATTTCTAGCAGAAAATTGATGCAGCATGCATCAAAAAAGCAGCAGAAGCATGCCCCAGCAAATATTTTTCCACGTGCTTTATTATGAGAAGAATTTTTAAAACAATTGTAATGTGTCCAAGCAGTTGTAAGGACATACAGCTTGATCAGAGGGCATCGAAGTGGACTGAAAAACATTTATTTACACCAGTCATGGGATGAGGTCCTGGAAAAAACATGTTTAAGTTTTTCACAATTCATTTGAAACAGTCTACAGAAAGTACTCATTACTCTGTTCATTGCTGTAGGGTCCTGTCAGTTTCAAATGCAGCCTGGTTTAATTCCACTTTCACTGAGTTTTACAGGGTTCCTCTCCAAGGGCTTTGTGTGCTGCAGCATCTCCAGTTTTCAGAAGTTTGTCTTCTCATTAGAAACCTCCTGCAGTACAAAGAAGCGAGGCATCTTGGAGCCATTTCACACTTACTTGTGGGCAGAAGTTGTGGAATGCTGACTATTCTGCATTTCAAATCTCTCCAATAGCTGGAGACAAATAAAGCCATTATTATAAACAGCACCGCTATTTTTTCCCCAACAGAAGCAAGACCCATCTGTTTTTAAACTGTTTGAGACCATGTCTGCAAGGCTGAACAGTGCAGAAGGTAGACTGTTTTTCTTTGCTGACTTTGGGGCACAGACATCAGAACCAGGATATTTTCAGTGATTCAGCATTTGAAACCTGCTTGTCTTGGTGCTGGGGAGAGGTTGTAGGTGAGGGCAAGAAAGAGAACCAAGGATAAGACCTACTTGTTTCCACTATTTCTGAGCCAGGAGAGACCTAAATGCTACCTACCAAGAGCTGGAGGGACTTTCCTTGTACCATGGCACCAACTCAGCCTTCCAACTTGTGCGCTGAGAGTATCTGAAAAAGCATCTCCAGGGATCTGGAGAGTGGGGGTTTTGGCAGCTTTCTGGTGCTCCAGGTTGTTAGCCTTACTTTCTGTAGAGGTTGCTCTGATGAGTACAAATGACTCTACAGGCAGGCGGCTGCAGAGATAAAAGGTGATGAGGCTCATTAGTGTTAAGCGATTGTGGCCAGACACAAGAAACCAGCTTGAGACAATGCAGGACAGAAATTATTCAATGTTTGCTGTGCTTTTATAGTGGTTTGCTTTAGTAAGTGACTTCTCTGAAGGAGACATTTCATTTGCTGTTAAGTTTCCTTGAGACCGTTTGATACCTATTCTTAGTGGTGTTATGGGTTAAAGGGTGGCAGAAAAAGCTCTTGAAAGTTGAAAATTTTAGTTAACAAAACAGATAATTTTTCTCCCAAGAGCAGACGTCCCAAAGTCAGTTTAAGCCAAGCCATGGCTTGTTGGTAAGAAAATTAGGCTTTACACTAGAAGATACATCTAGCTCTGTATTTCATTGCCATGATGATACAAAAAGGAAAAGGAAAAGGAAAAGGAAAAGGAAAAGGAAAAGGAAAAGGAAAAGGAAAAGGAAAAGGAAAAGGAAAAGGAAAAGGAAAAGGAAAAGGAAAAGGAAAAGGAAAAGGGAAAAGGGAAAAGGAAAAGGAAAAAAAGGAAAAGGAAAAAGAAGAGGAAAAAAGGAAAAGGAAAAAAGGAAAAGGAAAAGGAAAAGGAAAAGGAAAAGAAACTATAAAAGTTGTAATGGAATTATCTTCTTTTAGGCTTTTTTACTGTTTCAAAGTTATCTTTTCAAAGCTTGCAAAGATATTTTTGATTTTCCATGTTATATGGTTTCAGACAAGGAGTGTTATGGTTTGTAGAAGTGGCAGCCTTACCTGCTGAAAAGACAAACTGAAATTTCTCAGGTTTTTGGTCTCAGGCATCTGAGTCCCTGAGTGCTGCTCCACATGGTTTACCATGCTCTTGAACTCATTTAGATAAAAGGATCACAGAACTGGCTGACCTGGCACAGTCCTGATGGAACCATTTTTCACACCAAGTAATTCATGGAAGTTATGCAATATATATAAAATCAAAATAATCCCAGAGTGATACATACCTGGAAAAAATATACCAAAAAGCTTTGTATCTGAGGCAAAACAACAGTGAACTGCAATATTTCCGGATAAGAATTCAATTCTTCCTTTGGTTCCTCCATAGGAGGTGGAGTTCGGATTTCACTGTCTGGATCTTGGTTTGCCTCAGGTCGATGGACATCACTTTCAGGGGGTTTCAGATACTTCTTTCTCTTCACTTTGGAGGTATCCGTCAAGAATATTTTGTCATGGGCCGACTCACCTCTTTGTCTCATGATGACCTCACTGAATTTGTAGTTCGATTGGACTGAAAAGACATGCCTCTCTGGTCTCAGCAGATTCAGGGAGGCTTAGGGGTTGCATGAATCTGAAAAACATAATGGAACTTGGTGAGCAAAAGCAGTGGTCCCATATTGACCTCCTAGAGACTAAAGCTGTGAGATTACAATCCATGTCAACAGGCACAGGAACATGTTGCAACAGTTTATTAAAAAATGGTAATACCAGAATGTGCTTGTGATTAAAGATGCACATGGCATTTAAACAAAAGGAGATTTTGGGGCTGACATCTTTTCCATTTTGACACTTTTTCTAGAGAATAAGGTCTCTGACTCTGAGGCCAGTGGAGGTTTACAGAGCCAGAAGGCACCGTCTGTTTTGTGTCACATGCATGTGGACGGGTGACCACGTTCCCACCTCTCTGTGCTTGCATTGAGCAGTCAGCAGTGACAGAGCAGTGAGCTTTCACAGCCGGGGTGCAAAGAGTCAGTGTGATTAGAGGTCTTTGCCATTAAACTGATGTAAGAGGTTGTGTGGCTGTCTGGATATGGACAACCAGTGATCAGTTTATGTAGTCTGGGAATGCATTTACATAGACATGGGTAATTTAGTCACCATGACACTGAATTAAAGTATCTGGACAGGCCTTCACACTCAGCTTTGTATAATCTTGCTGGAGTTACACCAAGATTTCTGCACATAGACTGAGCCCACTTATGCACAATTCCCTTTGTTTATTCAAACCCCTCCATTTCTCGTGAACTACTTGTATTTCCTGGATAAATTGCACTAGTGCAGGCAATACACAAGGATGACTAGACCAGCTATGCATTTGGAAATGCTTTCCCCAGTCCCTTCCATTACTCCTTTGCACCAGCTGCAGCGCGCTGTCTTATCTCGTGATGGATTAGCCCGCATTTCCCATCTCTCATGGAGATGAAGGGGTGTGCTGCTACCTGCTCTTCAATGAATAACTGCATCATATTTTATCTACAGACATGAAATTGGTGCTTTGAGAGACAGGGCTGTTATTAAGCTAGCAACTTAATTAAAAAAAGGAAGTCATGTGCTTTCAGATGAGATTTTAGACAATGAATTCTGCCTTTATTAGCAAGTGAGTCCTTGATGTTGTTTGAAGGAGACAGTCACCGTGGAAAACGTAAGCCTTGTGGCGTAGCTGTGTTTTGGAGCTGTATTTGCTGGTTTCCTTTGTTTCACGAGGGAGTATCTTGTGTACTTCTCAGGTCGGTAGCGGGCCCTTGTCTGTCCTTCAGTGACTGTGGTAGGAGTAACTGCGAAACTTGCAGGGCTCGGGAGATTACTGCATGTGCAATGAGGAGTTCTCTGTTCTTCTGGGTGTTCCCACAGATCCGCTCAGTGAAAAAGAGAGCACAGACAGAAAATTAATGGCTCTACCCTGCTAGCCAGCTCACACAAGGTTAGCCAAGACATCCCTGTGACAGCTGAGGAGCAGCCAGGCTGCGGCCCTCAGCTTTGTCCTGTCCAAAGCAGGCAATCTGGTGGCAACTCGAATGCAAAATCTGATAGTTTTGGTCCCACAGCCATAAGTTGGAGCCTCGGTACTATGGACTGAGACCTTCCGTGGGACATCAGCCCACTCTTCTTGGGGCCTGGTGTTCATGAGAGTGCATCTCTGTCACCAAACTGGTGACACCAATCTCAGAGGACAATTCCCAAGAGTATATTTTATCTACGTCTGTTTTACAAGACACGCACGCCAGAAATGTTTGAAGGATTCAAGGATTTGTTTCAAGGAATGTTTCAAGGATTGAATCGTCTTCCTAACTTGCGGTAATGTTCAAAATAACAGAATTTCATCATCAAAGTATTCTACCAGCTGATGGTAGAATGCACCCAGCACATAAACTAATTACACGCTGCAAAGAGCTTCTCCTAACCTTCCCTATCCCAACTGTCAGGCTGGAAAATAGGCTTTAATAATACCTCTGGGAGTTTAATCTGGGGAGAAACAGACCTGAACATCCAAGTGCCCTTACCACCCACTTCTCTTTTATATCAAGGCTTCTTGAAGTGGAGTGCCTCTTCTCCTGACAAAATAACCCAGATCCAAAACAATTAGGGCTTTGAAAGCTTTGAATTCTCCCTGGAGGCTTGCAAGCAGCCAGTGCAGCTGCCTGAGCAGCACCATAATGCTCTCCTGTCATACAGCCCCACTTCATAAGTGGGCTGCCAGGTTCCAAATTAGCCTTGGCGTCCAGATAGTGTCATTAAATAGGAGAGATTACAGCCAGACAGGGAATAGGCCAGCCTGAAGCTGAAATGACATTAATTCACATCTCTTCTGTTGCATATACATCTTTCTGAACATTGCTAAAATGCTGTGTCAGCACTCAACAGGTAGGATTAAATGGTAGGATTTATCATTGTGTGCGGGTGGGGGTGTCTTTTAAAGTGCATATTCATACCCAAACTGTTCTGATGTGTAATTTATAACTTATCCAAGAGATATGAACTTTTCTGTGCCCCTCAGATGTGCAAACTGTTGTCAAGTATGTGCAAAACATAACAGGCTTCACTGAGGGTCTCCGTTCAAAATGTGGTTGAAATATTCAGAGAACTGAAAGTCTGCACACTTTTCATTCTTTTCTAAGATATTTACCCCACAGTGGCATGCCAGGATAATACAGCATGGAGTTACTGGGTTTTGCATGAAACGATTCAGTGTGTTTGGAAAAAGGCATAACCTCTATTAAATGCTGGGATTACTGGGAACTTGGGCAAAGAGGGCAGCCTGCAGGACTTTGCATGCAGTCTTTTGATGACCAGCTTTAAGGTGGCAGTGGGACTGTGGGATCTCTGAGCAGGAGTGGAGGAGGTCCGTGGGGAACCTCTGGAATCAGAGGGAAATAGACTGGGAGAAAACCTGGAGACAGATGCAGCAGCAGCCATGCTTAGAGTATGTCAAGTAGCTCTTGTACACCAGGAAGGAGCCATGCTGGAGCCTTGCTGGCTTTCCCTGTCACTGTAGCTATCTCTGTCATCTGTGTGTGCCCTGCAGTAAGCGGGACACTTACTGAGGTGTGACAGCTCTGTGCTTCAGTGGCGTGGGATCACTGGTGGAAGCTGGTTTTGGCCACAGCATTGCCGGTGATGTGACTGAAGTCGCTGAAACCAACATCTTTAATCAAATAGCTCTTAATGGAGCAGGAAACTGAAGCAATGTGTGCTTTGTGGATCTGACAGAGTGCCTTCATGTTACATTAATGTTGAAACAATCCCTGGAGGAGATATAATTTTGCCAGTTGTTCCAGGAAAGCATTGAACTGTTTCTGCTGTTTATCCTCAAGCAGTCTTAACCATTTAGGTGGTCACATTATCTGAAAAGCTTTGGCATTTGACGGCTAAGATTCGTGTCCTCCACCAGCTTCTGATACAAATTCGATTTTTTACTCCTGAGCTGAAATTATAGCTACTGTCTTGGAGGGGAAGGAGAAAGAAAGCAAGGATTTCACAAAACTAAATTAATAAATAAAAGGAGGGGACTTATGTTTGGTCAAAATCCAGTAAGATTACAGCACTTTTTGATCCACGCATTTTTGGCAAATCAGTTTCAAAGAGACATTGCAATTTTAAGAGCAGAATTAAGCTCAGAGAGCAGCCTGAATGCAACCATTGTTCTGAGAGGAGCCTTGAGCAGTGTTTGAGTTAGAGAAAACTGTGATTGGATTTTGCTGTTTACTTTTCCCCAGGTAGGAATGTCAAACAATAATCTCAAAGGGACAAAGGGCACTGAGTTCCACTCTTGGTCACCCTCATATAAGTTTATAACCTCTTCATTGCTAGGAGTGGAAGCTTTTCTTGGTGTATCCTGCCAAGATTGGGCAAAACTTGTTTCCATATACTTCAAGTCAGAATCTGGAAGGACTTACAAGCACCAGCACAAAGGTTGCATGTGGCACTGCAGAGCTCTAGAAAAATTTTCCTAATGCAGAGAGAGGCAAGGCTAGTGATTTGGTCACATGCTGCCTTTTCCTTTGAGATATTGTGTTTCTTGCTTAATTTTAGCATTGCTCACTCTGCTTAGAGAACACCAAAGGGGCTGTGCTACAGTAGGAACACTCGGGCCCTGCTCTCCCATCCGCTGCCAGCAGCAGGAACCTGTCAATGTACCCTGCAGGTGGGAAGGCAGGCAGGCAGCAGAGATAAACGGGGAGGTTTTCTTTCCCCCTCATCAAGTTTTCAGCCCAGAAGCCATGTTCTTAAGGCAGTTATGACAGACCTGGAGAAGAGACAGGCAAACTGTGACTGCAGTGCACCAAAACTTGCTCAAGCCTCTGGCACCGCGCAGAGGCCATCAAATGTTCTTGCTGATGCCATTCAGCTGCTGGAAATGAATCTTTCTGCAGGCAACTATAATTACCAGGAGAGTCAGTGGTGGGAATAGCTGTCTTTCTGAGCCACTGAACCAGAAAATAGGCTTTTGACAGGATCATCATAATCTCCGGCCAACATCAACAAAAAGGGCTTCCTGCCCTAATGAAGCTGCTGTGGGGCCATCCAGTTGCTTTTTTCAGAGCTCTTTTGTCATCCCTTCTTGTGCCCTGCCTCTGACCAGCCCTGGGAACCGGGAGCTTTGACTGCAGGTAGGAGCCATGGCACTGGAGCTGGTTGTGGGTGCTCTGTGAGCCACCTGTGAGCACGGCAAAGCTGGTCTTACAGGGCATTAAATATCACAACACTCACTGCTGCTGCTTGCCACCGTAGTGAGTATGCTGGAAAATCTCCAGACTGCTGAATTCCTTCCTAAATTAAATACAAATAGAGAGAGAAAGTAAGTCAATAATATGGAAAAGCTGATTCTGTATCCACTCATGACATGAGGACACTGCTTGAAATTTCCACATCCAAACCACGTTCTTTTGCCAGGCATATCAAGTGGGAGATTTCCAGGATGGGATCCTTTAGCATAAGTGAAAAATCAGACCTAGCGGTTCAATTCCTAAATATAACAGAGAGAGGATTTACTGGTGTATTATTTCTGCTTAATGCCAACAATTGTAATGTATGTTTGCCATATTGAAAGAAAAACAGCAACATCTGAATGCAAGAACTTTTGGGTAGACTATTTAGACTTTCTACTGACAACATTTACAGCATCTGGGAGCATATTAGATGCACTATTGTATAAAAAGAATAGAAATCCTACTTTTACTTATTTATTTATTTATTTTATGTGAAAGAAACAGACTCTTTGTATTTGTAATCACAGGTGCAAATGTGCATGGTGGGGAGGATAAACCGTCTATCTGACCCATACAGGAGGAGGTTGGGCAAATTGCAGAGCAAATCCAAAACCTACTGGACAATGTATTTCTTGAGAAAACTGCATTAATTTGTCTGGCATACTTCTCCTTCTCCCATCATAACATGTCTCTGTGGGCCCTCCCTGTGCTCACCCAGTTGACAGCCTCACCATGAGGGCTGTGAAGGGAGCATGCCTCGCACGAGAGCTGGCTCCAAGCTTCATAGGGGTACAGGCAAGGTCTTGCTGTGATCAAACCTCCAGGATTTCTCTTGCCATGCAAAGCTGGTGGCTAGGGAACAGAAACAAAACTAGGAGAGATGCTCCCTGACCACTGGGGGCTCTGCCTGCTGTGGCCATGCCTAGGTTGGTGGATGCTCTGCATGTCACCATAACTGCTGGGGACGCAATCGTGCTAGGTCTGCACCAGGTACAGGATTTTCAAGGGCAGCTGGCCTTCATTGCCCTTTGTAACTCAGGGCTAAATCAGGACTTAGTGCTTGGTGCTGCGTGGAGGATGGTTGTGCTGCGAACTGTGGGCTGTAACCTATTCAGAACTTCATTGACTGGTTCTCTGTATGTGTTGACTCTTTGTTTTCAATTTCTCTACAAAATCATCTTTCTATAGACTTGTCAGGGGAGAAAAATCCTTCTGGTGACTAAAGGGAGGAACAGTCTTTTGAAGGTGGCTGTACAGAAAGACATGGTCTGCAGATATAAAGGTTACATTGGTCACACCCTTGGTACCCTGGATAACATTAGATTTAATAGCAGAAAAAAAGGACTTAGTGGTTTTTTTTTTTTTTAATTATTATTATTTATTTAACTTTTAAGAAATCTTCCAAACACAATACATCTGATATCAGCTTAGTTACATGTCATTGGCCATATGCTCAGCAGGTGTAGGCTGGCACAGTTCCGTGTTTTCTGAAAAGCTCTGTAGCTTATAGTCAGTCGCAAGGCAAGTCCTAAAGTATGCAGACTTGAGTGTTGGTAAACACAAAGACATACTTCCTTCAGAGACTGAGTCGTTGAAGTTGTAATTCCAAGGTTTTTTTTCATTATTTTGCAGCTTAACATGCCTACAGCCCCTAAACCTACTTTACTGCAAGATCAGCTGGCCTGAACTGCCATTGATGGTGGTTGACCTAAATGAAAAAGTAAAGCAGAGTCAGCTTTGGGTATATTACTCACCCCAATTGGGAGGCAATCAGCTGCTGTGGACAGTAACTTCTTGACTACTTAAACAGCCCCAGCTGATTCTTCCAGTAAGCATCCCACAATGGCCTCAGTTGCATTGGTTTAAGCTGATTCTGGACCTTGATCTAAAACTAAGCAGGTTTGATTTAGAATTGATTAAAAATTATCTCCTACTTTAAATCAGGCTTAACAAAGCCACAGCTATTTCTTCCAGTCTTAAGCCAAAACCAGAACGGGCCACATGAAAAAGGAAAGGGGATGAGGCAGGCTCTAATTTTATTTTATTTTATTTTATTTTATTTTATTTTATTTTATTTTATTTTATTTTATTTTATTTTATTTTTCCTTGATAAAGCAGGATTTATGATAGAATTTTGGTTACATCCATGTTTCTACTCATCTCCTTGTCCCCAGGTCAAACTCTAGCTGGTTTCAAAAGGTTGATTAAGGGATACAGATCTCAAAGACAAAAAGTTCCAGCAACTTCTGTGCAAATATACATCAGGGTAGGCAAATAGATGTGCGTAAACTTAGTGATCCGCCAAGGAAGTACGTGAGTTTAATCATGTCATGCACAAAATAACCAGAGAGAAAAGAGCCACAGGAAAAGTGTTTTAGCTCCACTTGCAAGATCTTGGTTCTTTAAGCACATCCAAGCACCAAGAACATCCAACACCTAGCAGAACACCACCAGGACAGGCTGTTTTTGCTACTTTATGTTATTCATAAGTAAAGCAGATTTTGCTGCTGGGAAGCCTGCAAGCCTGTGTGTGTTTTCTAAAGTGCCACCTGCCTGCTGTTGATGAGGCCTTTCAGTTCTGTGCGTGTGAACTCCAAGCAAGGGGCTGTAAAATGTTCCCACCCTCTACTGGCAGGTCTACAGGCTGTCTCAGGATGCTGAGCAGTCTGTATGTGCCTACGGTGGCCATGATTAATGGGACAAAACAAAAAAAAAAAATGTATACCATGTCCAGACTGAAAGGGTAATAAAAATATCCTTTCACTCAATACAATGCTAGCTGCACTGAAGTAGTACCATTAGATGAAAACAAGTTTTATTGTTGCTAATATGTAACTAAACCTGTCCCTCTGTTCCCTGTTCGTGACTTTCATTTTCTAAATATTGATATATTCCCATAGAAACCTTCCTGCTTCTTTCCTTTACTAAAAGGTATTGCGTTGAAGAAAGCCATGTCTGGACCCAATCACAAGTTGGAAGAACATTTCTGCTGGTTTTGGACCTCACCTACAATGGAGTCACCTGTAGGAAATGTCTCTCCATATCTGTCCCTCCTCACATTTCAGTTTGGTAGAAGATTTTTTGTGTTTGGTTGTAAAAGAAAAAGAATAGTTTGCATGAGATTTACCAGTAATCTCTAATATGTCTGACTCTGGGCAGTTATCTGGTATGATCTCCAATCGCTGTTATGTGAGACGAAAGAGGTTCTCTTGAGCCCACTGTTATCCTTGTAATAGGTAAAATCACCTGCTGTGAAACGATATCAATGCTATGGTAGAGACAGAGGCTTTCTGGTTTTAGTAGGAGCAGAGCCTGGAATACCATTAGTCCTTCTCAGCTCATTCTTTCTTTGCAGACTAAGCATTATTTCCTCAAAGGGCATGCCATTTAAGAGAGAGGATGGGAAGAAAATAAGGCAGAAATCAACTCTGAAAAGAATTATTACAGTACCACTCTGATCTGCCCCATCTGTCCTCCTCTGTTCTGCATCCCCAGCAGAAGACAAACAGCCATCCTCACCCATTTGTTGCTGAATTAAATTGCATTTCATTTTGCTTGTACTGAGGATAATTAATCTGAAGACCTGCTCATTTATTACTTGAGCTGCACATTTTGTGTTGTAGGAAGAAGAAACAGCCTTGGTGTTGGCATCTTTGCTTAGAATAACATGGCATATGCAACTGAATCGATTCCTGGCTAAATTCTGCAGGAGCAAACTGATTGATGCAGCTCACGGTCGTGGTCACTGGCTTCTCTGCCAGCAGCAAAAACATTGGTTGTTAAAGTGTGGCTGTGGGGTCATCGGGTACCAGTGGACAACGTGACTGCTCATAAGGGAGGTGCTCACGTCTTCCTGCTTGGAAAGTCACCTGTCCTTCACGTGCCCTTGAGCACTTCGTCTCTTTCACTTCTTGCTCTGGCTGGAGTCTGCTAACACCTCCAATGATTTGTGATGATTAGAAAGGAGCAAGGGTGTCAGGGACTGAGATTTGGGAGAAGAATCGTGTCTGTAGTTTGTCCTTTTGGGGCCATAGTTTGTCACCAAAAATAATTTCTCCCTCGGCAAAGCTGGCGGTTACTTGATATGCTTTAATGATTCTCAGAAAGGAGAATCCTGTACTCAATGACACTGTCTATCCTTGTTTGAGTGTATATAATAAAATTGATCTTGTCAGCCTAACCTACTGCATTTCTAAAACATCCTTCTCCACAGGGTTTAGCAGGATGCAAGTTTTAAACTTTTGGGGCTACTGGTACAATGGGAAGACTATAGCTTGTGCAGGTGGTTCAGTTATTTTTAACAGGATACTTGCTTGAAAATAGTTTTACTCTGTCTTCTCCGTTAGCCAAAGTTGTTGGGGTTTTGACCTGGCTTGCCAAAAAGTCTTTCCAAATATTATAGCGACTTCTGAGTGTAGTGTTTTCTTTTCGCTTCTCTTCTTTTTAGGGATCTAATCCCACAAAATTTCTGTACACATATTTTACTGTCTTTCAGTTTCCTATGTGGTAACATGAGATACAGTAATGACAGTGTCAAACCAGGCTGAGGTGCCATTTTATTTTGGGTTAGGGGCCTCAGCTGATACACAGTCTCTTTTCCTCCTGATTCTTCTTTTCCCACTGGCTCAGGTGAGAAGTCGCAAGGCCCTCAAGTCTTTGCAGGCATGGAAAAGAAAGAGGCTTTTGCTGAGCTAGGCGAGCGTCTTTTTTTTTTATTTTTCCTACCGAGACAGTCTCAACATCGTGACTGTAAAGGTGTGTTTAGCTATACAATGGGACAGCAGAGTCCCACAGACTCCACGGACCAGATAAGCCCAATACAACGATGGGCAGACAGTGATTAATCTCATCCTGCTACCTCGACGGAGTGGGTTGTGTCCGGGACTCTGCCCCGCCGTGGGCACACTTATACCACCCTGCAGCACAAACTGACCCCTTCAGGGTTACGACGAGCCCCGCGGGGAGGTTTTGGGGACCTCCCTGCCTAATTACTGACCAAAGCCCCCGGGACGAGGCGAGCTCCCTCGGGGGTCTCCCGCCGGGGTAGCGCCGCCATTTCAGCGGCCGCGCGGCCGACCCGCGCCCGACAGGGGGCGGCCGTGCCGAGCCGAGCCGTGCCGGGGCCGAGCCGTGCCAGGCTTGTGGGGCTGGGGCGGGGGAGCTGCGTCCTGCCTCCGCCTCGGCGTGCGGCGGGGCAGGCACCTGGGCGGGCGGCGGAGAGGTGGAGGTAAGGCGGGGGCGGCGGCGGGTCGGTACCGGGCTGAGGGACGAACTTCCCCGGCGGCAGCGGGCGGCCGGGACGGCGGCGCCCCCCGCCCTCCGCCCGCCCTATTTCCACGGTTCTTAGCCCAAGTGGAGGTGCCCCCCCACTCCCTCCGCCGGACCCCGGCTCCCCCCTCTCCTCCGGGCCGGGCTTGGCTCCGAGCGTGCCCCTCTGCCGCCGCCTCAGTTTTGCGGGGTGTCGGGCCAGAAGGGCACGCTGGGCTCCGGAGCCCCTGGAGGGGCTCTGCCTCTGCACCCCACAGGTAGGTGCTGTGTGCATCCCCGCAGGGCTTTGGGGTTCACTCGGCGAGGTGCTGGCCCCGCAGACTTGCTGCTGAGGCTCTGTGGGGTGTTTGGGCACCCTGCTTGAAATCCAGGCAGGTTTGGAAAATCCCAAACTGGCGTCACCCTCCCAACCCTCTCACCCTCACCGCCAAGGGCGAGGTGAGAGCAGAGCCATGGAGGCATGTGAACGGGGCACCACAGGCTGGGAGTTCCCTGCTCACCTCTTTTTGTCTTTTTTTTTTTTTTGTGGCATGGCTAACGCCATCGTGGCTGCGCTTCGCTTCACGCTAGGGATGAAGTTGGTGACATGAGCAGCCATGCCGCGGACCTGCATGGTTTAGGGACAGGCTCAGCGTGCCGGGTCTTGTGTTTAGTTTGCGGGGATGTCTGCTCCTTGAAAAGTGGTTTGCAATAAACTTCCTCGTTCACTGGAGGAACATGGATTTGATATCTACGTGCACGTCTTTGCATCGTCACGGTGTGACAGCCTGACAGCTTGTCTCCCAGAGGCTTACCCAGGGCTTGTTACGGAGAAGTGAGGAACTGCTGGTGCGAGGACCAGCAAGCCCTAGAGGTACCCACTGTTGGCTTAAGAGCTGCAACTCAAGCATGGAGCGGTCCTGGTTGGCGGGGATCCTGGGGAGTCCTGCTTGCAGCTGATCCTGCAAACCATCTGCCTGTCTTCTGGCAAGAGTAATGCCAGATGGCATCCAAAGATGTAGAAGCCTTCTTGCTCCAACGTGGTGGTCAGATCAGCCTGTTCTGAGGCTGGCTGTGGGCAGTGCTCATAAACAAAATGTTCCAAATGATGCTGGGGTGTGTCCTGAACCAAGTCAGAGCAAGAACTGGTTGCCTCTTTGATTATCGGAGGGATAAAGGGTGGCTGAGGAGCCTTCCCACCCCTGCTCATGTTGCTGTAATTTCTCATACAGACAACAGGGTTGTTTTTGTTCCTCAAGCTATTTAATTGCATTTTTACTGTCCTGGTTTCAGCTAGGATAGAGGTATAATTTGCACAGGTATAATTCATCTATAACGAGGGGTACTGTCACTGCTTGTAAAGAGAGGAACAGAAGGAGAAAATCTTATGGACGTTCTTGAACTGGGGAGTTCACAGTCCGGGTACTCTCCAGTACGTAGTTGGAGAACCTGTTGCTCTCTCTCCCACCATAGTGAAGCAGCTTATCCTAAGTTTGCTATTCATCTGCATACTATTCTGAGTGGACCAACATTTGTGACAGATTTCCTTCTCTTGGCAGGGGGGAGAGGAGGGGAGAGAAAAGAGTGTTCCTGGCATGAAAGAGGAAGAGACTGTTCTTTTGTAGCAGAGACAGTGTGCAGATCTCAGAGCAGGCAGGACAGAAAGACGAGGAACACAAGGTATGCAGGGTGCAGTCAAGCAATACTGGATTTCAGAAAGTGCTGAAGAGTAGAAAGAGGTGGATGCAGAAGAGTATGGTGTTGTTTGGCATCAAGCAGCTAGGAATTAGGATTTAATACTGTTTGCTACAGTGTTGGTGTAGTAGCCGGTGCTGCTTAGAACGCATTACTGAGCGATGTGAAACTTGGGACTGGACCAAATCACTTCAGCTCCTTTGCAGATACTTCCGTCGCAATAAATGTTTCTTTATCAGCTGCCAGCAAACTACTCAGCATCATTCAAGATCCCAGAGGAGGGTACTTGTGTTCTGGAACAGAAATTAAGAAAAGCAGAGAGGGTTGAGTACCCTGGAAATGTGGATCTCAGGGTAATTTGGAGTACCAATTGTTTAGAAATGTTACAGGAAAACCATGTGGTATAATTATTTGTTAAATATTTAATCTTTACCATGAGTCAGGTGAGTTCTCAGAATACAGAAAAAACAACATTATTTTCATTTTTCTGTTTTAGGAAATTATTGATGTTTCAGAGGTACCTTGGACAGACATGAGTTTGTGAGCCTCCTCTGAGCCGTGGACTTAGGCCTGTGCAGGTAAGATGGGTACAGGAAGCTGAGAGGAGTAGGATGTAACTGGAATCTTAATGCTAGCTCGTGTACATTTAAACTTACTTCTGGGGAAATTTGCAGCTTACTACTGCAGTAAGCTTATTTGGTGATGGGTAATTAGCATATTAGTAGGAAAGAAAAGGACAAATGCTCACAAAGAAAGGACAGGAATGGCTGAAGGTCTAAGAGTAAATATTTCAGAGAGAGACTGAGAGGCTGTCATTTAAGGGATTTTGGATCAGACAGTAACAGAGCAGGAGGTTTTGCTCTCTTTCCCTGTGGTCGTTAAGAAGTCTTGCTGCCACATTTCACTTTCTCTTTTCTGCTGAGCTGAGGAAAAGATTCAGTAAATGATAGAGCAGGACCAGAGTGTGGGATTGAAAAAGTTGGGGTTGGGAGAAAGATATTAAATAGGGTCATCCTGACTCATAAACCATAACTTTAGTCCACTATTCCTCAGAAAAGATAAAGAGTGACTTAGCCTAATCGAACATCTTCATGGGAACATGCTTCTTAAGAGCAGGGGGCTCTTCAGTCTAACCTTTCAGTCTAATCATGAAAGACCTTCCAAGATCTCTTTGCTCTAAGAAATGTGTTCAGATTTAATTTAAAATATTTGCCTCTTTTGTTGCTGAGGGCATTTTCTTTCTGTGCTACTACAGTCAGAAAAAATGCATTTTCTGTTTTTGTTTCAAGGTTGATCCATATGCTCGTGCTACTATAAGAGATAGGTGTTTAATGCAGAAGGGCTGTGGCAAATTCCTTGGCTAGTAATATGCAGCGTATACAGGTACTTGGTAGTAGATTGTCCATTTGGGCTTAAAAACGAGTCTTTCCCCACTGTACTGAGGTTGGTTGGTTTTTGATTTTTCTTTTTGTAACTTTGCATTTATTACCATTTGGGAGTACAAAAAAAAAATCTATCTTAATTAAGCAGCTTTGATGTTTTAAAACAAATGCAAGCAGACAGATGAATGCAGTCTGTAAATCAGAGATTGGAGTGAGTACTCAACAGACATTTAAAAGAGCTGGGGGAGGTTGACACAGCTCATGACCAAATATCAGTCCATGTGTTAAACCAAAGAAACATGGCTGAGGGCTGTAAGAAATGAAGTCCTGTTTTATTTCTCAGTCTTTGGTCTTAAAAAACTTACTCCACCTATAAATCTTGGGAGAACTGCAATTTGTCTTCTCCATCAGACAGCTGTCTATATTTCAAAGTGACCCAGCCATTCACTGACCAGTACTGCATGGTACAAAAGCTAGCAGTCAACATTTCAGATAGCGCTTCTCTGCAAAATACAGAATCGCCATTTTTCTTTTTTTACTGAATATTCAAGAAACTATCCAGTTCCTGGATCTGGAAACAGAGTTAGGTTTTTCCTTAAAAGAAATTTTCGGTGACTTTGGATCTCTCTATTGATTCTGAGAGTCTTACAGAATACTAGAATGGTTTGGATTGGAAGGGACCTTAAAGATCATCTAATTCCAACCCCTCAGTGGTTATAACACCATTTTTGCTTTCACAATTAAATGCCTTTGTTCGTCCCGTTCTGAAGTGGAAATACCCACTGACATGATAACAGAGTGCTTGATAAAGGTAGGTATTGAAGTGGTGTGTATCCACAGTGGTATCAAAAACCACAATTTAAGAAAATTTGAACAGACATATTTTTGATTCTTGGAGTCTTCAGTTACAGTAATCATAAAAGTTACATGTAACAACAGAACTCTAGGGTTTCTCTTAGCAAAGTGTGGTACTTCATTTCTAAATGTTCCTTTAAAGGAAAAGATAAAGATTCAAAGCTATTTGACTTGAAATAATCGTTACATGGCCTGTGGTCTTCTCTTTCTGCAAGAATGAAATACTGCATATGTGTCCTCATTGAGGGTTAGCACGGAATTACTAACAGGAAATGTGAAAATGGTGTTGGCTATAAGCTATAATAGCTTCTTTTTTTCTTCTGTAAGATAGAATTGACTTTAACTTGTAAAAGCAAAGGTGTTTGCAGAAAGCTGGCATGAACACTTTGTCTGTTCCCTACAATTAACAGGCACTAGTGAGTTAAGGTTACCTGGATACTGCGAATTATCACCTAATGAATATGTGGCTTAACAATCTCCCTGTTCATCCTTTTCAAAATAAAACTGCATCTTGAAATGTCAGTCACAACTGATAGTAAAGCACATGAGTTAATAGGCATATCTGGTTAAAATTAATGAAAGTTCTTCTCCAGAAGGGCAGATAAAGGAGGCTAATGTTTCCACAGTGGCCTGGGATGGGCTTTTGTTCATGGGCTCTCATTACCTGCACAAAATATTCTTTAATCCCTTAAAGAATTAAAGGAATCTAATAGGATTTGTAAGGTTGTGTCAAGTCATATCTGCTGTACCCTGTGCTGACTGTTGGCTTTTCTGAGGCTGAAATCCAAGTGCAGATTTGAGTATCATCATCTTGCATAATGCGTAGGGAAAACTCAAGTTCATGGGCTGCAATTCATCAAGTTACTTAGTTGGTTATCCAAAATTGGGCTATATGAATTGCTTACAGTAACCATATATTAAACGCAAAAATTAATAAAAATTCAGAATGGAATGCCTGATAGCAGCAAAAAAACTTCAAGCATCTGTGGTCCCGATTTAGTTGCAGAGTACTTGAATCAGCAAAAGAGATTCCACTTTAGAGACTGATTAATGAGCTCGTTGCGAATGTTCCTAATTGATTTTATGCTCCCTATACAACTGGTGAAAGAACTGACCTTTTACATTGGTGATTGAGAGCAGACACATGCCGGAGTCTGAAATCCATTCCCTTTTTCCCATTTCTCTCAAATAGGAGTGCATGAGAGTGATGGGTGTGGGCCTGACCACCTTAGTTCTATGTCTAATTTACACGTATAAAATTAGGCAGTTGTAGCTACTCTGTTAGTTTTCCTTATTTTTTTTTTTTCAACGTGAGATTGGATTTCGATATATGTGTTCCATTTAAACAAGGGAAAGATACCGATTGACAGTTGCTGTCCAGCCTGTCACTTCTCAGGCAAAATGTTGAGATTCAGGTAATAGCAGCAGCATATTGAACTTTTTGTCTTTAGAATTTTCCCTCTTTTTCATTCCCATATAGCCGCAGATGTATTTTTTAGCTCTTGCATTCTGATTGAACGTGTTCCATTATGGTGAACACACTTTGGGAATCAGATATTCTTAGAAATCTGAAGTGGGAAAAATCCATGTCGAGAAGTGTTGTCATACGTAGGGAATGGCATGGAGGCCATGGAGGCCCAAGGTTTTCAAGGTCTTTTGGGAAGCAGTTAAACCGATGAGGACAGGTGGTGATTTAAAGCATGGCCTGGCTCTGCCTGTACAGAGGAAGCAAAGATGGTAGAGGAGGAGTGGAATAAATTTGTTTAGATCTATGTCCATATTGCAAATGTTTTCAGATTAATCTTGTCTGGTTATGAACTGAAAGCAGATAGAACAGATAGATGTTTTCTGTGATAATGTGAACCAACTTATCCTAAAAAGCCATGCTGTAGTTATTAAATATGCTGTATAGGAAGATGGTTTCTGTATCTCATAGGGATGTGTCTATTTGCAAGATAAGGATCGAGGCTGGAAATAGACTTTTTGAGCTTGGAAGTTCTATGCACCATTATTTTTGACTTTTGAGTTTAAGGAGTTTTGTTGTTATTATATTCTGTTGTTAATATGTCAGACAGATGAGTCATGCTATATTCTCATCTGTTTTGTAAATTAAGATCTGCGCAGTGTACAGGACTCCAGGAAGGTCTGTCTATCTTATGCATCTCTGCACCTTGGACCTCTTTCTGCATAGGAGAAGTAATATAGAAGTAAAATCAATGCAGCGTCTAAGTGCAAGAGTTTCAGATTGTAAAACAACTGGCATATTCTGTGGGAAGACCACAAAATATTTTGCAGTGCAGAGAGAGAATATGTAGAGGCACTATCCACACCTTTTTAGGAAAGGTCATCTTCAACAGAGGGTGGTGATACCAGCTGCCCCAACATTCATACCAGCATTCACTGAAGTACTCTACTTGCTTAACTTAGAGCACTGGATGCTTTTTGTAAGCAAGTACCACTTTGAAATTGTTTGAAATGCAGAAGTTTAAAACCTACCAGAAAGGAGAAAATTACCAGATTCTCACACAGAAGCCAAATACAAAAGATTTTACCTCTTTATAATGTGTGGTTTTCATAAGGCTGTCAAAAATTATAAGGCATGATATCAGTTCCATTTGCACGGCTTCCCAGGAACAGTGGCTGTATTGCTTATTTTTTAGGAAGTTGAAGATTCTTTGGAAGTACTTCTTCACACCGAGACCTGTGCTTTTTAGGATCCATGCCTGAAAGCTGTTTCTTGCTTTTGGTAGCTCTTCTAGCATGCACGTCTCCAATTCTTCAATTTGATGATGAATTCCATTTTGGAATCTCTCAATATTGCTTGTACTCCAGGCGCCTTCGGGAAGATTTCTGCTGAATAGCTGGAAGGTCTGTTGGAGGAACTCATAGATAACCACTGTGACATTCTTCTTTGTGACCGTCATAATCAACATGGGAAATCTGAAATCAGTTGTTTCGTTGAGACACTGCTGAGAAAAATATCCACCCATTTTGCGCAGAAAGTTCATGTTCTGGTAGTTTGCTTTGATTCCTTGGAAAAGGCAAACTGGGTGTGAGATTTTGGTATACAAGGCCAAGGCAATGCAAACTTGCAGCAAACTCCTCTGAACCAAGATGGTCATGCTGATGAAGTGGTCAGCATTACTTGCCGTTGTGCAGATCTGTAAGCCTGCAGTTTCTTGGTCGTCTTTTCTGTGTTCACATGCTGCTTTTTCATGACTCTGAATTTATTTCCCCTGTGTGACATGTTGGGTATTACTCATTTTGTAGGAATTGTGTTTCTGTCAACTGTGATTCTGGCCAAAGTTTGCTGTTGCTTTCAGTTGCAAAGGCTTGCTCATTTCTACTGTAACTTCATTTCATTAAAAGAAGAGTAAGTGAATCAATATGGTTAGTCAGTGGACATGGGCAGATCAGCGTCTGATAATGACGTTTAATCTTCTTATTCTTACTAGAATTGCTTTATGCTGAGAAATTTTATTTTTATGCTTAAGTTGGAAAACAGTGTGAAAAAAGAATCACAACCCTAGCTAACAGATATGTGCCCTAAGCAAGATGTAATTTCATTGATTTAAAAACAGATGTCTTTTTCTTGTAGGACAAATTGTTTTGTTTGGGGAGTGGCTTAAATTTTATTAGCAGAAGAACCCTGTTGTTGACAGAACAACATCGACTCACTAGGGCATTTGTTGCTATCACAATGTTGGCAAAAAGAAGTGTGTACAACTCCTAGGACAGATGCCTTTTTCCCCAGTATCTGTGATCATCTGCTGCTCAGAAGAGCTTTCTTCTACTTTATCACCAGGTGAACGAGCCTAGATTTTGACTAAACCTGTAATTGAGTCAAAATTTTTGACACCGTAAACTAAATTTTTGACACCATCAAGTGTTCTTTTAGGTAAAGAAGAGGACTTCCTTATGGTGCAGAGAAGGCAGCTGCTGTTCTGAAGCCTCCTCTTGTAAAGATAAGCTCTCAGGGAGACTGAATTTACCTGTGCTGGTAGCAAAATGCCCTGTCTTCAGGACCGTGCTAGCCAGAATAACGCTGGAATGGGTCTCCCAGCGTCAGGCCAGTGCAGTTCCGTGGGTATTGAGGTTGTGGGCCAGCTGGTAGCAGGACTGCCTGAGGCTGTGCTGACCGAAGTGCCCCAGCAGCCTCGTCCTGCTGTGGTGGCAGCTCTGAGACCAACCTACGTAAGCTGAGCACTGCGGGTTGGCAGGAGAGGGCTCGCTTGATGTGTCAGCTCCTGAACGTGTACCAGGGAGGTGCCACGAAGGCAGCGGTCAGCCCACTTAGCTGGCTCCTGTGATTGTAGTATGAGAACTCAGTGTAGATTGAGTGGGAAGACTGGGCTGGGGATTAAGATGAGCAGACGTTACAAGGCATTTAGCGGGCAGATTTTCCTCTCTTGTGGGAATCTCTAAGGATTGCTAAATCTGTATGTGAACTGACCTGATCTGGTCGCTGAAGCGTACAGAGTTCACAAAGCCAGGGGATGTGCCCTCATCTAATTCAGCCTGCATAATTGCAGGGATATTTTGAAGAGGATATGGAAAATGTCGAAGTTCAAGAATGTTAGATGTGAGCAGCAAAGGAGCTCCTGGATGCTCTTGAGATTAGAATACATTTTGCTAAAATTATCCTATTAATGCTTGGGAGGATCTGTTAGAGTGTGACAGACTGAAAGATTGCTATAGATGAGCAGTTTCTTTAGCAAGCTCCATGATGACTTCATCAGGTATACAGTAGGACCCTACTGACGTGGTAGTGCTCCTGTGGTTATTTTCCTTGTTTTGCTACTGCTGATGGTGATGCTGTACTAATAATTGTGGTGTTGTCATAAATTATTAACAGCGAGAGATCTTCAGAGAAGTTAAGTTATGAATGCAGTTGTGGGAAGTATGGTTTTGTGATTGAAAGACTGGACACAGAATGAAGAAGGGTATGGCAGATTTAATGCATGAATATGCCATGGAAACCCATCAGTGAGACATTCAATTACTTTATCTTTCCATTTTTAGTGTTTTTTTTTTTTTTTAAGAAAGAAAGGATTATTACATTTCTCTAGCTCTTTGCTGTATCTGTACTGTTGAGCACTGACACATACGACTTCTAGTATGCAAAGGATCTAAACTTAATTGGAGGCATTGCCTTTGTTGTATATCTTTACATTTTCTTGAAGTCTGTGCACGTATCAAAATGATTTAAGCTAAACTGTAGTTAGTATGTAGTGTTTTGAAGATCAAAACATCTAATTGAAGTTTATTGTCATAAAAGATTACGGAAGCTTATACTGGAGGAATAACTGTAAGTTCTGAAATGGCATCCGTCACAAAAGACTGCAGGACACAGTGCATTTACT
Source organism: Cygnus atratus (assembly GCF_013377495.2). Taxonomy (NCBI): domain Eukaryota; kingdom Metazoa; phylum Chordata; class Aves; order Anseriformes; family Anatidae; genus Cygnus; species Cygnus atratus. The sequence continues at coordinate 71,361,405 of NC_066396.1, forward strand.
AGTCACTACACAGTCTAAATCAGTAGCAAATATTACTCTGCTTTGACTTTTTTTTATGTTGACACAAAGTGAGGGCTAAAAAAAGGCAGTAGAGCATGTCCTTTTCAATTGAAGTTAAAGTGTCGGAGGATTCTGGCTTGATTGACTTGACAGAGCAGAACAAAAGTAAGTAGCGGACTGAAACAGACCTTGATGCATGGCTGGAAGTGTGTATTGAGAGATTAGTTAAGTATGTTGAAGTGCGTCCGTTCAAGGTATCATGTGGGAATAAAACAAGTTGGATCCAGGTCTAGGTACAGCTGGACTAATCGTATTTAGGATGTCTGTACGGTAACGCAGGAGGGACCAGGGCCTGGTCCAAACGCTTTACCATCAGGAACGCAGTTTTAATGTCTGGCCATGGTTTTGCTAGTTCAGTTCAGAATTATGTGCCAATTCATTTCACCTTCACATTGGCTCAAGCTTTGTAGAGAAAATCTCAGACCTCCACAAAACTTCAATTTGGCATGTATATATGCATAGCTCTCTTGCATTAAGTGGAACAACATTGGCTTAAATCAAAAGCAACACAGAAAAACAGCTTAGTGTTGTGAGGCAGAAATGGATCTGATCCGTTGTTAAATGGAGGGTTTTTTTGTTTATTTATTTGTTTTTGAATTCTGTTTACGCACTGGAGTGAATAATCACATCGCCAGTCATCCTTTGTCTTCCTTCCATTGTGATTTCTTAGATGATCCATGACCTATTTGGATGTTGTGAAAAACATTACATTTTCAATGGGAGATTGAGCAATAATTAAAAGTCTTTTAGGTGTTATTGGAGTAACCGAAGAAACTTTCTTTTCTCCCAGAAGAAGAAACAAGGGAAAAACCATTCACAGTCACTTCCAGATGAGTTGATTGTAGGTGGTGAAGGAGTGAGATGTGTTCATTGTGGATGAATGTTTTGGCCTTGAGATCACAGACATGTTGGCTTGGCGCTTCTTATCTAGGCACAAGTGAAGATGATTGCTCTCTGGGGAGGTTACATTGTCTCTACACAATGTTTTGTGCAACTCCCTTTCTTGGAGGACATCTGTTTACCCACATGAAGATTGTCATCTGAATTGAAACTCTCCTTTCCTCAAAAATCAGAGAGGAAGAGAAGCACTGCAAACCGTACACTCTGAGACCAGTCTCGTCACACAGGCCATTTCTGAATGTGTTGTTGGCTGTTACTGCGGACATGCAAATACTTTCTCCGTGGAAATGAGAAGAATGATTTGAATGAACAAAGCAGGAGCTATGAATCTGTGTTTTTGTTTCAGTGCTCCAGGTTTTCTGAAACTTCACGTTACATTCTTTCTTCTCAAGCACTCGTCTAGAGTTTGGTCAAAGGACCTAGAGTCCCTGGAAGAACTGTAGTTTCTCTAACAAGAAAAAATGTTTTTGTTGTTTTAAAAAAAGAAGTTTAATTCCACTATAGATTTTGTATGTTTGTAAGAAGTGTGAGCAGAGTGTCTGGTGGCTGTACTCACACAAGCTCAGCTGTCCTTCAGCAATGGCTAAAGAATTTTGTTTGGACTGTAGATCCTATTTTGTGTCCTAGGAGCTGAGGATGTGAAAGTTTTGTGGATCAGGTGGGAGCTGAAAACAAAATTCAGAAGTTAAAGCTGAAGCAACAGATCCAGTGCAAATGTCTAGGAGGCAAGTGAATCAAACCGAGTTCCCAATCTGAATTCACCTAGATGATGCCTGCATTCAAATTGCCATTTAGTTTTCCTGTGTTTTAACAGCATCTTTACAAGGTAGATATACCTAGCTACTATATGCCTTGGAATTTTATCAGGCTTTATCCAGGCTTTGTGTCAAGGTTGTCTGGTGGGAGCGTCATGTGTAATGCTGGGAAAAAAAAGGGGGGGAAATAAGTGGTCAAGGCCAGGTAAGTGCAAGCCTGTTTTGAATCCAGATGACACTGTAAGTCCTCAGAGAGAGGCTACATGAATTTCTGGATTATCATTGTTTCATTCAACACTGGCCTGTAAGTCTGTGTGTGTGTGTTCCTCGCAGCAGGTTGAACCTGGAGGCATGCAGCTCTGGCAGCCTTGCCTCTGTGGGGCTGCCAGATTCTGCCCACCTAACAAATTAAGGTCATTTTCTATTAGCTGGTGACCGGCAATTCCAACAGGAAATCCATAGTCTCATCCAAGAGCTTATGAAATACCCACCTCACCCTGTATTTACGTTACTGAAGGCTGTACAAGTGAAGGAACACTTGCAGGGATTGGTCTTCACTGGAGCATATGCCATGGAGAAGGTAAAGGGGCCACGTATACCCTGCTGGGAAAACAGAGGTGGAATACCTTACAGAGACTGGTTTTCCAAGGGAATTTCCATCTGGCTGCTCTGTCAGATTCTTCGTGTTGGATTTCTGTGACTCGACTGTTCTCATCTGCTTGCAATCAGTTGTAATAAACAGTTAGTATAACATTATTATTCATCTGTCTTGGCAGCCAGTAAAATAACATGAGAAAATCATCTCCATAAGGATGGCAGATACAACGTTCCTAATGCTTTCTCACTTGCAATAATCACCACTAGTCTTTAAAGTTGTTCGGTCATGTGTTAGAATGTTCCTGTAGCAGATGAGAAACCAAGAGGCCAGACAGTTTTCCAGAAGACAGACTCACTTCTTTTTCCCATTTCTTTCTTTCTGGGAAGACTGCAAACGTTTTGATATATCTTGTCTCAGATGTGGAAAAACCCTCAGACCTGAATCACCAAATCCAATAAATGTGATAAGGAAAGCTCCACCCAGCCAACTTATTTACCCCCAGCTGCAGCGGAAATGTTTCATGCTTCATATGTTTTAGAGATCTTTGTCAGTCAAATTACTTTTGGGAATAAGCATCTAACAGGGCATAGATGATGTAGAGCTGAGGGTGAAGTTTTACAACACGGAGCCAAACTGATCTGATAGTTAGCGTGTACCTACAGATGTAATCAGGTCTCTCTCTATCTCCTGTTTGGCCTTAGGACTGTTTTACCCCAGAAAATTATTTTGACTGAAAAGTCAATCCTCTTCCCTCTCCCTGAGGAAAAAAATAATGCGGAAAAAAAAAGCCTTTGTATCTTCAAGAGGCTAAGTAGAGTAGAGCTGGTGCTGGCACATAGGGAAGACTGGAAGAGCATGGCTGTTAGCATGGGAGCAGGACCTACGTTCATCAGGTCACTGAGATGGTAAGTTTAGGTTTATTTATTTTAGGTTATTTATTTTAGGTTATTTATTTCCCATAGTAGGGCCTCTAAGGGAAAATGCTGTATTTTCTTAGTGTCTGTCATGTCTGCCATGTATGTAGGAGTGTTTGGGGTCCATCCATTCTCACAACATGTGCTACATCAGAAGTAGTACAGACCTCCCGTTTGAAATCCCACAGTAAGTCCAGTGGCATTCAGTCAATTTGCTGTGTAGTTTTTTTTTCACTGCAGAGTGAAGAACTATTGGTAGTTCAGGTTTTACTACTTGGGGTTTTGTCAAAGTCCATCTGTGAAAGAGCTACGTGGGTTTCCTAAGTCTTTTATCAGTCTTTGCTTATTAGGAGGTTGTTTGGAGAATACGAGGGGAGATTGCTGCTGGAACTAGTGACTGGGGAGTGTGCTTTTTCACGCAGTGCAGTTACTAAGTGGTCTAGGCTTTTGGCACCAATGCATATTTTGAAATTGCTCAGCACGCGACAGGTAACCAAGCAGGCTAGCGTATGACAGATCAATGTTTTGGATGGCGTCCGAGCACAGGAATTGTTGATGCGCCAAAACTGTACACCAGTTCACTGTAACACTTGTTTTGAGGGATATAGGAGTGACTGCTCTAAAACCCGTGACAGAATAAAGAGTAGTAGTTGGCCAGGTTTCTGTCTGGATGCCTGCATGTTAGGCAAGCAGAGGTACAGTGACAAACGTCCACGACAGGCATTGACCAAACAGCTACCGGATCACTCTAGAGGTCTTGCTTTCATTGTAATCTTTTTGCTGTCTTAAAGAAGGATCAGGTCCACAAAAATAGTACTCAATAATATAATATGTCTTTGCACAGAACCTGTTGAAAAAAAGTGTGAAGTCCTTTTACAACAACAATTCATTAGAGAGCTGTTACAGCCATTCATGAAGGTACTTGTGTTAGCAACAACTTGAAATACTGGTACTCTATGAGGATTATTGGCTAAGAAGAAGAAACAAGACCCTTCCTAGAAGGCCTGAAAATAAGCCCTTATGACACATATAAGAGTAAATTATGGAAGATAAATGCGTTATGCTAGTAACTTAGCAGTCACCTTTTGTGAACCATGATTCAGATCTGGATTAGCTGTCTGGACGCATGGCAGCACTGCTGTTGGGATGAATGGTGAGCATTGCAAGCAGGACACAGCTCTGGGCACAGAACCTGTAACTATTTCTAACAATGATGTTAGCAAATTCATGGACAGGTTGATCATTTCTTGGAAAAAATAAAACTGGGCTCAGTGAACGAGATCCCTTGTAGTCCAGTACTCCTGTTGACTAAAACTAATGTGGCCTGGAGACTGAGAGTTGCACATCTTCCTAAAGCTCCGTTCCTAACAAACTCTGGTTTGTTAGGAAGCACCACTGGTGCTTTTTAGAGATCTACAGTAGAATCTTAGTGTGACGAGTGGAGATTTCAAGCTGATAAGTGTTTTATTGTCAGATTTGAAACACACACCTATTGTGTACTACATATTTAGGAGGGTAAAAGTTTTTTATTTTGAGAATCACCTTGTGCTGCTGTGAATGCAGCAGGTTTTATCTGCCATGCAACATCCCTGTATCAAGTGGGTGAAGCAACTGAAGTTCCTCCTGCAGGTCCCAATCCACGAGGTGGTACCAGGAGAACCCCTGAGATGCACCACTGCTTTTGGCAGCTTTATGTCAGTTTTGATTACCTCTGATGCTATGACACATTAACATAAAAAAGTAGAAAAGTTCTATATGAAAAACTTGTTCAGCAGTAGGACCTTTTTTATACTGTGTTAGTTTAAAGATATGGAAAGATTATTACTTTCATCCAGCAGATAGAGTTGAGAAAGCATCAGACAGGCTTTCTGGTGCAGAAAAGGAGGGGTCTACACATGCTCCTTGGTTGCAGTGCCATTGCTTAAAATGTAAAAACAATTCTGATTGTCCTGCATTTTTGAACTCAGACAGGAACTTCTGGGTCTGGAGACCTCTATTTGACATTCAGTTCTTGTCTGCAACTGTGCAGTTAGTGTGGCACCCATCTTTCTGTTCATAATCCAGACAGTGGAAGAAGAGGTGAAATGGGATATGATTAAGTCTGTGAAATTTTGACCTTTTTAATTTTTGGCATTTGACATTTTGACCTTTTTAATACCTGTTTGAGCTCAGAGCAGTCTTCAGTTTAAACTAGTACTGTATGCAGCACTTTTCAAGATTGTTGAAATGTTTTCCTAACAGGAATGCAGTAGGATCTTATTTCAGGCTGGGCTGACCCTGGACAGCACAACAAAGCTACAGTTTGCACTGCAGGTGGGTCATCTGCTTGCGTAGCATTTGTGTGGGTCTGGATTTCCCCTGAGGTCTTCTTCAGTAACTCTTTGGAGCAAAATTGCATTTGGAAGACCAATTTTTAAAAGACAATTCCCACTTAGATGGTTCCTTTCTGTAAGTGATGATAGGCAAGAAGGGTCAGCTCAGTGCCTATGTTGTTTGAGAGAGATGAGGGGAGAGAGCAGAGTTTGTATTTACCTCTCCTTTCCTTTAGTCACTGCTTCCCCCCCTTTACTGTCAGAAAGATGCCTTTCTTCTTCACCAGCATTTTGGTTCCAGGCAACCAGGACAGCAGTAGGCTGGACTGACCAGTTTGGGCACCGCACCTGGTTAAAAGTCCTTCACTTGTAAGCAGAGCTGTCCACTCCCTGTCTCAGAGGAAAGCAAGGTCTTGCAGGACCTCTGGTTGCAACACGTTTTATGCCTACAACCTTCTGTGTCTTGGTGAGGTTATGAAGAGAAGTAACTGTGGGTAACCTGCATCGAATCCCTGTGGTACTAAAAGGGGTAAGATTTTCTTCCCATTCTTTCCTATTTTTAAAAAATTAGAATATTTTACTAAGTGGAGGGAAAGTGCTATTCTGGTTTTATGGTTTTTTTGTTTGTTTTTTTCTACCCAACTTATCCCCTTGTGTAGGGCTACCTGTATTTGTAGAGATGTTATTTCAGTGGCAAAGAGTTTCATTAACTTGGTGAGGGCTTTTGTTGTCCTTCTGTAGCTTATGTATCAGGTTAATTTAAAATGCTCCACAGGAAGGGTGTTGACAGCAGTGGTTGCCTGGCAAGCAAATAATAATTATATGATGTACCTATCCTCTCCCAGCATTGGGTAAGAAGGGAGGGGAACTCCCAGCTCTGAGTGCTCAGCGCTGAGCTTCTTCACTCTGGATAGAATTTGGGCGGAAGAATTAATTGAGGTTTTGCATCTTTGTAAAGAGACTTGGGATGGGATATACACAAAGGCCTTTGGATATTGAACAGAGGAGATCAATGGTAAGCAGTTTCTAAGGAATTTAGTTTCTTGTAATGAATATCTTTACAAGTAATACATATCCTTGTAAGTTACATCTTTATAAGTTACAACTTGTGATATTTATAATGGAGTCTTGGACAAGATAATTTCCTGAACTAAAATATTTTTCCCTTAATTTTGTTGTGGTTGTCAGCCCCAGATGTGTTTTATTAACAATTGGAGGCCTGATTTCTTTCTTCAGTGGGATAAATGGGATAATGATAATTCAACATGGAGGAGATGCATTTTGTTAAGCTGATCCAAAAAAACTTTAGTTCCAGAAAACTGTTCACTGTGTTAGAGTCTAAATGTACACACAAATTGGAGAATCCCCTACATAAGTTCAAACATAGAGACCTTTACTCTGTGTGCCCCAAGGTGAATGAGTAACTGCTGTGTTCTCTGTTAGTCACAGGTCGATGGAGAGGTGCTGTGTTGGAAGGAGGCACAGGTAACAGAGGGAAGATACTGGGCCTTGGAACCTTGTAGGCAGCCTTTTGCATTTTCTCTCATCTCCAAGGTTTCCCCCTTTATACCATTTGTCTTTATGATCCTCATAACTCTGTATTTTCAGGCAATGATTTAGAGGATGCCTTAAGTCCCCTCAGTACAAAATCCGGCGATTTCTTCAAAAAGCGGTACAGTTTCCAGGGCTAATGAACAAGACAGTGAAAGAGAGGTGGCTATAAACCAATTAAATGAAGGAGTGAGGTACACGCAGGAGACAAAGGTGAACCCATGAAGTAAATCAAATTCATTCTCTAATCTTTGATCTGTCCCAGAAGACTTTATGAGTTGTGTCCATCCTTTTCCCAAAAACTTGAGATGGCATATTCTCTCACTTCTACTGTTTCCTGCTCTGCTTGCAGGTTGAAAATGCTGTTTAATAACTATGACCCATGCTGATTCTAGTTTAAAAACATTGAGACTTTAAACAAAGTGCAATATCCTAGCAGGTCAGAGGCAAAACTTCCTGAAGGATAAGAAGATGACAACTTTGTACTACCTTTGCTGGCATCTTAAGAGTCCAGACTTATTTCATTTCCAGTGTGAATCCATTAATCGAAAGGACTCCATTGTCCAGTGGAAATTGTTTTTTCTTTAAGCAGATTCAAACTGAGTTAAGTAGAGGCGCTAAAGCTCTACTTCAAGAGTGTGTTTGGAGTCTACCTTACAAACAGATGGCAGCCCTCTGAATGAGGCAACTGTAGTTTTGTACCTCGGTCTGCTGTTGGCCTGCAGTGTTACCTTGGGCAGATGACTACTTGCATGGTTCTTGCTTTCATCTGCTGCTCTCTAAATGCTTGAGGAAATACACTTTACACAAGGGGCAGTGGGATTGGTTTTGATAAGAAGTTTGTGGTTACATCTTACAGCAGAGCTTACCTTAAACAAATAACTGATTACTACTTGTTAATTGATATTCTTTGAGACAAAGGGTTTGGGATGCCATGTTAAATGATGTGTGTACAAAAGTCTGTGTTTATGCATTGATGGCAATGTAACAGTCCTTGGAGCAGGACTGATCAGTGTGCATTCATGAGTATCCAAATGAGGGATGGTTGCAGCTGCAGTTACTACAGGTGGACTGTTAGAGGCCATTAGAAAACCAGGTCTTATATTAATGTAGCTTTTATAATCTAATTTCTTCTTGGTTTATTGTACTGATTATAGACATCAAACATAACTTGACTACATTAATGGCTTTACTAAAATTATAAAAAGGAAAATACGTCTTGGATCATACAATTTGTTCTACTTGCAGGTGTGGGCTTCTTCTCCCCATGCCTTTTCTAGTGCTCTGTGCTTGCAGTTTACTGGTTTCTGCAGTGTCAGTGAATGCAGCAGATTGCAGGTGCAGTGTGCTTCTGTGGGGTATGTAGGGGACCATAGGATCCTAAAATGTAATGTAAAGTGTGTGGAATAGTGATAGCGTTCCACTCTAAGCCCTGAACAAAATCTTGATTTGACACTACCTTTAAGAGACCTTGTCTTGGAATGTAAGAAAAATGCTTAGTCTAGAAAGACTTCTGCTGATGCATCTTCTCCCTAGTGAGAAGAACTAATACAGTGAGCTGCTAAAAAATATGGTTGATCTCCACAGTGTACAGCACAGGTGAAACACAATTTGATTTCCTTTGTGTCCTGATACCAAAGGAATTTGCAAAAATAAATCTTTACATACAAAATCCTTGGGAATTCTGCATTCCTCCCTGACTACAAATCTAGGCAGCTCCCCTCGCTTTTTGAGGGACTTAGAAGAAGCACAGCTTTGCTTCTGCTTTTACCACTAGACAGCCCTGAGTCCTGCTGTGCAGTGCTTTATAAAATACATTCACCCAAACACAAGTGCCAGCACACTTTTTAGAGGCAGAATTGCAAATATTATTATTAATGATCCAGCTGTTTCTGGTAAAACTAGAGCATGAACAGGGAGACACTTGTGTAAGCTGGTCCTTCCACTCAGACACTTAGGTTTGCTGCAGAGCCAGTTTCCAAAATTCTCAAGGCTACCTTCCATTGATGCAGGCAGCAAAATGCAGATGCAGTGATGGATGAGAGTACGTGGAGAAGAGGGTGTCTGTTAATGAGGCACCAGAACTATCTTCTTCCTCATTTTGTAAACTGACTGGCTGTAAAACTAACCTTATCATATACATAAAGGCCTGTGGAAGGAGTGGTACCAGTCACCACCAATACAACTTCTGTTTTTCTGAGTCAGGCATAATGCCATTCTCTTCTAGGATTAAAAGGCAATCTTAGCTTGAAGTCTTCTAAGAGAGAGTAAGGTAGGTACAACGGGTTCGTTTATGTTATAGTAGAAGGCTTCAGACAGTAATAGGGAGTGCTTATGATACATTGGATAAAGGATTTAGCCCTGGGAGTCTGAATTCAACTGGTTGCAGCCTTTTAATTTCATGCCCTAGTCCTCATGGAAGCATGTTCAATGTAGTTAAAATCAGGTGTCTGGAAGGAAACTGAATTTATAAGGGCATGGGTGGAGGCCATGTGAATTTAGCAGTCAGTTCCCTCAGGTAGGTTAGATCAAAAATAGTTACCTGCGAGCAAGCAAGGACGAACAAGAGAGAGATATTAGTTTCTGACGCTGTCCTCTGGGGAGGGCAAATTGTTCAATAGATTTCTAAAAATGTTGCTTAATAATTGCTACTGAGTTCTCACCAGCATGTTCACTCAGTGAAATTTCAGGTGTTACACACTTCTGCAGGTAAAGTTACTTCAGTGAATGCCAGAAGGATTTTTCTCTGTAACATTAGTGGCTAACCTGTTTGAATTTCCAAACTCTTTGTTTTATTTTATTTCTCTCTGTGTATCAAAACAGGGGAATTGCCATCTGTTGAATAGCAATAAGTCTGAAAAGAGTGACTTTAAAGCTTCAGTGTGGTATGTGTGAGGATATCACCGCCTGCGTTAAAGCCTTAAGCCCCCCAGTGGGATTTGAAAATGTAAGAGACTTTTTTTTTTTTTAATCGTCCTCTACATTTTAAGTCGTATGTATGTGTGGTGACTTCACACCAGAAGGCAGTTCAGCAGCACCACACTGTGCTCTCACTTATCCTCTTCAGAAGAACTGGGGGAGAAAATATGATAAAAACAGCTCATGGGTTGACATGAGGACAGGGAGATCACTCACCAATTATTGTCACAAGCAAAACAGACACAGTGTAGGGAAATTAATATAATACATTGCCTATCACTAGCAGACTAGAGCAGTGAGAAACTAAAAACAAACTACAAACACCTTGCCCCCATCCACCCTCTTCTACCTCCTCCCCCCAGGTGTCAACAGGCAGCAGAGAATGGGGCTGCGGTCACTCCCTGATGATTTGTCTCCGCCGCTCCTTCAGGGTCCCTCTCTGCCCCTGCTCCACGTGGGGTCCCTCCCACGGGATGCCGTCCTTCCCGAACTGATCCTGCAGGGGCTGCCCACAGGCAGCAGCTCTTCAGGAATTGCTCCCACATGGCTCTGTACCACATGGTCCATCCATCCCCCAGGAGCAAACTGCTCCAGCACTGGTCCCCCACAGGTGGGCGGCAGCTCCCCCCAGGCCCCCTGCTCCTGCGTGGGCTCCTCTCCACGGGCTGCAGCTCCGGCCCAGGGCCTGCTCCTGAGGGGGCTCTCCATGGGCCGCAGCCTCCTCCAGGCCACATCCACCTGCTCCACCGGGGGCTCCTCCATGGGCTGCAGCGTGGAGATCTGCTCCATGTGGGACCCATGGGCTGCAGGGGGACAGCCTGCTCCACCAGGGGCCTCTCCACAGGCCGCAGGGGAACTTGTGCTGCGTGCCTGGGGCACCTCCTGCCCTCCTGCTGCACTGCCCTTGGGGGCTGCAGGGCTGGCTCTCACCCCTCTCTCCCAGCTGCTGTTGCCCAGCACTTCTTTCCCTTCCTTAACTCTGCTCTCCCAGAGGCCCACCCAGCATTGCTCATGGCTCAGCTCTGGCCAGCAGTGGGTCCCTTTTGGAGCAGCTGGAGCTGGCTCTGCTCTGACATGGGGCAGCTGCTGGGCACTGCTCACAGAGGCCATAACTGCAGCCCCCTGGTACCAAAACCTTGCCATGTAAACCCAATACCCAATCTTTTGTCTCGTGGTCTGTTGTAGCAGTATCATAACTTTTGGGAAGCACTTCTATACTGCTTGTATTAAAAATCAGTAAAGAAATACTACTCATTAATTTTCATAAAGACCTAATACAGTATTTACATAATATTTATTTGTAAAAATGCCTTGCATCAGAGAATCACACAATGTGTAGATACATTAATGTGACCTTGTTTTATATATATGCATCTTTGCCCAACTTTCTTCTTAACTCAAGCACAAAAGAGCATGCCCATAATCTATGTGCTAGAGATGAGCACATGGAGGGATGTTAAAGATGAGATCTGCAGCTTCCAGCTTAAAGACTTGCATATCTGAGCTGATTGCCTTAGGGTAGGTTTATTGTCAGGGGAGGCCGGTGATCACTTTTAAGTTTGATGTATCTGATGGAATTTGGATGTCTAGGATGAGATGAGTCATGTTGTAGAAATGAGTTTTACTCCATTAACTATAATGGAAGTCTAGGCAAGAACCAACTTGTCGAAGTCTATGCCAGAAATGCCTCCGTTTGGACATCTGAATTCCATCCCGAATTCCATTCCATCTTACTGCTGCCCTACACTCCTCCCAGGAGGAACGAATTCACTGGCTTTATGCACTTGGCTATGGCAGTGACCCACACGTGATCTGAAAGCTGAAACTTCTGCCATGTTGTCAGTCACAGCGGTGGCAGCTTTCCCCTACCGGACTACTCCATGTATCCATGCTAGTGTCACCAATGTTCTTGGACAGGGCATCGATGAGCTGGACCAACCACACAGGAGGGCCATAAGAGCTCCCCAGCCCAAGCACTCTGATGAGCATGCTGCAGCTGCACCACATGTCCTGGTACCACCCAGGACGTGCAGCAAGGAAGTATCGGTGCTGAGCAGGGCATAGCTGATCAGGATGTGCTTGTCTGCCCTGCTGGAGCTGTGTTGTCCCAGTAAGTCGTACAGTCCAAACTTACTCAGTCCTAAGCCCTGTCAGAGTTTAGCCTGGTTTAGGCAATGTCAGTTGAGGGGCATAGGTGGTTCACTCCCTACAACCCCATCAGCTGTGATAGGTAGCTGGGAGTTGCTCAAATTGCTCATCAGCATTTTTTTTTCATGCGCTTATTTAACGTGTGATTGTTTATTATGCCATATAATCTGATGTTCAGTCCAGAAGGGTGGAATTGGTGAGTTATTATTTGTAATTATTAGATTTCTAAGGCAAGGTCATTAGTTGCCCTTAATATAGGCTTGTGTTCAGTAATGTAGTGCATTAAGCTGATAGATAGTATATTGTCGTGTTGTTCATGTCACCCTGCCACTTGTAAATTCCAGGGTTTAATTATGTCCTGATCACCATTCATATTGCTGCAGTAATACTGTGAGGCGTTAGTATTAAATTCAACACAATTTACGCTGTTCTTAATGATAGAAGCTAAGTGTCTCTTTAGACAGGTTAGTCCTGTTTTATTAGTTAAACTAAAGGAAGGAATGTACGATGGTCCAGTATATTTTACCTGATGTAAAAGCTGTTTTTCAAGCGTTTTTAGGACTCAAGTTCACAAGATTTAAAGTAGTGAATTGCAATGCTGGCAGGTGTTTGTTTCCAATCTGTAAACACGAGTGAAGGCATGTGGGTATGATAGCAAGGTATGACTGATAATCTGCAAAAACTGGTGTAGAGACTGGATTTGAAATCTGAATCACAGAACTTAAATGGAAACATGTTTACCTACAAAAAGGTTGCTGCTTTACTTTAGGAAAGGTATTAATTTGATTGTGGGGTAAATTTATGCATTTCTAGAACAGTTTTGTGCTATTTCGTGCTCCTTATTACACCTGTCTTGGCAAGGCACGCCTCAGTTCTTATGTTCTGCTTAGAACAAGTATAGCTTAAGTGAAAATGTGTTTTTACTGCAGGTTTATTCCTGAAGATCTTCTGTGTGCGTGCTGGTGTTTCAGCTCAAAGCAGAGAGTAGGGTAACAGCAGGGGTTGTTTCAGTTTTTGGAGATGCTGAGGCCTGAAAGAAGGAATTGAGATGTAGTATTCCCCACAGAGGTCCCCTTTTCTCAGCCATCCCAGTACCTGTGCACGCAGACACAACTCTTGGCTGAGCCATTGAGTCCCCAGGACCTCTTCCAGCTGAGGCTGCTCGCTGGTCCTTGGGTACCCATGTGGACCTGTCTGCCTGGTGGTGCTCCAGAAACAGAAACATGACCAAGTCCGAAGAGACAATAAGTATAGCTCTTGATGTAATGTTTCCTGCATTTTCTTCAGTGGAGCTGTTCCTTAACATCTGCCTGATACTGGAATAAATGGTAATAAACAATTAATCCTACAGTCCCAAAGACAAAGTGATACGAGAAACAAGTGTATAGGGTTACCCCTTATCTTCTAGCAACTGTATGCTGAAATCTCTTTTGTGCAAGGAGCTGTTAGGTATGCAGTATGCTGTTTCACACTCTGGATACAGGATCTCTGCCACACTGATGAAATGTGCTGTCAACAAGCAAGAATTTTGTGTGTCCGGCCTACCACGGGTGACACCTCTTCTGTGGGGTTCTGGGGTGTATTATTTCATTTGGCTTAAAGTGTGTTGGGCAGGTATTGTGCCTCTGAGGTGGCGTCTCTTGTGAAAAACTTGAGGTTACATCAAGTGTGCAAGCTTTAATGAAAATCTACAGAATATAAAAGGAACCTGTTACATCTCTGTAGCCCAGTGCAGCTGCATATTACATCTGTATCTCTCTGTAGATGTTACCTGCTTTACTAAATTATGTTGGACTTCTCATATTACAGTTTGCTTGGGGTCTTCACAATCTGAGAAGCACTCTTGCATGTTTATTGCATTCTCAAAGTTTATCAATATATTTATAATAGGGTAATTCTTAGGCATTTAGAGAGGTCTGGATGGACATCTGAGTTACCTGTCATCTTGTCTTTAAATTTACCAGCATGATCGTTGTACTGCTATAAGCTTGATTTTAATTCCTATGTGCAATCAAATGATCAAAAATGTAGCTGAATTTGAATGTATGTTTGTATTGCAAGTTTTCTTTTTAAATTTTCAGAACATCTCAGCTCTGCCTGTTGTTTTCACTAATTCTCTTTCTTTCAGTAAGCAGTGGAAAATACAGTACTGTTGTTTGTATTTGTTCTAAAAAAAAAAAAAAAGAAGAATTTGGAGCTGAAAGAAACTGAAAAGTGGTGATGCTTACCAGAGTTTGGAAAATCCTATTTTCCCAGCGGTAGTAGATATTCCATCTTAATTGTAACTGATATAGTCGGTACTTGAAGATTTTCTCCTTTTATTTATCATGTTCCTTTATAGTGATCATGTTCACTAAATTTATGTATTATTTACACCACATCTTTCACATTACCTTCAGTGGGTATGTTAAAGAACAAATCTCAGAGTGGCGGTTTTTGTCCTGAATTCCCAGGAGTGCCACATCAGTCTGGCTATGACATAAACGGAGCTAATCTTGCTTTATTTTAGAAGAAGCAAGTGAAGGATTGGGTGATAGGTTTTGGTCTTACAGGCTGTATAATTTGTGATAGGTTGTCCTGTTCTTAAAACAGGAAGTGTGCAAGAAGAATACTTCCCTAATTGTATGTACTCCCACACATGTACAATAATTTAATAATTGAACCTGCCTGAACATGATGATATCAAAAGCAGCAATTGTGGGTGGTTTACACTTTTTTTGGTATATTTGCCTAGTCATTTTCTTTAATTGAACCCTGGGCTAGAAACTCAGAGATAAAACAGGGTGTAGCCAGCAGCGTTAGCTTTGGTGCCTCCTGTCAGCCTTCTAAATTGCTGTTTAGCTGGCATTTGAGCCAATGTGTGTTGCAGTGCTGAACACGAATGCCGGAAACACTTGGGAGAAGGGGAGAAGAACAAAAAAAAAAAGCACAAGGAAACTTGGGCTTCTGTCTCAGCTGTGGTAGGACAGGGGTTCAGTCTTCTCTGTTAATCACCTGGGTGGCATACTTCTCAGAGAGTAGATGTGTTATTATTTGGGATTACTCTTGGGATCTGCGGTGATTGCTGCCTCAAAAATGATGATGGCTTCTTCCTACCTGATGGCAGATACCGCGTGCGATACAGCTGGGTTTAATCAAATGATTTGGGATTGGATCAAAACCATAATATATGGGATGTGTGAATGGCAGAAGATGTGATTGAAATGGGATAAAGAATAGCAATTGCAAGGTAGCAATCCTGTTTCCTAACCGTTTATTTATGTAGCAACCAGAATGATGACGGCATCCTAAAGGGCAGTTGGACTAAGCTTGTCCTGGCTTGCTGCCAGTTTAGAAATGAATTACTGGTGCTAACCTGCCTGTTAGCTGCATAAGCAGCGTTCTCAGAAATGCTAAAGACTCTGCAAAATTCTAACCAATAAATTAAAATGTTAAATATAATAAAGACACACAGTAGAATTGCTAACTATTATAGTGAAAAAAAAAAATCTCCATTGTGAAAAATTCTCCATAGTGGAAGAAAAAAAAAAAGGCACCATTTTCTGGATGTTGCAGGATGTGTGGGTCTGACGGGAAGTAAGAGGGAGAGGAAAAGGGGTGCAGAACCTGGGCATGGACACATTCAGCAGTGTAACAGATACTCTTGTTCATGTTGTGGTGTGAGGCAGGTCCTGTTAACTAGGCCATGGTCTAGATGAACAGATGAAAAGCATGTTTCTGATTCAAGTGCTTCCCACCTGGAAGACTTTACTAAAGTGAGGAGTGGGCTTGGGTAGGGTAGAAACCTCAGTTGCTAATCACCTTTTAAGATCAAGCAATGAATGATCTTTTTAGGAGGATGTTCTCTAGTAGATGTTCTTCAGTTAAATACAATTAACTTGAATGTACAACTTAAGTTTATGTATGGTTCTCCAAATTATCTGCAAAAATTTTATCTTGCAGCCTTCCTGGGATGTTGGCAGTGAGTATTTCTAAATTAGTTTTTCAGCTGCAGAATATCAGTGGACAAACAAGTGCCATGTATTCAGATTCCCAAATTGTATGGGAGCTGCTAAAAGAATGAAGATAGAAGACGCAGTGTCAGAGCATCTGTACAGTTCGTGAGTGCATGGCTTTTTACCATGTATTTTGGTGGCTTTCCTGCTCTAAACTCACAAAGCCCGTTTTCTCTCTTCAGAGGTCTTCTGAGTTGTTTAGTATAATTACTCTGCACCAACCTCTGACATCTTAAGGGTTATACAAGTGTGTGAGTCTTAAGAAATCTTATTTTGAGAGAATGAGACTGTTCAGGTGTGCAGGTTGTGTCTGTATGTTTTCAATGATTTATTAGAGGTGATGTGAATTCCTCTGCTGCTACAACCACTGTAACTATCCATTGGTTTGGATGTGTGTTTGATAGTACAACCTCTCCTGTGATATAGGATCCCCAGCATCTACCATCCCTTAGGGAAAAGTGCCAGGACTTAAATACCTTGTAGCAGTTCTCTCTGAACTCTCCTGTCTGGCAGAGAGCTCTGCTTTATGAGATTTGAGGTCATGGCATGAGGTATGACAGAAAACCACCTTAAAGTTTTGTGGGTTTATTATGAAACTGACCACAGAACGTCCCTACTAAAATTTTGGAGTTATATCAGCAAATAAATATCTGTAATGGTGTTCCTGTGACTGGGTCGCAAGACAGATGGAGACCTTGCTTCTGAATCACCGTATGTACTACATGCAAGCCTACAACTAGAAATGGGAAGCTATGATGTTTTCTTTTTTCTTGGTCAGATTTTGTGTGGGAGGTACTGAAATTATGGTGTGCGAAACACGCTGCATAAACTAGTTCTGTAGGAGGAAGCTCAGCCACCTTGACAACTCCCACTTTAAAACTGTGCCAGCTTTACAGACAATTTTTAATTAAATCAGCAATCGGTTCCTAGTTAGAGGTGAATTGAGCTGTGACAGGCAGAGAAAGACTGTAGCTCAGATTGGAGTCCTTCAAATGTTGCCCTTTGGTGACCGTCAGCTGTGCTTTCGCTGTTAGCTGTCTGCTGCGGCCACACAGACCCCAACGAGTAATCAATTATTCTGCTTCAGAGTAAACTGCTTGTTATCACGGTCGGGAAAAGACCCATCTTAACCATCACTCGCTGATCATTTTTACATGTTGTGTAAGTAATGATTTTTGTTGCCTTCTTTCTGTAGCGTTGGGTATTTACTGGCAACAGCTGTGGGCACCTTGGTTCGAGAAGCCAGATGCTTATTTTGCAGGGAAGTTTTCCTCTTTTTGTACCTGTTGAGAGAAGTTGTTTGTACGTGGCTGGAAGCAGCGTACTACAGTGTACAAAACTGTTTAGGGAAACATGAAAACCAGTCTGAGAGCTAGTGCCGGATGATGGTTGATCTGACCACAAAACCAGACTGTAAAGAATAATTAAATGCTGTGCTTCTGCATATAAACTGCTTACCATGGGGGCTAATTAAGAAACCACTGAAACTCTCCTTCCAGATCAGCTGGTGAGTATAAGTTTTGTTTGCCGTGTTAAGTGGCTTCTGGAGCACAATACGGATTAAGCGGTATGTAGTGGCAGAGAAAAGGCTTTGAAATCTTCAGTAGTTTAGTTTGCTGGAGAGATAAAGCCGCACCATAAACTAGAAGCTTCTTGGGAGTGTAGGGGGAAGAGGGCTGTTCCTTAGCTGTCTGCTACAACTTAATGCTAGTGCGTGGCTCCTCTGGTGTTAGTGCTTTATCTTCTTGTCTGGTGATTCTTGCAGAGGTATGCGGTTACTATGGTCCTGGCTACTTAGGCTCTGCTAAACTACACTGAAGGACTTTTTCAGCTCACATTTTCTCTGTTGCAATGAACAATCCTTGTTACAGCAACAGCTGTATCATCTTGAATTGGAGAGGAGTCAGGCTGTCCTCAGAGGAGGTAGTTATTATATTCAGTTTTCTTTCCAATAGTAAGTGTTCGATAGATCATGTCTCTGACTTCATTTACTCACTCACATTACCTCTCTGGTCTCCCAGATGGCAAAGAAAGCACTGTTTTTGTTTGTTTTTAAACAAGTGAATCCTGCAAATTACAGGCTGCTGATTTAGAGCACTGGAGTGTGGATGACTACCTCATCCCAGGTATTCTGTTTCTAGTCTGGTTTGTGGGGATGCGTATATTTAGCCGATTCTGTGTTTTTCCCTCAGTGCATAATAGTAGGTCATTTTGACCAAATGATAAGGTCGAGCACGGTAAAATTGCAGGGTGGTGATCAGAACAGTCCTCTGCAGAAAAAATTTCTTCAGCCTTCAAGTCAGTTTAGTCCTGCAAGTTAAGACCAAGAAACAAATGAACACTGTGGATGATGCATTTTTCTGAATTTCGAAAGCACGGGTCACACAACCAGACCCTACTTCCGACTGCAAAGGCCATGCCTCGTGGTTGCACGCTTTTGTAGCGCAGTAGGACTTGCCATGTTGCAAAGTAGCAGACCACCAGACCTTTGGCTTACAAAATCGTCTGTCTTAGATCTGTGAAATCTTTTGTATTCTTCAAAAGACACAAGTAGGAATACCTTGACGCTAAGTCTCTTTGGTCTGAGTTTGAAAATATCCATAATTAACTGTAGTTGCTGCCACTCTCACTACCCCACTATACATTGGGTACTTTGATCCAAACCACGGGAAACAAAGATTTCTGATCTTTCTTACTTAGCTCTTCTGATAGTTATGCAGAGCTGTGCATTAAAGTCAGTGGATTGATCCCTACAGCTGCTGAATGTGCACGTCAGGACAAGATTTTAGACTTATGGCATAAATAATTTAAATATTTACAATTAAGGTATCATTTTTATATTTCTCTGTGAAGAACTGTGTATTTTGCCTGGGCTCACGCTTGTTTATAAAGACAAATAAATCCCCCTTGCCCGTGGTTAGCAGTGAAGCTACTTTTGCTGTCTTCTTACTGCAGTTCTTAGTGCCCATAGCAGCGCCACTCAGTTTTGGGTTCATGGAGGTCCAGCTGAGGGGCTGCATGGGGTCAGGCTTCACCTCAGTCACTAACTCCCACATGATTTCAGGCAAGTTTTGTCTCAGCATCATGGAGTTAAGAGTAATTGTTTTTAATGCAAGATCGCTATGCTGTCTTGAGAGTTATCAGTGTCTTTAATAAAGTGTGCAGCACGCTGGCTGATGCTGCTGACAGATGTGTGCTGTGGAAGACATCTCTGAAATCCTGAGCTGCTCCGGGCTGCTGCTGAAGCTCTCTGTCAGCAACCTGCCTCTCCCCTGTCCACCTTGAGCCAGTCAACTTGAACTTTGCTGGAAGAAGCCAGGCTAAGGCTAAAGAGTCTGAATGGATGTCAAACAGATGTTGCATCTGTTTTTCAGCATATAAGGTTACGGGAAGCCCTGTTTTGTCAGCAGAGCCTTCGTTATTTGTGTTGGCCGGTGTAGTGTACATAACATGACTTTGCATTTGTATCTCTGTTTCTCTGCATGAAAATGAGTGGTTTCAATTGAAATGACACTGTGAGATGGAATGTATGATTTAGACTTTTTTTCTTGAACACATATGTGGTTTCCTGAAACTAAGTCTTGGACCAAAAATAATGAGCTTGGCCAGTGGAGGCAGAGTAGGGAGCTTGAAGTCCCAGGGGATAAACTACTGACTTCTAGCAGATAAGCTGCTGTCTCGCCGCGTACTGAAGGACCTCTGCTTAACCTGTACACAAAGGAGAAGAGTGAGGCCATGAGTTCAGATCTCAGACCGCTGGAACGTTTTTGTATGTGCATGTTTTGCTGTTCCCTATCACTCGCGTGACCTGACATGGGCATTTTTTCAGCAGACTTCAGTGGATTCACATGAAAGCTCAGGTTTTAGGCTTTTGTGTTTGGGAATTGCGTGGATGGCCTTAGAGAGTAGGGGTGAGCAGGAAGTCGTATTTTAACTCTGTATACTTGGTTGTGCCAGTGCTTTTAAAAGCCAGAATGTAGATTAAGGAGCAAGTTAAGCTGAACAGGACAAAGAGATGTATGAAGTTAAACCATGGTTTAATGAGTTCTTATTCTCCTCTCAAGGGAGAGTGTTCAGAGAGTAAATGTAAAATTTTACCTCTATTAAGTCGGTGTCAGAGCTCCTACTGACTGCAGCATAGTTGAAACTGGTTGGAGTCAGAAATGAAGCAAACTGGAGGAGACAGATGTGTATTATCACAGAGAATCACCAAATAGTTCAATTTGTATCTCTTCTCTCAAAGCTGTTATATTTTTCTTACACCTTTCACCAGTCCTGTCAATATTTCTAAAGGAATGAAAGATTGTAACAGTTCTCTGTCACAGCAAATTCTGCAATAACATGCTACAAAAGTGTAAGAACAGTACCCTGTTGTGGTAAGGACTCCCATCTACAGAAACCGAAAGATTTTGGCATAAGCAGGGTTAGTAAGCTGGTTCTGTTGCTGCTCCTACCACAGTAAGTCAGCCCAACCACGCAATCCACTGGTATGGTGTTTGCAAGAGCAATGGTTATAGGACCAGCTGGTCAAACCACGCACTTGAATTTGTAAAGGCTTTATTTTGTTAGTGGTGGAAGGAGGTAGCAGGTCACAAGCACTTGATCACTGAAAGCAGAGGCTGTTTGTGTACTTATCGAGCATGTGGTTTCGTGGCAGTGCTTGTAAGCATGCTAGCCACAGCTCAGACCAGTTGAAGCCTGTGAACCAAGAAGAGAACTGGAAGAACCTGGGTGCGTAGCCAAAAAACAGCATTCAAAGGGACTGTCAGAACTTAATTCTTCCCTGCGTGATCTGTCAGCCTGTCAAAATTCAACCTCAATAGTTGCGTGAGCTAAAGGGAGTTGCCTACCTGCTTTAAGGGCTGGGGAGGTCTGAGATGGCAATGGTAAATGCTGTGATTCACGGAAGTGGCTGTGGCTAAAAAGGAACTCCTCTTGTCCCACTTGTCCCAGCCTCTGCCCTCCACAGACCTTGCTTCATGCTGTCCTCTTCCCTGTGCTATGTAGCCAAGCAGAGGATCAAATAAATTGACTGGGATGAAAAATCAGTGGTCTCTTCAATTACTGTGGTTTAGTTCTCAGTCTCATGTAGCTCCTGCAAGGGAATGTAAGCACCTGGACCAGATATCATAGAAGGCATGGTAAGAAGGAGGAACGTGAAAGAGAGAGTTGAGGCAGGACAGAACTTTTCAGAAAGAAATTACAGTAACACCCATGCATGAATATCAGTCTGTAGAAGCTCAAGACCTTGAGTTCCTGAATTACAGAAACAGGGTAGTCTTCAGTGTAATCTAAACCATGAATATTTTGCAGTTTCTGTATTGTAATTATGGGAGAGTGAACTTTTTCAGTTCACCTTAAATTGTACCTCTCTAGAACTTCAGATGGGATGTAATTCCTTTTATACTTGTAAAAGACTGATACTGGTTGAGAAGTGAGTGCCCTGTTAAAACAGAAACATTTATCCTCGTAGTGAAAAGCATACTTCATTTGTATAATGAAGTTTACACCTAAGATATATGTCCGCTCACCCCTGTGTAAGCCATTGCTACTCAGCCACAACAGAGGGACTGACCCTGTTCTGTATCGTTTTTAAATTTAATCCCTGTGAAAATCTCTATAGTTTCTCAGAAGAATAAAGCATGATTCTGTTCCCTTTATCAAATGTCGCCGCAATACTAGTTTAGGTTAGATTTTCAGGCAGAAGCTGATCCAATGAAATTCCTGTTTGTCAAATATTACAGGAGTATGTTCATTTTTGAAGGACACAGCTTTTATAGACAGGTATCCATTGTATTCTGCTCTCCCTTTCCAATATTATAGCTTAGAAATGAGGTAGAGGAGGGACAGAAAAGAAGTTCCTGCTCTACACAAGATAAGAATCAAGTCAAAACTCATTTATATTTATTTCATTGAACCTGGACACCTCAATTATTAAAATACCCTTTATATTGTTTTCTCTGATCTTTTACAGTTGTGGTTTTTAGTAGTCCCAGGAAAGTACTTGCTCCTTTTGTCTCCCCATGCACAACGGCTAGCTATTGCATGTCAAATGGATGTTGCTATATAATGGGAAATGTTTCTGACTTTAGGAAGACTTTTCATAGAAGGTTTTTCACAGAGTGGTTTGGGCTGGAAGAGACCTTAAAGATCATTTTGTTCCAACCCTCTGCCATGGGCAGGGAGACCTCCCACCAGACCAGGTTGCTCAAAGCCCCATCCAGCCTGGTCTTGAACACCTCCAGGGATGGGGCATCCACAGCTTCTCTGGGCAGGCTGTGCCAGTGCCTCACCGCCCTCACAGTAAAGAATTTCTTCCTTACATCTAATCTAAATCTCCCCTCTTTCAGTACAAAGCCATCACTCCTTGTCTTATCACTACTTGCCCTTGTAAAAAGTCTCTCCCCATCTTTCCTGTAGGCCCCCTTTAGGTACTGGAAGGCTGCAATGAGGTCTCCCTGGAGCCTTCTCTTCTCTAGATTAAAAAACCCCAACTCCCTCAGCCTGTCTTCATAGCAGAGGTGTTCCAGCCCTTTGATTTCTTTGACTTTACAGTCAGCATTTTCGACCTGAGAACCCTGAAGCCTCAGTGTTGTTCTTACAGTTATCATATAAGGATTAATGTAAGGTAGTCCTGCTACCTTTAGAGAGAAGTGAAGAAACCACAGGAATCCTTTTGTGAGAAGGACTTTAAGCCAAACTGCAACTTCATCTAAAGCTGCTGGAACTTCTGTTATCATAAGCAAATTCTTGTCCTCAAGCATCAGTTAACTTCCTTTCACTGGATGCTACCATTTTCTGTTCTTATTTTGCGTATTAATTAAAATGCTCTATGTCTCCAGGTAAATAACACAAAATATGGACAAAAGCTGCAGCAGGACATTTTTTTCTTTAATAATGTTGGTTCTTCATGAAAGCTTTTGCTGTAGAAACCATGGAGAAACCATGCAAGTCAGCACCTGGGAAACAAAGTCATTGTTTATGCCTTTCTGTGTACTTCTGAGACTTGCAATACCTGGGAGCGCACTCTTTATGGAGTTTGCAAGACTCTTGAGAATAGGATAACATGTAGAAAAAAGATATAATAACCTTCAAAATCTGGTTCCCATGTATGTGCTATTTAAGAACCATTTTCTCAGTAACCTAAATTTGCCTTGATCCTTTTTCCTTTCTCTTTTGACTCTGCCAAAACCATAATGCAAATCTATGTTACAGGTTGGTAAGGTGTTTTGTGTGTGTGTGTTTCTTTTTGTTCATGAGGAAACTCTTTGCATTTCATGAAGTTTTCATCATGAAGTTGCACAGCATGATTGCGCAACATTTTTTTCTTGTGATTACAGATAAAATTTATCTGAATTGCACAAATTTAAGTATGTAAATAAGATACAAGGGATATTATTGTTTCTACTCACTTGGATGGTTTTTGATGTGTAAATAGGAAAGGTGTTTTCAGACTTCAAGACAGGCCTTTGCTCACTCAATTCTTCATACTTAAGTGTGTTAGAGAACCTGTTCATTATATGTTATAATACTGGCTCTCAAACAGGAGCCTGGATGTAGAGAAAGTGCACATTCAAAAAGGAGCATTGGTATGTATATGCGCCTCCATTTAAAATATTTGTTGCCCGTGATGTCTAATGTAGCTGTAGTAAAATGCATAGTGAAATATGAAGTCAAACATAAGAAGTCTACAAAATGTTAGTGCTCAATGGGATTTTGATTTAATATGTGCTTTTCTACAGGCTTCAGCTGTCTTTGAACCAGACAGTGCAAGTGCTCAGAATGAAGGCTTACATTTTGGAAAGAAAAAATGTAAAAATGAGTGGATGAAAAGTTGATTTTCAGACTGTCTTGCTGGATAGACAGCTTACTGTGTCATTGTTGCTGGAGAGATCATATCTTTTCACTTTCTTGATGAATAAAATGTGAATTGTACCAGCTACATTCCCAGCAGCCCTCTAAGACTTGTGTAGCACTCACTAGAGTGCTGTGATGAACAGCGTGTGTTTGTAAACCAGTGTGTCACTTAATGTTATTATTACCTATGATTTAATAGAAAGTATATGAAGAAATGATGTAGTAGGTTTTTAACTCATTAGTGACTCAGACAGGATGGTGATCAAGCTTTACTTTTTTTCTGTGTGTGTATGGTATTTGTGTGGGTAGGACTGGTTTATTATTTCCGTGTGCTGACTTAGTATAACTGCTGTTTATGCTGAGTTGCTGTGAGCTTGGCCTAAATTTCCATATGTGCATGTTTCTACGCAAAGCTGGGGACGACATTGATTACTGTGGTGCTAATGTCACACATGAAGATTTTGAGGGTCTAATTCTTCGTTCTGAGACCATCTCCAAATCTGGGGCAACCATTCTCAGTCATGACTTTGCCAACAAAGGAATCCACCAAACTACATCATTCATGCCATGGAATAGTCACTCAAGAAAAGCTGCAGGTGACTATCACACCTCTTCAGAAATGCAGTACTCCGAGAGGAAAGAGGAGAAGCTGAAGTGTTAGAAGGAGTTATCTACTTGCAATGCCCATACCAGGACAGCCACAAATGAAGGGTATAGTTCAAAAGTGCATCCAGAACATGGTCTCTATGTGTATAGTTAGAATCCGTCATAAAGGATCAGAAGCCATTTTCTTCGGCCTTTGACACTAGTATAGATCAGAAGTTCTGCGGTCATTACTGGGCTATGAGAGGAGAGTTGAACACAAAACAGTGCCAAATGCATTAGGAATAGTCACAATTTTATGTGGAAGGAGGGTGCTACTCTACCATAGACTTCAAGGAGCATTTAGTCATGAAGTATCCCTTTCAAGACCAGATAATGAAACTGGGAGCATTTCTCATTCTTTGCAGATTAAAATTGTCATGGAAGTGAAAATGATGACAGACAAGCCAAGTTACATTCTTGGTACTTTAAAAATCATTAAATTTTGCTCATTGCTTGTTGTTAAGGTTATCTGATGAGTTTCCTTTGATAATGCTGTATGATTTTGAAGCAATAGCTTTGCTTTATAAGTCTAACACTACAAAGTTTTAATTGACAGTAAGTGATCCATGATGGAATGACAAACCTCTCATCATGTGTTGTTGATTCAAACGCAGTGCTGCAAGGTGTTGGAAGTCTAATGGTGCATGAGTTTCTGCAATGGTTTAGTGATTCAGTCCAAAGCAGAGGAGTGGCCACCCTGTTATTAAGTACCAGCACTTTATTGCCTAAGCAGTAACGATACTTTTAGAGCCTTGACTGTGGCTAGAGCTTTCCTATTAGTTTAAGTCTTTGAAGAGTCTAAACCTAAAGTGCCTGCGTGAATCTCAACTGAAAATCAGGTACTCTGCTGAGCCACAAGCTGATGCTTAGACTGTTCTTTTGTCCCTTGTAAGTAAAATGAAAGCGTCTTTCTTCCAGTAAAGTATTGGCAATGCTGTTTGTAACTGTTTAGAAATGCCTGACTGAGCTGGTTGCTTTAGTGGGGGCAGTAAGGGCATTGCATAACCTGCAAGATCGAGGTCTGTTTAAGCAGTAGGGGGGTGTCTCAAAATTCTTCTTTATTTCTTCATTCATTTCTGCTAGCTTTTGAGTGAAGAACAGGGTTAAATAGACGGCAAATACCCTCAGGAAGCAATATCTACAAAATAATTTCAGAGGGCTGATTCACTGTAGTATTTCTGTCAAATTCAGACCATACACTTTTCTGTCTTGTATGTGAAAGTATTTGAGAAAGCAAGTAACCTGTCCCTAGTTTTGCACAGCCTTCTGTGACATTTTAAGAGACAGAGGAAAAAATCAAGTTTTGGTACATAGAAGAGTCAAGATAATGAGTTGTTTGGTGAATGTTTTGGTTGCTTCATCTCTTAATTGGTTCGTCTGTTAATTGTTTTTCTGCAAACTTACTGAATGCATGCTGAGAGAACATATTTAATATGATAGCGTTTGTATATTCAGTAGAAAATAGCTTATAAAATATGGTGCCTTCTGTTTTTCTTGGAAAAGGTTTAACAGCAGTGAGTACTGTGCTTCAAAATATATCTTTTGAAGACGAGTTTTATTTGGTGCTCAGCTTGCTGTTTTAAATAAAAACTCCTGTCACGTTATGGTGAATGGTGAATGTTTACAGGTGAGGAAGGGAATCCGAGTGGCCACATTAGAGTGCCAGACTAGAAAAGTTAGTTACCTGAGCTGTAAAGCTCCACTGCTAGCAACCTTGTTATTGCAGACTGGGACTTTGGCTGGATGCCATCTCAAAGTGTGCCTGCCACTCACCAGCTTGGTCTGAGCAGCAGTACTCGCCAGTCCTTTGAAAGGGCGTTAAACAGCCGCAGAGCTTCTAAGCGTCTGAGAGATGGAAGTTCCGGGTCTTAGCAACAAACAACAAACTGTAGGGCAAAAGTTGTCTCTTTAAAGTGCCCTCATTTCCTGCCAATGACACAACTAAATTGTTACATGGCTAGCTTTATTTCAAGTCTTTCCCTGACCTTCATCAGGTTTCAGCACCTCTGCACTGTGCTTGAACACTATGTCAGGGGCCATGTCAGATCTGACAGTGGTCTGCATGGAGTTCATCCCTGAACGTCTAACATTTTGCTGGCACAGAAATGTCTGTTTATGAATTCATGGTTGGAGTATCTCTGCATGGTAGTGTAAAGATGTGCTATCAGCAAAAGGAGAAGCAAACACGTCTCTGGATTTATTTAGCTGCGTCTTGCTGGTAAATTGAGTGGATGCTAATCTTCCAGCCATTTGGGAGAGTATTTTTCATGGTGCTTTTGTTCTACTGCATGGAGATGGGGTCTAGCACATTAGATTTCTCTTTGCCTAGGTATGTGCAACTTTCTTGTGGTGCTCAAGAAAAAATAAGTACCTTTTTCTAGTCCTTTCTGCCCCTCAGCAAAGCTTTGGGCAACTGTCTTCGGAATAATGCAGTGTTTTCAACACAAAACCTAGCAGAATTTTCATGGATGTGATTTCTTTTAGGGAAAACAGTGGAGCACGCATAATCCCTTGGAGAGTATTCATTATGCACTGATAGGGTATGATTTTTGTAGAACTGTGCAAATGTAAAACATTGTGTTATTTCACTTAAATAATGCACAGCATGAAATGTTTGCTCTGAGTCTTTAATTGTAAATCCTTTGATACTAAAACAAAATTCTTGTTGAGCTAGCCCCTATCTATCCAATCACCTACTAATTGCCTGCATTTATTGATGCTAATACTCTTTTACACATCTGAATATGTAATAAGAAACAAGACTCTAAAGCAGTAATTTACTTTTTTCAGTCAGGCTGGCTGTTAAAACTACTTTTGCTAAAATCATTCTGTTGCAAGTCAGAGTAGGTAAATAGAGTATTCTGAGTTGGAAGGGACCCACAAGGACCATGGAGTCCAATTCCTGGCTCCACACAGGACCACCCAAAAACCAGACCCTATGTCTGACAGCGCTGTCCAAATGCTTCTTGCACTCCGGCAGCTCAGTGCCTTGGCCCCTGCCCTGGGGAGCCTGTCCCAGTGCCCGACCACCCTCTGGGTGCAGAACCTTTCCCTAATGCCCAGCCTGACCCTCCCCTGTCCCAGCTCCATGCCGTTCCCTCGGGTCCTGTCGCTGTCCCCAGAGAGCAGAGCTCAGCGCCTGCCCCTTTGCTCCCCTCGTGAGGGAGCTGCAGGCCGCCATGAGGCCTCCCCTCGGCCTGCTCTGCTGTGGGCTGAACAAACCCAGGGACCTCAGCTGCTCCTCATACATCTTGACCTCTAGACCCTTAACCATCTTCATAGCCCTTCTTTGGTTGCTATCTAACACTTTTATGTCCTTCCTATATTGTGTTGCCCAAAACCACACACAGTGCTTGAGGTGACGCCGCACCAGCGCAGAGCAGGACAATCACTTCCATTGACCAGCTGGCAGTGCTGTGCATCGAGTCATAGATCCAGTATGCCAAGTACTCCCCTGTGGAGAAGATGAATAGAGCTATAAAGAAAGTGACAGCTTCACCATTGCTTTTTAATCATTTTACGCAGTTCAGTGGAAAATTAACACCGCTGCTGAATTCCTGAGGGTGGGTCAAGAATGATAACAACCTCTGTACAGGTCTGTGGAATTCAGTAATTATTTCTGTGCTGTACTGTAGGTAGGCTCCACTCTAACTAGATTCTGTGAGGTCTGCAGAACAAATAGCCCATTAATTAAAAATACAGAACAAATATGGAGAAATCTTGCTCATGGATTTTTTTTTTCCTATGGAGGAGAGGACTGAATCTATGGTGAATGCTGAGAGATACCATCTGTCACTTTAGGAACAGTTGGATAAGACTTCTAAATAGTCACGTGGTATTTTGTCTGCTAATTTTATACATATATTAGGTATGGTGTTCAATCACTGTAAAATACAGCAAAATGGAAGGGTTGGTTTAAAAATGGTACAAAGATGGTAAGATTGTACAAGATATATTTAATTCCCATCTTTATGATAACTTAAGAGCATTTGTGTGTGTAGATATTTTAAAAAGACAGAGGTGTTAATTCCTTATTACTTTAAATAAAATGAAGCTTTTCATTTAACTCAGGTTAGGGACTGGCCAGTTTTTAAGGCTGGCTTGTTTTGGATTCTAAATTTGCTTTTCAGCTCATAATTACTAGAAGTTGATGGTAAAACAGTAACAAACTGACGGGTCTAGACTTGAGCTTACCACTAACATATATTGTTTCCATATCCTTAGGGACATGAAGCCTTTCGGGAAGGCTTTCAAGTGGAGGAGCTAGTAGACTGGTTTGAAGTTGGTACAAACTTCTGTGACGAAAAGAACCTGGAAGACCTGTGACAGGGAGCAACTGTTTTCAGACTCTTGCATTAAATCTCAACAGTGCTTTTCTGCCATCTGCTGCAGAGCAGGAGATTACAAGACATGTCCATAGCACTCAAACAAGTCTTTAATAAGGATAAGACTTTCCGTCCAAAACGCAAGTTTGAACCTGGAACCCAGAGGTTTGAGCTTCATAAACGAGCACAAGCCTCTCTGAACTCAGGTGTGGACTTGAAAGCAGCTGTGCAGTTGCCCAGCGGAGAAGACCAAAATGACTGGGTAGCTGTCCACGTTGTTGACTTCTTCAACAGGATCAACCTCATTTATGGAACTATCTGTGAGTTCTGCACAGAGAGGACCTGCCCCGTGATGTCTGGAGGCCCTAAGTATGAGTACCGGTGGCAGGACGACATGAAGTACAAGAAGCCTACAGCATTGCCAGCACCCCAGTACATGAATCTTCTCATGGACTGGATTGAGGTGCAAATTAACAATGAGGATATATTTCCCACAAGTGTAGGTAAGTGCAAGGAAGAACCGTAAGCTGCGTTTCATTCTGTGTACTTAGCATGTTCCCTTGCTGACCTCACTTCTAGGGACTGTGGAAACCAAGCCTTTAAAAGAGCAAGTATGAGTGGGAGGGTTTTGCAGGAATAGTCTGAAATGTATGAAGTGTTAATTGTGGCTGCTGAATATGGGGAGCAGGGGGGTTTGTAGCCTAAAAGGTTTTCACTTGAGCCAGTTGTCCCTGGTAAGCTTCTGCTTCTCAGGTCAATTGTTAAAGGTGGTCTACATTTCATTATTATCTTACTGAAAGCTAATCAAGTTTGAATTGCTTTGTGCTTTGTCTGTCCACTTAAGCAGATGCAGGATGGATGGAAAGCAAAGCCTGATTAGAGTGGTATCTTCCCTTGGAAGCGTGTACAGCGCTGTTCAATACAAGGCAGTGGAGAGTCAGGAATAGAGAGAACTCTGCTCTCCCACCGTCTTGTGACTTCACACCCAAAAAAGATGATCTAGGAAGTGAGTTATTCTCCAAATTACTGTTTCTAAGAAGAGTAATTTTCTGTAAACCACAGCAAAGCCTACTAACTATATAAGCAGACAGCCTGGAGAAGGGAGATGTTAAGATCAGCACAGTTTTCCTTTTAATACTATAGTTAGTTTTTCTGAAGAGTAGGCAAGTAGGTGAAAGTCTCTTTGCTTGAATAGTTCGCTCTGGAGGAGGAGGACTTTGCAGAAGAGTGCATTGTGTAGTGTAGAGATCCTAAATCTTTACTGGTGCTGCAGGTAATGAGAAAGGATGCTGTACCTTAGCAATGTCAGTGTAATTATGTAAACTTTAGCAGTTTTATTTTATGAGCCCTGATATACTTCTTGCAAGTGCAAAAACTGGGAGCTATTTGTCAGAATTGTGAGATGATATGTAAATACCTAGATTAGTAACAAACAAGAATGCTTATATGTTAAAATTAGTTCAGCAGAATATTTTGCAGTTTATGTGGTTACAGTCTGTGGCTAATTGTTAGGAGATTATACATCAAGAGGTTGCATGTATTGGTAATCTTTCTTAACCTTTGAAATGCCTTATTCTTGGCCTTGACTGCTGCTTGCTTGGCCAGACTTGTGGTTTGCTTCCCATACCTTATCCCTTCTCTTTTCTAAACTAGCAGGTAGAAGGAAAGATGTAGCTATGCCTTATTAGCTATACTTTGCCAATTTAGCTAGAAGCAAGATTTCACAGGAAGCAGCACCATATTTTTTGTATAGTGAAAAATAAGTTTGATTTCTTAAAGCATTTGTTATTTTTTGTGTCTTTGGTATGAACGAATTTTGGAATTGAAGGTTGGGCTGCAGGTTGGGGTGCAGTGAAAGATGTTTTTGCTTCCATTGGTGTTTTTGCATGCTTTTGTCATACCAAGTTTTGGTCTTGGAGTATTCCATGGTCATGCTTTGCTATTGCATTTAGTGTATGCAGAAAATATCTGTGGCTTGAACATGGGCATGGTAAGCAAGTAACACACAGGCATACAGAAACAACAAAAAAAAATACAGCACACAAGCTTTCAGGTCTAGTGTCTTCGCCCTTATGTTTTCAGTAAGATACATCTGGAGGAACTTTAATCCTGAAGGCTTATCTCTTGCAACCGTAAGAAGGAATCAGTAAATATCCTCTACCATTTTTCTCTTCCCAGCAGCTACTGCTGTTGTGGATTGAATGAAACGTGATGAAACTGAGGAAGGGAGCAGAGTAGTGGTCTCTGCAGTGGGGCTGGACCCCGATACAAGCAGGAATGCTCGATGTCTGTTACAAGTCTTTGTCCCCCCTGAGTTGACCTCAGGGAAGAGGAAGAGACTGCTTGAGCCTATGTGGAGTGTTGGACAGTGCCATAGTTGTGTTAGAAGTGAAGGTGAATGGAAAGTCCCATAAAGATGTTTTATATAAAACCTTTGAAGAAGTATTCCATGAGGCAGCATTTGCATCTGTATTCCACTTTCCACTCCTCCTGAGCTTTTATTGCAGATACTGTGGTGACCACCTGCCCATTCATTTCTCATTATCTTCTGGATTCACCCATTTGTGGTGTGAAACTGTTGGCATGATTGCTTGGGAGACCTTAGATCTTAGGAAAAAGAGATGCACACTGTGTTGAATCTGGAGTTCTGTGTACCTCTGCTCTCAGCAAGTCCCTAAGTAGGCACACAAAAAGTCAAAGGGATATTTGGGTCAGGATATCTCCAACAAAGACAATATTCAGGTAGCAGAAGTCATCAGGGACCCTGGGACCCATTCCAGGGTAAGCTGCTCTTCTTTCAGAGGAATCTTTCTGATTTCCTACCGGTAAAATGGAGATGGTACTACCAGCATGTACAGGTATCGTGAGTGAAGCAGCAGAATGAAATGTAATAGCTCAGCACGTGCATTGTTACATGCTCTGCTTTTCACAATTGATCAGGGAGATAAGCTTTGTTATGGTGCTGGACACCATTTGTTCCTGCCTGTTCTGCAGCAGACTTGGCTTAAATGCACCATAGGGTCGCTGTTACGTTTAGCATTAATGCAGACCTCTGCTTTCATTCAGAGAGATTAATGACGGTGAAAATTAAGATTGTTCCTTCTTCAAAGTAGTTGGAATAGAGCTTGAAACGCGATATACTCAAATGTCAAAACAAAACAGGCGTAGGTATGCCATTACTAACAGTACATCAGTATTAAAACATAATATCTGGCTATAACTTAAGGAGATTGATTTATTGCATTGAATCTTTGTAGCATATGGTCTGCAGAGAATTCCTCTGGAAAAGGCATATGTCCAGTGGATGGGATTTCAGTTGGCCTTTCCATTACCAGATAAGTTTGGGATCTAGAGTGAGATTTATAGGAGCTGTCCACAGGAACTAGTACACATTTTTCTCAGCTTAATCCTATTAAAATTGCCGTCTTTTATTTGACATACCTCAGGCAAACTGCTTAAAGAGGGATGGGGGTAGCCCAGCTTGGTGTGCTTTTGCTTTGTTTCTTTGCTTTGTTTCTTGTTTTTTTTTTTTTTTTCTTTTAACCACATGCAGTCAAGTTATAAATAGTTATGAATACCATATTTAACACAAATGCCTCTCGGTGTTTACAACAGCACCATAACCTCTGGCCCGTGGCCGCTCACCAGCCTGCCTGCTTCCTGCGCTCTGGCTCCTCTCTGCTTTCTCCAGTCATGCTGGTGAAGGGCCTCTTCCTCCAGCCACTCTCCTGCCAATACTGAACTGGTGGCAGGAGAAAAGGGGGCTAGTACGGGAGCCGAGGAGCTGTTCAGAGTTGTGTGAACGTGACGAAAACAGGTGCTGAATATGAGGAGCACTTCTGCTTGAAGCAGAGTTTTAAGGACTGTCTTTGGGAAACAGACTCACAGCCTGTGGGGTATCTTACTGATGATGACCTTGTTCTTATTCCCATTATTCCCCATTTCCTTTGTCCATTTTTAAGTGGATTTAAAGCAGCTCTGGAAACGCGTTCTGTATGAAGCCAGCCACACACCCTGACCTGTGCCGCCCCTCATTGAACAGCAATGCAGGAGCAGGACGGAGATTTCATTCTGCTCAGGTCACTCTGGTGAAGCTCTCAGTGGTAGGCCCCAGCATGGATTTTTATAGCATGTTGGGGTTTCGTTTAGCTTTGGGATAAACTTTTGTCCTTCCATAATACTAATTGTTTTTCTAGGCACCTAGGAGCCTCACTATTTAAACACCTTTAAAGGGATTTATTTCCATGGGTCGCAAGGACAACTTCTGTAGTCCGTTGCCTCAAGCCGTGTTTTTCTACTTTATCTCTGTGCACTTTGGTAAGCAGGCTGAAGAAGTCATTTGGAGCAGCAAGTCCTTGAGGCAGCTGCAGCTTTTATTGAACTGTAATTGTCTGCCTTCACCATGTGGGCTTGGGCAGTGTCGGAGGAAGGAGCTAACAAATAAAGCAGTGCTCTTCTGTTGTGCTCCCTTCAGGCCCTGCTTCCTAAACACAACAAAGTCAGTTGCCTTTTTTCCTTCTCCCCTTTGCCGGCTTAAATTAGGAGTAATTCTGTCTTGTTTAGATTCTTGAGTGACTGGAATGTTTTTTTTCCTGTTTAAGAGTCTCTGGGGAAGATGCCCAGATACAGAGTCCGCGAGGGATTACTATCTTCATCTACTCTGATGTGACCTCCGGCATAACACAGGCTGGAGAATGTCACCACGTGACTTCTTCATCAGGTCCATAGCTTCAAGTACAAAGATGGTACAGAAGACAGAGAGTTCTGCTGAGATAAACAAGAACATGAACGTTTCTGACTTGACATAGTGAAAAACTTCACCCCATGAAGACACTCGGATGGTGGAGAGGGGGCCCCAGAGGTTGTGCTGTCTCCATCCTTGAGGGTTTTCAGGACCAAATTGGATAAAACCCTGAGCAACCTGCTTTGACCTCGTGGCTATATCGAGCAGGAAGCTGGGCTGCAAACCTCCCAGAGTCCCTGCCAGCGTGAATTGTCCTATGATTCTTAATTCTGATTTCAGCACTGACAGGATGCTTAAGGAACAGGAGCTAAATTGATTAGAAGCTGATTAAGCAGTTTAAAAAGGTGCAATTTGGCATTTAGTGGAAATACAAAATCACTTCTAAGCTAGGAGAGTTTGCATGGAGCAGGATTTCAAAGGTATTAAATTACTGTAATCAAATAGCCTGGTTATGGCTTCTCAAAATGGCAGTACGCTCTTAAAATGCCCAAGATTTCAGCTGAAAACTTAATGTATCTCAGACAAAGCTTTGCCGGGGCTGAAGGGAGTGGGTCGGATTGCTGGCTGTTAGCTGGTCATTCAGTCTTCCGGCGGTGGATGGATATAGCTGTTGGCTACCAGCTGAAGGCAGTTGTGAACTCCACGCACTCCGTTCTTTCTTCTACACCTATTAGGTCAATGTTGGATTTGGCTAAAGAGGAATTCTGTTTTGCAAAGCTTTTCTTCTTTCCGCTGTTGCTGCCTGCCCTTGGTCCCTTCTTCAGCACATGTATATACTTAGAAGAGCTTTGAGTAATCTTTTGTGCAAATGAAGTAAAGAGAGAGTTCAGCAAGACGTAGGTTATTGCATGCTGTGGCTTTTCTGTAGTCGTGAAACAGTGTGAGTTCCATGCTTATATGTACATTAGGGTAAAGTTATAGCAGCAGCACAATTATCCTTTCAGAAAGTTTGGAGTCTTGAAGTATATGGGCCTGGAAAATAACACGCGGATATTTTAAAATGAGTTGATATGCCAGAACCTCCTCCTTCTCTCCCCTTTTTTCCATTCCCATGGTTCAGGATCTAACAGATACTGTTCTGTAAACTAAACAGGAAGATGGATGTGCCATTTCAAGAGTACCATCAAAGAAGGTTGATAAGCATTGTGTTGTCTCCATCTGGGTGGTGAATCATGTCATTTACTAGATAGATAAGTATCTTGCCTTTTAAGCGCATTGCATTATTTTCTTGCTGACTGATTATACTTTGGAGCAATTTGATTCCCTGTTTTTGTCCGGAATCTAAAATGCCTTGATTGGTCTGGGCTTATCCAAGAATATTTCTGCTTATCCAAGAATAGGGACTGAATCTTAGGAGTACTCGACAGTCCTCAACCCCAATCACTGCTAATTACTTGGGGTAATAGTAAGGAGTGATGTCGATCATGCAGCAGTCTGCTGTGCAGTTTTAATCAAGTTTTGAACTTTTTTTTTTTCATTTGGCTAAAATTGCCGAGGATTAAAGGCATAGGCGGTTTAGATTTTCCACTATTTGTCTGGTAGGGAAGTGCTTTATGTCAGAGAAAATACTGGGAATATTATACTGTTTTAAGTGATCAGTGGATTTCAAAGTGTTCCAGAGGTGTTCCTTCCAAGTGATTTTTCACTACCTCCTCCATTTTCCAGAAGTGGTTTTTGAATGGCTACCTCAACCTGAAACTTTGAAATTAGGCTCTTTGCCCTATCTCTTACATTACAATCACTAGTATTATGTTCTTCCCCACTCTATGCTACAGACCTAACTTAGCTGGCAGGGCATGCATTTAGCAGTCTGTTGCTAGTAACAGCTAATAGCACATTACTTTATCTTGGAGAAAGGCAGGATGGGGAAGTTTTCTGGGATGATACCAGATTCATGCTACCCATCGTCACTCAAAGCAGACTAGAAAATCGCTAGCTAGTCTTCATGCATGAGCTGAAGAAATGCAAATTTGTCTCACCACGTGAATGAATGTTGTAAATCCCAAACAAGCATGTTGCCTGGAACAGTGTAAAAATTCAGTGATGCAGCAGCAAATACCATTTTCAGAGTGCAGGTGCCTGACTGGTAAGTGAGTGTGCTCCCAAAGCTGTGTCATCTCCCTCATGTACCCTCTTGATCTAATGCTAGATGTGCCATTTCAGGAATGTTCTGGTTTACTTCTACCTAAAGCACATAAATTAACCCATTTTTCAGTCTAGTTCTGATAATAATAGAAGATAAGTGCAAGGGAAAGTAAGTGCAAATTCCACGGGAAGGATTTGGCACTGCTGGTATGAAGAAATCCTTCCTCACCTGGAATATGGGCATTAGAAGGCTGATGCCTCACATGCCAGGTTTTCTGTATTACAGCCATCCATAAGGGCTAAAAAGCATCTTTGTTAACATGCAGAAAAGCAGATCTCTTCTTCTATTATCCATGCTACAGAAACTGAAAAAGTAAAATAGAATAAAGACTTAAGTGGTAGCGTGAATGGTAGAGCGAAAGCTCCTGGACGGAGGGATGTGTCGGCTGGCTCTGTACAGACTAAAAGATTTCAGAATCTGTGCTCACTCTGATTTTACTGCTGGGGAGGCAAGAAACAAGACATACAGTGCACCAGCAGGTGTGGTGGCCCTGGTGGGACCTGGAGGCGTCTGTCCTTTAGCTGCCGGACCACTCGCTTTTCAGGAATGGAGCTTTCCAGCACACTGTGATTGCACGTCACTTGAATTAGTCTCTTGGAGGATCTGCAGCTTCACCACCACAGCTTCTCCTCTCTCTGAACGTGTGGCCCCATCTCTTCAGCAGCCTTTGCTGCGTGGCTGAAGTCTGCTGTGTGTCCTGTCAGGGATGCTGGGGTTGGGCTTGTGCTGAGCTCCTAGTGTGGGAAATTCAGTGTCTTTGAACATGCTTTGTCTTGGAAAGTGGGTTTTCTAGTTGTGAGATCCATCGGCATTCCACAGCCTCGTGTGCATTCCTCTCCCTGGTGAACAAGGAGAATAGCTCCTTATATGAAACCGTATAAAACAGACTTTGTCTGATGTGCTGCAAAGCAGAGCACATGTGGGAGTGGCAT
Organism: Cygnus atratus; assembly: GCF_013377495.2. NCBI lineage: Eukaryota > Metazoa > Chordata > Aves > Anseriformes > Anatidae > Cygnus > Cygnus atratus. The sequence continues at coordinate 71,398,206 of NC_066396.1, forward strand.
TTACAGTTCATAATTGCTTTGCTGAATGATTTTCTGGAACCCAAACAAAATAAGGTTCACAAATACCACCTTTTTTAGTTTCTACTTTTTATCCATGTTTATTTTGCCAAATCTGAGTTGTTATTTAAGCTCAGAAAGATTGTAGAAAATTCACTTTACTCCCACAAAGTATTTTCATCCATAAGGTCAATCTTTTGAGCACAACAGCAGTACTTCTGGGCATGTTTTAGGCAGAATCTGGCCAAGGAGGGAGATAAGCCAGTGTGGTCTTCAGCTCCCCCAGCCACATGATAAGAACGGTCAGGATCACGTGTGGTCAGCGGGGTCTGAAAATGATTTAGTCCTGTTTAAAGAACAATGGAGAATTAACTGTGGAACTGGTAGAGTGCTGTGGTAGGGTGGTTCTTGGGGCACTTCTGGAAAGCCTGAAGCGAGGGCATGACCAGCCAGAGATAGATCCACCGACCAACACTGCCTTTAAGTTTGACCTTCCTCTTTCAAATAGAAGTTTGGCCTTCTTGTTTCAGTTACTGTCTGGTAGAGCAAAATTAGAAATCTTAACAGGAGGAAACTCATTAGTTTCTTTTAAATGAGGCCCTCCTGTCTTTTATAGATAACTTTTGGAGGAGAGTCAAGTATGTACTTAAAAAATTACGTGGTTAGAAATTCCTTGTGTTGATAAAAGCCATGTGTGAGCCTGTGTTCTTTAAAAAACAAAAACAAGAATGACATTGAGATAATTTGAAACATTTGTAAGCACCGTGTTTCATCCTCAGAATGCTTCAGAGAAAACCATCAGAGTTTCTTTATCGGTATTAAGTGTGGTTGTCACCTGTGTGCTTGCCATGGCAGACAAATGTAGTGATACTTTTCTGTGCCTAGTTATGCAGCAGTCCCCTGCACAGAGGAGAATACGTGCTCGGCTAAACGAAAGTCAGTAAGGAGTTACGGGAAGAAGAACTTCCTGAGAAAAAAGCTGTTCAGCGTGGCTCCTCCTAAGGCTGGTTTGGCTGCTCCAGGTTATGTGGACCACTGCAGCCATCTCACCCCTCACTCACTGGTGGTGCTGCACGAGACGTGAGTAGCCCCAGTCTACATGGCTGCATGTTTCATTTCCTCTTCAAGTAGTGAACTGGATGTGCATTGCAGTTCTTTGGTTCGCTGCACCATGCTTTATCTTTTGTTCTTGAGGGTGTTTGCATGTGTTCACATTGGAAAAGGCCAGACCAAAAGTGAAGTTGGGGGCAGGAGGCAATGGCTCTGCAGGTAACTTATTTCTGAGCCTGAGAGTGGCTCCTCTGCATCTCTGTGGTGGTTAGTTTCACCATTTCTGTGTTTTGTGGGCCACCGTATTCCTTCACACAGGGGACTGCAAATGCTCACTGCCTTAGCTATTGAATACCTTGAAGAAACAACTTGAAATCTGGATGTTATCTGGAATAAGGTAGCTGTGTTCCTTCCACAGCATTCATTCTCAAGGATGATGATACATCGAGGAAATGTGTTTGTGCCTGTATCGATCCACAACAAGTGGCAGAAAATAACTGAAAACACTGGAAGAACAGAACAAAAATGGATGCTTGTCGGCTTATCCTCTGTGCTTCAGTGGAGTGTGTGTGTGTGCTCTGATTCTCATGCTGCCAACTGTTATGTGTAGGTGGTCAGGAGACCACCTGACTTCAGGAAAATTAAAAGAAAAATTGAAAGCTTCAGTGGCACGTGCCTCAGAGCTTCAATAGGTCTGCCAAAGCAGAGAAGAAAAGGCTTTCATCTACCTTTGTTAATGTCCTGCAGCAATGCAAACAGAAATCATACTGGCTGCTGGCCTGCCATAGCTGTAATGCAAATACTTCTGTAAGCGTGTCCAACAGGAGATATGTCCCTAAATGCATTCTGGAGCTGGTGAGCGGAAGGGTTTCATGGTACTTGCGAGCTGTACTTTTCAGCCTGCTAGTGTATGCAGGCTTCTCTTTCTATGTGACTTGAGTCTTGCTCCTAAACCAGCTGTCCCGTGGCTGTATGTGACATATAAATCATATACCTTTCATGAATTTCAGAGCACTGTAGAGCTCCACCAGATGCCTCTGTCTGATCTCAAGGAACTTCTGTGCTCCTCTGTTACCCCACAAAAGGCTGCTTGCTGTTTGGCTGTCAGCAGTGCACAGGCACACAGCAAAGGCTGGGATTTCATTGACATTCCCATGCATCCTGGATGTCCTCCTAATATATGTAGCTGCTGGCATAATTATTTGTTTTTTATGTTTGTTTGTTTTTTCCCTAAGCTGGGTGGTTTTGACTGGAGCCTGTCAGCCAACACAGTCAAAAAGCAGCCAGCACTTAACGAGGAGACAAACCTTGCATCCTGCATATTGCCTTTTGACATTTGAAGCCAAAAGATGAAGGCCAGTCTTAACAATGTAGCTGTGAAAGGACAAGATTATGTCTTTTCAAACTGCAAAGAAAAGATCTAATGAGTCACAGTGAGGTAATTAACTTCACTTTTGCCATCTACCAACCATGTTGACAGAACTGTCTTAATTTCCCTTCTCCTTGGCTGCTGGTCCATGCTGCTTCCATCTGCCTGAGCAGTGCACTGAGAGAAACTCAGCTGCTGTTCATGCCATGACTCATGCTAATGCAGGGTTCCCCAGAGGAAGGCTCTGCAGCCTGACACTCGTTCTTGGGCTGGGATGTAACCTCTGTGTCACGGAGAAGAAAACTTACAGAAAAAAAATCTTTGGTTAGAGTAGGCAGTGTGCTACAAAGCTTTATGTGCAGCAGGACTGGAAATAACAAGTCATTTTCAGCATTTGACACTGTTTGTATGAGACCCAAAGTCTTGTGCTAACACATTTAACTTTAAATAGTTCTTTTCATGTAGAGAAAACCATGAAGCCAAGGTCTAAGTGGTTTTGTTTTCTCTGAAGACTTGGCATAGAATACTATCCAGCAGAAGATGCACCACGTTTCGTGTGTCTCCCTTTTCAAAAGTTTTGCTTTAATTGGAAAATCCTCTGGGTTGTAGAGTCCTTGGGATGGTGGATAAATGGAGGCCTTGGTACTTGATGGATGACTGTTTTGTATGACTTAGAAGAAAAACCCAGCTTCAGAAAAGTCAAAGATTAAGACCTGACAAATGTTCAGAGCATCTGAGCAACTCAGCATGGAGTGAAACAGGCTTTACCGCTGGTGCTGACACAGAGGATTTTTGATTCTTTCCATCTCACAGTGAGTCACATGTCTGAGGAACACCAGGGGGGATGTGTCCTTTCATAAGCCTAAAAATATATGGTGGAAACTTTTATTTTCTTCTCATAATGTGAATCAGTGGCACTTTGACTCATGAGAAATAAAAGGAAGGTTGCCGAGCCATCTGGAATCAGAGATGCTCAAGAAGGGAATAATCAAAAGTCTGTTAATAGTTGGAAGGGAAAAAGGAAGACAATGAACAGATTGTCTTTGAAAGACAAAACTCCGTCTGGATATGGAAAAAAAATACCTTTACTTTTAAGAGGCAGATGTTCAGCTGAACAGAGAAACGTTATAGCTTACCAATAAATGTGTACTATCAACATTAGCATAGTGAAATGGTGGTAATGGTTGTTCGTACAGTGTCAGCTCTAATCAGCCATAATAGAAAGAAGTCAGCCCTGTGATAGATAAATCCCTAAAGCTTGACGCTAAAATACTCAACAACAGAGACCCTTCCAAACCACATGCTGGATGAGATCAGACCTTTTAGAAAAGTGCCAGTGAATATTTGGGCATTAAAACAATACATCTGTTTAGAATTTAAGTGCTTTAAAATTAGTAGCATACCATGGCTGCCTTTATTTTGGAGTTTCAGGGCTTGCTTCTGGATTATTATAGATACAATTTCTGAAGAGCCCTGTTGAACAAGGTGATTGTAACTATTTCATCTGTCAGGTAAGAGACCAAAGCTCAGGTAATCAAAGTAGTCTATGTAAGTGATTTTTCTTGTATTATGTAGTTGTTCATTGGTGTGTCCAGAGACAGGTAGTATCAGGGATTCCAGATACTGTCTATCTGTTCCTAAAACATTAGCTTTTTATGTATGAATTTGGAGTAAACAAAACTCAAACTAATGACTTCAGAAAGATTCCAACCCTATGCATTTTTAGCCCTCAAATTAAGGGAAAAACTATGTCAAAGTTTCTGGAGGAGTTAAAATTGCAGAGCAAACAGAGGAAGGTTTTGCCTGGTTGGTTTTTTACTCAGGACTTAAAAAGATGACAGTGTTTTGAATATTTTGTTCCAGAACCATGGATTTTGAGCACATGGTTCGCAGAAAAGTGGCTGTACAAGTTCAGAGCAGGAGTCTGTGCAGCCCAGTAGATGATGTCCTTGGAAGATGAATGCAGGAAAAGGGCAAGGTACTATTTTCCCAGCACTCAACAACTCACTTTTAGAGGTTCTCTCAGAGGTGTCAGAACACCCTTTGATCTGGGAGATTGTGGCAGGAATGAGCATCTCACAAATGGCAGTCCCACTCTTTTATCTTCCTGCTGATTCCCTGCTCTGCTAATTTCAGTTTTCTAATGGTTTGGGCTTTCTGCAGTTGAGAATTTCTGTCCATAAATTCTCCAGGTGAAGAAAGAAGTAGTTGGTAAGTTTGGCTTATAGCCAAAGATACATCCTTCCGTTCTCCTTTGAAGTGAAAATCAGGGGTGTAAAACTTTATGCCTGTTTTGTCTTTCATTTACACCTGCAGTTCCTTGAAATACTTTATAGGTTGTCTTGGAATAGGCATATTTTAAAAACTCCTTATGCCACAGTAGCTGTCATATCCAAAGACAAAAATTCTGGAATTAAAACTAGTGCTTATTTTAGTCTTCATGTTACATACCTTGAGCTGATTGATTATCATTTAAATAATAGTTTGTATTTTTGCTGCAGAGACCACAAAAGTGTTACTTTCCAAAGGCACAGCAACATGAGTTAATAAACTCAGAAAGAATGGTGCCATTATTTAATTGCTTTATGAGAAAACAGCGTGAAAAAAAAAGGGGGGGGGGAAACAACCATGAAGCTTGTTGACCCACAGGGATCAGTTATTATAGATTTGCAGACATTTGCCACCAGAATTGTGATAAAGTTTTGGTTTTGCATGTTCCATGCCACCTGCAGACATTTGGGTTGCAGGGCACTGAGGACTTCCCTTTGAAGCTGCAGCTGCTTACCTATGAGCTGAGAAGCTTTACAGTAAAGCAAGTGATGATGTAAATATCCAAGATGAAAAAATTGTCTTGTGGAATGTAGCCTTCAGCTGAAATGAAGGATTTGTTTGTTATCTCTCCTGTCATCTGCCCGAGCTTATCCTAGCATGTCTCCGATTACAACGGCTCGGCTGCTAACGCACACAAAACTTCTTTTCACTCCATTTAAAAATATTTCTTAACAGTTCCTTTTTAAATAGCATTAAAAAATCTTGCTGTTCTCATAGTAAGTGCTGGTTGACCATGACACCTCCTTTGATCTTTTGAGTAGTCTTTTACTTCAGGTGAGAAATTTTTATAAGGATAATTTACAAAAGATATCTTTGTTTTATTAGGATCTCGTTGTTTTGTTGGTACTGTGATTTCTTCTGACATTTTTTCTTTTAATCATCAGGGTGGGTTTCGTAATGGATACATAAAAAATACAGAGGGAACAGAGTCGGGCTCTGACAAATGTCTTTGACTTCCAGTGAGATTTCTGAATCTAAAATCTGAATCTTCTATAAAACTTTTTGAAGGAAAAATGATACTATATTGCATAACTGGGAGCATTAAGTTAAGGATTTCTGTCACTGGAAATAATTCAGATTGTGAAGGCCAAAATGCACAGAAGAAAAAAAAAAAAAAAAAAACAGTTCTTTTTCCCAGCTGCGGTCTGAATTCTCTGCTTAACCAAAGCTGTGCTGAAATTTTGGGAAAATTTGTCCTACACACAAGTATCCTCAGACATACACCAGTACCATCATAGTGTACCAAACCTAGTTTAGGGTGAAATTGTGTGGGACAACAAAACTGGACCTTTCTGCTCCGTCAGGTGTTCTGTGTTTGGCAGCCACGGAGATCTTGCAAAAAATTAGGGCTGCCTATTTAATCTCTTGCTTTATCCTGCAATCAAACCTGCAAAAGCTAACCTGAAATGGAAGTGGCTAATGAACTGTGCCTGCCTTACAACCTAGTATAGCTGGAGATATGTAGCTGTGGAGGTCACACGTGCAGTTAGAGGTCTAATTAAGGCATCATTTCTTCAGAGGATTCAGTCTATACACAGATGAGATCCTCTTGAGCCTTCTCTTCGTCAGGCTGAAGAGTTCTACCTCTCAGCCTCTCCTCGTATGAGAGGTGCTCCAGTCCTTTTGTCATCTTCGTGGCCCTGCACTGGCCTCAGTCCAGGTAAGTCCATGTCTTGTACTGGGGAGCCCAGGACTAAGCACAGGACCCAAGGTGTTGCCTCAGTTTAACCTGCTGCCCGTCCTTTTCCTGTTGCAGCCCAGGATACTGCTGGCCTTTTTTGCCAGTGTAAGTGTCGAAGTGTCAAAGACTTCACTCAAGTCAAGGTTAACTACTTCCATTGCTCTCTCCTTATCTACCAAGCTAGTCATCTCATTGTAAAGACTACCAGTGATTTCCCCTTGTATACCCTTGATGACTACTCCTTATCACCTTCCTGTCCTTCACTTGGTTGGAAATGCCTGCAATGAGGATTTTCCCCATCACCTTCCCAGGGAGTGAGGGAGGCTGCCTAGCATGTAGCTCCCCACATCTTCCTTTTTGCCCTTTTTGAGAACAGGACTGATGATCACCAGCCATCAAGAACCTTCAGGAGTCTCTATGACCTCTAAAAGGCTATCAACGATGGCCTCGCAGTGCCATCAGCCGTCTCTCCCAGCACTTGCAGGTGTAACCTTTCAGGCACTGTGGACTTACATATGTCCAATATATTGAAGTGCCTCTGATCGGGTCGCTGCCGAAATGCTCCTTGCTTTTAACAATGGATGGCTGTCCCTCTCTTTGAAAACCCCTTGGGATATCATGTCTGATAGCGATTCGGAAACACCGGCAGCTGTGTTGGGAGACAAAAGGTGACTCTCTTGTGAGTGATAACACAAGGTGTAGTAATGAAAATCGGCATCTGTAAAACCTCCCAGAAAATATCTAGTTGTATATGCCCTTTGACTCTTGTTCAGAAAGTATTTCTTGTATGATAGACCCATCTCTTGTGGACAATAGAAAAAGACAGGATGGAAACATAGGCTGTGAATCAATCACAAATCAAGGCAGAATGACTTACTACTGGAAGGAATTGTTCAGTTTTATAGGTGATTACAAAAAGTATTGAATATTGAAGATGAGGCATATAGAGATTAATTAGGCTTTTTTTTTAATTTCAGTGAGTATAATGAAAATTCATATAAAACCGTACTTTCATTTTCATAATATTTTCTCCTTGAAGAAAATGGCAGGAGCCATATCTTTCTTGTATTTCTGTTTTGGCTCTGCAGGCTGCTGTGTGTCCCCCAGCATTTTCCTTTATAACATATAATTCCATGTGATCTATATCTAAATCACCCACGTATGAGATAAAAGCTGTGCACTTCTACCACCAGCTCTGTTCCCCTAGGACTGAAGTTTTAACTTGCAACCTGTTTCTCGCAATGTGAACCCAAACGGAAAGGAGTGCGTCTTCCGTGTGAACTTCCAATACACGCTGCTGAGCAAAAGGGACGCTCCTTTCTTTTAAAACTTTCTAATGTTAATTCCTGGTGACTGGGGACAAAGAAAGGAGTGTAAGGACTCTCAGCTGTGGACTCCAGCTGCTAATGCACCCAAACAGCCTCTGCTGGCTTTGGCAGATGGTTCCTCTTTAGCACTGCATCTTTAATGGCCCACTTCCCCTTGTTGGCCAGAGACAAGCGACAGCTGTAAAATCATCTAATGGTACTTAGACATACCTATTAAACTTTCCATCTGTGTACCACATTTGAACTCTGCACGCTGTCTTGTTGCTAACATGGTTATCCCAAGAGAGACAGCCACAGAGAGCCCGATTTCTATTTAATTTATTTTTGAACATCAGATGATGTTCACAATCAGGTTTTGAATTGTCTTTTTACTTTAAAAATGTTCAATGTAATGCAGAAGCACAAAACATTATGAACACTGACTTTTAGCTTTGATGGTCTCAAAGGAAAAAAAGGAGCTTGGAGTAGCTTTTAAAATATCACTGCAGTATTTACTTCTGCCAGAATTATCAGAAATTATTACTAATTAGAGCATGTCATTTTGTGAATTCCAGACTTCAGAGACCTGTGAAGAAACCTTGCTTTCTGGATGCTTGAAGTGCACTGGAGGCAGCACATGGTACAGGGCAATGAACAGTCTCTGAATCCTAAGCCTGTACTTCTGGCAGCAAGAAAATTGTAGGGGTGTAGTAAAAAAGGAGAGCCTTGAACACCTCCAGGGATGGGGCATCCACAGCTTCTCTGGGCAACCTATGCCAGTGCCTCACCACCCTCTGTGTGAAGAATTTCCTCCTAACCTCTCATCTAAATCACCCCTCTTTTAGTTTAAAACCATTCCCCCTTGTCCTGTCATTATCTAATTGAGCAAAGAGTTGCTCTCCATCTCTTTTTTTAAGCCCCCTTCAAGTACTGGAAGGTTGCAATGAGGTCTCCCTGGAGGCTTCTCTTCTGTTGGCTGAATACCCCCAGCCCTCAGCCTTTCTGCATAGGAGAGGTGCTCCAGCCCTCAGATCGCCTTTGTGGCCCTTCTCTGGACCTGCTCTAACAACCCCACATCTTTCTTGTGCTGGGGGCCCCAGACCTGGACGCAGCACTCCAGGTGGGGTCTCGAGAGGGCAGAGCAGAGGGGGACAGTCACCTCCCTCTACCTGTTGGCCACCCCTCTGTTGATGCAGCCCAGGACGCAGTTGGCCTTCTGGGCTGCAGGCACCCACTGCTGGCTCATGTCGAGCTTTTTGTCCACCAGAACCCCCAAGTCCTTCTCTGCAGGGCTGCTCTCAGTGAGTTCTTCTCCCAGTCTGTGCTCCTCTCTGGGATTGCCCCAGCCCAGGTGCAGCACCTTGCACTTGGTCTTGTTGAGTTTCATTAGATTCATGTGGGCCCACTTCTCCAGCCTGTCCAGGTCCCTCTGGATGGCATCCTTTCCTTTTGTTGTGTGACTGCACCACTCAGCTTGGTGTCATCTGCAAACTTTCTGAGAGTGCACTCGATCCCACTGTCTATGTCATTGTTAAAGATATTAAACTGCACTGGTCCCAGGACAGACCCTGAGGGACACTGCTCACCACCGGCCTCCACCTGGACATAGAACCATTGACCACCACTCTCTGGGTGCAACCTTCAAAGCCAACTCCTGATCCACTGAGTGGTCCAGCCTTCAAATCCATCTCTCTCCAATTTGGAGACCAGGATGTCATGTGGGACCGTGTCAAAGACCTTACAGAAGTCCAGGTAGATGACATCAGTTGGTCTTCCTTTGTCACCTGGTGCAGTTAAACTACCTCACTTCACCTCCTGATACGTAGAGAGGTTTTTTGGTTCACAACTCAAGTTCTGATCAAGCTGTATAACAATGTACGCAGGATTTTCCCCGTCTAGTTATTGTTCTTTATCCATTTTTGATGAATCGCCATGAAGAAAGTGGTCTCTTGATTGTGATACAATTATGCAGCTTACATACTAAAAGCTACTATTGCAATGCTGAGAGCGCAAATGATAAATGCATGAATTATTGGCTGGAAAGGGAAGCAAGGGGGAGGAGTAAATGGTTGAAATCTTGCACTGTAGGACTGCTGACAGTCAGCAGTGTTCTGCAGCCTTACATAGGACACAGAACAAAAACTGTAATTCTGCCACTGTGTAAAACCCTGCTTCTCCCACATCTGTTTGCACATCTCTTTGCACAGAAGAGAGGCATGCAGGCCAGCGGGGTTTGGTGCAGGCACATCGGGCAGTGTCTGGCAGCTTACTGCTGTTTGGTGGTGATGCCAGGCAGACGGACACACTTCCCAGCTCGGCACGGTGTGCCAGCTCTGACTTCACTTCGTAAAGAAACAGGTTGGGCATATGTAACCTAACAGTAGCAGAGTATGTGAGAGAAGTGGAGAGGTAGATGGCAGTAAGTGCAATTTATTTGCTGTCCCCATGGGGTGTCTGCCTGGGCTGTAAGTTTTAGGAAAGACAGACAGACTGATGGGTGTTAAGCTGAAAATCTCTGTTAGATGTGGCAGCGTAATGGATCTTTTGAGTTATTAAGGTAGTGGCACACTGAGTGCAATAGCTTTTTTGTTGTCCTATCAGCATTATCTGTGTTTCTGATACTCATGTTAGACTTTCAAAGGAGGTAATAGATAAGAAATGTTATAACGCTACACAGAGAGATGTTTGCAATAGTAGGGCGTCCTATGTAACTTGTACTTGTCACCTCATGTTGTACACTAAGATTACTTTAAGAAACTTTGCGATTTTACAAAGGTAAGTCTTCAGCTGCCATCACGCAGTGCAGCAGTTCCTCCAGTTTTACAGGGACAAAGCAACCATCTTGTTAAAGAATTTTTTGGACTTCTTGAAGGACACCTGCCCCTTTTGATGTATTCAATTTGTAGGCAATTTGTTTTGCCACTGTAAAGGACAGGTGATAAGAACATTTGTTTGATTGATTAATTGTTTTGGGGGAGGCAGCGTTCTTTTTTGATGCTTGGACATGTCCCAAGAATCACAGGGAATTTTGTCCAAAATAAATCATGGGCTTCCATGCTGACTAATTTTGTCACTTCTGGAGGAAGAACTGTCCTTTGGCATTTTATGTGGTATCAAAATGGGAGCTCCAAAGAGTCTTTCCAAAAGCTTTATGTGGAAAGTCTCAGTGCAGAACAATCATTCTTTTTCTTCCTGGGGCTTGTATTTTTTTGTGTAGAATTACAATTCTCCTTTTTCCAAATCCTGTGATGGAGCACCCTCATTTTTTTCCTTCCATTTCTGAGTGGGGTGCATTTATCTACATGGATCACCCAGAAATCATAAACCTTTTATTTTCAGTGGATTGTAGAAGCAGTTAAATTTCATGGCAATTTCAGTATGCACAATAAGAACAAACTCATGGAATCGTTTGCAGTCTTGCCAATCCTCACATTCAAAGTATGTAAACCAGACCCAAAAGCACTTAAGAAAAATTACTGTTGGTTAGTTTTTTATGTCTTTTGTCAGACTGAGATGTTCACAGTTTCTAAACACATTTCTGGAATTGGCAAGGTGCCCACAAACATCTCAGCTTCATGGACTGATGCAGCTTTTATTCTAAACCAAAGCTTCCTGCTAGGAAGGAAGAGAAAATGTTACAGACTATGCTGCTTCGTGATCTATGCACAGGGAGAGCTTCCTTTTATTTGTATTTAATATGCTCTTCCCTTAGCCTGGTTGTGAAGCAGTACTCTCCATAGCAGTGCCAAAACTTTTTTGGGACTTAATGTGGGTCTGAAGGACTCTCACTGAGGGTCTGAAGGAGCTCTGAGTGACGCCATCGCAGAGTTTCTGGTAAAGGACGATCCATAGCAAATTCCAAATGGATGAACACAGAGTGGGGGTCAGCGTGATGCCTCTGCTCGTCAGTCATCTTGCATGAGAACTCATTCATAAGTTAAAAGGCAACCTTCAGTTTGTCTTAATAACAGCAAAAAGAACACATTTTTTTAAACAAATCTATTTTGTTTGGTATTCTGGATACCATCCTTAGTGTTCCATGTTTCAGACTAATCAGCAGAATCAAGAAGACTCACACTTTGCAGTTAACTTTGTGATGCGTATATTTGTGTATGTGTCTGTATAAAATCAGCCCAATTTTTCATATAACCAAATTGTTCCCAGGGCTTAAGTGCTACAACAGAAAATATGCCAGTGTAGGAACAGTTGTGATGGCACCATAAGAGTTTCCCATGCTCACTAAAGGCAGCACAATCTCCTAAGCTCCTGAAGAGGTTTAGGGATGAAGTCAGTTGTTCCTGAATGTCTTGCAGCCTTTGCAGTGTTTGGATGCTCACCAAGCAACTACCTCGGTCAGCACTTGTCCAGGGAGCAGTCCCACTAAAAAGTTCCCTGAATCAGGAGCAGGAGTGGAAGACTCTGTATGGTGATGCTTTCAAGGAAAAAATAAACAGGCTAACTCTGACCTCATGTCCATGGCAAGCAATGCAGTTGTATCCATGGGGTTCAGGGTAAACTTAGCTCAGTTTCCTTAACCAGAAATTTGGAATTTCTAAAGTCAGTCAGAATGTATAACAACATGCCGTCCATACTGACGCAATGCTGCTTTGGAAGATTTTTAAATATTTTATCATTTTTCAGTAACACAAAAGGTGTTATTTCTGAGAAACGAGTGAATTCCCAACCATAGTAAAGCCAGAAAGTATGACTTGATACAGAAATTAGTGAGTGAATTTCTGTGCAGCACATATTGAAGAGCAGTACACTGCAGCATCAATCTATTAGGGGCAAATGGAGTCCCCTTTCTCTTCCATACCATTTGTATTCTGCTCAGGATTTTACCCTCAGTGTAGCAGTTTTTTTGAACACAGTCTGTAATAATTATTTTTTGAGTGTCAGTGTATTTCCCAGGACAGATCCACGCTGAATCCCAGTGGTGGACCACAGACACTCCTCGGTAAGTTTCTCTTTTCCATACAGTTAGGTGTTAATTCTTAAATACTATAGATTAATTCCATGCTAGATCCCTGCTAGCAGTTAGGTCTAAGGGAATGCACATGCCTGAAGAATACGTTGTGTAAATGAGCAGTTGCTTAGTTGGTATTTATAGGAATCTCGTTCTGAAGGTTCAGTGAGCCGATGTGTATTTGCGTGTTGAGGCACTGTATTTCAGACGTGTAGCACATCACTGGATCTCTTCCCATCCTTCTCCACTTTGCATGCAGAAGCCTCTTGCAGTGCACTGACGAAGCACACTATGCTATGTTAAAGATCAAATATTTTGCTCACTGCTTTTCTCTTGTCCTGACTAGGAACTATGCAATCCTAGTAGAGAAAGTCAAGTATTTGGTCCTTGCAGACCATCAGTTTTATCTCATTGCAGTTACTAGCAATGAATTCCTTGCTCTGAAAATATATGTGTATGCTGACGTTTATTGTTCTCTGAACAGTCCCACTTCCATGACCACGCTAAGCTTTTGCTTTCAGCAGAGCTACATCTGCTTCTGAGTTCATCTCAAAGATAGGAGGAAAGAAAAAGGCACAGTGCTGTGAGCATGTGATCTCAGGAACCAGTTGGTATCTATCATGCGTCACAGGTGGAGTTCTCCAGTTGTAAAACACACTCTTAACAAATTGCACCCCATTAGACATTATTTCCATAACATTCAACTTCCTGGAACATCAGTAAAGGATCAGTTGTCAGGCTGCCCTATTTGCCAGCATGAAGACCTAGAGTTTTAAGAAACATTCAACTGGAAATCCTCACTGGGGCGAGAGGAGGCTTCAGGAAAATAGTATTTATGTTGTCTTCAGGTTTTCAGGAATCAAAGATATGAACAGCTGTTTTGTGAGTAAGCATGAAGAAAATAACAAATCAGTGGGTTTTATGATTTATTCGTGCTTTTTGTTCCAGGGAAGAGACAGGTTGAGCCCAGCACCTGCAGATACTCTTCAAAATACAAAAATGAAACCTTTTTGAAGGTCTGCTCCAGCTGCTTGACCTGTCAGACCTCTGCTAGTGAGTGCATGCCAGTGAAATGAATCTGTAGTGGCTTGGAGCTCCCTACCCAGTTCTTGGTTGTCTTTTTTTTTTTTTTTTTTTCCAGAAATACACAGCAGACATCACTCCAGGTGCTAGTGTAGTTATATCTTCAGCTGCACTGTCAGATGCAAGTGCTCTGTATCTTACCTAGCTCATTGTTACTCGTATCCTGAACAAGGAGACTCAAAGCCTGTGAATGCTGCAGAGGTGGCAACTGGAACCTGTGCTATTGTCTGCCTTGAAGATGTCTCAGGATAATTGCTGAGCCAAGACCACACTCTCTCATCATCCTGCCTTGCAGACAGGAAATTTTAGGTGTCCAGGTACATAAAGCTGCCAACTCTTTGTCAGGTTTTACACACAAGTTTTATCTGTACTTCCACATCTTAGTCTGCTTTCCAGCTATGTTAGTTACAGCGTGACCGTATAAATCTCCATAAACCGAAAAGGTGATTGATGTTGAATACCATATGAACAGTGGCAGAGATCATGTACACTTACATTAAACATATAGATAAAAACGTATAGACTTTAAAAGAGTAGACATAAGATGAATGAATGTTTCCTCCTCAGATGATTAATGTTAAACAGATAAATCAGTCTCTCCAGCAATAAAGTGAAAAATGTTTAGTTCTGTTGCTGAACTGCAGTAATTACCCTTACTAGACTAAGTGCACTTAGTCTTACTGTAGGTTTCTAAAGCTGTGCTAAAAAGAACAACAAAAAAACCACTATATACATCACTTTCAGTTAAATTATCCTTGCCTAATAAAATCAACATGGGAATCTGAACAGCTTAAGATATGACCAGTTTAAAATAGAAGGTAAAAGGAAATGCAGAAGTGTAAGTGGTATCTATTGTGTCTGTGAAATGGAATGGAAATAAATGGTCTTGTGTACACAAAAAAAGGATTTTATTAATTTGTGTGGAAAGCAGATACCGTAAAGAGACATACTTTATGATTTTGTTTTTGCCCTTCTTTAAGCTTTTCAATTATGAATCTTAAGGTATAATGACTGTTTTCTTCTACATGAAATAAAAGTAGTGGAAGTTGGAAAGAGAGCTTCAAGGGAAGGAAACAAAAGTAAAATAATCTTTGCCTTATTTTCCTTTCAGTTCTGTGGCATTCACTAGGCATTAAATGGAATAGCAGAAAATGTTTATAGGCAGTTTTCAAGACCCCAAGAAAAGTTTATGCAGCTATAGCTGTTGCAAAGTAGAAATGTTCTTTATATATTAGTTAAAAGGTCTGTCAGTGGCTCCCATTCTGATGTTGCCCATGATTAGTGGGATCTGACGTGTTTCTGCTAAGGGTGGTGTTCAAAGCTGTCAAAAATCTTTCATATTTCAGGCAGTGGTGAGCAGGAATTGAACGCTGGGGGATGAGTTAGGGAAGGATGGAGAGTGCATTAAACCTGTAAAAGATCTTTTAAAGAGAAACTTTTACTCTGCTGAAATCGGGGTGCATCCCATTCACAGTTGAATTTGGTTATACAGCAAATCAACTTATTTTTGGCCAGATATGTTTTAAATTACTACTTTTATTTGTTATGTTTGAAAAGTTTTTGTCCTGTGTGTCCCTTTTTGATTGTTATTGATGTATGATTTTTTTTGATTGTTATTGATGTATGTTCATTAAAAGCTTTGACTAGCGCATTAATCTTGCAAAAGTATTTGGTTAAGGTCAAAATAATGTAACTTTTCAAATTAGTTCTGTAATTGTCCTTTGCTAGTGACATTAGAATATTATTATGCTGCTTAGCTTCGTAATGCTTTAAAGGAAGGAGGATGCTTTGCTCTCTGATTCTCCAGACCCATTTTCAGTGACATTAGTAGTAAAGTTTCATTCAATTTCCAGGTACCAGCCAGAGCCCCAGGCATTTCAAGAGACAGATCTCACCTATTTATGACCTATTGGAAAAATCTATTTAAATCATCGTTGCTTCTTTGCATGGGCAATAGTAGGTTTTGCATACCTCATAAACCCAAGGGTTGTTGGCCCATGCATTAAGGGTAAACGTAGTCTTATTGGGGTATATGCAACCAAAATACTCAGGTTCTGTTTGCATGACTTAGTTCCTATTGTGGAATTACACTGGATCTAAAACCTGTTAGCAGCTTTTTCACAGGCTCCACAGGGTGAGCGTGCATGGCTGTGTTTGTGTGTGGATTTGTGCTTGTAGACATAACCTGAAACCTTGTGTGTGCAGGTAGAGCTTCGGAAAGCACAGTCATCTCTGAGAGTGGAGTCCAGTGTGCTCTGGTTCCTATTCCAGCGTGATGGAAAATGGGCTTCCTTTTATTTGACAAACATGTTACTGCAGAGAGCAGGAGCACTCCTAAGAGCAGGACTTTACACACATCGGTGTGTGTTTACAGGGGAAGAGGGAGGCAGGGAGTGGGAGGCCGACCTCTTCTACGGAGGCAGTTCTGAGAAAACAAGGGAAGGAGAATTTGGGAGCCCGGAGAGGTCCCATAGAGCAGGGGGAGGGGCTGGGGGCAGCGGGGGCAGCATTGCTCAGGCTGAAGCCTCAGACCTGTGCGCAGTGAGATTCACAGTCGGGCAGGTGGGTAGGGTTGGGTTGGTTCCTGTCTCTTCAGCTGGTGGGTCCATTCGATTTTACAACACTTTCAACAGCTGTAAAAACAGAGTAGTAAAAAACATCTGTTACGTTACCCCCGGATGTGGTGTTATAAAAGCATGAGTAGTTAAAAGCAGTTTGGGAAGCCCTGACTGACTCTTGCTTGCCAGCATGTGGATTTCTCTCCCAGGACACCAGGCTTCACTCGAAGCTGCTCTGTTGTAAGTCAGGGTTAACTCGAACAGAGTCAGGACACAGATTTTGTTCTGCTTTCACTTAGTTTTCTGGACCAGGACTCCCAGTCTCCCACTGAATTTCCCTTGCATGCTGCTGTTTAATTCTCTTTCCCTGTCTCATGGGAGAGAGCTGCGTTTTACTGCAGAGAAAAATTACTTCTTTAAAACTTACAATTTTTTTTTTCCAAAGAACTGTCAATATACACTGAAAATACCTTTGTGCAGGTAATCGATTCCTAGCTCAGCTCAGGTATCAGAGGATCAGAAAATGGCTCGCCCTGGGAGAGACACAAGGGCTGGGATCTGAGTTGTTTGTGCTCTCTCAATGTTCCTCTTAGTGGCCCCCTGGAAAGGAATCGAGCACAACAGTCATTTCAGAGAGCAAACATTGCTTTAGTGATATTAACCATGTTGACCTTTCAAATCCAGTGACTTGTTAATGTCACGTCGTAGATTTGGGCAGGTGTAAGGCCTCTGCTTTTAGTTAGATGCTAGAACACGATGTGTGCTGGGGACAGCAGGCGGTTCTGTCTTAGTGCTTCTCCAAGACCACGCTGCTTGCTGCTTGCAGTAATGCTTCACATTGCCTCTTCTTACGGCAGGAGCAAGCCCAAGAGGGGCCCTCGGAACAGCGTGTCCTCGTGAAATGAATGGGAGACCAGAATGTTTGTTTCCTGAAAATATCAGAAGTTAGTAACAAAAATGAAAACCATGCTGGGCAGTGGTGTACTCAGCATGGGATGCTGAAACCATGTCATTACCCAGAAATTGTCAGGCTGTGGTAGGTGCAGTAGGGATGAAGCTGTTAACAGACCTGTGCCAGGTGGGAAGGAGAGTTTTTCCACTGATGCTTTAGTCAGGCTCCAGTGTTTTTGTACTTTTTTTTTTTTTTTTTAACATTGGCTCAGCACTTTGCTAAATTCTCTTTTCCCACCCTAAGCTCTCACGTGTTACACTGCCAAATGACTGCAATTTCTGCCCCAGAAGTGGCTGCCTTTTGCTGATCTGTAATATAGCCCCTGCTAAGGCAGGGAGAGCCATAAATTACTCTAATGGATCTCCAAGCCTGTTTTAGACTCTGTATCTATTAATGCCATACACAGTTGTCCAAATGCAGAGCTCCAGCAAATCTCATTTTGTTTCTATGGTGAAGGTGGCTCTTCCAGGGCAGACAGATGTGTTTGATGAGTTGCTCTGTCACAGAAGCATGATTCAGCTGCTTTTTATGGCCCTCGGTTTCCTTATCGCCTTGCGGGCCTGCAGATCTGTCCTAATGGGTTTCTTGGCCTGATTGTCGGCTGGAGCAGAGCTCACCTTGCCTGGGACAGGCAACAGGAGAGCGTCCAGTTCAAGTGGTTTGTGTACTTAGGTACTTACATGCCTCTAAGACACCTGGTGGAGTTAATTAAATGGCAAAATGTACTGCCGTCATCCACTTGTTGGTGTACAGCAGAGGAGAGAGCTGCTGGATGCTCGGGCAGTGCAGTTTCAAAAATTCTCTGATGTGTGCCCTTTTCCCCTTAAACGGCCCTTTTTAAAAACAGTGGCATGTTTTTAAGCAGCATTTGCAGTAGTATATTATCCATCCTTTTGCTGATGGAGAAAGGAGTCCCCCTTCTTCTCCCATATGCGTGTTTTTAAAAAAAGAATGAATTAGGACTGTGGCCTGCTTAAGGACTTTAAAACGCACCATGCTATTTCTGTGCACAATTGCCAAAGGGCTTACCATCTTCCCTTGGGTAAAGCGAGTCTTCAAACCACACAAATACAGAAGGTCAGAAGTGCTCGTGGATCTGGCATCGCAGAAGATTTAGCTGGGGCTGCGTTTTTGTTGCAAGCTGCCGGCAGGAGCATGAGCCAGCCCAGAGCCAAGGGCAGTGTTGCAGGCAGAAAGGCCGAGCAGCACAGCCTGTTCCTCAGCGCAAGCTTCCTGAGACTGCACGCATTTTTCCTCTTTCCTAGAGAAGAAAAAAGAGGCAGCAAGGAGAAAAATGCATCATGACTTTCTTCCTGTGGTGCTCACCTGCTTCTGGGGGAGGTCATTACACGTGTTGAGGTGAGGGGAGTCATGATGGTTTTGTGTCAAAGGAGACAACCTCCGTGCCAGTTGTATTCATCTCAGACCCTCTTTTTGACCTTTTAGACCCTTTTTGACCCTTTTAGACCCGCCCAATTTAGTTTCTTTAACATTTGGTCTCTATCTGTCTCTCGTCCCACCGATATTCTGTGTCACACAACGAACAGGTTTTGTATTGACAGGGCTTCATCACGACATGAAAACATCTCCGTGTTTTAAACCAACAGGCCATTAACTCACTGGTGGACACTGCACAAGCCCTTTTAGCAGATAACACTAACAATACTGCTTTTCTAGACTGAGTTTCCTGGGAGGTGGGCCTTGGCAGTGTCTGTTGTTGCTATGTAAGTGGATTACTCACAGAAGTAAGACCATAGGCCAGTAGTGTCAATACTGGGCTATATGTCCACTTGCTGGAAGGGGATTAGGTCTGGAGGCTCACTCAGGCAAAGAACCAAATCTGCTGATAGAAAATTAAGAAAGGTAGGTAGGGAACAAATAAGACTGTTTTTGAAAAGAAGGGGAAGTCCTTTTTTCCAGTGGAAGAGAAAGTGTTAAAACTCGATAAATCAGGTGAGTTGAGCTTTGGAATTTGCACAGAATCCTGCTCATGTTAAGTGTAGCCTTTTCTAGCAAGTAAAGAGAATCACAGAATCGTAGAATCATTTAGGCTGGAAAAGATCCATAAGATCATCAAGTCCAACCATCACCTGACGCTACCAAGTCCTCCACTAAACCATGTCCCTGAGCATCCCATCCACACGTCTCTTAAATACCTCCAGGATGGTGACTCCACCACCTCCATGGGCAGCCTGTTCCAATGCCTCAACACCCTCTCCATAAAGAAATTCTTCCTAATTTCCAGCCAGAACCTCCCCTGGCACAACTTGAGGCCCTTCCCTCTAGTCCTATCACTATTTATCTATGAGAAGAGGCCGACCCCCAGCTCCCCACACCTTCCTTTCAGGTAGCTGTAGAGGGCAATAAGGTCTCCCCTGAGCCTCCTCTTCTCCAGACTACACAACCCCAGTTCCCTCAGCTGCTCCTCACAGGACTTGTGTTCCAGGCCCTTCACCAGCTTCGTAGCCCTTCTCTGGGCACGCTCCAGGGCCTCGATGTCCTTGTACGGAGGGGCCCAAAGCTGAACACAGTACTCAAGGTGCGGCCTCACCAAAGCAGAGCACAGGGGGATGATCACCTCCCTGCTCCTGCTGGCTACACTATTCCTGACACAGGCCAGGATGCTGTTGGCAACCTTGGCCACCTGGGCACACTGCCGGCTCATGTTCAGGTGACCATCAATCAGCACCCCCAGATCCTTTTCCTCTGCACAGCTTTCCAGCCACTCTGCCCCAAGCCTGTAGTGCTGCATGGGGTTGTTGTGGCCAAAGTGCAGGACCCATCACATAGCCATGTTGAATTAGCAGAAAGGCCAAGGAAGGGAGGTGGGAGCAACGAGGAGGAGGTGGCTGTTCTGTCGTGTTCTGGTGCACCTCCTTTTCTGCAAGAGGAAGCTGTTGTTAGCCCTGGCAAGCCCAGCACATACGTGGTTATCACCACGCTGGCCACGTTTGCTGCTGGCTATGCTATACCTGTCTGTCCTCCACTGAATTGTTTTCCATTTGCATGTATAACCCTGAAGTAAAGGAGCTTACACGGTGTGACTGGGATGTTTAAGAGTGTTTGCATAACTTGGCACCTTCCTGGGACATTATCAGGAGCTCTGGGGTTTTGAGCTCCAGGTCAACAAAGAGGATCATCCTGTTACATTCTTCTGATACAGCAGCGCTGGGTCTTAGCCTGCAGAAGAATCAAAGCTAACAGTTGTTCATGCATCCAGAAATATGTTTTTTGTGTGTTTTTTTTTTTTTCTTCCATCAAATAGCAACTAGCTTAAAAAAATTCACTGTCATCTCTGTATTCCTTTGCCTTTTAATAACATGGTTTAGCAATCTAATTTGATGGTTCTGCATTCTGTTTGTATCACCTTGCAGATACCGAGACAGTCATCTTTCTTGGAAGCACTCAGACTTAAATACTTGGACCATGTTTTTTTTTAATTCTTTTCAAATTTCCAAGAAACAAATTATGAAACACGGACTGCATGCTGAAAAGGGTTTGGAGGGGGTGAAGGCAAAGGCTACTGCTGCTCAGCTGAAGGACTGCTGGCTCCTCAGCAAGTCAAGGATCTAAATCTAAGCTAGTCATTTCCCAAGGGTCACTGGTAATGATTGCACTTGGTACTTGACTTATTTATAACAGTTGCAGTGGGAAGAAAACATTAGGCCAAATTCTGACCTCAGAATATAAATCTGGAACCAGCTCACTCTGATTTTTCAAGTCTTGATGGCATTACTTTGGATTCATTTTGCTGTAACTCAGTTCAGGATCTGTTCTGTTGTATTAGGTATGTTTTTTCCTTCGAGATGGCATTTCTGCCACCCTTCTTGTCTAATTTCATGGACTGCAATGATCCTTCTATTGCCAGTCTGATGTCTTGGGCTCGCTTTTGGCAGCTGTGGCAGCAGTGGGACCTTCTTCATTACAGTGTTGTTCTTGCAGTCCCGGGGATGGACCTGCTTGTTCTGCACTTGGGGCGTGTATGTTCTGGCCTAGGAAACTCTGCCCTCCTTGCTCAGGTCAGCTTGCAGTGACAACATCAGGAACTCCCCCCGCCCCCTTTTTTTAAGTTTTACGTATTTTTTAGAGGGCGTCTTTAAAATTCTGGTTTGGGTAGATGAACAAAACTGTAAATCAGGCTGCTGCTCTAGCTGTTCCTGAAGAAATATGATCCACCTGGTTAACTAACTGGTGTTTCTGTTACATCTTTTGGATATATTTATTTTGCCTTTGGAAATGACAACCCACTTTTAATAATACTGGTGTTTGGCTAATTGTGTGGGGTTTTGATTCAAATATTGCCAAGACAGCTGTACCTATTGTGATTTCTGTAGCTTAGAGATGTCTCAGATCATGGCTTGAGCATTTAGGCCTCCTCCTCCATGGCCTGAGATACTAGCTGTGGCTTTGAGATGAATTAATTCCTATGAATGGATGTGACAACCAATAGCAAATGTTTCTGAAGGAGGTAAAGTAGCTGTGCTTCAACAGATGCAGTTATTTCTCTGGGCCCTAGTTTGCGCATCAGGAGCAAGAAGGGCTGTATTGAGTCTTTGAAGCTGCCCAAAATTATTTCAAAAGGATTTGCCTACAATGAGCCAGAACAAGCCAAAGAAACCAAGGCACTTTGGCACACATTTGTACCTTGGTGATGGCAAACGTGGATGTAGTTCAGGGATATCCTGAGCATTTCTGTTAAATGAATAGTGGGAGTGAACTCTGCCATCCAGTCTTGTCCTTCCCACTTTCCATACCTTGTCCCTCAGTGTGGTAAACTGAATTTCATTCATGGCCTGTACATTAGTTCTGCTTTGCTGGCCTTTGTTACTGCTCAGGAAACGTGTGAGAGAAAGAGCACCAGAGCTTCCTTGACGGCTCTCTTGATTTCACACGCTCAGACCTTTAATCCTGCGTATGCTGCAGACTGGGGTCTGCAGTCTTGCTGTACTTATTCGTGTTGTACTGTGTGTAGGCTGCTGTGTGCATAATATAAAAGACTGTTTCGTTTTAGTTTGACGGAATGTTAAGTTCTTCCAGATGACTAAGAAATTATTAGTATTAGTTGGGCCTAAACATAGTTTGTGCTCAGACCTACTCCTAGTCAGCATGGAGCGTACCTTTAGGGTCTGCCCGCTGGACTGATGCTGGGACACATCTGAGTGCCGATACTTCCCCACTTGTCTGTTTACAGGCATAGTGCTGCTCACATCAGCCATGGATACACCCTGGGATACCGACATATATGGGACCAGGGAGTCCAGAGTAAGGTGTGTTTTCCTGTTGTTGGGACCCAGAGTGATACAGCCACAGCTGATATTTTATTTAAAATTCTCTTTTAAGCAGGGAAATTCTCACTGTATGTCCTCAGTTTCCCTGGGCCATTTGTGCATTAATTCACTAGTCTCTTAGGAGTATTGAGCAATATGTAAGAGGATACTAAAATTTTAAAACCATAAAGTTTGGTATAATGTTAATTTAATATCTCCGTCTTCTTTCTGCAAATAATAAACATTTTCCTTGTTGAGAGCATGAGCCAGATTTCCAGTGGTTATGGAGCTGGTGAGCTGTGAGATTTTTATTTTTTTTTTAAAGAAATATTAATTACAGTTATGTAGTTCA
Source organism: Cygnus atratus (assembly GCF_013377495.2). Taxonomy (NCBI): domain Eukaryota; kingdom Metazoa; phylum Chordata; class Aves; order Anseriformes; family Anatidae; genus Cygnus; species Cygnus atratus. Next base: position 71,421,119 of record NC_066396.1, read on the forward strand.
GATCTGACTAAAACGTGGAATGTAACATAAAATCAGGAGGATACGCAAAAAAACAAAGTAGTAGTGGAGTTTTGAGGATGCCACTGAAGTCATCATGTCCAGGGCACAGCCATAGAAGGAGATGAATCCTTCAGGGTTTTGTGGCAGCTACATGATACAGGATGCCATGTGAGATAAGTCTCTAATGAAAGGGGAGTGTTCAAGGCACTGTTTGTGCTACATTGTGGATGCCTGGCAATTTACTTGCAAATCTTACTTTTGCTGCTGCTTTGGAGTCTCCAGCTGCAGACTGGTCTAACTTACAAGCTATTTTGGGATGGTTTTTTTTGTGTACCTGCAAAAACATGCAGATCTATGAGCTTTTCTATAAAACAGCAGTCATAGCGGTACACATAGCTGAGAGGAATGTGAAAGCGAAGGGAATGGTCCTTTAATCTCTCTTCATTATTAAATCTGACATGGTGAACATGCCAGTGTTGAGTAAGATGGGCAGAAGACAGTCTATCACTTCTAGGACAAACTCTGTCTATAAAAGTATGTGAGAGCCACTTCAGGACGTAAAGCCATTGGTGTTAATGAGGCAGCGTGCAGTCCAGTGAAAATCACTGAATGTTACAACACGGACTGTTCCTCCGTTAAACTACTAAGGGAAAAAAGATCCAGTACCTATTGGTCTTGAGCCATTAAAATGCTTATGTATCTGGTTACCTTTGGTGCTAGCAGTAAGCTAAACAGATGCATGAAGTGATCTCATGGGTTGGAAAGGAGGCCCAAGAAGTCATAGCCTCTTTTGTAGTTACAAACTTCTGCTTTGCTCCAAAGCCATTGTCGTGGGAGGATGACAGGATGGTTGTGACAACCCTGCCTTCTCTATTCACAGGTGTTCCTTTTCCAAAGAACTTCCTTCAGATCTGCAAGAAGATACTCTGCCGGCTTTTTCGGGTGTTTGTTCACGTCTACATTCATCACTTTGACCGTATCATCCTTATGGGGGCTGAGGCCCACGTCAATACCTGTTACAAGCATTTTTATTACTTTGTGACAGAGCTCAACCTGATAGACCGCAAAGAACTAGAGCCTTTGGTAAGTGTGAGGTCTGGGAGAAAGCTCTAGGAAATTTTACAAATGCCCTTCACTGAGCCTTTCCCACACTTGTTGAAGTGGGTTTCCTCTGGGGATAAAGTCTGTGGTTGAACACAGGCAATTTAAAAGGAAGAACTTTGCCTCTGACCACAGATCTGTTCCATCTGCTGCAGCATTTGTGGCGTGCTCAGTAGGCTCAGTCAAAAGATAAAAATGCAATGTGTTTTGTATGGAAAAATGCAAGGTGGGGAATGCTGTCATTTGAAATTAGAAATTCATTTTTATTCTGCTCCTTCCTGTACTATATGTTTTATAGAGAGGTTTTTTTGTTTGTTTTTTTCACTAGTTAGTAACAGCATGGTTCTCATAGCAGTCACCTGAATACATGTGAAGGGAACAGTGGTCTGTATAAAGGTGAAATGTTTTTTTTTTTTAAATCTTTAGGTAGGTGTTTGTGAAAGTACTGAGTGTGTTAGATCTGGATCTAAGTGAAACAGATGAGGTGAGACAGAGGTTCAGACAATTAACAGCATAACAAAACCAGACACTTCATTTTGGCCTGAGGTGGATCAAAATGAAACTCATTGTATCCAAAAGTAAGATTTAAGAAATGGAAACACTTTTGGTGTTGCTCATAAATGCAAATAAAATAAAAGTGTAGACAGAGGAGTAAAAGTATGGGACAATTCAGAAAGCAGTTGATGTACAAACCCTCACTGTGGTGGTTTAGCCAACTTTAAAAGGGATCAGGGCAACATTTCTCCACAGGTCAGGGTTTGGAAAGTACTGTATCATACAGCTCATCTATGCAGTGCTAGAACCACTGGGAATTCTTTTCCCACAGAAGCACGGAACAGCTGAGGCTGGCTGGCACCCGTGGACACCCTGTAGTCCAGCCCACTCCTCTGAAGGCAGTGTCACCTACAGTGGGTTGCCCACGACCATCTCCAGGCAGGTTTTCAGTCATAGGGGCACATAAAGGCACATTGCAAGGAGATGGTATTAAATATTCCCGGAAGCGTGGCAAAGTGGTGTTTCTGTGGGATTTTGAGCTGTTGCAGGGGTGGTACGTGTACACGCTGTGTAATGACTGAAGCCTAGCAGGAGAGCAGGCTAGGAATGTGCTCCAACTGGTGTGTGCTTCCCCCTTGCCTTCCAGTATTCCCTCCCTTCACAAAACTACCCTTAGCGCTATCACAGGATGCAGCATTATGAACTTTGCTGGGCTTCATGTTCTTCCAGAAAACTGCTCCACCTGCACTGGGAGGGCACCAGCTGACGAAGCCCCACCTGCTTCTTCCATCTCCCTGTCCATCACTTGGGTGGGTGTCAGCGGCATGGAAATGCAGAAAAAAAACAACAACAAATGTCTGTACTTTTGTCTTCAGCTGGTCACAGAGAAGGGGAGGAGCTGCCAAACAACAGCAGACTTTGCAAATAATCTTGAATTCTAGTGTGGTAGTTGAGGACAACCTGTGCCCTGCCAGGTTCACCATGGCAGGAAATGAGCCTACATTATCTCCCTTAATTAGAAAATAGGCCAAGAGCTGATTAAATAAAAAACAGACTGCCACATGCTTTAATAAACAGGAAGGCAACTGACTTATCAACGTATCTTCAAAAAGGGAGAATAATGAGGGAAGCAGGCAGTAGATGAATAGTAATATTAGCCTGCTGGCAGGACTTACTCTGTCTGTTTAAAACAGATTTTATCAGCCTTCTGCAACCCCGTACAGCAGCTGTAAAATCAAATGAAGCAAATGAGTCAAATAGGGTTCCCCCCTTCCATTCAGGAGTTGCATAGCTTCAGTTGAAGTGGGGGCTGTAGTCTAAAATGCTCCTTATCTTTTTCACATCCCCAAGGCTGTGTTAATTTGACAGATCCCTGAGTCTTTCACAGAGCTGCTTTGGGAGGAAAAAAATGGAAGCTGGCACACTTTCTGACCACGCAGGTGGTCCTGAAGAAAACAAGGCATGGCCAGTTGGTTAATGTGGGAGGAAATAAGAAGTCTGAGGACATACCTGGCCTCTTGCACCGTTGACAGGCAGACAGGCAGTGTACACCATGGGAGGTCTCAGAAGACCCTTGTGGCATGTCTCCATGGGGAAGTTATCAGGAAATAAACAAAGGTCTGAATTTAGGATGTGGCATCTGCTTTGTACTGGCTCCGAGTGACTGATTTTATCCTCCACTGTCACAGTTCACCTTAGTTTACCTCTGAACCTGTTTCAGTGGCTGAAAGTAGTCTAGTTGGGCGACGTCCATGCCTTCATCCCATTCTCACCTTATGCAGATGCTTACACAGGACGCTTGAAACACTTAATCTAAATGTACTTTTTAGTGGGACTCTTAGTGCAGCTCCAGAAGCAGTAATGCTCTTCTGCTTTTTTCTCCTGCACTCTTCTTTTTAAACAACTGATTTCTTAGCATGTAGGACTTAAGACCACGCCAAAGCACCTTGTAAGCACATTGTGAGCAAAACAGTCCTGAGCTGGGGAATTCTGCTTCATTTTTGCCAATTAAAAAAAAAGCTTTTGATAACTAATATGGACATCAAGGGGGAAAAAAAGACTAGTAATTGAACAAAGCACTCAGGAAAGAAAGTCCTTTTTCCCCAGGCTCAAATTTAACAGAAACCTTCTCTCCCCTCTTCGGAGTCTCCACTCACTCTAGTTTTGCCACATTACACCCAGACATTGCCAGTCCCTTTGGTGAGGTGAGGGATGATGCAGGAGGCAGGGGTTGTATGCAATGCTTTATTTCTGCTGCTTTTTACATGTTTTCCTCCACTCCAGCATGTGTTTACTGTGGGGCACAGTCCCTCAGGGTGTCTCAGCTGTGGCATGGGCTGCCCATGGCCCATGGCCCCTTCAGAGGTGTGCCTGCTCTGCATGGGGCACCTCCAACCACGACCCCAACAGTGCCTCCATCCCCGTGTCCTTGCCTTCTAGCAGCTGCTGCTCTTTCTGAAGTGTTTGTGAACAGAGGAGCCACAGGCTTCTCTGGTTGAAGTTCTGGCACACGGTGGGTTATTTATGGCAGTTTTGGAGCCAGCTGAAAGTGGCTGTGAGTGGCAGAGGGCAGTTGTTGGCCTCCCACCACCCCTGTAGCCCTCTGCTATCAAAACCCTGCCAGTTAAGCCCAGTACAAAGCACTCTCTGCAAAGTAAGGTGCAAGTGTTAGTTATCATATGCAATCCGTTGGGTGAAGCCTTGCATTTTGTTTCGAATTTGGGTTTCTTACCTATCAACAGGTAAACTAATAGCTCTCTTCATGAGTTTCCCTCTGTTGGATATAATATTTAGTGGATATAGTATTTAGACAGTATTGTGAGCTTGAATTCATCGGTGTTTGTGAAGTGCTCTGGTACCACTAAATAAGAGCTGTAATAAGAGTAGAACTTGCTCCTGGTTCATCTTCCTCCGTTCAGGTCGATCATCAGCTTGTTTATTTTTAAGGAATACAAGCTGCTGCATGCAAGGCAACATAATCCCTTCCAAATACTTCTTGATTTCTTTAGCTCAGCCCAGTGAGCTGAGTCATAAATCTGATTTTCCTGTAAAGGGAGGTGAGTACCTTCCCTGATACGCATCTCTTTCCATTACTCTTATCTCAGAGAAAGGCTAACTAGCAGGAATAAAGTGCTGCTGCAGGTGGAGCAGCCTCCCTGTAAAGGAGTTTATCTTTTGAAAGTGTCTGCTAGGTATGACACAGCCTCCGGTCACAGAAGCAGTTTCCCTGGCTCTGCTGCTTCGAAGAAGCTGAATTCCTCCTTCCATTCCTGAAGGCAGCGGGCTCTTTTTGGATGCTGGGTTTGGTGATCACAAAGACTATTTACTGCTGTGCTCCAGGCTTAGCTGGAGAGGCAGTGAAGTGTCATGAAACCTGAGGATCAGCACAACCACAGCAGCGTGTCCTCTAGTAAAGGAAGGGGGAAAAAACAGGCTTCTGAAAAGCAATAAAATTAGTGCCAGGCAGACATTAAACCACAGTGCTTTTTTTCCCCTGAGTCAGAAGGTGCCTGCCAGACAGACACAGAGGCAAAGAATCCTGCAGCTGTATTTCTCCTCTTTTTCAGTCATTTTAGATTCGGAGGCCTTAGAGATTTGTGGCTGAACCTCAATGCAAAGCATTTTGTCAGGTAACAGCATGACAACAGGTGAGGCAACAGTTTGCTCCCAACTTCCTAGTGTATGTTGCAGTATCTTGATTTGATTTCTAAATCTCGGCATTTTCACTGGCCTGCTATTTCAGTATGCCTTGTGCTTGTCAGAGTTAGATTAAATTAAAAAGTACACCCCAAAACATGGTGAGATTTCAATGTTAAATTTAAAGATCTGAGCATAGTGTAAATTCATTCGAAGGAGCAAGGTTCTTAAGACACATTTTTTTTTCCTTGTGGGAGGTGTGGACCTATCTCTTTCTCTCGCTACTGAGCATTACTGGTTAGCATAACCTTAAGGTACATCTCTAAAAAAAATTGTTATTCGGTCTTCTTGCTGTGCAAGTTTGAGGAAGGTCATAGAGGGCCTGGAAATCTGTGCAGGGCCTGTGTATTCGATATGTACTTTGAAACTTGTGTTCTAATAACAAATCTAGGTGGCAAAAACACGTATATTTCAGAACCGTGGGCAGGTCAGGGGTTCATCTGGTGCCAAAGAGCTGTGGGAAGTGATGAGCAAGGGGGTCAAACGCTGGCAAATACGATGGAAGGGTTCATGTGGTTTGAGTACATTTGCTTCTCTCTCAGTTACCAGGAATTGTCAAATGCACACATCTATTGGCCAGACAGAGATACCAGCATATGCCATTTTTGTACATTTTTATGTTTAACCAACACAGTGTCCTCTTACAGAGCAGGGAGTATCTTTTGTGCTCTTTTAGAAATATCAAAAAATACATAGCAAACCAGTCAGATTCCCAGCAGATTCCTATGCAACTTTGAAAACTATTGATTGCAGTGAAATTCCCCTCTGAGGACAGGGATAAAAGACAGAAGAATGTGGCCATCTGCTTTGCTCATACTCTAGAAATCTTTTTTTTTATAATTCCCATCCCTTGAAAACTTTGACCTTTCTCTCAGAAGTAATTTTTTGATAAACATTTTGTTTTATGAGAACAGAAAGTAATAACTACATTCGGATGGAGAAAAACAGAGAAGGGTTTTACTTAAGCATGTTGTTATGATAACTGTTAAAATACTGATTTAATTTTGATGTGGAGACAATCAGCTATGGTAGCAAATAGATAATTTGGGGGTTGGAAGTGGTGGCAGTCAGTGGAGCTGCATGCATAAAAATGGACAAACTGGTAATTGCCTTCATGGGGATGGAGTTCATTTGCAGAATAAACAAAGATAATGTCTTCTTTCCTTATTCTCTATAATTCTGAATGTAAAATCTTCCATTGACCTTGTGGCGTGATTGGCTTCTGATAACATTTTCATCCAATATTAGGACTCACTTAAAAGTAAACACATGTTTTTTGTTTGTTTGTTTGTTTATTTCTCTGGGAAACTTCCTTTCTCAATGGAACTTCTAATGTTTGTCCAAGCAGTCTAGCAAGTAAAGAGATGAGTGTTTAATACATCAACCTAAGCATTAAACTTTGTTCAGGCTTTGTATTTTTTCCCCCCTTATCAGGCTATGTTGTATGTTAATTGCAAAAACCCATCATGGTCTGAGTGACAGTAGGATTTCAAAGTTAAAATTCATTCAGGAAATTTCACAGTGAGGTTTGTGCTCTACCTTCCCACATTTTATGCTTCAGAGCCAAGTTGCTGCCCTGATTACACTGATGTAAATCTGGGGCACTTTCTTCTCAGTCAGTGGGATTATTTGATATCTTCCCACAAAATTCAGAGGAAAATTGTAGCCCTACAGTCTTGGGTGGTATATTCATGTGCTGTTTTGTCACCAACCCCAGTACTACACAGTGTGCTGGTTTTTATGCTTCTGTACCCCATGGACAGGTTTGTGCACACATTTAGCAGAATGGCCAAAAGTGACACGGGGAAAAAGAAGAGTTATTTTTGTATACAGCTGGGATGTAAAAAATGCCTGCTGTATGTGGCATTGTTGTGAATAGGCAGTATTTCCACCTCCAGGTCTTTCATCCAATATTTTCTTTAATCTATTTTAAAAAAATCACTTAAGGTATGGTTTCACAGTCATACCACAATAAGCGCAGCCTGAAACTGGAAAAGATGGTCCTGCCCTTCCTATCACCCAAGCTACCTATTCCCTGTGTCAGAGCGAGCCTTTGCATTACCATCATCAGACCCAAGGACTGATCAGCTGAACAACACCAGTTCAGCCAAAACTGATGTTTTTGCCAGGATGCTTTCTGGAGCAGTTGCACACAGCCTTGTATCGGCACAAGGCACATGGTGAAAACATGGAGCCAGGGGAAAATGTAATGGTATGACTGTCACCTTCATGGCAGCACAAGCACAGGCAAAAATGTAGTCCTTTCCCTGCGTGCTGGACAAGTGAACATCCCCACCTTAACATGGCAGCTTGGGCTTGCAGCAGCTGCTTGTGCCGGTGCAGCCACTGGCTGTAGGAATCACACAGAAGTCAACCAACTTCCTTCACCCTGCTTCAGGATGAGCTATTTAGCCATACTCGAAGCAAATGGTGTTCAGATGAACACTGTGAGTTTCTCGTTTTTACTTTTTGATTTGCCAGGGGTAGGTACAGCAAGGCTTAAGAATCAGTCCCCAAATCTGTCACTACTGTTCATGAAGCCCAAGTACCCGCTGCTAGACATCCAGTTTACTGCAAACAGTACATCTTTTCACAAAAAAATTAGCAGTTTTGCTGCCTGTCTCCCACAAAAAAAAAAAAAAAATGTTTATTCATCAGGCAGTTCATTGCCAGAAATGCCGTAGATGTTATAGAAATACTGTAAACATGGCCCATCTGTCAATAGCCACCTCCAGCCACCACCGCTTAACAAAACATGGCAAACTACTGGCATTTCGACAAGGGCACGTTCAGGTGAAACACGGCCGAGTTAAACAGGATGATTAAATGAGGCTTCTACTGCAGATACATTTTTCAAGCGTAGATTTTAAAACAGAATTATACCTTTCTTAATTCACTCTTTTTTCTTTTTTTTTTTTTTTCCAAATCATTGCTTTTTCTGCTTGGCTATTTTTTATGTTTGTGGTGAAAATGGAATTTGTACTTTTCCAGACCGTTTTCTCCATATATACATCCAGCCTTCGTGAAAGCAACGTTGGCACCCATAAATCAATGGACTGTGAAATAAGCAGTTTCAAACCCTGACATATAAATGATCTGCCAGTCAGCAAAGGAGAGTTTGAGCTTGAAAGCAAAGAACTAATTTCATTAAGTCACTGTGTTTTTGTTACCACTATCCTTCGTAGCTACCCAATTCTGTTTTTATATTGCTATTCATTACTACTGAAGTACAACCCTTTGGATCCTTCTGAATTGTCCCATTCTACAGCACTTAAAGGAGCAAGACAAGAATATTAGCACATCGTTTTAAAGGTATCTTTGTTTTTTTTATCCTTCTAGACTTTCCAGTGTGTTTTGTATTCTGTCCAGATGGCTTAAGCTTTAGGCAGGGAACCCATAAGGTTTAATCTTGTTCAGAGCCATAGGTGGTGCTCCAGAAGGATAGCTGGTCACTCTCTAATTGATCTGTCATGAACAGTTTATGACTCTGAAATCTACCAGTGAAGCTTCCATGTGAAAAACTTTTCTTTCTGCTCTCCTGGCACATTGGCATTGGGACATCCAAAGGGAGAGCAGGAAACCCTCTTACTGCATGTAGTACCGCTGCAGTAACAACAGATTGTCCTAATGGACAAACAGGCACCCAACTTTCCCGTCCCTCCTCCGACATCTGCCCTCCCACAAAATTGCATGCCACGCCTTCTGCTAGATGGAATTGACCATCAGCCTCTCTTCAAACAAAATTCACCTACCAAGTATCTACCATGCACCTTGTAGAAAAGTGCCTTCAACAGCCTGGTGTGCCAGCAGATGCAGAACAAATGCCTCATATGCATGTGTGTACAGGTAACGGGGGTCAGAGGCTGTGTGTGCGCTCAGTAGTTCTATCTGTGTATATAATGCAGGCATTCAGCTGTTCTAAAAATGTTCATAACTCAGGTACTTGTGTGTCAGTTTTATTGTATAAATTCATAGTAGTTTCCCTGAGAGGTTCGTGCTCATGGTTGTTATAAACTCTGTCACTCATTTCAGAGCAGTAGGCTGACGTACTACTTGTCTGGATATTATCCAGAAATAAATAAATAGTAGCTAAGTCAGCTTTAAAGTAGGCATTTCTTTCTTTCCTTCTTTCTGTTTTTTCTTTTTATTTTCTCCTGCTGTTTGCTGTAGTAAAAGAGTCCCTATTCAGGCAAGGCATGTCACTGCTTCTAACTAGCCATTGGTATCTTTTTTTTCCTTAAAAAAAAGAAAAACAAAAGACAAAGAAACCAAGCATTCCCTGCTGCCAGTCCCTGTTTTCCACTTCAACAAGATATGTTGATAATATGCAGCAGGATTTCTTTTACCCTGTACAAATTGCCAGAATTTCTCAACAAATGAATCTGATCTTTAAATGAAAAAGACATAAGTGATATCTGAAGAAATGCCATATTTGTTCCTCATCTCCTCCACTTCCTGCAAGAAATTACTGAAACAGATGAGAACATCAGGACTTAACGTTGCTGAAAAATAGAATTCTCAACTGTGATGCTCGAAAACAGCAAAGTCACAAGATGCCCTGCAGTGCCAGAGTTTTTGAGTAGATCCTTTCTGGCATGCATGTTTTTAATGACTATTTTTATCACGTCAGCTGCGTTGCTTACACTGAATCCAAACGTACAGTGCTAAGAACAGGAAGGCCGAATGGCAATCCTACTGACAATTTTCTGCATGTCAGTGATTCACCAGAGGTTTTGGTGTGGTTCTGTTTGGTGCTTCGGATTAGCCATTGTGCCATCTCGTGCTCTGACACAGTTCTGTCTATTTTGCGGTTACATAAGTATATGTTTCTTTCGCTGGTGAGACACTGCATGAATCCTGTTTTAAAGTTTAGCTAATGAATGTAAATTATAGGCTGTTGAATAAAAAGGGCTTCTCCAAATTAGCCCACAGTTCCTGTTTTGTGATAAACAACAACGCGTTTGTACTTCAAAGAGATTTATTAATACCAGATTAAAAGAGTTAGGGTTAACAGTCTAGGATAAAGTGAGAACAGGAACCTTCGAAGGAGCTTGGTCTTCCAACTGTGTTCAGTCCTGCAAAACATTAGAGGAGAAAATAACTATCAGTAGCACCCATTTGGTACTTTTGCAGTTCTTCCTTCACTTTTGTGTTACCAGAAACTCCCACCATATTGCTATAGTAGAAGAGGTATGTCAGTCAAAAAATCCTTTCCATAATTATTTGGCACTCCAGATCAGGTATGATATGAAAAGGAAACCTGAAACTCTGTCTTTGATAATGGATAGATAAGCATCCCCTCTACTCTGCTCACATGTGAGCTTCCTGCCCGTGGATTTAGGCCCGTGTTTAAGTTGTTGGCTGAATCAGAGCCAGGATTGCTGGGTTGGAACCACAGCTGGGCACCTTCCTTGGCCCCTTCTGGTGCCCTGTCGCAGATGGGAGGCAGGGTTACAGGTCACACCCCACCGCAGGGAAACTGTCGGGAATAACTGCAGGTGGAACCAGACGGTGGCAAAACTGTCCAGAATTGGATCAAATAGGTTTTTCCATCTATAATTGTAAAAAGTTGAAGAAAATGGGAAAATGTGTTTATTGTGCCATTGTAATAGATCTGTTAGCGTACAAGATGATTTATGTGAAACACCTACCATATTGTAGATTATAGTAGAGAACTGGTGTGTTCTGAAAAATAATTCTGCAAACTTTTATACTAAAGATAGTGTTACCATTTGCTTGTTCAGCCTGCATGACCTCAGTGCCAAGGGAAAGATACTCAAAAACCAGCCACAGAAGGAGGTTTGTTCCATTGTTACAGAGGAAACAAACATGCAGGAGGTGAAGGCACATCCTGGGAACAAGAGTTATTTAAGCAAGTCAGTCACCCAAGTGCACGTTGTGTGTATCGGCTGCCTGAACGTAACCCTACTGACAGGTGCATTTCTCAGTGCAATTTCCTAGTCCTGTTGCCACTTGCAGTCAGTTGATAAAGTGCCTTTGTCACCAGTGATAAGGGATTACATTTGCAGACAGGAATATTATCTGTGTCCTGCAAACGCTGCTGTACAAATTCAGGAGTGATCCATGAGGATTATCATCAGGCCATGCTTAGCTTTGAAATAGCTACCCTGGAACCAAGCAGATTGTGGGAGGGATTAATCTAGTCCTAAGCATCATCATAATTGAGACTCATTCAAGGAAAAGAAGTTCTAACACAGGAAATACGCAAATAATCAATTTGCCTGTTGGATAGCAATTACCGGCCTGTCATTTTTTTTCTATCGGTATGCAGAGACAGTGGCAACTAAAAAAACTGTAAAATAACTTCGGAGAAAGCAATTTGTAAATGAAGATTCAAGGCATGGCTCTAAAAATGCCAAGCAAAAAGGAGTTTTGTAAATAACTTGTTACAAATATGGCTTTAGCATTCCTATCCGGGTTAATTAGCTGTCTGAATATAGATCAGTTGTGCAACGCTGGATCTTAGAGCGCGTGATCTGCGTTACTCCCAGCAAACAGCCTCCTTTGTGACCAAGATACTGAGACCTTTGTCTGCACGATGGTGGTTTGTCAGTTGTTGAAATCTTCGTGGGGAAAACCACAACAGCAAAAGAAGCAGAAGTCATGATCCGTGCTCATTTCAGTGAGGGCAATTAGCGCACCAGTGGCATCCTCACAGGGTGATGTTGTTCATGCTGCTCACGTGTGTGAATTCACCCACTCCCCCATCAGCTTTTGCGGACTGTGGATCCCCATTGCTTCCATTAAATGCTGGTGCTGGGGTGACGTCTGGTTTTTTGTGCCCTACATTTTCTGACTCTTACATGCGTTGCAACACTACTTTCTTAGAAGAACATCATTCTTTGGTGGGGAACCCATCTTCATATAGCCCATTCAGGTTTGTTCAGTGTGTCCCCACGGGTAGGTTTGTCCCGTTGAGAAGAGACTTCTTCAGCTGCTCATGAACTCTGTCAGGTGGCAGATGGATTTTTTCCATCCTCTCCTCACTTAATTTGCAGGTGAACTGGGGAGCAGAAGTTAAAATAATTGGGTATAGATCTAAATGCTGAATGCATCTTTCATACTTATTAGGACAGTGATGAGGAGGGGAGGATCAGACATCCACCAGAGATAAAGAATGTGTGTTGTCTTCTTCCTTCTTCTGGGAAATCTTGTTGGAAAAGATTTTTTTTCTTGTTTTGAAACTTCCTGAAAAGTAGTAAGGGAAGCATGCGTCTGTGAAAGCACAAATAGCAAGGAGGCAGGCAGGCTAGAAAAAAACAGCTAGAAATAGGTCACTCTCACAAAGCATTGACCAACTTACTGTTCGTAGGGTCACAGGTTTTCTTTCTTTTTTTATTTTCTAAAGCATTTTCAGCTCATTGTCTGAAATAAGTAGAAACGTGCACATATGTACAGGAATGCAGTGTGACTGTGTTTGTATATTTCTGTGTCCTTCGTTTACCTATGACAATCTAGGTCAATATAGAAGAGGTTTCTGTGCATTAGAGATAATGATACTCTGTAGGTTTCAAGGATTTCCTGACTTGTAACTTTGAAGACCCTTTAAGCAGAAGCCGGGAGAAAACTTGCAGAGCCTTCTGCAGCAATGTTGTTGTGACAGGGGTGGGTGGGGGAAATAGGAGTTGGGGGGACAACGGTGGACATAGGGGACCATGAGTGTGATTGTATAACCAAGCAACATCACAGAAGTGAAGGGAGCGACAGGCATGGGCAGAACCTGTGTTACTGTAAGAGATAATTTCTGTCCTAACTGCAGAGCTCAGAGTGGCATCATAGCTTCACGGGTTAGGACACCTGGGCAGTAAAACTCGGAGGGGCAATTTATTGGTGCTGAAACATTTCAGACACTCACATAGCAAGCTGGTTTAAAGCACTCTAGTTTACAGATAACCCAGGCTCCTGCTCTTTCTTTTGCCTGGATACATTTACCCACGTCTCATCTCCTACCTCCGACGCTACTTTTTTATTTAGGAGTGGAAATGCATTTTACGTGTTGAATGAGTTGCTTACGATGTTTTATTATTCCATTGAGAGGGGGAGTCTGCCTCCCACTGCTCCCGAAGGAGCATGGCCAGGTTTTTTACAGTGACCCTGGTACTGCTTTATCGTCCTGCTGCTTTTGCAGAGATAGATGCTGCTGCCTGCCCACAAGCAGATGCTGGGCAGCAGCTGCAGCAAGGAGCGGTGGTGCTGCATCACACAGACTATCTTCAGACAGGGGAAATAAAAGATTTTCCTGCAGAAGATGCTGCGCGAGCGGCAGTCCTTCCCCGAGCCATAGCAGAAAGCCTGGCACCACCGCGTGGAGGCAGCTGGGAGCACAGAGACACACTGTGGGTCCCGGCTGGCAAATACACCCTGGGGACACCGCCGTGCCACCAAAACTCCCAGTTGGCAGAGCACATCCAACATTTGACATGAAAAGGGGACAGATCCTTCCATGCCAATTTGCCTTTGTCACCTTTAACAAATGAGAGGGAGAATCAAGCACCCGTTTGGATTACTGTGTGGATCACTGTGGGTATTACAGATTACTCTATAAATTGCTGTACTAGTTGCATTGTCTTTATAGCAGCTGCAAATGACAATATCCCATTCTGTTACCTGCATGACAGCAAAATAACAGGTGATGTAAAATAGTCCATGAAACAACCAGAAATAAAAACCAATTAAAACTCTGGAAGGGGAAAGAAATCCTACAATTCCATTTTTTAAGTAATAAATCATCTGCTATGCCCAGAGACAGCCAAGAAGGCCTTTAATTAGATTCTGATATAAATTACAAGTTATTCAAGCAAGCTAAGATTTTTAGAAACTTCTGCCAACTTGGTAAATCTAAATAGATTTTCCATAGGAAATGCTGTACAGGTCTAGAGATGCTGTGAAAGAGGAGCCAAAGGTACAATCTGCATGGCCCCACTGACCTGTAGGTGCTTCAGCCCTTCAAGCCTAACCTCAAATCTGGGGCTTCTTTCCTTATTCCTACATCTTTTACCAAAACCCATACAAAATAACAGACTTTTGATCTTAACATGCCCACCCCTGTTCCCACAGAAGACTTGACCTTTGTTCAGAGCAAGACACATTTTCACCTCCAAATTCTGACAGGAAGTTAGAAAAGAACAGATCCATCTGATAATTCTTTCCAGCATTTCTGCTGACCAGCATGAAGGATTGTATAGAATAGGATAGTCAGCTACCAGACAGTGTGCATCAAAATGCCTGTAAATAAGTCAAATCAAATAAAATCCTATCGTGGATCCCAGGCCCCAGTTCCTAATGCAGTCTGAATACTCCCAGATGCCATCATAGTCAAATTCCACAGCTCTGGTCGAGTCCTGGAAGAGCCTTGCCCTGTGTGTCCATGTGCAGGCAGAAATTATTGGGTAAAAATGTATCTCCACATTTCCTGTTGGCTGCAGGTGCAGTGACAACAGTTGGAATCCTTTTTCTTACATTAAGTTAGAAGTTTTCTACCTCGGAGTACGTTTTCAGTTGATTTATTCCTTTTGTGTGGGATGCAGCACCATTTATATGGCAGGGCTAGGGAATTAGTGAGGTATTAAAGCTGTCAACAGTGACAGAATGCAGCATGCTAATTGCCAATTACATTCATTGTCCTTGAAAGTGACAGAGAGGAGCAGAAGGATGGTGGCATATAAAACTAGGTGAGTTTGCACAGATGTCGAAATGGTAATTGGGAAGAGGAATATGCATAGTTTACAACAAATGCCCTTTGCTATTTAATCCCCCTTCTTGTTTTACAGAAAGAGATGACAACCAGGATGTGTCACTAAAAAACACCCACTGAAGAAAAGCAAAGTCCAATTTCCGTCTTGCTGCAGAGTTCAAGAACATGACAGCCCTCGCAGAATGAACCTGCTTGTTAATCCAGGAAAGCTGGGAAGTTGGGAACCACAGTTACTTTCACAAAAGCTTCCCACTGCTGTCCGTGTGCTTAACCCTGAATATGCTGCTAGAACCTCATCTGAGCAACATGGGTTAGTGAGAAAAAGAAGAATCAACTTCATATTAGTTTTAGCTCCTATGTTAGGGATAAGAAACCTCTTCAGCCACGAATGATGACAGACCATCTTCCTGCTGCTAAAGCTTTACTGAAATTTGGGCCCCTGGGCTGACCTCCAGATTCATTGTTTTAAAACAAGACTATTATTAGCTGCAATGTTGTTTTCTTTTTCTTTTGTTCCTTGGTATGTGCTTTGTTTCGTAAGCATGGCAGAATATCACGGCAGCCTGGAATCGCAGAAGACTCACAGCCTTTCATGTCTCCCTCCCTTCACCACCACCCAAGGCTTGGCCACCATTCCCAAATTCCAGTGAGCCGTGACTTTCCAGTCCCATCTGCTTGCCGATCAGATGGTTTGTGCTTGAGTGTGACTCATAGTGGGGTGACAGAGGGGCAGCCTCTGATCCCAGCTACATGAGTAGGAATCCAGATACAGCACTGCAGTGTTGATGTCTTGCCTTTGAATTCTTACTGTGACGGACAGGAAATCTGATCGGTGTTGCTGCATTACATAAAAAAGCAATTCAGTAGTCAGCGTTGTCATAAAATACCCTATGAAGTGCACTGATCTGTCCTGTAATTGATGTCCTCCTATCCCCTTAGAGAAAAGAACCCACCCGTTCACCTTAAAGTGTTATCTTTTCAGGGAGAAATAAATTTAATTTTGGTAACCAGGAGATAAAGATACAGTAAAGATGAGTAATATAACAGTCAGGGCAGGAGGGACTGGTTGAAAATCTCTGTTGCGTCTAAACAGTGTCCAACCGTGTGGCTCCTTTCCCCACTGGAGTAGTTCACATTTTTTTCTGCACTTCCCAGTCCAACTTAATAACACATTGGTGGACAGCCTGGAAGGCTACATTGCAGTAAATCCAGTCTTCTATGTAAATATGCCCAATAAAAGGCTTTTCTTTTCTTTTTTTTTTTTTTTTAAGCAATACTTAACAGATCGCAAGAGAGATTTAGCTGAATAAATGGGGATCAAGTGGAACACACCTATGTATTCTGTGCCTTCTAATGCATTTTGCACATTTTTGTTATAGTGAGAGATTACTCTTCCTTGGTGAGTGCTGAACCCTGTTGCTGCCTTCCCCTCAAGTGTGTTGGTTTTGTTTATTTCTTCTGAGGCATTTTCAGAAGCAGATCTCGTAAAACATCCAGTGTCTGGGACATTTGAAATAGGGGTGTAGCAGAAATTGAGTGTAACAGCAACCCTTTCCTAGCTCATGTTGTGGTGTATTCTGATTTGCTTGCTTGCTTAAAACAGAGCTTGTAAGTGTTGGTGATCACATCCTTGCTGGGACAAAGGGCCTTTGTGAACATCCCATGTAGCTAGGTGGAGGCACTTCTGCATCTTTAGGACGACACAAGGAGCATTGTCCTTTGCTTTCAAGGGAGTGGGCTGGAGTGTCCTACCTCCTTCCGTGGTCTTTGCAATCAGGTTAATTCTCTGGGGACTGCAATACGCATATAATTTCTGGGGTGCTGGCACTCTTGCAGGATAAAACTAGCTTGTGGAATTCACTGCCGTAGCTACTGCTGAGCTTAGCTGCTTCATTTTAAAGACGGAGGATAAACGTGTCTATAGAAGAAGACTTCACAGGACGTGTGGATGAGGACTGCCTGGAGTTACAACATCCGTTACATGTGGCAGGGTTTCTCCTACCCTGCTGCGAAGAGCACGGTCACTGCCCTGCTGCGCTTGAACTTCACTGCAGTCAGTCCCATCTAGTGATCCTATGGCTAGGCAGCACTGCCATGCTCTGTGCTAAAGATTAATGAAAAGATCAGAGGCACTACGTAAATTGAAAAAGATAGTATTTTATGCATAAAATAATCTACTCTTCATTCTGTTGTGCTATCTACCATGTGCTGTCTTCAGTCTAATTGCTGTAGTGCAGTCTGAAAACACAGCAGAATTTGTTCCTAGTTGCTTTTAATTACTTTTAAATAATCTTCTTGTAAATGCATTAATCTCAGTGTGTTTGCAAAACTGCTGGAGTATTTTCCTTCTTCTAACACAGTCTTTCAGTTTCCTAAACTCTTGTGTTCCCTTCTGTGGTGAAGCATGTGTTGCGAGACAAAGGAGGGAAACGCAGAGTGGAAGGACTCCTGAGGGACTTGTGTTGGACCTGGACAAAATTCCTGTGAGTCTCACTGAAAAGCCCTTCCAGCCCAGGAGCTGAACCAGCCACAGAACGTGCTCGGTTTGGTTACTCGCTCTGGTGCTTTGCTCCAGCTTGTATTTTCCCCGTGAGCCTGTAGCTATTGCAGTCAGCACCCGTGGTGTGGTGACGGGCACTACTGGCCCAAGTCCTGGCGCAGGAGGCAGGGGAGCGGCTTCCTGGCACCCTCCTCATTTCCCATCTGTGCCAGGCTAAGTGTGGGCTCATGTCTGGGCGTCTCAGACCTGCCTGCTGCTGGAGAGACCGCGGAGAACCCAGGAGGCAGGCTGGAGTTTGCCAGGTGATGAAATAAACTTCCTGCACGTGGCGGGCTTGGGCCTTTGCCCAGCTGTCTCCCAACAAGCCCTGCCTTTGCTGCAGAGGTGTTGGGCCAAGGTCTCACCATCTCGTGCCATCTCTCCCTTTCCTGTGCCTAGTATTTGATGTCCTGGCAGGAATGATGTCCGGAAGGTGGCATCGCTGCGTGGCAGTGCCGTGTTCCCTTGTTTCCTCCTCCCCTGGAGGAGAGGGGCCGCACCCTGTTGGATCCAGATCTGACAGATTCCAGCTTCGGCAGCAATTTGCTCAGGGCCACATCCAGAGTCTTGTTTCGGTTGTTAATCACAGGTCCCGATTTATGCAATTCCTCAGGATATGTTATGAGAGCCGTAGCTTAAATGTGATTGTGTGCAAAGGCACTCATTTTGCCTACTGAGAAAATCTTTCTGCTTGATCTTACCAATTATATGTGTTCCTAACCATTCCCCAGCCTGTGTTTTAACGGCATTTCATGTGGTTCTGGGATTATGTTTTTTGTTTTGTTTGGTTTTGTTTTATTCTGTTTCTTTTACTCACCTTTCCAGTCTGTCAATTAGGTCTTTTTTTTTTCCTGCCTAAAAAAAAAAAAAATCTCTTGAGTCTGGCAGTTACCTTAAGAGATGTTGTTAGTGCTGAGCTTCAAGGCAATGTAATTGGGATCACTTTAATTGATTGAGGCCACAGCCAACTTTACTTCAGAGTCTGAAAGGCTCCTGTGATACCAAAATTGCCTTCAGTGATTATAGACTTAATAGCCTTCATTGATTTGTCTCTGTAATAAGGGATTTTGTAATGAACTGCTGCTTTGTGTGAACATAGGTTAGTGCTACACTGCAGTGACAACGTAACTTGAAAAAGATCTTAACCTCTCCTGGGCTGTAGGAAGGATGGAGTCCCAGGGACTACTGGGGGGCTTTTTTGCTGATAGCAGTGAAATTGATGATTTCCATTGGATTTGAGAGAAGGTGGGTACCTCTGGAAATGAGTTTTGCCAAGAACTCAAGCTCTAAGCAGCAAAGCTTGCACCATACAAGGTGTTCAACTCTCCTGACTCGTTAATGACAGGGCAGGGAGACAGGAGACAAGCAGTTAATGTAACTCGGTGGGACCTACAGACAACTACTGAAGACAAGCAGAGACCTAAGGGGTGAATGCTGAACATCCTTGCAGCAATCATGCACAGGAAAATTCCCAGGGCTGCGTGGGAAGGACACGGGGGGAATGGTGCCCTTGGTATCTGGGGAGCAAGTAGCCAAGTCGCTGTTAGCAATATCCTCTCAGGTCTTTGCTCTTACCAATGGGGATTCCAGGGTGTTTCCAGCTAAAGGTGGCCTTCTCTCAGCCAGAGAGATCTAGATGAAGGTCCAAGGTCTCCAGTTGCTTTCTCTCATAAATATGGAACAGGGTCTTCAGCACCTTTGCACTTGGGTTGAATAAATTACACGTTCTGGAGCCACCCACAAAAGGCCATTCCTTCTGCTTCTTGTCATTCCTACATGTTCTTGGGGTTTCTGAAAATACCTTGGGTGTGAGGTCTTAGAGCTGACCTTCTGCCTCTTAATTTTCTCTGTACCTCTCCAAGGATGATGTTGTGTTGAAGATGAGCTTTCTCGCCTCCCTCTGCCTCCAGAAGGGATAGCTCTCACCTACGCCCTCTGAAGAGATACCACCATGGGTTGGTTTTCCATTTACTCTTCAGAAGAGCAGAAGCAGAGGGCAGGAATTGCCTTCAAGCGCTGCAAAACAGGATGCACTATGTATAAAACAGGAATATGTTTGCTACTATATGACATGCTTCAAGTGCTTTAGAAAGGGGATAACACTGGGGGATCAGATGTAGACAAGTGGACAGTGATCAGACATTTTTTTCCTATATCTTGGGAGAAATTAAAGGCATTTTTTAATAATTACACAAGTAGTTCCAAGGGCAAAGTAAGGCAAATCAGTAGTAAGAACCTGGTAGCGGTACACATTTAAATCCAAAATGATTAAACTTGATTTTTCATATATTTCATGCTAACGAGAAAAGCAGTGTTTTTCAGGGTTTTAATCAAATAAGCTTGAGCTCTTAAAAGTAGTTACTTCTTTTCTGTTTTAATTAGTTTTCCTGTTTTAAAGACAGATACAACATAGTAAAGAGATGCAAAAATATTCTCCCAGGGGAAAAGTAAACAACACACAAAAAACAACAACAACAAAAATAAAAATAGTTACTTTTCCAGTCTAATGTGTGTGTGCGTGTGCATGTATGTTTTGGTGAGGATGTTGATGTGGAAGTATCGGTATGTAAATAGGTACACGTACACTCCCCACGCATTCCCACAGAATATGTATTTTTCTTTTGCTATTCTTAAGGGGATATTTCTAACAAATAAGTGCTTAATTCCTTTTCCTTTTCATCAGTGCTGTTTGGTGTTTGAATATTTTTTAATGTCAGATGTGTCTTAGTCTCTTTTTGTTCTGCTTGTTGTTAAATGGGGATTCAGCTGTGTGAGAAGAGAGACCAACACTAACTGCTATAGTCATTAAAAGAAAAGGACACCATGAAAGACTGCTTTTCAAATCAATCCTGGTGGATGAAGCTATAAAATCCAAATATCACGAATAAAAGAAACATAATCTCGCAGGAGTGTTGTGAAGTTGTTTGGAATCTTAATTCTCTGGGAAGGAAAATGCTAGTGTTTTCCATGCTGCAGGGTGAAATTTCTTGATAGATTCATGTGCCTATGTGCTGTACGGGAGCATAGCTGCAGGGGGAGGGGAGTCGGGGCACCTGTGGTGCTGCAGGGAAATGGGAGAGCAGGAGCTGGACATGGGTCAGTTATGGAGCTGGAGGGGAGCAGTGAGGCAAGGGAGGAGGAACTGGGGTCAGTAGTGGCTTTGGGATAGGCAGAGACAGCCCACGAGAGAAGACCTGACACCAGACTTGGGGTGAGGAGCTCTCTTTGGGCTCCTCTTTGGGGAGCTGAGTGTTAGGATGCTAGGATGGGTGGAGTAATTAGAAAACAGGAGGCCCATGGAGTTTAATAAAAGAAGCAGAGCCCTGCACCTGGGGACAGGCTGGGGCCATCCAGCTGGGCAGCAGCCTGGCAGAACAGGGCCTGGGGGTCCTGGTGGACACTGAGCTTACCATGACCCATCCACCATCCCCAGCGGCAAAGAAGGCCAAGGCCTCTGGGGCTGCAGTAGCAGGAGCAGGAGTGAAGCAGCAGGGGAGAGTGCAGGCTGGCTGCCTCTTACACTGGAGAAGTTGGGTCAGCTGTGTCTTCTGCTGTCACTGGGATGGCGTGGCATTGTCTGCTGCTGCACAATGCGGTGGTGAAGCAGGATTCGGCCTTCCCTGGTGCATGCAGTGCTCTGTGCAGCTCCCAGGGCCAGCATAAAGCAGCAGCGAGGGAAAACAAGCAGGAGATGCCGTGGAAGACAGAGAGCTCTGCATGATTGAAAAGGTGGTTCTCACATGTGGCAGATGAACCTCATGATTTGAGCCCTTGCATTGCATTTAATAGATCACAGCAATTTAGAGCAATTTGATTTAATTGGCTGGTAATCCGAAGGTGTCACACGCCAGGTGCATGTGTTTGCATGGCACCGTTATCAGCAGAGTAAAAGCCGCATGTTGCCCACGTCCCTGAAAACCATGCACCATGTAATTATCAACCATTCAGTAATAAATACGACACAAGGAGTGGCAGCAGTTAGGAGGAGAGGTGGCATCTTGTTGCAGAAGCAGTAAATCAAGCCACTCTCCTGCTGTAAGAAGAATTACATCACAGTCTAGCAGCCTTTTGCTGCAATGGCGTGCATTTCTTTCACAGTCTTTTGGTCTCTCCTGGGCTCAGGAGGTAGAAATCAGACGCTTTCACAAATTGTTCTGTTCTGATTCCTGCCGATGAGTGGTTATTGAAATAAATGTATTTGCAATTTATGCTGTGCTAATGGAAAGAGAGAATCACCTGCTTTTGACTTCACTGGATGAGAGTTTATCTTAGTGAATGATCAGAGGAACATACAAACCATGCAGTCTCGTAACTCTCACACTTCACACACTTGAGGTGGCTTCAGCAGCACACGTCTGTCAGAGCTGCACAGTTAGGCCTAAGAAAAAGTCACCTGGTCTCCCATTTGCCACCATAAAACTGTGTTAATGCTATGCCCAGTTAATCTGCCTGCTTGCTTAATTTTTAGGTAGTCACAATATGATCAAGCACAAGGAGAGAAATGACATTTATTAGTTTACAAACTCTCTGGGGATTTAAACAAATAAATAAATAGCCACAAAACAACAAAACCTTAAAAATGTAATGCATGGCATTTATCCTTCTCAAACTGGCTGCTGTTACAGTGAGTTTTCAAGCTGATGCATGAAGCCTTGGAAGCAGAGCTGGTGTTCTTAGCAGATTACAGTACCAGGTCATATTTTGCTATTGTCTCCTGCGCTAGATTTTCCTTGCAGCCCTGGATAGATACAGCAATGGGGAGAGAAGGCTGGGCCCTCCAGGAGGGTGTCGGTGTTCAACTCCATAGATCTTCTGGAGAAGTCACACACCTGTCTGCTGTAAGGTGGCTGTAAGGGGACACTGCATTTTGTTTAGCACAAAAAACAGAGTGTAATGTGTGGCAGAAACAAGGGGAGTTGAGCTGGGAGATGAGGGAGTGGATTTCTGGCTGACCGTGGCCCTAGGGGAGTAGGGAAAATGTGCCTCTTCCCTAAGTGTTTTTGTTTTTTTTTTAAATTTTCCCCTCAATTCCCAGGTCAGTAATCAAAAGCTCACATTGACTGGCAATAATATATGACACAGCTTGTCATAAAGCCGCTGTCTGCATGCTATGAGACAAGAAGTGGGTACAAGACTACTCCACGATGCCTTGTGAAGGCAGAGCCCCGGCTGTAAGAGCAGCGATAGATTCCAGGTCCCACTTCTCACTTACTATGCATGCGATGCTACAGGTTGGGTGAATCTCTTTTGTCCTCTCAAATACAGAGCCATACTCGTGCTCCTTGCTGACATTGGCTCTGGATTTAAAAAAAAAAAAAAAAAAAGAAAGAAAAATACTTGCTGCCAAGAGCTCCGCGGTGTCTCTGCACCTCCCCTGAGGGAGGTACCCCCCCCATGGTGGCCCTGCCTTCCCTCCTGCCCCTGTGGCTTGAGCACGGAGCACCAGGCAGCCGCTGGCTCCACGACTGGCACAGTTTCTGCAGCTGGCACCAGCCAGGCCCTGGGCAGCCAAGGGCCCGATAAGCTGGGCCAGCTGGGGAGCTGCCATGCCACCGGCTGGCACACACTGACCCCGAGGAGCTGGCCCCACCAGCTCACGCTTCTTTTAGCTGTGTTTGTGTGTCAGGCTCCAGGGACACCTCCCTTTCCTCCCTTATTTTTTTGTATTGTGTTTCTTCCCTCACCCACTTCTGTTTCCATTTTTTTTTTTTCCTTCCTGAGGTCATTCTCTAGTGTTAGATTCCCCACCTGTGGTAAAATGTTTTTTGGGGTCCTGAGACTTTCCTCATTCACTTTGTGTACTCCTTTCCCATCCTGATGACTTTTCATTTCTTTCCGTCTGTTCTTGACTGCTTTGGCTTCCTGGCTACAGCGCTGAGTTGGCCTTGGGTGCCGATTTTGTGCCTTTGGACTGTGCCATGTCCCGAGGGCCACACTGACTGCTTTGTGGTGCTCAGGTCTCTGCCCTGAGTGGCAGTAATCCCCTCGGGGGTAACTGCGAGGTGCAGCCAGGTGCCCTGGTCTAGCAGCAATCAGCACCAGGGCCATCATACGGCCCTCACTTCTATGTGGGGCTGGAGACCTCCTCTGGAACTTGTGGCCAGCCCAAATATTCTGACTTTTGTATACCAGGTGCTCTGCAGATGTGCACATTGTGGTGGATTAGGAGAAAGTGGTGCTCCAGGGGCATGGGGTGCTATGCCCTGGCCTGTGCACAGCAGTGGTGTCCCTGTGGGGCGATGGTTGGCCCCTGCGTTCTCCCAGATGCTCGCCCAGCTAGGCCAGCAGGGGAGAAGTGGGACTGCAGGGAGACGATGGCAGGGTTCCCACCTCAAACGACCGAAAAGATGACCAGGAGCTGTGGCAAAGCTGCTCTTCCAGCCTGACACAGCATTACGTTGCTGTTAGCTCGCATTTCACAAGCTGACTTTGTTGGATGCACCCACATGAAACATCTTTTACACCACTCTGTGAGAAAAAGATGAATTCCTAAATACAGAGTGCAGCAGCAGAGAAGAAACACAACTTAGCAAAGAAAACAAGACATAATGGGCGTACTCAACAGGCCTGGAGAACGGTATCAAAAGTCAGCTTGTTCTCCCGTTTTTGGCACCCTCACGTCAGGTGCTGGGAAACTCCGTGGGTTCAGCTTGTCACTTCTGATGTACTTCTGCGAGTTGTAACAGGTCAAACTGGTCTCTGAAATGAGATTAAACCACTGGAATAAAAACATACCTGAAATTGCACGTGAATTTAACCAAATGTCTGAAAATTTGGCCTCTGTAAAGCAAGTGGTATAGTAAGCCTTACTGCAGCAGTTTACTCATTAAACAGATTGGAATAACAAGTGGGACTAATTCTTACTGACATTTCCTCTTCTTAGCTTTCAGATGGCTCTGCAGGATTCGTAGTGGGCCTGGTGCGTTCATTCAAAACGCTCCAGTTTTCCAGCAAGTTGGCTGTTCCCCGAGGCTTGCATCAGATCCAGACAGGGTTTGTTGTGCACCACCTTCAGAAGGCTGAAAAAGCTTCTGTTTTTGTTAAAAGAAATGAGAGAGGTATAGAGCAGCGCAACCAGCACCGCGAGTGAGGGAGGGAGGAAGATTTGTGCTTCATCCACTGAAAGAAAGAAGGATCATAAAGTGGGAGATTTATCTTCTCCTTGTGAAACAACTGGAAAGTGTTACCTCCTGCTCTGAGCCTAGGGTGATGTGGAAAAAGATGAGGAAATGTTGAAATCATGTGTTTTTTTTTCAGCAGGTTGAAGTTTTCAAGCCTTTTTCTTTGTTGTCAAACCCCTGTTCATAAGAGCAAATTCCTAAAACCCTGCTCAGAGTAAACCTTCAGCAAGGTATCAGCATGCTAGAAATGGCACTGGAGCTGCCAGTGCTTGAGGCTGCTGTGCAATCACTAGTTTGCTTTTCAGTTTTGAGATGAAAAATTATATTTCTTTCAAAGTGAAATGCAACACAATTCTGTTGGCAGATTTTAACTAGAAATCTAATTATCTGATTGATGAGCAAAATGAAATAGACTTAAGAGTTTTCTAAACAGTTAGTATGAAACTCCCCACATTATATTTTGTTCTGGGGTTTTGATTCATTTGTTTTTGTTAGAACCTCCTCTGGCACTTGTTTTGGGAAAGATCAAGTGAGGAAATAATAGAAAACGATCTAATTTGGGCCAAGAACACCCTCCAGGGGCAGGAGGTGTTCACCAGCTGTAGTGAACACTCATCTGGGCCCCTTCTGGAGCTCTCAAGGAGGGTAAAGAGACAAAGAGCTGGTCCTAAATAGAACATATTTTTATGTGTAGGAAGTAATGCGTTTTCAAAGGCCATGACATAAATTTAAGAGGCTGGAGCTCATTAACTTTGATCTTGTAGCAGTGCTTATTCATTAAAATGACAGGCAGTATAATTATTTCCTGAAAGATGAAAATAGAAGACAATCTGTGATCTATGGTTAAGTGAGAAAAGTACGGGATAAGACAATTAGGTTGTTGCTAACCAATTGCAGGAGAGCCAAGAACAAACACGCTGAAATTAAACATGTTTTACATTATATGTGTAATTCAGATATACATGTGTCTCCTTCTCCATAAGGAAGCAAGATGCATACATAACATACACCTGGATTTAATTTCAGTGTCTCGTGGTTAATGCTAGAAGATGGCTTAGGCTATATATATGAGCTAATGTCAGTTCTGAAAATATTTTTGGACATTTCTAAGTAAGGGGCGATCTAAATCTTCTCTGGTACCTCTAGTAGAGACCTACGCTGTGCGACTTCTACTTTTGACACCTGTCCCTTCTGCAAGAAAACAAAAGGTAACTCAGAAAGCACGGTGTGGGGCCCAGGCTGCCATTTATCGATCACCCAGCACAGTGACTTGGCTGGCCTCAGTACTCCAGCTGTACTACTGCAGTAATTAGTACATGCTGCGCGTAGAAGTACAATGGTAGGTCAGATGAACTGCAACATTGCCTGTGCTTGTACTCCAGCACATCAGAAACTTAAACATCAGTGAAGATGTAAGAATTATAGTTGTGTTTTTGCACTGGGAAATTCTACTAACCCTGAATTTTCAAAGGTGATTGTGGAGGCATAACAGTGCGGGGTGTGTTAAGCAGATAAGGGGGCAGGGGAAGGTCCCACTGTCCTGAAATAAGGAGGATGGCTAAGAAAAACAAAACAAGCAGTGATGGAGTCAGCAAGAACAAGAAGCTATGAAATCATGGGCCCCTCCAATTAAAAAAAAAAAAAAAAAAAAGGAGACAGTTGGTCAAATAAAACTTTACATACAGGGCATAGTAACAATTGTCAGGTAGGTTGTGAACCTGTAGTACTCAGCCAGGGAGGAAACAGGGGAGGAATCAAGCATCAGGCAGTAGGGAATATAGGGCTACGCTGCACTTCTGTGCATTCCTGCTTGCAGGACGCCCACTACTGTAATCATGAATAAAAATGGTAATTCACTGAGATCCTCACCTGAGCCTGTGCTTTTGGCTGCAGATTATTGCTCACAGGGATGCTTGTCTAGATATTTTACCATGCATTTGCAGAAGACAGTATGCTCCAGGTCCCCCTGGCAGCCTCCCTGGTGTCCACATGGGACAAGAGGGAGGCTGCTGGTCCAAGTGCTAGACAAACAGCAGCAATCCCTCCACAATGTCCAAGGCCTGGCAAGGAGCAGCCTACCTCCACAGCAGGTCAGGTCACCAGGTGGGACACTTGTCCCTGCAGCAGGAGCTCCCTACTAGAAACACTTGCCGCTTCCTCCTGGTGCTGCTGCAAGGCTCTGGCACTGTGGGCTTGATGACTTTGTTGGACACAGCTCCTAGACCCTCCACTGCTGCCAGGACATTGAACATGATCTGTAGCTGCAGCTCTACAGGTGGAGCAGGAATGAGCCTCCTGGTGCAAGAAGTCACCAGCTCCCAGCCTTCAGCATTGAAAGAGCCACCATTTCCCAGCCCGATGAGCACTAACTTCTCTGGGACAGCTGGCTGCTCAGACTTTTGTTTGGAGATGGTTCTGTCAAGCTCTTTCTCATTGGACCTGGAACTGCAGAGCCTGCTGACCTCCTTCAGCTCCTTACTTGGAACAGAGGTTCTCCACCAGCACACACCTCCTGCGAGTGAAGGCAACACTGCCCCAACCAGCAAGGCTCTGGAGCTGGATACCTGCATTTTGCCTCATTTTGTTAACTCAGCTCTGAGCTCTAAATCACATTTGCTCATGTCTTGCAGCACAAATTTCCTGGTAGCTCTTGATGTTGACTTGTCAGTCAATCACTTGTAGGCTGCTTTGGATATGAATCCTAATTTTTTCCTGTAACTGTGCTATGCTCAATCATAGGTCTGCCATTCGGTTTAACTCAAAATTCTTGCAAACAGGTTTGTGGGCTGTTGGTAATGACTGTGCAGGGAATTATCTCCTAAAAGTCTCCTCCGTGTTACTCCTTTCAGCTGTAGCAGGTGATATGTCACCTGAATACAGTCTAGCTGGGAGAACGCTTGAACTTCTCTGTGTCTCCAGAAAGCAAAGCTCTTCTCCCTGAGGTCTTTCATCAACAAGGGCTCACGTGCTCATGTCAAAATGCAAATTTTAAAAATTAGTGACTGTTTCCCTCAGAAATGAATGTTCCTAGGAAGGGTGATGGTGCTCTAAGATCACAGTTCATTTTACTCAGCTGTGAACTTCCAAAGCTGCACACTGGGACCTGTATGTGCCACACCACAAATGCTGCTCCTTCCAGTCTTTGAATTATTCCATCAACTTTAAAACTCTTTCTTACATGGATAATGTGGGTCAGCAGCAAACCACTGTATGTGAATGCTGATTAAAAAAGCATTCACTAAATACGGACGTATTTTTCTAGTGTAATCATGTTGTTTTCAGCCTTTGCTTTTTCCTCCACATTCTTCTGCAAGACTCTTTCCCCGACTTTCTTATTTTTTCATTTACCATTGTAAAAACCGAGTGACTTTTCCTTCTGTAGTCAGCAGAGGGAGCTTTGTCACTTATGCTTTTTAGGCCGGCTCTGTGCTTGTGTGAAGAACTACAGTTCTGCTAGCAGAGGGCGGGGACGTCGCTACGTAAGTAAAGCACCGAAGCCAGGCAAACATCATAGGGTTTTGTGCTTTGAACTGTCTTTTTCATCTTTTTTATGCTGTTTTGTCTTTTAGTTCACATAAGTTAGATTCTCATGCCCTAACATTTCTTTAAAAGATTCTGGCACAGTGACAGTCACATAAGAAATTTGACAGATATTGGTAGATCAAGACCTTTCCTAGGTTTTTAATCTGTTTATAATTAGTCACAACAAATATTCCTCGAAGGCTGCGATCTGTTCTATCTAAACAAAGAACATTGCGTTTTGAAGCAACGGAGTCTTCAATGAGTATGGACAAAAATGTTATAATTGTAAATATGCATTTGTAACAGTTATAACATCGTATAATCATTAAGGTTGGAAAAGACCTCCAAGATCATCTGGTCCAACCGCTCCCCTACGACCAATATCACCCACTAAACCATGTCTCTAAGCACGACGTCCAACCTCAGCAAGGAGTTAGAGCGGAGATTTCCATCCTTGCATGCCGACAGGGCCCTCTGCACATGCGTCTGTCAGAGGGAGGAACAAGTGTGATGTCTACAGGACGTGCCATCCTCCCCGCCATGTCCCCTGAGGATCCCCTGTCCAGCCAGGCTCTGGGGACAATGGTGACATCACAGTCCGGGAGGTGGCCGGAGACAGCAGCCACAGGGACCATAAGAACCCCTGGGAAAGCAGCATTGTTTCTGCTATAAAAGGCACGTTGCTCATCTTTGTATCCCTCCTAACCTCAGCAAGGATGACCAGCAAGGATGACAGACAATTTACTGTACCTTCTGATGGTATGTACCAATCAAAACCCGTTTCTGGTAAAAGGGATTACCTCAGATACCATTGAAGTGATGTAGTTCTCCAAGAAATGCCAACTAACAATATGGCGTAGCAGTCTTGATGGGTTTTGGACACAGAGAACTAGGAATATGCAGAATCAATGGTTCCACAGATAACTTAAGACACCCCTCTCTCCTCAGTTTTAATGAAACTCAAAATACAAACTACAGTTAGTAACTCAAAATACTACAGTTGATGGAGCTGCTAAACTTCTGTCAGAATTTCCCTTGATGGTGGATAAAAGTCATGTCTAGACAATTTGGAAGAGGTGTACTTTGGGCCAAGTTATTGACAACTAAACATGGATCTGTGTTTTTGTAGAACTAGTCGTTTTACTAGGACGTGCTCATGTTTATTTGCAAAATGCATATGTATAATCTGTTTCTACATATGTCCATTTGCGCAGCGCATTACCTGTTCAAATACTAGTAGTGTGATGTGCTTTACTGTTGTAGTGTCAGACAATGCTGATTTGCTCCAAAGGAACGCAACCGAAGAAACCAGCCAGGAAGACTTTAAAGCGCAAGTAATGCTTATTGCATCATCTACAGGTCTTGTCATCTACCTAATATTTATGATATTCTTTTGTGTGATTTTTATCAAGCACAGAATTCCAAAAGGGTAAGTTTTCCAATCATGTACCATGTCCAATATTTAGATCCCTTTAGAGCACCTCTGAGCTCTCAGTGAACCAGAGGCAGGCACAGCAATAAGGTCCTACAATATTCTATCAATTACTAGGTTGTGTTTTGGTTGGTAGAACACCTCCCCCAACAAATAACAGCTATTGACAGACTGTAGGTTTTTGGATAACAAAATTAAATTCTACTCCAAACATAGGATTACAAAATATGCAAAAATGTGATAAAGGCTGGGAAAGGCTGCACAGGCAAATGAAAAGTAAAAGTAGAAATTATAAAAAAATATAAATTATGTTATTTCCAGGAGTCTGTGTACTAAGTATTTCATTATAAGATGAAATGTACCTCTTTGTCAGTTCAAATCTTGAAAAAATTGAAGTTCAGTAATTTGTTACCCATCTTCAGTGGTATCTGTTAAGTTTCCACTGAATTCCCCTAGTCAGAATAACGTTATTTTTGTTCTGTGTTGCAGGAATTTTTGTCGTATGTTCAGATGCTCATATGAACAGCAGAGACCAGCTTCGGAGGCACAGGGTGGGGTAAAAGCATTAGATATGCACAGTGACTCACACAAGAAAGGCTCAATCTCAGAAACTGTACCCCTCATGAGTTCAGTAGCTGGTACGCCATCTATTCCTGATGAACCAAATCACAGTGATACTCCTTCATCTGAGGACTAAAATGAAAAGTAATAATCTTAGTGAAATGATATAATCTTAGTGAAAAATGAAAACAAATATATCTAATAAAACAAATATATCTAATAAACTTACTGACCGAGCTCTCAAACTCATCTGCTGGTTTATGTGCAACTATGTTTTGAGAAATCAAGGGGAAGTTCAGGTTGGAAATTAGGAGACATTTCTTCTCAGAGAGAAATCCAGTCAGGCACTGGAACAGGTTGCCCAGGGAGGTGGTGGTGTCACTGTCCCCAGGGGTGTTTAAGGAAAGGCTGGACCTGGTGCCTAGGGACATGGTTTAGTGGGTGATATTGGTAGTAGGGGGGTGGTTGGACCAGATGATCTTGGAGGTCTTTTCCAACCTCAATGATTCTATGATTTTATAAGATAGTGCTTGTGATTCACTAAATAGATAGCTTGAAATCTCATGACAGGATAGAATAAGCTTTATGCTTTGACAGGAGAGGGATGTAAATTTCAGTTCTGATCACAAATGTTTGCAGGCAAGCATTAACTACTTCAGAATAAAGGACCAGGGGGTACAGCTATGACAAGCTCCACATTCAAGTTGAAAAGGAAGAGCTGAAACACCGTCACAATGACTTTCTGAAATGAATCCAACCAATCCAACATATGTGGCTCACACTGAGTAGAAAACCTGTGGTGAGATCTCTGAACAGTAATTATTTTCTGAACAAATATTTTCTGAGTGAAAATTAACAAATGGAATTTTGAAATATATCTTTTCTTTGGGAGAGATATGAAAGAATCTGTGCATTTGGAATGTTTGTGCATGTGACAGCCTTGTATGCTGTTTTTATGTACACCGTAACACGAAGGCCCAAGTAACAGCAAGGCAGGTATTTTTAACAGAAAAAGGAAAAAAAATAAAAATCTCTTGGTAGAGTTTTCCATTAGAACGTTTTTCTCCTATTTCATCTGTTTTTCACTCTCTCCCCTCTGTAGCCATATCATATTTTGCCACCCCTACCCAGCAGCAGCAATTCTTCAGTTGACACTACTGTGACATGGGGAAGGAAAGTGCAATGCGACTTGTACATCAGAAGTAGAGGCAGATTCTACAAATAATTCCTATTAAGAAATTTTAAGCAGTGAGGCATGAAAAGCTGGGGTTTACAAATCATAGACTAAATGTAGCCCCTTACAGCAATGCAATGATTTAGAAAAATTGCTTGGCTGTGGTCTTCTGAAGCCAGCTCAAAGCATGGGAATCTTTCAGTTAATTTCCATTAATTTTCATGATCATTTACACACATATAGCTATATTTTGAAAATATTTTTGTCCCACAATATACATATATATTTTAAATATATGGATATTTAGTTGTTATTGTCTTTGGCATCCAATATAGCAGATTTCCTTTTTCCTGACATGTTACTGGCCAGCGGGAGACAGTTAACATTAGCAGCCCATTTTCAGTTAGTTTCTTCACTCTTTTTATTGTTATTACTTTCATGTTTTCAGTGTTTTGAAACTGTCCTTGATCACCTGAAATTAAAGCGTTGCCTTAAGGATGGTATTGAAGCTCACCCCACTATGTGTGTGTTGACAATATAGATGGCACAGCCTACAAGAAATAATAGGAAAAAAATGCAGAACAACATATAAAGATGCTACAAAGGAAACAAATATATTTCTACAAATATATTCTCTGTTATATACATATATTCTATGAATTCCTAGTTAGTTCACACCGTGAATACTGAGAGCAATTCTGGTCTCTTATTCTTGTTTTAGGAAAGGTTGGACGTGGTGCTTAAGGACATGGTTTAGTGGGTGACATTGGTGGTAGGGTGATGGTTGGACCAGATGATCTTGGAGGTCTTTTCCAATGTTAAGGGTTGTACGATAGTATATGACAAAAACAGGAAAAAGGTTCAAGGCAGGGCAGCAGAGACCACTATACATAATGGAAATGCTTCAACAACAGCAACCATAAAGCCGGCTAGAAAAGAACAAGTGTTGAAAGGAGACTTGCGTTAACAAAGACATGGGTGTAGCAGATGGCAAACAATCACCTGCGCCAGTAAGAAGACCAACAAGCTCCAAATGGCACGGCTGGGAGCCAGGCTGGAGATATCTAACAGAGGCTGTTCCAGAAGACTTGGGGCAGGCTGGACGAGCCACCGCATGCTGGCAGCGAGAGACTTTCACTGAAATCCCTCAGCATAAAGCTCTCGAATACCCTGAGAGCTCTGTGGCGAAGGTCTCCTCACCCTGCTCACCCCTCAGGGCGAGCCCTCCGCAACCTCCCCTCAGCGGCAGCCCCGCCCGCTTCTCCCATCTCCGCCTCCCCGTTCTGCGCGCGGTTGGGACGGGCGGTGGCGGCGCCGTGCCGGGTCGACCCGCGACCCCCGACGGCTGCCATGTTGCGCCCCGCCGGGTACTTCGCCGCTTTCCCCTGCCCCTTCGACCGGGCGGAGGGCGGTGGCTGCTGGCGGCCGCACTGCCAGTACCTGCACGAGGCGTCGCGGCGGCCGG
This sequence comes from Cygnus atratus, assembly GCF_013377495.2. Taxonomy (NCBI): domain Eukaryota; kingdom Metazoa; phylum Chordata; class Aves; order Anseriformes; family Anatidae; genus Cygnus; species Cygnus atratus. Next base: position 71,453,940 of record NC_066396.1, read on the forward strand.
CGGCCGGGGGGTCTCCGTGTGCCGTCGCCGGCCCCTCGGAGGGTGAGCACGCCTCGGAAGGGAGCAGGGGCAGGAGCAGCGGAGGGGGGCTGCGGGGCTCTGCGGGGCAGGTGGTGGGCTCCCCGGCTTGGAAATGTCCCCTTCCCCTTCAGAGGTTGTAGCAGCAGCTCTGCTAGTCGTGGTCCAGGGTGAGCAACCCGTGGAGGGCTTGCTTACACAGCAGGGAATAACCAGCGTGTGCTGCCAAGAATCTGGTTTATTATGGTGCTGTCACCATCCTCGGGTTTCTTTTGAGGTCTATCAGGCAATAAGACTTGTAAGTTTTCTTCTGTGGTTCTTCCATCAAGTGTTTCTGTGGGGTAGATGTCATTTGGAGAGGGAGTAGAGTAATAAAGCCGAATGGGTGAGGTGCAAGGGGCAGGGTGCTAAAATGATCTCGTGTTACAAACCACAAAGCTTAGCGACAATAACAGCCCTTCTTAATGGGAAAAAAATATGCTTCTGAACTGGACTTAAAAAGTGCATTACTAAAAACAAGTGGTTCTCAGGTTACCTTGAATGTTGCTGGATCTCTTCCACATTATTTGCTGTGGACTGCACTGATAGTTTACCTGTAACAGCTGCTTAACAAATCAGTAATTATCAAAGTGTTTCTCATCTGTTACATCTGTGGCTTTGAAGTACGTGTGACTGGGTTTCTGCCTTCATGCCAAGAGTGCCCACAGCCCTGTTACAGTGCAGGTTTTCACTGGGCATGTAGTGTCTTTCTGTGCATCAGGAGCTTTGCTTTTCACAGTAAGTGCCAGGGTTTTCACACTTACCAAGAAAGGGGTAACATATACTACATGTTTTATTTCTTTCTCCAAGTTTGCTGCACTTGAGCATAAAGACCTGCAGCCTGGTAGAAGGACTTGGATAATGTGATGGTCACTAAGAGCAGTGGGAGTCAGGGTTAAAACAGCCTGTGGCATGGAGTCCTTCCTTTCCTGACTTCCACTTGTGCAGCAGGATGTGACTTGCTGAAGGCTGAATCCTTTGGCATCTCCTTTTTAGTGGCCAGAGTGCTTCATTAAATGGCTTCTGCAGTCTTTAGCCAGCTTGAACCCTGAAGGCTTGCTTATTCTCATTTTAGTCAAAGAATAACCCTATAGCATGGATTAATGTAAAGTTTAAAGGATGTCTTCTATAAAAGTCATAGAAACGTTACTTCTGTCAGGCTGTTTGTATTTCTGATAAGAACGATTGCCACCTCAGAGTGGCTCAGACAATTTCTTTGAGGTACATAGTAGTACTAGTTTGGGCAGGAATGGAGTTAATTGTCTTCATAGCAGTTTGCATGGGGCTATGTTTTGGATTTTGGGCCAAAACAACCTAGATAACACACCTGTGTTTTAGTTGTTGCTGAGCTGTGTTTGCACAGCATCAAGGCCTTTTCTGTTTCTCACACTGCCCCACCAGTGAGCAGGCTGGAGTCGCAGTGTAATTTACCCTGTGATGTTGTGCTCTGCAATAAAATCTTGAAGGAGAAAGAAGAAAGGGGGCCGTTTTTGGAGTTACGGTGTTTGTCTTCCCAGGTACTAGTTGTTTGGTTCATCAGGTGTGATGAAGCCCTGCATCCCTGGAAATGGCTAAACACCTGCTGGCCAATGGAAAGCAGTGTACACATTCTTTATTTTGCTTTGCTCGTGTGTGTAGTTTTTGCTTTTCCTAGTAAACTGTTGTTATTCCAGTCCATGGGTTTTCTTGGTTTTGCTCTTCTGATTCTGTTCCCTGCCCCAGTGGGGGAGTGAGCTGGGTTAAACCACAGCAACTGGGTGCTGAGGTTTTGTCCTGTGCTTGCGTGTTGTTATGTTAATGCCAAAGCTATGGATTTCTGAGTAGCCTAGAAAGAATGCTGTTCACCAACAAAATGCAACTTTCTAGTAGGTCCCTGAAATGTTCTGTCATTACGGGTACAATTGTTTGTGAAAACAAGTGGTTACATATGGTTTTAAAAGTACAGTTCTGTTAAATACTATTGTTGTTAAAAACACTAGACTGATACTAGCAAATCTCTGAGACCCTGTCAGCCAATGAAACTTTTGGAAACAACCACTACACTGTAATCAGTGAGAAGATGCAGGAGAGGATGAAGACAGTGCCTTGAGAAAATGTTAGCTTACCATAACTCAGTCTATAGTCTGTAAAAGCTGAAAAGATAGAGGTTAGTTTCTTACATGTGCAGTTGGAAAATTCAGCTTTCAAGGCCACTTAAAGTTTGTGTATGACTGTAGATATGTCTGGCTCGAAATGTTACTGGGGACATTTGGGACAATGAGATTTGTTCATAATTAATAAAGCAGATGACGTATTTCAGCTGAGGAAAAAGAAGTAGATGGTTTGCAACTTAGTGTGACTTAATGTGATATCATAGCTTTCTTTCCTCAACATGGGCTGGTGATCTGCAAAAACTTAAAAGGGCTGAAGTAGCAGTAGATAAATTCAAGATTGAAACTAAAGAACTTTCTCAATACAGTCTTCCAGGTTAAATGATTAAGAATCCTATAACCCTTGAAAATAAGGTACTTTCTTGTAAGGAAGCCATTGTAGTGCTTTTTTCTAGCACTTTTATCATATGATTTTTGTTTCCTGGTGCAAAAATAACGTCTCTTCCTTTAATTGGGAAAAATAGAAAATAATATTTATGAAATTATTTTCAGGGCCGTCTGTCTCTTCCATAACAAAAGAAGATGGAAATGCTAAGCAGCAGTTGGCTAAGCCAACAGAAGTATTTCCATGTGAATATCAAGAGGGGAATTCAAAAGTGTCTCCATTTAAGAGGGAATTCACAAAGAGGTCAAGAAACTATTCCCCGCTGGAACTTGAAGAATCTGATCATGAATTTGATCTTGTCATTGATGTGCCACCACTTATTGTTAATAAAAGACCAAGAAAAAATAGGGACTATAAAAACTTGAATAGAGAAGAAGAACTGGATGCTGTAATACGTGCAGAATTGCATGGTAGTGCCATAGCAGATGGTCCTGGGTATACAGCAGAAAAATCGGAGAAAATAGTTGAGTTGCAGGAGAGTGGCAAATGTTTAAATGAATCTGAAAAAGCAGGGAGTGTTTCTCTGAAAGCAAATAAAATTTATTTGCCTGATGTAAATACTGAAACATTGAAGATTTCTGAGCAGAGAGAGAGGCGTGCTTGTACCTCACAGAAACATAAATCTGCTTTTGCTGAGGCGGATGTGCGGAAGGAGATTCCGAAGCAAGAGAAAGCAGAAAGAAATATATTGGTCAAAGAATTTGTTCAGGAATGTACTGCTAGTGAAAACTGTGTGGGCAGTGGAAGAGTAACACAGTCTGTCTTGTGTACTAGTCACTCGTCTGGAGATGAAGCTGCAATAGAAAGACCTGGCAAGCAAAGAATATTAAACACAGAGAAAAGTCGCAGCACTGATAAAAATGGGGGAAATGATAGCACACAGGATATGTACTCATATCCAACTGATTTCTTAAACGTGGGCAAGGAGGCTTGCTCTGGTACAGTTTTACAGACCAAAAACACTGATAAAAGCAGTTCTGTTGAACCTGCTTACACAAACAAGAAAGAAGGGGAAATACGTCTGAGTTCATCTGCTGAAGAAATGGAATCCAGTGGGGAGGACACAGAGCTCTCAGATTCAGATGATCCTATAGAGGAGTGTCGGAGGATTTTTGAGGAGTTTGAAAGAGAGGCACGAAAGAAAGACAGCGATAAGCAGGTACTGTGCTTCTCTTTAAGTTCTTGCTTCTTTTTTTTTCTTTCTTCCTGAGCATATGGAGGAGGAATGTTATCTATGTAGTCAAGTTCAAATGCTATTTTCTGTGTTAATAAAAGTTAAATAGTTGAGCCTTCCATGCTAGTAGATGAACTAATGAGGAACACTTATGACTCTAGTCTGGTTTGGCACTGGGTGATCTATATGTTTCCTAAAGTAGAAAATTGCCCCAATAGCTCAATGCCTTGTGGTGGACTTTATTTGTTTCACTGTTACAAGTGAAGTTTTAGAGGCAATTGTATGTTCAGTAGTCTCCTGCTCATCTTATAAATGAATGTGGGAACTCTGAGTACCACTACCCTGCTTGGAAGCACTGTGGCTGAGCTGCGCTGAATGTAGAATAACTATTAAGTACTGGTAGAATTGTACTTTCCTGGTGACTTTTTTTTGACTGTGAATATCCTGAAACATTGGAGTGAGTGGGTCATGAGGGTATTAATCTGGAAGTTTATAGCATTTGTTCTGAGTAGCCTGTTCTTATTTTTCATAGACTTGTGGAGAAAATGTGGATGCCAGTTTATTAGAAACCGAAGTTAATGTTGCTGGACAAAAGAGAAGAATTGCACACACATCAAAATTTGATGTGAGTTTTAATCTTGTAATAAAGTGAAGTTTAACATAGCTCCACTTAATCTGAGTAGACTCATTTTGACTTCGGGTTGGCTGAGTCTTGTAATTTTAAAAGTATTTTAAAACAAAATAGAACAAATGCTTCATCACCTCTCCTTTTAAAAATTGAAGCAAATATGCGATCACCTAGAACTTTGAGTTAGTTCCTGTTGCAGGTGAAGAAAGTTGCTGCCCAGGGCTGCTGAGGCTAATGAAAAGAGCCTTGAAAAATCAGTTTGGAAAGGAGGCTTGTACTGAGATTCTAGATACAGCAGTGGGAAACCAAAAGTGATTTATACTTTCTCTGCTCTTAAAATGCTTTGGGTGGCAATGTTAATAGCAGCAGGTATAATTCTTTAAGCTCTTGCCCCCCAGTCCTCTTTCAGATTGGCCTTTTCATTCTGGGGCAGCAAGTTGAGCTCTGAATCTGATAGCAAAATTCAGTGTTAACTGTAACACCATCTTGCTGTGGTTTGGAACTGCTTGACTGCTAACCCATCTGTTTCTGTGTGCATGTATAACAGGTACATAACAAAAATGAAATGGAGCCTTTCAAAGGATCTCCTGTGCAGCAGGGTCTGAATAATGCAAGAGTCCAGACGGCACAGTCAAAAGCAAGAGAGTTAACAGCTTTTATTGCTACAGATTTTGGACAGAAGAAGCCTATGTCTAAACGGTCAGCTATTCAAGTCCAAAGTAACAGATCAACTGGTATGAAAACTTGATCTGTAGTCCTGACAAACTAAACTTCATTTTGATTGCTAGCCATCTCGTGAGTACGTTTGCTTTGTGGCGATTGTCAGCTGAGTGATGGTGGACACTTAGCTTGGGAAATAGATGTCCTGTCCAACTACGAAGTTATTTGAAGTCCTTTAAAGTACTTCAAATGAGCTGAAGTGGTAACAGAAAAGTCTTTCAACATTTACAATTTTGACCAAAATCCTGAAAAAACATTTGTTTCGTTGTATCCATACGTGAGTTAAAAGAATGAAAATCTACCGAGTTTCATTTTGGTACTGATTTCAACTGTTAGGGTTCTAGTTTTAGGCATTTAGACTGTCTGAAACAATTTGCTGAGTCTTCTGATTTGAAAATCCTGTTTTTCTCCCTTTAAATTCTCCATTATATGTGAAAAATACTGATGAAGCAGTTATTTTCAGTATCACATACTACTTGAACAGTATTTCCCCTCCAGTTGTTCTACTGGTATTTTAAAATATATGCTTACCAAGTAGTCTACCTAGCAACTTAAACCAAAAATACTGTTTTAGAGTTTTATAACATCTGTAATAAAAACACATGAATGAAAAATCTTTATGTAAAATTGAGTTATTTTCCCAGTGTATGCATTCCTTCTGAGTAATAGCAAAAATGGTTTAGTGTTTTTCATGCTGCACAAGCATGGCTTGCTTTATGCTAGGTGTTGTTGCAAGTAAAGTTAAACAGAATGAATTCAAGTCAGATGCTGATACCTGGGCTCCAGATGAGCTTTTTGTCTCATGACAGATTTCATTTTTGAGATTTGTAGTTTTTCTGGGTTTAAAAGCAGTACTTTAAGGCACTTATTAATTGCATTGGAAAATTAGGTTAGGATGATGGCTTTCCTGATTTTAATTTTTTAACTTGTTACCATTTTTTTTGTGGGTTGAGGAGGGGGAGGGGACAGGGAAGGCAGGTAATTATGTGTTTAAAAATCGCAATCACTACAACTTCAAAATAGCTTTTTAACTTGACTTGTAGGCTGTTTCTGTCTAAGGTCTTCAAAAATACTGGAGGATGCTTTGGATAAAACTTGTTGGCAGAAGTGAGGTCTTAACGTGTTTCCTGAAGCTCCAAGTTTGCTTCTGTTGTTTAGGTTATTTTTACCCTGCTTTATGTTAAAGAAGCAGTGAAATAACAGTATGACAGATTAATGGTAACTGTTATTGAATCTCAACTCTAATGGAATTTAAATCTGTATTTTCTCTGTGTTTCAGCTTCTTCAAAGTTGCGTGAAGTTCAGCCTGTTGAAACTGTCAGTGGTCAACTGCGTATACCAATTGAAGGAAATGCTGAAACAGTAAAGCCGTGCAGACTGTCTGTTGGTTCATTTGAAAGGACTGTTGTCATGCCATACGAGGTACTGTAGAGTTACAGAGCTTTGGTATATGAAAGGGAAGAGAGGTGGAAAAACTGCAATTTCAGACAGTATGTTAGAGTGTAAACCCAATAACGTGATATACCAGTTTAGCTTTAAAAAGAAAACAAACACAACTGATCATTATATGCATTAAATCATATTTCAAATCAAGATTACATGTATGCACTTGTGGAATGTCCTGCAGTAATGTTCAAAGTGATGCATGCTGGTAGAACTTGAGTTAAATTTGTACCTGTTCTTCTCCATAGGTGCTGCTTATTTCCTGACTATGATGTATTTCTCTTAATGAAAAAAAGAAAATTTTTTTTTTCAGTTTGGTAATCTGTGAGAAATCACACAAGACTCTCCTAACATGCTGCATAAAGCTATGTCTCAGTTGATAAATATAGTGCTTTCACATGCTGTCAGTACCCCTTCTCCCAGGCATCTCTGCAAAAAGCAAGCATTTTTGCTTGCAGCAACTTCTCCAAAAGAAATTGTACCCAGATTCAAACTGCTTCAAACCAATCAGCACATCCACAAGAAAACAGGGAAATAACATGGTCAGCAAGGTGAATTCCTTGCGGTGAGGGTGTACTGAATCCTGCGGTTTTCCAAAGGTGAAAATTCTGTACATTCTCTTGAGATTGGAGACAATGTGCAACTCCTGTAGTCTTTTAGTGCTTACTTAGAATTACTTAAGAAATTCTGATCATACTGTTGGCAGCTAATAAAAATGCTGCTTTTCTCCATAGCTAAATCAAGTTGCTATGCAAACTGTTTTTGTTTTCATGTTTGTACTAGCTTGCACTGTACAGATGTAAGCAATTCATTGTATAAATTGCTAAGTCACCTGGAAAAGGCTCTGGGGGGACTGCGTTGTGGCCTTTCAACTCTTTAATGGGGCTTATGAGAAGAATGGAGAGAAACTGTTTACAAGGACAGGTAGTGATAGGACAAGGGAAAATGGTTTTAAACTGAAAGAGGGTGGGTTTAGATTAGAATTAGGAAGAAATTCTTCACTCAGAGAGTGGTGAAGCACTGGAACAGGTTGCCCAGAGGAGCTGTGGATGCCCCATCCCTGGAGGTGTTCAAGGCCAGGCTGGATGGGGCTTTGGGCAGCCTGATCTAGAGATGTATGTCCCTGCCCTACTCAGAACTTCTGACTCTAATCTTGAAATTTCTTTAAAGCAGCGGTCACTGAAGATTTCCTGAGGTAAAATAAAGTACAAGGTTGGTGCTTCATTTTCTTATCAAAAATGTCAAATCATAGAATGGCTTGGTGTGGAAGTGACCTTAAAGATCGTGTAGTTCCAACTCCCTGCCATTGGGGGATTGCCCTGACTCAGGTGCAGCACCTGGCACTTGGACTTGTTGAATCATAACGTGGTTCACGTTGACGCACTTCTCCAGCCTGTCCAGGTCCGTTTGAATGGCATCTCTTCCTTCTTTGGTATCAACTGCACCACTCAGCTTTATAACAAACAAATATTATGGCTTTAGTCAGTTTGGTTGTTGATGTTTTCCTAGGATATTAAGTATGGATTACTTCGTGCTTTATATCTCTAGTATGTAAATTCTTGTTTCCTGAATAGCTTACTCCGTGGCTAAGGAAAGGTAAAACTGGCTTGTGACAATAATACGCGTTGCCTTTGCTCCTCATATGCCAAAACTACTACTTTCCTTGGTAGCAGTATACAAATATAAATGCTCACTCTAAAGTGAGCTTTCCTAGATTACAAAAGGGAGGTACAGAAATACTACTCCTTGCTTGATACACACCATGTATCTTTTTTAAGTGTCTGGACCTTTTTGGCTGCAACAGTGCCAGGGTTAATCTAATTTACTGTTGGATTTTTAAATGTGATGATTTTAGCTTGTGTGTTTTATTGTAAAATAAGCATTTCAGAGTTAGCAAGAACTTGACGTTACATTGGATATGAAAGTTTATAAATTCCATCAAAATAAACTTTTTCAGTCTAGTTCATTGGGTCCTTAGTTTATGCTCTGAATGAAATACTACCTGCAGTGAACACCAGATGGAAACCCTGACTGTTAAATTGTTGCTGAACTGACAGTGCTCACTGAAAGACTGAACTTTTTCTAACAAAAATGAAGTTTAAAAGTAGTTTTAACGTCTCATACAACTTTGAGTCAGAAACTACTTTGCTTAGTTCAAGCAGGAAAAATCTCTAGTATTTCTGATGGCTGTTTCTGGTTCTTTGTGTAACCGTTGCGTAAGTTTTTGTAATGGCTTTTCAGTAATACATGACTTTATCTAAGGATGGGCAAAAGAATTTAGGTTTAAAAGTTTTTAGGTTAAAAGGTTTTAGTTCTTTGGGCTGTTACATATTGATCAGATTACTGTGTTTTTTTGTGTTTTTTTTTTTTAGGATTCTACTCAGAAAAAGCCTTCCATTCCTGAATCGGGATCTAAAGTACCACAGGAGATAAGGCAGCGATATTTCAAATTTTTTTTTGAACAATACCGCAAAATTTGTAACACGGTGAATGAAGCTGGTGGCAAGGTTTGTAATGTTTTACAGGTCTTTACTTTTCTTCTTCTCAAGTCAGTAGGTTTTAAATTGCACAACGTGTTTTGTTTGTTTGTGTTTAGGACCAATATTTCAGCCTTTTCAGGAAGCAGAAGTTAAAATGTACTGGATCTTACACTTTCCTCATGTTATCAATCAGTTACAATTTTCCACCAGCAAAACCAGTTTTCTTAGCACTGCTAATTATCTTTTAAAATGATGTATGTTAGTATTAGAAGGGATTTTTTTTTTTTACAAATGCATTTCTGTGTTTTTTGTTGTACTTCAGATTTTGGACACGACTTGAATGTGTGTCTCTACATGTAGGTTCAGAATCTCAGATTCTAAATGGCAGTTCTTCCTGTGTTTGGGGTGTGTGTGGGGGGAACCACAGCCAAACAAAAAATAAACACCAACCACATACATTACCCCACTAACACTCAGTCTTTCTTTTTCATACAGGCCCGGATAGAAGAGCAATCTATTTATGATCGTTGTGGCAGTAAAAACATGTACTTGAATTTTGCTGTAAAGACACTGAAAAAGCTGAGAGATCATGGTAGTTTTGCTTTCAATGAAGATTATTTAAATGGGTTGCATGTATAGAAGTTAGGATGGGAGAGGGATTATAAGGATAATTTAGTTTCTCTTTACTGTAGAGATTTCTGATTATTTTCTTCTTCCTTTGTAGAAGTATATCACCAAAATAAAAATTGATGTTTTCATTTATAAATATCTGCATAGCACATTAACAGAAAATCTGAAATTCAGAACAAATGCTAAAAATATCCTTTCCTGAATTCAGGGCAATTTAGTGACATCAAGACTCCCAGTGGTGCTGGATCTGTAAAGTCAGACGAAAAGAAAGGTAAAGAAAGGAGAATGGAGATGTTGGTTCTGCACTTTAGCACGTAAATGGGCTTATTTCAAAATGAAAATGTTGAAAGTGTGAAAATGTTGTTCTTTTTTAGGTCAAGTTTTATCCATTACCTACTACAAGGGTTCCAATGCAATTTGCTGTTTGTCTTTAAGGTTCATCCTTTGGGGAAAAATGCTGAACTTCTGCTTGAAAAGAGCACGTTCTTTGGTGTTGCTTGCCTAGCCTTTCTGGGATAGCTAGTAATTTACCATCCTATGGTTTTGTGCCTTTGTTTTAAACAATTTTTCAGCTCTAATAGCTTCCAATTGCTTTGAGGGAAAAGCATGTAATTTTTGCATGTAAAGCAAGGTGCACATCTTCCAATTTCAGTTTTAATTTATTCTGGAAGTACTGGGATATTTAAGTGCTGCTTATATTTGGTCTAAGATTGTTTAAACTCTGAGTTGGTTTACTTATTTTTAGGGTGTTGGTGTGTTTGTGGTTTTTTTTTTTCAGAACTCGCAGGTGGTGTTCTGTATGGACTTTTAAAAGATTACCTTCTAACTGAGCAACAATTGAATGAAAATAACTTCCCTCGACCAAATCCTGAAAGAAATGGTAGTGCTATATTTCATGGAGTTACAAAAAAAGCTGTTTCAGATAGTAAGTACAAAAAAATTGAATTTGAGTCATTGTTACACAGGAAACTAAAATATGCATGTATACAAAATACAAAGTAGTTTCATACTTAGTTCCTGGACTTCAAATGACTTCACAAGCTTTTATAACTAAACCGTGATACTTCATCAGCACAAAAGCTGATCTTGCACGTAAACCTGACATTCTGGAAGTGTTAGAGAGGAGCTTTATTTATTTTAAACTCATGGCAAGTCTTAGGAGACTCTGCTTATGTGTTGATATGCTGGTCTTGCAATTACTGTTCATGTAACTTTCATACTTCAATGCAGTATGTTTCATCTTTTTTCACCTTGCTGACAAGCTGGTGAGGAAATACTTTTTCTTTTTTTTTTTAGATTTCAGAAAAACATGCTGTAGGTGTGGTGAAGTATTTACTGTTAGTTCAGGAAAACGTAGACTTAAAGAATGCAGCTACCATTCTGGTAGAGTGTTGGAACAAAAAGGTAAGTATTCTTTGGTATTCAGTCTTTGTGGAAGCTGTTACAAGTCATGACATCTCATCTCTTACTCATCAGAGTAAACTCACTTGCACAAGGCTCAGGTGAGGTACATTCTGCTGTCCTCTAGGTAATGTGTCTAGTTACTGGAGCTTGTTTTCTCTGTATATGCCATAACTTCAGGAAAGTTGATGTTGATAAAACCCCATGCGAAGAAAGGAGAAAAATACTCCTTGTGTGGCCCTGTATTAGCTTCTAAGTGAACCTTGTCATCTTTGCTAAGACTCCTTAAGTACTCAAAGCTATACTAAATGCTTCCCACAGTGAGAACCTCATAGGGAATATTACACCTTTCTCCCATTTGTTGGCATTTTCTTTGATTTACAACCTTGTATTGATGTAGTACCATCTTCTTGATGGTACCGAGCAGTACTCAGGCTTACCTCTTTCCATAGTGCAGTCTTGAGAAAGTGGAAAAGGAGTAAGGGTGCTGATTTTTTTTTTCTTGCCAGTGCCATTTGCTGCAAAACTGCTCCACTTTCAACTTTTCTTTTTGGCAGTTCCTGGTGGCTTGGAAAAACGCTATAGCTGTTGTGAGGGAATAGTTGGGTCTGCTGGGTGTCAGATTGCAAAGGTAGGATTAATGTTCTTTAATGCAGTATCTCAGATTTCCTTAGTATCCTTTTGACTTGAAGCTGGGTTGTAGCTTTTTGCAAGCAACTTGGTATGAGATTTTTGGGTTTACTTACCTAAGGCTTAATACATTTTTTGGCACCTACTGACAGGAAATATATATGCTCCTTAATCTATTAGAGAAACAGACTGGCAATTTGGGTAAGATAAGTTTAGCAAGCCTGCATGTAAACACTAACGGAAATTTTGCAGCTTCATGTTCATGATGGGAGAAAGGAGAAGTTGTACGGCTTTGTGAAGACATTAATTAAATCACCGCCTTCTGATAGAAACCATGGTATATATGCCCTGAACTGCAACATGGTATGAACAACCTAAAAATTTGGTTCAGTTAAAAGTGTATTGCTACTTAGGAGGCAATTTCCTGGGTGTAGTAGTTTGGCCCTCATAGCTCTGAGAGGCCTGCAGAACTCTGTCTGGTTACTGTAAGTGAACGGACCTTCTGTGTTAAATACGCAGCGAGCAAAGCGGTTTGGATTTCTTGATGCTATAGCTGGTTCTACATTTTGTACAGCCAGATACTATAAGGAAACATTGGTGCTGAATAAATGCTCATTAAATTTATTTTTTTCTTCAGTGTTATACAACCCAAGGCTTGGAACTTACTAGAGTGACAGTGGTTGATGATAAGCTACAGGTTGTCTATGATACGTTTGTTAAACCTGATAGTGAAGTTGTAGACTACAATACAAGGTATGCTATTCTGTCTATACTACTTGAGGATTAGGCTCCTTAAATTGGCAGATGTGAACTTCAGATGTAAGCAGAAACCTGCATCTCTTAAATGCCTATTGCTAGTTATACAACTTGAAGACTTTCAGTCAGGAATGAGGCTTTCATTCTTGCAGGCTCAATTAAGAAAGACTTTTCTCTTTGAACAATTTTTGTTTTTAAACTGAAGACGCCCCACCTTCCTTCAAAACAAACAAACAAAAAAAAAAAACACACCACCACAACAACACATTACGTTTAACTTCCCAGGACTAGCTGCATTCCCTAAGAATAAAAGCAATTTCAAATTTTCAAATTTCATCTGTAAATGTCTCACTGAAGAGCAGTATAGTCATAAACCATCTAATGTAGCTGTAAGACTGTTGTCCAGGTTTCAGCTAGGATAGAGTTAATTTTCCTCCTAGTAGCTGGTAGGGTGCTGTGTTTTGGATTAGGATGAGAAGAGTGATAACACACTGATCTTTTAATTGTTGCAGAGCAGTGCTCACATTAAACCAAGGACTTTTCAGCTTCTTGCTCTGTCCTGCCGGCGGGCAGGCTGTGGGTGCAGCAGGAGCTGGGAGGGGACAGACCCAGGACAGCTGACCCAAACTGGCCACAGGGGTATTCCATACCATCTGACGTCATGCTGAACAATATATAGGGGTGGCTAGCCGGGGTGGGGGGGCCGGCTGCTCGGGGATAGGCTGGGCATCCGTCAGCGGGTGGTGAGCAATTGCATTGTGCATCACTTGTTTGTACACATTATTATTATTATTTATTTATTTATTTATTATTTTCCTGTCCTAATAAACTGTCTTTATCTCAACCCACAGACTTCACTTTCCCGTTTCTCTCCCCCATCCCAGAGAGGGAGGGTGGAGGGTGAGCGAACGGCTGTGTGGTGTTTAGCTGCCAGCTGGGTTAAACCACAACAACTGTACAGTTTAATAAGATTTGGCTGTATTTAGCCCACTTGTATTCTGTCTTCCTACTGGGTCTTATTTTTGAGATCTGGAAAAAAAAAAAGTTTTAGACTCCTGTTAGTTCCTTGAAGTCCTGAAACTGCTCTGAGAAGAAACAAGTTTTGAGTCTGCCTCTAAAAAAAAATAAATAAAAAAATAGAGGAGAACCAGCATAGTGTGTGCCTGCTTCTTTGGCAGCAGTAACAGTTTGCTCAGAGACCTGTTTTCAGTCTGTGCCTAAAAAATAGGCTCGGTTGCTTGTAGTGATAGAGTGAAGTTGAACAAAGCTACATGACATTAAATTATCTCGTACAATCTAAGTGAAAAGGAGGAGAATGGAAAAAATGCCTTATCAACTAGGGTTAACTTTAGGTGGTAGGGAAACATTTCTTACATGTCTCTGTTAATGAAGTTGTTCTAAACCTGTCCTTAGATTCTCAGGAGTAACAGAGGATGACTTGAAGAATACTACAACAACTCTTCGGGATGTACAGGCAATACTGCTGAACTTGTTCAGTGCAGATACAATTTTGATTGGACATAGCTTAGAAAATGATTTGTTTGCTCTCAAGGTAAAATAAGCTGTTTGAAGCAGATTTTAGGAGTTGACTACTTGTCATGTTGTTTTGTTATAATTACTTTCAAAAAGAAAAAGAATGTTGCATTTCGGCAGACTAATACATGAAAATGAAATATACTTGATTGTACATGACAATTGTACTGAAGATAAAACTACATTCATAGAAGGAAGAAACGTAAAGATGTGGCATGGTAAACTTTCTGAGACCTGGGCTTTCTACTCTGCTGTTTTGTGCTTCTAACTAGGCAACCATGCATCACTACAGAATAATGATATCCTTATTTTTGGGTTGATAGAAACCTGAAATTTATTGCTTTCTGATATTGCTGAACTTGAGTGTGCCTCCTACAGTTTTGCAGTCACAACTAATACCAGTGTATTGCTCTTAGAATCTCTGTAAACAATAATGCTGCCTGTCAAATAATCACCTTAGCAGCCAGAAATACATGGATTATGTTATTATATATCAAAGGTAGCAATATTCCATGAAGAACACAACCATCTGCAAACTTTTCTCAGCCTAGAGAAAAAAAGGCTTATGGGGAATCTTACCAATGTCTCTAACTAATAGAAGGGAGGGCTTGAAGAAGACAGAGACAGGCTTTTTCCAGTAGTGTCCAATGACAGCATAAGAAGCAATGGGCACAAACTGGAATGGGAACACAAGGGTTGCCCTAAGGGTTCTGAACATCAAGAAAAACGTCTTTACCATGTGGGTGACCAAACACTGGCACAGGATGCCCATATAGGCTGTGGAGTCCTCTGTGGAGGAAGCTGCCTGGACATAGTTCTGGGTAAGCTGTTCTAGGTGGCCGTCCTTGAACAGACTGTTCGGATGAGATGATCCCCAGATGACCTTAACAGCCTCAACCTTTCTGTGATTCTGTCATTATTCCTAGTGAAGGAATTAAAATTTAGCGTTAACAGAATTTCTTGCTAGTGAAACCACAGAATCATGGAATGGCTTGTGTTGGAATGGACCTTAAAGATCATCTAGTTCCAACACTTCTGCCATGGGCAGGGGTGCCACCCTCATATATACACGACTAACAAATGTCAATGCACAAACGTACAGCAATCACTGTACAACACTATTTTTCCACAGTTCTTGCACCACAGCTTGCTGTTCTATAGTGATTAGAGCAACATAGGACAGATGAGATAGTATTAAAAGCTCAAGGATTAGCTTGGGTGTATTATTCAGGAAGTAAATGATTTAGATCCTTCATGCTGTTTCTTTAATAAATAAAAGGAGGTGCCAGACTGTGACTGAATATGTCATCATTGATGTGGCCTTTGCTCTTTTCCAGCTGATTCATGACACAGTAGTGGACACATCACTAGTATTTCCTCATCGGTTAGGTCTGCCTCACAAAAGAGCACTTCAGAGTCTGATGGCTGACTACCTCATGAGAATTCATCAGGGTGATGGTAAGAGCACAGGTTTTTACTAAGCAATCAGTATGTTGTGTCATGAACTAGTAGACAGGAATAACCCAGGAAAATTTAAGATAAAGTAATACACTTGCTGTAATTTAAGGCTTTTTCTTGGCTACATTTGTTCCAGTACAGTAAATGCAGAGGATGTACCTGAAACATAAGGTGATTGACTTGTCAAAGTGATCACCACATAGAAGCATTACAGTTGCTTTGCGTTGTAGAAGGGACATTGGAAAAAAATCCTGAAGGTGGTGTGAAGAGGCTAACCTCTATTACAGATTTGGTTGCTTAATCAAGCTGATAGAAGAACTCTTCAATTCAAATACTGGGTTTTTCAGTACTAAGATTAGAGTAAACTTCTAGGCTGTAAAAGACAAATGAATAAGCCTATTCTGTGCTGCGTGTATAATACTTGGGAAATGGTACGTTTGACAAATGTATTTTGCATTGACCATGTACAATTGTTTTGAGTCTGATCTTATATACTCAAGTTTAGTTTCTTCTAATGAACTGGCAGTTGCCTGTTTGCTCTTAATTGTTCTCCAGAAGGCTTCACTGATGAAGTTCTATTCTGCTGATGTGTCTTCTTTGTCCAGGGAATAGATAAATGGTAGCAGTGAGCAAAACTTGAGAGCTTTTGATAGACAGTGGAGGAGCTGGGTTTTGCAACTGAAAGCTTGTAACGTCTTCTGACTTCCTTTGCACTAACAGTCTTATGCATAGCACTGTGGTGGGAATGAAGGGAATGTCAAAGTTATTTGTACAGAATTTTAGATGGCTATCTCAAATAGTAAAAACTGCCATTTTCCAGACTGTTCTGTTGAAGTCTGGATTTAAACATTCTTTGATCACCAGTGAGCTAAATTCGAAATTTAACCTATAGAGCTGAATAGCTGCCATTTCTAGAAAAAATAATCCTGACACATAACTTCTCCTCCTTGTGTTTATGCTATTTTTTTTTTGCTGCTGCTTTGTGTCTTATAAGAGGAGAATAACTAAATTGAAATTTGAATTTATTTTTTTTGTAAACCCGGGGATTGATAGAGTGAAGCACCCTTCCCTTTCTGAAATCAGTAGGTCTCTGATGATTTAACTTCCTCTGAATTGAATTGATGGTTTGACTTCTCTTGAATACCCCAAAGTAGAGTTTAGCAAGAAAACTGAATGACTAGAAGTGTCATTTTAAAGGTTCTCAACTTCAGTATTTTTGGTGTCCTAGTCAGAAGAGCTGCCATTGCTGAGGTAGCTTGTATTACGGAATACCAAATACTTGATTTGGCTGGGATACTATGGTTTTAATAACTGAGTTTTGCTAGACTGCTTGAAAAAAAAGACAAACACCTGTCTCATACAGGCTACACTTCCTTGGGTAGTTAAAATAGCATCTGAAAGGTGGAATAGTAAGTCTGGGGTGTGAAGCAGATGCAACTTCCTCTGCAAAAGATAACAGAGGGTCTGGAAAGCTCACAGGATTATGAGTCTTCAGTTTGCTTCTATGGCTTTTTTTTAATATGTCCAGTCTTTATAGAAGCTGTACAAGTATAGAATCTTTTGCAGATATTTTCTTGTATTTGCAACGACATTGGTGTGTTACGTGAGTGCTTTCACCAGCTTGACTGTCACAACTGTGTAAATTATGTTTTCATTGGGAAGGAAGTGTAGCCACATACACATCCAAGGAAATGCTTCACTGCTGTATGCCAGTATATATCTGAATTGCAACTTCAAGTCTGAAGATCTTTCCTTTTGAGTCTAGGCTGCTATATGTGGAAAATGATCTAAAATCTCTGACATTTAAGTTTTATAAGAGAGAGCTAGAAAGTGGTACCTCTATTATCAAGTCATCTTTTGTTATGATAGCACTTAAATCCTCTGCTTCTTTGGAAAATGGAACACTGTAATTAAATCTAAGAATTATTTTGTCCTTACTGTCAATGTATTGTATTGTTTGTTCTCCCCTGCCTGAAACATATGTGGAATCAGTGCATTAATGCAGTGCTATAATGCAAAGAAGCCATTCTGTTTGTCTATTGAGCCATTAGCTCAAAATAGAAGGGAGATAGGATTTTTTACCACCTTCAAATTAAAATGCTGAACTATATGATGTCATTTTTTTTCTACAACTGTTTGGGTTTCTGAATCATCAGCCCACATCCCAAACCTGTTTAATTGACATCTTCTGTACCTTTAATAAAACTTCTGCTCTTGGAATCACAGAATCATAAAATGGTTTGGGTTGGAAGGGACCTTAAAGGTCACCTGGACCAAACACCTGCCATGGTCAGGAACACCTCCCACTACTAGACCAGGTTGCTCAAAGCCCCATCCAGCCTGGCCTTGAACACCTCCAGGAATGGGGCACCCACAGCTTCCCTAGACAACTTGTTCCAGTGCCTCACCACCCCGATGGTGAAGAATTTCTTCCTTGTATCTAGTATAAATGTACCCTTTTTTAGTTTAAAGCTGTTACCCCTTGGCCTGTCACCACATTCCCTGATAGAGTTCCTCCCCAGCTTTTCGGTAGGCCCCCTTCAGGTACCAGAAGGATGCTATACAGTCTCCCCAGAGCCTTCTCTTCTCCAGGATTTAATTTGCCTTGGTTTAGCCTGTTTAGGATTTAATGAGGTAAATGAGGTACACAAATTCAAATCTCTCAATTTGAAACCAATTTCTCTGTATGGAGATGGCTGAATACAGTAGTTTATTCTATACCTATCCTAGACTTGCTAGAGTCTAGTTGCTTCAACACTCTGGTTTGGCTTTCAGTAGGGAGTGCTCAGAACTTGCATACTTAATTACATACATAATTACATACTGACGGCCAACATTTTCTTTCATTGACAATGTTAGGAAGGGTATTCTGGTGCCTATGTAAAGTGACAATTAATGAACATTGTACGGATAGTTTATTTGTGCGGCTATCACCACTTTGCAGCCAGAATGCATTGAAACCTTGCTGCTGTACTTCTTGTAGTTACAGGAATGGTATAAAATATATGTAGACTTGTTATTTTAAATTGTTGACTTTGAATAAACATGTTCTTAAAATGCATGTCCATATATAATTTAATTCCTTTAACACCATTTTGTTCAGATATTGTGGGCTCTTTCAGCAGATCTTTGTCTCTGAGGAGAAAATTACCATCTAGTTGTAAATCAGTTTGTCTTCAGTTGCTCTTTCAACTTCTGATTTTGCACAAGATTTGGAGAGGCTGACTTTCCAAAGACACTTATGCTGGATGCTCTAGTTTACTAACCCAGGCTCAATTGCGTATTGAAGCTAGAGGATGTGGCAGGAAATGGAATACTACCAGACAATATTGAGCTTCTAGACACATAGTTATCTTGAATTCTGGTAGCAAGAAGTTGCACCAAAAACTGTCTGGATGCCAGGTACTCTTTTAACATTATTCACAGTTGTTCAGCTTCTTAATAAACAAACCTACCATTATTCCTACCATTATTTTATAAAGAAATGTGTAATCTGACACATAATATTTTTTATTCTCCCTTAGTTGATGGCCATAATTCCAGTGAAGATGCAATTGCATGTATGGAACTAATCCTCTGGAAAGTAAAGGAGGACAATAAAAGGAGAAAATGATGATGATTTTGGCTTTGAAGGAACAGGATGGTGGGACTAAAATTCAACCTTGATTTGACTCACTAATGACTGTAATTTGACTCTAATGCTTCAGTAACAATTATTTTTCGGGTGTAAAAGAGGGCAGTGGGAAAACTTAATGTGAAAATCATAATTCATCTACTTTGCTTAAGATGTACAGCAAAGAACATAAATGCACAAAATACAAGTAAGATACACTGAGTAAATGCTTCTGTGTTAAATAGCAAGTCTGTTCTGTTAAAATAATACTTTCTGTAATCATCCTTACTACTATGTGTAGCTGTAAACTATCAATCACAGTGACTGAAAGCACTTGTCTAAAGTTCTGGAGATAATTTGATTTCTTCTTGTTCAGCCTCCAGCAAATAAAGCTTCAGTGCTCTAATTTCTGTTGTGTGATGAAAGCTTGATTTAAGATTTGTTTTCTTTCTCTCTTTCCCTACCTGCTTCTCTCCACCTCTGTTTGCTTCCTGAGAGAGTTCATTGAAGTTGATTAGGTTTATTTTCCCTACTATGTTAATTGACAAAAAAAAGGCATGATACTAGAAATGGGATCATTTATGGAGCATAATAAACTGGTCTCTCTTAAAAAAAAAAAAAAAAAAAAAAGACCCTGTAGGAAGCTTTTCAACTGTGAAAAAGCAATGTGCTTTACTGGCTTTATTGGGGTTCCTAAAAGCACAGTTATCTCAAGAAATAAACATGGTTATTGCTACAACTAGAATTGGACTACACTATAAGTTCTAATTCCTTGCCTCCCTCTTAAGGCAGAATTCAGCATCTGCTACCTTCACAAAGGGATGTAAGTTCAAGATTTTAAAGTCTTGTTGCCACTTCTGTGTGAAGGAAATCAAAGAAAATAAAAAGAAAATGTACAAAAATGTCTGTTTTTACAGGACCGTAAAGATGAAGATATGCTTTGCATTGATTCCTGAAAAAATATTGCGTGTGGGGGGAAAATGGTCTTGACTGAGGTCCCTGTAACATGAGTAGCGTAAAGAAGATCTTGCAGTTGTCATGGACATGCTGTGCATAATAACAAGGAGTAAACTGCATGACTAGATTTAAATTGAAGAAAAAAATCAATGTGCTTGCTTTTTATGTTTTTTCAGTCTCTAGGGCATGTCTCCTGTTCTGTGATATACTTTGAGGTAATAGCTGTGGTTAGAAGTAGTGTTGCTTGTTAATTGTCCTGTCTTTAATACTCAGATTGTGGTTTAAAAAAACCAAAACACCTTACTACAGCTTATAGAATGGCTTTGAAGTGTCTTTTTTTTTTTTTTTTAAGGATATACTTGCTCCTGGATCCTGGAACTCCTAACTTTGAAAGTAGGTCTTTTTTGTGAAGGTTGCTGTTATTATTTGGCTTTGAGTGAATCTGAGGAATGAGATGAATACCTACTCTGTAGAATTTGTTACTCTTTGTTGGATGACTAACACAGGTTTCTCTGCTAAATGTTAGCACTGACCAAGCTGATAACTCAGATTTTATAGGCAATCTAAAGAACATCCATTGTCTGATTTTTGTCCTCTTCATACCTTTTTTGTGTAGTTGACTATTGATAAAAATACTATGCACAACATGTCAAAGAACTTTAGATTTTTTTTTTTTTTGTAAAATTGGCAAAATGGAACAATCCTCTGATCCTGGAAGTAATGAAGTTTCACGAAAACTGAAAGGTGTTGTGAATAGAAGACCAGTTAGGCTTAAGTCAGTGCTCCAGGGATTGAGTTATCTTTCTGCTGCTCTAAGCACACTGTTTCCTGTGTGTGTTTATGATGAAGACTTTACTGCAAAATGTGACACAGCATCTTCAAGAGCCAGAATTTTAGCTCATGTTTGTGAGATGTGGGAGACTTGGTGTGGTCTGATTGTAACCTGCAGTTTGGAGGGACTTGCTGAAGCTTCTGCCTCCTACTGTGAGGGTATCACCACCTATATTGTATGTTGTGCTGGTAAGGGAATATGTGAAATAGCTCTGAAATGTTATAAGGAAACATAATAGTAAGTTTGCTAGATTTGAGGATTTTGATTTAGCAATCCAAACTGCTCCAGGCTGTTTGTTCCAACTGGTGTTTAATCTGAGTTCCCCTGTGACCGAGCAGTGGCACTGCACATGGTAATGGCTGATCAGTATGTGGCTTAGGATCGCAGAATGGTTCAGGGAAAGACATAATGTTGCGTTGGAAGCAGGAATGTCACGTACCAGCACAGGGAGGGAATTAACAGTAAGAGGCAAAACTTGTATTGTTGAACTAGGCCTATGTAATTAAACTTGTATTGTTGAACTAGGCCTATGTAATTTAGTTACTTTATCTGGGCCTCTGCTTATTTTCTGCATTTTCTCCTTCTCCAGTCTTTCAGAGATCACAGAATAGCTGAGACTGGAGGGTATCTTGGGAGATCATCTAGTCTAGCCTTCTGCTCAGAGCAAGGCTGCGTCCAGTCAGGTTTTGAATATCTGCAGGGATGGAGACCACAACCTCTTTGGGCAACCTCTTCTATGGATTGACCACCTGTAATGGAATTTCCTGTATTTCCATTTGTGCCCAATGCTTCTTATCCTGTCGATGGATATCGCTGAGAAGAGCACATCTCCATCTTCCTAACTTCTTTCTACCAGGTACTTATGCACATTCTGATGTAATGGTCAACACTACATTTTTTTAAGCAAATGCCCAACCATTATGTTTTGGGCAGTGGAGAAGGGGCTGTGTGTGACTTCAAACATAAGTTTAAAGTCAATCTGTCCACAGAGAAATAGGAATTGAATATACCTATCATTTGAGACAAGATGTGTTTTTCCTTTTTTGTTACTGAGGAGTAGGAGAAGTGCAGCCTTTGAGCACAGTAGTGGAATTCAGACAGCCTCAGGGCAATTATGCTTTACTTTTTGGCCAGTCTAATGAGGGTAAAGGTTCTTGTTTGGACACTTGTTCCCCCCCGCCAGATGGTGTCTGGTGAAACTTTTTTTTATTCTAGTAGGTGATGTCTGTTCTCAGAACTATTCTTAGCTTTCCTGCCAAATATGCTGTGTGCTTCTGTAGCGCTTGAGATTTCCCTGAAAGTGTTAAGGACTTGTTTTTTCTCTAACTGCACTCACTGTTGAACAATAAGAACTATTGCACTAAACCAAAGTGAGAGATGGGGAGAATTTTGGCGGGAGAAGTTGTATGCAAGTGTTTCTTCTATGTGTTTGGTTTTTTTTAAGGCTCCACTCTCTCTGAATAGGTGTCTGATAATTTCAAACTATCGATAATTCTTGACTGTAAACAGTTACCTTTCCATTGTATGTCACATACTCCTCAAAGCATGTCCAGCTCCACTTGTCTGAAATTCTTCTATTCTTTCCCAAGCATATACTTGTCCTTAGTATGAGCTTGGTAACAGTATGTGAGAAAATATGAGAAAACTGTGGAAGTACTATCAAAAAGCAGTGTGTAGAAGAGCTGGTGACAGAGTAAGCTTGTGCATAGAAGTAGGCAGGTGTAAATATGTAGAAGTGTATAAAGGATGTTAGGACATGAGGTATTTGGAATAGTAACTGTTGGGAGCAGATAGTGTTATGCTTTTAACAGCAGAGAAACAAAGACATTTGAGGATACGGGGGGACATGGGATCTGATATAATGTGTTGTGGAAGCCAGAGCATACAACCACTAATGGGTAGGCTGAAAACCTTTTTATGTCACAAACCGCCATAAAATCACATTTTCAGCCCTGGCTAACAGAGTAATATCTAGATATTGAGTGTGGAACACACAGTGCATGTTGCAAGTGGAGAAGCAAGTAATCTATTAATAGCTGTAGTTCTGTGATGTGTAGATCTAATAGAGACATCTCAAGCTGTGCATTGGGGTTATTACTTCTGTATATTTTTCAAATGACAACTTAAAAATAATCTTTAAATTTCATTAGAGCAAATCATAAAGTTTATGCATACCACAATGTTACCACAATGTTAACTGAGGTTCTGAAGAACATTTACAAAGACATTTAAATGACCTTCAGATAAAATTACAGAGGACTTCAACACTTAAAATGCAGACAGCATTAAGACCTACTGGGCTGGTGAATGACTGATCTTTCCTTACATGACATTGCTTAAAATAAAAGTTTGCCACAGAAACATGGACTTACATCAAGTAGTAGAACAGTCAGTAGTGTCTGCTTCTCAGATGTGTGGGACAACAAGCTGTTTTGGACCCATGAAAAATTCTTTACAGAAAGCGGAGAACTTCTACCAGAAGTTTTTAGCTAGCATTGCCTGTCTGCCAGGGCATCTATGGAGGTCCCTTCCTGTTCATGTTGCTGACCTGTAGAAACCTGGTCAGACAGCCAAATGCAATCCCCATACTTCAAAGGTGCCTTGCCAAGTAGTCTTTTATGAAAAATACCTGGAATTTGTTTCTTCTCTCCTATTTTTGAAGAGTTCTGCTGAGGTTCCCTTAGTCCAGTGAGCCTGTGCAATCTCTGTAAACTCAGCTTGTAGCATTTGTAATTACAGTGCAAGCTCTGCCAATCCCAAGGCAGTGCACGTGATCTCAGCGTCCTTGTTTGCTGCTGGACTCCCTTTTAATGAGGCTTTTAGTGCTTCTTCTATTTGAGTAAGGACTGATATATGCCAGTTACGTAACCCTGTATTCTGCTGTGGTATCCCTGCCTTGTAACCAAGCCACTCACAAACTAAGCATCAGAAGGAAACCTTTCTATTTTGTTCTCTCTAGCCTCTTCCAGGTGCCAGGGAGTGACCAGATCCACTCAGCTAGAAAGTCACCGTGATCCGATGGGCAGTTATGAGCCGGTGAGTCCCTGGGGGATAAGGGGAACATTTGTGCAAAGCATGAAATTAGCAGATGTGTGAAGTTTGAATGAGGTAAGTCTGCAGGATGCCAAGTGACTGACTTCATGCCAGGAGGTAATGCCAATCCTGTCTCTCTTTGTCTCACCTAAGGGCTGGAAGATCTTTCAGGCAGGCCAGATACCATTGTTTTGAAGCATTTTTGTAAAGCATTTCTAAGAGGCCATACCATACAACAACCTGCGTAAGGGATAAAATAAGAAAAAGTAAGTAAATCCTGCTTGTACATAATAGGTAGTAATTTATAATTATGCAGGGTAATTATCAAATGAAATACAAATTGAAAAAGCCTCATTTATATCCAGGCTGATGTATTATGTTCTTCAGTCCTGTGCTTCATAATTGCTGTATGGCTGCCTCAGATAGCATCAAACACTTCAAAATATACGCCTGTTTTTAGAAGTTAGGCAAACACTGTCAAACTGGATGCTGCAAAAGCAATATTATTCCTTATATTTTACAAGTGTCAGCAGAATTTTTGAACAGATTATTTCTACAACCTTACCGTTACTTTCAAATAGGAATCTTAGTATTCTTGGTCACAATACTGGATTGGCATCTGCTTGCAAATACCACTGTCACATAGAGCATAACATTTTTGTTTGAATCACAATTAAAATGTATATGAAATACTGCTGTAAGTAACTGACTTTGCTATCAGTAGCTCTTGAAAAGTATCAAACGTGTCTACGATGGCAACATGTAATGCACTACAATAACTGTAATGTATACACTTCATCTACATGACTAGAAAAGAAGAATACCCTGCATATGAAAGCAGGTTTTATGACTTCAGTCTATTCCTACTCAGAGCAGTATGTACACTTCTACAGTCTGTGGAGGCAGGGGTTACTGTGTGATATACACATAGATATCTGTAGTAAAACAGTATTACTGTATTATATACAGTTAGAACTATACGTGGTTCTACACAGCACATCACATTCTGGGCTCCAGCAGATTGAGTTTTGGTTTTGTTTAATACATCGTTGGTGAATGTAGATTTCTTCTGTCTTAAGCAGCTTCTTCAGCGGAGCAGTCAATGCCTGCATAGGTAAACTTCTCGTATAGGGTAGTGTTCACATAGGTCTGGGAAGGAAGCAAGCAAAGAGTGTGATACAACTTGCATTACCTCTAGAATCCTAAACTATATTGAAATTGTTCATGGCCTGATTCATTTCTGTGGATTCATTCTTACCTTTCTTTCTTCTAACATCCTGTTCAGTGACACCAATATCTGAGCAAATGATGGTCTTTCATATGGTTTCTCTCTCCAGCACTGTCTCATTAGGTCATACCTTTAAAAGCAAACACCAACACAGGATGGTTTAGACACGTAGGTTAGAGTTGTTAGTTCTTGTTTATTATTTTTAAAAGAAAAGTGGACTCGTATACATATCTGGATTTATATTTTCAACATTTGGTTTCTGTCTGGAAAAAAATTATTTTTCTATGGAATAATCAAGAACCTCTCTTTGAGTGAAAGCCCAGCCATATTGCATAGAGAACAGTATATTTGGCAGGAGCGGGAAGCCTCGGAAAGGGCTCATTGCAAATAACAGTGCATGCTGGGCAGAAAGGGCCTGAAATAATTATTTCCACTTCTGTACCCTTACATTTTTAATGTAATTTGTGTTTTTATAAAAAAAAAAAATTAGTTTCTTGTAGAATTTGTTTATTTCCTATAGATGATGCTGTGTTTCGTTTTGTGTTTGCCGAGGCAGTTACTTACACTTCATCATCACAGTTGAGAGGCTTTTCCAGTCTGTACCCTTGAGGCAATTTTTCATAGAGTTCTGCACATGTCATTCCACAATATGGTGTTCCACCTAAAGCAGGGTTTAATCATTGTCATGAACACTACTTTTTTTTTAATTAAAAAATGTAATTTCATAGCGATAGGAAAAACAATGACTGACTCAGTAACAGGTGAATTAGTCCAGCATTAGACAGTATGTTTTTATACCAGCCCTGTAGGTGATAAAAATTTACACTGGCTTTCATTTTTCTCTTCAAACTGTGCATTAAGCAGCATGGAAGCAGTTAACAACAAAACAGTAGCTTTTCAACTACTCAAGAACAAAACCAAACCAAACCAACCAAACAAAAAAAAAACAACAAACCCCTCAAGTTTTATTAATGTTCAGAAATTTTCTTTGACAGTACTTGGAGAAGTTTGGCAAAAAGAAGTGTTTACAATGTAAATAGTGACTTAAAACTGAGGGGGATGATCAAAAGCTACCCATCAACATTATATCCACTTTTGGATTAAGGCTACAAATTGTGTGGTATGCTGAATTTTACATTTAGATATGTCCTGGGTTTTACAGTGCCATGAAAATATGGTCATGATGCTTTTCGCATTTAGAATGGTATCTGAATTGAAAATGTGATGACTGTATTTCCAAGAATACTGAAGCTAAATAAGGTTCTGTCAAATGAAACAGGAAAAAAAATGCAGTGTGATGCAAAGCAAGGAACTGTAAACAGACTGAATGAGTAGAGGTTGCTTGACCCAGATGAGTTTATTTGTGCAGAACAAAATCCACATACTTACCTAAGCTAACAATTTCCCATAACAGGACACCATATGACCATCTACAAGAGAGGAGTATTATTGAGTGCCACCAGAATGCAACAAGATACCATATTTTAAAATGGTAGGTAATTTTGCTAATAATCAGAGAACATAAAGAAGTGTGAGTCAATCTCCCTATTTTTTTTCTTACCAATTTTTGTGTAATTTTAGGGTTCGTAGAACTGGAGCGCTTGGAACGAGATCTTTAGCAAAATTAATTCCCTGTAAGTCCATCAGACAGAGTTCTTGACTAGACTTAAGCGCTCTCAGCAAAAATAGCACTCTTACAGAATTGCTTTGCTAAATATCAGTTCCAGATTCCTGAATAAAATACTGATTTCCTTTGACTCGCCCGAGAATTCAGAAGATTTTTTTTATTTCAAGTGAGAAATACACCTCTATTAGTAACCCAAATCTAATTAGCTTGTGGACTTGTGACATTTCTGATGAAATAAAAGTAACTATTTTTGCTGTTGATTTCCATTTTTTCTTGCCATTTGCTTACTCACACTGACATTGTGAGTTTTTTTGTGTTCAGTGCATGTCTTTATACTTGCTATCAAACTTCCCTTGATATTGAAAAAAAAATGTTTATTTTAAAAAGACCACTTAAAAACATACTTACACATCACTATTAGTGGTGTAAACACTGTAATTCAAAGATTCAATTGCCATCCATCTCACTGGAAGCCGTCCCTGGAAATTATTTCATGAAAGTTGGTTTGTTGGTGGTTGGAATAACAATATAGAATCATAGCACGATTTGGATTGGATTCGTTAAAGAACGTATAGTCCACCCCACAACCCTGCTGTGGACTGGAACATCTCCCACTACACCAGGTTGCCCAAAGCCCCATCCAGCTTGGCCTTGAACACTTCCAGGGATGGGGCATCCATAACTTGTCTGGGCAGCCTGTTCCAGTGCCTCAACACTGTCACAGTGAAGAATTTCTTCCTTATATCTAATAAAAACCTCCCTCCTTTGGTTTAAAATCATTACCCCTTGTCCTGCCACTGCACCCCCTGAGTCTCTCCTCATCTTTCCTGTAGGCTCCCTTTAGGTACTAGAAGGCTGCAATGAGGTCTTCCCGGGGCCTTCTCTTCTCCAGGCTGAGCAGCCCCAGCTCCCTCAGCATGGCTTCACAAGAGAGGTTCTCCGGCCCCTTGATCATCTTCATGGCCCTCTTCTGGACCCGCTCCAATAGATACCACAATCGAATCCCCAGCAATTGTTCTACATGTTATATTTATGAAAATTGACTATAAGCAAGTAAACTTTATTAAGTGATTAGATTTATTACTTTAATTGTTCCGTGACTTGATTTGTACATTTACATACCGAAGGGACAGTTTAAGCTAAAGCTAACAAAATTTATCCAACCAGCATCTCAAGACAAATTGGAAATAATCCTTGAGTAATGTCATGTGTCTCTAAGCAGTCCCATTCCCTTGATCACCCAGTGTTATTCCTGGTCTGTGGTTGTCTGATGGTTTATTAGACATCTTTCTCTTCTATGTCTTCCAAAGCATTAGCTCTGGACAGCTGTTTTGTCAACTCATAGATCCTGGTGTGTCTGTTATTACCGTTTTGTTAACTTCGTGCTTGTTCAATAAAATTAACCTAGCTTGCCCCAGCCAGATAAATTCTGGCACAAAAATTTAATTCTCACAGCTGTTCAGATACACATTTTCATCATATATCAAATGTATGTTCTATGTATTTCTATATAGAATTGAACTAAATCTCATTACTGATTACAAAATTGGTTATTATACTGCCATCCATCTTCATAGAAGTAATTTTCAATTATATATATTATAAATGTGTTATAGAGCTGATTTACAGGTAATGCTTGTGTATTAATAGTTAATATAAATATTTATACATGTTAGTATATTATAAGTATATATATATATATGATTAGTTCTGTAGTACCTATGAGTTTACATTTTTGTTTATATTACAATACAAAATAAGAAATAAGAAAACAAAAATGAGAACAGACTATATGGCTTTTGATTCTTACCATGGTCTTCTTAACATAAACTTCTTGACCTCTGGATAAGCCAAAGTCAGCTATTTTTGCAACATAGTTTTCTCCAACCAAGATGTTTCTTGCTGCCAAATCTCGATGAATAAACTAAAATTTAAAAAACAGAAATCAGTATGGTATCTGTGAGCTTGAAATGTGTTATTTGAATGCTCTACTGAAAATTGTAAGCATTCAGAATAAAAATGAAAACCAAAACAAATGGCTTAGTATGCAATTACCAATAACATTTTAAACTTTAGCTAAAGATGAAAGCAGTTAGTTACCATGTCATTTGTAAGTTTGAATGCCTCCTCCTTGATTCCCTGTGACATAGTATTTGATAGGGCTGAGTGAACACAACAAAATAATGGTCACCCAGTGTGTGCTATCAAAGCTAAAATTAAAACCTTATATTGATCTCATTTAAAAGCATAGTCCCTGAAAAATTAATACTCTGCTCTTGGTGGGTAGAAAATTTAGGACTGACCTGTTTCTGGCTCAGGTAGTCCATCCCTCTAGCGACATCTGCTGCAAAATGGAGAAGTTGCTGAGAGGAAAGTGTAGATGCAGTACTGTTGGCAATGGCAAATGCTGGGTCTGTCTCTAGCACTCTGCTTTTCCGAAGGAAGTCCAGTAAATTTCCGTGGGGGGCATATTCGATGGCAAGGTAAAGATATCCTAATGAAAAATCAGATAGTTAGTGTATCACAAAGTAAAAGATGTTCAGCAATAGTATTTGGAAACCTACACTGATGTAAGTAAAAATAAAATAAACATAAAACAGATTTATGGGGAAATACCAAACAATGTAACTCCTACGTGTAATAGAGAATTTAGAACTACTGGTGAACATCATTTCTGACGGATTAACATGGACTTGTAGCTCTAACGCCAAGTGTATTTGGCTTTTTAACGTAAGTGTTGCACAGAAAAACCTGTTCATGAGCTGGTGTTTCTATGGACAATATGAATCTATACTGTTTTTGTTATTGTTGTTTTTAATGATTTTTTGAAGTGCATGTATTCAATAGTGTCTTACCCCGATGTTCACATGCTCCCAGAAGATTTATGATGTTGGGATGATGACCAAGTTTACAAAGGACTTCAAGTTCTCCAGCAAAGTCTCTGTGGTCATCTTTTGAGGCATACTCTGAAAATCAAATCAGTGTGTATTTATGTTTTCCTTTGAACTGAATTTAGGATTATATTGTTAATTATGAGGACTCTGGGCTGCCTGGGGCACTACAGCTTCATTCCCAATAGAAAGAGGAAAACTCTAAGATACATTAATATTTACTTGAAAAATATGATTTTTCATTCCAAGAGGAGAAAAAGAATCTAATGTCTGTAGCAGCCACCTCCAGAGAAAGAAAGCATTTTAATATTACACATCTGTCACTTCCCTTATTTCAAAAGGTAAAAAGTCATAGCAGATCATACTGCAGCTAGCTGCCTAAAAGTCTTTCCTTTTGTGTGCTTTTGATTATTTCTGCCTGCGTGCCGACCTTGGCTCATTTTTTAATGGTGATCGTATTTGAGTGTCTCCCAATTTGCCTACATAACAATCTAGTGAATTGCAAAAAATATGTACGTTCTTGCAGTATTCCATGCATTGTAGTTCTCTCTGGAACATGGCAGTCAGGCCCGATGAGTACAAAGAACGCAAGTGACCCTTGATTTAGTGTATGTATGTACAGATGCAGAGATGTAGTTATCTGTGACTGGATGAGGTGAGTGAGATAACTAAATGCTGTGCCCAAGGCTAGCTCAGTGCACCTTTTTCTATCAAGTGCATGTTTTAATGGCTCCTCCTTTGCAAATAAACTCACATGTGAAGTTCGTACTAGTCTGTGAAGTGCAAAATTCATAATCCTTAATGATGTTAGCATTTGAAGAGAAATATAGACCAACATGACAGAGCAGAAATGCAGTCTTTGCCGGAACACAAATCTTGGCCTAGTATCAGCCATTATAATGTTACTAGTAATTTTGAATATTTATTTAAACATTAGGAGGGGGCTACTAAGCACTTCTTAAGACAGAGGAACACTTAGAAAAAAAAAACAGCCAAGAGAAGTCTACGGTCTCGAGGTCTGATCTTTACTACCTTTCATCCTTTTAATCGCAGCGTCCATGCGTAAGCCATCCTTCTTAATTCGTGCTTTCAAGACTTGTCCAAAGTTACCTTCCCCGATCACATCTTGAAATTTGATGTCATTCCACTCAAGAACTGGATAAATGGTGGGATCTGGGCTGTTTTTGGCTTTCCTGCTCAGAGTGAGAGTACCCGAGTTAAACTGTACAGCTGGCTCTTCCCTCTGTAACAGAGTTAAGCAAATGACATTGAGTATGATTTCTTCTTTACTGAGCAATACCATGCTTACCCTCCCTGAATACATATGTGCTCACTGGTGTGCACACACACACAACCTGAACCATCTCCTGCTTACACGAGTGAGACTCCTACTTTAGACACTGGCTGCAGCAAGCATTTGTGCCTAGATCTACAAAATTAATCAGGCTCCTAATTTATGCATAAGTACCTTTGTACTAGGCATCCTGAAAATTTTCTGATTAATGAAGGTGAAAGAGATGGGCAAAAATCATTTGATAAAATTGATCTTAGAACCAGTTTTAAGTCTCAGGGCAAGATTTAACTCTTTGTTTGTCTTGAGTAAATTCTGTGCTAATCAGGCTCAGTAGGAAGACTGAGGAAAGACAATGCAAAGAAAGAAAAGAGAGAGGAAATGATTCTCCTCCATACTTGAGACATCTCCACTTCAGCCACACGTGCCCAATAAACACTTTTTTGGGGAAAAGTTTCAAGACAAGGAGCAGGAGCTATTATGTGTGGCCTGGGGACTCATTTTGTGGCCTGGAGACCACTCATCTTTTTGAATGAGTCCCCTTTAAAAAGGGGATCCCCTGGTCCCCTTTTTAAGAAATAACCTGTGGAGATCCAGTTGGAGG
This sequence comes from Cygnus atratus, assembly GCF_013377495.2. Taxonomy (NCBI): domain Eukaryota; kingdom Metazoa; phylum Chordata; class Aves; order Anseriformes; family Anatidae; genus Cygnus; species Cygnus atratus. The sequence goes on from NC_066396.1 coordinate 71,485,461, forward strand.
AGTTCTTTGGCCCAGCTTCATTCTCCTTCATGGGTTTCCCTTTGAAGTGAGAGATAACACTGGAAAGCTGAGTGCGGCGGAAGCTACAGAAGGATACGAGTATATGCAGAGAGAACTCTACGTGATACTACAAACTTCAGCAATTTCATCACTGCCAAAGCTATGATGTTGCCATTGACTGATCCCTGCTGTGCTCTCCCCAGGTTAAAAAAATGTGGCAGATCAGTCACTGATGCTCAAAAGCAATGGTTAAAAGTACTGCAGTTTTCAAAACAGGGCATAACTTCACAGAAGGAAAACAGGCTCTTCCATTCTGCATGGCTTGATACTTGGTCATACACAGGGGCAACAAGACAGAAAAGAGAAGGATAAATTGTGTGTATCTTTTTTCAAGTCAGGTCATCTGTCTCATAGCCTATAGCTATGATTGCTTTAGCTCTGGGTCACTAGCAACAGCACTAATGTCATACATGAAGAGGAGATTGTATTTGGAAAGGCCAAAGAAAAGGAAGTGAAAACAAACAAAAAACTGCAAAAGATGGGGCAAAAATGTTTAGCCACATTGCCAGAGGAAAGCTAGAAACCCACCACCACATTTTGGAAAGCCTGAGCCATTCTGCGCTGGAAGTTGGCTCTCTTTAACTGCAGCATGATGAGAAAGGCCAGGAGAATTGTTACGCAGGTCATCCCTGCAGAGCCAAGGATAGCAATAAGCAGCATTTTGCCTCCTTTCGATTCATATGGAGCTGTTGAGGAAGCACATAAAGAGTTTGTCATTTCCAGGTAATTCTGAAAAAGCCACGAACAATGCATAGCTAGACACTCCCATCTTATAAACGGCGTAAAGACATACAGGTATATCCCCTTGTTTTACAAAAATGTCACAGACATTGTATGCTCTGATTTTCAGATTTGTGAGCACCTGCTTATTTCAGGGAGAGCAGAGCTAAGGTCACATTCAGTGATCTAATTAACTCCCATTAATTTATGAGCTGTTGGGCGCTTGCTAGTGAATACGCACAAACGCTGTATGTTGCCACTTCACTGATGCCATGTAGGGAACTGAGAGTCAAAAAAAGGATATTGTGACTGCTCTATCTAACTGGCTTATATCATCAGCCCTGGTTTGTGCAAGTCTGGTATGCTGGAATAACTAACCTTTAGTTTCTGGAAGAGTCTTCAGTTCAAAGGATGTGTTTGGGTTGCTCAAGCCGATGTTGTTCTGAGCGTTAATCTGAACCTGGTACACAGTGTTTGGCTCGAGGCCCTTGAGATGGTATTGAGTAATGGTGGTGTTCTTAATGATAATGTCGATGTGGTTGTACTCAGCCTTGCCATAAATTTTGTAGCTGATGATGATGGAGGAGATGGAGTGACCCTCGGCAGTTGTCCAAGAGATGACTGAAGATGTGTCAGTGGTGTTAGAAAACTTGATGTTGTATGGTGCAGGAGGGATTCCTGAGAACAGACATAAACACACAAAAAGTGTTGGAGTGCACATCACCTCACCTGCCTTCCCTCAGAGGCCAAACACTTTACTCAGTGTCTTTGTTGTGCTAAACAGAAGAATTTTGTTGACAAGCTTTGGTAACTGAGCACAACTGTTTTATGAACCATGTGCAGTCACCCATATTGCAGTACTCCGTACTTCCAGCAGAGGTTGGAGTAGTATTCAGTATAGCCCTGTCCGTGCAAAAAGGATACGAATGCTCTAAGCTGTTCTGCAAGGATAGCATAATTGCTTTAAAATTAATGCAGAAAGGGTTGATTTACTTCTGTACTGAATCATCATCCCCATGTGATTCTGAGCACCCTCACTGCTGCAGGGAGCAATTCCCTGTCAGGATACAGGCTATTAGAAGGAAGGGAAATTGTTATCGATATTTAGCAAAGTATCCCGAGTTGGAAGGGACCCACAAGGATCATCAAGTCCAAAATTTCATCAGAAAAACACCAGCAGAGGTGAGTTCTGGACTTCTGGACACACCCATGATGGCTATGCTAAGTACCTTCTGCTGGAAAAAAGTACCCTTAAGTTTTTCTTTGTGCAGTTTGGGATACTGCGGTGTCCCATGAGAACCGGTGATACTTCTTTTAATACGTGTAGGGTTTCATTGAGGGCTTCCTCACATGACCTGTTGTGAGAAAGAAGCATACCTTTCCAGTGTAGGGTTTGGGCAGTGACATCCATCAGCCAGGCAAACTTCATTCTGATAGAGCATCTGTTTTGGCACTGTGAAAGGGCACGGTTCATACTCAGGAATTCAAGCACGGGCACTGATCTTGAGCGTAGCTACACTGAAACTACACTTTGCTCACAGGAATGTGTACCTTTCATTGTATCTTCTTTTCCTTCCTTAAAAGCTGGCTATTTCTGTATTGACATGGCTGAACTGCAGGGTCTGAGTGTTGTTTTTTTTGGAGTTAAAAAAGAGCTTAGATTATGAAAATCTGTGTGTTCATCATTACAAGGAGAAAAAAATGCGATGTGTGTTAGAAGCACAAATCATATAGATATTAAGAAGTTGTGAATTCCGAAGCTTTTCACTTATTTTTCCTTTTTTTTTTCTTTCCCATAAAACTCATCATCAGTTCCTGACAATTCCCAAGGTAAGAATTCCTTTGGATACAGAGATTTTCTTTATAATAATAGTAATAGCAACCGTGACAGGTTGTCATCAGGAACTGAGTGTTACCAAAACAAAGGATTAGTTTTAATGTAGTGATTAAGAAACAATCATTCTGACCACTGGGGGAAAGAGGAAGAATTAAACGGAAGTGAATCAGCTACTTACTGTCACTGAAAGTCCACGCATACAGGTAGTTGCTCCATTCTCCTTGGGACCTGGTGTTCACCCGTACCCTGCACATGTATTGCTGTCTGGGCTCAAGATCTTTAATGATCAGTGTGGACATATTTCCTGGCACTTGAGTAATAACACTGCTCTCGTCACCATTGTCATTCACGCTCTTCCTTTCCACTTCAACACGAATGTCGTCCTCTGTCCTCAGAGTTAAAGGATGCCATGACAAATTCAGCGATGTCGTGCTTTTTGGAAGGAGTGTGAGACCTTCTGGTGGAGGAAGACCTTGGAGAAGCCACAGTGAGACAGGGAACAACATTTCACATCTGGTATGTAAACCAAAGCAGGGGTACCAGTTATTCGCAACCACTTGCCCTAACTTAGAGTGACAAAGGGCAGTTCTCCCCTCCCACACCCCACCCAGTTATCAGAAATTTGCTGTCTTTTTAGGTAATTCCTAGTGGAATCCTAATTTATTTTGCACGTCAGTATTCAGTTTGGGCTGTCTCCTCAGTGATCTGAAAGCTTATCTGCTTGTTCAGACATTTTAATTTTTAAAGTAAATTGATCTAATAGTAAGTGAAAGGACCGATCTGGTGTTAGAAGGAAGGACTAGCATGCAAAAGAAGTGTTTCCTATTTCCAATTCTGTTGCTTAGTCAGGCAAAGTATGCATATTTTCCTTTCCCAGATCCTCCACCTCTAAATCAGGGAGCATAATAGGACTGTCTTACATATAGGGTGGTTTTCTTCACCCCTGTTTTTTTTTTTTTTTTCCTTTGCCTGAGATTATTTCAAAAGGCTCTCTATATTTTTCACATCTAGCTGCTACCATTGCTCAAATGAAAGTGCTCTGGCCGATCAGGGAGCAGACCACAGAGATAACCCTCTGAAATGGCCCTTTTCTGAAAAGCCAAGGTGATGGATGACTTACCAAGTGCAGCTGTTGTGAAGCTAGCCTGTGGTCCGGGATGGCCTTCCCCACCTTCCCCTTGCCGACTCAGCTGAACACAGAACTGATACTCTGTTTTAGGTTCCAGATTGTCCAGTCTTTTGGTTGTGCCTTTTACTGAGAAGGAGAAAGAAACAGTAAAGTTGTATACCCCGTCCTGAAAAATGATAAGGAAGAAAAGGGCAGGAAAATATTCCTGAATGACTACACATGGAAGGTAACATACTCAGGCTCTTCTTTTGTTCCCAATTCACTAAGATAAGCTATTTTGAAGCATATAATATATGGATTTTTAACGTAAGCAGTGTAAGCCCGTAGTAACCGCTGGGTTCTGACCCAGCGCAAGGGATGTTTCCATCCATCCTTCCTTTGGGTCAGAGCAGGACTGGTTACTTCAGCAGTACGTATTTTGTGTGCAGATCTTGGGTTACCATGAATTAGTGTAACTATTGTTTACTTGTTTAATTTCCTGTAATGTTTCCTGTAGTATTTTAGACAAAGTGGTCATCTCACTCACAAGCAGGCTTCACTTTACCTATACCATTCCTGATCACTATTTACGTAAAATATTTGTTGCAGTGGAGGGCACAGTAAGCATACAGGAAGACAGCAGATGCTTCAGGACCACTCCATACTGCTCACTGCTTTTGAAAAACTGGAATTTGCACAGGATTTTTCAACAGCTGGGCCCAGTATTGAGTACTGTTTATCTTAGGGAAGAAGGGGGGAACCTTTTGATTACTGAAAATTGAATAAACACTTCCAACCACTGTTAGTGTACCACACTCACATTAACATTATACAGTACTGTTATACAGAGCCATGTGGCCAGTCATAAAAGATTTAATTTTTATGGGTTACAGAGACTTTTGAATCTGGGTCAAGTGCAGACGCGAAATTATGTTTCAGTATGTAAGTGAAGTTTGTGTTTGAGAGAATTAGAGAATCTTACCTTCTACAGACATCCAGGACTGATAACGCTTTGCTGGCTTGTACAGGAGTTTTGTTGACACAACAGGTCCATCTCCAAGATGTAACTCAGCATTGATATCAATAATGAGAAAATTATGTCCACTGTCTGTCAGCCGTGGGGCATACTGTGGCACAGGAGGAACTGAGCAAGAATGCAAGTATTAAACCAGCCTTTTAATTCCCTACATCAGTAAAACTCTGGTACCTTCCTACATCTACAGGAAAATGGGAGATGCTCTTCCAAACTCTTAAAAAGTAGACAGGGGTTTAGACCCTAAAACTCACAGTTTGTACCCTTCAAAAAAAAAATTATAAAAAAATTGCCTGTTCTTTTAATCCTTACCATCACACTTTTATACCCCAATACACTTAATTAGGGTGCCGCTTATAAGAGGCTTCTGTTTATATTCTGACTGTAGATATTTATTCAGACATTTTCCTGCAGTTCAGGAATGGAAAGCCCTGCCATGTTAGACTATAAATCTTGTTTTAAAAATAGAGAGGCAAAGATGTTAGAAAAGATTTATGCTCTTACCTTTAACTGTAACTTGAAATGGCTTCTCAGCCATTCCTGCTACTGTCTGCACGCTGCAGACCCAGGTTCCTGTATCACGGGGCTGGACTCGATTAATTGTAAACATAGCTTCAGAGCGATTACTGGTGACAATTAAGGAAGGCTGAAAAGACAAAAGACATGGACCTGAAAACTGCGGGCATTACGGAATTTTTCCATTCCACCTTTCTCACAGTTTAGGAATTCATTTAGGGTTTAGTGGTGTCGCTAGAGAGGCTCTATAGAGGTCAGTTCCATAGATTCACATATGCTTCAGTCTGTGAGTTCTATTTCTACAGTTGAGGAAGCTCACATGGTGACTGCTGTGTTTGATCATGTATCTGATTTCATTCTCTTTAAATCCTAATCCATGTACGTGATTTCAATCTCTTTAAATCAAAGGCTGTATATGTATTCCTTCTTTTAGTGTTTACATAGTAAACATAACTTCAATACACAATGTAGATTCAATAATTGAAAAAGTATTTAAAATTATTTAAAAATAATAATTGAAAATTGAAAAATAAATAATCACTGGTATTTCAGAGACTATGATTAATTTCTACTCTATTTAGTAACATATTTTACATTGTTACCAGTTAGTCATAGAGGAAGAGCAGAATTAAAATTAAGTTACCTATATATATTTCAAAGTATAATTTACCATTTTATCAACAAGTCAAGATTTTTTTCTCATTTTCAGGAATGTCAACATGATCTGATTTGGTTGTTCAACGGTTCCTAGCCTATGTGAGAGCCATTCATCTAAATCACTTCTATTTGTTTGTTTGTTTTTGCTAGCCCTGTAAGTCATGTGGATTATAGCAAAGTTTTAAACTTTTTGGAACAGGAACTCAGTAAATAAAGAAGAGCAAACAATGAGCAGTGCGATAAGCAATATGATAATCTCAGAATACTGAAATTTCATGTTATGCTTATAAAGCACAGTGTGCATTAACTACAGATAAAGTCAGTATAAATATCAGAAATAACAGGAAGCAAGTAATCAGGAGCCTACCCTTAGGACAGTTCCATCTTGCTTCAAAAGCTTAAATTCTTCAGATTTAGGAAGTGGCATCCCAGTAGCTATACAAAAAGGCTTGAACTCGACACCAGAATTGAGTTCCACAGGGTCTAATAAGTTTTCTATCTGAGGCGAAAGATCTGCTGAACCTGCAGAATATATATTATGTCATTCTTCAAACAGAACTTTCAAAAGGCAGCATCAAACACGCTTAGGCATATAATGCACATGCACACTGGAAAGCTTAGGCAGCATAGGTATCTGGTCCTCCCTCGCTTATGTAAGCATACCCATGGATACCCAAAGCTTACCAAAGTCAATACTGTTATAACAGAGTAAAGAGCATGTGAGAAGAAACAACCCCTCTATCCATTCTTCTTTTGTTTCCTCTTCCATTCCCTCTTTTTCTTGCTCCTTTTTATATTCTAAGCACACACACACTACTTACGGCAAAATCATGCACACAATTTGTAATGAATGTGTAGTTACTATTAGCTCTCCATTACGTCTTTTCACAAGGGCAGTTGGATCACAATGGTGTAATTCACCTGGTTGGGTCATGGCTTTATTTCTTTGGTTGTTTTTTTTTTGTGTGTGTGTTTGAAAGCTTTTACAAGTTAACAATAGATTTGTCACTTTATTTATCAAGCAGAAATGATAGTTGCTGAGTGCATTTCATAAAATACTGTGTGCCAACCTTGCCTGAATCCGAAGATATTCTGAATGAAGTACATCCAGCTTTGCAAGCCTAACTCTGTCAAAGAGGCAGAGCTGCTTTAAACTCTGGGGTAGTCCTAGTGTCTCTGTCATCAATTTCAGATTATGAGCCTGGTGGTGTAGGAGTGTATGCAGCTGAATAAGAGGTATGCAGTAAACCTTAAAGGTAAAATAGCATGAACCTATCCAAAAGCTGATCATGCAAGTAGGATGTCCAGCTCCTTTCAGTAATTGATATTAAGGCTGGTGTCAAACCTACAGAGTAAAGACTGTAACGCTACATTTAATGAAAGCAAGTCACAGAATCACAGAATGGTTGAGGTTGGAACGGACGTCTGGAGGTCACTTGGTCCAATCCCCTGCTCAAGTGACACCCAGAGCAGGTTGCTCAGGCCCATGTCCAGGCAGCTTTTGAAGACCTCCAGGGAGGGAGACTCCACAGCTTCTCTGGGCAACCTGTGCCATTGCTTGGTCACCCACACAGTGAAACATTTCCTGATGTTCAGGGGGAACCTCCTGTGTTTCATTTTGTGTCCACTGCCTCCTGTGTTGTCATTGGACACTACTGGAGAGTGCCTGGCTCCATTTTCTTTGCACCCTCCTGTCAGGTATTAACACACATTGATAAGATCGCCCCAAGCCTTCTTTTCTCCAGGGTGAACAGTCCCAACTCCCTCAGTCTTTCCTCATGGGAGAGGTGCTCCAGTCCCTTCATCAACTTTGTGGCCATTTTTGGGCTCTTGCTGGTATGGTTGCTGTTGTACTGGGGATCCCAGAACCGGACCCAGCACTCCCAAGTATGGCATCACGAATGCTGAGCAGGGCTGAAGGATCACCTCCCTCAACCTATTGGCAATCCTTTACCTGGTGTAAGCAGCAGATATAAGTCTGCTATAAGTCAGATATAACTGTAGCACGCTGGCCTATAAAATGCAGCATATAGTGCTCAGAAACACTGCACTGCAGTAAAGGTATGCAGATACATGTGGGCCCTTGGAATGCAATTGACAGCATAAGGATACCAGCCTGAAGTGGAAATGCTACACCAGCATGAAGATCTGTTTCAGTTACACTGGGGAAAAGTCATTTACTACCGTGTTACCTTGCTTTACCTTCTTTTTCACATTGCAGACCATGCCATCCGAGGGAACAGACGCAGCCCTTAAATCTGTCGCACGTCCCTCGATTGTGACAATTACATCTGAGTTTGCAATCTGACCCATAAAAACCAGGTTTGCACTCTGCAAGTACATATGTTTCCAGTTAGTGTAAAGGTACTAGATAATGTCTTCCATAAGTTTTCAATTTCATGCATCAATTCTCTCCAGTAGAGTTTACTTCCCTCAGTTGGGTTGAGTTTGAAACTCTTTGTAGCAGCACTAAGTCATCCACAGAGCATCCGGAGGACAAATAACATGAAATATAGAGCACATTTATATCCATGCCTGTCATTTGTACGCTAGATGGAAATGTGGAAGCTTCTTCGACATCCACTGTGGTTTCATGCTTGCACTGTGGTAGTGTCAAAATTTCACCAGTGTTAACAGCACCAATGAACCATAGTACATACACATGCATGGAGATGTGCACCATGTCCCAAAGAGATTTCAGTCTAATAGAAATGAACAAGGCTAATTATTGCCCAGTAGGTGGATATGTGATTGACAGTGCATAGCTCAGTGTGACATGTAGAAATACAGCAGGGCTGTAGCCGTTATCAGAGCTGATGTTACAACATCAATTCATTTTGCAGAATAATTTGAATAGTTTGCAACTTTGCTTAATCTTTCTTTTGAGGATCTGAAATGCTCCTCTGAGGTAATTAAATATTATTATCCCTTTTTTACAGAATGGAAACATTCCTCTCTCTTAATCTCCTCTGTTAGTTTCTTTCTGTGTTTCATATGTGCAGCACATTAAGGACTCTTCACCATTCCCCATATTTTTGACTATACCTTTATCACATTCCAGTCCCATCCATCCTGTGGCACAAGAACAACCATATGGATCTGGCAGACAGAACATATAGTTTTTGCAGCCATGGTTTTCTTTGCAGCTCTCTTCACATGTTTTGCCAAATGTATTGGCTCCACAAGCTATTGAAGGGAGAGAGTGAAAGAAAGATCCAAGAGCAGTAAGTCTGCAAGAGAGCTAATGCTTCCAATGATACAGCTTTAGACAATGGAAAACATGAATTAAAACGAAAAGTTACATTTTTACCATTCAGATACTAGATCTATTAACTTCCAAAACATCTTAAGGCACTGCTGCATGAATGGTAAGTTCTGGCAGCTGAAACAAACATTGCTTTCTGCCATATAAGAATCCATCATCAAAGCCTCTATTGCTTTGGATATTTGGGCATAGAGCTTCAGCAATAAACCCTCTTTATAAGCCTTTCTAATACTGAATGGACAAACACTGCCTTGAAAACCAAATCTCCTTCTTAGAGGCCAGTGCATATAAAACTGCTTAAGGTTTTGCTTCTCTGCTATGACCACTGATTAATTAGAGTGGTTCAGGTGTCATCTATTCCAATAGTTGCATTGTAATATTTGCAGCACTGCAATTTGGTCAGAATATTTAGATAGATATTTAGCATTGTACTCACAAGTTGCTTGGACAGATCAGTGTGCAGTGTGCTCCTACTCCAATTACTCCAGAATCCAAACTAATTGTCACAGACACAGATATGCACAGACATATATTATTGATACGCCCCTCCAGAGACTGTTCACCCTCTGACCAGGTGGCAGCTTGTTCAGGAGCTGTGTGGGAATGTTTGTCACAGGGCTTCATTTCCCAGTGCCAGTGTATGCTTAAGATCCCACAGTCTATCATGCATTTAACAGTCAGTCAGCAGCTTCAAGCATGCTGATTTTTGAGGAATTGGAAACATTTGTCTTAACCACAAGAGCTGCTATGCTAATTCCAGGTTCATCTCACCCAACACTGTCCTGTCTCCAGCACCAGCTGTAAATGCAATAGCTATAAAGAGTCAAACAGGGCTAGTGTATTCTGCCAACTTCTATTACAGAGCACAAATTAATAAGCAATCTGTGAAGAGAATATTTGCTTACCTTTCTCACATGTTTTTCCCATAAAACCTGGAGGACAGATGCATTCCCCAGTATCTTCATGACAAATGCCATTGTTCATGCAGGAAGGGCAGTGGGAGCTACAGGAAGGGCCCCATTTCTGAGCTTCACATCCTTTTATGCAGAAATATAATGAGATGTTTGTTGTCTCCTCAGTCAATAACCAGTCAAGCAGTAAAATAAGTGACAGTATGATCCATATGCCCCTACCCCAAAATGCTGGCCAGCTGGCTTAATGTAAAGAGGTACTTTTTTCATGTGGAAATTTTCCGGTTTCTGGAGCAGATCTACTGTGTAGTACACAGCAACACCACCTAGCATTTTCATAGAAGGAACTGTGAAAGTCTTCCTTTTTTGAAATCAGAGGTAGATCTATTTTTTTTTTTTTAGTTTGGGAAAGTAAGTTTGGAAGTTGGCAAAGATGTTTCATTTAATATTTCTGTTCTTATAGCAGGTATTTGAGACCTACAAAAGCTCCAGGTTCACCTGCAGCTGGCTGTACCAATATTAAGCCAGCAGGTCCGAGCTTGGCATCACTGGCATTGTACCAGCATTTGGCAAGTGATGATTTTTTTCTGTAGCAGTATTTTTCTTGAAAGCTCAATAGAGCAGGTTCACCTCTGCTATATCTTTACTGTCTTCACTGGGCCTCTATAAGGATCAATCAACTGATGACGTGTTTCTAGAAAAAATGGACTAAGAGCAGCCAGTATATATATCAGTTTAGACGCATGTCAGAATTTTCTTTCCCACTTCCTAATTTAAAAAGATACTGCTACCATGAATCCTGCCAGTGAGAGTCTTGCTACTGATTTAAAAGAAGCAAAACTTAACCTCTAAACTTCACTACAGGAGTGTGTTGCCTCATCGTGCAAATGCTTAACAAATCCCTGCAAGATACAAAATTCACTGAGTTGCTTTTGAAATTAGTGGTGAGAGGACTCTGTAGTTTTCAGTATTTGATTTGTAACAATGTTTTGTACATCACAGAAAGTGATCTTCATGACTTCCTCTACTGTAAAAGTAGAACAGAGTTGATAAACGGGAAACTGAAATAGGCTCGCTAAAACTGGAGTAATTTAGTTAATTAAATCTTGGAACAGCTTTTTCAGATTTCAGCATACATTTAATGAGTCAACATGGTATTTAGAGCTTTGTCTCCTCCTTCTCCCAGAATGAAATTACTAAATGTGCATACTTAGGGAAAAACAAACAAACAAACAGCAAAACAACCTTTGCTAAAATCATCCATCTATGCCTATAACAGTGACTCAGAGAAAGCCTGAACATGTGTCTGAGCAGTGGCATGTAATCATTCCTTCTCTTTATTGTTAGTGTGCTCCCTACAGCTCTCCCAGACTACACCCAAGGAGTTTTCCCAATAGGCAGGATGCACAAGGCTTTTGACCTGTTCCAAGGCATGGGAGAGCATTTATGGGCAGCGTATGGGCAAGTCATCTGCTGTGCAGCTTGGCACTAGAGCAGAGAACAGACTTTGGACCATTTTATTTAGTAAGCTGGCCATAGCTTCAGAATCCAAATGTGGGGCTTTACATTGATTCATGTGCAACTCCTGGATATCCTGTGGATGTCAGCAAGTAAAGTATGTTTTAGTTTCAGAAACATTTTCTCCATCATGTAAAATGCTTTAACAGCTATTTATTTTCACACATCAATTTTACATTTCTATTCAAGTTAATAGAATATAATTTTCTTTATATCTGATGAAATTGGGCATGGCAGCATGGGCTACCAGACATCTAGAATGCTTAATAAAAAATATCCACTTGCACTGTGAAGTGGTCCAGTTTTCCACTGGGAGTTGAGCTTTAATGGCTGACTGTGGCAATTTTAAACAAACTGGGGTAGTTTGTGAAATTGCAATGCTGTACGCTAAAGATTATTTTAGAATAGATGGAGTTTGGATATAACTTACTACAGAGAACAGAGACATTTGAAAATTTGTATTTTTTGCTCATATCCACATCATATATTCATGAGAGACCCTGTGCTGCCTTCTTTGTTCCTAATTGCTTGGTATTTGAAAAGCTGAGCTGCTGAGAAAAGAGCTGTCTCTCTTGGCAATGGCTAAGATGAATTGAACCTAAATCTGAAGGTTTTTTTTTTTCTCTCTCAGCTGCTTAAATCACGATCAGCTTATATCGAAGATTGTTGGGAAAGAAATTCTTATGACATAATCTGATGGCAGCTCATGCCAAGGAAGATTTTGGGCCTTATTTGGGCACAGTGTAGATTTCATGTCAGATTCATTACAACGTTAAACAATTAATCATTAGCACACATTAATGGAACTTACGTCTTACAATAAGCCTTGTGTAAGCAGAAGTAAAGAGGTTTCCTCCTATGTATCTGGCAGAGTAAACCCCTGCATCCTGTGGTTGAACATGAGGATAGGAGACTTCCAGCTCGCCCGGCACTTCGTGCCTGGGCACGGAGTGAATGAAGGAACCTGGGGAAGGAGCACACAGAGACAGAGGACAGAAGTCATTCAGCATTTACAGCCAGAGCAAGGTTGAGTTGGTCACTGAGGAAGGACAGCTGGGATGAACTAAGCAGCAGAATACATCCATGAGTTACGAATTTTCTGGCAGCTCTTTAACTGTGCTAGTTCTTGGTAGTTGGAGAGGTACAAGTGAAAAGGAAGCAGATGAATGGTGCAAACAGATTGGAGTTAAGCACTGCTTTACAAGAATGTTGCTAGTAGTCTTGTGGTTAAAAGCTTTTTATTCCTTGGCCCTCCTTGAAGTCAGGATGACTCCCTGTAAGGAGCCCTAGTGTGGCTGGAAGGAGTCAAACAGCAAATGCTGGGCAGGTCCTATTTAATCTCAGTAGCTCAGAGATTTACAGGAAGACAACAGTACAGCTTTATCTTTTCTTCACAAACTTAATATGATTCTCTCTCTTTTTTTTTTTTTTTTCCACCATGGGAGCTTGTCTGTATTATTCTAGGCTTGCTGTAGTTGTTCATACATACTTGCTAAGTAAGGCAAAAACATTGTCTTCTCCCATCCCTCTGGATCACCGAGTAATGACATGTGAACAAGGGTTGCATGGGTTGCTTCAAATAGAAGTTCCATCCAGTGCACTTCAGGACCCCAGGGAGTCCTCCCACCCCAATCTATTGCAGCAAGGCTGCTGCAGCCCGCTGATGCCCATTCCAGCCAGCTATCGCCAAAACATACATGTACGTGCTCACACACACTGGCTCACAAAGGTCCCTGCCGTAACTGGCCATAGACACCCGGTGTTGCCAGCTGCTGGCCCCACACTTACAAGACCCTTTGACCCCAGGCATGCGTTTCCAGTTGTGAGGAGTCAATCCTGTTGTGCTACCTGCCTTCTGATCTGACCTGAAGGTCACCAGCAGAATATAGACATGCACAGACATGTTAGACATGTGCACACTCATGTTGAAGAATAATTAAGACTACAGTTTAATAAGATCGGACTAACTGTAGAGCAGGGCTGTGCGAGGCGAGTGTCCTGACTCGCAGCATACACTGGTGCAAGTGACCCCTTTTACCTGCTCTCTGCACCTTTCTCCAATGCTTGTTCCTTTCCATTTCGCTTTGATCCCTCCCTTTCCCCCCATCGGCTCTGTCCCTAAACATGCAGTTATTTCACTCATTCCCAGTTCCCCTTGATCATCTCATCATAAGTTTGCCCCTTCTCCCTTGAGATCTGTGATAATTCCCCTTCTTATCATCTCTGGTTGAAGCTCCTCAGGGTGTCATGTTGTTCCCCCTGTGGCCTCTCAGCAGCTGGAGAGCTCTGGCCTTCAGTGTTGTCTCTGTTATCTGCTGCTCCTTAGGGTTTGTGCGTCTGGTTATTTATTACTTCTCTTATTTCCCATCTTAGTCTTTTATGCTGAGTGACCATGAACCAGATGATACTCTCACAAACCAAACGCCCATATGTTCTGCATCTCCTTACATTTACTGTGGTAATGGAACCTGGTAAGGAGCCACAGACCTTTTTTCACTATGCTGAAATCATGTACAGGCTAAAGATAAGCAGGTCCTCACTGTCTGGGATCATACTACCTAGCAGTCAAACTTCAGGCAGCCTAGAAACATTAAACTTTGTTGAGAGTCACAGTCAAAACAGCAGAAAGACAAGACCATGACAACACATAACAGTTCTTCAGGGAAACAAGGCCAAAGAAAAAGAATGCAAGGGATTAGTTCTGGAGCTGTTTTTGTTTGCATGTCTTTTGAGTCGTAATCTGCAAACAATGTTGACAGCAAAGTATTAAGAAAGCCTTACGCTAACATTGCATTAGCAAGGGTCAGTTTCTGTGGCTCATTTTCTGTGATGGCCCATGTTATGCCAATGTCTTAACACAATTTTGTTTAACAGACCAGTTTTGTTCACTGGAAAACCTTTGTGAGGGTTTGCAAGGGGGAAGCGTTACTTTAAATGACTGAGGCAAAAGACAGTAACAGTTAAATGTATCAGGACATGCTTTTTCTGTTCTCTGCCAGGTGCTGTATCAGGAATCCTCTGGGATGATATTTCAGCTGCAGTCTCAGGTGGAGGACTTGACCTACTGTCCACAGTTAATTTGAGGCTTTTTGCCAAATTTCCAGTTGGAGCCCCAGCTAAGGCAGCACCAGGATGTAAACACTCCTGCACCAACATATCAGCTGGAACTTGCATGGGAAAATGCTGACAGGGCGGTCACAAAATTTCCTTGGGGACCCTGAAAGGACAAGTGATTTTTTTCTCCCAGCCTGCAGAAAGGAGCTCTGAGTGTTTATAAGTGGGACTGAAGCTGACTAACTGCATGCAGTCTTCGGCAGCGTGCTGGCACGTACTGACATCATCCTGCTCTACTTACTCCCTGTCTCCTGGTAGCTCATTGTAAGCTAGACTGTCAGTAGACAAAGATGGAGCAGAATGTTGTTACATGTGCTCTCCACAGCTAGAATTTGCTGACATTTAACATTCTGATTAAATATGATTGCACTGTGAATTTTAGCGACCTCCATTTCTACAGGAGGTACACAGCAAACTGCACGTATTTCCAAGTGCTGGGCAGTAGCAATGTGCAGCTGAGCGCTGAGTTACATGTGATTTAGGTGCTATGTTAGACAGAAAAGCTGGTGTCATAAATTTTACAACCTGACTATTTTTGTAGTTGGATGAAGAGAAGATAAGGTTTTGTTAACAGTTCTGCCTTTCTAACAGCAGGTTACTAGTGCTTAATTTCTTAATCTAAAAAGCATCACAGAAGCTCAATGGCCTATGAAAGCCATTTGAAGAGGGGATGGTATGCAGTTGAGAAGCAGTAGAAATGCAAAGAGAGATTCAGTAAATAAACCTTCAGAGGGAAAAAAGAAAAAAAAAGATATGAGGGGATAGAGAAAGAAATGAAAAAGGAACCAAGCAAAGGCATTCTGGTGGAAGAGAAATAAATCAATCAATTTCACTATTTAGATATTGGAAATAATTCCTTTAGGGAACATTAGATGCATAAGGAGTTATGCCTCAAGGAATGTGGCAGGTGGCTAAGACAACGATAGTAGGAAGAGGAGAGGTTAATTACCATTTTTGTAGATCACTGCATCTTCCTCTTTTGCTGCCATTCTGATGAAGGAAATATTCACATGCTCTCCCTTGTTTGCTGTAACAGTTAAGGCCACAGGGTGGAATGAAGCTAAAAACAGAACAGGACATAAGTTTAGGATAAATAGCAGCAGTTGTTATCTCTACCTGATCTCTGGGCTGGAAGCTGGGAATGGTTTTACAGCATGACCCCCACTCATTTTCTGAAGTTTAAATTGCCTTATTGCACACACTATTTAGCATCAGCCGTCTTTACCCTGTGCTTTTGCAAACACACCTATAATCTGAAACATTAGAGTACCGCTAGAACCTAGAGCATGAAAATAGAAAAAGAAAAAAAAAAAGAAAGAAAAGAAAAAGGGATTTTGGCTGAGTAATTGGAAACACTTCCTAACTAGGAGCTCCACCTGGCTGTAAAATGCTTTCCTAAGTTTCTTCATCCCTTGAGACATTTTTCAAACAGACTGGATAAAGTACTGGAAAATGTATTGTAGGGAACAAGCAGTCGTTGGCAGACAAATAAATAGGCTGAGTGACTCAGTTCTTTTCTGGTTCAGCTTTCTGGTGCAGAACAGTTGAGACAGATCAGGATACTGCAGGGGTTGGGGGAGAGACAGTAAGATAGAGTGACCCATTCTTGTGTTCGTTCAACATGCTGTCTGTAAATGCTGAGAGTGTTAGCCTGCACTGAGAATAAAAGAAGAAACTGTATTCAGAGCCAGTGTTGTTTTTACCAAAATACTCTCATCTGAAAATGTGACTTAATTAAAATAGAGGTTTTGTGGGAGGAGCTTTCTAGACCAGTGGTATTTTTCAATTTTCTAGTGGATTTTTCAACTGGAATTGCATTCAACTTTGGTAATTGAATTAAACTTTCAATTTTTTATTTTTTTTTTTAGTTTCCAGGGAAATAGAAATCCATTTGCCTGCTCAAAAAGAAAAAGTACTTTTATGTGTTTGTTTATAGCTCTTGATTTAAGAAAAAGAAGATAGTAGTAGATAGAAGGATTTTCACAGAATTTTTGTCTTTTACATATCATTATCAGTGGAAGAAAGGTCAAAAGAACAATTGGGGTAGAGGCAGAAGAATCTCAAGAAACTGTATTTTTTGTAACCAGTGAAATGTTCATTTTGATTGCAATATATTACTTTGAAACAAGTTAGGTGAAATTAAAGATGCTTCCTTTCTTTTAGATGGAAAGTTCCTACGGAAAACTGAGGTTTTTTTAGAACAAATTCATATTTTCTCATAGTTTTAGCCCTGAGATTTTATGCTGTATTGTTATTGATAGATATGTCATGTGTCAAGGAAATTCTGGATTTTTCTAGAAGTTGCATAATCAGCTCTTTTTCTGACTGAGTCTGTTACATCCCTGTACTCTTCTTTGTAGAGTGCCCAGAGATGTGAAGCACTGATTTTTACTAGCCCCTTTTCTTGTTCTACTTTTGAGGCTGTTTAGCCTCATAGTGCCTCCCGTGCATGCTCCTCTTAGGTCAGCCTCTCCTGCATCTTGTTTCTGCCAGCTTGCAAAAGCTCAGTGCTGCTGCCCTTCCTTGCCAGGAAGGTGCGTGGGGCCTCTCCAACAGAAAGACTCACCTGAGCCTCAGCTGGGAGGGGTTGCTCCAGAGCTGTTCATGGTCCTGGTTAGCTCTGTACTTGTATAGGTTCCATTTTTATTAAAGTCAGATTTATTTCATGGGATATTTTGTTTAAGGAGCAACTACACAAGTTAGTATAAACTGCAGGCAATTTAATCATTAAAAATTCCATTTAGCTTTTATCTCTTTTTTTTGTTTGTTTTGTTTCATTTTTAGAAAGCTATCAAGGTTCTTTGGTTCTTGCCAGTGGTCACAGAAAACAAATCTGGAGTCAGTGACTGAAATTTGGCTGCTAATAAATATAGAGGGGTAGGATCAGAAAACGGGAAAAAAATCAACTAACGTCTTGTTATATTTTACATGTAATAGAGTTGTAAGTAAACGTCAGGTAGATGCTGCTCCAAAGCTAATATGAAGCTATAATGGTGTTAATATCTCCAGAATAGTATTTTGTAAAATCTGAAGGAAAATAAAAGTAGTATTTTCGCAATATTTGTGGAAAGAATATATTAATACTTCCATTTCAGAACGGCATTTTAATTTTAAATCAAAATGATTGTGTAACGTTATGTGAAATAATAATAAGGAAAATTTGAGAAAAAATTAAAACATTTCTGTCAATCCAAGCCAGCCTTTCTGCCAGAATTTTCTTTCCTTGTGAATGTTAATGTTTAAAAGTTTATTTCTAACTGAAATGAGCCTCTGGCACATGTTTTCACACCTTCCTCGGTAAGTGCTATCTAATTGATTTCAGCAAGACTCTTCCTGCATGCTACGTAGCACATGCATGGTACAGCAGGACTCTATTGAGCTTCTGCCATGTTACCGAGGCACTGGTATCTCGGCTTGTCTTAGAGAAACAGAGAATTCTCATATAGAATAATGAAATAAGTTCTCATTAAAAACAGGCAAACAAAAACTAAGAGCAGTCCCAACTTCTTTCAGCTGCAGAGTTAGAAGTTATTTGTGAATAACAAATACCTGGTGAAAACCATGAAATGTTTAGGAAACAAAAATTCAAGAGCTTTCCCAAAAATGAACAGTTAGTTACAAATGATCATAGGTGTTTTAGTTGTAGTGGTTTCTGCACTAAATTTTGTGAAGAATTACTAATTGTTTTAACAAGGTATTAAACTTTTGTGTTCCCATTTTCTTTTCTTTGTATGTTGTTTACCTTAACCACAAGACTTTTTCTTCACAGTATTGTTGCAATGGAAAGGAACCCATGGTCCCTTGTAGGCTCAGTTCCAAAGTATTTTTAGACTGTGAGTCGTATTTCATGATTTCACATCTTGAGTGTGCCAATTCCTTATAGAGACATAATGAACTGAGTTGCAGGATAAGTGTTGTAATGTTGTCTCACTAGTGTTTCCATTATTGTCCCTTTGCCTGCTCTGGAGAGTTTCTGTGGGAGAAACTCAAAATCATATATGTGAAAAAACATATTTATGGTGTAGAGAAATTGAACAAATTGTGTATGACTAGATGCAGGACAAACTATTAGTATTCTGTTCTAGGTTTGTATGCTATATGCAGTATAATAGTTACTCCCCATCTACATGAAAAGCATAGTCTGATCCTTATTATTGCATGTATGAATATTACATGTGTACCCATAATGCTGAAATACTAAAATATGCAGGAAAATGGACTCCTTACTTTCAGAATGGCAAATGTGTAGAGTAAAACAGGAAAATGAATGTTATTCTTCCTATTATATAGCGAACATCTGCACTGTATCTTCACATCTGACAACAGGTACATAATAAAGCAGGTGGCTGTTTCCCCTGCCATGAAGTCAGAGGGGCTACCCAAGTGATTGATGCTCAGTGAGTGTTTCAGTAGCTTCTTGGCCTGAGGCTGTAAAACAGTGGCTGGATTTTCAAAAGTGCTTCTCCTTCCTGTGTCTTTTGTGTCCGCAGTAGGAAACGGCATGTTTCAACTCTTGCTTAACTTTCGGTGTTGGACAACAGACTGAGTCTTTAAAAATTATGCAGACAACAACAGTAAAGGGCAAAAAGGCATGTTTTCCAATTACAGATGCTTTGCCAAACTGCACAGTCCTTCACTGACCTTTTCTTCCTCTTTCTGTGGACTTAATAGCTTTGAGAATGTCTGTCATACCTCTTTCTCACCCATCTAGCCTGATTAGATTATACATGTTCAACACTGAGTTTCTAGCTCAAATTTTGTTAGTCAAGCTTTTGCAAGGAAAATCTGAGGAATAGACTTGAACTCAGAAATGATTCATAGAAGCCTACCTACAGCTGACGTGAATGCTGCATTATTTCTGGTTAGAACAACTTTTTGTTCTTTTGTTAGAACAACATAGGAAGCTCTCAAAGTTTAATTAATTTCTCTGCTGCTAGCTGCACAGATAGCGACTGCAAAAAATTGATCGATTCAGAGGACACACATCCACACATGAAGGTTGCTGTACACGGCAGCCAGAGCTGTGCTTAGCTCATCGGCATTCTGCCAGAGGGAGGGTCAACATGAAGACGTCATTCCCTCCTCCAGAGCTTTCCATGGACTGTTATCTTATGTCCTCCTCCCTGCTGCAGACTCCTCTGAAACAACAGAATTGACTGCCCTGCAAATGAAGTGCACAATGAGAGCTTTCCTGGTGAAAGAAAACCCTTCAAGACAACATTGGGCCAGAAGAGACACAAACCTAATGAAAATGTGCTTGTCCTGCCCACCTTTCTTGGAACATTCCCATACCAAGAGAAACAAATGGACACCAGCCATAGTTCAGACAAGAGAAAAATCTCTTTTTCTAAGATGTTTGTTTTTTCTAAGACTGCATAATTTTGGGAGGTACCAATGATGATAGTTCCTCTTATTAAAACTTTAGAAACAAAGACAAAAAATGTCGATTGTCCTCACAGCCCAGCTGCTATGGTGTAAAATGTTAGCAATACAGTGAATTGTGCTAAAATCAGTTGAAGTTCTAAAAACTTGATTTGCTTTGGGCTACTAGCTAGAATTCCTTGATTTTTTCTGTAGTTTATGGTAATCTCTGTGCTTTATAATTTGTCCTATAAATCTTACACGGCCATATACAGGACAGAGTGCTGGTCTTTGGGAACCCCACCTTTGCACCCCACTATCTCACTGCCAAATTTAATTTTTCTAGTCTTCATAGCCTTACAACCCTCACCAAATCAAAAGTGAAATATGCAGTGGATTTTTGTGAATAACCTTCTCAGAATCAGAGAAACTTCCCTGGAGTCCCTTTCCATTGTTGTGCTGGATTTTTTTTGTGCTGACAGACTGTGCAGATCGGAAGTGTTTGATGTGTCGCTGTGCCGAACTGTGGGCAGTTATTTTCCAGGCTTAGGTTTCCTACCAAGGAAAAGGACAGCAATGTCTGGCTGTCTACATCCCAGACCTGTCAAGATTTGAAGTGTAACCGTGTTTAGAAATCAAGGGTCTAGAGTGCGAAAATTGCAGGGAAGGGGTTTGCATGTGCATTATTTCGTGGCATCAGTGAGCCTTTACCACTTGACTGCATGTTCCTGGCAGTAGCCAGATGCAGGCAGAGCACCTATAGATGTCTGACTAACTTCCACGAGGAAATGACTAGCAGCTGGTGTCAACCAGTTGTCTCTGCACTTCAGAAGAAAAACATGGACTTGAGCCCGGTCTATTTTTGTTGACTCCAGGCGGCCTTGCCAGCTCTGGAGCCACTTTCATGCCCACTTGTGTTAACCAGGGACGACTGCTGGTGTGCATGCAGCAACATGCAAAATTCAGCTCTGATCCCTGTGCATTACCTCCCAGCGGCATCTTCATGGTGTGTATCCTCGTCACCTCATCCTTGAGCTTCCCTTCACAGTAGTATGCTCCAATAGTCTCGCTGGCCTGTTCCCTTTTCCACACCACCATTTTGGCTGTGGCTCTCTTTGAGTCTTCACTCACGTCCAGCGGCTCTCGGTGCTGGTTTGTCACATCCTCGTGGTCCCGGTCAATTGTGATGGACTCACGGGAGCGCCACTTGGAAGTGATACAGATGAGTGATGTCTCTGAGTTGCCCACCAGAGGGAATGAGTTGATCAGTATGAGGTCCAGTGCTGCTTCCACTTTACCTAAGAAAAAAAACAAACAGCAAGTGAAAAAAAATTACTGCAGATTTTGAGTTCGCAGCTAATCAAATCACCAGAGAAACTGTTTCATCAAGCACGCAGGCTTCCTCTGGTTGGGTTTTACATGGCTTTAGGGCAAAATAAAAAGACTGCTGATTAATTGTTCTGTTACAGCTAGTAAGAGTTTAGGATTTACTTAACATGTCAAGAACAGATAAGCTTTGTTCTTCTCAGAAGAGGAAATAAACCTGCCAGGCTTGTATAAGTACTTCCTAAAGCTGTTGCAGAAGCCCAGGGAAAATCTTGGGCTGCAGAAGCAGATTGCTCCTTGGTTAGCTGGACATGTACACAACTGCCTCAATTGTGGTGCTTTGCCAGTGAGAGGACTGGTTATCGTCAGGTCGTCAGCTTAACAGGGTTTCTGTTATGTACTTTACATGGGTTTAATATGTATGAATTGGTATTAGGAGGATGTGTCTTTCAGCTTTAGGAATTAATAGTATTTTGAACACTTGGAATACTTTTTCAAATATTTTGAAAAAATATTTTTTTACTGCCAGACTTAGTTGTTCGAATGTGGATGGCAGCAGGGAATAAAAGTCCCCTGTAATCAACGCTTTGCAAATAATAGGTGTGTCCCTTCACCTTTGAAATCCACGGTAAGGAGAAGGGAAACGGTAACATTTTTTCCAGCTAAAACAGGAAGAATAATTGATTTCTTTTATTTATCACATCTATTTTCCTGCTTTGGATACAAGGATGCTGTGTATTTATACAGAGAGACTCAACATTTTAGTGCCATTCGGCTTCCAAAGGTTTCTCTTGTTGGAAGGAACGGGTACAGTCTTAGATAAGGGAGGCCAAAAGGTCTCGGTGCTTGCTGCAGCCTTTGCGTGTGTCCCTCCAGCTTGGGGCCAAGAGAGGAGGTCCTTCTCTGCTCGCCGTGCCAGCAGCCACTCTGGGGACCAAAGTATCTCGACAGCGTGCTGACACTCACCACACCCAGCCCCGTGACAGCCACCACCCCGCGCTGTGCCAGCCCAGATAACTTGCGGCTACACAATGGAGAAATGAAACCTCCTGGAAAGGATGCAGCACGCCGTTACAGTAAACACTGCATAAAGGTAGGGGTCAGCGGAGTCAGTTCATCCTGCCGCACGTTACAAAAGTAAATCCTTGCAGTGAAGTTAAAGAGCTGTGTGATAGAAGTGAAGCCAGACTTGTGCGTTCACTTATAGGTCATTTGTCTAAGTATGTTTCTTATCTGAGGAGCATTTGTGCTCTTACTATGGGTCTGACACACCAGCTGTAGGCAGATGTGGTTCAAAAGTCACCAACATTGAAGGCAGAGAGCTTTAATTTATGTTAGCAGGGATCTTCCCCATGGTCTCACATGCCAGGTAGAGATATGCTTAAAATCATAAATTGCAAGGTCCTGTTTTTGGCAGAGTTCCATAGAGCTCAGAATCAAATCTGCATCCAGACTGCATGACTTGTTATGATGATCTGAGTTGAGATCAGGAAGGGTGCTACAGGTTAGATCTGAGCTATTTCGATGTTTCTGCCTAGCATCCACAGAGCACAGAGCTGCAGCTGCCTTTCCCATACAGGGTGATGGGCCCAAGTTGCTGGGGTCCCTCAGGAGCTGCTGTGCATGCAGGGCTCTGATTCCATTTCTCTGCTCCCAGCATTTCTCTGTTCCTTCACTTCCAACATAAACTGAAAGGTGAAAATAACACCTCTTCTTCCCCTGTATCTCAGACTTTTAACATGGTGAGAAGTAGTAGGAGAAATCTGAGTTTTGAGGACTAGCTTTCGTGTTGCCTTGAGTCCTTATGCAAGATAGAGCAAAGCAATGTCATATCAGATTCGGTGCATTTGCCGCAGTTCCTGCTTCTTTGGAGTGACACAAATTGTGTAAGTCAAGGTATAGAACAACCTTAGCTCAGGCCTATCACTCATTTTCACTTGTGATTATTCTGGAGGAATCCAAATCTAGCCACAGTTGGATGAGTAGTGTTATAGTGGATTGTCTAAAACTAGGTGTCCTTTGGCATATTAAACCCTGAAGAGCAACTCAGACACCTGTGTGATGCTGATGTAACACCAATGGAGTCTCATGTCTTTACAGAGCAGCATTTAAAGACTTTTCTGTGTCTAATAGGGAGTAATATTTATGCTTAAGTACTGAATCATTCATGATTCATGATTCACAAACCAGACATGATTTGGCAGCTAAGATTTCACAGTTGGAGTATATTGCATGCAGAAATTAAAATACATCCAGGTGAAAGTTTTGCACTAAGTAAAGGTAGACTTTAGGTGTATTTTGAAAAGATTGACCCCTGCAGTGTGTGAAAGCGTTTCACTGGTTCAACTCAAGAGTCTATCAGGACTGGCCTTTTGAAGTCAGCCTAAGGCCTCTGAGGTGACAGGAAGGCTATCTTTGACTCCTCTGGGAGTTCCTGTGCTCAGATTACGGAAAAACAGAAACAAAAACAAACAAACAAAAAACAACAACAAAAAGAACAACAGAAAAGTGTAAAATCTACATATGCTTTGTGCTTAGGGTTTCCTAGAGCATGTCTTTCTGGTAATGCATCTCAGCAAGGACCCAGCCATCCTTGCTGAGAAGGAATTTTCGTTACCTAGGGCTGCAAAAAGTAGACAGATCCTGCCCTTGGTATTAATGAAGACTTGGAGCGTGCAAGGACTAAATAAGGACAACAGGATTTGGCTCTCTGAGAAAAGTACAACAAATACAGACAGGAAACAGCCTGTCCCTGTATCAGTGACAATACTCCGTGTTTCCTTGAAAAAGTCCTTTGACTCCTGCCCTGGTCCTTGAAGGACTGACCTTATCAGGAAGGCAATTTGCTGTGTGTGCAAATAGATCTAGAGAAGAGAGAACACTCACTTAAGCTGGTGTTGAAAATGGGAGATGCCATGCAGAGAGGATTAATTGCCTGATATTTATGACACATGTTCATTGTTGTACAGGGCTTTGTGCTCTCCTGGCACAGAGAAAATGGCATCCTTCAGAGCAGTAAGTTTAAATAATAGTGCACCCACTGGAACCCAAGTGGCAAAACATATGCAGGGAGACCTTTGCCCCCGCCTTAACTACAAGACTGTGCTCTCTCTTATTAATACTGGGCTGTACTGACCTGGGCAGCACCAGCAAGACTTTTTCCTTGGTCTTTCACAGCTTCTCTGGTACATAGTCCTCTGGGGAAATCACACCAAACAGAGGATAAGTGTATATCATGCTTTCTCTGCAACCTCTATGCAGTCCCATTCCCCATCAAAATGCCATTCGAACAGGCACACAATCAACATGTTTTCAGTGCTTTGTTGCACCAGTAAAACTCAGCAGAAGCTTCTCTGAAACATCTCTGGGAAATTCCCTGGAACATATCCCAGACACAGGTCTGCTCAAAGAGCATGACATTCTCTAATGAAGTTTGAAACATCACTTCCCTAGACCAGAACTGGTGCTAGACACTAGTTTGGGAACAAAACAACAAGGCAATCTCAAGAAGAGATAACTTAATGCCATAGATGAATACATAGAGCAAATGCTATGAGAATAGAAAAGTGTTATGATTTGTTCTTTCATCTCAGAAAGTCGCTGCTCAAATATTTCTTGATTTATACTTAACACTTGTCTGGTTCCTGGGAAATCATGGAAATACTCATTACAATTTCTACCTAACACGAGGCCTTTGAAAAGTTCCCTGTTAACCGGAAAACCGTCAGTACTGGCTAACGCACCTCCACCCCAGCAGTTAGCCACAGCAGTCAGCTTCATCAAGGTGAACAATAACCATAACCCACTGCCCCCAAAACATATATTTAACCATCAGTCCAAATTTGCAGAGTTCACTGAGAATGCAAAGTTCTGAGTAAATGTTTTAGCTATTTATACAGGGTAGTAGTGGGAGGAAAAAATAATTCACAGCTCTACAGCTATTGAAGATCTAATGATGTATTTATTTTCCTTTGTAGCGCTTTGTTACTAATTGCTTGAGGTGGCTGTAAGATGAAAGTCCTTCCCTTTGCATCTGGAGCGTAATAAAGAAAAAAGAAGAGCTGTTGTAGGAGGTGGGTGGAGACATCAATTAATTAATTAAGAGAGGAGGTGAGGAGAAAGCAGAAAGGAGAAAGGTTTTTACCCAGTAAATTCCAGCTCTTTTTTCACCAGGTATAGTGAGAGGAAAGAAGGGTGATGTAAATTTGAACTGCTTACTTGTTTTTATTACTGTTATTGCTTGGAACGCAAATTATTTCTGTTAACAAGTACCTGAAAATGTGAGTATAAATCGTATAGGTACTATACTAGAATCTGTGCTTAGTGTATGTTTGGTGTTATGTTGAGAGCAAAGCAATCAGTTTCGTATTTCTGTTCTAATACTAAGTGCAGGGCTCAATAATTATTTTGAGACTGGTGAAAATGTGTATCACAGACTGTCAAGTCACCAACCCCCCTCTCTTTCATGTTTCCTAAAAAAAACCCACACCACCAAGTGCTTGAAAGTATGTGGTTTTGATTTAGAGCAAACCTTACTTGCTAAATCATCTGTACCTCAGATTTCTCCTTGTATCTTGTTTTGTACTTTCCTGTTCAGCTGTACACTCCTTGATTCTATTTTACTGTATAAAACCACCCAATGAACCAGAATAATATAACTAAGCTATTTAGGAATACAAATAGTGAAAACATAAGCAATATTTACTGAAAAAGTATAGTGCTTGATTAACTCTTAGTAAACTACTGAATAAATTGCATTGAAATCTATTTATTAACAAATTCATCAATTTGGAAGATTGAAATAATGTAGCTGAAATATGAAGAAATTAACAACAGAGAGACCTGATCCATTGCTCCTAAGAAAGAAGAAATGAGTATTCCTTATTTAATATTAAAATTAGTCAGAAACTGGCCCCAAAAATTAGCTGTTTGGGAATGTTTTTCATGTGGAGAATAGAATATACATTGCACCAGAATTTGGCAATCATTATTTCCTCTTTTTTTTTTTTTGGGTGTGCACTCAATATTTCTTGTATAAATCTTGGTTATTTTTTTCGTTCATTCTCCAAAAAAGTAAGTGATCTGGGGAGCCTTTGAAATCACATATTCATTTTATGGACTCAATTTTCTCTTGGTGTCCTGGAAGCTTCGTCTGGGATGCAAAGACAACAGCAGCTTGGATGACTTCTAACAGTGAGTCAAATTCTCCTCTGAGAGCGCAGTCCTCAAGAGGAAGACACTGCAGAGATTATTGTTACCCCAAACAGATTAAGGCACTCCAGCACATAGCAGCAGCAGCAGGATAAAAAAAAAAATAAAATGCAGAAATGTTTCTGAAAAACAGCTCATAAAAGAGCAAATAGTCAGGTTTGCCATTTCTGTTGTACCAGATGTCCAAGAAAAGACTCTTACTACTTGTATCTCATGGATGCTACCGGGCAGCTGTGGGACAGCTTGTACCTCAATCAATGTGTCTTGTCCTTAGAAACAGGGCATTGTTTTGGGAGGGAAGGCATTGTGAAACTAAAAAGAGGCAAAAATTAGTGACAGGACATCATTTTGCTACTTAGTAGTAGTGGGAAAACCTGAGCACAAATATGAAAAATGTCACAGTCTGCCAAAGCTACCAGGTCTAATACTTTCTTAAGGGCCCTTGGGTACATCTGGAGCAGCTGAAGGAAATGCAACTGTCTACTTTCAGAAGAAAGCAAAACTGTTTTCTCTACATTCCAGTTGTTTTACAACTTATCAAAGCAATATTTTAAGATGAAAAGGCTAAAAAAGAAATACTGGTGCAACTTGTTTGCTGTTTTCCAATTGAGGGTGCCTAAATATTTCTGTGTGGAGTAATCCAAAAGTAAGAAGAAAAAAGCTTTCTCATGACTTCTCCTTCTGCATGGTTTCGTTTTCTGCAAGTAAAGCAGAAAACAAACTATCAGCAGAAATTGCTTGAGTAAGCAGCTGACAATGTGCTAGGTAATGCTGAAAAAGGATGAAGAATGTGGGATGGCTTGGGTAGAACAGGCTATATCCAGCGGGATTTGCAGCCAGCCAAATATGGGTACTACGATCAGGGAAGTACTTGCAGGCAAGACTAAGTTTGTCCATATCAAGGATGGTCCTTGTCAGTTGCTTTATGAAGCTGATGTGTATACCATGTAGGCATAGTTTTTGGGTGCATGTGCTAAGCTGAAGTGTACAAAATAACATATGCAATAATTTTGTCTTCATAGGGTGTATCAGAACAGGTAGCACGTGTAAGGTTAATAGAGTCTGGAAGTGTCCATGGGCTTTGGCTGCTGGATGGACATGGTTCTTGCCTGTCTAGTTGTGTATCCTCATGTTGCTGCTTACTGACTTCTCTGAGTAGGTTTTTTTTTCTATTTATGAGTACACTTTATGACTGTCCCTGAGCAGTGGCAGGCCTAGGATGGACAACCAGCAAATAATACAAGATAAAATCATCAGCCCTGTCAGAAGTGCAGATGGAACTGCATTGTCTTGAGAAACTTGTTAGACTTCAAAAGGGAGATTAAGCAAGCCACCACATTAGTCAAGTTGACACAATGCAGAAAGTAGATAAGCACCAGATAAGCAAAAAAACTGACCTTCAAGCAGAAAGTTTAAGTACATTACCCCTGAATAGTGAAATTTCAGATTTGTGAACCTGTCTTTCAGAAATCGCTTCAGAACTTAGCAGTGACCCAGAATCCCTGTGTTATAAAAGTGTTTGCGTTTCCTAGTGATGACTTAGAAAATGAATTTTGATGGGATTTGTTACTTCATTTTGATATGACCCTTTACTAATGTTCTTAGTGCATGTTCTTTGTTTGGGTGTTAGAAACATAGAACATTGTTGAGCATTGTAGAATATCCTGAACTGGAAGGGACCCACAAGGATCATTGAGTACCGCTCCTGGCTCCACACTGGACAACCCCAAAACTATGCCCTAAGTCTGAGAGCATTGTCCAAACACTTCTTGAACTCCGTCACACTCAGTGCTGTGACCAGTGCCCTGGGGAGCCTGTCCCAGTGCCCGACAACCCTCTGGGTGCAGAAGCTTTCCCTAACCCTCAGCCTGACCCTCCCCTGTCCCAGCTCCATGCCGTTCCCTCGCGTCCTGTCGGTGTCCCCAGAGAGCAGAGCTCAGCGCCTGCCCCTCCGCTCCCCTCGTGAGGGAGCGGTAGGAATTATCAAATCTGGTTCATTGCTGTGAGTCTCCACTGAACTTGCAGTGGAACAGCATTCTTACTATGATCTTCCCAGTTAGCATAAGGTAGATAATATCTTCAGAGAACACTCCTCCACTGCAGTTTCTTTTAACACATTGCGTTTTCATCCCTTGGGTCCCAAGTGCATCTTCCACAAATATAACATGAAGGACTTCCAGAAGCAAATCTTCTGGGATGGACAACCCAGCACTGGAAAAGGACTCAGCATCCTCCCCAGTGAGCTCAACAACACAAGGTACATGCCCCTCCATGTCACATATTATTCCCTGTGTCACAGTGGGAGCTGGCACTGGACCTGTATGTCCATCCCAGAGAATTGGTAGAAGCATCCATTTTTCATGTGTTTGTTCTGTGCCCACACAACATCCTCCATGCCGCAATGACTGCTGTGGAAATCTGTGTGTTTAAGAGACAGGTCTGGGCCAAGCAGCCTGAAGTCTACCCGACCGATACAGAGCAGGTCTCCCACACAGGTGGCACATGAAGGATCAGCTCCACCTCTCCCCTGTCCTAAAGTCTGCTGCTCAGCTGCAGTCAGTCTTGCTGACTTGTGTGATCCCTTTTCTTCACCTAAAGCCTTTCAAGTAAATTTACGTGGGGATCAGACCATCTCAGTAAAATGTTTCAGCTTCATCTTTTTCCCTCTTAAAGTGAAATTTCAGCAAAAAAGTAATCCATCCAACCAACTTAATCATGACTAAATATCCAGACAATCGAATATGTATGTACATAATCTGTATCTAAACCAACAGCATATGTTAACACTTGTGAATGTAGCATGATTTCATTTCTCCCTTTTAGATTTAATTCCTTTGGGTCTGATGCAATGCCTCTACACCCCTGACTGTTCCCAGCTGCTGGAATGGCCTTTGGGCACAGAGGCTTGCTGAGAGCCACCCTGCCTCTTGCTGGGGCTGAACCAGGCACACACCAAAAGCAATCTATAAAGCTAAGAAGAAATAACTGAAGACAGTTGGCCCACTTTTGTAATTCCATGTAGGGTAGGTGCACAGAGCTGCCTGCACAGGCTGAAGCTGTTGGTTTTGGCTCCTAGCTGCAGAGTCAGGAGCAGTGAATTAGGTCACAGCTGGAATATTTTTCTTTGCAAACATATAGTCAGCAGTGTAGCTAAGAAAGAACAGCTTTCCTTTCTCCCACAATGTAGATATATCCATTTTGTAGTCATGGTTGTCTTACCAGACCTGTGCAGAGGTAACAGGAGTCAGCAGGTCACCGAGGTTCAACCAGTGATTCCTGTGGCAGGCCATCAGTCCTGGGTTCAGTGAAGGCTGTATCTCAACAAGAATCTAAATTTTATCTAAATTTGAGGCTCATGAAAAACCCAACAGGACACTGATTCCTCTGGGAAAATTATATAAATGTGGCCGGCAGATGCAACTGCTGGATCTCGCAAATCAAATACTCTTCAGGAGTGAGAACCCTTTTTAATTTTTTTCTGCAATTCACATTAGTAGTTGTTTGATCATAGAGCCTTAGGGTCACAGAATGGTTTGGGTTGGAAGGGACCTCCAAGACCATCCAGTTCAAAACCCCCTGCCATGGGCAGGGACACCTC
This sequence comes from Cygnus atratus, assembly GCF_013377495.2. Lineage (NCBI taxonomy): Eukaryota > Metazoa > Chordata > Aves > Anseriformes > Anatidae > Cygnus > Cygnus atratus. The sequence continues at coordinate 71,515,696 of NC_066396.1, forward strand.
CCACCAGATCAGGTTGCCCAAAACCCCATCCAGCCTGGCCTTGAAGATGTCTGAATTGTAGGTGTCTGAAATGTTCAGTGTCAGTCTAATGTCTAGTCAGAATAGTTTCAAAATAACTGAGATGGAAAGCTCAGGCATGGTTTGTATCCACTGCCTGAGCTGTCAAGAGGCTCAAAAAGCCAGCACCTCAGCCACAAGAGAGGCTGTGGTCAAAGTTTAGGTGCCACTGCAGACAGATGACAGCCTGTCTGAAGATGCTCATGCAGTCCTAGTCTCTCCTTTAGTTATGGGAAGAATGACAGTCATGCACACTGCCACGGGCATGTGTGTGAGAAAGCGCACCAGAAAAAGTGTCGGTTTTCAATAGGTTAAGTCAGGCTTCATAAAGGAAAAACAAATCTTGAGACAGGATTGTTAGAACTTTCCAGTCTATAACTAGAAAATGCAATTTCTTTGTCATTTTGAAGAGCATACAGCATCACAATTGTGCTTGTGTGCATTTGTTAGTGTATATTAAATGCTGCTTAACTTTCTGAATATGTAAAGGAGTCATGTAATAATAATATTTATAGGTATACGTATATTTTTCGTGATAACACCTACTGATCCCAAGGAAAGCTCAGCCATCTCCAGGGATATAGCACTAAATTGCACTACACTGTTAGTTCCACTGTTATCCTTTCTTTAAAGGCTAATGTAACCATTTGAGTCTTTTACCATATATGGATCCAGAAGCAAAATCACCCACCAAAATAAGAAATCCTGTGATTTTAGAAACCCACTGGATCTGATGTTACTGGTAGCTCAAGGTTCCATCTTTGAGAATGGAGACATCTGACAATGTATTTGTTTCCTGACAGAAGCACTCAACAAAAACTGCTTGAAACTGGGTTTAATTGTCACCAGCTTCCACCGATCTCTTACTCAGGGTGGCCGACTTGCCTAGACAGGGCTCATGCACCATCATTTCTGAGAATTACCCCCCGTGAGAAGCTGCAAGCAGAATTCCAGACCACCTGAGGAAGCTTGCTTCTTGCAAGAGGCAAGTTGTGACACTGGGCTACTTGTTGTGTAGTAGGTGAGTCTGGAGCACTTTCCTGGTCCGCGCTCAGCAGGGGCTGTACCACGGCATGGCCCTGGGGCTCAAATCCCCACTGCAGGTTGTGCGCCAGGATCACTTTGATTCTACAAAGCATTGACTGGAGCAGAACCAACCGAAAGACAAACAGGTGGGGAGGCGCAGTTTGGTTTCAAGAATCCCTCTGGAATTAAATTCAGCCCCTTGTCAGTAAAACTGGAGGCTGGCCGTGGCAACCAGTGACTCTCTGGGCACCGTGACAGGGGGGTGTATTGGGGTACCAAACACCAGACCTTGAGCTCCGGCTGCGAATGGAGTACCCTTATCAAAAAAAGGAGTTAAATCAAAGGCCGTTCCTTGTAGCTGGGGGCAAGCTGATGGTGGAAGAGGCTTGGGGTGGGCTTGGAACCTGCTTACAGCAGCCCGTGGCAGCAAGGAGAAGATGAAGTGGCAGCGGGCGCAGAGCCCCCGCTGCGGGGCAATGTCAGCGCCGCTTTCCTGAGCTCCGCCTGCAGTATATGGAGGAAAGCGGGCTCGCATTGTCTTCCACCGCTCGCCCCAGGAAACATGATATCATTCCCAAACAAAAGCGGGAAAGCTGACAGATCTATTGAGATGGGTGTGACTGCGATACACACCTAACCGGCCAGCCCCTGTGGAAAGGGTTGTGACGAGCGGCCCGTCAGCAACCCCCTGCCGGCACTGTCCACCCGCGCTGCTCGTCTGCGCAGCCGGCTGCTCGTTTCTGCCATGCCTGCAACTTCATGAGCACTGCCTGCCCTCCGTGGCATCGAGGTGTGTGCCACCACGTAGAGCAACAGAAGGGGTGAGGAGAAAGAGCTGGAGTAATTGGTCTGTCTTTTCTTCTCCGTCCATAATGCCTAGAACACTAGAAATTGCCTTAAAGTGACGAGCTGTAGGTGATCTGAGGGCCACGTAGGTTGGATCAGTATGCAGCTAAGCAATCATGGAACTTAAGCCACAGAAGAGGAACTGGTAAACAATGTACAGCCTATTACAGCGCTGGCTAGATAAGAATACTTACAAACACACATTCAACAGATTGTAAACACACTTTTTTTTTTTTTTTTTTGCCTGTGTTAATCTCTTGCTTTTTCTAAGTGCCAAAATAATTAAAAAATGAGAAACATCTCAAACTCATTAGTTCACTTAGCTATTAACATGCTTCTAATTGTGAAGGTCTGTAAAGTGAGTTACCCTGCAGGGAGGACTTCTGCCTTCTCGTGCTTCTTTCTGGTTTTCACTGCAACACAATCTGCTGTTTTACAGCGTCTTGTGTTTTTGCTGAGAGATGGACTGAAAGAACCTATGTGTGTCTCAGTGACATTTTGGAGTGAGTCTAAGGTTACTGTGTGAGATGCATTTCTGTTTTACAGATTATGCTTGGTATGTTTTCCTGAATAAACTGTCCAGAAAAGCAAAATATGGGAGGTGATAGCAATATTTAAATGCTGAGCAACCGAGAGTCCCATGGGAAGAGAGCAAGGCTTCCTCAGGACTGTGCTTGTGATAGCTTCAGCGATGATCTCCAACTTGCCTGTTCTGAATGCTATAAACCAGATTTGCATTAGTATATTTCTGCTTTATACCTTTCTGCAGATGTCTCTTACGACTAACGCTGACTTGCTAAAGTAATCGCATTTGCTGATAATACCGAACCATTCTTCAGCTGTGCTTGAAGTGTTATTAATTGGCCTTATACAATGTGCATTCTTCCGCCCCTTTTGTCCACTGACTTTCATGCGGATTCCAGCTGCAGAATGAAGTCTAGAAACTTGTACTGGAATAATACTTGTCTAAAATCTGGTACGGGAATACCTGGAAACGTCAACACTTCCTGCTGCACCGCCAGTTCACAAAGTGAGGCACAGAAGGAGTCAACATTTAGTCTGTGTCTACAGCAGATAATCTGGGGGAAAGACGCTGATGATTTCAATATAATGAGCTTTATGAAAAAGTTAATACCCTCAGACAGCAGAGAAAACCTGTTGCAGTGTTCAGCACTTAGAAAGAGGTAGCAGCAGCTTCTGACCATAGGAGCACTCTCCCTGGGAGCTTGCACTCTGTCCTCCTCCCCTCACTTGCTGTGAGAGAGCTTCACCAGGGTAAGTGGTCTCACTGAAGCAAACACAAGTACTTAAATCGATAAAGATAACTCCTAGAATGAGGAGTGGGGATTTGTGCTTTGCCTGCGCGTTGGAAGCAAGAACAGTGTGACAGGTCGACTACAGACAGTAAAGCAAAAGCTTACCTGAAATCATCAGGCTGAATCCATAGAGAACCAGATGTGCTAAAGGGTCCATGCTTTCCAAGATATATCCATACAGTTCTTGCAGCCACTCATGGAGTATTCTTTTCCTGGGGCAGGAGTTTACCGGTGACTCTCCTCCAGCATGCTACGCCGCAGTGTGTTTACAAGTCATGGGCAAGAAACCGGCACGGCGAAGCAGGCTGGAACAGTCTCATTGCTGTCTGAGTACAGGGAGTTTAAGTTCCTTTTTCCTGTTTCCTTTGTAGATTAGGATGGGAAAGGCAGGATCTTAAAGGCATTTTTATATCAGCAGGGCTGCAGGGCAGCGCAAGCCCCGTCCATCCAGCAATACATCAAAACAGTTATCGGGAGCTGCTGGGGGAGCAGAGGACGGCTGCTGGCCACCGTCAGCAAAACAGGAACAGCGGTGGCATCCTCCAGCTGGCGGGAGACTGTGAGCAGAGCGTCCTCCTCCGAGGTAGCGTAGGTGGAAAGTGTCACCCCCTTCCCTCAGCGCAGATTTGCTGGTTTCTCAGGCCCCTCTCATCTTTCCAGTTACTTCTCAACCTGTGTGGAAGCTGCTGGCTGCAAAGTGTCTCAGCACCCAGCAATAAAAATACGAAGTAAGCCCTGACGAAGCAACCAGTTGAATCCAATACAGACCAACACCAGCCACCATCCAACCAACTACCCCATTATTTTGTGTGCTTTTTTTTGTGTGTGTGTGTGTGACAATTGGAAACAGGCTGAAAACTTGTTACGATAATAAATCGTAACCAGAGTTTGTATGACTTCAGTGGAATCAAAATGCCACATCACTCGGGGGGCTCAAAACTCAGAAGCTGAAGCAAAACTTGAAGAAAAAATACAAAGAAAACCACACAAAAAAAAGAGTAGAATTAATGAAATAAATGCAGAGGCAGCACTCAGATGAGTTAGTGTAATTGCAAATAAAGGGCAATCATATTTACCAGTTGACTAAATATAACCCATGACAATGCACCATTTGAAAGTCCTGTAGTTCTGCCAAGATGCTAACACCCAGAATGACTTTTACACAAGTATGGAAAAGCAAATGTTCAGCATCGTTTTAGAAAGGGGGTGTGGGTTCATCCTACTTCAGTTTAATTTCCTTTGGGAGACCTTTTCCACTTCAGTTGGTGCAGATTTCACAGAGGAAGTCCTTCACACCCAAGATCTAGTGCCTTGTGGACAAAAGGGTATCACCTACAGAAGATTCAATGCATTAACCCAGAACTGCTCCTTACAACATACCCCCAAAATAAAACAGAAACCAAACCAAGTAGGAACTTAGATTGAAAATACCCTCTAGGTGGAAAAACATAGAGTGAGGTCGATGTACTACTAAAATTCAATGTTAAGGCTTTAAGAAGGCAGAATACAAAGTATTTCCCTGGTCTGGTTCCTCTGCACACACATACATGTGTTTTGTCCATATTTGATTTTTGAGAACATTTTCTTCCTCTCTGAGACATAAAGTGATTATTCACACTCCAGTTGCATGTTATCCTATATAAACCTAGTGGTATAGGTCCCTCCATTATCAGAACACTTAGTATATTGCCAGACACTGAGTAGTATTACCATAGTTCCCATCTAGTGGGTAACCTACTTATAACTTGGCCTTTCCTCAGTTTTTCTTCATTGGCTTCTGATTTGCTAAGAGGTGGGGGGTTAACCAACATTAGTAAAGACTAAACTTCTCCAGACTGTTCTGAATTTTTATTTTTATTTTTTTTTACTTAAATCTCATTCCCCAGTGCATAAAGAGGTCACTGAGGAGGAATGTGCCATGTTTCCCTTTGTAATGTGCCTAGATGGACAACAGCAGATACAGGCTGCAGATGATACTGATTTTACAGTATGTATAAATGACTAGGTCAGCTGTGGGAGAAATTCACTATTTTTTGAATGAGTATTCAACATTATTCAAAAAAAAGCTTGTGCCTACTGGTCATTTCATGTGCCCTGACAATGTAGCTATCTCTGGGATGAGAACAGCTAGCCCAGATACGTAATATTTCACAGATACAAGAAGAATGCAAATTCTTGTTGAAACTGGAAGAGTTAGAATTTGATTGGGATACCAGCCTCATCAAGTTCATGCATTTGTTTTTTTTGTTTGTTTCATTCTATCGTTTCATTATTGAAGAAATTTTGAATAGCATCTATTTATATATATATATATAATTTAAAAGACTCAGCAAACAATTACTTAATGTGCAGTAAGTGCTTAAGCTCACATCTGTTTCTATTTGAAAGGCATTTAAACATCACAGTTTGATTTTTGCTCCCATTGAAGTCAGAATTAATCTTGTGACAAGCTTTTGGAATTTAAACTATTTCACTATTCTGGCTTGATTTACCCATATTTAAGTGTCTGACATATTTAAGTGTCTTCACCCACCCCAAAAATGATATTGTCAGTAAAAGAAACAGGGCTGAAAGCGAGGATGGCAGGAAGAGTAAAACAAGGTGTTGAGTTACGCTCGCTTTCCTTGCACGTGGGGCTAATTGAGTCTGTTGGCTTCTGGGCTGACCAGTGGACATACTCCTAGCACATCATCCTCAGGTGAGTTCACAGCAGTGTTTGCACCCCATAAGGAACACCCTTGGCTTTTCCGAAGGCACCTGGGGAGTCAGAAAGGCTGCCCAGCCCCATGTGCTTTCTCAAGCATTCCCTCAGGAACTTGGTGGTGGTGGTGAACTGCTGGTGAACACATATCAGCATTCACATCTAGCTTCACACCCATCAAGGCAGTGTGCACGCATCTTTAAGTCATTAAAGCAGGGAAACAAATTGTCTTTCAACATGTAAATATAATCCGAACATTAAACTTGGGTTTTCGTAACTCTGTTTGCTGAAAGCTAATATTATGATATGTCAAGTGCTGTGAACTCCTGACACCAGGCTTTCCTTTCTAGATAAGCAGCACGCTTGTCTCAAGGACAATCCATTCATGCACACTGCAGAGCATGGAAATATGCGAGGAGGAAAAAGAAACAATGCCACTCTGCACTTCTTTAATCAGGTAGATGTGTTAGCAAAAAACACATATCCTCCTGCAGTGTCTGGCTGTGTTATGCTTTTTGGAAGCAAGCCATTACTTTGTCCTTGACATGATGTTAATATGTGCTAGCAGGAGGCAGTAAAGCACCTTCAGGAGTGCTGCTCACTGCAGTCAGCTAAAGTGGAGCAGAAGCTCATAAATTACAGACTTTTAAGCTGTCTTCCTTACACAGACCCTGCTGTCCCCCACAGAACAATGTATGCCATTGGGGCTAACCACAGCCTGACAGACCCCTGGGTTTGGGCCCTGGCAGCACGGCAGCAGCCAGACACAAGCTGTCCCTGTGCTGAGTGCTGCGGACTGGCTCCAGCCCCACACCGGGCACTGGTGGTGCAGAAGATGGAGGGGGAGGCAGGTTTTGTTGCGGTGTGTAGGTAGAGCTATGATGTTTGATGTTTTTTTGCTCAGCTTTTTATTTTTTTTTGTTTTCTTCTCAGAAAGGTCTTTCTCTTTGGTCTTCAGGAGACCATGGTGTGGGAAGTGGCTGAGTTTGAGCAGTCTGCAGGATAGCCTTAGCCAAAGGGAGCTTTTGCTTTTTTGTTTTCCATGTAAATGAAATGAAATGGCATTTTCTACAGTGGAATCATACATGGGATCTTTTGGGAACCTCAGGTTTCTCTCAAGGGGAAGGTTCCGCTGATCAAACAACACAGGAGTCCTTGAAGTCCTCTGTATCAGTAAAGGCATTGAGAAGTACATCAAGCGGATTGAATAAGGCCTGATGCCTGCATTCTGGAAGCTTTGTGAGTCACTTGTATTTTGCAGAAATAGGCTTTATGTAGATTTTAGAGTGACCAGTTGTTAGCAGAGGACAAACTCTGCTAACAGAAAAAAAAATAAATTCTTCAGAAATTATTCAGAAAAAAAATAATTCTTGTTTCCCAATTCTTTGCTGACGAACGGGACCAACTCTATTTCAGAACTTATTGGAGAGTGAAACTTTAAGAAGTGAAGGGCCATCAGTGGTTCCAAACGTGTACAAAGTCACATAAATAAGAAGCAAGTTAGTTTTATCCCACCGTGTGTGTGAAAAGAACAAACCTGCATACTTGATGTCAGTACTTTTTTGACCCCATTGTTTTCCTATTTTAGAGCATATCTGCTCTCTTTTTTTAAAATGCATGCCAAAAGGGGTGATCCTGAACATGTGCTAAGTTAACCCAAAATGAAGCTTGTGTTTCTCTGCCAAGATTGGATCAGGTTCTAGGAGTACAAGTGTAAGGGAGTTTAATACTCCTGCTGCCCTAAAGTCAAAAGAAGTCTGGAGACAAATGGGATTCTGCAGCCTGGAAGAGAAGTCATCCCACATGAGGTGAGCAGAGCTCATTCAGAAACCAAAGAGCTTCTAATTTTTCTCCTCTCTGTTCTTTATTACTGTTTTTCTACTTAATTTTTCTACAATGCATTTTGAAGCATGAATGAGTCTGTATTATATTTAATGGTAACAACTATAGTTCCAAATCACTGTTAAGATGTTAACATTAAATCATCGCAAATTATATCAGGCAATAAAAATAAGTCTCCATAGAGTAGCTTTGCCTTAATGAGGCAAGTTTCTTACCTGCTCAGCTTGGAGAAATAAAGATTAATTGTGTAAGCCACTTAATGTACAAGATGTTTGCAGATCTGACTATGGCTTCCAAGGCCCAGGAAATAGGTCACACTAAGAGATCTCAGGGGTGGTGTTTTTATCATTTAACATTACAAATATTTATTCTTAAAATCCCGTTTGCAGGATCCACTATTTTTCACTGAAATCATCTCTCTCTTGATTTGATTCTAATGGTAACTTTGATTTGAATGGCTGCATTACTAAACTTTATAGTGATTCCGCCCAAGATTTGAATCAACTTTTAACTCATTTGCTATATTGTCAAACAATTCCCCCAAAATATAAACAATCCCTTTTTCATTCAAAAATACAGTGCAGATCACCAGCCTTCGGCAAGTGCAACTTAGTGAGAAATTTGCTGTCTCCTGCCTCTGCTTCCAAATTTACATCCCTCCAGACTGGCTAAAATCTTGTACTGGCTAACAGTAGAGTCACTGTTGGTGGTCTGTAACAGTTCCTTCACTGGAAAGCTCTGGCTTTAAATTCAGCCTCTCCTCTCTGAGATGAAGTTTCTAAATGGTAATGTTTTTGAGTATTTGAACGATACAGTTTTAGGCATACTTGAAATAAGGAAGTGTGAAAGAAATACACTTCTTTTCTTAAGTTGAGAACTTAAAATGTAGATTTATGTATAAATAAAGGACTTCAGTATCGTACACTAAGGTCAATAATTCTGAATAATTTTAAATACAGCAAACCTGAACACAAGTCCACCCATTAAACACAATTTCCTCATTTAATTTAAAGGAAAAATAAGGAAAAAGCAGGATACTGAAAATCTGAAGGCATTAATCTGGTATTTTGTCTCTCATGCATAGTATGAATGATAGTACTATTTAATACTTTCTACTATAAGCATGTTTTTTTTTTTTTTCTTGATTTCTAATCTTCAGATGTGCTGAGTCCCCCTCGCCCCCACTGCAGGTGGGCAAACTCACGTTGGGTGTCCAAGACAGACCTCTTGCACCCTACTTGTTCTTTGCTGCAAAGCAGAAATCTTGGGCCTAATCCAAAGATACCAGTGGTCAGTGAATCAAGCTCAGTCACTTTTAATGAATGTAGCTTTCAAGGAATTAGTTTTACAAGAGGAAACAGAGCAGGTCATTTTACATTTCTGGCTCATTTTTTTTTTAAATGTGGGAGGCTTCCTCCATTTCACTTTTCTGGCATATTGTCTGGTTAGTCCTCCTTCCTGAAATGAGAATCCGTTTAGACTGCAAGTAAGGACAAGAAACACTTCTTCCTCTGCTCCAAATGTCTGCCAATCCCAACAAATGATTGATCAAAGCTGGAATTTGAATTCCAATCATCTATGTGGTTATGAAATGCTGAATGGCTTCCTTCCTCCTAACTGAAAAAGATGACAACTATTTGTTTTGGAAATAATTCAGTTCTCCTTCCCATTGATTAACCTGCACTTTGCAGCATTGCTCTGGCTGGAGTTGCCACCTACTGCTGTCTACAGCATTCAGCTAGTATTCACTGTTGTGAATGTATTCATGTAAACTCTGGTTTTATAATCTCTTTTCAGGATCCAAGATTTTTTTTTTCACTCCAGACAATTGTGATGTCCACTCCACCCAGATGCCTTATCAGTGTGAGGCAAAAATATTTCTAAGGTGGTCTCTTCAAAGCAGATACTAAGAAGAATGGTACAAGAAGGACATAAAACTATCAGCGAGCATCCAGAGGAGGGTGAATGGTCTGGAGGGGAAGATGTATGAGGAGTGGCTGAGGTCCCTGGGTTTGTTGAGCCCAGAGCAGAGCAGGCCGAGGGGAGGCCTCATGGCGGCCTGCAGCTCCCTCACGAGGGGAGCGAAGGGGCAGGCGCTGAGCTCTGCTCTCTGGGGACAGCGACGTGAGGGAACGGCATGGAGCTGGGACAGGGGAGGGTCAGGCTGGGTGTGAGGGAAAGCTTCTGCACCCAGAGGGTGGTCGGGCACTGGGACAGGCTCCCCAGGGCAGTGGTCACAGCACCGAGCTGCCAGAGTTCAAGAAGCAGCTGGACAATGCTCTCAGATGTAGGGTCTGTTTTTTGGGTGGTCCTGTCTGGTGCCAGGAGTTGGACTCAATAAGCCTTGTGGGACCCTTCCAACTCAGGATATTCTGTGATTCTATGAAAGTAAGCATTTTAATAGCTACCTATCTCCTCAAAATAAGATTTTCTTATTGCTATTGCCTCATCACGGTCTGGTTTGTGCCTTGTATTTTTGTTTCATGCTTGCAGCAGAAAAATGGAAATATACTGAAAGACTTTACAACCACTTCACCTTGGGAATGTATTCCTCCAGTTGTAAAGTAGTACATTCCAGCATTAAGAAGCATTAACCAATACTATCAGACAGAAATGATTAAAAATGTATCACAGTGTTCTGCATGTCTGAAATTGCTCACAGGAACACTGCATATTGTTTTCTAAGCTCACTAACACAAGGAAAGAAAACAACACAATTTGAAAGAAACAGCTTTGACTCTCTTTTATCCATGCTGATTGGGAGTGGCTCCTGAAGACTGAAAGAACGTCACGCCTATCTTCAGGAAGAACAAGAAGGAAGAGCCAGGGAACTACGGCCTTGTCAGTCTCACCGTGATCTCTGAGGTGGTGATGAAGCAATTAATGCTGGAATCATTTCCAGACACATGAAGGATGCAAAGGTGACTGGGAAGAGTCAGTATGGATTTATGAAGGGGAAAATGTACTTAACCAACCTGACAGACTTGTCCAATGGAGTAATTAGCTCAGTGGTCAAGGGGAGTGGTGTAGATGTTGTTTACCTTAACAAGGCTTTTGATGCTGCTTTTCCATAACTTCCTTACAGATACAGCATTGGTTAGGTAACTGGGCAGTAAAATGGACTGAAAACTAGCTCAGGGCTCACTGTGTGATCCGTGGCCCAAAGTCCAGCTGAAGGCCAGTCAGTAGTGGTGCCCCCAGGGGTAGGTACTGCTGCCAGTACTGTTTAACCTTTTCACTAATGACCTGGATGGTGGGACAGTGTACCCTCAACAAGTTTGTGGACGATGCACAGCAGGGCTGGATGGCTGATACACCAACTGGTTGTGTCACTGGGCAGAGGGACCTTGACAGGCTGGAGAAATGGTCAGAGAGGAACCTCAAGAAGTTCCAGAAAGGTAAATGCGCAGTCCTGACCCCATGAGCAACAGCTCAGGCACCAGCACAGGCTGGGAGCTGACTGGTTGCAAAGCAGCTTTGCTGAGAAGGACCTGAGGGTTCTGGTGGACAAGAAGCTGACCATTAGCCAGCAGCACACCTTCACAGTGAAAAAGGCCAATAATATCCTGGGTTGCATTAAGAAGACTTGTCTTCAGCAGGCTGAGGGAGATGATCCTTCCCTCTACTCAGCCCTTGTGAGAGACAAGTGAACAGAACTGTTTCTAAATTGCTCCACCCCATACATACTGCCACTTAATCCATGTCCTCTCAGGTTGGAGGCATAGCGTAAAATGTGTAAAATATTGCCAGGTAATGAGACCTGTGATATTGTCCTAAGAGTCTTGACATACATACAGTAGCTTTGGTGAAAAAATGCTGTGTGTATGTTTGGTACTTAAACTTGGCTACAAAAAATGATAAGAGTTAAAGAAAGGTTAACTGAGACTTTAGGAACTAGATATGGATACAATTAAGTCAGATCACAGCTGGGAACAATTTATGAATGAGGACACTTAATCTCCTGCCAGGAGATTAATACCCCCTTCATGGCACAAACATGAGCCCCGTAGATGAGCCAAAGGTTATGACTATGACTGAGGACCATAAGGATGAGCTGTTAAAAGAAGGCATGATCAACAAGATTCTCAGACAGAAACAGGCAACCTGGAGACCTTCAGCAGAACAAAAGAAAAATCAGGGTGCTAGAGAAAGCATTTTTATCACAAGGAAACATTACAAAACACAACTAAACCCTGTAAATTTTACTCTGCTATCCTACTGAATCACTGCTAAGGAATAAAACCACTCCCTGCCTTGAGTGAAAGCGAATTTAAAGCGGCCTGTTTATTCAGTCTGCAGCTTCTTTCCATTGTTTGTTAAAATATGTTATTGTAGCAGAAGTGGAATTCAGGAGGCGATCTCACTAGGTGATGGTTTGATTGGTGAGAATATCAGACTTCAACTTTATCTCAGCAAATAATGGGCTCTCTCTGGAATAGCTGAAACTCTGTCAGGAAGGAAGAGACATTAGTGGGAATTTCCCCTAGATAACATCCCTTGGTTTATAGAAATCCTGTTCCATTATCTCTAAATATTATACAGACATAAATATAGAGAACAACAGCATTTACTGAGCTGAAATTGGAAACACGGTGTTCTCTGCAAGAACCTTCAGTATGTTTGTTTTACATATTTCTGCTGTATACTCAGAACGATGATCACAGTTTTGGAGAAACTGAAGGACAAAAACACCCAACTTCTATTTTAACAGACAGATAATTTTCTAAGTCTTTGTCAACCCCAGTTTTATGAAGTGAAGCACACAGTATTCTTCTTTTACATGAGAACTCTCCTAAGGTAGTATTAAAACTATATCCAACCCCTCACTTTTTTTTTTTAAACTACTTTTTATTAAGATTACTGTCTGTCTAGGCTTTGTACCTAGAGTCAATTTTTTTTTTTTCCTCGATCAGGACTAGTTTACAATGTGGAAGGTAGAGGAAATTACCAATAGGTAGTTTATAATTACATTACAGGTACAATGTGAGGGAAATACATACTTGGTAATTTTGTTTAATGTTTTCTGACATGCATATATCATAATGCACATTATTTCTGGACCAGTCCTATTTTTGTTCTATGTTGAATCTCTATTCAATGTTTTAATCTCGAAGTTGAGTTTACATATGACACTGCAGCTTGAGAAAAAAGAAAAAACTTGGAAAAAAAATTGCAGAAAATACAAATAATTTTCCCTTTCACTTCCTTTATTGGTGAATACCACAGAATTAAAATGCTCTGCACAAGGTCAGTATTAGCTGTATTTCACTACATTTTATCATAGTTCTGTCCTTATATTAAAAAGATGAAATAAGGACATGCTCTACAAGTTAATCAGTTTTCCCTTGGGAAATGAAAATTTGCTAACAGATCCTTAAAATAAATTTGCTTTTATTTTAAGACTTTATAATACAGAAGAATTCTGTCAAGAGGCTGCTTGTTGTCCTTACATATTTCCTTTACTTGTTATGAATTGCTATTTAAATAGGGAAGGTATGCTGATATTACTACTTATTTTACATGCTTTCATTTAAGATAATGCATCTGAGAGTCCATCGGGCAGTCCTTATTCAGGGAAAAATCCCATTCTGTTCGTCAGGGGTAGGACTAAAAGACAATTAGATATTCATTGTGTAAAGCATACTGAAGCTTCATCTTCACAATCCAGCAGTGCACCTCAGTAAAACATTCTGATGATTTTACACTTATTATGCAGTATTTGTGGTTCTACATGTTTCTACAATTTGTAATTTTTTTTCTAAATATTTTCAAACATTGCAAAAAAAGGAGTACTACTAAAATCTGTGATTTCTGTAAACTTGGAAAAATAGTTTTAAGAACATCTGTCACAGCTGTGGTGAGCACATGAGCTCAGTGGCTCAGCTTTCCATGCTGCCTATGCACATCCCTCATTGTTGGTCCATGGGGGCAGGAAGGAAGTGCCTGGGTTCAGCTCTTGGTGTTCTGTAAAGCTTCTATGAGAGCTTTGTTGTATTCCGTGACCAGCTTTCTCACGTTCTTCATTACTGGCTGGTAGTCACTCTCCTGACTCTTTGTTGCTATGACTGATTAAAAGAATTAAGGAAACAAACTGCCAGTATAAATATTAGCATAATTAGAGATCATAAGGGAAACATAATACAGTAAGTTTCCTTCTGCAAAAACTATCAAGAGTTGCAAATAATGGAAAAAACTCTGAATGGATGTAAAAGATTTACAGCAATTTACTAGCTACCATCCCATGCCAAACATGATAAAAAAGAGCTTACATACTCGAGTCAATTTTGTTTTCATATATATAGGCAATAGGTCCCTTGTGGAAGACTCTGACCATTGTTACACTGCAAACAAAACCATTCCAAGGCACTCAGCTATTTAAAGCTATATGTTCTGGCACTTCAGGTCTCTAGCCAGAAATATCCCAGTCCAAAAAAACAGGACCCTTCTTTCCAGTAGCCAAAGCAGATGTAAGTAAGCATCTGCACTTGCATAGGTAGGTGATACATTGTACCACGTTAGGAGGAACTTTTAATATCCTGAACATTTTTTCTCTTGTTTCTTCTTAAGTTTTTCTTCTTTTTAGATTATCATAAGATCTAAAATTCTTGCCTTAATAAAATATTCCTGCATAGCCTTCTCCACAGAGGGAGACGGCTGCAGTTCTATTCTGTTAATGTCAGCAGTCTCTTCTGGTAGTTGCTGGTGAGCCCTGTTATCTGTCAAGGAATGACCGGGGCCATGAGGTGGTGAGCCACAGCTCATCAGAAGGCTTCAAATCACTGACAAAGGAAGACCCTTTTTCTACAAGCCTAGAAAAGGTCTGTCTGCATACACTCACCTAATCCTATCTCAAAGAACAGCAGGATGCCCACAGGTCAAAAGTACATAATATCCTAAGATAGTTGTATTTTCTCCTATGAACCTGAAAAAGCAAAGTCATTAACATTTGTTCCTCATTGCTTTGTGCAAAGAACAATCCAACCTGCACTAAACTGCCTATTACTGTTTTTCAAGTAAAAAAGGAAAAAAATTACTTCACTTGAAATAAATAATTCTACTAGCCTTTAAATGCAGTAGCAATTATTAAAAATATATTTTTTCCACATAATATTCTGAAATAATTAAAAAACAACAATATATAAACACATAACAAAAGGAATTCACTACTAGCAAAGAGAAAGACAATAAAATACATCTTTGTCCAAGATGTATTATGTGTTTTTTTTTTTTTCCTAAGAATTAGAGCACTTATCACATATAAGAAATGGGATATTTGTTATATGAAAAAATAAAGTTATATGCAGATCCTACATTCCATTTTTTTCTCATCCTGATGGCTAGACTATTATAGAATTGCCTGAAATATGTTTTTTGGATGTTTTCTCAGGTGTATAGTAATATCCATTGTCAAACACACAGTGTTGGATGATACAGTCTAGTTCTGCTTTCACTTTTACTACAGTATTTGTACTATAAACATATAATGATTCTATTCATCATTGAGATTTCAGATTTTTTGATTTCTAAATAATTTTAAAGAAAGGATTTTGCTACACAGAATTCAAAGCCCCTAACTTTGAATATAAATAAATAAAATAAATGTGCAACCATGCCATATTCAGATCTCTACAATAGTCATGGAAAATAGTAAAAGATAAGAACTTTCAACTCTAAAAAACTTCACTTCTTTTGATAGTTAAAAAAACTATCTTATGAAAATGACTTGCAGCAAGTTTTTGCTGGTGTTTTGGAAGGTCTTACACAGAGAAGGATTAGTCAGGGAGACAGTGTAATGTACCTCTAATTAGCACCATGTAATGAGAGAGCAACAACACAGTTTACCATCCCAGCCCATTTTTTTTTTCCTAGCTAAAGCATCTCCTTGTCAGATCTTAGTGTGTTTATCTGATTTTTTTCCCTCTGATATGAACTTCCTCTTTTATGTAATAAGAAATCCCTAAATGCATAAAACACATCATTTACTTTTTCATCATTCAGCATTCCATATAAATTTTCAAATAATTCAACACTTGCTGGATAAATTCAGGTAAGATTGTACAGATACAAAGTTGATCTTAATTTGAAATCTTATTACAAAACTGACCCAACAGGAAAAATGCAGTCTGCAAGACAAATCTTGTACTTTAAGACAGCTTAAAATTGTTTCAGACAACAGATGCAAGTTTTGCTATATATAATACCTAGTGTTTAACCAGATACTTGCAAAGCACGGCCTTTCCCGCCCTCCTCTGTCTCCTGCTCCCCATTCCGTCCTGTCTTATTCTGATGGAGGAAACAGCCTTCTTCCTCAATTACTACAGTATGTGAATTTTACTGTATTTCTTAAATAAAAGGATACATTCCTTCATCATAAAGTTATTTTGCTCATGGTGCTGCCACTTCCTCTCCAAATTTGTAAGCTGAAAACAAAAAAGAGCCAAAAATGAAAATAATTACACATAATCTCCCCCCAAATGCTTCAATACCCTGCATTCTGTCACCTGGTAAGATCAAGGTTACTTCACAAACAAACAAACAAAGATAACCAATGGCAGAATGATTTTTAAGCTGCCAATGATACAATGATCTGTACATAATTTAGCACTTCATACATTTACTTTTTCTCTATTTATATAAAAGCACTGCATATAACTACAATGGTACATACAGGGAAATGCGTATGCAACTCTGAGGGAGAAAGATGGACATGGTAGAAAGATATTAATTCTCATTATATTTCATATCATTAAAGAGATCTCTTCCTAAAATCAGTAAGATCCAAAATCACCAAAGATACAATATTTCCTGACAATGTCTTGGACTTTGAGCTATACAGAAGAAATTTCCTTTCTTCCATAGTTAAGTTTCCTGTCTGATGCCAGAAGCTGTGATAAGAACAGAGCTGCAGTGAGAAGATTGTAAGAGTGTGGGTTAACTGCTGGCACTTCTTCAATAATTTCAGCATCAACAGGAAACTAATGTGGACATTATATCGATGGCTGCTTCCTTACAATACAATTTTATAATGTTTGTTTTTCTGATGCTACTGTTCAAGATTCGACTTTTCAAGATATGCAGACGTTATTTTTAAATAGAAAATCTGAAAATCATTCTGAGACTAAACTTTGAGAACTACTGCAGCAATTTAGGAGGCTATTGCTACATTTTATTTAAAAGCTTATTCTTAAACTAGAAGATATGAAATCTTGCTATCTTACTCCAAATAAATTTTATAGCAAAGAATCAGTTATCTAAGTGCACTGGTTCACAGCATGAGATATTTGTGAGATATTTCTGACTAAAAATTTTTCTTGTATCCTTTGTAGATGCAGCTACTTGCAATACAGCCAGTAATTGGGCCTAGGTTTAAAATATGTGATACACATCAAAGGAAATAATCAGTGCATTTTTATAGTAATTCCTTGAAGGCCAAAACTTATACATTTGATTGCTTGCAAAATCACCCAAACCCTCAAGATACGTGAACTCTATTTGTGCTTCAAAATGTTTGATGCATGTTGAGCAATCAGCTGTTTTAAGAATATACTTTATTTGCCCTTCTGACAATGGCAAAGCTCTCAATAACCTAAAACAGTAAAAATGAGTGAAACGCAGAAAATATTCAATTCCCATTCTCCACTTATTTTGAGGTTATGCATTTTACTTCTGTGCATCCACACCTAGTAAAGTTCTGTTGCCAAAATGATAAGAATTAATTACAGTGTATAATAGAAGATTCAAAGCTGATCACAAGTTGGTAAACATCTTCCTTTCTGATTCACTTTTGAAATGTAAATGTAAATATATACAAAAGTTGTTAGGGGTTAAGGAAGCCCAAACAAACCCTAAAATTTTAGTGGTCTACCAGGACCAGGACCAGAAGGAATGGGAAAAAGAAAAGAAAATAATAGCACAGGTTGCAAAGAAAAAAGTTAAGAGCATACCTTTAAAAAGGAAACTGATCTGATCTAATTAATAGGGACTTTTTTTTTCTTTAGTTGCTTTCTAAGTTCTCAAAACTTCTTAAGTAATGGAAGGGAGAGTTCTGAGAAAAATTAATGCAAACACTTAAACAAAAGTTTCACAAAATTCTTAAGCTCAGAAGGATCTGCTCTTAGTAACTTTGAAATCCAAAGCTTGTAATAAATTTATTGGCATGATACTAATTTCTGTTTAAAAACAGAACAACACATACTTTCAAATCCTGAGAAGGAGTAAGCTGATTTCATTCCATACTGTGCATATGAGGAAACAACGCTAGGACAGAAACCACCGAAGTGATGATACATTGCTTGACGTATACCTGAGAATGTGTCTCATTCTCTTGAAGCTCTCTTTTTAGGGTCTCGTACTCTGCATTCAAGAGTTCCATTATTTTCTTGAAAGCATTACTACGTTTTGTTAATTTTTCTTTGTCATCCTGTAGTCTCTATTTGAAAAAGAAACACAAACAGATTAATGGATGAGTTCATTTGCTGTGGGCTAAAGACAGATTATTTTTATTCAACTTTCAAGATGCTGGTTTTAATTCCTTTCAGAACAAGATATATCATAGAATGGTTCAGGTTGGAAGGGACCTCAACGATCATCCAGTTCCAACCCCATATGCATAAAGCTTTTCTCTAACAACGCATGCTCGATCACAATGAAAACATTCCACAGTTATGGTGAACAAGCTGTGAGCTTAGAATGTACTATAGCAGTGCAAGTGTGAATGCTGATGTTAAGAATTTATAGAAAATTTATCACAAGTGAAATGGGAACTGCTCTAGATGGAGTTTATATTAGAGCAAAGAAAGGATGAGATGATTTTTTTTGTTTGTTTGGGTTCTGTGGCTAGATTGCTACATTCAATCTTACGGGTAGTCATAAATTACAGCAGAAAGATCAGATAAATCGGTAAAACAAATGGGAAATTTTGTGGGAAGGAAGTTATCAGAAGGTATCCAGCTGATAGCCTGCCACATGTACCCAGTTAGTAAGTCACATATATAAGCTAAGAAGCATCTGGATTCATTTACACTGCTGTGCAAGCCCTGTTTCTGTCAGGATTCCCAGTCACAGGCCTGGATTCCTCTCTTCCAGGTGCTCAAAAACACACAAATCCCCATGTATTTCATGTACTTCCATGCTTCACTCCTATTATTACCTTTTTCTTCTCTTCTCCTGATGCTTTCAGAGCTGGCAAATTATTATAGACTTCCAACTCTGCTGTTGTTTGTTCTATTTTCTCTTTAAGAGAAGCCAGTTCATCAGTCATCTTTCCCTCCAGGAGTTCCATCTTCTGCAGGTCCATCTGCAATTTTTGACTCTCTAGACCAACAAATGCACAATCACTAAATAACAGGACTTTTTTTTTTCATAATACATTATCCAGATATAAAGGTTTATGCTATACTTGAGCAATACAAACAGCTATTGCTATCTTCCTGATTTTCACATACATAGGAATGTTAACATGAATGAAAGCACAAAATCCAATCTTCACAATCATCCTGTATTTCAAATTGTTAAATTACAGTTATGGTATTATACTCCATAAGTGAACAATAATGGAAATGTGGTGATTTTCTACATCACAGCGTGGTATTTATATTGTTAAAGTTGCATATAACTTCAGTCAATTTCAAGTTTTAAGGCAGTGGTAATACCTTACCAGAAGTTGACTTAAAATGCAGACAGATTTTTAAATTTATTTTTGTTAGCTTTTTAGTATCATACTGCCTTTATTTCTGTTGTTTGTATATGGTAAGCCCCAGTTTTATGAGATTAAATTGCCAGCTTTTCCTTGAGCTTTGTAAAGGAAAATTCTTCCATATTTCCACAGTAATATGAGTTGTCATAATTTACAAACTGTGCATGTGCTACAATATTCAGCATTTACTTCTGACAATCCTCTGAAAAGAAACAATAGAGAGATAGGTAATGAAAGGAATTAGAAGTGTGGAAGGTCTAGATAGGGGTAGAATTGTTTTGGATGGGTGTCTGCCTTCTCATTCTTATATTTTCCTGAATTTTTAAAGACATGGCTACGTAGTCCTATGATTCAGAGCTGTGTTTAACTCAGAATAATGATAGAAATAATGCATTTTTCTTCTAAATTCTAAAATACTTAAGTGAGCTATTGGAAGGGATGAGACAACACACAGAAACTGCGCTTGGCATACATTGAACATTATGCTTACACGCTCAGGTATATGCAGATTCCCTGGAAAAACAGTAGAAATTTGTTTCTCCCAACTTCACCAAGGCAATAGAGATCTTTACAGCAGAAGGAAATGGATGTGCATATGTGACAGAGGAAGAGCTCACCTTTCTGAAAACTGTGGGTATGGTTTCACTATTGGAAGTATTTGGGAAAATCTCACCTGATCAAAATCCTAATATAGCAAGATTTTGGTACTCATTTCTCCTCCTCTGTATTTATGCCATATATTCATTTCTTAGAGTGAAATGTTGGCTTTAGTCAACTTTTTTTTTTTTTTTTTTGCCTACAATAGAGTACATTTGTGGTATCTTCAGGAACCTCAAAATAAACAAACAAAAAGGGAAGCCAAGATTTTTGTGTTGCACATCCTGAGTAGCATGGTTCAATAAGGTAAGACTGAAAAGTTCCTATATGTGAAAAGAGCATTTATATAGACTCTAAACATTTCTATACTGGCAAAAAGAAGGATTTAAAAATAAAAGTATTGGAACCGAAATGCTTGTCTGTGATGCAACGTTTATGCCTTCTTCCACTGTAAAGGGTTTAAGAAAACAAGTTGCTTGCATCTAGAATAACTGACCATAGCTTCACTTTGCAGTGGCTGTTATTGGGCAATGTCAGATCCTAAAACAAAACTAACAGACCACCGAACTACTCCTGTTCCTATGGCACTAATCAGAGGGAAACAGCTGCAAAACAACTTTAGATTTTAAAGACTTACTTAGACCTAATGAAAACATTTTTGCTTTTAATATAATTAGTCTAATATTAATATTCTATTACTTCAAAATAATATTTAGTTGACTAAATAGGATTTATTTTACATGCAATGAATAATAACAACATACAAGCCAAAATACCTGGAAGGATTTTTAGACTGCTCTGTTTATAAACTGGTATTCTATGGTGAGACAGCAGTGGGCTATTCCTACCCATTCACGCTTTTTGGAGAAAAGGGAATAAACTGGAAGGGATGAATTTTATCCTTATCTAACAACAACCTCAATGAAAAAAAAACAAACAAAAACAAACAAACAAAAAAAACCTAAAAAAAACTCCAAACTCCTCTAGGGGAAGAGACAGGAAGAGGATGCAGCCCAGTTCCTACTGATACGCCATGAAGTTGCAGCGTCTCGCAGGCAGTGTGTACACAGTAGCAAACTCTGAGACCAAACTACTGTGACCCAGGGAAATGTATTTGGGAAACTATGCCATCAGCACTTTTGTTTACTCTTCATGGTTTCCTTTCTTCCTTTTTTTTTTTTTTTTTTTTTTTTTTAAAAAAAAAAGGGCTTGCCGATGGACTTTTTATATCTTTGTTATGGCACGAATATATGGAAATTCAGATTTTAGTAACAACAAAAGAGTCCTGAAGATGACCATGCTATAATTCAGGGGCTACGAAGAACTTCAACTGCGTGAATGGAACGTTCACTCCGTTTTTGAAATAATCTGATATTTATTACAGTATCTGTGACTCCTTCCTTTCAAAAGTGTATTTCTAAATAATTTAAATTACCTGCTGAAAATTATATACTGTGACTTCTTTCTATCCCCTTGCAAAGAGAGAACTACATATTTCAATAACGTCTTCTATAGTGCTTTGCGTTTCTGGAACATCCTTATATTGTAAAATACAAGAATTGCTGCTAACATGAAAGAACAAAGTCGTATCTGAACCTGGTTCAGTTCTTAAAACTAAACTAGAACTGCGAAATGCTTATTTGCAGACAAATGAACAGTAAATGTTCAAATGTACAACAAAACAATCAATTTCTGCAGTATTTTGTGAATAACAACTTTTCATTTTCACATACCTGCTTTAAGTTACAATACAAGCCCCTATTTTGAAAATTACTACCAAGTACTGCACGTAATAGCCTTCTAACAAAAAGATTTATGGTTCTTCATTCCTGCCCCTTCCTTTCAGCCAAACAAACAAGGAAAGGCTTGCTGAACCAATAATGATATTGGCAAAGGTTTAGAATTAGGAGAACAATTCCACTATAAACAGTACAAATAAAGAACTAAATAGATACCTGTTGCGGAAATGAAAGAAAAGTACTGTCTGCTTTCTGAAACTACAGGTCCTGCAAAATCCTACGCTGAAAATTGAATGCTTGAGTATTTCCAAAATTAAGACAAAATGAAAATTCAGAATCAAAGAATCAAAGCCTGAGAATATGAATTTGAGAGCTATTCACCATTGTTGCCAGTTAATTCTCCCATGGGATGCTTCCCTTTAGAAAGACACAAACTGTGAGTGATACTAAGAATGACATTTACAAATAATACGTGGTTAGGTAACTGCAAGTCCCTACTTGTATTTCTGAAAAACTGTTTTAACATTGTGAAGAATGTTTCCTTCAAGGTGAATATTAATAAAATCAAGTTTCTGTCTCATGGAATGTTGTGCATATATACTAAAATACATCTGTTGAACATGTATTTCTGCAAGCAAGCTCATCTTTTATTGCTAATAGTAAGCAAAATACTTTTGAGGAATATAAACAACTTATTACTTATACAAATTTACATTTGTCAACTTATAACAGCATTTCAAGGTCAGTACAGAACACAGATCTTGTACTTAGTGTAATTTTACTTGTACTTAGGTAATTTTAACTTTTTAAAGGAATTAATTTGAAAATTCGTTGTTGGTCTCACCTGTAATCAGATTCTTTGCAGTACTCTGTGACTTCTGCATTTCATTTGATTTGAAAGTGAGGTCTTCCTGCATAATCTTCAACTCTTGATTGGTAACAGATGAAATTTGTTTCATACAATTCACATTCTGTGTGGTATAAATAACAAGAACATGCTGTATCTTTGAATCCACAAGCGGTAACTGGACAATTACAAAACCCTCTTCTCTAAGTTCATAGTCTGTTATTTGGCTTTTCTATCACAAGGATTGAAAATACTGGAAAAAGTCTGAAATAATTTAAATTTAATGACTTTTCATTCTGTCAGCTTTTGATAAAAAAATGTACTGATAGACCAATGAATATGAAAGAGAAATGCAGTAAGGATAAACTGTGTTGCCACATAAATCTCTTCTAAACTGTTATTGCTTTACACATACCTTAACAGTATACTATATTGAAACAAGACACAATCAAAGCGATGACATAATCAAAATATTACTCAGCTAAAAGATTTCTGTAACAACAACCACAATAACAAAAAATCTGCAGGAACCAAAAATGTTAACAGGAGAAATGTTTTGAAAGTTCAAAAAATGGCAGACTGCAAATGGGAACAATTTCTGAAGTGTTTACATTAAATATACATGGCAGGGTATTTCAGGCATAATTCAAATAGAGAGGAGAAACAATTGAAATATTGTCAGTTTTACCTATTAGTGATGACAAAATATCCATGAACTGAGATTTGCAGACTTTAGATAAACAAAATGTTGCAGTAGTTTTATTTGCAACATTCTGAAATGTTTATCATAAATAAAATGATATTCATTATAACAATGATGATATGTTACAGGAATGATATTTGAATTTCTTTTACTCCAGTCACATGCATAATGTAACATTCAAAAGACTTTCCCCAGGGATACAGAGAAATTAATTACATCTTTTTACTACAATGATGTAAGGTACTTGTTTGATCCTCCTAAGAGATTATTATGCAGATATTTTCTGGAAAAAAAATATAAAAAACATAGTCTTGCTTTATCCATTCATTCTCCTGTTCTGTGCTTCTAAATGCTTAGGTTGCCACAAGAGGATGGAAATGCACTTACCCTGCTTGAGTGCTCCAGGAGTGCAATAATATTGGCTTCTATTTGGGCCTTTCGTTCTAGCTCTTGATTCTTCACGTCTTCAAAACTCTCAAGAAAATCTAGAGATCAAAAAACATGATAAAGAAGGCTGCTGCTGACAGAGGTGTAGCACAAGCCCTTGTAATTTTCAGTAAAATCTTTGTATTAAATTGATAAACTGTATATTTTCAGACTTTGAGATTAATAATTTACTTAAAAAGCAGGTGATACAATCCTTGAAATTTGTCAACTTAAGAGGCTGGAAAGAAAAACACACACATACATATACACATACTTGTATTTCACATATACACATATTTGACTAATTAATGACATGAGGTCACTAAATTCTTTGAAATTGTTTAGATGAGGTTTGCCATTCAATGGGAAAGGAGTTTCATCACCATCGTTTCTGACACCTTTCCGAATGCTTGTCCCAACAGCTGTTGGTCTTCATTTTTGTGAGTAATAGCAAAACGTGCTACCAACTAATGGAAACAGGTAACTTCACTATCTCTAAAGGCTTGGACTAAATAACAAACACTGCTAAGCACCTGAGACTCTTATCCACTTGGTACTATCTCCTCCTTGCTCTGTAATGTCCCTTTGCTAACATCTACCTTTTATCATCATTCCTGTAAGCGTCCAACTGAATCTGACAAGACAGCTGTAATGTTGCTGTGCAGTCTGTATTTGTGTCCCAGGCATATGAAATTGTATTCCTGGTGACAGACATAATGATAAAACGTGCTGGACGCATCACATGGACAGCAAGATGCCACCCAGGTCTGTACCTTAATAATCATCCGTCACCTGATGGCTCTCCTCCTGAAATACGTTTTAAATACACAGGAGCATAGAGGAAACTTAAGAGCTTGCTAAATTTCTAGTTGGACAAAAAAGGGGAGAAGTGCTTATTTGAACAAGGGGGATTAGATGATAGTAAATGCAAGATGGATCATTTGGGAAGAGAGATATATGACAGGAGGGACTACTAAATGGAAATACTAACAAATCTTGATGGGATGAGGACTGACTAGAGCAATGTGGATCACGGAGCAACCAGTATTTTTCAAGAATATCTTTTAAATTATCAACTAATGAAAGATTTATAAGTAAGAGAGCTGTTGTAATAGCTGAACATGATCTGCAATGCTTTCCATCAAAGAATTAATACAAAAGCTTCACAGATCACAGCTTGTAAAACTTTAAGAGAGTGTGCTTCAATAATTTATATTATTGGAGCAAGGGGACAATACTTACATACTACAAAGTCTATCTCAGAGGCAGAAGATACTTGGAATTCTTAGAGGCCAATTAGACAGCACATCTGTAATGTGCACAGCTAATTGCTAAAAATAATTACTAGTTCTGATGCAAATTTAATTAGCTCAAAAAGTTGAGATAAAGCTTTGGTCCTCTTGACACACTGAAAAACACCTGTAACAAACAGTACTTGGCAAGAATATAAGAAGGTTTACCTTTTGCCAGCACTGCTGTGAACTTGTAACTAGAGACATTGTTAAAGCCAAAACCTAATAGCCTGATATTAAAGCAACTCCATGAAAAAAAAGTTTTTTTTAATAGATATTCAAGAATGTGAAATAAAGATACACACAGCAGACTTTATTAGCTAGTAATCTCTAGAGACTGGAACTAAAGCACTTTATATCCACAAATGAACCATTTTATAAAACAGAGTCTGAAACTGTGGAATTAGGTCCTAGGCATTGTACCTATATGATTTCATTAGCATTTCTTTCCTTTGCCATTCTGGACCTTTTTAGGTTGTTTTTAAACCTTCTTTGCATTTATTCAAAGACTTTCTGTAGGGTCCATATTTATCTCTCATCTCGTTGTCTTCCTGCAAGCAAACCTCCTTCCTTTTTATCATACATGTCTGATTGACTTTGCTTCATGCTCTGCTACATGTTTTGCTACATGTTCTACAGATTCACAAAAAAACGTCTCAGATGTTTGTATACACTCATCTTAACAGAGAGTTCATGAAAGACATTCTCTAATCCTCCTCATCAACCTATTCCAATGCTTGGTTAGTTTTAACCTTATAAAGTGTTTCCTAATATGCAACCTGAAATCCTTCCATGACTATTTGTGTATTACTCCTTTTCTCCTTTTCTATCCCCCATGTATATGTACAGATATATTATTCACTTATTCTCTGAAACAGCCTTTTCATGTATTTGATG
Source organism: Cygnus atratus (assembly GCF_013377495.2). NCBI lineage: Eukaryota > Metazoa > Chordata > Aves > Anseriformes > Anatidae > Cygnus > Cygnus atratus. The sequence continues at coordinate 71,541,680 of NC_066396.1, forward strand.
ACTTTCCTAAATTCTCTAAAATAAAAGACTAGTTCTTTAAAATTTCCTCACGGGTCATGTTTTCTGTATCCTTGGTCAGTCACACCTCAGGACGGACAACCTCTACCTTCCTGTGCATTGAGCAGACCTAAAAACAGTACTCCAGCTGAAGCCTTCCTTAATGCACAAAGAACAAGATCACTTCGTTATTACAGAGTTGTGCCTGAGGAACTGCTCCTTGCTCTTTGTGGTTGATTACCTCTGCCCAAGTGTATGAGCTTACACTTACCCTTGTCAAATTTTTTCTACATCACTTTAAATCTGCCTTATTTTAAATTCTAACGTTATTCTCCATCATGATTTCAGTTTTCCCAATGTAGCTTTTTCTGTGAAAATATTTATTTACTCTATCTCCTGTTATCCAACTGACTAAAAAAAGATTGACAAACCTAAACATCCAACATGCTGCAAAAGTCTACTCAACACATCCTTCCATCTTGACAGTGAATCCTTAATAATCAATAATTTGTTAATGAAATTCACAATATAGGCTAAAAATTGGACCATATTTACATTCCTTGCTTCTAAGAAAATTACATGAGACAGAAGATGTACTGATATATGTATACATCACCTGCTTCTCCTCCCTTAGTCTGCTGTATTTTTCAGTCAAAAAAGGAAATCAGTTGTTTGTTCTTGACTAATCAATGTTATCGTTACTCATAATCATATTCTGTAACATTAACGTTGTTTGCTTGATTATTTTTTCCACAATCTTTCTGGAAATTGATGCTAAGGTGTCTGGTCTGTATTTCTCTGGCTACTCTTCTTCAAGACGGTTACAATACTTGCTCTATTCCCAGATTCGTATATGTTACCCCAAATCTCTCAGTTAATCTCAAACAGCTCTAGAGCTGCATCAGTATCCTCTGATTAAGTTCAGGTAATTTGAAAATCCAGTGTCTCTGTACGTATGCTCCCCCCCATATTTCCTCATTGGCATCTGAGACCTTGTTTTCAATCGTGCTAGCCTTAAGTCACACTGAACAGTGTTAGAGAACACTGTTACACAGAAGTATTAGACACTTTGGTCTTCGTGGCATATTTATTGATCATTCTCCCCTTTTGCTGAGGAGCAAACCAACAGTTTTTGTAAATTTCCTACTACAATATAGTAGCTATAGAATATACTTTAAAAATAGTTCTGTTTTTATTCTTTTGCGAGATGCTGCTGAGATCTTCATAACATAAGAACTTTTTAATATGGAGCAGAGCTTTAGTTCTTCATCTTATTCATCTTGAATAAACAAATATGAAAAGCCTTAATTTTAAAGGTTTATGTGATATTTATGCATCCCAATTTTTAAGTTTTGCTTCTATTAATCAGACCTGACCAGCTGGTTTTATGTATCTCATTTAAATTCACTTTAAAATGAAATTCAGCACTATTTCACAAAATAAAGCTGTGTTCCTAAGACATTTAACGTTTGATGAAAAGCCTTGAAAGACACTTCAAATATTTGTGAATGTCCTGTAAATCTTAAGTTATCAATTATCTTGTCCTGAGACAGAACACAGAAACTTTTATGCAAAGATCAGGAGATCAGTTCTTTTCAGCTCTAAATTAACTAAGTGAAAATGGTGCAAAAAAACCTGTTTTTTGGTGGAATTAAAGTATATTAGACAACTTACTGTCCATGCTTTCTTCTCTCTTCTTCAGCTCCTTGTATTTCCAATTTTCCTCTCCTGCAAGAGATGCAACATTGATTCAACTTTCTATTATCTCAGTCCTCAAATTTAAAAAAATAAAAATGAAGCATGTGTAAAAAGTAGAGAACTCATTCCATGTCATTTACTATCATCATTCAATTCAATATGTCATACACAGCTTTACATTAAAAAAATAAGATAATTATCTTAATAAACCAGTCTCAATGCAATTTTTAGAACCTTTTAGAGGTTAGGATTTTTGATAAGTAAGAGTAGAATAAGTACTTGGTTTGAACAAAGGAAGTTGGCAGGATTTTTCTTAAGTCAGATGAATTTCAACAAGAGAGAAAGAATGCTTTCATGTTTTTGGGCACCATGGTTAGTTAAAGTTTGTGTGTCTTCATTTAAGACATGAAGACAATTCAATGGCACTTTCACATATTAAAATGGACTTTCGTAAGGACATGCAGCTTGTAAACTAGTGTGATAATCTCAGGAAATAAACAAGAAAACTGGTATAGGAAAATGAAACGCACAGAAAGTTTTCTACAGTAATGTTTAAAAGACCCTTTCTAACATGTTCTTTGTAGTGCTATTAGGAGTAATGAATATCATACAAAATATAATCAGTCCATCTTTATATGTAACAATTGACTATAAACAGCTCTTAATTAAAATGAACTAGTAAAGTGGCAGAGTTGCTGTATTTGCCACAACTTTCAAGAAGCTGAGAAAATTCAGCTCCTAACAACAACCTTAAGTTGCACACATCTAAATTTTTGACTGTTTGAGTTTTGTTCATTGATTAATTTTCAGCTTGAGGTTGTGACTTTAAAAAATACAAAGAAAAAGAATAACAGTAGAGATAGATATAACAGAGCAAGCAAATTTATCGAGGTCTTTTTACTTGTATACTCCCCTGCTTTCCTTTTTATCTAGTATATACAAACACCCCAAACCCCTAAGGGACAGTAATTCTGCTTCAGCTTCCTTGTAGCCGTGGCTTTGTTCCTTGCTAGATTCTCTCTTTCATTTTGCAAGGCCAGTCTCCAATACTTGATAACTTAAAGTCTGTTGTAGTCTTCAAAAAGACTAGTGACACTCAGCCATGAAACAGAGCTATGCAATCATCCAAAGTTTTAAATAAAAAGCTATTTGAATTAAAGACCTTTATCTTTAAAATGCCTTTACAGAGAATTTTTCTTTAAAAGTTGGCATTATCCCATCAATGTTTTAGCCTTTCATTCAATTTATGAAATACTATGTCTATTCCATTATCAGTTAATGCTGACTTTGACTAATCACTAAAACTAGCTGCTAATATATGCAGCACATAATTAAAGATATAATAAAACAATATAAACAACTAAAAAACTTACCCAATTAAGTGAAAACTGAAAAAAAACACCCTACTTATAGTTTACTTATTTTGTTTTTCCCACTTTCAAAAATGTTCCAAGCACTGAAATATTCATCCCAAAATATTCCAACACTTCCTAGTTGTAACTTCCTTTTTTTTTTTTTACTGGTTAATTTACCTTAAATTTTACTCGAAAACTTTAACACCTGAAGTTTTGTGAATGCTTTGAAATATGCAATTTAAATACTGAGCCAGGAGTAAGTTGACTGGGGAAGGAGGGAGGACAGGAATCTCAAAGACAAAGAAGTAGATGAGAGAATCATAAGTGCTTTAGCACATAAAAGAATTATTGATTCAACTGACAATTTAAGAAAGGTTTTTATGAGTTAGTTATTCTTTTTGTTGCTACACACAGCATTCATATACACAATCAAGTTATACATGTTAACCACTTCCACAAATATGTTATAGGCACACATTCTTTCTACCTAAATGGGGTAAAACAATGCAGATGAATACAACTAATGCAGGGTAGCACAGTGTCAGCACTGTCAGATATGACCGTATCAGCAGCAGTCTCAAGCACTAGGACAACCAGACTTTGAAAGCAGATGCTTTCCCACTCAGCATATTGCCCCTTTTGTAGACTTAAATATAAGGTGTTTGACCATGCCACATCTCTTATATCGAAAAAGACCAGGCAGAACCCACTTTTAAACTGTAGCTATTTGCAGGTTGCAACTGATGAGCCTTAAACTTATTTTCTTCTACGACACTGTGGCAAAACAAACTCTGGCTCAATACAGACTTTCAGGTCAAGGTAGGATCAAAAGGTAGCTTTATTCTGCATATCCTGACTGTTACTCATGTGTTGAAGGAGAGCATGTGCTTTCTGCTACTGATAAGATAAATCCTCTTTGTCAATAAAACTTCTAGAATGCCAGAAGAAGTACAGACCAGCAATGAATTACTGTATGTGCAAATCTAACTATAAAATGTGAAAAGCAACTCACTTCTTACCTTCTGCATTTCTCCAAAGATACAACAAAAAAAGAAAGAGTTAAAAAAAAAAAGGAAAAATAAAAGCAAGAGAGTAAAACTGAAATTTATTTTGTCTGGAAATAGAAAAGCTAATAAAAAAAATTAATAAATTATTTGCATAAAAATAATGAAATATCAGGAAAAATATGAAATATTTCATAATGCAAAAGATGAGAGGGATCATTCAGGGTCATTTTTTGGAATATCTGTTCACTTTGAATAAATGCACAGCTAAATTTAACACTGTTTACTCATGAAAATGTATAAAGTAAAAAGGTCAAAAACATTAATTTTTCAGTCCTATAGAAGTTAAATAACTTTATCTAACTCCTACCTAACCAGAATCCACTATAATAAAACAATAGGTTTCCCATGGTATGAATTTCCATTTTAAGGAGAATCTGCCAGAGCTGTTGAGGGCCTATACTCAAACTAAGGTATTTCTCCAGAACTGTAACTTCCAGTGCTAAAACAAATCCCAACCTCACATAGACTAATATAACTACACTGGGTGTTTGCAGGAATTAAGTTTCTAAGCTAGCACAATTTTTAGGCAATTCTCGAACTCTTCTTGCAGAGATCAACATAAGGAGTGTCCAAGACAGATAAAAAATTAAACTGCCTTCCAGCTGCTTTACACATCGTTATTAGTTTAAACATTCTCACACTTGTGGACAGATATTAGGACAGAAAGCCAGACAGCTGTACTATTTCTTTATATGGTAGTTTTACCAATCACAACAAAGTTGATGAATGCTCCAGTATCAAGTGGGTACTTGCCATTTTTCACTTTCTCAGCTTCTCATTTTTCAGCTTCTCTGAAAAGTCTGCACCCCTAGACACAAACCTTTCTTCTGATAGTGAACAATGGGTATTTGCATAAACTCAAAAGTTTTCAAGCACTTAATGTCCACATTGTAACACAGGCGTGAAATCTTTTCCAGGTAAAGCCCTGCATGGCCTACCACAACTGAAGTGATATTACCTTGATGATTCTCCAAATCCATATCAAGTTGTTGAATAACCTTTTTAAAGTGGTTTGTTTTTTCTTTTACTTCTGCCAGCCTAATAAACAGATTATGAAATCCATGGTTAAAACTGCTTTGTAAAATACTTATTTTTTTAAAAGAAAAATGGAGAGAAGAATCAGAATCAAAATAACAAACCCAAGTTTCTCAAAAACAAGATAACACTAGGATTACTGTTATTATAAAACACACATGCAAAGTACCTTTCACTTTAGTCACAATCTATATTAGATTTAGATAGTCCCTCTTAGTAAGTATAAGTACTGCTGCTCTTTTTCATTAAAACCTTTTTTTGAGTCATCAGTAGCTATTACCTTACTCAGCTGGCCCCTCTGCTGGTTGCTATACAGCTCTGCAGAAGTACAACATAATTGGCAAACTCCATCAAGTGACTGTATTATGTAAAAATTACCTATGTGCTCACTACAATCTGTTAAGAAATCGCCAAATAAAACACTGTATCTATAGATAATCAATTGAAATGAGGAAGAAAACTACCTTAGAAACATTTTTCTGTAAATTCTCAAACAGTTCTCCATTACTGCTTCTTACCAAGAATTCTGTTAAGTAACTTATTAGCCAATCAAAAGGTGACAATGCATTAAAAATTAACCAATGATTAAAACTGAAAGTACTTGTCAGAAAAATTTAAAATTGTTTAAATTTTAATTAAATTGTATTTTTTAAGTTAAAATTTTAGTTAAAAAACTAGGAGAATACAAGAATTATTTAAAATCTTCTGTAAAGGAAGAAAAATCAAAAGACAAGATCACGGAAATATACTACTCTATCTGTCCCCCGTAACATATTACTATATATTATAACATTAACAGAACTTCTGGCACATCTACAGAAAGGTGTAGTATCCAAAAAGTAAGAAGCAATGCCCAGTTATTCTTCAGAATTGAAATTTCTGTAAGCAACTTTGTAACTCTACAGGCTTAAGACACTGAAACAAACTAACAAACTCTTCAAAATGGACTTGCAAGGAACAGCTCTTCGAATGTGTTCTGCAACCCTAAAGAAATTATGTCAGTGCTATTATTAAGGCACATTCATAAAGATAGGAAGTATCTTATGCCGACCTAAATGGTCCAGTACTACAAAAATCATTTAGCTGCAGCAGAAGGATATATCTTGTTCATTGTGTAAGGTTAAAATCAGTAGAGGATGCAACATGTGGTGAAAATGTGATAGGATTAACCTATCTCTCTGTAGGGGCTAAACATAATATGTAACAACAATAAAATGGGATTACTCACTGTCTTTCCATACTTGCTATTTCTTGACTATCTTCTTTAACCTAAAGAAAAGTATAACAACTTTAACATATGAAATAAAATCTACAAATGAAGAAAGGAGAAATCCAAAAAATATTTCTTAATTCAGTACATGAGGAATAGAAACTCAACATATGAGATCACAAACTTGTTGTCACGTTGTCCAACAACAGCTCTTCACTGAGAGAAGTGTTATCATTTATATTTGATCTCTTCCAAATGCTCCCCTGCTTTCTCCATACACATTTAAAAATCAGATATACTCATCAGTGCTGTTCAGTACAATAATCCACATAGTATGTATGCACGGATAACTGTATAACATGGCACAGTCCCTTGCAAAGTAATAAAATTGTTTCTTGATTACTACATCTGCACACTATTCCAAAATGATGCAGTTTAGAGTTATGCTACAATACTGTTCAATAGGATCATTTTTCCCATCCCAACAGGACTGATGAATTTGAACAAGCTGAGCAGCTGACCGTGACAATTTTGTTATGGCTGAACCTGAAGCATCCCCTCCAGCCCATTCATTACCTGAACTTAATTCCAGATTGTTTGTGCTGGTTAAAGACTAAATAATGGCAAGATTGAAAACCAAGTACTTTTCTTTCTCCATCATCCCTTAATATACGGATTGACTTAGAGAATCCTTTAAATGATACCATTTTATGTTCTTGCCTGCTTTAGTAATCTCTCTCTTTCCTCCTGCGGAGATTCCATGTTCCTGTCCTCAGCAATCATTTGATTTCGACGTTCCTCAAGCTCATGGAGCTTTTCATACAGCTGCACAGCCTCCTGTTTCACCAGGGAGTGTGCTATTTCCTGTTGGGAGAAACAAAACACCTACTACCAACTTCCAGACTGCAAGAGAACATTGTAGAAATTGTTTTAATTGAATGACACTTAACCATACATTGAAAGTGAAGCTCACTTGTTACAAACGGTACAGAGGCAGTATAAAGAATGAATATAATCTGTAATCTAAAAAACACATTTTCTGGAACAGAATATCCCAGTCAGCATTTCTTGCTCTATGAGTTCATTCTCAGGCCAACTTTCTGAGTAGATTTACTGCTATTTTATCATTTCTAGGGAAACACAAACCATATACGATATTCCAAAAGAATAGAAAAATGTCTACAAGTATTCAAAAGTGGTATTTTCTGAAGACATACATGACTGTATGTTTCAGCTTATGGATCCTTGTAGATCCATGAGAGACCCAATGTGAGAAGCTTCTCATTCTAGTAATGAGAAACAGTGTATTAGAAGTGTGTGTTTATGTGTTTGTGGGAGAAAAAATATCTCAGCTGGTACCACTTTGTGCTTCAAACGACATTTGCATTTGAAACAAGAAAATCATGCTCCCACATCATGTTGAAAAATTAGGTATCACAAATCCTTTAGAAAAACGTGAGTGGTAATTTCACATTTATCTTCAGAGAGTAATTCCAAATTCCACACATCACACAAAACATTTGATAACCATATGGCTAACTAAAGCTAGGAAGCTTTGTACTTGGCATCTAACAAAAGCATTTTAACCCACAGCTAATTATAAATTATTGGTGGAAAACAGAGAGGCAGCTTTGCCTTCTCATTCTAGAGCACAATTCTACAGTACATGAAAATTTAATGAGAAAGGTATTATTTATTACAGTAGAGTTAGTACAGAAACAGCTTTTATCATACATACAGCTCTTAGAGACTCCTCCTTCATGTTTAGTGCATCCAATTCCTGCTGTTGAACAATCAACTCCTAAAGAGGAAAAAAATGCAAGATTTAGATAAAAAAAAACTACGTGATTAGATTGCTTTTTTATTCTGCATTCTAGCATCCAGAAGATGCTGTAAAATATCCCATTGGTCTTCTTAAAGATTTAAAAATCAAGACTGTGTCCAGCTTCTCCAAAGAGCTCACACATAATATCCACTTACTTTCAGAAAACAAATTCTCCAATAAACACTTATTACTCTTACTTGCTGTTGGGCAATAACCAAGAATTGCTTGCCTTTTCTACACTTTTTTTTTTTTTTTCTTAAAATCAGTACTGAGGGTGGAATTTATCATTTCTGCTTTAGAAGTTTAAAGTCAAATTTTAAAATCTGAAATAGTCACTACAGTTTCTTCAGTCAATAAAGGGACAGATACGCCCTGACTAGTGATTCAGTTCATCCTATGATAGCTAGGAAGCACTAGATTTAAAAGATATCTATCTCTCTGTATAGACTTTACAGGGAAGCATTCTAAGACTGCATGCCTGAACATAGATGAGGTTATTCTAACCCTAAAGATTTTACTGCTTTTGTTAACATTATAAGTAGTGAAGCCACAAACATTTTAAAAGGCCCAGCTTACTTTTCTCATACATGCAAACATACAAGAAGCACAAAAAATCCCAGTCAGATTCATTTTTAGGCACGGGAAGAAAAATTTCTACTGAAGTGAGTGAAAAAACCACTGGGATTGTCTTTTCCCTTTTGCTTGCTTTTTACATGTGATCAAACACCTAACGATTACAGAGCCTTTTAAAATATGCATGTCAATCCCCAAACAAGAAAGGAAAATGACGAACATAATTTGTTCTTAAAAAATACAAAAATACAAAATATTTGTTTTCAGTCCATTGTTCTGTTTATTTTTCAGGCACTCTTACAATTGCTTACGATACCAGCAAGTTCTTTTATTATATTGCTCAGTTCTCACTTTAATATTTAAATTGTATCTGGAACTAATAGGGCCAGGTTTAGAAACATTTTAGGTTAAGTACAATGAAACAAACCAACCTGGGAGAGTTTTTCATTTGCAGTCTTCATCTCCATATATTTAGCTTGATTTTCTGGAGACATGTCTTTTATTATGTCATCTGCTACGACTTTTTCACGTTCAATATCTTCTTCCACAGCTTGAATTAACTTTTCTGTGCTGTAAAAGTTACAAAATGGTGCTATTTTTACTAGTCCATGTTTACTTTAAACACACATTTAAAACTCTGCTATTCCTTCAGCCTCCCTAAAGTGATTCTCTAACACAAAAACTTCACAGAATTCAAGAAAACAAGTTACCTACTTATATCTATCTCCTTGGAGTTGCATTAGCTATATAAACATTCATATTGTGGAATGCAGAAGATAAACAATTCTTTGCCCTTACTGTACCCATGTAGTACTTCCCAATGTGACAACACTGTCTACCTGCATAGTCCCCAAAACTGGCAGAAGTGTATTTCTTCCCCTCTTTGGTCTGTATCAGTGAATTCTTGGAATGAGAACTGGCAGTCTGAAATAAAGAACCTGGAATATAATATGTGAATGCACATGAAGAGAACATACTATACAGTTACCAGGTGCTGGATAATGATGATAAGAAGACTTTGCTTTAGCAATGAATTGCTGGATTCCTTAAGAACAGAAAGTGGCTTGGTAGCCTTAAGGAGCGTGGAGATTTTTAACCATGCAAGAACTAAGCAATTAGCCATTCCTGATATTCTTGATTAATGACTGTAAACCTGTTAGAAAATCAAGTAACTGCAACCAGAAAAAAATCTCTACCACTGCAACTGCAATAAGCTGCAGCTAGATGTATTAGCAGTTAAGAAAGGCATAAAGGGTTGTTCTCACTGCTTAATGTAAAGTCTTCTGATTTCTATGAAACTCCTGAAAGCTAGTGAGTCAAGTACTTTGAGAGCATAGCTGAAGATAAAGGAAAAGAACTAAAAGTCCTGAGACACTGAACAGTAAGTCTTTTTCCTCAAAAGGCCTTCCTTTACAGTTCATAAAATATTGTTTACACTGCTGGCTTTCAGAGTGCTTCTTGCAAAATTAGCTTTATTTTTATCCATTTTTCATTAACTCTTCCTGAGTTGCAAGACACCAAAAATTTAAAATTGTGTGACTGGTGCTATTAGATCCATGACAGTAGACAAGAATGCCCTCAGGCTTCAAACATGGTGCAAAATAACGGAACTGCTCAAGGATAACCTTGGGATAAGAGAATAATGAACATTTCATTGAAGCACATACAGTTGATTTTGGAATGGACTTCTGATGGTCAGCTTGTGCAGCCCCATTACTCAAAGCACAATCAGCTAGAACAGGTTGTCAGCGTCTCGTTCAGGCAGCTTTTGATTACATTGAACAATGTAGACTCCATAACTTGTCTGGGAAATGTTTCAAGATATGGCCACCTTTACCGTATAAGAGTTTTTTCTGTTTAAATTAAATTTCTTGTACTTCAATTTGTGCTCATTGCCTCTTATCTTGCCCTTGGGCATCACTGAGAAGAGATTGGCTCCATCTTCTTTATTTCTGCACATCAGATAAGACACCCCCTAACCTTTCTCTTCTGAAGATTAAACAATTCCATCTCTCTCAGCCATTCCTCAGAATTTCCACCGTTTCTGAGGATTACTGAGGAAAGATTCAGAAGTGTAACCAATCTTGCAACTGATTTCAGGAAAGACCTATAATCTCCAGGAATCTGATGATGTTAAGCATAAATTGTAAGGATAACAACCTGTGTTGCAAAGATGTTTTGGAACCTGATGATGAAGAAGTAAGTGAAAGTGATGATATTCTACATCCCCTGGCAAATTTGCAGTGCAGTGGGACTTTACTTGATGTATTGGATGGTTTTAACATGAAGGTAAATGGAACATCCTCTTGAGAGTAACAATAGTTTGTTCAAACCTAGTCCAAAGAATGAGGCCCTTTCTGTAAGTACACCAGTATATGAATTGATTATTATGTTATGCTTGGGAAAGGTGTAATTTGTTAAGTGAAGCATGCTTTTAAACTATGCAAGTAGTAAACTATCCAAGATTCTCTGGAAGGCATGGAACTAGAATTGGCAGAGAGCTTTCATGTTTCTTTGTTATTGGAGGCTCCTCATGCCTATGAAAACTGTTGCAAGGTCTCAGCAGTGACCATTTCTAACAAATCAAGCCCAACTGAAGGCATGGTTGAATGAAAAAAGAAACATTCCAAGGAAGAATTCAAGAAAATCTTAAGGTTGCTAATTTCCAGAACAAATCTCCGCACCAGATGCGCCTTCTCTGGAGAGACTGATCATAATTAGTACTGATCATAGGGAACTTGTCTCTACATACAACAGGTGGCTTTTCCTGCAGATCACTGGGGCATTTATGGAGGAAGAGAAGAATACAGCTTGATACATTCCTCCCACGTTCCAAAACAGCACATGGAAGCAGCTGTCACTGTTGAGGGCAGTGGCATCTCCATGCTCTACTGAATTTTTCTCATCTATGTCTGAGATTGCAAATCTGACTGATAGAATATGGAAAGACAGTCTACTTTTCCAGCCCCACTGATGTAAAAGTAGGTGCAGCCACATAACTGAGTAGTCTCTTTACCGGCAGCAAGTCTATTTTTGATGTGATGTGGACTTCTGGCTAGATACACCAGTATCTTCACAAGACTAGAAATGACTGATTTAGATGTGATGCATCATTTCTGATAGCAGTGTTTTGACAGAAAATTAAAGCACAGTGCTTTTCTAACAGGCACTAAAATGATCAGCAGTGGCTGTAACAGGAGGATAGTTCACTACCACAGGTAGTGCAACACTTAAAGACTACTGGGGAAGCTGAAACAAGGTTGAGACTTGGAAGTCACAGAACATTCTGAGATATTACACAAAAATCAAAGTGGCAGTAACATCAAAGACAGCTACTGAAGTAGAAAGGTTTCTGCTCAGCCCCATATCTGAGAAGAATGAAGAAGAGGAAGGTGAATCCTTCTGTAGATTCATGCTGTGCATTGGGTAGAGTGAAGTTGAGAGAATGAGCATCATCAGAAGAAAAAAAATAGTGGACATAGTGTTTGTGTATCAATATAATCCCTTTGTCAATCTGCGTAAAGACATGCTCTCAGATCAAATACCTTTTTTTTTTCTTTCCTTTTTTAGAATTTCTTCCTGAAGTATAGCACATATAACAGATGTCCTTAAATGCTTGTAATCCTTTGTAAACCATGAGCTTTATTTTCAACATACTCCATAGCTTTTCTTATGCTAAGAGTAAAGATCTCTACTAGAGATTTTTACTAGAGATCTACTAGACTGGGGATCTACTAGAGATCTCTACTAGAGATCTTTACTTCAGTATGCAAATCTCATGAAACTTTCTTCATTTGAAGATAGGTCTTATAAAAAAAATAAATCCAAGTCTTTATCTGTCTCCAACATTTCTTTAACTGACAATAAAACACAGCTTGCTTCTAAATACCCTGTGGCATTTTAACTCAGTGCTTCCTATGTGATCTGGAACTTGACACTTGGGCATACTTCCATTACCCTTCCCTATTGGCTGCGGAACCAATTAAATCTTAGATGATTATAAGAAATTGCTCAACCTAGTCAATCGTTTGCTAAAGATGTTCTAGCTTCCTTATTTTTTTACACTGCCTGCTTATTCATTAGGTACAAAGGTTGGACAAAAACAAAGTGCTGTTACATGATATTATTTCTTGTCAGTGCACTGAAAAGTGTACATGCTGCCTCTAAGAAGCAACAGAAAGGTAAGACACTTGGAATACCTTTTTCAAAATGTAGGCGAAGATTCATTAGTATAACTTTTCTGCTAGACTGGAAACAAGTATATCTTGAGATAAGTTAAAAGTTCAGGAATTACTGTGAACCTTTGACATGCAAAGGAAGTAAATTGTGCTTCAGTTAAAAGCCAGGGAACAGTCTGATTCTTTTCTGGAAACCAGAGTACTTGATTATACAAACTCAATAACCTCCCCAAATTTGCCATTTTCTTTACAAATGCAACAAAAGCAACTGAAGTTACATTACTATTAAATGGTAAAAGTCTCCAAAACTCTTCTAAGGAAAACCTTTTAAAGAAACACTTCTGAGTTGAAATGACAAATGTCAAAGTATTATCAATGTATTGCCAGGCTCAGTTTCTTTCCAAAACTTTAAGCAGCAATTCTTAAAATCTGGTTTTACTAAGAAGCTACAGTGTTATTAAAATTACAGATGCTTTCCTGTTTTTCCATTGATTACTTGGGTTCCCCCATACACAATGCAAGAAATCAACATTGTAAGAACTACCCTAATTTTTCAACAGTAGTAAAGTAAAAAAGAAGAAACTGTGTTTTTGACTTAGACATATGTGCAGTGCTTTTTTAGACAGAAAAAAGATTTTTCCAGTTAACGGCATCCCTGTTACTTGAATATGCTAATGGTTTCTTTGAACTTCTGAAAAAAAAATAACTTTCATTTTTAATTTGATTGTTATTGACCAACTTACAGACTGAGAAACTTTTTAAAAAAATCTTAATATATTTTCCGACTCTCCTAATGACAGCATGTTTTTTCCCTGAAACCTGCAAACTACAATAATGCTGTTAATCTGCATTTCTAGATAGCATGGTTAAGGTCTGCTCTGTTTCTGAACATCTTGGAAGAGATCTCTCTGAAGTCCAAGTGCGTCCCAATACCATAGTTGATATTGGGAGTTCACAAACTACCGCATGTTTTCCACTAGCAATATGCAAATTGCCTCCAAAAACCATGCAGCCACCAATACTATTACTGACAAGAACAGTACCTAATACAGGAACTTAATACCACTGAGGCTAGCATCCCCTTGTCCCCGATACTGTCTTTTTTTGTTTAATGTAAATTTCCAATAGCACTAAACATACACAGTGGGTCAGAGTAGTAGATCAGGATACATACAAACTCTTTCCAGGAAGTTATAAAGTTTAGATACTGATTCACTGAGGTGAATAAGGTCAGTCCATAGAGACACAAATGCATAGAAGCAAGCAGATTTTTTTTTTCTTTTATCTAACTGGCTGTCTATATTTAGCATTGCTCCTTGTTGGTACAATTGAGCTTCCTTATGTAATTCTGTCCCCACTCCGTTTTCTGTTAAATTCAGTGAATTCTCTACTGTTCAAAATACAATAATCAGTTTAAACCTTATCTTTTTTGCCTTCTTTAATCTGGAAGATCGCAATCTAGAAACAAGATATTGAGGTTCATTTAGTCTACTACCTTTTCTCTGTGAGACTTCAGAGGCTTAAGCAAAACTGGAAAAATGTTACAAAAGGAATAATCTACCTTTTGCATAACATTTTAATTCAAATCTGGCATAAACATGGACCAATTTAACATCTGAAAGACAAGATTTAGCATTCCTTCTCAGTAGATCTTGCAAATAATGCCCAGTTTCTCTCAGAGAAGTTAATATTGCAGTCAATACCGTTTGCCAAAAAAGCCTTCCTGACTCGCAGAAAACAAGGTACAAACCTGTTCAAAAACACTAGCACAAGGGACTGAACCGTGCTTACTTAGTTCCAAAGATCATCAGAGCAACCACTGCACCTTCCTAACACAGAGGTACATTGCTTATAGCATATATTATAGTATGGATAACAAAGAGATTAGAAGATCATTCTACTCATTAAATGTTCACAAAACCTGTGTATTCACATAAGAATATACGAGATACCTGGCCAAATAAACCAACAATCTAGTACAGTATTCTGCCTCTACCAGTGGCAAGAAAACAGGGACAGTAACCAAGCCCAGATACTTTTTTCAGTTGATTCCTATCGTAGACTTCCAGTTCCCCAAACTGCTTTAATAGGGTATTAATGTAGATACCTCTGCCTATTGATTTTATCCATTTGTGAAACTCTTGTCTACTAACTTGTCTAATCAATCCCTTTTCTATCTTCTGATACTGTCCACTGGATTTTAGGTTTGTCTCGATCCAGTGAAAGCTCAATGCATTAAGGCTGATAACGTGATTTTTCTCTTAACTTTACATTTTACAATATCTGTGCAGAACCATTTTTTTTTTACATTATGATGGAAATAACTATTTATTAATTTGTTAAACTGCTGCTACAAAAGACACTGGTACTCTTGATATTTTAAAGTGTTATTTGCTTATTGCTAGGCAGTGAACATGAAGTTCTCTTGGCTCATGATCTGGGCTGGAACACTGTTTTTGAATCCAGTCACTGCTGACTGCAACATTACATCTCAAACTGTAAGTTCTATGTGCATGTAAATTACCCTTATTTTTGAGATACGGTAGAAATTAAAGACTTTTAAAAGCCTGCGAACATGAAATTCCTGAGTATAGAAGCAGACAGAGACAAATAAAATGACACATTTTCCTGCGAAAAGGGAATTTGCTGCTACCAATCATTCTAAGTGGGGGAGTAACAATAAAACATATTTGAGATGGTTTTATATTTCAGTCAAATCTCTGCAGACAACAGGAGTGCCTCCTTTATATCTACACCATTTTCCAACAGGCCTAAATCACAACAGCTATTTGGACAAGGCCAACTACTTCTTGAGAGATTGTTTTGAGAGATTTTTTGAGTTAGCACTTGCCCAAGTCAGGTCCAAATGTGTACAAGATATTTTGAAGGATTCTTTTAGAGAATAGTTTAATGGATTTTGTATCGTATCTATATATAGCAGAATTAAGAGTCTGGCAGAAAAAAAAACACAAAACAACCGTTATTGAACAGTTTGCTCTTACTCACTGTCTGCTGCTTCAGTACTGTTTCTACTGTTTGTTCATTGCTGGGACAAACATGAAGAAAAAATGCATATGCAGACACTACACCTAATTTGTTTTTAAATAAGCTATCTAGACTCAGCCTGGTAACAGCAGTAACGACTTGAACACAGGCTACTTCCCTATCAAGAGGAACAATAAACCAACCTGTTTCCAGTGCAAGCTGCGGTGCTGCATACACATACCTATAAGGAAATCTAATCTTTTCAGAAAGGAAAAATGTTTCTAGGCATTAAGAATATAAATGCTCTCAAACCTGAAAAGTCTACAGCTATACTAAACTTCAACTCAGAAAACCAAAATGAATTTAAATGCCATATTTATAATAAAAATATGTAGTCAATCTGGTTGAAGGTCTGCTCCAAAGATGTTTTCAACAGTAAACACAGCTATTTTAAAACAAGTCAATCCATTTGAAAAAACACATATAAATTAATTGTCAGGCTTGAGTCTACTTTCTCTGACAACTTCACTTGGTGGCTTCTCTATTTTGTGACATAGGAATCCTTTTCCTACCCAGCCAGACTTCACATTAGAATTCCAAAACAGACAGCCCTATTACCTCCAAAATAACATGTCAGACTGGTTATACTTTGGATATTATTCACATAAGCATTGCAACTTTAAGAATTTAAGCACTAAGTTTCTTGGCACTTCAAGTCTCTACACACTGGGATGATTCATTCCCCTGTATCATTAATTGACAAGCATATTAAGAAAAGCATAAACAAAAAGGCAGGAAGACCAGCAGAATTTTTCTTGTAAAGGGCTGACATTAAATGGATTTTTTATTCCCTTAAATGTCATCACTGGGACTCCATCACAAGACGTTCCTACAGTATTTTAATTGTTAACATTATCTTTTTTCAACAGGTCATTTGTGAGAAGTCTGGAAAGAACCTCTCTCGTATCCCCACTGATCTTTTGCCAAACGTTACTATATTAAGCCTCAAAAATAATAAAATCACTTTAAAAGACAACGGCAAAGATATTCTTCCAAGGCTTACTAACCTCACTGTACTTCATCTGAATGAAAACATGATTACTGTACTGTATAATAACAGCTTCTACAACTTGACAAAACTTTTAATTCTGGATATCAGCAACAATCATATTAGCATAGTTCATCCAGCAGCATTTGCAGGACTAAATCAACTGTCAGTGTTGAATCTGTCCTATAACAGGATTACTCAATTAGATTCAGATGTATTTTCTTCTCTAAAAAGTCTCAGAGTTTTGAATCTACAAAATAACTTTTTGAAATCTTTTCATATAAAATCATCTTTTAAATTGGCTACAATTACCTTAGCTGGAAACCCATGGAACTGCTCCTGTGCCCTCCTTGATTTACAGATATGGCTAACTGCTTCCAACGTGACGATGGGTGAGTTCTGCTAAGAGCAGCATTTCATACCTGTTTGCATCCTATCTTAGCTATCCCTGATGTGAATAATATCCACCATGTATTCTGTATTTTGCAGTAATATATTAATTATCGGTGATTTTTTTAGATCAGAGTACAGATTAATTAACAGTATCTAATAGGCTCTCCATTGCTCATATTCACAGAAAATGAAAACAACACTATTTGTGCATTCCCCAAAACAAAGGAAAAATTGTCCATCAGGGCTGCAGCTATACAACCAGCTGACTGTGAAACTGAAGAAGCTTCTCTGGAAACCAGTATAACTTCCAATTCTGCCATTAAGCGCAGAAGCACGGCCTTCCTAACAGCTCCGACTCCAAACAACATCACTGAAAACAACGGAACACATGCAGGTAATACAATGACGTTTCCCGTTACTGCTTGCAATGATTTATTTGCTGATCCATGATTTCATATGGTTTTGCATTCCTAGTACACTGTAATTCTTCCATAAGAGTCAGGGCTATGGAACAAGTGTATTTCCAGATTTTGTTAGACCATATTAGATACTGCGGTGAATGTTAGGCTCTACTAAGTAAGGCTACAAAACAGATAAACCACACCTTAAACAACACTAAAAACTGATGGTGTGAAAATTTCTAAGGCTTGAAATTCAGATAATTCTCCAGATGTCTGCATAAAAAAAAAAAAAATCTTCCAAACTAACTGCTCACAAGATGTAGTCTTCTTAAAAAGTAAAAGATTGAGTATATTAATTTTTGTCCTGCTCTCAACTGTGTTCAGTGGAAGGGACACAGCTGTGCACACCCCATATTCTTTAAAAAAAAAAAAAAGGATCAGTAATAGCCTCCTTACATCGTTTTTTGATGCTAATTCCAACATTAACTGAATTAATGTTCTCCACTTTCCCATAATGAAATACTCCACTTCCTGCTTTTGGCTAAAGCAGGAATACCCATCTTCTGGTACACACACAAATCGTAAGCCACCACTGCCACTGACTTCTTTTGCTGTAGCCAGCATCTATAATGTATCACGTGACAGTGGCCAGCACATAAAACCAACCTGTAAACAAAGACTACTGATACCTACAGTCTATTGAAATTTTTATTATAAAAGTAATGTAACTAAAAGGATTACAACCAAACAATGTGGTATTTCAGGATGCAGACTTCATCACCATGTAGAAATTTAAGCCTGGAAAATAGAATTTAATGTCAATTACTGATTTTTATTTTTTCCATTCTCAAAACCAGTCCTGGAATTTTTTTTTGAAAAAAAAAAAAAAAAAAAAAAAAGGGTTATTTTATCTGTGCCTCCAGAACTTCAGATGACTTTTAAACAATTTTTTAATTTTAATAAATATGCATGGTGAGTTTACATTGCTATGAAATATGAGATGTACGTGCATTTTTGATTTTACTAGCTCTCCAATAACAGCAGAAACTAACACTTCGGAGACACTTATTTATTCCCGTATAATCTTCTATTTTCTGAGTTCTCAATCTATTCAAAAATTAATACCAGAGTTCTTTCAGATATTATACATAAAGATGACTGTTTTTTGTTTTTTTTTTTTTTCCCCCCTATCTGTTTTCAAGAGCTTCCACTCCTTGGCAAAAGTTGGACGTTCCTAGTGGGAGTCCTAGGGTTTGTCCTAAGCACTACATTCCTGATTTTTACTGCCATAAAATGCCCAACATGGTATCACTATTTGATCAGCTACAGTCACCGTCGTCTGGAAGAAAATGACCCAGAGATAACTAAACAGGAGTTCTCAGCTGACATGAATTCTTTTCCTGCAGTATCAGACACAAGCAATGAAGATCCCATAGTAATATTTGAGAAAACTACTGAGTTTGAGCCTGGCGAAGATGGATTTATTGAGGATAAATACATAGATTCATATATAACCGAGGAGAGCTAATGTCCTACACAATGGATGATGAACTGACTTTTCAAAACTGTAGTATACTTGCTCCGTCTACTTAGCCTTCCACGTTTTGCTACTTATGTACAACACCAACTGAACCTAAGCAGTCCATCTGCTTTCATCTCATCAAGTCTGAAACAAGCTATTGCTTCATGAATCATGAAATAAGTAGTTCAAAACATGAAAGAACACTGATCATGTTATTATTTATGGGGGATAAAAAGCATACCGTACACTGCTTAACATGACCATATCTTCAAAAAGCAGCTTGTGAAGCTGCCATAATTACCGATGCTCAAGAGGTGAAGAAGCCAGAGATGAAAAAATATTTATTTAAAGCACTGAAGAAGCAGACCACAGTCAGACTGGGGACTAATCGGAATCAACAATGTCACAGCATTAGCAGAGTAACAAAGACCAACTTCTCCACTCACTTAAATGTGTCTACGTACAGTAAAATGATAAATATCATTATTGCATATAGAATCATAGAATCATTAAGGTTGGAAAAGACCTCCAAGATCATCTGGTCCAACCATCCTGCTAGCACCAATATTATCCACCAAACCATGCCTTTATGCCTTAGTTTGATACTGAACCAAGTCTCTTCTCTGCACATTTTGTTAACGCTTAAAAATGCATTTAGGGGTAGAACAGACATATTTACAAGCTGTTGAAAACTACAGTATTAATGAAAAGTGCGTATTAAATGGCAAATCATTATTTTAAAAAGTATTTATTTATGCATAAAATCTTATTGTTCTTTCTGGCGCCCAGTAGGATCAGACTCACTTCTCCTTACATCTCCTGTCCCTAAATTAAACATCGCAAACTCACCCTCTCAGCTTAACAGTACACAAGCCGTTCTCATGGCTTTCAAATTCTTACTGCAAGCATCTCACTGATCTCGTCTTCCTTTCCACACATCCTTACTTTACCAGACAGGAATCTCAGTTCTAGCCCCCACTTCTGCTTACTTTCTCCACTCTGCTACTGAAACACAGTCTCCAAAATCCAGGACCTTAAAAGTAGGTCCTCACAAGCCACGAGTCTTCACTGCCACCTAGCTCCTCCTGGATGAAATGGTAAGTATCTCCACAGCAGTTGCTCAGAATAGTTTAGCCAGGAACCCCAGCTCCATCCTGATACTGGTATAGGATCTTGAAATTGTTTGGGGATGTCCCTTGTTGTATGGATTGTACTGTTACCAATTTCTTAATTAGATAATCTCTCAATTTTACCAAGTTCAGGTATGATTTTAACAGCTTTTGAGAAGCATATACTTTATGTACTCACGCTTGTCTTTCTGTGAAAATTTTATCCACACTCTGAGCATCTCGGTCATTCTGAACCTTTAACTTTAAAAAAAAAAAAAAGTATTTTGATATAATATATAATAAAAAAAAACTTATACACAAGTGCAAAGTTTGCTTTAAGGGAGCAAGAAGCTGCTCAGAATGCAGTACAGAAAGGAGGAGCAGATGTCTCCTACTCCAGAGATGTTCCCAGGCTGTACTGCAGAAACAGCTTCTAAAATTGCAGTCTTCCACTAGAAACCAAAAGAAGTAAGAAGACATCTCTCTCTGTGTTTGAAAAAGAAATGCTATCAAGTTTGTAACAAATCAATTCAATTAGTATTACTATCTATCAGCAAATACTGCTTAAGCCTACAGACAGAATGCAAATATAATAGTTTAAAGAGCATTCTTTATGATGCGGACAATGTGACTTTATTTTTCAATGAAATGTGGAGAAAAATAAATGGCCAAGAAATACTCAGGTGTTTTTTCAAGCTACCAAAATAACCTTTTCTAAGACTAGCTGCTTTTGCTAAAGGACAAAGTGATCACAAGAAATAGAAAGTGCTTAATACCTGTGTAGCCTTAATACTTGCATAAAAACTCTATCTTGGAAAATAAAGAAAATTAAAGAACAAAGCTGATTGATTTTGTGGTTGTCCATGTTTCAGACCTAGTTCATATTTATTATGCTGGAGGCATTTAAAAGGCAGAAGGCAAAAGAGAAGTAAATAAATTTCTAGAGGATCAGGCAGCTTTAAAGGCAGTGCAATCCAGTGAACTTGCCTTTCATAAGACTAGCATTCTATGCTTCTTAGTCAAATAAATAATTTATTTTAACACTTGAAATTTGAATTGGGAACACAGCCTTCTCAAATCTAAAACACAGAAGCACTGTCATGTGGTTTTGAAGACAATGCTTCAGACAGCTGTCTCACTACAAACAAAGAACACCGTCAAGTAGTATAGCCAATTTAACTGGAAAAAAATGTATAAGTTTTAAATTAGTGCTTTGCTTTTTTATATATGTCATGTTCAAAGTACCAAAAATGTAATATACACAATTTCATTGTTCAAATATAGCAAGCATCCTAATTCTTACCATATTGTAATCATGAATCACTTCTGCAACGTCTGTATTGGTGTTAAGTATATCCACAACCTGAAATGAGATAGAATTCCAACCTGTTGGCACTCTTTTTTTTTTTTTTTTTTTTTTGTAATTATACACACAGAGAAAAGGAGCAACTTGCAAAACGCTCATGAAAACACCACAGATATCTATTATTGCAAATGGAAAAAAATGTGATTTGGGAATCTGAATAGATTACACATAGTTTTCAGAAGTAATTCTCATCATATGTAGGTGTACAAACCCACAAATAATACGCAGCAGTAATTTCTTAAATGCGACTGCTTCTCCTAACTTTCTTGTTTTCCTTAGTTCCCATTTTTTTCTTTCCCAGTAACTGAATAAACACAGTACTAACCAGTAAACTTTTAAACAGGAACATCAATAAAAAAGATGTTGAAGTTAAGCAAAAACAGCATGAAGCAAAGGAGAAAAGGGAGTGTTCAGTATCAGAAGCTGATAGCAGCATACCATGTTGTAGTCTGCTAGCTGACCTTGAAATTCTTTGATTTCACCAGCTAAAGCCTCTGCCCTAAATACAAAACAAGAAGCCAAACTTAAGACAGGAAGCATCATATAATAAAAATGAACTAATGAGAAAAAAAATTATTTAATGATTCCTTGAAGCCTAGAACAAAGTCTTGTGACTGAGAAAGTTAACCTTGTATTAGCTACGGCACAGCTCACCTTTTTTCATATGACAAGTAGACAGATTTCTCTTGCTTGTACATTTCTACTTCTTCCTGCAGCTTGTTAATTTCTGTTGTGAGTTCATTTGTTTTGCTCCTGCAAAAAATAAACAAAAGAGTTACTCAAACTTAAATATACAGCTAAAACACAGATAAAACGGAAACAGCATTTTACTCTAAGCGATGTGCAATCGGTATCTCTTTTTCACACAGTACCATATTTCTAACCAACTATTTCTAAGAAAAGGTAGAGAAATGAGGGGAAAAATAAAGTGGTTCTATCGGATAAAATTGTAAGCAATTATTAGAAAACCTGGACGTGAAATAAAATGTTTTAATTATTTTTTTGTTCCTTCTGGTGAAAGATACGTGAAACCTTCTCAGATGGACCGGAAAAAAAATATCATCCACAATCTGTGGAAGGATGCTGTGTCATCCCTGTATAGAACAACATCTTTTAGGATTGATTATTCAATACTGCAATATGGCCAGCTGACAAAGGAGCACACGTCTTTGTCATTGCCATCTGAATGCATAATTCAAGTAAACCACCTGAGGCATACACTAAAAAAGTACTTAGTTTGAGATGCTACTTCTTACAATTGGAGATATCAGACCTATTACAGATGGAAGTTCAAAATCACTGATGCTTCTGGAACTAATGCTGTGGGAGCGCATTTAACTTAGCAAGCCTAATAACAAAACTTCAAAGAAATCTTGTACTTGGACATAAGCATAAAATTCCTCTTCTCCTACAAGCTCCCTGTAAAATGACCTTCTTATGTGTAATAACAGACCAGATTTCATAAACAGAGAACACCACTCATCCCATGTTATTATTAAGCATAGCTCTACCTTTATGCCAGAAAGGGAACAGAGCATGAAGCCTTCCAAAGTTTGAATGTATTTTTAAGACATACCTCAGCAGTCCCAGATAATACGTTTTATCCATTATCTGTCTCTGAGGACCTGACAAAGGAGAGCATGACGACAGTTCATTAGAAAGCAACATTCTGATTAACTGTAAATTAGGAAAACAACATGCAGATTTTACAAGCAGAGACAATAGATTTTACTTCATTAAAACAAATGAAGGGAGAAATTCATTGTGGACTGTCGTGAAAACACACAACTTTTTTTAGCTGTATGAATATTTACAATGCAACAAAGTATTTTAATTATTCTGTGGTTCTGGAAGAAGATACAGTGTATCCTGTTGTATTCTAATATATTCTAATGATTTTTAAATAGACATAAAAATCATATAGCAAGCTTAGGCATAGAAAAGCCTTTGTCTTCTCTAATGGCCAAAAGCAAAGGAGGGAGGATGCATTAATCTTTCTTTCCCTTCTCTTACTCTTTGTAGTCATGGCTATGCACCCTGCAATTTATACAACTATGAACAGTTTTCTTTTAAACCATAAATATTTCTCCAGAACTTTTTCAGACACTTTGATAGCTATTTTCAACAAAAAATACCTTTCATTCCAGTTTTCATTCCACTTAATCCTTGCTGTGTCACTGGGCGGTCTGCAACTTTAATCTGAGATGACAAGATTCCGCTAGCAGTCGCAGAACCACCACGAGAACCAGGTCTTGATGTACTAGGAGGCATCTAGAAGACAGACAGACACACACACACACACACAAAAACAAACCAAAAATCCCAACGCTGAATTATGATTTTTTTATCGTTATGTAATTGCCAAAGCTTGAATCACTCTCTAAACTCTTAATGTGACAAACTTTTAGATTTACACCTGTTCAGGTAAACAAAGCTTCAGAGAAATGTCTGCTGTAGAAAGGTACAAGATTACATCTTGAGGTAAAAGATTACTGTGTTCCTTGTTCACCGTATGTGACATTATCAAGATCTCCCAGGTGAAGTCTTGATGGAAGAATTTTCAGCCTCTTTCAGCCAAAATCACAAAGTAAAACTCTCTATGACTGAAAATCTTTCAACTTTTCCTGAGAAAATCTCTCTCTAGTCATGGTACTAAAAAGTACAAAAACCTGAATAACAATTAAAGATAAGAAAGCTGATGTTCAGCTTTTGTTAACATACCGCTGTTCCTATCCTGGTTGCTGATGGAGTCCGTGCTGAAGAGGTTGGCCTTGCTGTCAGCCCCATTCCTGCTCTTGAAGAGGGCCGAGCTATGGGAGGTCTGTGACCACTGGCCATATTTGTTTCCTTTTGAATCCCTCCCTGGAAAGAAGGAAAACAGGAGAGAAGGATAACAGTCCTTTCACGTGGAAAGATGGCTTGAAGTGACCAGAGGCCAACTCGTTAGAGATTAATTCCCCCCCCCTTCCAACAGCTGACACTGATCTTTAATGCCTCTTCCACCTGAGCCACAGCACGGGTCTGTGAGGGATTGATGGGGAACTCCTCCCCAGGACAGCGCCCTGACGGGGTAGCACGCAGGCACAGCGGTCCCCGCAGCGCTCTGCTCGCTACCCCTTGGTTTATTAACCCGTTACCCCTCGGGACACCCCTTGTTTCAGCTGCCTCCCTTCCCTGGGTGAACAACACCTTGTGGGACGCCTTGGTGACGGCCGGGCCCCTCGCACCCGCTGGCCCCGGGCCCCTCAGCAGCCCGCCGACACCGCCATGTCGCGCACCGCCACGGGTATCCCAGCAACACTGCTTACACCCCTCAAACTACAACTCCCATAATGCCTCGGGACGGCGGCGCGGCCTCTTACACCCTCCGCGCGCCGCTTTGCCTGCTGGGACTTATAGTCTCGGCTCCTCCCCACCGCCGGCACATCGGGTGGCTCCTCTTCCGGCGCGGAGCGCGGCGCGTTCCGGCAGCGGCGGCGGGCAGGGAGCTGCTGCGTCAGGGCCTCCGCCGGCCTCCGGCCATGGCGGGCGACGCCGGCGGCGTCTACCGGCTGCGCTGCTCGCTGCCAGGCCACCAGCAGGACGTGCGCGGCCTCGCCCGAGGCCTCTTCCCCGACGGCGGCTTCGTCTCCGTGTCCCGGGACCGCACCGCGCGGCTCTGGGCTCCCGACGGGTGAGCTGCCTTCCCCCGAAGGGCCCGGTGATGGGAAAGCGTTAGGCATTAGTAAATTAGTCACAGCATCGGCAATGGGGTCGCCGTACGGAGGGTTTGGGGTTAAGCAAGCTGCGGTGTGTTATTTTCGTTATTAAGTTTCATAGGAAGGTGTTGCCTTGTTCTCTGTGCCTTCAGCAGAGAAAATGTTTTAAAATTTACAAGAATATCATGATTTCCCTACATACTCCAAGTATTACAGTACAAAGTATGAATAGCAGTGTTCTATAATACAGTTTTTGACCAAAATACAGTTTTTGACGAAAACAAAAACAATACCTTTAATATAAGTAGCATTTTTTTCCAGTGAGTGCGCTCACTGTTGAGGCTGGGTCATGACGAAAAAGTAAAGGTGCTGCTTGAATCAGACATAATTATTAATTCTTAAATCTCTACAGTGCTCGTGAGTATAGATTTTGTAAGCAGTAAACTTTCTTTGTTTATGTGCCCTGATATTTTGCGTTGTGCTGGAGTAACATGTTCGAGCTTTGGGACAGCAAAAGATCTCACAAATGCAAGCTGCAGCTACTTGTGATTAAATTCTGATTAAATTCCTTCATGTGCCTAAAGACGGGAAAGGACTCTTTATCAAGGAGTGACAAGGCAAGGGGTAACAGCTCTGAACCGAAAGAGGGTAGGTTTAGACTAGATATAATGAAGAAATTCTTCACCATGGGGGTGGTGAGGCACCAGAACACCCAGAGAAGCTGTGGATGCCCCATCCATGGAAGTGCTCAAGGCCAGGCTGGATGGGGCTTTGGGCAACCTGGTCTGGTGGGAGGTGTCCCTACCCATGGTAGGGGTTTGAAACTGGGTGATTTTTAAGGTCCCTTCCAACCCAAACTGGTCTGTGGTTCTGTGAAATTGGGCATAGTGTTTGCAGCTGAGCAGTAGACGACAAAACTAAGCTATACCAGGATTCTGTGGCTGGAAAAAAATACGTGGAGAGCTTTAAATACTGCTTACTGGTCTGGAATGGTGGAGTGTAGTTTTTCTCCAAGTTTTCGTTCTTTCTAGGTCATCCATAGTAAGCACACTGCAAGGATAGTTACTAATTCAAGAGCTGGAATGTAAAATGCCCGTTGTAGTTCAGTGCCTCAAAGTACTGTTTCTGTCGTGACTCTCAACTGATTATTGCATGTGTTTAGTCTTAACAGGGGTTTTACTGAAATGCACTGTATGCGTGGCCACTCAAATTTTGTATCTTGTGTGTGCATCATACCTCCAAGTGACCTCTATCCTCGTGGGCTGATTGCAACTGGTGGCAATGATCGTAATATTTGCATTTTCACAGTTGACAACACAGCTCCTCTTTATGTCCTTAAGGGTCATAAGAACGCAGGTATGTAGTAATTTTTTTGAGTTTATTGCATAAATGTGATTTATTAGACAGGAAATTAAGTTATAAAACTCAATTTTAATTTCTTTGATACTTAATGCACCTAACTTTTTGATTATGGCCTCTGTAAAATAGCTTTTTTATAATTTCATTTCACACAGTGACAGCTTGTCACGATGACTTCTGAGTTAACACTGATCAGTGTTTGAGCATTTGCTGCATAAGTGATCACATGGCAATTCACAGAATGGTGGCCCTTTTGCCAAGGGTTGAAGCAGTTAACTTCATCTTCCATGTATTTTTTTATCTAACTTCATAGAAATAGAAAAAGCGAGTTTCCTAAATAAACAAATGTTCACTGCTCATTTTGTTACCTAGATGGGGATCTAATATTAATTGGTACTTTAAATATGTGGTGAAGTCTAAAAGGTCATTGCAGAAACTTCATCTCTTTAATCAGGTCAGTGCAGCGTGTGACATATTAAACCGATAACTTTTCTTGAGCCATAAAATAAAAGGTTGAGCAATTTTCATATTAGCATGCTAAGTTTATTTTTTTGTGAGCTGATCTAGTATTTAAAAGACCTTTGAAAAGCCTCATCTTGTAATTATGGGATGTCAGAATTAATCATTTCAAGACTTGAAGGTTTTGGGTCTCTTTTACTATATTAAAGAAGGGCTCTCGAGACCATCTTGAAAATAACATGGATTGCTACACAGCACCAAAAATTTCTGTCTTTGCATTATAAGCCTCTTGGTCTGCTCTGAGAAACGGGTAAAATGATGCCAGAATAATGTCAGTGTGTCAGAAGGTATGGAATAATTTACAGTGTATAAAAGGAATCCTAGGATGATTGAGTAGATAAAAGAACATTTGGCATGTTCCCTCCAGAGGTGCAAAAAAGGATGAGGCATTATATGAGGTGTGTTATGGATTCCATTACAAAAAAGTATTTGTGGCAATTCTTACAGTAATGCCGAACATTAAAAAATGGAAAATCAGATTAATTATAAAATATGTTTTAGAAGTGGGAAAACTAGTTCCTGAGTAACAATTCATAGCAGCAGAATACTATCCAGTTCCCACTGTGGAATCACAGAGTCAAGAAACGAAAGGCTGTGCTTTCGTTTATGAATTTTCAGGTGGAGGGTGCATTCTGTTTGTGGCTTATATAGTTGTTGATACTTTGTATAGTTTTTGTTGTGCTTTATTAGCACTATGCCTTTTCAGTTTTATAGCTGTGTATTAGTGGAGCATTTGCAAATTATATCCATCTTAAATAAATCTTTGAATGTTAGTACAATTTCTCGGTGGTATTATTTTGCCATCCAAGAAGAAGAGCAAAGTATTTTTGGTATGAAGTCTTGTTTTGTGAGGACATAACCCAATAATGTTGATGAAATCTTGACTTTGTAATCTTAAATCTAAATCTTTGTATTAATATTTTTTCTTGACTATCTGTGCTGCTTGTCAACATATTTTAGCTTGAGAAGAGATCAGGTACTGAAAGAAATTGTAAAATATGAATGGTAAAAAGATTTGCAAGTTTGTCATCTGAAGTGAGGAGATTCTTAAGTGGTTCCTTTCTAGGTTGCTGTACATCTACACTTCTACTTAATTTTTCCCTGAACTCCTCAACACTAGATATGCTTTTAATACCAAGCAGAAGTCCTTAAATAATTAATTTAAAATTGCTAGCGTAAGATTTGCTACGGTGAAAGAAACGTGTCATTGTTGATCTGAACATTTATTCCAGTTTGCAGCCTTTCATCTGGAAAATTTGGCACATTATTAAGTGGATCATGGGATACAACAGCAAAAGTCTGGTTGCATGACAGATGTATGATGACATTACAGGTATGAAGTTCTTCTGCATGAATATAAAATACATACTGACTTTTACAAGTCTAACAATATTGTTGTCCTTTTTTTTTTTCAGGGTCACACAGCTGCAATATGGGCAGTAAAAATACTGCCGGAACAGGGATTAATGTTGACCGGTTCAGCTGACAAAACAATAAAGCTGTGGAAGGCAGGCAGATGTGAAAGAACATTCACTGGTAAATATTGTTGCAGTTAGTAGTTTCGTCAAGATCATGTGCTCTATTAAAAACAGTAAAAAAAATAAATCAGAAACCACGAATTGAACAATTTTTAAGCAGAATTTCTAAAGTATCTCAAGTTGCCTGGAAATCACATCCCTTCTATAAGCATTATATATTTTTCCACAGGATATTGAGCAATAAATTGCCTTTTTTTGAGTGCTTCCATAATGAAAATTGGTTACCAGGATATAGATGTGTAAAATGGTATGCTGCTGGTAATGGAAAGAAAAGCTGCATTAAAAGTTTTCCTTTCTTTTACAAAGGACATGAAGATTGTGTGAGAGGTTTAGCCATTCTCAGTGAAATGGAATTCCTTTCCTGTGCTAATGATGCTAGTGTTCGAAGATGGCAGATCTCTGGCGAGTGTCTGCAGGTGTATTATGGACATACAAATTATATATACAGCATATCTGTTTTCCCTCATTGTAAAGGTAAGTTTATTTTTTGAGATTTAGCCCATATAGTTCCAAAATAAAATGGCAGATGAGGCATTCAGTAGTTCAGTGGAGCTGCCGTAACCAAAGAACTCGGGTAGCATTTCATTCACTTTTTTTCTTTTTTCTTTTGTGTAAGTAATAAGAAATTTTTGTGCTTGACAGAAAATCATGTTTCTGGCAGAATTGCTCTTTGAGGTGAGATGAAAGGTCCTAGATTAAACCTAATTATAAAGCTCAAGTGAAACTTTGGCAAACAAATGGACAAAACTACCATCTGGGTTGCCACTTGTATTTGAGCACTGTTTCAGAGTGTTAAAATGGTATGCGTGGCTTAGCAGTTTGAAGTAATACAAACTTCGATACTTGCACAGAAAGTTTTGAAAGTAGCTTATAAATAGTTTAGTTCAGCGATTTTCTTTATATGGCTTATGCATTTGTTTTTAGAGCTAGAGGCTTGGAGGTTCAGAACTAACTTGCAGATGGTTGCAGAAGAAATTCTAAGTCAGTGACCTTTGTGTGGTGTATGTGTACAAATGGACTTGCACATTTGTTCGGAGGGTAAAGTGGATGTATGGTATGCAAAAGGTATGACGTGTACATCATAAATCTCTTCTGCCTTGAAACCCCTCGTAGAGGAGATGCCTGAAGTTAGGTGTCTGCTTTTGAGAATGCTTTATGCGTGTTTCCTGAACTGTGGTACTCTGGAAGTGCAGTGTTAAGACAAAACAGTGATAGTTCCCAAGTTCTTTGTTTAAACTGTTTGAAGGAGGAGGTAATCTTTTGTCACAAACAGTTTTGTTCCCTGTCTGGCTGCTCAGTCTGCAAGTTATGCACTTTTTTTTTTTTGAGAAGATAGCTCTGCAGTGGCTTTCTTTTAGCTCTCTTCTTGTGATTGAGAGAAATATTAAATTGTAGAAAAGTTCTTTTGCTATTTTAATTTTTAGATACTGAGTTGTAAAAAGGCATCTAGTATCACAGTACACGAAAATATGCTTTAAAAGCTTTTTTATTTTTTCCTTTGCAGATTTTGTAACTACTGGAGAGGACAGATCTCTTAGAATATGGAAACGAGGGGAATGTGCTCAAACAATCAGACTCCCAGCTCAGTCTGTGTGGTGCTGCTGCGTGTTGGATAATGGTGACATTGTAGTTGGTGCAAGGTATCCAGGTTTTATTCTCAGTACATTTTCAAATCTAAATTTGCAAAACTCTTGGTGAAATTTTATGCATCACTTTGATTTTCATTTCTGATTATATTTGAAAATATAGTCATGAAAGTGTGTGTGGGGATTAAATTTAAGTATGTGCTATAATTCAGCCAAAAAGTCGTTCTTTGTGTATTGAATTACACAGTTAAAGAGTAAGTTCTTTGGTAATGTGGTAAACTATGAGTAGAATGAGAATAGACTTACAGATACTGTATAAAGAACACATTTGATAGGCGTATCCTAATTTGACTTTAAAGCTGTACTACAGATTGGGTTTCAAGTTACCCATGTAAGTCTTCCTATGGGCTTTTTTTAGCATGAGGGCAAATTCTTTTTATAAAAAAAAATGGAGAGGGTTATTAGAAGTAGTGGTGGTTTCTCATGACATGGAAGTCACTATTAGAATGTATGTAATCATTTTGACATTTAAAATAATATTTCACTTTGAATATTTTTGTCTCTGTTCAGTGATGGATTTGTAAGGGTGTTTACAGAGTCTTTGGAAAGAACAGCAAGTGCTGAGGAGATTCAAGCTTTTGAAAATGAACTTTCCCAAGCATCCATTGACCCTAAAACTGGTGATTTAGGGGATATTAATGCTGAAGACCTTCCTGGAAAAGAACATCTTAAGGAACCTGGTAAGTTATGTTACCTCTGTGATGTTAGAGTTGCCTCTGGATCTTAGTTCTGAGGTACCGAAACTTTCCGTAAGTTCGGGGCTGGGGGGGGGGTTGACCATGTTCAACAGAATTACTAAAGAAAACAGCTCAATTTTGCTCTGCTTTCCTTTCATCTCCTCTTTTGGAGGCAAGACTGTAGTTTAAATATTTAGGTGTGTGTGTCTGCATGTATACATCCTAACATATACATGTGTGTTTTCTAGACTAAAGTGGCTAAAATACTTCTCTTACAAAATAACTTAGAAAAATCTCGGTTACAGGACACTGCAGTGTATTCAAGATGTTTTGTATCTATTATGCCAGCTGTGTCAATAATAAGAGACAGTCATGTACTTTGCAAAAGGACTAGAATTTTTTTCCGAAGGAAAAGTAGACAAATACTCTGCTTTAGCTTTCAACTTGAAAAACAGTTTGTCTTGATCAACTCAGTTTACGGTTTCCAGGTACTCAGGAGGTTACTGAGGATACAGTTGGAAGCATTGGTAGTTAGGATTACTCTTAAATACACAAATATTTTTCCCCAGGTGAAGTAACCTCACCCCTTGGCTCTGATTAGCAAGTGGTATAAATCTTACAATTCTATGAAGCTTCCCATCTTGTTAGACCATGGGAGGGTATCACCTTTCTTGATTGTCACCTCCCTGGGAAAATGGTGAACTTTTGAAATACTTAAGGACTGCTTTCACAACTTAGTCTGGTGGCATATACCATTACTGTAACTGTAAAATGCTATTCTCAGAATTTCCACTATTCTTGTTGCAACATGTAGTATGTAGTTTTCTGCACTGTGACCTCAAATCTTGGTGAACTATCTTTTCATTCTTAAATTTGAGTGCTATTTAAGACATTCTTTTTCTCTCCTACAGTAAATCATACTATTAGATTTCTTAAAACTGTTAAATATTTCTGTCTGCAGGAACAAGAGATGGACAGACACGGCTCATTAAAGACGATGGGAAAGTTGAAGCATATCAGTGGAGTGTTAGTGAAGGAAGATGGATAAAGATTGGTGATGTCGTTGGTTCTTCTGGAGCCACGCAACAAACATCTGGAAAGGTTTTATTTGAAGGAAAGGTATATACAACCTTTAATAGGCTTTACTCCTTTCAAGTTAAATGCTTAATTTCACATTTGAAAAAAAAAAAAAATCCCGGTCTTTACTTAGCTAAAATATAAATTAGGAAACAGGGATTTGTTGATACTCTTTCGTACGTCTTTGATCTATTAAAACCAAGAGGTAGAATTATAAGTATTTTCTGTTTTACCTTTGAAATGCGTTTTGTAAAACCAGCAAGCCAGCAGAGACAAATTACGTTGCAGAAAGGTCAACTGCCAGCTATTAAAGAAAGGGTCAAGATCTCTAGTATTTATTGCTAATACATTGTAAAGTTAGTTTTAACTGCCTTTCCAAAGGGAGAGAACCCTACAATGTACAATGAGAGGTGCAAGGGTCACCTGAAATATTAGGTACCAGACTTCATGTGTCCCTTTTCTTTTGTCTTTTGAGTGTAAAGACAGATAATCCAAAAAGTAAATGTTTCCTTTAGTGACATGTACACAGAAAAATCTGTCTTGTGCCACCACTTAAAAAAAATGCCTTTCAGATACTCATTTTCTCTCGTATGCTTTAAAGAAAGAAGCCTTAGGACTTGGTTCTTTTTTAGTAGTAGAAATGTGCTTTCTGGCCTGATGTTTTTTGAGGCATCTGACTACCCTGTACCTCTGTAGGCAGCCACAGCTGACCGTGAGTGTTACCTGATGCATTCTGTTACTTTGTAATATATCTATACATAAATTGTCATGATCTATTGTTCTAGCCTGCTTTTCTTGAGATACAAAATTCTGGAAAGTGTAAGGTACAGCTTCAATGGTTTTTATTTGCAGCCTCTGTAGGAGACTGCTGTTGATACAGTCTGCAAGTAGCATTATTAATGTTTTCAGGCTTAGCACTGGGTCTCTATTAGTCTGCATGTGGTACATCTCTATGCCAAATGTGCTGACAAATTTCTCATTTGTTCTTGTTTTTGTTCTACTTAAAGGAGTATGATTATGTTTTCACTATTGATGTAAACGAAAATGGACCTTCCTACAAACTGCCGTATAACATAACTGATGATCCTTGGCTGACTGCATACAACTTCCTGCAAAAGAATGATCTAAATCCAATGTTTCTGGATCAGGTGGCCAAGTTTATTACGGACAACACTAAGGGACAAACACTGTTGAATACAAATACACAATTTTCAGATCCCTTTACAGGTAAAAATTTAAACTTCATGGTGCACAACTAAAAAGTTAAGTAACAAAGGGATAACAGTGTGTACTGTAACGTGTTATATTATGCACTGAGTTTCCCTGTAAGTATATTTCTTCACAAGGGTAGGAAATGAACCTGGCAGAATGGCTTAGAGTATTTTGTACACTGTAGTGCAACTTGAAACCTATTATCGAGTGCTTGACTAGCAGCTTGGGTTACTTCACAAGCAGACTTCAAGTCACAGGATGGCTGAGGTTGGAAAGCCACCTTCTGGAGGTCACCTGGTCTAACCCCCAAGCTCACGCAGGGCCACCTGGAGTCAGTTGTCTAGGTGACTACTCAGTACCTCCAGCATGGGAGAGTCCACAGCTTCTCTGGGCAACCTCTTTCAGTGCTCAGTTACCTGAACAATGAGGAAGTATTTCCTGACGTTCAGACAGAACCTCCTGTGTTTCATTTCATGCCCATTGCCCCTTGTTCTGTCAGTGGGCACCACTGAAAAGAGACCAACTTTGTCGTCTTTGCACCCTCTCTCCAGCTATTAATATACATTGCTAAGACTCCACCTGAGCCTCCTCCAGGCTGAACAGTTCCAGCTCTCAAATCTTTCCTCATAAGAGAGATGTTTCAGCCATGATTCACTTCATCATATTTGTGGCCCTTCGTTATACTCTCCGTTATGTCCATGTCTCTCTTATAGCAGGGAGCCCAGAACTGGATACAACACTTCGAACGTGGCCTTCTCAGTGCTGAGTAGAAGGGGGAAGAATTACCTGCCTCCTCCTGCTGGTAGTACTTTGCCTAATGCAGCCTGGGATACCATTAGCCTTCTTTGCAGCATGGTCAGATTACAGGCTCATGTTCAACTTGGTGTCCATTTTCTGCCAACCTGCTTTCAGTAGTCCCTAGCATATACTGGTGCTTGGTGGTTGTTCCTCCCCGGGTACAGGACTTCTTCTTGTCAAACTTAAGAGGTTTCTGTTAGCCCATGTATCCAGACTGTCCAGATCTCTCTGGATGGTAAGATAGTCCCCTGGAGAATCAGCCAATCCGCCCATTTTTGTGTCATGTGCAAACTTGCTGAGGATACGCTCCACCACATCATCCATCATTAATGAAGATGTGAAACAGGATCGGGTCCAGTACTGGCACTTGGGGTACAGTGCTAGTTACTGGTTACCAGCTAGATGTCCTGCCACTGAATACCAACCTCTGGGCCCATCTATTCAGCCAGTTTTCAGTCCAACTCAGTCTGATTATCCAGACTTCAGTGTCCCAGTTCCTCAACTTCAGCTTCCTGTATAGGACTTTCATGTCCTCAAATCATGGAGGGCATGGCACAGATAGATGTGACAAAAATGCAAAAACTGGTCAACTCTGTGAGATATTTGTCAGATCAAATCTTTCAACAAAATGCTAATCAAGCTGGTTGTATTTTTCAGCCTAGGCTTAATTTTCTAATGTAAGAAAATCCAACCTTTTATATTAGGGTAACAGGTAGCCAGATGCTGTTAAGGCAATGAAAGAAATACAAAAATTTAACTAGACAAAGGATGAAACTGAATGAAATACATAAATGACCCTTTTTCAGAGAGTGAATGAGAACTGTAAAAAGTTAATTACTCACCAGTTGAAATGTGCTAATTGATTACGTCCTGTCTATTGCATTACAAAATAAACCACATTGCAACCAGTTTTACAAAGTTGAAGGTTGGAACAAAGTGTGAAAATAATTCTAGATCTTACTCTTGCATTGAACTACAAATGAGAATACAGGCCGTTAGTCAGGTTCAAATGTATCTCATGGAACTGCAGTTGTATAAACTTATGCATATACCTTTGATTTGTCTGTGTCCAAATGCATAGTGGTTATATCCTAGAAAACAAAGTTTGGGCCTTGAAGTTATTAGGAAGAATTTGTTCAGTGTTGGCAGAACTGTATGTGGAGAGGATTAAATTTGTCATAATGCCACAATAAGACATGAGACATACTCGATGTTTTTGGCTTCATTTTTGAGTTGCACCTGTCTGAAAATATTAGTACTTTAGTAACATCAAGCTGTGTATGTTTCACCAGGTGCTGGACGTTATGTTCCAGGCTCTTCATCTGGATCAAGTACGGTACCCGGGGCAGATCCATTTACAGGTAGTGTAAAATTCATACTCCTTATTGAAATTTGTCTTGCCAGCATTTAAGGTATGTTACCGTGTTCAGTTGCAGTGTGTTCGGCTCCAGAGCCCTGTTTATTGCAGTGCTCCATTTGGGGCAGCTATGTGGGACAGACTGGTTAGGTGGTCTCCACTGCTGTGGAAAACGTCAAAGCCTGTCCAGACCTGTTTAGTAGAGGAGAGAGCTCTCTGCTTGTCTGGTCTGCCTCGTGTCACTCTGTCCTTTACAGTAGAGGACTAAATTCTTAAACCTTATGTTTTGTCATCTCTTATATGTGTAACCAGCTTGGGATTGGTTATTTTCGTAGAATTAGTTTTCTTTTTATCCTATTATTCTTTTTATCTTATGTGGCCATTATTGGTACTTTCCATACTAAATTTCAGATTCCAACCCTTCTTGCCATAGCTAGTTTAAAGCCCTTCTCATAGTGGAGAGCTTGTTTACAAAGACATCCCATCTTTCTTAATAGTTTTTGCTCCTTGGAGAGGGTCCTGTAGTCATAGACTTGCCATTGGGGCTCTTTAGCCACTTGATACTCTCCAGGTCTTTCATGGCATTATAATTGATGCCTGGGTGGAAGAGTAGCAGGGGTAAAAGTTTGAAGGCCTGGCAAGCTGTGGCAGTCTCTCTGTGACTTTCTGGATCCTGGTTCCTAGCAAACAACAAACCTCTCAAGATACCAGTTTACATCAGTAGATAGGTGCCTCCATACCCTGCAGGAGGAGGCCACCTACCACTGCTTGCCTTTCCCCTTTCTGCAGATGCTAGGTGCAGTCTCAGCTGGCTCTGATCTCAAACACCCTCTTGGGTGTTTGTCCTCAGCACTGCCAGGGCACAGTGTCTGCTCTGCAGGTGCATATCTACATATGGAGCTTTCCTGGTGTTGCCAAAAGCCACAGTATTCCCCATCTTGACAGTCTTTTTCCATACCTCTTCTACCATGATCTCCAGCTGTCTTCTCCCTTGCATTTTGTGACTCAGGCTCTGGTGTCTGCAGATACAAAGACCTTGCCAGTCTCCTCTGAACTGATGGTTCACAGCCTTGTCACCTGTCCCTGCAGCTCCTTCACCTGAGGGCTCAGCACCACATCCAAAGCCCAGCTCCTTCAGGAGGTGCTAACAGTACCCCAGGCAGAGGGAAAGGCCAGGCCTGGGCAGCAGCACCCTCTGCCTGCACCAAGGGTTTTGGCACCAGTGGTGCCAGGGAGCATGACAGAATGTCTCTCAGCAGTGGGTCACTTAGCTTGTGAGTGCTGCCGCTGCCACCAGCACCACCCTCACACATGCATTTAGATAAAATCCGTAAATTTCAGGAAGAGTTGAAGGACTTCTTTTTAATTATTTTAGAGCAAAATAACACCCTTAGTGGTGATATTTCAAGACTAGTGGCTGAAAGTAGGTATGTTAGCTCTTTATCAATGGTGGTGTTTAAAAAGTCTAACTTCCCCATTCAGGTGCTGGGCGCTATGTTCCTGGTTCCGCATCAAATGCAGTAGCTCCAGTGGGTGGGATTGATCCATACACAGGTAAGAAATGAGGCCTGCTTTATAAAAAGCATCACTGATCTTTTTGTTTTTTTTTCTTTTGACATGAGTTCTATGCTGTTGCAAATTTATATTTAATTAAGTGTAATGAGCAGATTGAAACCACTTATATTTTAGAAATTACTGAGAAAATAGGGGGAACAAAGCCTTTTACATGTAGGAATCAGAGAATCAGAACATCCTGAGTCAGAAGGACCCACAAGGATCATCGTATCCACCTCCCATCTCATCCAAAAATAAAACCATGTGTCTGAGAGCGTTGTCCAAATGCTTCTTGAGCTCCAGCAGCTTGGTGCTGTGACCACTGCCCTGGGGAGCCTGTCCCAGTGTCTGGCCACCCTCTGGGTGCAGAACCTTTCCCTAACACCCAGCCTGACCCTCCCCTGTCCCAGCTCCATGCCGTCCCCTCGGGTCCTGTCGGTGTCCCCAGAGAGCAGAGCTCAGCGCCTGCCCCTCCGCTCCCCTCGTGAGGGAGCTGCAGACTCAGTCTCCTTGTCTCTGAGCTGAAAGCAAGTGACTCCAGAGGTCCTCGTGCATCTTCCCCTCCAATGCCCTTCACCATCGTTGTTACTCTCCTTTGGACACCCTCTAATGGTTTTATGTCCTTCTTATACTGTGGCACCACGAGCTTTAGCATGTATGATAGTAACCTGTTTTCTTGAGTTGATTTCTGGTGTGCCAGTAGTTACTGTTGTTGATCAAAGAAATTAATATATGCGGTTTAAATGGAAATTACATAGTATAGGCTACCAATTCACCTGTTATTCTAGAAAATCATAAATTAAAGCTTTTTATTATTTCTCTAAAGAGATATTAGGATACTATTGCATGTGACATAAGTTAGTCATATCTGCAGAACTAAATCTTTTCCTATTTATTATGAAAAAAAAGGGGCATAAGAAGTATTCTAATTTTAGAACACTTTCATATCTTAATTGCGGTGTCAATTCCTATGACTGTATTACGTTTCACTGTAATTCAGAAATCATGTAATAATTCACACTTGCATAATAGACTTGTAAATGGGGGATGAACAATTTGTGGAGGCATTACTCTAGGTTTAGGAAACCCAGCCTGAGTAATGGACAACAGGAAAGACTTACTGGTAGGGTATTGTTCTATGTCAAACACTTTGATATGCTGAACTTCTTATATTTCCTTTATGTAGGCATGGACGCTTACCAATCTTCTGCAGCAAAAGCTGAAAATATTTATTTCCCGAAGAAAGATGCTGTCACCTTTGACCAGGCCAATCCTACACAGATATTGGGTCAGTAATTTAATTTCAAGGATGGCTTTTCCATTTTGTTTGAAGTGACTTAATTTTTGATCTTTACAAAAAGCTAAATTATTTCCCATAGCTTTCCTACTCATTCTCAGTTTTGACCTTTTAAAATTACATTAATTACTTTAATGATTTGAAGGCTTAGGAATACAATTAATTTTCAGAAGAACTCCTATCTAATGCAGAATATAACTTCTTCCCCCCCCCCCCTTAGCTTATGTCTGCTATTCCATGTTTTGTTTACCAAGCTGGTACATTTGAACACTGAGCATTTTTTTCCCAGCTTCTGGATATGTGCGCAATATGCAGTCCGTTTCTGGTTTTGCACATGAAAGTTTCAGTTCACTAGGTTGCCATACAGTGTAATCTAAGCTGTGTTAAAGTGAGGCATTCTGCAGTTTCACAGGTTCACATGGTCTCTTCTATATTTAAGCAGATCATTCAGCATTACAGAAAAAGAAAATAGTGTATAATATTTAGTAATACTACGCACTTTTGATGAATGTTGCTGTTGCCTTCTATTTCTCCCTCTTTCCCATCTTTATTGCTATTCCACAGTCTCTTCTGTACTTCCCATAGCTATTCCACAGAATCTGTACCATTTGTCTTCAGTTTGTTTCACTGTGTTTCTGTGGAGTGCTTTAGTATGGTTATGTATACTAGTTTGTGTTCACAGTGCAGGAAAATACAGTACCTGCCTTGAATCTCCACATTAAAATTCTTTTACTCATTTTTTTCCATTTCTTCCTTCCTTCCCTCCCCTTTATATACAGAACTTGAAAACATTATAGGTAGTCTGATGAGGAAACTTAAGAACTTCTGCTTTTTAGAAAACATATACCTTCACCTTTATCCAACTTCTTGAAGAGGACAGGCTGCTACCTTTTTTCTATTGTTCTACATATTGTTCAGGATTCATTTTCTATTTAAAAGTTTTGGTCAGTCTTCAGTTGGCCATGCCCTCTTTCCCTGAATTCTTTACGGTGGGCTGGTATTTGCTTGTTCAGGGAGATAAGAGATTCACAAACTTGATTTTTTTTTTTTTATGAGGTTGTCACTAATAAATATATCTAGCCACCTCCTAGTTTTGCTTACATTTTGCAGTAAAACTTTGTCCAGAACTTAATAAGAAGGAGAACTTCAAGAATGGTTGACTTTCATATTCTGTTGCAGCAAAGCAATGACTTTTATTTAATCCCCAAAACATACTGCAATTGTTTCTTTCTGTCTGGTGTTCTTCAGGGATAATTAAATACAGGCCTAATATGTCTACTTTTTAGGCCTGAAATCTGACAACTACATTTACTGAGTTTCCTGCAGTCCTGTAACAGTGCATGGTTAAATACATTTAATAGCTGTATGCTTTTTTCATAATGGACAGACAGTTCACTTTTGTGCATGCTTTAAAACTCATTACATAAAGGTGTACTAATGTAATGCTGCCTGCTGGCATGTTTATTGACATGGCCCTCATCAATTCTGGAAGAACCATGATTGCCAGGTGCTCAATGGTGTACATTATAATACCACTTCCAAGACTTGGATTTTAAGTTAGATTGAAGTTTGAATACATGACAAGGTGCAATTATATTTTGCGTATGGCACTTAAGCAAATGAAACTACAAATACTGATCATACTATCCTGATACATTTGTTTCAATAGTTTGTTTCTACTCCCTAATAGTAAAGAGGAATCACATTTCAGTTTTGACAACTATTGGTCTTAGGATTCTTTTCTGCGTCTGTGCCTGCACATAGGCTAAGATGCGAATGTTGAATCGTTATGCTTCAATATTGAAGAAGCTTTATAGTAGCATCTGTTGTGATGATTAAACTTAAAATTAGAAACATGATGAAACAGTGAGAAGTAATGTTTCCTTAAAGATATTTAAACAATCTTAATAGTTGTAACTTCTTTTTAAAGTGTTTTGTAGTGCAGTATTTTATTGAAGATCTGGATTTAAGTTGTAATGTCAGAAAACTGTACCTTTCTATTGGTCTTACAGGCAAACTAAAGGAACTTAATGGTACTGCAACTGAAGAACAAAAGCTTACAGAAGATGACTTGATAATGCTAGAAAAGTTATTGTCTGCAACATGTAATACCTCTGCAGAAATGCCTACTGCACAACAACTTCAAACGTTATGGAGAGCAGTTAACTGGCCAGAAGGTAGACACTTGAAATTATTTTTTTATATTGTTGTCTCATCGGTACTTCAACATGAACCAGAACACTGTTGCTGGCTGTTACAGTCTGTCTCATAGTCTGTAACCCAAACAGAACCCAGAAGAGGACATACAGATACTAACAGAATTCAGAATTGGTAGTTAGCAGTCAGTTTGCTGTTGTTGGCACAACAGTAAAGATAAGAGACACCTGATCTAAACATCGGTTGCAGTTATTTCATTAGTAGGAGCTTCCTCAAGACAGAGCTGTGAAACTTGTTAGGAAATAGAGCAAAGAAGGGTAAAGTTGGAGTCCTAACTTGCTATCAAATGAGAGATTAAATTACAGAGGTAAGTTATAGGAAAGAAAAATCTCAGATTTATATCTTGTTTAGTATGGTGGAAGTTACTGAAGTTAGTTTATGTGGTCTGGATTATTGAAATAACATTTTGGGATGAATGCAAGTGGAGGCAATTTAATTTGATTTAATAACATAACATTATCAGTACTGATGGACCAGTTGGAAAGACTATTTTGTTTGTAAATATACATTCTGGAAAAACAGGATATGTTGCATGTTCAGATAGCTAAATATGCAGTTTAAAATGAACTGCTTTCTTAAAATTGTGGTTAAAAGTTTATTAACAGGAAGAATACTGTTTTTATTAAAAATTGCTGTTCATCAGATAACATTACTTAAGCTATATTCTGTAGAGCTGGGAACTGGTGGTGGCTAATGTCTTCATATCAGACCATATTGTACAAAGTCTTAATTCTCAACATGCTTCATATCGGCAGGAAAAACTGCTCAATGGGTAGCTCAGCAGGTTCAGCTTCCTTGCTGTGTTTGTAAGCTTGGGATACTGGTGGTAGCCTTGAAGAGCCAAATATATTTGAAATTCAGGGAAGTTGAGAGGAACTACTGAACAAACTATAAATTTGGGTTCCTTAATGATACCCAGCTGATCAGTTGAGAATATCTTTTATTTTTCTTCTAAATTATGTCTAAAAGCTGAAGATAGCCTAAAAGCATTATTTTCCTGCAGGCAGTTCTGTAGTTACACTAAACCGTAAGATACAGAGCAAGGACAAATTGATACGCTGCCTGTACAGGAGTGTTCAGTAACTGAGAAGTTTTGAGAAACTTCTTTGGATTAGTTACTATGCGTATTTTGTGTTCAGTGCTTGCCTTCAGTGTTAGCGATTAGCTTTTAGGAAGAATTTCTAAGACTTGTTTGAAAAAGAACTTTGTCAGTCTGAAGGAGCATATTTTTTTCTGTCATTAATGGAAGTATTAGTATGGGTTTGTCAGTGCTGTCTTTTATGATTTTTTGATAATTTGTGATTTATCTGACTCTGCATGAAACTGTTACTGTCTGTTCTGAAAGCTAGGGACTTAAGAGTATCTCCAACAGAAATAAACTCACCAGCATGTTTGCACATAATGCAATTCTAATACTAAAACATTTTTTTTGTTTCTTAGATATTGTCTTTCCAGCCCTAGACATTCTTAGATTGTCTGTCAGGCATCCCACTGTGAATGCGAACTTCTGTGGTGAAAAGGATCATGTGCAATTTATCCACCTTCTCCTCAAATTTCTGAACCCTAAAGGAAAGCAAGCAAACCAGCTGTTGGCACTTAGAGCTCTTTGCAATTGCTTTGTCAACCAGGCAGGCCAGAAGCTCTTGATGGAACAAAGGGATGAAATAATGACACAAGCAATAGAAGTGAAGTCAGGCAATAATAAGAATATCCACATTGCACTTGCCACACTGACATTGAACTATGCTGTGTGTTTACATAAAGTCAACAACATTGAGGGCAAAGCTCAATGTTTATCAGTAATCAACACAGTTATGGAAGTTGTTCAAGATCTTGAAGCTGTTTTTAGACTGCTTGTGGCTCTGGGGACGCTAATCAGTGATGATACAAATGCTGTGCAATTAGCTAAGTCTCTTGGAGTTGACTCCCAAATAAAAAAATATGCCTCTGTATCAGAACCGGCTAAAGTAAAGGAATGCTGTAGGTTTGTTCTTAATCTGCTGTAATTGTTTTAATTAGCACTTGGGAAATACAGTGTATGCAGAAGAAAAGATGCTTTTGTTCATATTTTGTGACAGAATATAACTGAGAAAATACTGTGGATGACTTAAACTTGATTTGTTGTGAGTTACAGAGCAAATAAAACTTTTTACACTGTTTTTCATTTGACTGCTTTTCTGAAGTCTGCAGTGCACAGGATCTTTGCAGGAAGCCCTTCTGTTGTAGCTCAGATTGAAATAGATCTGCAAGTGCTTAAAGGTCATCTAGATGGAAATCTAGGAAATGGCTGTGATCCAGTGATACCGTCTCACCTGCACCCAAGCCAAGTTTCTCCATTTCAGTGTAAGGACTGTTTCTTGACCATGGTGTTTGGCAGCAGAGAAGGAGCCCTGAGAGCTGTTAAGTTCAATGGTGCTCTTCATCGCTTTACTAGTTATCACTGGCTGTATTAACTCTGGTCAAATATGCTAGTAAGGAAGTGGCATTCATGTAATTTTCCATCAGCTTTTTTCTACTTCCTTATAAAACCTAATATGGCTCTTCCTGTATCTTTTTTTTTTTTAAACCTAGAAATAGGTGGCTTTTTGAGGGGTAGAACATTGAACTGATGTATAGACATAGTGCTTCAGTGATAAGTGAATATCTTGTTTGCAAAATTTCCTAAACCTCTACAAGTCTTTTACACGACTTCAGCTTTTAATGCACAGGAACATCTTATTAGTATAGCAACAGTCTTATTTTAAAGTATGGCAGAATATATTTAGACAATAAAAAATGGGTTACATAGAGAGTGGGAGGGGAAACTTAGGTGTAGAGTACAGACAACTGCAGAAACTAGAAATATGAAATTAAATTTTATGAAGTAGCTTTAACACAATACCTGTGGTGAATTTGAAAAGGGGGAATATTTTACGGGTCTTCCAGCAGATCTAAGATGTTCACTTCAAAAAGGGGATATTATTTTTTACTAGTCATTCCAACTCTATCTGCTTAAATTTTAGTAAGATTACTAGTGACAATTTCTGTTTTCCTATGCATATTTTTGTGCCTGAATGATTGAAAAACTGCAAAACTGCTTATGTTACACTTTTGTTTAGGGTTAAGATAAAGCTCGGATGGTCAATGTTCCACATGTCTTCTAACAAAAAAAAAAGTCTTAAGTTGCATTTTTAGTTAGACTAATGGATGGGAAACATGGAAAAATGGATAAGTTTATCTGGCATATGAGCTCTTCATCACAATACTTGTCTGCATCAGCTGTGCCAGACATGAAAGGTATTGTGACCAAGAGCTTTTTTTTCCTCAATCTCCACTAAAGTATGTGAATTAGTATGTTACTTCCAGCAAACCTTGTTTGCCAGATCTATACATATACATACTCAGCTCCGTAGTTGCACTCTTGTGTCATTACAGTTCTGATGGATTTTCAGATACGTATCCTTGTCAACAGCCTTGATCATGGCCTTAACCACCATTTTTCATGTTTGATCCATTGTGGGCTCAAGCGTGAGGCACTCCATGACATTATTCAGGATTTACAGTGAAATAGAAATAATAGAAAAACAAACAAAAAAAAAAAACCACATGACCTTCCTAGGAAACTATCCTAAGAAACTATCTTCAGGAAATATTTCTGTGAAATGATGTGCCTGTCTGTTGAATTTTGGTTGCCTAGTATACAATTGTTCTTGAAACTAGTTTTGACATAGTGTGTGCTCTTTAACTGTGTTTGTACTTGTGCTATTCTAAGAAACCTATACTCATCTAACTTTTTGGTTCTGTTATTGTGGGATTACTCTGTTACTGATTACCTCTGTGTGAAAATTGTCATGAATTTCCCAGACCAAAAATGATGTTTATGTTAATAAACAAACTCTGGCAACTCCAGCAATTGGTATATTAAAAGATGATACAAAATGCACTTAGATTTA
The DNA here is from genome assembly GCF_013377495.2 of Cygnus atratus. NCBI lineage: Eukaryota > Metazoa > Chordata > Aves > Anseriformes > Anatidae > Cygnus > Cygnus atratus. Next base: position 71,586,323 of record NC_066396.1, read on the forward strand.
ATTTGCAGGGAAATGATTTGGCATAGCAAAAAATCCTTCATTGGGGGCTGCAGCAGTACATATCAAGATAAATCAAGCTGCATGAAAAAGTTTGGATAGAAGGCCAGCTTCTGCTACAGCATATTGTGATATCTGACAGTTCTGTAATTTTGCACTGTGTGAGGCAACAAAGAAATTGGGAACATTTGATTCCATCTCCACAGGAATCTTCTTTGGAGGGTGTCTCTATAGAGACATGCAGTGGTAGCTGCCAGTGGAGGTAAAGTGAAAATAGAAAAGTTACAATACCCCCCAGCGCTTTGTTTTGCTTTGTTTTAAGGCTTCACGTCAGTGAAAGGATGTTAAATCTATGCCCAGGAAAAGAGCAAGACAGGACCACACTGTGCAACCTCTTGAGACCAGAGGATGCTGGCAACAGGTGTATGCCTAGCAGAAAACTCAAAGCTGGCCTTCTATCTACATCGGTAACCCTCAAATAACTTGTGCACTCAAAACAGTGCTCCTGATTTGAGCTTGCTTTGTCTAAATTCACCAGGGGAAAAGCACGGTTGGGATTTTTTGAGAGCTCTTGCAAGAGAGTTTTTGCCTTCTGCCGGGGGTTAATAGCTTCCCACTAGATCCAGTCAGTCAGGGGGCCGTGCCTGGGATCCACCTAGATCCAGTCAGTCGGGGGCAGTGCACAGAATGCCTCCGTGGGTTACAGAACGAGACCGCCGCCACCGCCCGCCATTTTGCCGACGCCTGGGCGGTCTGTCGGCGGCCCGGAAGGGGCGGCCGCCCCCGGCGGGAAGCAGGCGGGGCCGCGGCCCCTCACAGCCCTTCCGGGCCCGCTGGCGGCGGCGATGGCGGGTCGAAAGTCGTCGAAGGAGAAGAAGAGGCGCCGGTCCCGTTCGTGCTGCCCCGAGGGGGCCGCGGGGCCGGACGGCGGCGAGAGGAAGCGGCGGAGCGCGGAGTCCGCCCGCGGCGCCCCCGAGGTGCGGTGGCGGTGTTCTGCGCCCCGGGTGTGTTGGGAGTGGTTGGGAAGGATTGCTGCGGCCCTGTGCCCCTTTTACCTCCTGCCCCGGTGGGACAGGGGAGAAGAAAGGAAGAGAAAAAGCAGGGGAGGACTCCTGGGCTGAGGTAAAAACGTCTTAACAGGTGAGGAGGGAGCTGAGGAAGAGAGAAGTGAAACAAAACAGGTAATGCAATGATACTTGCGTGCTCCCCTCCTAGGAGCATTCAGATTCGCAGCCGGTTCCTGAGCAGAAAAGGTGGTTCACCTCTTATTTCACCTGTCTGCCCTTTGTGTTGCTGAGCATGGTGTTATAGGCACAGAATACCCCATGGTTACTTCGGGTCTCTGCCTGGTGGCGGGCCCCCCAGCTCACTGCAGCGTACTCGCTGGTGGGGCAAAAAGGCAGCCTTGGTGCTGCACAAATGCTCCTTGTCCACAGCTAAAGCAGTGGGGTGTTACCTGCATCTGTTTTAGTCACAAATCTAAAATATGGCACCACGCGAGCTGCTGTGAAGAAAATTTACTCCATCCTGGCCAGACCCAGTCCAAAGTGGTGTGAGGCACAAGCTCAGAGATGACCCAAATCTCAGTCATTCTGTGTCCTAGCCAGTTGTGGTGCTCAAATGTGCTCAAATACAAAGATGACTGCGTGATACATGATCATGAATGAAGGTCTGTGTCTTCAAAATATATCTGATTTTTAATGGTTCAGTTTTTTTCTGATATGGAAGATATATTTTCTCATACGAAACTCACTTTTTTTTTTCTCTCAGAAAACTGTGCCACATGGAATTGTGTGTGAATTTCTTTCTTAGCAAGGTAGTTGTAGATTATCGACTTGGTCATTTAATTGCAGAGGAAATCATATAAATGGATTTATTCTGCCTTAAAGCATGCTTTGACGTAGAAGCAACAGCAAGGTATCTTAAGATAATACTTTCTAGTTAATATTGAAAAATACTTTTTGTCTCTTGAAAGTTTTAAAATTTCTCTTAGCATAAAAATGATTTCAGTAACCAAAAACATAATTTTTGTGATGCAGTTACCCTGTAAGCTAAAACAGTATTTGGAAGTTCAGAAATCTACTTTAAGATGTCCCTTGCAATTGTGAGGGAAAAACTATTGCTATCACAGATGAGGTGTTAAGTTTCCTTCTTTTGTAGTTCAATAGAAAATGAAAATTCTACTTGCCTTCTTGATGTTTAGGAAGAAAAATGCAATGTGCCATCTGGAGAAAAAGTGGAAGAAGCTGAACAACCCAGTGATGTAGAGGAAGGAGGATTAGATCTCAGTGTGTCACTCAAACCGGTTAGTTTCTACATTGCGGACAAAAAAGAAATGCTTCAACAGTGTTTCTGTGTCATAGGGGAGAAGAAACTACAGAAGATGCTGCCTGATATTTTAAAGGTACTGAAATACAGTTACTTGTTGTATGCTTTTTACGAGCTTGAATGCTTGCATAACAAAGCACATCCCTCAAGTCTAGTGGACCTCCCATCCTAAAAACTGCCTGTGTTTTTCTTAAATGAAGATTATGTAAAGTCTCTGAAAGTGAGACACTTAAGATTTGATACAGTTATTTCATCCTACTCCATTTTCCACAGCTCAGCTGCAGCTGAATGCAGGCTGATTATTTTTGTGCTGTCTGTCTGTACTGGTTATTCTTAATGTAAAAGGAGTTTCTAATTGCATGGAGTGAATTCAGTAGTGTTGTTCAGTAACAAGTTTGCTGATTTGTTCATAAAAGTCTGAGTTCTATTTATGCGTTATCTAAATTTCTTTATAAGTTATTAATGTCTGAGATGAGGCCATAAAGCCCCTTCTTGGTAAACAGCTTCTGGAAGCTGTTATTGCTCTGGAATTTAATCCTAGTGCCTCTAGAGTTTTGCTGACTTAAAACATACGCTTTTTGAGTGTTGCGAACAGCAGGACTTGGTGAAAGTAGGTGAACGGTCTATGCAGGGGAAGAGGCTTCCGGTGAAATGCCATTTGTGTAGTGTTTGTTAATTAGTAGTTTTTCAATTTCTGTCTTAAATTTTATCCAGATCTCCGAGACAGGTTACAACTGAGGTGGGACTTACTCATTTTAAACTCTTATTGAATTGCTTACAGTCTCACCCATTTCTCACCTCTGGAAGAAGAAAAGAGGTCTAGAATGGCCGGAGGCAAAGGCATAACTGAATTGGAAAGTCAGTTCTCTAGTGGTGTAGAACCAAGCCTGCAGTAGGATGGTCAATATTACAGTATGCTCAACACTTAATAATTTTGGTACATGTAAGTGTACATAGCTTATTTATGAGTGTGAAATTATCACTGTTTCACCAAGAGCATAACCAGAAGCACAAGAGATGTGAAACTAGCTGGACTCAGTGTGTGGTATGTATCAAACATGAGAAGTGGATCACAAATTACATGTTTCTTACAGTTTCTTTATTAGGGCATGCAATATGATGTATGATTCCTGTTTGTGCTTTTTTGATACTTTTGTTCACTTTATTTCATGAACTTGGGTTCAACAATTGGCTTTGGTCTTTGCAGACTTAATTATGTAATTCACCTGCTCCTGAGTGATGGAAAATTAGGAGTGATCTGGGCTGCTGTTGTTTTACTGTTTCATGCTTTACACCTGCACTCTGTTATTTCTACAGCTCAGTGTCACAACAGCAGTGAAAGCTCTCAGGCAAAGATCAAGTAACTGATACTGTGTATTGCTTAATTTTGAAAACAACAACACCAAAACAAACAAAAATATTTTTGGTGGTTGGCATGCCTACCTAATGTTCTTTGATAGTTGCATCAATGCAGATCAGAACAGAGAAAGGACTTGCAATCTGAGTTTCTCATTAGGGCTGGAGAACTACTTAGCTTTCATAATTATTCTGTCCTCAGAAATCTTAGTGGCTTGTGGTCTGTCTTATCTGTCTTCTTAGAACTGTTCCATGGATGAAATCAAAAGGCTTTGCTTGGAGCAGTTGGAGCTGTTATCTGAAAAAAAACTTTTGAAGATACTTGAAGGTATGAATGCAACTTTTAGGCACCACTGTACACAGAGAGAATAAGGAAAACAAAAGTAGTCTGCATTAAACTGCGCCTGTGTTTCCAGGTACTGACACGTATATGTGTATATATGCTGGTCTTGATCTTTTAATCTTGGGTGAAATCATCCAGTAATCCTGAAGGTATTAGGGATACATTCAGATTACAGTCGTATTAGCTTCCTTTCCCTAGTACTCCAACTAAGAACAAAGCTTTTGACTTGAGGGGTGGTAAAACAAAAGCAGGAATTTAGAAGCATTGTTTGAAGTCCATTGCTTTAGTTAAATTGGCGTTAAGTTGCCTCCTGGTTCTCTGGAGGGGAAACCAGATATACTGCAATACCAGTTCAATTGTATTAACAATTGCACTGGAACATTCAGTGTAGTTAAAGGATTCTTAGTGCATGCCTTTGCTCTGCTGAGACACACAATACATATACTTTGATTAAGGATGTGATATTCCAGCATATCAGTATCTTAATGAACTTCCACTTGGTATTTAAGGGCCATAGAATTTTTTGTGAACAAATTGCTGTCTTCTCAATTAAGTGGAGCCCTTTGAATCTTGACTGGTAGAGAGTACCTTCTATTACTTGTCTCCTGTGCTTTATTTTTAGTGCCTGTAATATTGTAGTAGCACTATTTATTTTCTGTTTTTCCATAATACAGTGTAATTGAAAAATGGCAACCATGTGGCTAGCAGGCATCTCATGAATAAGCTTTTTGTTTCTGTGTAAGTCTGATTTTTAGAATGTCTGTTTCAGCTGGGGAGAAAACCCTTTTCTGATCTCAGTAGAGTTAATCATTAAAAGTAAGGCTAACTATGTAGCATTAATTGTACTAGGTGCCTAAATTTGCACGTTTGAAATGTGTATATCTAGGCAAGAGTGGAGCTGATTCTGATACTGACGAGGATGGAGATGGAGGAGACAAGACTGGAGGTGAATCAGTCAGTCAGTGAGTAAAAGAAAACAGTTCAAAGCTTAATTTTAAAATATTGAATGATACTGGAATTTTTCACGAGAAATGATCAACTGTAGCATTGAAAGACCCAACTGCTATATCCTTAATTATATGTTTTTTTTTTTTTTGGTAGAATGACAGTGAGCTGTTACTGCTAGGAAGCATTGCACTTATAGACATGGCCTAGTTATTTGATAACATCAGATGTTTCATAAGCACATCACTGAGATTTACACTGGCATTATTGCCCATCAGTTAACTTGTGATAATTGAACATATGCCCAGTCCTAACCTGCAGCCAAAAGTGAGGTAATGTGATTTAGGTTAATCCTCTTCAGTTGAACTAGAGCAGGTTGAATAAAACCCTTCCCAGTGTAATCTATGAACTTGGTAAGGAGTGTTTTGAGTTCATCTGAGATGTATCGTGTTCCTTGCATCCTTGTTTCTGGTCCATCATTCCTGTCCCAGCTGAAGCAGCGCTGACGCTTGCCTATTCCCATCTTCCCTACTGGTGATGTTATTTTAATGTCTAGAGTTTGAAGTACAGAGGTTTCTAGTTGCTCATTATTAGGCTGACATCTGTCAGTTTTGCAAAGGCCAACATTTTTAACCTTTTCTTAAAATACTTTCTTTAAAAAAAAAGACAATTTTCGTGTAGTGTATTATTAAGTCACTCCTTTAATAAAGACAGTCTCTACAGAAGTAGTTGAGAGGGAAAAGAATGTTAATAGTTATCACCCAAAATGTGTCAAATTTTGAGTCTAAATGTATTTGTAGTAAACAAAAGGCATGTAGGAAAGCCAAAAGCTTTTCTGGTTTGGTTGCTGACCCATCTGCAGCTGGCCCACAGATTCAGTGCATAAACTTAACAAGCCTTTTGAGACATAGTGGCTTTACACGAGTGTTGGGCTGATCAAGGTATCTGTTAGCTGCTAGTTTGGCAAGTTCATCTAGATTTACTAAACAGGAAGAGAGAGGTGGGAAAGATAATGACGGTAATCCAAATTTTGTGTGCTGGTCAGTATCTTTGATTTAACGGAGACCTCATTTCTTTGGCTCAGAACAAATTATGAAGTTATTGAATGAAGTAATTTTCTTTGATCACATCTCGTCATATACCAGGTTTGTGAAAACACAAATATTCTAGAAAGTGGAGTGATACTGTTTCTGCTTGAGAGTAAGAAGGCTCTGCAGGAGGATCTGGATAGGCTGGAGCGATGGGCTGAGGCCAACTGTATGAAGTTCAACAAGACCAAGTGCCAGGTCCTGCACCTGGGGCACAACAATCCCAAGCAGCGCTACAGGCTGGGAGATGAGTGGTTGGAAAGCTGCCTGGCTGAGAAGGACCTGGGAATACTGGTTGATAGTTGGCTGACTATGAGCCAGCAGTGTGCTCAGGTGGCCAAGAAGGCCAACAGCATCCTGGCTTGTATCAGAAACAGTGTGGCCAGCAGGGCTAGGGAAGTGATTGTCCCCCTGTACTCGGCTCTGGTGAGGCTGCACCTTAAGTACTGTGTTCAGTTTTGGGCCCCTCACTACAAGAAGGACATTAAACTGTGGGAGAGTGTCCAGAGAAGGGCTACTAAGATGGTGAAAGGCCTATAGGGGAAGACCTATGAGGAGCGGCTGAGGTCACAACGAAGCTGGTGAGGGGTCTGGAGAACAAGTCTTACAAGGAGCGGCTGAGGGAGCTGGGGTTGTTCAGCCTGGAGAAGAGGAGGCTCAGGGGAGACCTCATTGCTCTCTACAGGTACCTTAAAGGAGGCTGTAGAGAGGTGGTGGTTGGTCTGTTCTCCCACGTGCCTGGTGACAGGATGAGGGGGAATGGGCTCAAGTTGCGCCAGGGGAGGTTTAGGTTGGATATTAGGAAGAACTTTACTGAAAGGGTTGTGAGGCATTGGAATGGACTGCCCAGGGAAATGGTTCAGGCACCATCCCTGGAGGTCTTTAAAAGACGTTTAGATGTAGGGCTTAGTGATATGGTTTAGTGGAGGACTTGTTAGTGTTAGGTCAGAGGTTGGACTCATGATCGTGGAGGTCTCTTCCAACCTAGATGATTCTGTGATTCTGTTTCAGTTTTTCTCACGTGATACAGGTTTGATGCCCTGTGACACTTTTTTTTCTTGGGTTCTATTTGGAACTGGTTTGTGACTGTATTCCCCCCTTTGCTTTCTTTTCATGGTCTGTGAATGGTGTCAGTACACACCTTTATGTAAACTAATTTTATCTTTTGATCTTTACCCTCTGCTGGCTATTTAAAATATAAAATAACAATATAAAATACTCTTCATATAAATGAGTCCCTTTGATGATTGATGGTTTGCAAGTGAACTTCTGAATTAAATGAGAAGAAAGCCTTGTTTGCTAAGGAAACCATCAAAAATGTCCCAGGACTTTGTCTAGAGGAATTTTATGATTTTTTTGAAGATCTAATTCAAAAGATATGTACTATTGCAAAATACATGTAATATTTCACATCTTAAAGAGGTATGGGAGTTTCAATGCTGCTAGATTTCAGGAAGGCAATTCTATGAGTTCAGGGTGTTTAAGAGCTACAGTTTATACATGTTTTTTAACTGAAAACAGAAGTCCTGAGTTTTTTTTTCTAAAAGTTCAGCTCTGAAAAATTTTCAGCTGTTTCCATTACCACTTAATGTGCTCCTTTATTTTGTCGCCAGCTTCTTCAGAGTTAAATGCTATAAATTCTGAAATAAGCATGCAGGATCAGGGCCTATGTTCAACAAAAACTGGAAAAGGCTTCTATAATAGATGGGCTTGATTATTTGTGAGCTCTGTATAGATATTTTACTGCAATTTTCAGATACCTGTTTGTGTTAGTCTGCAATGGAATACCATTAAAATAAGAAAATTGATGTATATTAAGTTTTCCAACTAAATGGTAGACATTTAATTGAAAGGATTTAGCCAATTAATGTCCTGAAAAAACAGGTGGGCATTCTCATCTCATTGATAAGCTATCAACAGGTTCTTAAGCTATTTCTTTCATGTTCCCTGCAGTAGTAATAAAACATATATTAAAAGAAGAAACATGCTGTTATAATTTACAGTGATCATATATTCGCATGTATAACGCGAGCAAATGACTTCTTGCTTTGAAAATTTAATATGCATGAAAGAAAGGGATTTTAAATTTATATTTACATTTAAATTGCCTTACTTTTAGATTAACATATCTTCTGCTCCCATTATTTGGAGACATGATTTTGTGCTGCCCTTTCTTAAACCTGTACCTCAGTATAGATAATTTGTAAAAATATTTCCTGTAAAAAAATGAAGGTTAACAAACTGAGAATGAAATTGAATTGTGAACTGAACTGCATCTGCTTGGCCACAAGATGGTGCAGAAAGCCTGCCTGTTAAATGAAATGGTGATAGGTCACCGGTAATACAGTCCAATCCAGCCAATTCTGAAAAAAGCAACAGCAAAATATAAAATGTGATGTAAAAGTACTTCAGGGATCCAATAAATTTTTTTTTTTGACAGTAGGTAGTCTTTATAAGAATGTTTCTACCATAATCAGTGATACTGTCAAGACAACATGAAGAAACTTTACAATAACTTTTGATGTGTGAATTCCCATTCAGAGTTTATTTTTATGTAGCTGTTAAAACGGATATATGTAACTTCACAGCCATTTCTTTGAACCACAGAAGTGGATGAGTTTTCTGTCAAATGAGTGATTTTAATCCTTGATGAAATATGGCTTCAGAGCTCCTTGTGGTATCGAGGATGTGAAACTTCTTGTCTTCTTTCCTCATGAAAATTCTTGTGCAAGGTCAGACAGTAACATGTTGCTGAAAGACATGTTGCTGTCCAGTGCAGAGGTGACTACTCAGTTGAAAAGGATGAAGAATTTGTGTGGGGGGAGGATGGGGTGTGAGGAGCCTAAGCAGCTTTTGCGCTTGGTGATAAGCAGGTGATATGGGGGTGTCACAACCTTATTTTGGTCAAGAGTTCAGTGACTAAATAAAAGAAAAAATGCTGAAAAAAAAAGATGCCTCCAGTGGCTGGCCTGTGGCAGTTGTTTGGCCAGTAGCTGGTCCATGGTCCCCATGTCTCTGTAGCTGGAGACGCTAAGGTGTGCAAGTCTGCAAGGTTTGCAGCCCCACTCCAGCTGCTTGCTCTGACCTCCTTGTGTACACACAGACCTTTCCAGTAGCTGGTCCAGACCTGTGGTGTCCCCAGTAGCTGACTCCTAGACTCCTTATCTGCTGGGGAACTAGCAGAGCCGTGGTCCCTTGATTCAAGTACTTGTAGACCCTGGTCTCTCTGGAATTTGGCCTCTAATTTTGCAGTCTCTTTGGTACCTGACTCTCAAACATCTCATCCTACTTAATAGCTAGACTCGCCTGATGTTTGCTGTAGAACTGATGCATGACACTGAACTTTCCTGAGGAGGTGTGCACATTTCCCATTCTGTTTATTTTCTGGCAGCACAGTATTGCAGGCCCCTGTCACCCGTGGTCCTCTCTGCAGCTGCTGGCTCTTAGACACACGCAGACCTCTCATTTGGAAGAATGGTTAGCTATGGAGTTCCACAAGAAGGCAGGGCAGACTGGTGACCAGGTGCAGGGCTTTGCAAGGCAAGTGTACTGACCAGCAACCTGTTTATGTTCATCTGACTGATTTTATCTTATTTTCTCTCTATTTTCCCTATGCTTGTTCTTCACCAATCTGCGTAGGTCTATGCCTTTTACCATCCTTGGTCCTTCCTCTAAACATCTGATAATGCCCTGCATAGTCCCACAGTCCCCTTAAACATATCCCCAAGTAAGTTATACACAATCCTGAAGTGTTCTTCCCCAGCATCCCATAAGGAGCCCTGTGCTGTTGTTGTCAGTAACTTCCTTCAGTCTGTAAGGTGACTTCTCTAGCTGACTGCCCTTAGTCAGTTTCTCTCCAGGCAAACAGGCTGCTGCTTTCCTTTGACAGCCCTTGGAGCAACTTGGGCAGGGTGATCCCCCTGTGCTGATCCGGTTAATAACTTCCTTCTCTTCCCCAGATCTTTAAAAGTACAGACAGGAGAACACAACCAACAACTGAGTATGGTGAGCCTCAACTTCGGCTCAGCAGGTGACAGGAGAACAAAACCTGAAATTTCTGGGAAAGTCTGCTGTGATAGCATTGTGGGCAGGTTTAACTGGTGTTCTGTGCTGACGTCAGGCCTAACCCCTCTCAACAATGGAGTGAAGATGGGAGGGGAAATGCTTCTCGCCAGGAGTTGTGACACTGCTTCGAAGTGTAGGACCATACAAGCTTTGGTTCTGAGCTGCTGCCTGGACCTGACACTGGGTGGTGACAGGGAGGATGGTTGGGGCTAGATGATCTTTCAGGTCCCTTCCAACCCAAACCATTCTGTGATTTCCCCCACACTAGGCTCCACAGGCTCACGGAACTGGTAATTGTGATGGGTCTCAGTTATCTCTAACTGTATGTGTGCGTGTGTGCAAAACTTTTCCTTGCTGCCTACCCTTTGCTGCTCCACTTAATAAATGGTAATGTCATGTTGTTACACTGAGAAGTTTGAGACTCTGGTTAACATGTCTAAACTGTCACATAGAGCAAAACTAATTTATTGTAGAATTCCTCGGCTTATTTTACATCTAGCATGTGAGGGCTGTAATCAATCTTGCAACACCTGTGGCCTTTGTGGTACAAGATTGATGACTCAAATAGAAAATAAATGAGCAACTATTTGTGAAGAGGCAAAGTTTAAATGATTTTGTGAAGGGGTTAGCGAGTATACACAACTTCCTGTTCAGCATACCTATGTGAACATCTAGTTTGCATTCAGTCCTGCCTGGGAATGGAAAGTCTATCAGAAATGAAAGGATTGGGAAAATACTTCTTGAGTTGACTAAGCAGGAAAGCAAACTTTAAGGATACACACTACTGAGATGTTTTGAGAAAAATGCATCACGGTAAATAATCTATTCATATTTTAGTATAATAATGTTGAGCAGTAAATTTATTTTGGGGGTTCCTTACTTAAAGTGAACACTTAAAATCTTTCATGTGTTGTATAACTGTTTTCTGTGGGCACATTCTCCTCAATTATTGCACTATTCCATACACATTTATGTTGCATTGGATGCAAACATGGGAGAAACACAGAGTCAATTGATTTGTAACCTCTACTACCATAGGAAAGGAAATAGGCATCAAAATAACTCCATCTCTCAGACCAAGTTGTCAAGAAGTATTATGGTGTTCTCTCTCCTGACATGATCATTGGACACCTGGAAAAAAAACACACACCAAACATCTTTGAGAGCCTAGAGAAAACAGATCTGTATTCAATTACAGAAAAGCCCTTCAGGCCATTACTGAAAAACAAGTTGTTAAAATGATTACATTTAAATCTGTGATACCAGAATCTTGCTATCGTTTTTATAGTTCTGTTTAGCTCCAATGGGCAGGGTGGTTGCATGTTAACTCGTAAGAAATCAATGCCACAATAACATTCTGGGTAGGAAATTGGCTATTCTACTGTCAAAATGCTTGCTAAACATGGTAATTGAAGTTTTTCTGTGATTCTAGGTCCTTCTGTGAGGGCTATCCTTTATTTGCCTTGTATATTTCACAGTATTTTCACAATTTGTCCAAGTAGTGTGCAGAAAATGTGTGAAGGACATGAACATTTCACAGAAGTATCTTTTCCTTATCCCTTGCATAAAGCAGGTGAAACCTTAGAGGTCAAGGGTAGAAATCTTTAAATTGAAGAAATAAACATGGATATTGAATACAACTTAAAGGTTAAGTTACATTTCCTTTTAAAAAGCAGCCCTTAGTGAAAATGATTGTGATGTAGAAAAGGTGAATGGTGGTAGGGTGACAATAACTTCATGAAAATAGCTTCTTAATTTCAAAAGGAAAGAGTAAATAGTATTTGAATGCAACCGAAACAGTAGTTTTTTAAAATATTTAACTCTGTGACAATTTATTCTGAGCTTTAGAGACAAGCTTCTAGGGAGCACTTCAAGGGGGAGCATATCAGTGAGTACTGGTATTCTGAGGGGTGTATTGAAATAATTACTTCATCCTTGCAGGTTACGAGGGAAAGCAAAGAAAAGCTTGTTCTCAAATGCTAAGAGATAGCACGTTCCTATTGCCCTACCACCACATGGTTTCTTTTTAGTTAATGTTTCTTTGAAAAATCCTCTTAAGTTGTAAAAGATGTAGATTAAAATGTGGTGTCATTTGTTTCCAGGCAGGACAACAGTATAGACTCTACTTCTTCCTTAAGAGATGACAACAAACTGGAAGGTCAGGAATCAAAACAAGGTATGTAAGTGGAGAAAGCTGAAACTTTGCTCTCTTGATCATAGAAACATGGAATGGTTTGGGTTGGAAAGGACCTTAAAGATCATCTAATTCTGACCCCCTTGCCATGAGCAAGGACACCTCCCACTAGAGTGATATTGAACAGTGACTCGTTCAAGATAACTACTAACTCTTGAGCCGTATCTGTAATCACAGAGATACATCCTCAGAGAAATCACTTGGTGAACGGTTTCAACCGCTCCCTTGGGCCTAATTCCACAAAAGCAGAAAGGAACACTGAAGAAGACATTGTAGGAAATTTTGCTTCTCAGCACTTTAAGTCTGGAGGCTTTTGTGGCTAGAAGCAAACTGTAGCTCTTCAGAGTTTGGTAATTTAGCTTCCAGAACATGACCGAATGATCTTGCAAGGTTCATTTGGCTTTTCTCTTCTAGTTTATCAGCTGAAGAGGAACTTCAGTTATTTCAGTATCTTGATCTGTAGGTGATTGCTAGAACTGCCATTGCCGTTTGCTCTGAGAGTCTTTGTGTTGAAATGATCATAAGAGTACTCTGTTTTGACATTCATGGAAATCCACTATAATAACTGTTTGCCAAAGAACTGCTTGTAATTTAATCTTTGTATTCAGTCTTGATATATGATAGGTTGTTTTGATTGTGCAGAGCTGAGGTCTCTGGAAATGGTGCTTAACACCCACTACTCCTGATGACTGGTGCATTTTACAGTGTAAAAGTAGAGTAGAAGTACTCAACTCTTTGGATCTCTGAGAGGGAAAGTTTTGTCTTGTGTATTTTTTTGTTTTAAATGCAAAGTGCAATAGGTGAGATATTCAGGTACTAAAATGACTGGAAGAATAGAAAATACAAAAGTTGGCAAGTTAATGGTACTCATTTGAGTAACTGTTGTGTAAGGGAGTAACTGTTGTGCTGCTTTACCAGCAGCACTATTTGTTTTATTCCAGTCATTAAAACAACACCATATAATGACTGTCAGTATTATTTTGTAGATGAAGCACCAAATTGTAGGTGTTTCTGTCTGTCTGTTTATTTTCATTTGGACTATGTCTATTTAGTAACATCAGAAATAGCTTTTCCAATCAGAGAATGTTACAGTTTCTTATAAGCTGTATTTCTCTTCTGTGAAGATCTAGCATTATGGGCTTCCTGCAGCTCCTGTTTTACAATTCAGAATGCTGTCTTTAAAGATATCCCCTGTAAGAACTCTGTGAAGGGTGTTTTTTTTTTTTTTTTTTTAGGGGTAATTAGTGAAGGGAATTAAACGGAGAAGGGAATTATGATAACATGATAACTTTTAGGAGCAGATTGCTGTGACTTGTGAGGAATGCTGTAAGTGTTCCCTGCTGTACTATATAGAGTAACCGTAGACCAGACAGATTTCCTGCAGATCTCTTCCACTTTTGTATCATCAATGGGAATTGATGACTGTTGCAGGTGATTCCTTCACTGTTGTTTTTTATGACTTTATCAACCAGAGTATCATGATGGCTTAGGGCTACAACAGTGACTTCACTCCAGATATTAGCTTTAAAGAGTTTATGAGAATATCAATATAAATCATAAAATGTAATTCTAATCATTCTTCTTCTTCAGCTTATGATGCTGTGGGAAAAAACAGATTGAGGGGTTAAACAAAAGGGCCTAAAAAAAAAAAACAAACAAATAAAACATGTTAGAATGAATTTCACAAATATAGCTGAAGGAAAAAGTAAAAGTTATCAAATCAAAAAAGGTAATGAGAAATGCCAAACATGAGCTTTATTACTGGGTAAAATCAAAAGTAAAAAAAAGAGGGAAATGTAGCCCACCAGTTAGTTAAACAACATTCGTAGGCAAATAGGCATGTATGAATATTGTGTATTATGCACTTTTGGAAGGCCCAAATTCTGAATGGAACCCAAGGCTGCTTTAAATGACTTATTTGTTTAATATCTGACCTCACAGAGTTTTGCGATGGGTTGATTCCAGCTATCAGCTAAACACCGCAGAGCAGCTCAATTACTCCTCCCCCAGTGGCGCAGGGGACAGAATTGGAAGAGCAAAAGCAAGAAAAACTCTTGGGTCAAGATAAAGACATTTTAATATGTAAAGGAAAGCTGCATGCTCAAGGAATGCAAAATAAGGAATTTATTCACTACTTCCCATTGGCAGGTGGATTTTTAGCCAAGTACTAGAAAGCAGAGCCTCAGCTACTGGAGAAAACAAAACCATTTGTCTATAACCGTGCAGATCACCCTTTCCTCCTTCTTTTCTCCAACTTCTATTGCTGAGCATGACGTCATATAATACGGAATATCCCTTTGGTCAATTTGGGTCAGCTGCCTTGGCTCTATTTATCTCCCAGCCTCTTGCCTATCCCTAACCTACTTGCTGTGGGGTCGGAGTGAGAAGCAGAGAAAGCCTCAAGGCTTAGCAAGCACTTTTCAGCAGTAGTCAAGACAACGGTGTGTTATCAACATACTTCTGATATCAAATCCAGAACATAACACCATTGGGGCATCTGTGAAGAAAATTGATACCTGTTCAGCCAGGCCCAGTACATAGTCAGTTTACGTTTGGCAGTGAATTAGGTAATATGAATATATTCAGGAGGTAACTTTCAGGTATTGAATTAGGATCCATGATGCAGCTGGTTTTTGATCCATGGAAATGCTGTTCAGTTGAGCAGCATGTCAGGTAAATACTGACTGATGCAAGACAGAAGAATTTCCATTTCCTTATCCTGTTGATTCTCATTACTTCTGATCTTTCACGTATTTTGTATCTTGCAGGGTAGAGTTGAGAAGATAGTGTACAAAGTTGATTTTTTAGTATAAGAAACGGGGCAGACTGCATCTGAAATTGAAATACTAACCTTGAAGCTACTGTTACAGTAGAAACATGGCAAAACCACTTAGGATTGAAGAAGGCTGTGGTACGCACATCTCATATGAGTACTTTTTACACACTGCTGTGAGGATTTTGTATAGCTTCAGAATCATTTGTGCTTTAGGCTTCTAAATTGTAGTTTATTTTACAAAAATTGAAGACCAAAAATTCTATGTAAACTTTATTTATGTGGCTACTCCTGCATTTTCCAGAGCTGGATACTTTCTTAACAGCTTTGATGAGGATGTTGGAGATGCTGCATACATTAGCTGTGTATTTCCCACATCTGATGTATTCAGAAACATGGTGGGCAGTTTTTGCAGTTGTGTACTGTAAACAGCGTTATGAGGTGCTGGAGGGTCGTGGCTGATGATGGTGCAACACCCTGAATCAGGAGTGAATTCTCAGGCAGGGTAATATGCTATATTCCAAAACAGGGACTTAAACGTTATCCTAAGTCATAGTCTATCAGGAGTAAAGAACTGAGTATATTTTTTAAAATATACAGATATTTAAAAAAAAATCTTCAGTACTGAATAAATAAAACCTTTCAAGTTACATGAAAAAAAGGTTTCTCTGCTTCTTTCCCCCCCATTTTTTTTAAAGCATGGAAAATGCATTTATTCCTTCCTTAGTGTTCAGTATTGATTTTTTTTCATGCCCTCAGGATAGCAGGAATGTCATAAAAGCCAAGAAAAATAGCTTTTCCTAAGGTTTTTCTTCTCTGCTTCATCCCTGTGTTTTCAAGAACAGTCTCATGTTTTCTTTGCTGTATTTTAAAATATTTTCTATACAGTAAAAGACACTGAAACATTAACAGCACAAAACAAAGACTTCTAAAAATATCCTTTCAAAGATTCTTTACCCTTTTTTGAAAGAGGAGATAATTGTTCATATTGGAATTAAAACCCAAGTCCTCAAAGGAGCATGGAGAACTATCAACAAAGTTATTTCCAGAATTTTTGTAACAATAAAACAGTAAATGTGAGCATCTTGAGTAAAAAAGCCAATGACAGGAAGATAATTAATTAAAGATAGCTAAAGTCACAGGTCCGTGCTTTGTTAGACTACATTATCCGTGCTTTTTAATAATCTGAACCTTAGTAGGCTTCGCAGTGCCTGATGTTCAAAGACAGCAGTCACAGAGGAAGTGCTTAGGTTTCCAGTATATCAGGTGTTTAGTTGTTGAAAGCAGTACTTGCAAATCAGTGATGCTTCTAGCCCTGCAGATCAGTGATTCAGGAACTAAAACTGTCAATAGATGAAACTAGCAATTGCACCCCCACCCCCCGAAACAAACAAACAAACAAAAAACAACAAAATACAGTTCAGTGAAAGAGAACCTTTTAAAGCCAGACATGAAAATATTAATTTTGATAATCACAGAGTTGCAGAATGGTTTAAGTTAGAAAGGACCTTTGATGTCATCTAACCCAATCCCCATACTCAAGCAGGGGCAGCAAGAGCAGGCTGCTAAGGATCCTATGCAGCTGCATCTTGAGCGTCTCCAAGGATCGAGACTCCACTACCTTTCTGGACAATCTGTGCCAGTGTTTGACAACCCTCATGGTGTGTTTTTTTTTTTTTTTTTTAAAAAAAAGTATTTTCCTATTTTCAGATGGAATTTCATGTTTTAATTTTTTTCCATTGTTGGTAACAGAGTGCACTGCTGAGCCTGGCTTGTTTGTCTTCATGGTTTTCCATAGTGTTAAAGGGGAATTAGATAAATTAAAAACAAAAAACAGGTTTGCAGTACTGTCTTGATATTTATTAAATATTTTTTTTGTATATAGAGGATCATTATGGCTTACAGTAGCTTACATAGGAATGGAAACTTTCTTCAAATACTTATGGTAATTATACTTATTTCAAAAATACAGGTCTTTAACGGTAAGCTCTCAATGTTAATTAACAAGGAACATAGCGGTACTTCTGCACAGTGGTGCAACCAAAAGCAATTATAAAGCCTTTAAAGTCAGTAACTTTATCATCATTTGGTTATAAATTCTTCATTTGAAGCAATGAATGGTAAGTTTCCAAAGGTACAAAGGTTGGGAATGCACTAATAATTTCCGAGGCCAAGGTGTCAAAAGCAATAGTCTCCCTATAGCCAAAATATAAGATTGGTTACTTGAGCTCTGACAGAGTTTGGCTTTTATCTTATAGCACTGCCTTATTTAATTGTTCTTCTTCATAAACTCCCAACTTTTTGCCAGCATTAAAAGCCAATACCGTAACTTTCGCTGTTTTTACTGACATGAGTTAAAAGATGTCTGAAATAGTTGTGTGATAGATTCTGAATAGTTATACTGTAGTAGGATTTTCTATTAATCTTCAGTATTCTGCTTGACATAGTGTCCCACTTCTTTTAAAATAAGTAAAATAGTTTTAAAGTGTTTTTAAAATTGCATTTTGAAAACTAAGCTTACTTTAAAGATAACAGTAATCAATTCTGTACTGCAGAAACTTCCTTGTGATATAAAACCTTATGGCTTTTTAATTGGGGAAAATAGATCATGTAACTCCATATGATGGAATAAATTTTCCTGGTACTACAGCTTTGCAATACTATATGTTCTTCTAAATTGGCATAAAAATGCATTAACACTTGTCTAAATTAGATCAGCCTTAAAAGATGGAGAAGAAAAAGAGGAGGAATTAGTTGTCTCAAATTCACAGATCTTTTTGCCACCCTTAATCTACAGAGAAGTGCTTTAAGCAGAAGCGAATTTGTAAGTTGAAAGAAAAATTGTTCTGTTAGGTCGCTATATGATTGTTACATTTGTGTTACAGGCAAAGGAGAAGATAGCGATGTCCTCAGCATAAATGCAGATGCATATGATAGTGATATAGAAGGCCCGTGCAATGAAGAGGACGGCTCAGATGTGCAAGAAAACACCATCAGAAGTGGAACCGGTCAGATAGATGACCTTCAGAAGGACATTGAGAAAAGCGTGAATGAGATACTGGGGTTGGCAGAATCTAGCCCAAAGGAGTCCAAAACGGCAAGCGTAGCTGTTCCTCCATCGGAAGGTGTTCAGCCATCAGCACAGCAGCTGGAGCTCCTGGAGCTCGAGATGAGGGCCAGAGCTATTAAGGCTCTGATGAAAGCTGGTGATGTAAAAAAACAACCCTAAGGTTGCTTAGATTAAAGCTTCAGTATGTTTTGAAGAACGTTATATCTTTTCTCTTCAGTGCTAAAGTATGTTTGGGTTGGGTATGACATTCCTCATTCAGACTCCTACCGTGTATCCCGACCTGCAGCTTAAGCCAGTGATTGTTTTCATTGCCTTTGGTGTGCTGCTTCCATCGCTGGCACAGATGGGCTGGTTCGATGCTGCACTGAGCAGTGTCTTTGCTGTGTTATCTCCTCGAGGAGGTACAATGTACAGAGCTATGCTGTGAACCTGGTGCCTTCAGGACAGGTTAGAAAAATCAAGCTCGTTATAACCCCATGGTTAGAAATTAACCAGTTATTTTATTTATTAGCAACTTCTTAACTACTTGAGAAACTTGATTTATATACGCTTCTTTAAAAATGCCATTTTGAAGAATTTTTTGTGGTGTGACAGCCTTCAGCATTCTGCAAGGTGCTCTGAGATGCTTATTTCTCCTTGAGGCCCAGCTCATAGCAATGTAAATGTTCTAGTTAAGTTGAATGATGATTTATTTTGAGAAAGTTAAAGGCATGGTTAATTTTAAAAAAGCTAATTTGTTAGAGTGTTTTTTTTGTTTTAATAAACAGTTAAGCTGTTATTTTCAGAGAAAGTGCCTGAAAGTGACAAATACCAGGGTTTTTATATTGCTGGTTGTCTAATTGTTACTCTCCTCCACTGTTTGTCTTCTGTGTCACAACTGAAATAAAGAAAATGGAGTTTTTTCTTGATTGTGAAGCTTTTTTTTTGTTGAATATTTGGTATAACATTTAGTACAATGTGGTAGATTAGATTACTTAGAAGTCCCTGAATGTTTAGTATGTAACTGCTTGTCATTTCATGTCCCCTGTAAATAGTATTATCGACCTAATTTCAGAGTAAATGCTTGTTAGAAAAGGCACTTATGTATAATTTTATATACAGTTTCAAAATCATAATTCTACATTTTTTCATTTTGAAGGTATTTATTTTTAAGTAATTTGTATTATAGAATGAAAACTTTTCCTCTTATCATTTCCTGAAATAATTACAAAAATTCTGATTCTGTTGAGTAGTGCTATTTTCCTACTTGACTGCTAATCAAATTCTTATTACAATGTGCGTGTGTTTACATATAAACACAAATCAATTTTTATTACAGTATGAGGTTTGTGGTTGTGGTCCTTTGTAAGTAAAATGATGTTGTAACGTGATTTTCCTTTGATTGTAACTTGGAAAGCAAAGTAGATACTTTGTAATAGTGCCATAGATATTTAAGAGTAGTTTGTGGAAATTATTACAGCATAGGTTGTTCTAATGAGTATGTTCTTAACTATCCTGCAAGGTTTATAATTCTTTTCCTTTTTCCCCTCCCCCCTTTCATTTTTGCCTTTTCCCCTTTCCTTTCGCCCTTTTGTTTTACCCTTTTTCCACTCTTTTCTCATTTTTGTTGATGGTCAAGTACACTGTCTTTACTAGCAAGTTTCTTATATATTTCTTAAAGTACAATGATTTCCTCTAGCATCAACAGTATAGAGAGTAAAATGGTAGTAACATAATGCAGCATAAATTTCATTATGAACTAAAACTCTTATTAAATACAGCTGAGAGAAGTATGGTTGCATTCAGTAAATGATGGCAGTAACCTGAGTAAGTTATACCTGACTAATCACTGATTCACAGCAACATTTTTCTATTATTTTTTTTTAGCAATCAGAAGATGTAAGTTAGAATATATATATATAGAATATATATATATATATGCCCAGTTCAACAGATAACTGGCTCAGAATATGTGTGCGTTGTCTTCAGACGATGTCATCTAGCTGTTTGGGAAACCTGTGATTTATTTGAGGACAGAGAAACAAAAGCAGATAATGGGAGAAAGATATTTGGGAAGACTGTGTGCTGTCTTGTTCTTTGACTGTAAAGACAGAGGCTTATGGAACTGTGTTAGACTGTGGCAAGACGTTTTACTGCTGCTATATGTAGATAACCCCTGTCCTTAAGGCACTGAATTCCTCCGTTTGCCTCCTGTGGAAACGGAAAAATCTCGCCTGCAAGGGCATTTGAATCCTAGTTGCACTATGCAACCCTGTACATGTCAATCAGTAGCAAAACTTGATACTTATTTTTAGCCTCTCTTCTTTCATTTCAAGGTTCATTTGCCAGTTCTGCAACCTGCCATTGCATTGATGAGGCTTATAAAATCCCAAGCTATGTGGATAAACAAAAATCAATTTTTAATATTGAAGAAAAATGGACAATACAGTTGATTGACAGAACAAATGTTTATAGACTTATATCTTTCCTTCCCTTTTTATTGGAACTCTTTAACACCTATGGCTTCATCAGTAATTTACCCTTTCACCTGCAGAGTTGATTCCTTGCTGCCTGCAAACTCCCGTGGCTCCAATGTATTTCTGGCAATCACCGAACAGCTAAAGCTTACTTCATGCAGAATTCTTTTGAAGGCGAAATGTAGATCAAGTTTAAGTCGAACTAGGTTTCACACATCACCAGAAGGGCTGAGGCAGTCAAATGTATGGCTTTCATACAGTGATGCTGCAGAATGATGCGTTTGCAGTTGTTTGGAAGCAAGGAAGTACTGCTGTAATTTTTAAGTAATGATAAATTAGAACACAGTTCTCCTGGCTACTTGTTGGAGGTGACTGTTTCTGAATTGAGCTTCCTTTTCATGCCTTTTTTTTTTTTTCCAGGGTATCTTAAAAGATCACTTTGTAGTGTGTTGAACTGTCAAAGGTTATTATTTCAACATGTGATCTGTATCAAGAAATTGCATATGCTAAATTTTTTAATATGTAGTGTGACAAAGATGAAACAGGTTTGCTATGCACATGATGGAGGTGTGTAATTACAGCTCAGTTAAATTTGAAATTAAAAGAGAAGGATTCCAAGAAAATTAAATTAAGCTGTTTACAAATTATGTGTGTGTGTGTGTATATTCAGACAGACTTCATGTGATTGCACAAGTGCTAATTAATTTTTAGGATATTGTACTATTGTTGCTTAGATTAAAAACAGATCAGCTAAATTATGTGGGTTTCTGCACTAATTATGTACACAGCAAACATCAATGCACAGTTAAAACACAACAGTATATTTAAGATACATCTTAACACAGCTGTTTTGTTCTCTTCTAAATATCTCTGATTCTTTTTCCTTTAAAAAGAAATCTACTCCACTTGGAGGAAGAGGCAATTTGTATGTAAAAGGTAGCCGTTAATTATTAATGAAATATTAATTTTACTGGATTTTGATAAATCAATTGGTTGGCAAAAAATATTGTACACTGGATATTGGTCAGCATAAGGAGAAAGATCCTTATTATATTCCAGCTTCAAATATAAATATCTTCTAATTAGTTTTGGCTGTCCTAATAGATGAAACACTGTGTGTTTTGGGGGAGGAGGGCTGATTGTATTAGGTAAATAAAAACACATGACTCCCCAGAAAACCCAAAGTATCTATTATTCCTGGATGGATGTTTTAGAAAACATCCTGGATGGATGTTTTTAGAAAAAGCAGTCACCACTTAAGAACCCTCTAATGTGACAACACATCTCTGCCAGCTGAATCCTTGCACGTTCAGATCTACAAAGTTCCATATGTGTTTGCTTGGTTATTGCTATTAGTTTTTAAAAAGTGGTTGTCTTAACTAAATTACTTCATTTTCATCTGTGGATACAACATATCAAGGGTTTTCTGTAAAACAGTAAATGAAGAAAGGCTTTGTGCATGTGAATAAGTTATATGGAATTTATGTGCCCATCTTAAATTTATAAGCACTGATTTAGCTTTATGGGATCATTGAAGTAGGTAGACATGCCCTTTTCACAGAAGGCAGTTAAAGAAGAATTGTGATATAGATTCTTTAATAAGGCAGGGAGATGAGGTGGTTAATTCATGCACTGACATAAAGAACAACGCAACTTTAGGAACAAAAGTGCCAGATCAGAAGCTGATTATGAAGTCCTGCAATTTATTCTCAGTAATACAAAGCTTCATGTTTATTGCTAAGTCAGTCTGCAATCTGTGGAGAGAAAAAATGTATACCTTCTTTACAACAAAATTTAAAAGTTAAAATGCTGCAGTTTTTTTTTGTTGTTGTTGTCTCCTGTTTTATGGTCCTTTCTTGTCATTAATATTAAAATATGCAAACAGGATAGATAAAAGATTAAGAAAAACTTGAAGCTTGTAAAATGTTTTAGCCATATACCAGTTAATCACACTGACTCTAGTTAGAGAGGAAAAGACTCAAAACCATAGCTGTTAATACTGCACTGTTGTTAAATTGTGGAGCACAAGTTATGATCTCTGTTAAAAATGCATGCTCATACAGTAAGTACACCATTGCTTTCTTAAACACATGGAAAAAATGTCATTTTTCATGAGATCTGTCTTCACTGTCAGGCTCAAAGGTGATTTTTTGTCTTTTGTCTCATGGTTCTGAATGTTGTTCTTGAATTTTAACAGTTGAATCTCTGATCTTGTTTCCCACCTTCCATTTTCTCACTCCACTCAATCTAATTTTATTTACAAAATTCCAGCTTTATTTCCCTGGAATACTGTGTGCAGTTCTGCGTGTCTGCTTTGAAGACATCTACTGGAAGTGGAACAACTGCAGAGTTCAAAGGTCATCAAAGGAACAGAAGACAAGAGACATTAATAGAAAAGTTAGTTTAGTCAAAAAATATTAAAGCTTTGAGGGAATATCTTTTCTGCCTATAAAGACAGGCCGAAGTAGAATACTGGGAAAGACAATGAATATGAATGTTGGTGAAGAACGAATGCTTATGAGGTGGCTAGGAAGGCATTTTAGTTACTTGTTCTCTGGCTGTCTCCTTATGTCTCCTCACTTCCACACCACTACATGCCACTAGTGTTGGCATGTGTACACAGAAAGCTGATTGAACCAGGATATCCCATGGTTTTTGCTCCTCCCCACCTAGATCAGCATGCTAATACAGTTTGCTATGTTGACACTTGGGAAAAAGTGGCTTGAAAGTGGAAGGAGAGTTGAGGCTGCATAATGGGTCCTGCTGCTGAAAAACTTTTATTAAATACGGACTTGGTATTTGGGGATTCAACAGTGCTCTACTTAGGTGAAAATACATCTGCTGAAAATGGCGCTGATTGTATGACAGAAATGTAATAGCCAGTCCGGCATCTTCCACTTGAAATCTGAGGCATCAGAATTAATGTCTGCAATTAAATTCTGGCTTGTTGAGGTAATACAGATCTTCACCCAAAAATGCTAGTTAAACTGCTCCAAAATAAAACTACTTTAGTTATTAAATTTCCCGTCTATGTACTACTCATAATTGATATTTTTTTTAAGTAGAGGCATTGTAATTGGCACCATATGTAGTCTGCACAAAGCTAGCATCTCATAATGGTATGGAAGTAAAACTTTTTAATCGTGTCCACGCTAGGGGGCTGTGTTGCTTTAACAATGTCAGTGTCAGAGAGCTGTATACCAAGA
Source organism: Cygnus atratus (assembly GCF_013377495.2). Lineage (NCBI taxonomy): Eukaryota > Metazoa > Chordata > Aves > Anseriformes > Anatidae > Cygnus > Cygnus atratus. The sequence continues at coordinate 71,610,144 of NC_066396.1, forward strand.
GCACAACTAGAGCTGTATAAACAAGTTCTAAGCACATTTTTTCCCTGCATAAAAAGGGATGGGAACAGAATAGTAAAGGGGAATGACTTGCAATTTAGACAAATATAAGGTAGGAGCAAGGACATTTTGTAATGTTTATATTTAGATAAGATGTTGAAATTTAAGGATGAAGAGGTGTACTTTTTGTCCTGACTTGATACGAGCGAATCCTGGTTACTTCAGACCTTTAAGTGGCACTTGAGACTAAGGACAAACAACTCAGTTTGGTGGAAGTGGGAACAGGTAGGTTGCTCTTTGTCAACATTTAGTGACATTAGCATTTTCTCTTCCGTAAAGGGGAATTTCTACATACTGCATGTCCCACTGTTTCTGGTGTAGTGTCCTACATCTTTGGCTGGCCTGCACCAGTTTCTGAATCGCTGCAGTGTAGTGAGATTACTCTCTTACAAATACAGGCACTCCCTAAACTATATTTTTAGGAAGCTGTCTGCTTTATCTCCCAACCAAAATTAAGATTAGTTGTTTGATTAAATATGTTCTCCAATTTATTTGCCAGACCTCATCAGGATGTTGATGTATAGAGATACTGAAACTAGGGAGGGTGCAGTATTGGAAAAATGAACAGAATGGGCCACTTAGCATTGTAAAGGCAGGTAATATCTTTTCCACCTTTAGGCCATTTAAAATTAGGTATTTAGGCCATTCAAATTAGTCTCGTCTTGCTAAATATTGGTGTCTGGTAACACAATACAAGAGTTTAATCAGTTGTTTCATTAACTAATCTGCACATGCCTTTCAGAAATGCAGTGATTGTATCTGCTTTGCAGGAGAAGTTTAGTAAACATTGCAGCAATTCTGCATTTTCAGCGTTTAAGGGTATGCCTTTATATATGTATTGGCATGATGATGTTCATTTTTCAAAATAAACTAATAGAGAAGTTGGTAGATAACAGACAATCTTCAGTTGCTGAATCTTGGTCCTGTAGCAAAAATAGTGAAGCTGTGTATGCATCCATGTCTGTCCACAAGCTCAGATCATTCTAGTGTGGTGAATCCTGTTCTTTTAATCCTTGCCATGTTGGGATGCTTAATAAAAACACTGGCTGCACATGAACTAAGAAATGAAATTTCCTAAGATTTTTGTTATTTCATGACAGTATAGCATGTCAAAAATGATACTGGTTGAAATACTTTTTAGTGGACCTATTTTTGAAAATATGTGACTTTATTGCGTTACGCCTAAATTAATACTGAAAGTCTTATCAGGAAGGCAAGCCATAAACAACAGAGGAGGAGAACAGCTATTGGGCAACTAGTTATAGAATCACAGAATGGTTTGGGTTGGAGGGGACTTTAAAGATCATCTAATTCTAACCCCCTGCCATGGGCAGGGACACCTCCCAATAGACCAGGTTGCTCAATGACCCATCCAGCCTGGCATTAAAAAATTCCAGGGATGGGGCATCCACAGCTTCTCTGGGCAACCTGTTCAAGGGCCTCATGACCCTCAGAGTAAAGAACTTCCTCCTAATGTCTAATCCAAACCTGCCCTTTTTTAGTTTAAAACCATTACTCCTTGTCCTATCACTACATTCCCTGACAAAGAGTCCCTTCCCAGCTTTCTTGCAGGCCCCCTTTTAGGGACTGGAATGCCACACTGAGGTCTCCTCAGAATCTGCTCTTCTCTTCTTTAGACTAAACAACCCAAACTACCTCAGCCTGTCTTCACAGGAGAGGTGCTCCAGCCCTTGGTCCATCTTGTGGCCCTTCCCTGGACTTGTTCTAATACATACATGTCTTTCTTGTGCTGGGGGTCCCAGAGCTGAATGCAGCACTCCAGGTGGGGTCTGACGAGAGCAGAGCAGTAGGGCAGAATCACCTCCCTCGACCTGCTGGCCATACTGCTTCTGATGCAGCCCAGGATACTGTTGGCTTTTAGGTAAGTCTGATACAGTTGGCTTTCTGGGCTGAATATATATATATATGTATATTTGTACATACGCATATACATGTGTATGTATATATATATGTACACACTCCTTTTGCTGCAGAGGAAGGTGATGTCAATATTTTTCATGAAATATCAGTAGGTCAAAGGAAACAAACTTAAAAATGAGAGTGGGGTCAATGAAGAAAGGCAGCTCCTAAAGCTGTTGGGGTATGATATATGCCTATCATCAAAAACTGTAACCAGGGTCAGTAATCAGTAGGCAGTGCTAGACAGAGTAAACATATCAACCTGATCAGAATTGCAATTGAGACTTTCACTTTAATGTTGGTAAGGGCGTAATACCTTTAATTTACTGTTAGCAATGAAAACAGATTAAGAAAATCTCCAAATGCCAAATTTTCTATGGACCAATAAGTTTTATATTTTATTTTGTTTTATATTTGTATTTCCTAAGGAAGGCTTTCCATGTTAAATGTGCAGTTAAGCAAAGAACAGTCAATGCTCTCAGGAACAAAGTTATGTGATCTACCCCCATCATGTCTTAAAGGCAGCAGATGCATGAGGTGATTATATTGTGAGATGTCATGCATGTTTACTACTTATTTATAAATGACATATATGCCCACATATACAAATTAGGAGTTTTCATTCCTTATTCCTTTATATGCAAAGGATAGAAAATAATTACTGTTTGCAGCTACCTTTATTTTTATTGACAAAATGTTGCAATCTACACTTTGTCTCACTACTTCATTTCATTTTTTATGTATATCTCAGTAGGGAACTCTAAACTGTATTTTTACAATGTCCTCTCTCTGCTAACTTTTATCTTTAGCTACTGAAGAAGATTAATAATCCCCATACCTTAGCTGCAGAAGTTTAATAAACAAAGCTTAATTAAAACAAGAGAAGCACAATAAACCCAAAGGGTTCTGCTTTAGCACTAAAGATTCATGTCATTTTTCTTGTTTGTTGTGTGTTTTTAAAAATTGGGGTGGGGGAAGGACTGGAAGAGAACTTCAGGTTTTTATATTTAATTGAACTAACAGCATGTGCTGACAAGTAATAAATAACAGTGACACAGAGTGACTAAATAAATTGGTTTCCTCAAGCAATGATTCATTCGCTGTCTTTCATTGCCATCAGGTTAAGAGACAGCTTCTTTTTGTCAGCCTACAGGAGAAATGCTTGATAGTGTAATAACCTTTTCTACTCCAGCCACAGCAACCTTTTAAATGCATGGAATTAATATAAATAAAAATGCAGCAATTAAAACTTGAGCTTCCTCTTTGCTTACAAAAATAAATAAATAAATAAATAAATAAATCCCTGCAGAATCAGTTATCAAAAATGCATCTCACCATGATTCAGTGTGCTTCATAGGAAGAAAACACTGCTGATAGGCAAGGTTCTTTTACTTTTTCAGAAAAAGAGATTGTTAATACTGAATCATGATTTTAGTAGGCTTCTACTTAGCACTCATCATTCAAGAACAGGATGAATACAGACCAAGTTCTCACTAAAATTCTTTTCTGTCAGACTTATAACCACTTATGAAATAAATTGGTCAGTTCTTTGAGTGCACCATTTAGAATGTTTTCATAATAGCTTAATATATCTTGTACTTTACCAACTTTAAATGGGGGTCATTGCCACAGAGACTGGCAAGCAAGAAACTGAACAGGAAAACTAAAACTCAGCTTTTCTGAACTTTCCATCGTATAGTCCAATAGCAGAATAATAGACCAGCTTTAAATGGATAGAGCCAGAATGAAATTTATATAGGGCTTCTGTAACTTGCACGTTATTCAGACTGAAATATTTATTGCATTCACTGTGCTGATATTCTGCCCATTTCTTTAAGTGGATTCATTTCAGGATTTTGGGTCTGAAGAGCCTATCTGGTCAAAAGACTTTTTCATCAAAAATAATTCGAGCAGCTGCGGTAGTACATTTGCAGAGGAGATGGTGGCAGCTCACGAGTTGCCCTTGTGTCCGGAGCCTTCTTGCATAAGGCTTTGCTTACCCTGACCATTTCCAAAGCTATGAATTGACCTCTCCCATGGCTGCCCCTGCAGCTCAGCCTCATACCCGTTAGAGATCCAAGTGGCACTTAGGAAACAAGAACCATTAATGAAAAGGAGGGTGCTCAAATTTTTTTAAAAGATACAACCAATCTTGCCAGCTGGATGCATAAATGTTATGAAAGACATTTTAAATGCCCAGAAGGCATCCTCAGAATTTTTTGCACCAGACACCATACCTATGAGGAATTCATTTTTTAGGGCTACAAAGATGGTGAAGAGTCTAGAGAGGAAGACATATGAGGAGTGGCTGAGGTCCCTGGGTTTGTTGAGCCCAGAGCAGAGCAGGCCAAGGGGAGGCCTCATGGCGGCCTGAAGCTCCCTCATGAGGGGAGCGGAGGGGCAGGCGCTGAGCTCTGCTCTCTGGGGACAGCGACAGGACCCGAGGGAACGGCATGGAGCTGGGACAGGGGAGGGTCAGGCTGGGTGTGAGGGAAAGGTTCTGCACCCAGAGGGTGGTCGGGCACTGGGAAAGGCTCCCCAGGGCAGTGGTCATGGCACTGAGCCTGCCTGGAGCTCAAGAAACATTTGGATAGTGCGCTCAGACATATAGCTTTATTTTTGGGTGGTTCTGTGTGGAGCCAGGAACTTGGTGATCCTTGTGGGTCCCCTCCAACTTGGGATATTCTATGATTCTGTGATTCTTTGCCATAAGAATAACTCTACAGTTTCCTATGCCAGAGATCTTTTCTCCACCATGCTAACACCTCCACTGTAAATACAGCAACATCCAACATAGGCTACGCTATGAAGAAAGATGTTTGCTACTTATTTTCCATGAATTTTAAAAGATTGAATCTTAATGCCTCTTTGGTGTTAGGACTGGTGCTGCCTGTAGCGTCTACTTCTGCGAGGGGAGGCTGAGGCACCGTGGCCACTGCTGCCTGGCCCTCCCCGCTCAACCATCCCAGGGGGCTGAAAAGTGCCAGAATGCGAATGGGCACCGTGGGTGGTGAGGCGAGGGCCCTGGCGGCTGGTGGCGCTGGGATTTGGTGGCTCATCGCCCACCCCGCCGGGATCACACAACTCAGGGAGATGCAAAATGGTGGTGGGGCCATGAGCAGCAGTGGCAGCAATGATGTGCAGCACTGGAGATCGGCAACTACTTGGATAAGGCGTGTAATGGAGGCAGCTGTGGGGCTCTGAAAGGGAGTGGAGTGTCTGCGGTTGTCAATGCTGGCTGGTACGATTTGATAACATGGGTGGTCTTTCTGAACACATTGCTGCTTTAAAAGAGATGGTCATTTTTCCACTGCTTTATCCAGAAGTCTTTGAGAGATTCAATATTCAGCCCCAAGAGGCTGTTTGTTTTGTGGTTCACCAGGAACTGGAAAGACACTGGTTGCTTGTGCTCTTGCTAATGAATGTAGCCGAGGTGACAGGAAAATATCCTTTTTTATGAGAAAAGCTTCCAACTGCCTGAGACAAAGGGTGGGGGAATCAGAATGTCAGCTTCGTTCATTATTTTAACAGTATCATTTGGAGTCAGCAAAGCGTGTACCAGGCCATCTCCAGAAAAAGGATACACATGGTGCCTAAACCCCAAACGATAGACCAGCACGTTCCGCTGGGTGCTCTGGGATCCAAAACCGGGGCAGAATGGTATCTGCCTCTCCTGCAGGGAGAGGTCAAACTCCTTGCAAAAGGCAGTTGTGATTACTTTTCACCTGAAAACACAGCAATTAACCTTTCCCCCTCTGACCTCCTGAAGTGTTCAGGATGAACGAAGTGTTCAGTTTACTAAAGCGAACATTAAATCTGCTGAAAAAAAAAATAGGGAGAAAATTCGTGTGGCCAAAGCCCAATTAGAGTTGAAGCTGGCCAGGTCTGTGGGAAACAATAAAAAGTGATTTTTTAAATATGTGAATAGAAAAAGGAGGATCAGAAAAAACATAGGTCTGCTAATTGATGGGGAAGGTCACCTCACAGACAAGGATTTAGGCAAAGCAGAGACATTTAATGCCTTCTTCGCCTCTGTCTTCAACACTGATGATGGGCTTTGGGACCCAGAGTGCCCTGAGCTGGAGGACCATGATGGTGGGAATGATAAACTCCCAACCGACCCTGACCGTGTGTGGGATTTGCTGCTCCACCTGGATCCATACAAGTCCATGGGTCCGGATGGGATTCATCCCAGGGTGCTTAGAGAGCTGGCTGACATCATCGTGGGACCTCTCTCAATTATTTTTCAACAGTCTTGGACATCTGGAGAGGTCCCATTTGACTGGAAGCTGGCAAATGTTGTGCCAATTTTCAAGAAGGGCAAAAGAAGACCCTGGCAACTACAGGCCTGTCAGTCTCACATCAGTGCCTGATAAAATTATGGAGAAGATTATCCTTGAAGTTACGGAAGTGCACCTGAGGGACAATGCAGTCCCTGGTCCCAGCCAGCATGGGTTCATGAGGGGTAGGTCCTGTTTGACTAACTTGATTTCCTTTTATGATAAGATCACCCATCTAGTTGATCAAGGGAAACCAGCTGATGTGATGTTTTTGGATTTCAGTAAAGCTTTTGACACGGTTTCCCATAGGATCCTACTGGACAAAATGTCCAGCATACAGCTAAACAGAAACATCATATGACGGGTGAGCAATTGGCTGACGGCAGGACTCAAAGGGTTGTGGTAAATGGGTCTGCATCAGGCTGGCAGATGGTCACTAGTGGGGTCCCTCAAGGCTCCATTTTAGGGCTAGTCCTCTTCAATGTTTTTATAAACGATTTGGATGTAGGACTAGAAGGTGTTCTGAGCAAATTTGCCGATGACACCAAACTTGGAGGAGTTGTAGACTCAGCTGAGGGTGGAAAGGCCCTGCAGAGAGATTTGGACATACTGGAGAGCTGGGCAATCACCAACCGCATGAAGTTTAACAAGAGCAAGTGCCGGGTCCTGCACCTGGGACGGGGCAACAGACTGGGTGACAAGACACTGGAGAGCAGCCCTGCAGAGAGGGATCTGGGGGTTGTGGTTGACAGCAAGTTGAATATGAGCCAGCAGTGTGCCCTGGCAGCCAGGAGGGTCAGCCATATCCTGGGGTGCATCAAGCATGACATCGCTAGTCGGTCGAGGGAAGTGATTGTCCCGCTTTACGCTGCTGTAGCCTCACCTTGAGTACTGTGTGCAGTTCTGGGCACCACAGTACAAGAAGGACATTAAACTGTTGGAGAGTGTCCAGAGAAGGGCTACTAAGATGGTGAAGGGCCTATAGGGGAAGACGTATGAGGAGCGGCTGAGGTCACTGGGCCTGTTCAACCTGGAAAAGAGGAGGCTGAGGGGAGACCTCACCACAGTCTACAGCTTCCTCACGAGGGGGAGTGGAGGGGCAGGTGCTGACCTATTCTCTTTAGTGGCAAGATATAGGACCTGTGGGAATGGTGTCAAGCTGTGGCAGGGGAGGTTCAGGCTGGATATCAGGAAGAGGTTCTTCACTGAGAGGGTTGTAACACACTGGAACAGGCTCTGCAGGGAAGTAGTCACTGCACCAAGCCTGTCAGAGTTCAAGAAGCATTTGGACAGTGCTCTTAGTCATATGGTCTGAATTTTTGGGTAGACCTGTGTGGAGCCAGGAGTTGGACTTGATGATACTTATAGGTCCCTTCCAACTCGGGACATTCTATGATTCTATGATTCTAGCGCAGCATCAGAACAGCATGCAGTATTGAAATTCCTCATTTATCATGCTGTTACTCTCAGATGACTGTACGTCATACCTAAAGGTATTGTTACCATATTTTCAGCTAATTATTGCTCTCTTCTGTTGTGTTTGTAGTGCTTAGAAACACTTAAACATTAAATGTATAAATGCTGTTATCTAACTCTGTCATTTATCTAACCTTCTGATTCACCTTTCTATCAAATTGTCACAGAGCTGTGAAGTGCAATTCTGCCCTGCAAAGTGTTGGTTTAAGCCAGGGACACAATAAGGGACTGCTCTGTGTGTGTACTCAGTCAGATATGCAGCACCACTGCGTTGGCAACAAACACAAATTGCATTCCTGTAATGGCACTGACCAGTTGCAGTCGAAATGGCAGAGCACCTTCCCAACACAGAAGATGGTTTCTGAACAGCATAAGTTTATTTCTTGTTATGTGCTGCAAACTTATAGACCCAAGGCCTGCTTTGCTGATGGTCTGTGTTTTTGTTAACTCTGCAGAGCTATTGGAAGGAAACCAGAAAGAATTGCATTAATGCAATCTCTCTGTCTTTAAATCTTTAGTATCATGTCAACTTTTATTTGCAACCTCCATACTTTTGTTTCCTTTTGACTTAGGTTTCTTTTGCTCCATAGATTTTCTTCCTACTCTCTATTTTTACATCTTATTCAAAGACTAATATCCATCTTTCATTTTTTTTTGGTCAGAAGAAATTTTTTCCTATTTTCATTCTTTAAAAAAAAAAAAAAAGTTATTCACTGCTTGATGTTCCCAGATTAAAAAGCCCAAATGCCAACTAGATCGAACCTGCTTACACTCTGTTGAAATTACAGGATTTCCACAAATTAAATACTTATGTTCAATCTGCAAAATGACTTTTTTTTTTTTTTTTTTTTCTGTCTGAGACTTTCTTTGTCTCTGCCATTGGATCCTCTCATAACTTCTCTCAGTAGACTGAAGAGTCCCCTGTATCAGGTTTGTGCTTCCACAGTGGTACTTAAGGACTGTGACCAATGCATCCACTGGCCCCCTTGACTTATGAACATTGGATCATCATACATCAGGCCAGGAGGGACCTCAGGCGGTCTCCAGTTCGACCCCTGCCCAGGGCAGTCTCATCCATGGGGTCAGGCCTTCAACCCACAGGGGCTGGAGACCCTCCAAGCAGAGAGATGACACCACCTCCCTGTGTCCTACTCCCCACAGGGAGAAAAAGCTTTCCCTTCTCTCCAGCCTCTCTGGCCCTGCTCACTCGCTGCACAAGGCCCACGGCCTTCTCTCCAGGGCTGTTCCCAGCCCCACCGGCATCGCTACTGGGGCTCTGCCTGCCCTGGGCACGTCTTCGCATTGATCCTGCCTGAATTGCGTGGGGGTCTCTTTGACCCCTTCCTCCTGTCAGACATGGTCCTTCTGTCTGGGACATCAGGACATCTTTCTCCATTCCTTTATAATTTTTAGGTTTTACTACTCAGGCATGTGCTGCAGCAGCATCCCACATTCTGAATTACAGTTATTTTGGATGTGGGATTCCCAGCACTTTTAATTAGTGCTTTGAATTTACTTTTGGGTGCACTGAGATACAAAGGTTTTTACTTCTGCTTTGCCCATGTATCAACTCGATTTATGATGAAAATCTTCCTTTTTTTTTTCTCATTTCATCCTCTTCTTTTAGAATGAACAAGAATCTTAATGAACTGCCTTTTGGAGCAGGTTACTGAGGTGAGTAACTGATGCACACAGATTTGGAAATTGATCCACAAGGCTGGTTGGGCATGTGATGCTGAATATTAGAGAGACTAGCTTTTTCAGCTGCTACTCTGGGTTATGTCTAAGGTCCCAATCTTACTCTTTATTTTCCCAACAAAATGGGCATCAGATATCCTTTCTGTGATCTCTTGCTCTGCTCTCGGACTAGTGTTTGGTAGTGATAGACATAACTCTTCTGCATCTATGGGAGAAAAATGGTTCTCTCTTTTGGGCTACTGACAATCTATAAAGCTTCTTAGTCCAGCGCATTGATTTTGATCCTACAGACTTGCCTCCAAGGCTAGAACAGTTACAGGAAATACTAATGAGGTTTTCTTAAGGACAGAGTTCATGCATCTTCACAGGGTGGATGTCTCCACCCTCGAGTTCAAATTAGTTTTTCTTTTTTACTTTTCCTGCACTTCTTTATCCAGACTCCTTGCTCCCATCTCTTTGGTTTTAGGTTATGTGTTCATCTCTCTATGAAGGCTTCTGCTAGCAGTGTTTTCTTCTCTTGGTCTGCCCAATGTACCTTTCCAGACAACTAGAAGTTTCTCTTTTGTCTTTGGCAGTGCTGACAGTTCTTGGGGTAATCCTGAGGCTCATGTGGAGGAAAACAACAACAAATAACCTCCTTACCTGCTACTTTTCCTGACCCTGTCCCTTTCAGACCCTTTCTCTCTTCTTTCTCGGGTTGTGAAGCACAGCCTAGTTTTAATGAGTCCAATCTTTTCCTCAGTTAATGAGAACAGAAAGGATTTGTGTTGTTCACAGTCAACATGTACTTTATTGGCAGCAACTAGAGGTTGTTAACATGCTTTTTGGTCTGTGGGGAAAAAAGTACTGAACAGGTGCTTTATATATATTACAAAAAGAAAGAGGGAGGTTATATTATTTTATGTTATTTTATACAGAGAATTTGTTGACCTGGGTTATTAAATCCAGTGAGGATCGTAATGCATTTTCTTGGTGTTTTGACATAATATTGTCCTTAAAACAAAACTAAGAAAATCCAATATGCAACTACATTTGGAAAAATATACTTTCATAACTTTTTGGGGCCCGTAGCATAATCTGTTATTCCACAGGAGATGAAATGTTTCTAAATGACTAGCATATCACTCTTCATTCTGTATGTTTAACAAGTAGATTTGCAAGTTACCTTGTATTTATATATTATTAAATAAAACTAGAAAATTTGCCTGAACAATGTTGTGCCTGTTTATGCCATATAATGTTCTGCCTCAATATTTCTTTTTCATTTGATGCGTTTTTGTTATTGAAAATATTTATTTTGCTAACACTGCTAATGAATGTGCTGTTGTCATGTCTGGATAAAATTTGCAGGATCCATCTGCAAAGAATGAGGAGCAGCTCTCTAAATAATTTACTAGACTGCCTAAATTTGTATGCTAGTCACACTGCAGAATTTGACTGAGGGGTAGTTTCTTCTGTCAAGGTTTAGGCCTGCTGTTATTGCAGGGTTGCAAGTTTCTGTAACTCAAAAATGCGGCAAACTGTTTGCTTGCTGTGAAAGTTTTGCCAAGTATAATAGGGTGTTTACAGGTGAATACAGAGAAATGAAAACACCCTATGATTGTTTCCTGTGCGTGCTTATATGCACAAGCATGTTATTATGTGCATAAATAAGAAGCCTCTGTTTCTTACTTTTACCAGCAGATGGAGATAACAAAGGCCTCCTTGGGAAAGGAATGACTAGAAAACAATAGAGGAGGCTGGATTGATGAGGTCTCTGGATGGGAATTCTTGAAAGAGGAGTGACAGATAAATTGTGGTAAGTATTGATAAAGCCAGTGATTGTCAACATTTTCTTCAACAAAATTATTCCATGATATAATACTGTGCATGTGAAGACTAAATAGACTGAGAAAAGACAAAAGAATGAAGTGCCTGAGCTAAAGGCTCTTTGGAAAAAAGGGTTCTCTGAAGTATTTCTGAATCATTGTCTTTTGATCAAAGCGTAGGTGGATGTTGCATAATGGGGTAGGGGACAAAACTATTGCTGGAACTTCATGATGATAATTTTCCCCTGTATGCTTAAAAGTGAGTCTTTCTATAACTGTAATAGTGAGGTGAGAGAGAAGAATAGGGTATTACAAACACCTTGGTGGGCACTTCTATTTCTCAGATTGTGAGTGGAAAAATTCAGCGTAAGGACAGGAACGAAGTCTGCTCATATGTGTTTGATAGGAGGAGATGATCAAGCACAATGTACTTCTTTAGCAACAGCTTTATACCACACAAATTCACGCTTAACTTTTTAAGAGTTAATGAAAGATCAGAACAGTGCCAAAGCCTTTCTGAGAAGATGAATTTCTCCTTGGGAATAGGGACCTAGGTCACTATATTCCTGCAGCAGTGCTCCATGTAGCCTGGGTAGCTCCACAAAGCCTGGGTACAGCAGTGGCTGAGGTTCTGCTGTTGTCCTAAAGCATCCCCATGTGTTAAACTGGTCAGTGAACTAAGGGGGCTTTGAGAGTATACCAGATTTTCCCTTTGACAGGGTTGCCATTAACCTAGAGCTGCTTGCTGTACAGCCTGACCGAACAGTTGTGTCAGCATATCTGAGGGGCAGCATGTGGGAAGAATGAGAACAGACATTTTGGTCAGGAGCTCCTTCAGCTTTTCCCTCTGAGAAAAAGCCTGTAACACTGTGTCCTAATGTCCGTAAGCACTATTAACGTGGAACATGTACTTGCAGCTGTCTGTGGTGGTTTCACGCTGATGGAAAGCTAAACTACACACACTGTGCTCTTATTCCCCCTCTTCAGAGGAACAGGGTGGGAGTGTGTGTGGGGGAGAAAATACAATGGGAATGGGCTCAAGGGTTGAGATAAGGACAGGGAGATCACTCAACAGTTATCTTAACAGGCTGCAGCTCTGGCCTGGTGCCTGCTCCTGCAGGGGCTCTCCATGGGCCGCAGCCTCCTCCAGGCCACATCCACCTGCTCCACCGGGGGCTCCTCCACGGGCAGCAGCGTGGAGATCTGCTCCATGTGGGACCCATGGGCTGCAGGGGGACAGCCTGCTCCACCAGGGGCCTCTCCACGGGCTGCAGGGGAACTGCTGTTGGGTGCCTGCAGCACCTCCTGCCCTCCTGCTGCGCTGCCCTTGGGGGCTGCGGGGCTGGCTCTCACCCCTCTCTCCCAGCTGCTGTTGAGCAGCACTTCTTTCCCTTCCTTAACTCCACTCTCCCAGAGGCACAAACGACATCCATCGCTTGTTGGCTTGGCTCTGGCCAGCAGCAGATCCCTTTTGGAGCAGCTGGAGCTGGCTCTGCTCTGACATGGGGCAGCTGCTGGGCTTTGCTCACAGAGACCACCCCTGCAGCCCCCATGCCAACAAATATTTACCATATAAGCCCAGTTTCCAGATGAAAGCTTTTAATAGAGGAACTGTTAGCCTATTTTATTTATTTATTTATTTATTATTTTTTTTTAATGTATACTTTCTTTAACAGATCAAGTTGCTAAATTATGGCTAATGCTCTTGAAATTATTCCTTACTAAGGTGACCTGAGCAATAAAGCCACAAAGTCATGTTTGGTGAAACCGCTGAGGTTTTTGGAAAAATGATAGTCCTGGCCATAGCATTAACAGGCCAAGAGAAGAGGAAAACGCAGCCGATGAGCAGGTGTTTGCCATCACTGGGACTCAGGGGCCTGGCAGCCATGGGACCCCCACTGCAGAGCTGCGCTGGTGGGACACGGATGCTTGGAGTGACATGGACCTGGCACCGGCAATGGGACACCAGGCTCAGGCAATTCTCAGCTTGTAGCTGACAAACTTGTGAGCAGCCTGTCTGGGAGCCTGCCTGCTTGGTAAGGGCTTCCCATTCTGTGGCTGCTTTTGCAAATGGAGTGGCTTTGCAGGCACTGTTCGGAGTGATGTTCCGGAAACACCAACAATCAAAGCAAAGCTGTATCTTTAGCAGACATATTACAGTAATTAGCATATAAACAAATACAGAAGAAAGACGAGAAAGACAAAACCAGCACAAGCTGTTGTTCTTCTAATGACATTTCTTCAAATCCAGTAATTACAAACTGGTGCTGGGGCTGTGTCTGACTCTGGATCCCACCACCTGCTCCTGACCCCTACCCACAAGCTGACTGCCCGTCCTGGCCCTGTCCATCCCCATCCCCATCCCCATGGACTTGCCTACTGCCCTGGATACCCTGAGAGTTATTTTTTAATGAGAGGCCCACCCAGCATTGCTCATGGCTCAGCTCTGGCCAGCAGTGGCTCCCTTTTGGAGCAGCTGGAGCTGGCTCTGCTCTGACATGGGGCAGCTGCTGGGCTCTGCTCACAGAGGTCACCCCTGCAGCCCCCTGCTACTAAACCCGTGCTGTGTAAAACCAATACAGGTATACATACAGCTAGCGACTGGGAAATCTGATTTGTATCCTGGAAAAGCAGTATGATGCTTGTTAGCTTCTCTGTCCAGGTACTTTTAAAAAGGAGTGCAACTGAGCTCAAATGTGTGTGTCAAGATCTACAAAAATCTCCAAGAAAATGACACTCTAAGATTTTAAAAAATATGTTTTACACATGACGTTCTTTTCATTTGCTTTCTGTTCTTTTAACTTTGGGCTAACATCTTCAAACTTTTCTCCACAGACGGGAAGGATAAAGGCTTGCTTTTGGAATATGAACACAAAACAAGAATTTCCCTGTGTCAAATGGCTCCAGGCACAGAAATTGCATGAACATATTTAGTTCATTGAAGAAACTAATGATGAGAAGATTTTTCTCGTTCATGAGAAAATCACATTTATTCCAGCAAACTGGCTGTTCATTCCTTTGATGCCCAGACTTGTTTATCAATATCACTACGCTGAAAATCATATGGGCAGATAAATCAGTGAGTATTTGGGAAAGTGGCATTTAAGATGGTAGTTTGTCCCTCTAGCTCTTATCCATGCACTGAGGATAATGTCTATCTTCTATGTCTATCTTCTTTCTCCTTCTCAACAGCCTTCTTTGCTCCTGCTTTCTAAAGGTCAATTTTACAAAGAGAAGGAGTACTTCTGCTACTTCTGCCTCTGGTGGAGCCGGACTGCCTGTGCACTTACTCGTAAAACAGACACCCCTATGAGCTTCACACTGTGTGTAATGGCCCTAGAATAATAGTGTACCATTCTCTCAGTTCAGTTTCAAACCATCTTTATTCTTATTAAATCTATCACCTTACACTAAATCCCTGCATTTGTTTTGTTGCCCTTATGCTTTTCCTTGCAAGCTTAAACTAACCTTCAATAGCTGTGGCTCTTTCCCCATGCTCAGCTTTTTTTTCCTCTTGACTTTCCGGGTGTCTGTGCATCTCATCCATAGCTGTTATGTTGAGACCCAATTCTCTGTGAACCTTTTTGTTGTTGTTGTTGTTTCCTTTTGCATTCTTCTTTTTCAAAGAAGCTGGAGTCTGCTGTGTTTTAATTATAGGGCCTGGTAGGCTTTTCCCAGCTGCCTTCTGCAGCACCTGCTGTTCTAATTTCCTGAAGAACAGTCTCTGGGTGCAGCAGTGCCACACTGTGTGCAGATGCCACACTCCCATGCTTTCTTATAGCATCCAGCAAACAAGGTGCTGGCGCAGGAACTTTTAACTTTTGTCCCTGAACACCTCCAGCTGATGGTCAACAAGGCAGAGGCACTTGCACCACGAATGCAAGGGGCATCCATCCAGCTGGGAGGCCACATGCTCCTTTCAGTAACACAGAACATCTTGAATTTAGCGATTGCTTTGTATTTTTTGTTGGCTGTCCTTGGGTGGCAGTCTTGTTCCCCTGTGAGAGAATGGCAGCCATCTGCAAAGCGTGTAAGTGATGATTTTTTCAGGGTGAGTCCTTCCTCACAGGCTGAGGATTGCAGCTTTCATTCTTTCTTTAAACTGTGGACAGGTCTGCTGGGCTGCTTTCTGCTGCAGCCTGTTTGAGTTCTTGACATCACTTCTGCCAAAGGGGAGGAATAACATTTGGAGATGACCACATCTGTGGTGTCAGGTCCAGTGCTGTGCTTCCCAGTACAAGAGATATATGGATGCACTGGAGAGAGTCCAGAGCAAGGCCACCAATGTGATCAAGGGACTGGAACACCTCTCCTATGGTAGAGGCTGGGAGAGCTGGGACTCTTCAGCCTGGACAAGAGGAGGCTAAGGGGGGATCTTGTCAATGTCTGTAAATAACTGAAGGGAGGGTGCAAAGAGGACAGAGCCAGGCTCTTTTCAGTGGTGCACAGTGCCAGTACAAGGGCCAATGGGCACAAACTAGAACACAGGAAGGGCCATTTAAACATAAGAAAACACATTTCTACTGTGCGGGTTTTTGAACACAGAAACATGTTGCCAGATAGGCTGTGGAGTCTCCATCCTTGGAGATACTCAGAACCCAACTGCACACTGTCCTGAGCAACGTGCTCTAGCAAGGGAGATGGACTGACTGATCTCCAGAGGTGCATCCAACCTCAGACAGTCTGTAATTTTGTAACATTTCTATGACTCCTTGCAGATCATGTTCTCAACTTATCACTGTGAAATTTATCACAAGAAATTCTGCTAGCAAGTAAAAGGCGATCCCAGATTATCTTTATTATATCTGCATACTGATCTAAGAGGAAGTCCCTTTGCCCTGCCACCCTGACCTGCTGTAAGTGAATTCTGCATATTTCTCCAGGCAGACCTGAAGCCCTGTACCCAGAGTAAGCACTGTGGTGGGGAGAGCAAGGGTCTGCAGAGCTTTTGCAGCAATGTGTGTGCCCCTTCTGCATCCTTTAGAAAGCTGCTAAAATGCTTGGTTGGCTGCTGATCTTGTATTTTATTCAGTCCCATTATTGATGATGTTCCATGTGGCAATAACTTCACCAAGAGACACTTAATGAACTTAAAAAAAGTTTTGAATATAAAGGTTATACTATCAACAAATGGTGGTTTGCAAGAACTAAATAGGATTATGAAGATTATCCTTCTTTAACAATGCCTTAAATTTTTATCTCCTTATCCCTTCCTCATTGCTTTCTCTCTCAAGACATTATGGTTTATTGTGTCTCCACTAGGTACCTTGCATATGATTTACACACTGAATGGCTCTGCTTTCAGAGCAAGGTAATGATATAATATCCCCATTTATATTCAGAACAGTCAACACTTTCTAGCTCTCTGAATAATAAAACCACCTGCATTTAATATACATGGAAAAATAGGAAGGCAAATAGCAGATACAGCACAATCAGATAAGTGTAATCAGATAAAATATCACAATATTATAGCAGATCAGCATCTGGTAATGACTTGAATTTTAAAAGACTGACAAACAGCATGGCCTAAAGCAATCAAGCATACCTCATTCGGAGCTACTTATCCCAGATTTGATTGCTCTTCTGATATGTTTCTGGCAGATTAAACATTCAGGCTTTCTTATTTTAACTCTTCTGTTGCTGTGCCTGTTTCAGTGAAAAAGCACTAGCTTTTCTCCCCCTTTCTCCCGCAGTGAGCAGGCAACGATGAGCTGCGTCACGGAGGAGCGAGCCCTGCTCCCCGCAGATGTTGCAGTGAACTGCATCGGGCAGCTCTTTTGCAGGGCATGCAGTTGTGCAGCAGCCTGCATCCTCTGCTCTGCAGCTGCTGCCAGGGCTTCAGTGTCTCTCCTGGTTAATGGAAAACTGGGGAAATATGAAATCCTTTGTGTGTGTGTCTGGCAGCCCCTGGGTCACTGGGACATGGAAGACTTCATGCATGCATGCTACTGAATGCAACAGGACCCTCGTCTCCTTTGGGGTGTCCTGGCCTTACTGTAGCACAAGCTATAATAATCAAGCAATGCCACTGTACAACTGTAGGTGGGACATCACCCATTCTCTAGTTACTTCTATGTCAACAGCAAGGCTTGGCTGTTAATGCAGGTGCTGGATTAGCACCCAAAAATGATGTTAGGAGAGTGTTCCTCTCTCCTTCCCTCTCTCTTGCCTTCTCCCTGACCTCTTTATGGCATATTCTCCTCTCATTTGGACAAACTCTTCTGTTCCTGATAGGGGTGCTGATTGTGTGGCATATTGTTGCAAGTTCTCCCTTGCGCAGCTTGGTGAATGCAAGCATCGGTGGCGAGGAGCTGCTCTAATTTCTGATTTGGTGTCCCAAGTCATGTTGTTCATGGAAAACATACCCCTTACCTAACATCTTGGGTGTGGGGAGTTCATTAGCTCCTGATTACTGAGATTGCATTTGGACTTTGTGTGTTGCAAATTGAAACACTGCGTCTCCAGAGTATATTTGGAGCTGCCTGCTTACTCTTGAACTAGTTGTTACCCAAGTCTTTTTGTCTTTTTATTTATTTATTTTTACATCACAATATCTTGTACTTACTGTAGCACCAGAAAGCTTTTTACTATAGCTAAATTCATGCAGCATCCAAGGAAGAAAGCAAATAAAGGCATGGAAGGCATGACCAAAATGTTACAGCAAACCAAGAGCAGAACAAATTAAAAACGTTAAAATGCAAGTCTTGCTTCCTGTCACACTTTTAAACTTTATGAAACATACGCACACGGATTTATATTTTTTTTTCTTCTTTTTAAAATGCAAAAGAGTTCTTAAATCTAGAAAAAGGAGACTGAAAGTGCTCCTGCCATTGTTTTCTTTCTTATTAGTGTATCTTCTTGTATGGCTTCATTACTGCTGGAGGTCAGCAACCAAACATATTTGGCATTCACCGTGTACAAAGAAAATAAATGAGGGATGATTTGTCATGAGTTCTTCATATTAGCAAGATGTGTGGCACAGAGAGAGATGAGATATGACCTGTTCTTTTTTCTTCCGCCTCTCAGTGCTTGTGATTCCCGTTTCATGGCTCTATTCAGCTCCTTCAGTCTGCAGTGTTCTGCTGCAATGACTTTGTCTTCCACACATCAGCCTTCATTATGACATTACAGCTGGCTTGGATGGTAGTTGAATCAGTTTTGGTGGACCCAATATAACACCAGTGCTGTTCTTTGCCATGAGTATGTGCTGTTGCTGCACAAAAATTGACTAAGGAACATAGCAGCCAGAACACTAAATGTGTTTGCAAGAAGCTGTCAAAATTAAGATTGTGAAGCCCTGACAAATGGCAAATCTTTCACTTTTTCATTGGAGACAAGGCTTTATGGAAAACGTTGTCTGTCAGTGTGCCATATCTTTAGAAAGGTGGTCCAAGGACCGTCCCTGCAACCCTGCCTCTTGGTTTACCTTCATGCCTGCATTCAGATGGGGGGAGAGGAGGGAAATATTTTGATCTCTAACAGTTGAGGAGTTCTGGCTTGCACTCTATATTTTGCCTAAAGGATAGAAAGGGAATCGAGGGAGAACCTCTAGAATATTATCTTTTCTAATACAAAGCACAGCAACTAGTAATCAACATAATCATACAGCAGTTTTTCAGATACAAGTAACAAGCACTGGCCAGCTGGGTTTGGAAGTGCCCCTGAAAACGCTGCTGCCCTGCAAGTATCAATCAGTTCATTAACTCTATCTGTCTTGACCTGAGGTTGAACTTCCATGAAATTTGGTGTGGCCTGAGTGTCAGATCCCCTGAAGTTTCTTTGAAAATTGCAGCTCAAATACTTAGGTCATGGAGAATTTCTAGAATTTCTGGAGTATTATGTATATGAATACGTGAAAAATTAATGTGGTTCGGTATGCTAGGAAATGAGGTTTGTCTGTGCAGCTTGGATGAATCACCTCCTCCAGTGTCAGAGAACAGAATGGTACAGAAGTTTTGAGAAGAGACAAAGGAGTAATAGACTCCGTGATGATTATCACTCATTTTAAAGAGATTTCCCCCTCCCCAGCCCCGACCTGTGCTCCTCCTTTGCTTGCATTCACTACTGGGGGACATTTCCTGATTTATTACTTGAAGGGCTGCCATCTCTCTTCAAGAAAAATATTTTCTCAGGCAGCCCAAAAGATATTTCAGCCTACAAATCAAATATCAGCATAGGGAACTTGACATCTAAATGTCAAAAGAGTCACTATTCCATACACATCTACAAAATTCCACTCAGTGCCCCTCCCAAAGCTAAAATGTAGTTGGACCATTCAGTATTCCAGGTTTCCATAGAGAAAATGATGCATTAAATCACTGTGAATATTCACTGTGCTTCCTTATACACACTGATATGCTGTAAGACTGTCTGTTTGCAGTCTGAGAGGAATACACAGTCATTATTGCACTGGCATGACCATATTAGCATGAGCAAAAATTACTCAGGTTTGCTGGGGAGAAAAATAGTCCCTTGCTTACCTCCCATTTCACATCTACCCCAGAGATTTTGCAGAAGTGTGACTGAGCTGTTTGCAGCTCTTCTGGACCCAGGATGAGAACTACTGGTATTGAAAGCTAGTTAGCACTTCTGCTGAGCTCGGATAGCTAATTTTCATTAGTAATTGAAGCTGAAAAGCAGCTGATAATGTGTACCAAATGTACATTAACTTCTATCTCTGTTGATTTCTCTATAAATATCCTTAGAAGACCTATTTTTCGATTAGTGGGAAAACTGGCATTTCAAAGGAGCTCAGATATGGTTTTTAAAATGTTAAAATTTTGTTGAAATCTCATGATTTGTATTTAGGGAAGTAGTATTGGAAAGTAGCTATGTAGGCTGAATGATGAGAAGGACAATTAACATATTTTCAAATGCATCAATATTATGGCTTGGCATGTCCTTGTTCCTGTTTAAAAGTAGTAATGACATATACAGAGACCCTATTAATTTCTTAATAGTCTGATAGGCACAGCTGAGCATGCAGCAGAGAGTAGTATAAATTAGTACTTGGGTTTATAAACCTGTAAACCTTGTTTGGGATGATGCAGGAGAGAGCATGATGCAGAAAGAGAGAAGACATGGGTCGAAGTCAAAGCACTATATCTTAATTTTCTGTTCTCTGTCTTCTAAACCCTAGAGGACAATGGAATCAACTTCCAAAATAATTCCCTAGTTTTTCTCTATAAAGAATGCTGAACTAAATCCAAGCACTCTGTTGCAGGACCATAAACCTAAGTTTCTTTAATTCTCTTTTTGATCTGAACCTGAGGTTGAGGAAAGTTTGAGAAAGTTTGAAAGGTTGAGAAAAATTGAGATCTGAACCTGAGGTTCAGATCAAGGTTAGAAATTTAGAACTTCCTCAATTTTTTTTTTCTCTTGAATACTCCTTAAGCAAGATGTATATTGTGATGTCAAGACTGAAATACAGGAAAATCCATGTAAACTTAATAGAAAACTTTCTCACTGTGAGAGTGTTCAAATACTGGAGTGGATTTCTCAGAGTGGCTGTGGATTCTCCACCCCTGGAAATATTCATAACTCAACTGCGCATCGTCTTGGGTGATGTGCTCTAGCTGACACTGCTCTGAGCTGGAGGATTTGGACTGGATGATCTCCAGAGGTGCCTCCAACCTCAGCCCTGCCGTGATTCTGTGATTTTGGATAGTACCATCCATTACTTGAATAGGAAAAGAAAAACATGATTGGACCTTGATTTTTTTTTTTTTTAAATTAAAAGAAATCATCTACAACAAAACTCCACAAATCTTCATAGTCTAAAGAACTATAAAAATCCTAATAGTAGAAGTTGTTTCAGAACTGAAGAGTAATCTTTTGACAGAAAAAAAAAAGTGATAAAAAGTGATGTATATATTTAATCCTGAAATTTCCAGATAAATAAAGATCAAGCACATATGCAAATAAATCACTTTAATGAACAGGTTCAGAACAGCATCTATTTTTAACAAAATGCAAGAGGCTTGTATTTACTTTAACTAGAAATTTCAGAGACAGCCCAAAGTTAAAGATGATTTTGACTTTCATTCTAGGTATCATAAGCAAATGGCATGATGTAGCCGTCATGTCATTTTGTCATTTCATTTTGTTATTTAAGAAGAAAACTTAAAAGTTCACTATTTAACACTGATGCCCTGCTTTTATTGCAGGACTAATGGACCTATACTGTTCTTTTGAAAGCCAATTGAACACTGAGATCTGTTTTCAATACACTTTGGCTGCAGAGACACAGTGGGCACCTCTATCATTTTCTTATGTTTTGTAGACTGAGTGGACAATCTGTATGTAAAAAGTGACTTTGGGTTTTATGTTCTTGCTACTGAATCTCTCAGTAAATGCTTCTAGCAGACACAGTGCCCACTCCATGCTCTATCCACAGGGGTATTGTACCTTTTCAAACACTTAGTGTAACACCTTTCTCTCTGGCTTTTTGTTTTTAGGGCATGCAGAAAAAAGGGAGTCAGTTCCATTATGTAGAACGTAAAATGCAGCTGCTGAACCAGCAATATATTAACCTTACCATCACTGTGAATTAGCTAGAATACAAGGTAATTCTGCTCATTTATGACTTGTATTGCTCTCCAAAAATCTTCTTCCTTCTGTCGTTGCTTGCTATCACGTCTTTAATGGGAATGAAACTGTATGGGAAAAACATCTGATCCTGGATAAAAATCATATGTCATGGTATTTTACTAATATTTATCTTTTCATTCACTCCATCCTGAGCTCTCTTTCTTCTTGGCAGTGTAATAGCTGAGTAAACTGGAGGCCAGATTCTTACTTCTTATATGGACAAGTGACTAATTTCACGGAGAAGACCACGGCTGCTGCAAAGTGCCAAAGAAAAAAGGTGTGGCTTGGGAATAGTCTCAATAATAGACTGTCATACAAAATTAGATAGTAAAAGGATATAGTTTGTGCTTCTGCCCCTCTTCTGACCCCTGTAAAAGATCTGAGTTCATACTGATCCATGGATTTCTCTCAAGAGATATACATTTTAATCCAATGAAGTGCAGACCCCTCATTTGATGAAGCTTTTCTGATTTAAATGTGTTGCTAATTAAGGTGAGGATCAGCTGTCACATGCAAGTCAGTGGTTTATTTCAGCTGTGGTGAAACATGAGGGTATTTGTGATGCCTGCCATAAAGCTTCTTGGGAGTTCAGTCATTAAATGCAGTCACTCTGATCCTGTTTTGTCCATTATTTGTATCCTCTCATTCCAGATGACAGAATCATTTTTTAAAAGTGTGCCATGCAAGCTGGTTGAATGGAGAACTGTGAAAGACGTTAATAAATTAGAGGCGGATTTATTAATTCTGCTCAGGGCCATACTAACAGTGCTGAATTGAAGGGAAATTGAACTTGTCCTTTTAGATGGGAGAGCACAATGGGTTTAAAAAAAAAGGGAGAAAGTAAAAGTGAAGTCCATTTTAGCTGCATCCCAATTTCAAGGTTAGAAAACTTCATATTCTCCTCTAGTGAACAATGGCAGTTACCCTCCCCCCTACTAGCATCAGCTTTTCAGCACACTAAAACAGCAGAGAAAGGAAAGATGTGCAGGGCCTGACTGAAAGCTAATGGGAAATGATGTCTTGAATATTACAAAGTAGCATGCAGTTTCTTAAAATATTTTCTTCTGTAACTCTCTAAGGCAATGGTGTCCTACTCCAAACATATTCAGTGGACACCAGTTGGGAGGCACCAGAGGGGAAAGCTCATTTCCCCTCTCCGAAGTTTTTATGAGATTTGAACACTGCTAACATTGCACTTTCCTTGGACTAGTGAATTACATCTGGGGTGCTCTTTCTGTTGGGTATAATATGTAATTTATTTTCATTTACATTAATTTGCCTACATGAATGATGACAAGCTGCATTAAACTGTTAAATGCAGACAATTCCCAGCTGATCTGATACAAAATAAAAATGTTGAATGAATATATATATATATTTACCTGTCTATCAGTCTATCTATATATCTACCTTCCTAATCACCTACAGATATGAAAAAATCCACTTAACATGGCTGTTATTGGTATACCAAATGGTGGAATGATGTTAATGGACTTTGCTATGGGATTTTTTTTCAAATATTTGAAGGATTTTTTATTTTTTAAACTGATGATGTGTTAGTGACACTATGACTAAGTATTAAGAAATGAAAACCCTCACTGGGGTAATCCCATTGCAGGACTGGGAAGGCAGTCAAGAAAAGTCCCTTGCATTTGGTTCTGAAACATATTTTACCAAAGCCAGCAAAAGATAATGCTCAATTTATGCATCTCACTGCAATATTGGTTATATCTGTCTGTACTTGAGTTGACTGCTACTGGAGGAGGCAGCTAGGGAGCAGTGTGCTGTTGTAAATAAAGTGAGTAGATGGTGAGCAGATTTAGTAATGAGCCCACTGTCTGTGGCAAAATGAGAGACTGTTATACAGTCTGTATTTAAAATGAGAGATGAGGTTAAGCCACAGATATCAAACCAAAATTATGAAACTTCTCTAGAATTCAAGGTACAGAATTTATATTGTGGAGGTGGACTTATTTAATTGGGTTAGAAGACAGTCAGTGGGATTTTTGATCTAGTTTTAAATTCATAGTTAGTCTTATTCAAAGTGCAGCAGTAAAACTCTTTGGGTCACATATTGATTCCTTGGATGCTGCTATAAATTCAAAAAATGCCATTGCTTTCATTGCTTTATGTTGAATTTACATTGATAAGAGTGGGATCTCACCTGAAAAGTCTATTAAAAGTATTTCTTATTAAAAGTCCTTCTTCTCTTTAGCGTAGTAAACTAAACATGAAATTGGCTTTGATTTTGACCATTAATATTATCTATCTGTCAACATGTAAAAACCCTTTGTCTGCTAGAATTGAAAGTCTCAGTTCCTGTGAAAATCTGCAATTTGGTCCCTCCATTTAAAAACAAATAGTTTAGGGAAAATCTTTTCCAATATCATGTGTTGAAAATTAGTTATGTTTTATCTGGAAAAAGAACTACTTAAGTTTTCTATGCAGAAAGTAGAAACTCTGTGATAAACAAGGCTATTCTAAATCTTGGAACAGATTTTTCTTAGGTAGGAATGGCTACCCTCCATAGGATATCAGTGGAGCTATTCTGACTTACACTTATATAGGAATATAGCACATACATTTTTTCTTTCATTAGAATAGGTCAGAATTATCTTTTTGTTTATTTGTTTGTGTTTCTATGTTAAAGAAATGCCATGGGTTATTCAACAGACACCACAAATGAATAAAAACATACTCCATTTTTAATTAATGAGCTCTGCCTTAATGTGATCATTACAGGTGGATGTCTTTCACCTGGAAGCTATCTGCTAATCTAATAACACCAGGAAGACTGAGTTGGCATGACATTTTTCTTCCAAAATTGGAGTATACCTATAGGGTAATCTCTTACTTTTCTTCTTTTAAAAATGTAGTAGAATGTAACATTTTGGAATCAGAAACACACACACCTCTTTTGTAATAAAATTGTTACCCTCAGCTGAGTAGAAAGTACTTGTTTCTGAAGTAGCACATAGTGATTTTAAAAGTGATGTTGGTACTTACATTACACCCACTCAGTTATTAAAAACTACGTATTTCTAAAAGACAAACATTTTGTAAAAATACTCTGGACAGTCTGGAAGAAAGATGTGTTATCTGGGTTATATTTTGACCCACCATTATGAAATGACCCCATCGATTTCAGTGGTTACAGACCTTTGATTTGAATTCAGTTATGTAAGGTTCCTTTCAATAGATTGCACACTACTTTTTTTTTTTTTTCTTGGTTGGTTGGTTACAGTTTGAGGTGAACATGTGAAGAATTAATTTCCAGTTCCTGATAAACCCAGGGGGTTGTTTGGAGTTTGCTTCAGCTCCCCCTTTATTTAATGACATAAACTCTCCTCGACTCCTGCGTAGCAGGATGAAGTCTGTAGGGTCCAGTCCTTCTATCGAGTGCTTCAAAGTACTGCTAAGTGGCCTTAGCCTCCATTAAAATCAATCAGAGTTAAAGATGAGTGTTTGCTCAATGTAATAGTGACATAATTAAGACCTATTGTAGTGTTTTAAAAGACATATAACCATTTTTCTGCTCCCCTGCATGGAAGTGAATATCCTCTCAGTTGTATTGTAGCATGAGAGGTAGAGCTCACAGACACCTATAAGGAAGAAAAAAATGTTTCAGATGTAACCACTGCAAAAGCATGGGAATAAAAAGCTTACAAAATATGGTGATCAGCCAAGCCGGACAGCACTGGGAGAGGTATGAAACACTGTCTTGGACCTCATGAGCCAGCAGTGAGCTAGCAGTGTGCCCAGGTGGCCAAGAAGGCCAATGGCATCCTGGCCTGTATCAGAAATGGTGTGGCCAGCAGGACTGAAGAAGTGATTGCCCCCTTGTATGTGGCACTGGTGAGATCGCACCTCAAGTACTGTATTCACTTTTGGACCCCTCACTACAAGAAAGATGTGTAGTTTCTCAAGCATGTGCAGAGAAGAGCAATGGAGGTGGTGAAGGGACTAGAAAACATGACATATGAAGAATGGCTGAGGGAACTGGGGTTGTTTATTCTGGAGTAGAGGAGAAACATCATTGCTCTCTAAAGCTAACTGAAAGGAGGTTGCAGCGAGGAAGGTATCAGTCTCTTTTCTCAGGTGGCAAGTGATACGACATGAGGAAACAGCCTCAAGATGCACCAGAAGAGGTTTAGATTGGACATTAGGAAGAATTTCTTCGTGGAAAGAGTAGTCAAACATTGGATCAGACTGCCCAGGGAAGTGGTGGAGTCCATGTACCTGGAGGTATTCAAGAGATATATGGAAACGGCACTAAGGGACATGATTTAGAGGTGGGATGGTTGTTGGTTGGACTTGATGATCTTTAAGGTATTTTCTGACCTAAATGATTCTATGATTCTATGATCTCCTGAGCTAGATCCTGAGGTGATACAAAAGGGTCCAGTGTTTTTAAGTTCAGTCTAGATTTTTGCTACTATAAACTGGTGGAGAACCAGAGTATCACAAAGGCATGGACTTTGTTTTGAGGCTGAGCATGTATTAGAATGAATAACAAATCATCACAACTACTAGTGTCTTGCCAGCATAGTCAACTGCTGTGCTCATTGTATTAGGTGTTGTACTGACTCAAAACTAAAAAACAAAGAAATTCTATGGTGAAGGGTTTGCCAGATAAGCATAAGATAAGACAACAGCAGAAAGGATGGAGTACAAAAATGCTCATTGGGTTAGAAAAGTGGGATTGACAGAACATTGGGAGTGTTATATAATAAGCCTCCTTAAGCAGTTCTTACCACAAACAGTTCTCCCCAGAACTCCCTTCTCTGTTGCATCAGATTTTGTATACTACTTTTGTAGACTTTGTGTTTTTAGGTTTTTAGTGCATCGCAATTTTGTACAGAAAGTGTAAAGGTTACTTCCAGCTAGCCAATTTGAAAGCAATAAGCTTCATATATTCCTATCACTGGACTTCCCAAATACCCACATATATGACTGATAGATCAGTTTCAGTGCAAGTCAGTCCCTTTAAGAATCATTTTTTTTCGGTCAGATCACCCAGAGCACCTTGTCCCTTCTGTGGGAATACAGTTATGTGCAGGGAGCAGCAGTAGGCTAAGGCATAGTATTGTGTGTAGAGAAGATCTCTTTATGCATGCTGTGGCCATTTCTGGGCACTCTACCTGACATGCAAAACACTTCTACTGTCCACCCCCCCCACTAAAGTGGCAACAAAACAATGACCAAATGACCAAAAAGGTACCCTGCTGCCAGTGCTAGTAAAGCTAGTGGGCCTGGAGAAATACCCCTCCAGACCAAAATGATAAGCAGGAACTTAACAAGGAGATGAGCAAAGGAAAAACCTCTTCTTCTTTTCAGTTTGAAGGGAACATGAACCACTTTGAGCCAACTGTCCTGCTCCTCATGGATATGATGTCACTGGAATGTCTGAAACCTGTATTTGTACTAGAAGGTAAGAATGAAGGACCCGATGATATAGGAATAGATGTGTACAGATGGAGCAATCACATTCTTCTTTTGCATGACTGAGATATTTGAGTGCATCCCTCAGCCTGAACACTTGTGAGTTCTGCACCCTTGAGCTGTTCCTTTGGATCTTGTGAGGCGGTGAAGTACTTTCCAAATACTCAGAGAGACTTACTTATGTGTCAGTGGAGTAGAAGAAATTGCAATGAAAAGGTTTCCAGCAGCAGGAACAGAAAGTTTAAATTCCCTCATCTTTAAGCTATTGCCTGAGCCACACCTGCAGGAAACCTATACTGAAAGCGTAAAAAGGCCAGTATAATGTAGCACAGAGTGTAGGTAGCTATCCACGGTCCATTAATCTCTGAGTCCTCTTTCATGAGATTCTTTCATTTGTTTTATGCCTTCTTGGCATTATAATTGCCTTAAGAGAAGCGCACAGACTGCATATTGTGCTTGTTGCCGTCTGCTTGCCTCACTTTGGATTAGGAATAGAGCGACCTGAGGCTGTTTGGAAAGAATGTTTAGCCAAATTTTGTCTCCTTTAATGTTCTGGAAACTCAGAAGCTTTTGGTTGTGAAGGGAGGCTGTGAATGCAATGAGTTGATTCTTGGTGGTAGTCACGGGAGCTTATACTGTGTGGAAGGCCAGTGCTGGTCCCATCAGCTTGTTCAAGGCCTGTTTCAATAGCGAGGGGTGTGCCTGTTCGTCACGCTGACTGTGAGCTGTTGGCAACCTCCCTGACCAGAATTTGCAGTCTCTCTTGCACTCTCTGTGATTACATTCACAGCCAACTAACAGGAAAAAACACCAGTTCGAAAGCAATGTCACTTCATTAGGCTGACATGGTGTTCTTGGCAAGGTTTGCTGCATTACCTTAAGCACAGTGTTTTCAGGGCCTAACAATTCTGGAGCATAACAAGCACATATTTGTTTGCAAAAAGAAACATGAGCGCAGGTTTCTCTGCATAGTCTATATGAACATATCAGATGTACCACATCAATAGGAAAGCCTAGCTGCTCAGTATGCACAGATACTTTCAATTTTTCTACTTGAAATGCAGGGCAAATTCAGGACCATAACCCATATGTGAAGGTAGCTAGTGTTGGATCAAATGCAATATTTAAAGATTTCTGTATTATTTCTTGTTTTACAGAATTAGTTGTCAATCTGATCAGTGACCTATTGTCCAAGGTTCTTCACTGTCATACTGCCACTAAATAAAGCTGTGTCATCAACCAGGAAGGAAAAGGTCTCTCTCTGAAAAGTTATCTCTGCTCTGCTCAGCTGCACCTGGAATGGCTGTGAAAATGTGAAATTCCAGATTCAAACCTAACTTTAGAATTCCTAAGTTTAGCTGAGAAATCCAGTGCTCACTGGGTGATCGCAGTGTTATATTGTTTTAGTACATCTAGCATTTGGTGCATCTGTCAGTGACATACCTTCCTTATTCTGTTGCAGAGGCCTGAAACTCAATAGTTGAGGTCCAAGACTCTTGGCAAGGAGGACTGGAAACGTTCACTGTCATACCTTGATTAATGTTGCCACTATGTTTAATTTTAATGCCAACAATGAGACAAGAGTGCTCTCTGAACAAATGTTGCCCACTTTTTTCCATGTGCTAAGCCAAAACTGAATTTGGTATTCTGCCACCTTCTCAGCCAAACTGAAAAGAGGGTACAGTGGTTTGATTTGGTTACTATGTACACAAATGTTGGAAGGAATATTACTACAGAAGCCTGTATTCAAGTCACCCTTCCTCACTGAAGTTGGATATACATTTCCTCAAATGGGCATAGAAAAGGTTCTTTGTTTTTTAAGCCTATGCAACCTAGTTTCAGTATTTGTGAGGAGGACATCTTTTAATTAGGGACCAATGCTGGGCTATTGATGGACATAAATTTTACTTTTAACTTCCTATGGAGCATCTACTTTACTTGGTCGTGAGCTCTTGGCTAC
Source organism: Cygnus atratus (assembly GCF_013377495.2). Lineage (NCBI taxonomy): Eukaryota > Metazoa > Chordata > Aves > Anseriformes > Anatidae > Cygnus > Cygnus atratus. The sequence goes on from NC_066396.1 coordinate 71,639,378, forward strand.
CCACCTTTGCAGATATCTGTTTGAATGGCATGTTGTCTTCCAGGTAGGTCAAATTCATGCCATAAGGCATAACTAACAAGGAAACATGGCTTATGTGTGCAGTTTTTCTAGTGCTCTAAGAACCTCATCTCCAGAAATAAGCTTTGTAGCAATGCTACTACCAATTTCCACATGCATTCTTATGCTTCAGTACATCTCTTGACACTCAGTGTAATACCTCTATAACTGAAAGAGGTCCATGTAGAACTTATGTCGGAAGTGCTTGTTATAGTCAGGAACCATCTTGGAAAATGATGTGGATCACTGAAGGTATAAAAGTACATGTTAGAAGGTTGGTCTGTTTATAGGCAGCTAGCATAATATGCAACGATAGCTGCCCTGCCAGCCACAACAGCAGAACTGCTTACAATGAATGTTGACTTCTTCGTCTTGCAAAAGATGTGCATGTGTTTAAGTAACACAACATGAAAATGACACCAAAAATGCCAAGAGATCTCAGAGAAAAGATCTCTATCAAAGGAAAATGGGACTTGTAATTCATTAACTCTGCCTGTTGTAGTTACACTGGAAGTCATTGGCTACAGAAGGCGAAGGCGTATTTGCCACACCACTCATAGGCATGCTTACACCAGCATTTCTTTGACATGGTGTGCATCAAAGATGAATTAAATCCTGACTTTTACTTTTTGCTAGATTAAAAAGTCTGGTAAATTAATTATCTCTTAAAGCAGATAAGAGATACTCAATTTTAAAATGATGACAGTGGTCATCAGCAAAACTCTATTGCAGGCATCTTTACATTTGTTTTCTTTCTGCATTAATCAAAACACAGGACTTAAAAGCTTTTGAATGCATAGAATTTTATCAAAATGTCTGTTTTCCAGCACTTGAACCTGCCAGCTCAAGGCTAAGAACTGCCTTGGAGACCTGATTCAAATCATTGCTCTCCCTGCTTTGGAGCTGAGTATTTGTTGTTGTTTTCGTCCCATATGTCTCCAAAGAAAAGTAAAAGTAATGTAGAAATGTAGAATTATGCATCTGCCTGTCATACTGCCAACATTTCTTCCTCTGCATGGGAAAAGACAGGTCCAAATAAGTATGTCACCATAAAGTACTTAGACTTCTAGGAAATGTTGAGTAGCCATGGTTGTCTTGAACAATTCAAATCAACCTCCATAGCTTCCTCTGAGGAATTAGCAAAACCATGGTTGGAGTTGCAGAACTGGAATAGTGGCATATTTTGTGACCACCTTTTCAGTTCAAGTATTGTATTAGATGTGATAGATTTTAAAAATACTATTAATCTGGTATGACCTTTGTTACCTTTGGTATTAATTTTACCATCTGAATGACAATTAGATTTATTGTATTTCTTAATATGATTTCCTCTGTAATGATGTATTTACTTTCTTTATTGTGGGAACAAGCCTGTTACCTCTTTCATAATTAAGTTCAAGTAGTGCTATCAAAGCTACATTATAAAGTCCTAATTAACTGTTAATAATTACAGTGTTCTACTGAAACTACTTTGTAATTAGGAGGCTACCAGAAAAGATCTGGTTGCCTGCCAGTGTGTTGGCTTGATTTTCACATGTACTGGAGCTCCTCTGTGTTGTTTGAATGGAGAAAATTTCAGCTAAAATTGGGCCTGACAATTTTGTTATTCTGTATTTCTTTTCCTATATATTGCAAATATCTGATACTGATTTTCCCAAAATTCAGGGAAATTTGCTATCAAAAAGTACTACTTAATGTTTTAAACTGGCCTTGGTTGTTTAAAGTGTACATTAAGATATGTGGACTTCTTTAAAGAGTACATATAAGGGGTACCCTTTTTTAAAGTGTACACCATTATCTGAATTGATAAACTGCTGATTAGCTGATGAGAGGAGAATCTGAAATTAGAGATTTTTTCACAGATTTGAATCCTATCCAGTGTTCTTGGACCGAATGGACCTGTAATCAAGAGATTATATTTTGAATAGTAAGATTATTAAGTCATTCTTAGGGGTGATCTTATAGAAGATGCATGTATATGATGTATTTCTGCCATTGTATCACACAATTTCTGCCACATTTTTGACTGCCTGCCACCTACTCTGCAGTGGCCAAAACCTTTGGCTCATACTCAGTATCTTTTAAGATGTTTTCAATGAAAGACTCTTCAAGCTTGTGTTGCTGCTGCCATTAAATGTAGGGGCAGTGTAACTCCTTTGACAGCTCTGTCTTACTGTGCCATTTGTTTTTTACTGTGTTGGCAAAATCAAAGTGAATGGCATCTTTTCCATGTTTGCTCCCCGGACAGAGCAATTCATTAGTTTTCAGAGAGGGCAGTTGGACTGACATTTCTTCAGTACCACATACAGCCAGCACAATTTGGTGGCTTTCACCAGTTCTTGGAAACATGGCGGCCTTGGCTTTTCAAACTTGAACCCAGTAAAAACCATGATGTCACCCAAATAATACATCAGAATAAGAAGTTTAAATAGAAACATCTCTGGGGGATGAGAGGAAGAAAATAACACTCAGGTCTAGGGGTGCGGTCATTTCCCATCTACATGCTCTCCTGTTTTCTCTCTATGCTTTACTTTCCCTTGCTACCAAACTTGTGGAGTTTAAAGGAAATTCTGGAGAAATCAGTCGCACTTAACATTTTCACTGCATGGACTAAGGCAGTAGTAAAGCAATTCCTTTCTAGAACAAAGTTGGTATGTGAGTGGTTGTTATTTTCCCACATAGCATAGTTTTGAGGAGGTAAAAAGTCCATCCATACAAGTGTGTGACAAAGTATGAACTTTCAGTCCAGAGGCCGTAGAAAGAACATGGTTATTTGGAATGAGTTCACTCTTTAATAGAAAGTAATCAATTTCAGAGAAACCATCACACATAATTTGGTGCAATCGAACTTCGTCTTTAACCTTTTACTATGATTTATGTGATTAGGTCACCAGAGGAAGTGGTTTTGGAAAGCATGATTAAACACTTTAAGGAAATAATTTCTATCTTCAAGCACTTTGTGTAACAGCACTTTTCAAGTGTTTGTCCTTCCTCATCAGCCTGGCTGAATTAGAATGTAGAAACATATCCCTTGAAATGCTATTTTGCTTTTTAAAAATAAAAACAGGTGAGAACAATGGAAGCTGTCTATAAATTATTATTCTGATACAGATTTTCTTCAGTTTTTACTCCATAATTTGAGTTGCATTATCTGTATTTCTACTCATTGTTTGCATAACATAGCAAATATATTTTCTGTGCTGTTTATCTGCTGCAATTTACCATTTTAAAACTAGTGCCTGAAATTATAGCCAGCAGATAATACCTGTGAATAAACCTAGACAGCAGAGCACAGTTCAGAAAGAAGTCATTTTCAAATCAGCTCAATTCAAATCTGCTTCATACCTCTACCTCTGTAATGATTCCGTACTTCTGAAGAGGATGCTATGCTGTCCACGCATGTCCTATCCTATTTGGCTTCTGGCATCAGTGCCAATAGGCAGTGAGAGCTACAAACTATTCCAGTGGTGAGCATGTTGTGACCCATCAAAGTTCACCAGCTCACTGAACAGTGATTAACATTTAAAATGTATGCAAACTAGTCTCCTAATTAAAGTTCAATAATGTAAGGCTTTGAACCTGTTCATTTCCTTTGGAAATAATCTGAGAAGAGAAGCAGGGTTCTTATCACCAGAAGTCGTTATCATAAAAGGTCAAATTTAGCACTTCTCCATTTCACATCTTCACCATGTTGGCTATTCAACAACAGAGGCAGGCCCAGGTCAAAAAATATGGGCATTAACTGGGAATATGGAAATCCCCCTGGGTCACTGAGGTTTGTGTCCATCTGGTACTTGGAATTTGTTCCTTGCAACCAAGGGATCTGGTTGCAGCTCTGTTGTTAGATTTGTGTCTAAACACGAAAGCAAAGTTAATTTTCCTCCATCAACTTACATTGCTAGTTGCTGTTGAACTTCAGTGAGTTTAGCTAATAATTTTACTGTTAGGTCTATAAAGTTAGCTTAGCAACCCAAGCCTAATCCTTGAGACCTCAAATCATTGTTGGAAATCTTGCCAGCTTATCTGAACTTCTTTACATGACTCCTATCCACCTTTCTTTCAGTATCCCTCTACACACAGTCAACATCACGTAAGTTAACTTCTGGGAATGAGTACTAGTCTGGTAGAGTATTTGCAGGAAATGTAGGCAGGTGGGTGGGGCTATTCTTAGAGTGCCTGTTCTGTAGTGCAAAATTCATATAGTTAATGTTCCTTAATGTTCTCTATCTCTGGGAGATTTTTAGAAATCTTTTTATCTTTTGTGTCTATGAGTGTATGCAAAGATAAAGGCTAGCTGCAAACTCATAGCCTAAAGTTGAATTACAACACCAGAGATCATGGTAGAAATTGAGGCCTAATGTTCCATAAAGGGTCGTACTTTGTCTGCTTCATCCTTTGCATTGGGAAAAAATAAAATAAAATACTAATACTAATAACAATAACAATAACAATAATAATAATAATAAAATAATCTTGTTTCTATGTGGTGCTACTTTAGTGTGACACTAACAAGGATCCAATTCCTGCAAAGCACTGAGGATCCTTGCTAAAAAAATTAATTCAATGCCATCTAGGGATATTTAGCAGTTAAAAAATATATATATATCTATATATATATTTTTTTCTCTTGTGACAAATGAATTCCATTATCTTACCTTTCCTTTGCAAGATATGTACTGTATGAGACTTTTTTTCTTGTCCTTTTCTGAAAAACTGAATACCTGAAAGGAAAAAGCGTAAAGACAGATGTTTAATCTTCTTGCTCCTTTCTTATTGACATGTGCGAGCAAAGGATTTGAAAGGTCCCATGAGGCAACTCAACAAAGGAACGGAGCGTGGGCTCAGTGTCCTGACAAATATACCTTCACTCAGTAAATCACTGCAGATTAAATGCCAGTAGTACAAAAATTCATGATAGCCTTGCTCTTTTCACAACAGGGCTGGTATGTATACTTGCAAGTCAGTGCAGTTCAGGAACATAATGCATTGCTCCATAAACTCCTTTGTGATAACATGTTTGTGGGATATTAAATGTCATATATCAGGAACCCCCTTAAAATGTTCCCTGTGTTTATGATGATTGTTGCATTAAAAGAGAAGTGATTGAAAGGGCAAAGAGCGAAAGTTTCTTCTTCAATCCATTCAGCACTATATGACTATAAGGACAACAAATGTCTTCTCAGACATCCTTGTATAAGATAAGTGTTTAAAAGCCAGCTTCTTTTGCTATTATAATGGCCTTGAGTTTGGATTGAATTTGCCTCCTATCTTTGTTTTTGGAGTGCACAGTCTGAGAAAGCTGAAAGTGTTGGAGCTGGGAAACAACCCTGTGGTAGTAGGGCTGCTTAAAAGTGCCACCAGTTCAGGAATCTAGAAATTACAGAACTTCTTTGTAAAAATATCATTTTAAGTCAGTTTCTCATAAGCAGTACTAAGAGTGAACTTCCAATTTTCTTCTTAAACAATCAGTATTCAGAGCAGCAAATCCAGCTTCATCACCCACTCATTCTTTGCAAAAAATACTATCAGTTAAAAATTCCTTTTTGAGTACGTGATCCTCAAGGTTAATAATTATGACTATAGTGCAGGAGGGCTTGTCACTCAACAGAGTGTAGGACTCCAGAAATGACCACTTGAGAGGTGATTTAATTTGTTCTGTTTAAGAATGACAAATCTCAAAACTCACCTTTCAGTTCTGCCTCTGCAGGTCCTGTGGAAGAGATGCTGGGGAACAGACGTGGTTGCTCTGTCACCCAAGGAAATGGGAGGGGTCTGTCCCTTCCTTAGCCCCCATCTGGGGACTTGCCTGTGGACTTTGCTGCCTTTAAGACATGACAGGGGTTTGACTTCTTGAAATCAAGCATGATAAAGCTCCCCTGCCCAGCATGTGCATATTGCTGTTATTGGAGACACTGCTGAATTGACATGATTTGAAGCTGAAGTTACTGATTGAACCGCAACACAAGGTGAGTGGTCAGTGTGGGGCAAGCTCTGTTTAGACCTGAAGGGATTGCTACTGGGAGTGGTGCAGTTATTCACCCTCCCTGGCCTTGTCAACTTGTCCAGTGAGATTGACAGCAAGTGCCAAACACACCTGGTTCTCAGAAGGACATCTTTCTAATGCAACTGGACTCAGGCCACCAACTCATTTTTGCATACAGTTTCTTTTCTATGCCATCCCTGTGGCAACTGGCTACTGTGCTGAGGATCACTTTTACATGGTGGAAGATAAATCTTTTTCATCTCTTAACCAAGCTTGGTTTGAAAGGGAGGTGATCTTATATTTGGTGCACGTTCAGAACAAAGGGGGTAGTAATTCTTCCTTCCTAATGGAAAAAAAAAAGCATATGACCTATTCCTATGCTAAACTCTGTCAGATCATCACTCTACTACAGATTTTTCATGGCTCCAACTTGGTATCTAAATTACACACTTGGCAAACAATTACTCATTATGATGCATTTCCCTATTAATGGTTACTTTTCTTTTACTTTCAACATATTCCAATTGTGTACTGAGGGGCTAAGCCAAAACAGGTGCTGCTTGTGACACTGTAATAACATTCCCTTAAAGACAGAGACAGCGGAGTCCAGTGCTTTGTATTCCATTCACTCTCTGCAAATCCTTTGCTCTCTTAATTGGGTCAGCTCCTGTGACCACAGCAATAGCTACATCTGATGGCAACAGAACAAGGCTATTGTGGGGCCAAGAGCTTTGGTGGGACATAGCCTGTCCATCTCCCACATTTCCCCTCTAACAATACGCAACTGTCTGAGTCTACCTGTCTGTCCTGGTTGCTGTGGTGTCTGAGCATTTGAAGAGGAGGATTTATGTGTTTTAAAGACTGTAAGGTCTTTCTTCTGGTTGTCAGAAGCAGGTGGAAAGGGCTGCTGGAGGATTTTGCTTGCATTCATCCAAAATAACTGAATTACGGTCCTCCAAATTGCCCCGGGAGCATTTGGGTGATCTCATAGCATGGAGAGCTCTTCTACTAGCCTGCCCAGGCTACTGAAGCCAGTGGGTTTTAGACAAATCCACTCTGACAGTCACAGAACAAGAAGGCAAGGGAGAGATGAGAGAAAACTTTGTGGCTGTCTGATCTCAGACTCCAGGTTTAGGAGGTGAAGTCCCATGTACCATGCATAATGTTTGCATCATTAAAAATCAAATCTTCTAAGTGTAATTACTTGGACACAGGCCATGACATCATCTGCCTGATGATAAGCTACACTGTGTTATAAAACAATTCAGTAAGTAATGCTGTGATATTTTTACTATTTAGACCAAATTTAATGGAAGAAAGAAATTACTTCAAATGTTTTCATTTACTTGCTGGCCTAGGGAAAAAGAAACAATTTTTTTTTCTGAACTTTTCAGATGTATCACATTCCTTAGATACAGAAAGGAGGCAAAATACATATAGTATGGAAAAGTGTTTCTAATATTATTATTAAATTTGAGCCCTATTTTCAGCGTGGCATAAGAACCAAACACAGAGACTGTTGCTGTTCAGTTACCAAAGTTGTGTGTTGCTATTTTTTTTTCCCCTCCAGGACAGAATGTGCATCACAACTGAGATATAAGAGCTGTAAAATGTCTAAATTCTTACGTCAATGGTTCCTATTCCCTGCAATCAGTTATTTACATCAAAACAAAGCATGATACATTGCCTTTCACTTACATACGTATGTAAATGATGTCCTGTAGATTCGGCTTAGTACCAGCTTCCTCCCTCACACCTCAGCCCTCAAGCTTTCCACATCTGTCCCAAGAGAAAAAGACTGTTGGTGAGTCCCTAAAAAGTGTCCCTGTAGTGGGTCCTGCTAGAGGAGGAGTGTGCTGACTCTGGGAGGACATCAGCATGGCATAGGGCTAAGCTTACAATAGAGGAACATCAATTCTACTGAAGTCTGCATAAATGCAAAGCAGAAAGAAGGAGAAAGAGATCTCCTGAAATGGCAATTACTTGTTAACTATAAAAAATGGAGAAAATAATAGAGACAGATGACCAAGTTTAGTAAAAATAAACCTCAGTATTAAAAACTAATTAAACATTTGCATTTCAGAGTTAAGTTTCTGCTTAAAAGTTTGGGGAACAGCAGGTTGACAGTGAAGATTATTGAATGTAATTTGCTGAAGGTTTCTAACTAAATTAGTTACATGCAATGTATGGAGGGTTTACTCAGCTCTGCATATCTGCTTTATTATTCTTGTAAAGTGAATCATTTATAACTGTTCTCAGAGATCTTTTATCAGCCACTTATCTCCTTCAGCTGGATTTGTGATGTGGAGGGATAAAATGAATTGCTGTTTAATATTATAAGAACTAATCAGACCAGAACAGCAGGAGAATAATGACAGGTTTAATAGTTAAATATTTTACATTTGGCAACAAAACTGCAACTCAAAATATAAGGAATTTAACCTTTATTCCATACCTGAACACTGAAAAATGTTGGTGGTAGTGATCAACAATATATTTGCTGCATAATGTAATTTTGATTATTGCTGACTAAAAAAACCTGTTTATTTTAGTGAAAAAAAAAAAAAGTTTCTTGTTACCTAACCAGTTCTCCCTCCCAGATATCCTGTGGTATTGTCAAAATTTTCATCCATCAGACTGGATTTTAATCCTTAGAGGTTTTGTGCACTATTACAACCTCTAGACCAACTGAAGTGTTCTTTAATGGACTTTACCTGCTAATTTGTACCTTTGTGATTGCCGTCACTACTTTAACTACATCAGGTGGAAAAACTGCAAAAATACTACTTGTGTGCTATTGGAATTAGTTTTGGTAATGCACCTGTTCTCCATATTTTCCTGCACTGTAGTCAGTCTTTTTCATATTTCCAAAATCTTCTAAAATTAAAGAAATTGGTCTAAAGAATGTTAGAAGAAAAAAAGTATTTATGGACCTCATAACATAATCCACAAATGTATTGCACATTTCTTATTACTTTTCCATAAATATAGTATATTCTTCTGGGTGAGAAATTACATGTGAAGAGTGTCATTGACAGAGCAACAAGTATACCAGCATGCACATATTCCTGTAAGAAAGAAAACCTTCATGCAGACTGCACAGCTTATTTGTTCCATGGAGTGTTTCCTCCAGTGATTGTGATGGTTAGGCATGTGTTATGCACATAAGTAGCACAGCACACTTTCTCTGTATTTGCATTATTGACACTACACTACAAGAAAGTATTGCCTCCAGATTTTATTTTTCTGCCACGCTATAAAAGTACATGGACCAATGACTCTGATTCACAACACAGATAGGCTCTGCTTAGTGAAACAATGGGCTCATTTTACTCTTACCCAGTTCACAGTTTTAGCCCTGATATTAAAATAGGGAAGCATCTAGTTGTAAGGAAGTGGCATCTGTTTTTCTTTAAATCCTCTATAGGGAACGCAATGAACCTAAAACAGAAATCCAGATCCTTAAAATATAAACCACTGATCTCTTGTGAGGCTCCAGCATTTTTGCTGTCAGATATCTGTAACTACACTCATTCTTGCATTATTGTGTGCTGATCTTGGGGTGTCTCATCCTGTACTGGATACCTTGTCCCAGGCTTCTCTGCTGTAGATAGTGGAAAACTTCATTGTGCTCTTAATTTTGCTCCTGTTGTGTCTGTACAGAGGAAAGAGTTCACTTTTTCCCCCCACTGAGCTAGTTGCCTTTTTTACTTGCTAGGTGTAACAAATCAAACTCACTTTTTATTAATTAATCTCTTAATTAATATTATAAATACAATTAATATAAAATTAATTAATTAAATGTTGGTTAGTTAATGTAAAGTTTCCTTACAGTAAGGGAAGTCTTCATGGTGTTGCGTATTGTGAATGATAACAGACCAGGTCTATTTTTGTGCATTTCAGTACTCTTTTGAGACTGGGCAAAGTCATCATCAGTTGTTTTTGTCACATGCTAATAAGATTCTGCTCCTCTTAAGGCCAAAAAGTCCCTATTGCTAGTATTTTAATGTTTAGTGTAGAAAGAAGGATAGGTGCCTTCTACCTTGATGCTATAATTATGCGATCTGAAGATAGATAAATTAAGTCCTTTAGTAAACACGATAGATCTACCATGGAGCCTCAGTTTCATCAATTTTACTGTCCACGGGTTGTAGCTTTCCTTTCAGTGCTGATACCACCCACTTCTGGCACCTCACTGGCCAGTGTACTTTTATCCATTTTCAAGTAAATAAACACTTAATTTACATAATTCTTCTGCTTCATCACTGTCCATTTTTTCTCTGAGATGTTCACCTGAATTTGGTTGTTCTTGTTTGCCTCATCCATGACGCATGCAGTTCGACTGGGGATTGAACGCCTTCTCAACTGGGATGCAATCCATTCTATCTTTTTTCCTATGTCTTTTGCAAATGCTGGATAGTGTCTTTGTGTGTGAATGCATGAATGCAGTGGTCAAAGTCATTTTCTTGGAGATTTGTTTTTGTTGGAGATTTTTTCTTAAAGCACAAGAGCTCTCTATCCCCATATATAAAAATATCAAGCAGGGAAGGTAGGAAAACTCCATGGCTGAACAAGGACCTGCTGGTCAAACTTAGACAAAAGAAGAAAATGCACAGACATTGGAAATGGGGCCATGTGTCCTGGGAATAGTACAGAAATGCTACCTGGACATGCAGGGATGGAATCAGGAAAGCCAAGACACTGACAGAACTAAAGTTGACAACGGATGCAAAGAATAACAAGAAGGGGTTCAACAGGTACATTGGCTGCAAAAGAAAATCTAGGGAAAGTGTAGTGCCTCTGACAAATGAAGACGGAGAACTGGTTATGACAGATGTGGAGAAGGCAGAGGTACTTAACAACTTCGTTCCTTGGTCTTCACTAATGGTCAGGCTTCCCATATCCCTCAAGTCCCCAAACCCCTAGGTGGGGGCTGGGGGAGCAGAGTCCCTCCCACTGTAAGCAAAGAGCAAGTTTGGGACCTCCTGATGCAACCTAACAACTACAAGGGCCCTGATGACATGCATCCCAGGGTCCTGAGGGAGCTGGCTGATGTAGTCGCCAAGCCACTCTCCATCATATTTGAAAAATCATGAAAGTCAGGTGAAGTCCCTGGTGACTGGAAAAAGGGAAACATCACTCCCATTTTTAAAAGGGGCAGAAAGGAGGACCCAGGGAACTACAGACTGGTGAGCCTCACCTTTGTGCCTGGCAAGATCATGGAACAGATCCTCCAGGAGGCAATGTTAAGGCAAGACAAGCCAGTGATCCGAGACAGCCAACATGGCTTCCCCAAGGGTAAATCATGCTTGACCAATCTGGTGGCCTTCTGTGATGGAGTGACTACATTAGTTGACAAGTGAAGACTGACTGATGTCATCTACTTTGACTTCTGTAAGGCCTTTGACACAGTTCCACATGACATCCTAATCTCTAAATTGGAAACATATATATTTGAAGGGTGGACCATCTGGTGGATAAGGAATTGGCTCGATGGCTGCACCCAGAGAGTTGTGGTCAATGGCTCTATGTCCAGGAGGAGACTGGTGACGAGCAGTGTCCCTCACAGGTCTGTCTTGGGACTGGTGCTTTACAATACATCAATGACATAGATGATGGTATTGAGTGCACCCTCAGCAAGTTTGCAGACAACACCAAGCTGAGTGGTGCAGTTGATACCAAAGAAGGCAAAGATGCCATCCAAAAGGACCTGGACAGGCTGGAGAAATGGGCCTGTGTGAACTGCATGAGGTTCAACAGATCCAAGTGCAAGGTGCTGCACCTGGGTCAGGGCAATCCCAGACATGAGCACAGAGTGGGAGAAGAACTCATTGAGAGAAGCCCTGCAGAGAAGGACTTGTGGGTTCTGGTGGACAAAAGGCTTAACATGAGCCAGAAGTGGGTGCCTGCAGCCCAGAAGGCCAACTGTGCCCTAGGCTGCATCAACAGAGGGGTGGCCAGAAGGTCAAGAGAAGTGATTGTCCCCTTCTACTGTGCCCTTGTGAGGCTCCATTTGGAGTACTGCGTCCAGGTTTGATGCCCCCAGCACAAGAAAGATGTGGGGCTGTTAGAGATGGTCCAGAGGAGGGCTACAAAGATGATCAAAGGGCTGGAGCACCTCTCCTATGAAGATAGACTGAGAGAGCCAGGGATGTTTGGCCTGGAGAAAAGAAGGTTCTGGGGAGACCTCACTGTGAGCTTTCAATACCTAAAGGAGTTTTATAAAAAGGGAGGGAGTCTTTACTCAGGTAGATAGTGATAGGACAAGGGGGAATGGTCTTAAACTAAAAGAGGATGGATTTATATTAGACATTAGAAAGAAATTCTTCACAGTAAGGGTAGTGAGGACCTGGAAAATGTTTCCAAGAGAAGCTGTGGATGCCCCTTCCCTGGAGGTGTTCAAGGCCGGGTTGGATGGGGCCTTGGCCAACCTTATTTAGTGGGAGGGGTCCCTGCCCATGGCAGGGGGGTTGGAACTAGATGATCTTTAAGGTCCCTTCCAACCCAAACCATTCTATGATTCTATGATTACTTTACAGTTAGTCTGAATTGCACTTGCTCATGTGGCATGCGTTCACAAAGTCCTTCTTGTCTTATAAATTATTTTACTCCACATTCCCCAAGAGTTTCAGCTGTGGAAGACTTTTAGCTTTGTTTTGATTGTGGTCTTTTAAATTTGCCTTATGCCTGCTACCAGGTGCTGCTCAGCGATTACTCAGAGTAAAGGAGTGCAGTGAAAGTTGACACCATTATTTATGTGATTTCTAATGAGTCTAATAAGTGGCGATTGTTAATAAAACAAATTGCACATTCCAGAACCTAGCTGAAGACAGCAGTCCCCAAGATGGAGACAGAGGTCTTCTGCTGAACTTGTGCAAGGATAGTGCAGAATATCTGTTTTCTACTATTTTCCCAAGGTGATTGTGCTTTTGAGCTTCCTTGAACTGTTTGAAGCAGTACTTGAACCCAAGAAGAGATTAATTATTTCCTAAAAACATAATGGCAAGTAAGCACTCATCAAGATATCTGAAAATTCTAAGTCTTATTTCATCAGTTCACCTGCTGACAGACAGAAAGGGTGCACGTAGAGCTTTAAGCAGATGTTTGGTCACCACATCAGAAGAAAATACATCTTAGTCTTTTCTAGGTGAAAAGTGGATATCTTCTATAACCATAGATCTGTCAGCTGCTTGAAAAGTGCAAATTGTGACTCTAACTTTCTGTCTTTACTCAGGCAAAACCCCAATCAATGTTAACAGAGATTTTGTGTGTGTACTCATTACACAGGATTAGATTCCCTATTTTGTTTTTATCAGTTCTGTAGAATAAAGAACATTTTTATTAGCACTTTTCAAGATCCATAATATATTCTTCTGTGTTTGCAGTATGTAGCAGAATGTAATAAGATTTCATTTTATGCTCAGAATAAAAAACATCCTAGACTTGTCATGACTATTATAGTGTAAAATAAAATTATTACAAACAACTGCTAATCCTGTTGCCCTTTGATTACAGTCAAGTGTTTTATAATATTACAGTCTCGCTGTGCTATGAATAAGTCAGGGTAATTTACTTTGAACAGTAAATGCTCAAATAAGAACTTTTTTTTTCTTTTTGTTTATTTGTCCTTTCATACTCTTCTGCTCTTTCAATTTTTATTTTTATTTTTTATTTTTTTTCAGTTTCAGAGAAGCTTCTGCTTTTACTTTGGACTCTCCAAGATCAGAGTGTTTTTACAGATTCTCTCACTTCCATTATCAAGTACTGCAGTGCCAGAGGAAGAATTATTCTGTTGAGAAAGCTTCCTTTTATCATCCGCAGCAGAAAATATATTGGTCAAGAGAAACCCTGCCAGGTTACAGTACATAGATTTTACTATGCAATTTTGTAGGTGCAGATGAGAAGGCTTTTATTGTACAGCAATATCCACAGGTAATTTGCTTTTCCTAAATAGCTTTGTATATACTGGATGACTCAGGAGACCACTCATGAGGTAACCCTAGAGTAATGTGATTAAGAAATTTTCACTTTTGAGTCAGTGGTTTGAATCTAGTCTATGTAAGGATCATTTAAAAATCATTAAAATTCAGTGGCTGAGTGATAATTCAGGACTTGGGAAATCAAAATTCAGTTCTTGCTGTGTTACGAACTTCCTGTGTTACCTTGGGAAAATCACGTACGGTGAGATTTCTGAAGATATCTATTATTTCACTACCTGCATGGATCTGATCCTTCACTTTTCTTCTCAACCTCCATATGTTGTACGTCCACAAGTATTGTTCATTATCCCAGATAACCCTTTTTTCTTTAGACTGGCAGATATTCCCTGGCATCATGCCTTAACACATGCTTTTGTTGGACATAGCAGCAAGGAGCAAAGGAACTGAATATCTCTTTTAGCATATAAGTATAAGGCCAGGCAGGTTGAAATGAAAGGTATTTTTATTGCCCTCCTAGGGTAAATGGCCTAGCTATGGACTGCCTTCTTTCCAAGGGCACTTCTAGGTGCACTGCAGGATCAGACTGCTGGAGGGTGTCCTGTACTGCACGCCATACAAACGTATAGTCTATAACACACTTAATGAGGTGAGACTCAGAGCACTTGAAATGAGGAGCCAGACTTTGTATTTTAGGGAGGACAGAGAAGGACTGGGGACTTACTTTCTGGACATGCCATAGTTCAATGTCGCCAATATACCTTGCCTTGTTCCTTATGAGACAGAGCTTGCTCCTTTTGCCTCTTTACAAACTTTTAATGGTATTTATGTAAAAATAGATGTACTAAATTGTATCAATGTCAGAACCTTCATAGCAAAGACCTGACAAACCTTCCACAAAGTGAAGCAGTGCTTTGTGTTAAAAATGGCCTTGCATCCCATTCTTAAATGCCATACAAGTAGAAGAGAGGGAAAGGCACTCCATAACCTTTAATACATGGCAATAAGTAAGTACATAAACAAACAGGAACAAATAATCAAGCCAGTACATCTACTTTCATGAAAATTGTCAAACTAAGTACTTCACAGAGCCTTGTTAAGCCCTAATTACAGACATTAGCCTCACACTCTGCCAAAACGCACTGCCACTGCCAGTTTTAACATGAGGTTATCTAATAAATATTATTTGGTGCTAACCACTAGAAATTTGAGTTTTATGTATAAATTTGACTGTTCCCACACAGTACAACCTACTTGAAAGCTTTTTTTTTGTCTTGAAAGTATCATTATTTATAAAAATATTATATTTTTTTCTCTAAGTGCAGAGCACCTGGATGGGTACCCACTGATGTCTGATATTTTTCTTAAGACTGAGTGCTAAACAAAGCCATGTCAGCAGCAGAGATAGACAAGTTAATTAGCATTTTATACTTTCTGTCACTCACTTTTCAAATACAGGATTATTGCTTTAACTTTGCCCTGTTGAACCTATACAATATGGGACTGCTCACTTAAAGTAAGATAACTCTAAGCATCAAGGTGACCTCAGTGCCCGATATTCAGATTATATTACAGAGATCATAGGTAGTCCTGTTTTAAAGGAAGAAAATCTTGATCACAGCATGATTCTGGTCAACAGATTAACACAATCTGACCCGAAATGATCCACATTTATTTGTATTGGAATTTTAGAATAACTGACACTTAGTAACCTAGGAGTACTGAGCAGGTGATCCTACAAAGGCAATCATAAAAAGAAAAGATGAGATAGCCTTGTATTTGGTCATGTAAGAATACCTATAGAACTAAATATTTTCAGCCATTAACAAATGGAAATAGTGCACTGTGCACCTGATTAACAGTGCTGCTGTTATTTATTTTGCTATCACAATTGTAATTGTGTGCCCATTATTCCTGAGCTGCTGAATATACTAACACTAAAAGGATGGCCCTTTTCCTAGGGAACTTTCAGACAAGACAGAAAGGCAGAACCAAGACAGATGTATTCCCTGACTGCTAGTTTCCAAGGAAACAATGCTGTATCAGTTCGCATAGCAGAGAGTTGCCACTTTCAGGGCCTCCGTAGCCTAATTGTTGTCAGCTATTGTTCTATCAAGACCATTATTAAAATGAAGTTTCATCCCTAGTTCTTGAAGAAAACATGAGAAATCTACTGTTCCCTGTCATAAAAGTTGGAAAATATGGCCTTTCTTTAGTACTAGTAAAGCAAATGCAGTGTTCTCTCTCATATATTGCAATTTAGCATTTTTTTTTTTTGATTTCCAAGTCTGTACTTCTCTTACTTATTTTATTACTTATCTTCTGTTACTTATTTTAGACATTTAAGACATCAGCATGATCTATTTCTCCTTGCACCACAATTTCCAGAGTATATTTTTCTGCAGATTCATTGCTAGTAATTTGTTTATGGATCTGGCTTGAATAAGAAAGAAATGAGTAAGGGTCTTGCAATTTCGAGGAGTTCAGAGTTGCAGTATATCTAGTTAGAACAACCATGGCTTAACTTCCAAAGTATTTGTGTGAACTAACAGCTGCTTTTTTTTTTTTTTTTAGTGGAGGTGCAACAACACCTTAACAAAAGTAGCTAATTAATAAAATTAATTGCATTCTAAATATTCTTCATATATGGTATGGGACCAGAATACTGGAGGAAAAAAGTCAAAAGTTTTTGAGGGCATTATTCAATGCAAATACTCCAAAACTAGAAGCTGTACCTGTATCCTCCATTTTGCAAGGCACAGGAGAAAGAATATTTTCTGTGACAGTCTCTCTCCACAGTGAGATTTCCAAATACTTTCCAGTTGTTAATTCTGGATCACTTTTTGTTGCAATCTCTTGACAGTGTGCATTTCTTGCCCTTCACCTGGAAGGGACAGTTTCTAAACAAACAGAGCAACAAGGAAAGAAGCTGGGAAAGACAAAATGAATAGTAGAAGATGAAATAAATTAATTTGCACATGAGATGGTAGGGGTTGACAATAATGTGATCTAAAGTTTCCTAGAACAGGTCTGTTCACAACAGCAATTAAGGTTATCATGAAGGGTGAGTACAATAAGACTAACTCAATCCTTACCATTCATGAAAACACAGTTGAACACATATGGCATCCAGTTTGGACAGCTTCTGTAAAGTTAACATGGAAGTGCCTTGAGAGACACCATTAGTGTTGTAAATTTAGGAAAAGGTGTCATTGCAATGAATACCAAAACCATTATGACTTTGATTGTTGTTTGTCATTATAATGACAAAAACATTATAATGACTTTATAATGACTTTGTTAGGATTATCTTTCTGCAAGGTACAAGTTTATGAGTGAAATTTCAGTCAAAACCTCAGAAAAGAACATCTGAAAATCTTCCATGTGAGCAGTATTATTTGAATGGCAAAATGGTATTAGGGCTATGAGTTTGCTTCATTTCATATGAACTACAGTGAAGGAACAACGAGGGACAAAAATGCTCGAGACCTTCCTGATTGCCCACTGGCAATGTACAAGTGTTAGACAATAATATTTGGGCATTGTCATTCTGCCAAGTCAACTATATCTTTTGAAGAAAATCTCTCCTTCATGAAGTGAGAAGATAAAGATGTATTGTTCAGGACATTCCAAATTCCAAAGAGAAATTCCTATTCCAGAGAAAGCTGTCTTTTCAAAAATTGTGGGGCACATTCACTCTTTTTATGTCCAGTTGTAAGAAAGACTTTGCAAAATGCTAAGCAAAAACTCTGCATCAGTGCACTTCCAGATTGTGGTCATCTAAAAAAACCCTCTGGGTTCTTCATAAGTTGCTCTGTAACCAGTACAAAATTAACTTTGCTGTAATTCACAGACAGAAGAGTAAGTAAAGCCCTGAAAGTCACATCATACAGCTAACATTTTACTTTTTTTTTTTTTTTTGGTGGGGGGGAGGTGTGTTGGGTGTTATTCTGAAGTTAGGGAGCACTATGCACTATCTGTAAAGGTTAGTAGATGGTTCTTCCATCTTTTGGAGTTTTGTCTTGGTTGGAAAGGAGGAAGCAGAAATCTCTTCTGCTCTCATGTGCTGATGTCAGCTGTGATGTGAGGACCAAGACAGTAAGGAATGCTTTTCCTCTGTTTGCAGACCTAGCAGAGATCATTGCTATTCAGCCATGCCAGGCTGAAGACACTGTGTTTTCTTCTATGATGTATATGTCACTTCTCATTAATTCTGAGAGACCGGCTACTTTAGAAACCAGGGTAAACAGAGTCTTGTAGTGGATTAGATCTTTGCCGTGAATAAATTTATTTCCCGGCAAGTGTAAAAAATGAGCAAGGCCAAAACCCCTCAGAGCAGAAAATGTCACAGTGATTGCTAATACATTACCATGCAGAGAAATGCCTAATAAAACCCCTATTAGGATGTCATACCTGCTTACTACTGAATTCTCCAGAAAGTTTATTTGAAATGTCTAAGCTAATTATCAAAGTCTTGGTGATAAGAAGTGGTTCACTGGGCCTGAATGTGTCAGAACAGAATGACTAAATTGTGAGAATTCATGGGCTTCTGCTCTGAATAATTAACTTGACTCTTTGTGGAGAGCACACACCTTGGAAACTAATTTTCTCCTCGCACAAAGCGTTTTGTCCTTGTGTTGCCTTTGAAAAGTAAACTGTTTAACTGTGAGGCTGTTCTCATCTCCATTCTTTTAATCTCTGAGCTTTCTTCCTTATTCTGCTCTCCTCTGTACCTTGTGCATTGCTGTTGTTATGCTGACAAGGCTCTGTTCTTACGATTGAAATGTGAGGTTGTGTCACTCCCCACCAAGTGGGACGTGTATCTGTTCAGCACTGGCTTTGTGGCACAGGGCCATTTTACCACATGGTGCTGATTGTGCTCAGGAGAACAACAACTTTGTCTTGGATCAGTACAAGAAATCGGTGGCTGTTGGTGTGCACAGGGAGTGTGGCTGGTTTGGCAGGAGGGAGTTGTGATACAAACTCCTGCTCCTCCTGGGTGAAATCCTGGCTGTGCTGAAGTCACTGCCAACCCTCTGCTGACTTCTGTGAGACTGGGATTGAATCTTCTGGCTCACAGGTACATTTCTGTCCCTGCTCGGTCACAGTTCCTGAGGACAGTGCTGTGTTTGCTATGATTCACGGACTGAAGCAAGTAATCCCACTCTGCTCCCCCAGCAAACCCAATTCCTAAACTGCAGAAGTCATCACTGCATTTGGCAGCTTCAGCACAGGAATGTAAGTGTGGAGACCAAGGAGTTTTTTAATCTGTGGTCTTTCCTTCTTATTATTAAAGAATAGTAAACCTGTAAGTCACAAACTGTTACCCAGCCTCTGGATTAACAAATCACTTGGGTCATGCTTTGGGGAAAGAGGACTGCACGGTGTCTTGGACTGTTCTCACCTCCTGTGACCATGCCAGATGACCTGTAGCTCCAGCTACAGAGCACTTGGTATAGCCTGCGGGCCCTTTGATCTGGGTGACCCCAGCAGAGGAAGAGTCTGTGTTGTGAATACATGTACCTCTTCCAGGCAAAATAGCAATGTATTCATCCAGAAAGAATTACTGGTGTGTTTCTTTCTTCAGCCTTTTGTTCAGCTTGTTTTCTGAAATGGTGGGGTGCGTGTTGAGCTGTCTTTAGTGGCAGACTAAAATAGTGGTATTCCTGTGCTGTACTCTCTTGGAAAGCACACTTTCCCTCAAGTCCTGATGGAATATATTATGAATAGGAGCTAATCAGTCTCTGATGACAGTGCTGTGCCTCTAGGAAATGGTGGATGTGCTTGTCATTCCAAACACTTCTTCCCTGGTTCCCTTGTAGCCTGTGAGATTTAACAGGCATCCTTCTTTGCCACCTAAGTAATGACATTTGCAAGATAAGGAGCATGGTCCTTCACAGCCTTTCTTACAGCTAGGAATACAGATTTTCTGCTCCAGCGGAGCTTTGATTAAAAAGAGACAAGGGAGATGTAAAGCTATCTTTAAACAATCTTCTCAAAGTCTGTGCCAGACCTCTACTGTAATTACCGTGTTTTAAATTTGGTCTAATTACATTAGACTATGTGAAAATCCAGGGTTTACTATAGCTAAGGATCAGATGGAGTCTGGATAACCTGGACTGGAAATCGTGAAGTGGACATGAGTGATTTAGTGATATGAGTGATCATTATGCCCTGCAGTGTATCCCTCAAATTTGCAAACAATGAGGGAAACCCCCCAGGCATAATTTGGTGCAGAAAAAAAGGAAAGCCTATGCTGTGAGAAGGGGCATGCTCCTAGCTAGGTGCAGCTAAATTAAGCCATCAATCCATCACAAGCATCAGGCATCACTCCGGTGTGAGCCAGGAATTTGGCCACTGGACAAAAGGTGCCTCCCACATCTATAGTTTCCATACCGCTACAATCTGTTAGGACTGAAGTCCATCTCCATTTCCTATGCTGCATTTAGAGGCTCTGTTCATTTGCTATGGCAAATGAAACTTCACATTCTTTTTAGATCTTTAGGTTGCTTCTCTAAAATCTCTGTTGGACTGGCACGGATATGACAGGTTACTATCTCAATTCTGGGTTGCTACTTGGCAGTGTTTGAAAAAAGTAGAAAGTATTTATTTCTATGGGTGAAAATGGTTGTAGTTCCAAAACATTTTGATGGTTTTGCAGCAAGTTATCTGTGAAAAATATTACACAACCGTCAGGGACCATAACTCAAATAAGCGGGACCAATATCCTTTGACTGTTTTGTGTTGCTCTGGATGTGAAATGCATCTCTGTGAATCAAAGCATGTGAGGTGTATCTGTATATCTAACCCTTGTTAGGAAAATATCTCTTCTTATATCAAGTTGTTGAAAATGGATGTATTCATGAAATGTTTATCCTACAGAGTTCTCCTTGGTCACATATCTATGCTGCTGGGAGTGTACATCAGTGAGGCACCAGTATTGTGTTTGCCCTGATATAACTTCCATACTTCGTCTTCAGCTGCTGGCCAAACTCATAGGGAAAATACTGATCTAAAATTATGTGGTATGGGATAAAGTTATGCTGTATTTCCTCTGTGCAAAACCCAGAACAGTATTCTGGTTCAGAACAGAGTAATCACACATGAAAATTTCACACCACTGAAGATGCTGAGCATTTGTTTGGTGTTATTGTTGTTATTTATTTCAGTCAGTCAAAAGTTTCCTTTTCTATGGAACAAAAGCATTCTTCATATCAGATTTTGTATTCTTAAATAAATACAAAAAGTAGCTTCAGAAAATGAACTGAGATTTTACAGCTCAGACATAGCAAAAACCTTATTCCAGACTTTTTCCAAGAAACCTGTTTTCCACATTGATTAGTAGTTGATTTTTTTCCCACTTGAGAAATAGTTCGCCAGAAATTTTTTATTTTGCTTGAATGATAACTCACCTTATTAGCAGAAGTTATTGTATTCAAAAAAAAACCAAAACAAACCAAAACAAAAGCTGAAACAAATACTAGTTCTGACATCAGATTCACCTGGCAGGATTTAGTTTCAGAATTACTCCCTGGATTAATTTTGCATGTATGTGGCCAGTTTCTGGACTAGCCACGTTGTTGTGGGAATACAGCATTCCTTTCTTGTTTGAATGGGGTAAAATTTTCATATTTCAAGATTCTTCGATCAGCAGTAAGTTTCAAATAAATTAGTTCAGGTTTAATTAGACACATGTTTTGGTGTTTACTAGAAGCACATTCTTAGATTTGTTATCAGGTAATAAATCTAGATCAGTAAAATTTTGGCTAGCTTGCTTACTTCCTTATTTTTGTTATATTTTTTTAAAACAGGCTTTGCAACATGGTGAACATGGTGTGGTGAGTGGGGACGCTTTCTGAATTATATGAATTTTACTCCGGGAAAAAAAAGATATTTGTTTTTTTCATTATTAGTACTGTGAATGTGATTCTAACTCTAATCCACCTTTGCTCTTCTTTCCTGCTGGATAGGCTGAAAGACTGATTTAAATGAAGTATCGGAGAGAGACAGAGAGACAACATCCAGTTTGTTCAGTGAATGACTACAGGCAAAAGGAACAAGAGGAAAACCAGTATCCATCTTTTGGCTCTGGGTGGACAAAGTACATGCGTTCTCCCTACAGGATCTGCAGGGCCCTTTTCTCTGCCTGGACACTTCCTAGCAAGCTGACACCAGGGGCCTCTGAATTCCCATGCACATGTTCAAGGTTAAGGGTGAGCATCCTCAGTACCTGCTAGGCACTGAACTATACTATCTGCTGGAATAAACCACTTTCAAGCTGCTCTTGAGTCCATTGAGCTCAAAACTTTGTAGCCCATGCCCATGCGCCATGCCCACCCGTGCTACTGGAGAATTTAGGATGTTACTTGCATTGGGTACTTCTCCATCAGCAAACCGCATTGTGCTCAGCAGGCTGTGAAGGCATCAGTTGGCCAAGATTTGGATAAATGCTGGGCTAGGCAGAAGGTGTCTCTAGCTTCATGTACTTGAGATGAGAGAATGGATTCTCTTTGGAGGGAAAAGGTGGAAAGACACTGCACTCCTGAGCAAGTCTGTCCACTTGTCTGCCAGCCTTGTGAGGGTGAAATTTAATCTAGCCCTACAAATGGAATCTTATAAATAAATAAATAAATAAATATATATATATATATACCTGTATACCTAAAATTTTCTTGTGTTTGGGTGGATGGCAGGAAGCAGCAGACTGCTCTGCAAAGGGGGACTAGGTGCTTGAAAGGAGGTTCTAACCAATAAATGCTAATATCCTGAGGACCTCTTCCCTATAGTAAAGGGGTAGCAGATAGACTTCTGTGAAATTTCCATTTGGCTGCATGACTAAGCATTCAAGGGACAACAGAATTGGTAATATATTTGTTATATTCATGTGTAAATAATTTCCATATCTAAACTTCACAAAGTATAATTCTTACAGACTTGTTAGCCAATAATTCAGAGGAGACCAAAAATAACAGAACTAAAGGAGAGTGTTTAAGGATGTAATTGTAGAAGATGATTGATTACAATAAAATCGTTCCATCTGGGGTTTTACTGCAAGACTATAAATTATGAAGCAGAAGAATAGGGGCAAGGGGAGTTTGTGGACACTACTGATGGAATGACTCAGGTGGGAAATTAGAATAACATTTTATCTGACCCTCTTTCCTTTATGTGAAAACATTTGCTGAAGTAAAATGGGAGGATAAATGACTTGACCTAATCTGGGTGGTGGTGTTCCACTTTTCTTCTTTGTGATATTGTGCTATTTTGCATTTTTGTGCTATTTTCCTATTCAGGGAGAACACGTAAAAATAATTTGTATGTGACAGCAAAGTAGTTTGTTGCAGTTCCATGTATGATGGATGTTGCTGGAATATGGGTTAGCTCTATGGGCTTCAATGAAGCAGATCTGATTGACAAAATTTTAGCGAATGTCTCTAATCTAGTTCAGATATGTGCAGGTGATTGGAAAAAGAATTTTTGAAATTCCATTGTAACAAATAAAGAAAAAAGAGCTTACAGAGAAATTTGAATGCCATTTGCATAAATAACAAGAGTAGAGGAATTTCCTGAGAGTTATAATGTATTTGTAACCAGCTATGTATTACACCTCTTCTATATGTGAGAAAATAAGGATGCTTTGAGGGTCTACTTGTGTCAGTAAGGACTCTAGGCAAAACTTGATTTTTCCCTTTCTTAGACTGCCAATTATAGCAATACTCACTAGTGCAACTTCAGATTTCTCTGCTGCTGTTTTGGTTTGGGTGCATTTTTACATTTGTTTTGCGCTAGCAGGAGTGATTATCTGAGTGATTATTCAAGTGAGAAGATAGATCACTATCAGTAGTTTTATTAGTGAATAAAGCTTACATGACTCGAACATAGAAATTGTCCCGGAAATTACCAGCTGAAATTGATAAAGCCTCATTGAGGCTTTCTAATTTCTGAGAAATGTTATGAAACTGATCTCATCAAATATTTTTATAATTTTTTTCTTGATTCCAATTTTTTTCTTGATTGTTTCTTTTGTTTCTTTTTTTTTTTTTTTTAATTTTGACTTTCCCATCACCTGCTATTGATGACCCAAAGAGTGCTAGTTCTTTCTGAACATGAAACATCTTTGAACTGTCTTTTCTTGTTATTGCAGTTAAAAAGGAAGTAAACCCTAAAAGGCTTTTCTTAAATTGAACTTTTCTAGAACAGACTTCTGGTTCACAATAGAATTGATTTCCGTGCCAGTAAAAGACTCAAATGCATTTTGTCCTGCTCCAGTGGCTGTATGGCTCTGGGAATTTTCCACTGGAATGATGCTAGGTTAAGCATTGTAGACAGTGTTGGTGTTCTCTGTAGTTTAAGCTACCTGAATTATCCCTAAAATGGCAGCTTTTTTACTTCAAATATCAAAGCAGTGAGAAACCTACTATTTCCCCCGTGTAAATGAATTTCTGCCAGTTTCAAAAGACAGCTGGGAATTTTTCTATTGAGATAAAATGAGAGGTAGCCCAGAAGATATTTTCACCTTAGCAAGCTTTTTGAAGGATCAAAGCTTCTGTAGGAACTCAGTGCCTACGACAAAACCCCAAACCCCACGAGTTTTGTATCATTGCTGGTTTTGTGGCACATACCTTTTAATGCCTCTGGAGTGCACACATTTCAGGCTTTTTAGTATTCTGTCCCTGTACCACCAGAACAACTAATCTAGTGTGCCAAATGAAGCTTAGGCTGTCTCGTCAGAGGGAAGATGGTTTTAGGTTGAAGAGACTGTGAAGAAAGCTCTGAGGTGCACAACCTAGGTTGTAAGAGACTTCGCTCTGAAGAGAGGTTATAGAAATATATACTTTTTTTCTCCTGACTTGAAATTGCAACACTCTCCAGTGACCTCAGCAAGCGTGTGAATATTGCTGGGGATTGGAAAAAGTTGACTAAAGAAGGGTTCAAAATAGTAAGTGGCATAATTAAAAAGCTGAAAATTTGGTGCAGATATTTGGTGGAGATATTTGGTGGAGATATTTCACTGTCAGGATCTGGCAGTGTCACCTTGAGATCCGCCAACAGCACTGAACACTGTATGGAGCTGCATCTGTTCAGAAGCTTCAGCTTGTGCAGAATTTGTTGGCTAGCTAATTAATGTACAGGATTTCTTCCATGGACACCAAAAAGCTGTGCTTTACAAAGAGCCTGGGTCTTCCCTACTTCAGAGAGTGTCTTTTCCCTATGGTGTTTTGCCATGCTTACCATCTCTGTGGGCCCTGCCTTTTCATGGGGTTGAGGAAACAGGAGTGTGCACATTCACATGGCCTGAGGGATGCGATTTCTTGTCAGCTCATCTGTTTCCTGTAGTATCAGTCTTGCAGAACAGCTTTGAAGCACAGGATGATCACAAAACTGATGGGAATGTGGATGAGTACTCAAGAGACTGCCTTTTGTCAAGGTCTATGCCATTGGTGTTGTGTACCTCACCTTGTCTTTTGCTGTCACAGCTATTTCTACATGGCAGTCACACTTCTGGCTGCAGTGGAGACAAGCATTTCCTTCCAGACGGGAAATTCCCCACCAAGAAACAAAAACTTTGGTTAGAAATACACAACATAAAGTCCCCATGAAACTGTCCTGCATGCCAGTAAACTCCAGACTCCAGCTGGAATATTTCTATGGATAATTAGCCATCTACCTTTTATCACAGAGTCTGCCTTGACTCATTTAGGGAAGCATAGTCCTTCCTGCAAAGAGATCATGTAATGAAGTAGATTCCTGACAATGCACTTTGCAGGAATTGATGCTGCACTGTGCAGGCCATTGACAACTGATGGCCTCAAGGTACTCTGCACAGCAGCTGCTCAAATCAGCAAAGTATCACCCCCCTGAAATGCCAGAGATCATAGCTAAGAGTGATAGAAAAATTGGCTATGTTCCCCTAGCTACTAGTCTGGAGAGGAAGTGTACTAGTTATATACTTGTAATATTTTACTGATAGAGAACATGAAACGCAGATGATTTTTTTTTTTTTTTGGGTGTGGATGTCAGTTAACAGCTGTGAGCTTTAGCATACTCTAAATTATTGTGAGACTGCTGAGCTTGCACTAGTGCAGAGCACAT
This sequence comes from Cygnus atratus, assembly GCF_013377495.2. Classification (NCBI taxonomy): domain Eukaryota; kingdom Metazoa; phylum Chordata; class Aves; order Anseriformes; family Anatidae; genus Cygnus; species Cygnus atratus. Next base: position 71,665,448 of record NC_066396.1, read on the forward strand.
TATTGACAGTTTTAAAAGTATTATTTCTTTTAATTAAAGATTAACTACCCTTCTAGATTCATGAGCATTAGAACTGGAAAAGACCTGCAAGAACTGTTAAGAACAAGTTAAACCCTAGTTCAGATTTTATTTTAGAAATATAATCAAGTAACAAGAGTTCCAACGTTGTAGTGCTAATCCAAAAGATTAGCTTGATTGTAGGCCCTTCAAAGAGTGAGGACCTGTTAGTCTTGCACCCCCTCCCTAAAAAAAAGTGAAAAAAAAATCCTTCTGTGTTGGTTATACCCTCACCACAGCTTTTGGCCTATTTCCCTGTTATGCTTTCCATTGTGGATGTTTTCTTCAGAAACAGAGGGCTGAGGAGCAATGGCTTGGCTTGTCACCTATAGCAGGTGGCTTAGGTGAAACCTGCCAGGGTATAAGGGTTTGCACGGTAAGTTAGAAGCACGGCACACCTCTAAGTGATTTGCTATACTGACTGTGCTTGCAACATGGGCCTCGTTTCTATCCTGCCACAAAAGCCTTGGGAGGGTGTAAAAACCAGCTCAGCATTCCCCAGGGTCAACATTTTGTTGTGTTTGATTGTACCAAATACTGGCTTACAACAAAGGAGTTATGTTTGTCCACACCTTTTGCAACTAAGGCCTGTAAATCTTTACCTCCATACAGTTGAGATGAGAGAGCAACTTCTGAACCCTAAAACTGTACTTGTGAGGAACAAAGAAGTCTAAGAGGTGACACCAACCACTGTGAAGGATGTGATAAGAAGATGATGGTTGTCATCAGTAATTGGTAAATTCCTTGGCAAGCCATATCTGCCCCTAGTGTAAACCACAAAGGAGAGATTTCCTGTGATTTAATGGGACTTCTGCATTTACCTTGTCTATTTCCTTCCTCCCTTTTAAAACAATCGGGCAAACAAACAAAACCCTCCAAACCCTTCAGAGATATTTACCCTATTTCAAAAGAGAGTCTTCAGGGTAAAGATTAGGTCTTCTGAGATCTGAGGGGAATTTTGTATTGGATGTTAGTGGCAGGGTTTTGGCAATGGGGTGACTACGGGGGCGACCTGTGGGCAGAGACCCATGGCTGTCCCATGCCAGCTTTAGCTCCAGCTCAGGTCAGAGGTGAGCCCATCAGCAAGGCTGGTGGTGCCTCTGTGAAAATGAATTTAAGAAATGGCAAAAAATGCCACTGAGGCAGAGGAGGGAATTAAAATAGTGAGAAACAGCAGAGGGAACCCCTAGGTCAGAGAAGGGAGGGGGAAGGGGAAGAAGAGGAAGAGGAAGGGGAAAAAGAAGGGGAAATGAAAGTATGAGAGGGTGAAGGAGGAGTTGTAAATGGAGGAGGAGGAGGACGAAGAAGACATGAGGATGTGCTCCAGGTGCCAGAGCAGGTATTCACTGCAGCCTGTGGAGAGCCAGTGCTGAAGCAGAGCAAAAACGTAAGAGGAAAAGAGATGCAGAGAGAGGCTGCTAGGTACTGACCATCCCCCCCGCCTCCACCCCGTGCTCAGGGTGGGCAGAGGAGTCGGAATTGAAGGAGAGAAATTGAGCCTGGGAGAGGGAGGTGGAAAGGTGTTTCAATATTTGGTTCTCACTACCCAAACCTAATTTAATTGACAGTAAGTTAAATTATTTTTCCAAAAGTCATGCCTGCTTTGGTGGTAATTGGTAAGCAATCCTACTGTCTCTAATTTTGACTAATGACATTTCTCATCCTGTTTTGTCCCCCAGAGAGAATGAGTGGCTGGGTGGGCACCTTCATCTTCCCCTTAGCCTGGGCTAAAGATGTGCTGGCCTTTCAGCCTGGTCTCGCGCTGTGGTTGCTGCTCTTGTGGACGTGGCACTGTCAAACATCTCAAGTCTCTCATGATGGAAATCTCTTGAGGAATATATCCAAGAGCCTTTGTTGAACTTACCTGTATGGGGAATTTTACATGTGGCAAGATGGATTATCTGTATCTAGAACCACTGTGTAGATCCTGGCTTACACAGAGGGTATTAGGGATGGATAGTGTGATGGGTAGTATGCAGTCTGTCCATACTTGTGCTTAATGTGGACCAGGTTCTCCTGGCTTGTTTGCATTAGTAAGCATCTCCTTGATCATACTAAGTACCATTTTTCTCTCTTTCCTTCAAGCTCAGCCAGGTTTGCACTGAAAAACAAACAAACAAACAAACAAACAAACAAAAAACACTAAAGTATCTCTTGGTCCTTCCATACATTCTTTAGGGATTACATTTTTGTCTTTCTTTGGTCTAGAAAAATATCTATCTGTGTGTCTTGCAGACTTGGGCTGAGGCATGACTGCAACTAATAAGACGGTACATAAAATGCATCAAATATCCACAAGTAACTCTAATTAGACATGGTGTCCTTCTAATAAAACCTTAATACAGGTTCTACTTTCTGAAATAAACTTCTTAAAGAAATTTGGGGAAGATCTTTTTGTCAGGGCTGACACTTTTTCTTGAGATGAATCCTGCTTTCAAAGCAATATATAAGTTGCCATAAATATGGAAAGGCTGGCATGTTTTATATTTGCTTGCATTAATACAATATTATTATTTTTGAATCATTTTTGGATGTCTCTGAATATGAAGGGTGTTTCATCAGCCCAGCTACTATCCTTTTTTTTTTTTTTCCTTTTTTCTTTATTCCTTTTTTAACATCCCTCCCTAACAGTTGAACCTTTTCTTACTGAAGTATATTGAACCAGGTACAGTGCAGTGACAGAAGATGCAATCGATTTCAGGATTGCAACTGGCCTAAAACACCCCTTACCTGTCTGTTCTCTCTCTCTCTCTTTATAGAAAGTTTTATCTTCAGTGACCCGAATGAATTTCTCTTTTAGAGGCAATGTTAATATTACATTCCGTAGATAACTTTCCTGTGTGCATGCCAGTGTTTGTGCCTTCACATACTCGCTGAATTCAGAAGTCACCTCTCCTTGCTTATCATTCTTTCCAATCATACTTGGGAAGGGGATAGGAAAGATTTCCAGATTAAAATAGAGTTATTACCTTTTGATGTAATGGCACAGATTAAAAACACAAGTATAGCTGAGTTGCAACAGACACAATTGAAAAAACTTCATCACTCTTGTGCTGTCTTTAAGAGTAATGATTAATGTACTGCTGCAGGATGATATATATGCCCATAGATTACTGTTTGAATTACTGTGCCTGCTTTATGACTTATTGTTTGCCAGAGATCTCTGAACATTTTACTTAGATCAGAGAAGAATTAAACCATGTTCTTTTTCTTCCCAGCAAGGCTTAAAAAATAAAAAAACAAAAGGAGTAGGATGGGGAGAGACAGATGACTCATTCTGGCCTCAAATTAAGCACCTTGAATCAAATCAATCACTTGTCATTGAAGCTTACAAAGACTTGAACACACTGGAAAACAAATTCGAGGAGGATATACAAGACAGAAAGTTCTTACATTTACTGGACATAGTGCTATGTCTAGACATAACCCTATATGTTTCTGTATTTACTTTCATAGTTGCAGACATAACTTCTCATATAACAGAGGAGGGGCACAATGAGAAAGAACAAAGTGTGTATGTTATATACATTTTTTGGACACTAACGTTCTGTCCTTTGTTACCATTACAATGATGGGCAGAACTATAGAGCAGTCTGTGATGACTAGAACCTGCGTGCTTGGAGGATGAAGCTCTCTCCTTTCCAGGACCTGCTGCAGAACAAACTGGCTGGGGTGACATGGCTCTTCTGAGGTAAAGCAAATTGTAAGAATTTTAAAACTTGGGACTTTGTAGTCTGCTTTGGTGAAACTGCCTAGTAATCCTGTCTTGCCAGTTATGGAAAGATTGAGAGATGAGGCATACTCTGCTTTGTTCTGTGGTGTTTTGCTCCGGGTGAGTTTTCTTTCTTTATTGTAGAACACAGAATAGATGAAAAGGATTGCCCTGTGAAATTGATAACTTTAAGAAAAAAAATTGGAAATCCTGTAAAACACAGGCTTGCAAATTATGTCTCTTCTTTTGATGGATGTTCTACTGGAAGTAGAAAACCACCACAGCAATGGATTGGGATAAATCACTGCAGCTGAACAGACTTTCAGTGGGCCAGGAGAGCTGGAACAGGTGGCTTCTGCTCCCACTGGCCATGTGAAGAGTATCCCCACCAAAGACAATTTACAACTAGTTTTGGAGCTGAACTGGAGAATATAGAGGGGACTTTTATACTTAGTTTTAAAATGTTGCTTTCCATGGAGCAGAATATTTTCTAAATTTTACATTCTAATTAATCATTTGTATTAAGATAATTAGAAACAGTTGTAATGAGCACTGCCCTTACAACAAATATGAAGAAAGAGTGAGAAAAAAATACAATATTTTTCAAAAAATTCTTCATTCTTTTTATTAGATGGATATTAATTTTGTCGTGGATATTCATTTAAGACATAAATGACAGGATTTAAAACAAAAATAATGAAGAAATTTTAGGAAGCATTTATGAGGGTATAATTTTGAATCTGTGGGCATAATTGTAAGATATATATCCTTCAAAATCAGGGAGCAAAATGTCCACTACATATTATTTCTGACCAATGAAAACTAACTCATCTTGACTTTTGAATTCTGAGAAGTTAGAGGCCCTTCTGGACAACGTTAATTAAAAAAAAACAACAAATAATAATAATTCTAGAGGAACTGAATGATTCAATTCATTAGAACTGGTGTGGAAATCAAGCTTCACCACGGTGGTAAATTCTAGCATTTCAGAAATTATTATCATTATCCATTTGGTCTAAAAGGCAAATGCAAATTAGGGAACAGGACAGAAATTTCAAAAAGATTGGAATAGACGTTTTCAATGACATATCTTGTTTTATACATTTTTGGCTTTGTTAAGTCACTTTAATACGAAACATTGGTGATACAGTTTAATAAGAGATTAAACCAGAACTCTGGAATAAAACAGGAAATGCAAATTTAATGAGAAGAAAACAGCAGTATGCTATGTTTTGAATTAATTTAACATTTTCTTTTGATCTTGATGACATCAACATAATTCAATGACAAAGTAACAGCTACATAGTATACTGCTTTCTGTTGGCAAAACATCATTTTGAAAATTCTCCCGTGAATTTAACCTTTTATTTATTTTTTTCCTGACCAAGTAGGTAACCAGCTAACAGATGCAGTGTTTTGTCTACTTGTTCAGAGTTGCTCAGCAACTGTTACCTGTTGATCACGTGTCAGGCTTTTCTCAGGTCATTTGTCAGACATTTGTGTGTGGTTTGATTAGTTGTGGGATAGATACACTGCTCTGTGACAGCATCCATCAAGAAGTAACCAAGAACAACCCAAAAAGAGTTTTCCCAGTTGACTATTTAATGGATTAAAAACCTTTGCAAGGATGTAATGGCAGAAAATAAAGTTGTCCAGACTGAATTTCTCAGCTTTTCTTTGGGATTTAACATTTGCTATCACTCTTCACAGGCTTTGCTATCAGGCACCACATTATAAAAACGACTTAAAACTATTAGAACTGATCTTTTAATAAATACATGATAGATGGAAACGTATATTGTCATACAACAGGATTTGCCTTGTGCACTGGAGGTAAAGTTACCCATTCTCAATATTATGTTTAATTAGATCCCTCAATGTCAGACACAGACACAGACACAGATTTCTAGGTTGGAAGAGACCTCAAGATCATCGAGTCCAACCTCCGACCTAACACTAAGTACTCCACTAAACCATATCGCTAAGCTCTACATCTAAACGTCTTTTAAAGACCTCCAGGGATGGTGACTCCACCACCTCCCTGGGCAGCCCGTTCCAATGCTTAATAACCCTTTCGGTAAAGAAGTACTTCCTAATATCCAACCTAAAACTCCCCTGTCGCAACTTTCGCCCATTCCCCCTCATCCTGTCACCAGGCACGTGGGAGAACAGACCAACGCCCACCTCACTACAGCCTCCTTTAAGGTAACTGTAGAGAGCGATAAGGTTGCCCCTAAGCCTCCTCTTCTCCAGGCTGAACAAGCCCAGCTCCCTCAGCCGCTCCTCGTAAGACTTGTTCTCCAGACCCCTCACCAGCTTGGTCGCCCTTCTCTGGACTCGCTCGAGCACGTCCATGTCCTTCCTGTAGCGAGGGGCCCAAAACTGAACACAGTACTCAAGGTGCGGCCTCACCAGAGCCGAGTACAGGGGGACAATCACTTCCCTAGACCTGCTGGCCACACTGCTTCTTATACAGGCCAGGATGCTGTTGGCCTTCTTGGCCACCTGAGCACACTGCTGGCTCATATTCAGCCGACTATCAACCAATACTCCCAGGTCCTTCTCGGCCAGGCAGCTTTCCAACCACTCATCTCCCAGCCTGTAGCGCTGCTTGGGGTTGTTGCGCCCCAGGTGCAGGACCCGGCACTTGGCCTTGTTGAACTTCATACAGTTGACCTCAGCCCATCGCTCCAGCCTATCCAGATCCTCCTGCAGAGCCTTCCTGCCCTCGAGCAGATCGACACACGCACTTAGCTTGGTGTCATCTGCAAACTTACTGAGGGTGCACTGGACGCCCTCATCCAGATCGTCGATAAAGATATTAAAGAGGACCGGCCCCAGTACCGAGCCCTGGGGGACACCACTTGTGACCAGCCTCCAACCAGATTTGACTCCATTCACCACAACTCTCTGGGCCCGGCTATCCAGCCAGTTTCTAACCCAGCGAAGCGTACGCCAGTCCAAGCCCCGAGCAGCCAGTTTCTTGAGGAGAATGTTGTGCGGAACGGTGTCAAAAGCCTTACTGAGGTCAAGGTAAACCACATCCACAGCCCTTCCCTCATCCACCAAGCGCGTCACTTTGTCATAGAAGGAGATCAGGTTCGTCAAGCAGGACCTGCCTTTCATAAACCCATGCTGACTGGGCCTGATCGCCTGCTTGCCCTGCAAGTGCCGCATGATGACCCTCAAGATAATCTGCTCCATGAGCTTTCCTGGCACTGAGGTCAAACTGACAGGCCTATAGTTCCCCGGGTCTGCCCTCCGGCCCTTCTTATAGATGGGCGTCACATTGGCTAGCCGTCAGTCAACTGGGACCTCTCCTGATAGCCAGGACTGCCGATAAATGATGGAAAGCGGCTTGGCCAGCTCCTCCGCCAGTTCTTTCAGTACCCTCGGGTGCATCCCATCCGGCCCCATCGACTTGCGCACATCCAAGCTCCTTAGCAGGTCGCCAACCATTTCCTCATGAATAGCGAAGGCCACATCCTGCTCCCCATCCCCTTCCGCCAGCTCAGGGCACTGGGTATCCAGAGAACAACCGGTATTGCCGCTAAAGACTGAGGCAAAGGCGGCATTAAGCACCTCAGCCTTTTCCTCATCCTTAGTAACTAGGTTTCCCCTCGCATCCAATAAAGGATGGAGATTCTCCTTAGTCCTCCGTTTCGCGTTGATATATTTGTAAAAGGATTTTTTGTTGTCTTTAACGGCAGTAGCCAGGTTGAGCTCCAGATGAGCTTTGGCCTTTCTTTTTCTCCCTGCACAGCCTCGCTACATCCTTGTAGTCCTCCTCAGTGGCCCGCCCTTTTTTCCAAAGATTATAAACCCTCTTTTTTCTGCTAAGCACAAGCCGCAACTCTCTGTTGAGCCAGGCCGGTCTTCTTCCACGCCGGCTCGTCTTTGGGCACGTGGGGACGGACCGCTCCTGTGCCGTTAAGATTTCCTTCTGAGGAGCGCCCAGCCTTACTGGACTCCTCTGCCCTTCAGAACCGCCTCCCAAGGGACTCGGCCAACCAGCGTCCTGAGCAGCTCAAAGTCAGCCCTCCGAAGTCCAAGACAGCAGTTTTACTGGTCCCCTTCCTGGCCTCGCCAAGAATAGAGAACTCTACCATTTCATGGTCACTCTGTCCAAGACAGTTTCCGACCACCACATCTCCCACCAGTCCTTCTCTGTTTGTGAAGAGAAGGTCTAGCAGGGCACCACCCCTGGTAGGTTCACTGACCAGCTGCGTCAGGAAGCTATCTCCCACGCTCTCCAGAAACCTCCTAGACTGCTTTCTCTGTGCCGTGTTGTGTTTCCAGGATATATCCGGGAAGTTGAAGTCCCCCACGAGGACAAGCGCCGACGATTTTGCAACTTCTGTCAGTTGCCTATAAAACTCCTCATCCATCTCCTCATCCTGGTTCGGCGGTCTATAACAGACCCCGACCAGGACGCTAGCCTTGCCGGCCTTCCCGCGGATCCTAACCCACAGGGATTCAACCTTATCATTCCCAGCCTGGAGTTCCACAACATCAAAAGATTCTCTAATGTAGAGAGCCACGCCACCACCCCCTCTGTGCTGCCTGTCCCTCCTGAAGAGCCGATAGCCAGGCATTGCAGCACTCCAGTTGTGGGAGCGGTCCCACCACGTCTCTGTGATGGCAACCAAGTCGTAGCCTTCCTGCTGCACAATGGCTTCCAGCTCCTCCTGTTTGTTACCCATGCTGCGTGCATTAGTGTAGATGCACTTCAGCTGGGCCATCGCCTTCTTCCCCAGCCTAGCCATTGTTTCCCCCGGCATGGCTCCAACAAGCCTTGTTTGAGCTCCGTCCCCTTTCTTGCCTAGTTTAAAGCTCTCTCTATGAGTCCCGCCAGCTCCTGGCCTAGGATCCGTTTTCCCCTTGGAGATAGGGACCCGTCTGGGGCCATCAGGCCGGGTGCCGAGTAAAGCTCCCCATGGTGAAAAAACCCAAAATTTCTGTGCTGGCACCAGCCTCTGAGCCACCTATTAACCACGTGAGCTTTCCATGTCCTCTCCGTGCCTCTCCCTTCCCCCGTAGGGATAGACGAAAACACCACCTGCACTCCCGCTCCCTCCACCAATCGTCCCAGCCCCCTATAGTCCTGTTTGATAGCCTTCAGGCTTCTCTTTTCAAGATCATCACTGCCAGCCTGGACTATCAAAAGCGGGTAATAGTCAGAGGGGCGAACCAGGTTTGGAAGCTTCCTGGTAACGTCTCTGACCCTGGCCCCAGGGAGGCAGCAGACCTCCCTATGCGTGGGGTCAGGCCGACAAATAGGGCCCTCCGTTCCCCTGAGGAGGGAGTCGCCCACAACAATCACCCTTCTTTCTTTCTTGGTGGAGGCAGTCCTGAGGCGTGGAGTCAACTTCCTCACCTCAGGCATCCTCCCGGGTAGGCCTCCTACCTCGTCCTCACCCACCGGTCTCTCAAGCTCCAGGGCCTCAAACCTATTGTTCAAGGGCACCTGGGAAGGCAGCGCCGGAAGGAGAGGGCATCTCCTGCGAGGTCGAGAAGGGACCTGTCTCCATTCCTCCTCAACTCGCAGGTCCCCTCCCTCTGCCCGATGGCAACAGGGCAGGGGGTCCACCCCCCTTTGGGGCGTCTCACCCCGGTCCCTCTCCCTCCGGTCCTGCAGGGAGTCGCTCCACCAGTCTATCTCCCGCTCGCACTCCCTGATATCCCTCAACCTCTGCACCTCCTCCTTGAGTTCCGCCACCATGCGGACCAGGTCGTCCACCTGCTCGCACCTCACGCAAGCAGTCCCTCTGCCTCCCGCCGATGGCAGCAAGAGGCTCAGACACTCCCCGCATCCGGAGACCTGAACTGCCGCATGTTTGGACGGGCAGTCGGTCTGGGTGTGTACTGACTTCCTAGAGAAAGCACCGTGCCTGGTGGAGACCATTGCATCCCAGCTGACAGGAGAGTGCCCTTAGAGGAGGTGTCCCTATGGGCGGGTGTGAGCGCTCCGCCCTTCCTGCCCGCCCTGCCTGCGCTAACTGCCTCGCTAACTGCCGCGTCACTCCCCCCGCGTCACTCCCTGTTCGCCGCGCTCCCGGTCGCTCGCGCTCCCTAAGGGCTGCCTTTGAACGGCCGGAGGGAGGAGCTGTCGCTGACGCTGCTGGCTCCGCCTACGCCTCGTCAGCCTCCCGCACGAGGGCTGCCGGTGCCTGGCGGCTCCCTCACGTAGGCTCGATGTCCGAAAAATAGCCCTGCCTGTCCCGATCCCGCGCTCCGCTGCAGCACGCGTCTGCCCCGGAGCCGGTCGCCTCGGCAAGTGGTCAGGGTATGGTATCCTTTGTATGACTCTTGTGATAACAATGCTAAGCATCTGAAAAGAGACAACGTATTTCTGGTAAGAACTGTATGCTTACATTGAAACCTTACTGAATTGGAATTTTTTTTCACAGAGCAGAAGCAGTAATTTTTATTTCCCATCCCAGGTACTTTTTCTAACTGGAATTTGAAAACTACGTGTGAGATCAGTGAAGAATATTATGAGTGTTTGAATTTTTTTTTCAGCTTTATTTATTTATTTTTTGCTTAAAAGCTTTACTTTTGATGTCATTTAACTTTCCCTCATTGGTTCACTTAATTGATTAGTTTCCAGTGTGACTGACAAAGAATAAAGAAGAAAATATACTGAAACCTTTTCCTTTTGCTTTCCCTTTTCTATTAGACCCTTGTTTTCAGCTTTCCCTAAAATGGTGGAGTAGCTGTTCACACATGAGGGCAGAAACATGCATATGTGTGTGCACACAGACACACACACACTGGGAGTGGAAAAATGGCCTGAGCTTGCTAATGTAGATGTGTAGATCATGGGATAAGCAGATCACAGAAGAAAGCCATTCTGATTAGCTTTAATTCCATCAGGATCATTTACCTTTTGAATGATAGGAAAGAATGCATTGAAGATCAAAATCATCAAACTTATTTGGCCTCATCCAAGATTTATGGCAGCTGCTTTCAAGGGCAACTAAAACCAGCCACAGAATTCATATCCATATTACTTTCTTTTTTCTCTTTCAATATTTTATAAATGTTACAAACATTTACAAACATGTAACAAATGTTACAAACAAAGTCAAGCTTTGGAGACATTAAAATTAAAGATTCTTTTCCCTTCTGGTCTCCCTGAAACTTCAGTGAGATCTTCTGTTGATAATCACTGTTTAGTAACTTCCTTGAACATCATCCCTCTATGCTTCCATTTTTTTTTTTACTGTCTGTAGTCTTGAAGTTTTATGTATAGTTTCTTATCTGTTTTTCAAACATGATTATGGTGTTTGCATTTTTTCATTGTTTCATACTGGAAAACTTTATGTTTTGGAATAAATTGTTAATCATATTGTATCCATTCCTATTGGCTTTTGACTCTGATTTATTTTTTAAACAAACATTTCAGTCAGATATGTTAGAATATGAAGAGATGCATTGTAGTCATGCTGACTACACTGACACGCAGCACTAAATGCTCTAATTCTCCCTTGTATGCATAAGAAAATGTTTTTTCTGTCATCTCTCTGTAAGTAAATAAGGTTCTTTGCTTTCTTTCAGATTATTTGATTAAATTTGATAAGAAGATTCATGGAATCATAGAATCTTAGAATGGTTTGGGTTGGATGGGACCATTAAGGATCATCTAGTTCCAACTCTCCTGCCATGGGCAGGAACACCTCCCACCAAACCAGGTTGCACAAAGCCCCATCCAGCCTGGCCTTGAACACTTCCAGGGATGGGGCATCCACAACTTCTCTGGGCAACCTGTTACAGTGTCTTACCATCCTCATTGGGAAGCATTTCTTATATCTAACCTAAACCTACCCTATTTCATTTTAAAGCCATTGCTCCTATGCATGCTCTTGTAAAAAGTCCCTCTCCAGCTATTCTGTGGGCACCCTTTAGGTACTGAAAGGCTTCATGAGGTCTCCCTGGAGCCTTCTCTTCTCCAGGCTGAACAACCCCAGCTCCCTCAGTCTGTCTTCACAGGAGAGGCGCTCCAGTGTCCTGATCATCTTTGTTACCAGCCTCCACTTGGACACTGAGCCACTGACTGCAACTCTTTGAGTGTGACCATCCTACCAATTCCTTACCCAATCTACTTACCAACTTACCACTTACCAAATGGTCCATCTGTCAAATCCATGTATCTCCAATTTAGGGACAAGGATGCCACTTGGGACAGTATCTAACACTTTGCGCAAGTCCAGGTAGATGATGTCAGTTGCTCTTCCCTTATCCACAAACACTAAGACCCTGTTGTACAAGGCCATAAGATTTGTCAGGCACGAGTTGCCCACAGAGAAGCCATGCTGGCTGTCACCAATCATCTCCTAATTTTCCATGTGCCTTCGCATAGTTTCCAGGAAGATCTGCTCCATGATCTTGCTGGGCGCAGAGTTGAGACTGGCCTACAGTTCCTGGAGTCTTCCTTTTTTCCCTTTTTAAAAATGGGCATATTTTTCCCCTTTTCCAGTCAGTGGGAGCTTCCCTGAACTGCCACAGCTTTTCAAATATTATGCATAGTGTCTTGGCAACATCATCCACCAGTTCCCTCAGGACCCAAGGATGTACCTCATCAGGTCCCATTGACTTGAGTATGCAAGACTTTCAGGTTAGAAAGACATGGAAAATGTTTTCTCAGATTCTGTTCTACTCTCCTCCTTCACAGATTATTCCATGTGTTTTGGAAATTTATACCAGTTGATAATGTATCTCACATACATTGTCCAGTCTCAAAGTGCAGATTTTATTGTTCCAGACAAGTTTTTTTACCAAGCCATTCATAGCATTGGAAAATAACCAGAGGAAATGAAGAAATAAATGGGGAGATGAATAGGTAACAATACGGGGAGAATACATAGTCTGAGTAGAATAGAAGAAAAGAGGTGGGTAAAACCAGGCAAAGAACAATAGAAGTTGGGGAGAAAATGTTAATGTATTAATTCTACCAGAAGCAGAATTTCAACAGAACCATTAAAAATAGGATAGAAAGGAGCCCGTTTGCCTCTCAGCCTTGCCTGATTTAGACAAGAAATAGCCATCTGACAAAACATATTTACATTTTTGTTTCCTTTAGTAAGGTATGTTAATAGAAACCTTGTTTTGTGTTTGTTGAAAAGTGAAATCTTCTTCTGATAGTAGCTGTAAAACCAAATATTAAAGGATGAAATAAGTTTTAAAATACATAAACTAAAAAAGTCGACAAAGTACAGAAGATAAAGTCACTGTCTCCTGTTCAAATTGCTCCTCTTTTGAGTCTGTTGCTTCTCATGGGTCTTACTCTGAAGAAAGAGATGAGATAGCTAGACTTTATTTTTGAACCCTCATTCAGTAGTATTGGAAGGAGAAGACCTTCTTTTAAAGCTCTGGAAAGTGATCTGAAAACTTATCTGTGTCCTACTGACTGGCTGCTATGCAAGAAAAATTGCTTAATGGAAAAGAGAATCAGTGCAGTTAAGATCCTCTGAACATGGTAAAATTTTTCTTAATTCTTCTTACTATATTGGCTTCTTTAGGCAACAACTGGGTTATTCCACTCTGCAGTTTAGCAAGATGGATGAAGGGCAGGATAAATTGCTTTCAGCTTTCCTAAGTAACAAGTAAATTAAAAGTTCTTTTAATCTTTTGATACTTAATCTGACACAACCAGAACATCCAGGACACTTTTTTTTCTTTTTACCCCAGAGATTGCTGAACTTCTGCATTAAGACATTTTTCCTTGTTATTGAAATTTCTGTGGATAAACTTGTAGTTACTAATTTGTAAAATCCTATTGCAACATTGTCTGGGATGCTGTATAAAATGGACAAATATTGCTTTTTTATAAAATGAGCTGAATGAGCAGAATGATCAACAGAAGAATATGTGGCAAAGAGTGACCTGGTAGAAATGAAATGACTAAGAAAAGTGGATTTCATGTAAAAGTCCCTACAACAAGGCTACAACACAACCATAGAGGTTGTACTGGGGAATTCCTCTCTAGAGGCATTCCATGGAGGGAGGTGTGACATATCTCTCCATCACCTTGTCAGATGTGAAATGCTCAACACACTGCAGTCACTGATTCCTTGGTTTCAATGGGTCATAATCCAAGAATTCATTGCAAGACTTTTTCACATCACTTGAGATGACAAATGCAGGTAGAAAAAGAATCATTATCCATTCATAGAGATTTCCACTGAGGAAAAAGAGGTCAGGTTTATTGAACAAGAACAAAATAATCAATACAGGTCATCTACTTTGCTTTATTAATCAGTCTTGCATCGCCCATCCTTTCAACAGCATAGCAGATAAGAGAAAGTGGGAAGAAAACTATGAGAAAGTACAACTTGTTGTTTGTAACATTCAGAGATTCCATCAACAAATAATCAGAAATTTGGGCATAATTTTATGTTCAGTTGACCAGGACTATTGAAAAATAAACATCCCTCCCTTACCCCCCATAGTTCCTTGCTATTTTCAACCAGTGGTATCTGCAAGTTCCATTTTTGTTCATCTGCAACTCAGCTCATTGATTTGTAGTATGTCGTTGAAAATATGAATAGTAGTAAAAGAAGTCTGGGAAGCATATTCTGTGAATGATGACTATATCTCACTTCTTCAGGAATGGATTATGTCTTTTGACTTTGATAAACTCAAAAGAAAAAGGGATAAACAGTTTGACATCACACAAAAAAACTAAATTCTGGATGATCTATGCAGAAAACATTAATCTCTTGTTATCACATGAACACTCAACAGATCTGGATTTAGAATCTATGATGCCAGTCAATAAAATTTATCATTTTTGATAGGAAGCCATTACTTTAGTCCAGTCTCACTTTTAATATACATACACTTTCCAACTGAACAGAATCCCATTATAGGTCTCCCCTTGTCTCTTTAGAAATGTACTTCACTATTTGAAGTACACAGTTTCCTTTACTCTAGGGAAAAGATTTTTATGCAGATGTGGATAGTAAGGACAAAAAGTTAACTTTATAAGAGTTTTTCTCCTGGCTCTTTCAGAACTGTTCATGTTCTCTAAAAGTCTTCCTAGGCCCTTTAGGAAAATATCTCTAGTATGTTTGTTATATTTTGTTGATCACATTAGGTGCTCAGATACCATTATGAGAAGTGCAGTGTAAGATAGGTGGACAACATAATGAATGAGATAGCATGATGGCAGCATCTGCTATATTTTAGAGTCTGTCAGCGTTCCCACAGGCGCTCTGTGGTGTATTCACTGACAAGCTGATGTCTTGCTGAAAAACACACCTCTTCAGGGCATCGAAGTCGCCCTAGAATACACAATGAGTACAGTGCACAGCCTAAGAAATGAAGACAAAATGTTTGCTCAGCAGCATCCTTGTAGTGTAAGCCATCAGAGCTCACAGTGGAATTCAATTTGTGGAGACAGGATCTGTGATTGTACTTCCGATAATGTAAAAGTGATAATATTGCCTAAGTAAATATTTGAAGGGCATATTTCTCTGCCATAAATATCTGAAGGACAGATTTCTTCGCAATAAGTATACAATTAGAACAATTTTTCATTCCTGTCTATAGTATCCAAAGAAAGCAATAGGTGGTCATTGTATAAAATACCTTAAAATAACCTCTATAATGATTTTATATAAATACATTACTTTCCCTCCCAATGTAAATGTGAAAATGAATGGAGCCAGGGTTAGTTAACACTGGTAACAGAGTCTGAAGTGAAGTCAGGATCTCCCGTGGGCCAGTCCAGCACCCTAACTACAAGGCTCAGCAGAGCAGACCTTGAGTTAGAATTTATATTTCTTCCTCCCAGTTCTCATCTCCTTCATAGCCTTACTCTTGTTAAGACCACAGTGATTTGGCAGCAATGTGTCAGCAAAGTGAAAAGTTTTCTTCTTTTGTTATTATTTTTTTCTTTTTTTTAGCCAAAACCTCAATTTTTTTTTACTTGAGTGAAAATAAACTGGCAGCCCTATTTGCTTTTTGTCTTTGATTGTGTTCAGCAGTGGCACTCTGGCTTTTGGAGAATTAAAATACCTGCTTCCCAAACCAAACCAATAACTGTATCTTTCGAACATGATCTCCCTGGACTCACTGTGATGTATTTTATGACTTTTTCTTTCCTTCCTTCCTTCCTCCCTCCCTCCCTCCCCTCTTCCCCCCTTTCCCTTTCCCTTTCCCTTTCCCTTTCCCTTTCCCTTTCCCTTTCCCTTTCCCTTTCCCTTTCCCTTTCCCTTTCCCTTTCCCTTTCCCTTTCCCTTTCCCTTTCCCTTTCCCTTTCCCTTTCCCTTTCCCTTTCCCTTTCCCTTTCCCTCTCCCTCTCCCTTTCCCTTCCTTCTTTTCTTTCTTCCTTTCTTTTAAATGACCATTGCAAACTGCCACTGTTTAAATAATGTGGTTTAGAGGCACTGAAGGGCACACAGATAATGAGCTGCACAGAATAATACCCTGGGCAAAATAGTGTTGAGGAAAGAACATTGAAGAAAGAACACACAAATACTTTTTCTACTGTTTTCTGTCATTCAACTGTGACATTCAACATTCTACGGTTTTGGACATTTCTTTGACTAGTAAACAAATTTCTCTTTGGGGGCTTAAAAATACAGCTGGGAATTTTCTCCAAGAGTGGCTAATTCTATTCTCCAGGTGTTTGAATTAAGAATCTTATCAGAAAAACATGCAGCTTCTTTTTCTCTTTGGACACAGTGAATCAAAGAGAAAGTTATACTAATTTTGTTCACAGAGATGGATGAGATCACAACTTTGTGTTTTGCTGTGCCTATGAATTTCTTTTGGGTGAAGGTAGCCTTTTTTTTTTTTTTTATGTTAAGCTGAGCAAGCAGTTCAGGCAAAATTAACCCCCATATAAACAATAGATTTAGACAGCTCTGCATTGGCCCTGAACTCCATTAGTGTTTTTCTGTCATTCCTTCAGCAATATTTCTCGTTTTTCTTTTTTCTTTCTCTAGAATTCATATGAAACAGCTAACCACAGCTGTTTCAGATGAGCATAAATACTGTGCAGCTTGGTGGATGCAGCAACTGAGCTCAGTTCAGGAAGTTTAAATGCCATTTAGTTTTGAAAGAAGTTGGTAGGTGAGGGTGGAGGAACCTGGAAAGGTTGGGCTGCAAAATAAAATTAAAAAAAAAAAGGCTGAATTTTATGTAATTTTTTTCCCAATAATTTTCTTAAAATCGAAATATCATCTGGACCATGCTTTCTTATTTTTTTTTTTACTGTTTCTGATGTATTTTGAGCATCATTAAAATATATGTGTTAGTCTTTGAATCAACGCTGGCGAGTACACATATCTATGGCAGTCAGACTGTATTCTACCAGAGTAATTTGAGCAATGTACTTCAAAATGACTTATCTTCACAACATTCATACACGAGACAAAATAACTGCTAACTCCATTGTACATGTTGGAGAGCTCAGGCACAAGTTAAATCTTGCTTCATTCCCACAGTGAGAGTCAAGAACCTACTCCTTCATCAAGAACCTACTCCTGCTCTCCTAACTTCTGGCCCTAAGCTCTGCTGCTGTCATCCTCCTTCCTTGTGTCTGGTGAGCACATGGATGTCGATGACTGTTTCTTTCCCCTGCTCTCCTTCTTAATCTTTCCAAAGTGCTCAGACACATCCACCCACGGGCCAGAGACTTCGGTGGGAAACAAACACATCTTACAAAACTGCACATTGTCCCCAGACCAACATGTTACTTAAGCAGGCACTTAATCAAGTTCTTGGACATCCTTTGGGAATTTAGGGCATCAATAGCTAAGCACACAAAATTCCTACATGTGCAGTTAAGTATCACTTTTCTCTGCCAATGAGCAATTTCTGTCTGTAGATGCTAATTTGAGGCTGATGAAGACAACTGAACATGAGCATCTAGAGGCCGGGCTGAAGTCTCGTTTATAAATTAGCTTGCAAGGTAATAAAAAAGATGCAGTTTGTGAGATTATAGCTTTAAATACTCTTTTTATTGCAGATTTTTTCTAACATTATAATTGTTTTGGGAGATTCTAAGCATTGTATAATGACAAGAGTTTTAACTAGATGAAGGAGCATAAAATCACAAAAGAAAGAAAAAGAGGAAAAGAGATATAATTCTGCCTTTTTTGTACATGTAGATCAGTGGTATGCAAAGACTGTAACTAATCTAAAGGAGCAAGGAAACTGCTGAAACATCTAGCATTGAAACCACATTTTGAGTTCCAGTGCAATGCTTTAGCCATATTTCTTCTCAGATGAAATGAATGCAGGGAGAGAATAATTTAGTAATGGGAAATATGAGTTACTGAAAAAGGAGCATAGTATAGATAATTTTGGAAAGGGGTGTGAGTGCACATGTGCATAAAGTGTACATATGAGTACAGAGTATTAATATAGGTGAAATAAAACAAAATTGCTTCATTCTAAATCTTGTATGTATTGCAAAGCTTCTTACAAGGCTTACAAGGTCTCTACAATCCTGTAATATAATCTGAAATGTCAGTACATTCTCATAAGAAGATTTAGCTACTATATCTGATCTGCAGATCCTATAAAAGAAAAGCCTTGCACAGTGTGTTCAGCTAATACAATTGCTGTTTGGTTATTAAAAGGAAACTTCTCAAAACTGTTAATGGAAGGGCATGAGAATGAAAGCTAGCAGATTGCTTAAATTAAGTGTTTTAATAAAAAATGGAATTTAAACATAGTTTGTAATTGAGTCTGGGAACAAGTGGGTGGCCAATGTGAAGATGGGCATGTCTGAGATGGGAAATGTCTGAGCATTTTATGAGCAAGATCAGATACCAGCTATATCAGCATAAATAGATATCGCATCTCATCAGAGCTGTCCCAAAGAACACCTGGAGTTCCATAATGACAGCCTGAACAGCTTTGATGAAGTGCATTTTTATATGCAGAGATTTCAACAACTTTACAGAATAACAGCTGCTGAATTTTAGATCCACTTCCTACCTGTCTGTGCATTTGTGTAAAGTTCAAGACTGGCAGGATTGCTGGGAAACATGAGAAAATGCTACAAGTGGCAATTTCACTGGCTGCTGGGCATACGGGATCAAATCATTCACATCAATGCCTGTGCAAGTAGATCAAAGCTATTAGTGAGTTGTATGTGATCACTGTATTGCTGCAAATAGATATCCCAGCAAAATCTCTGTTGCCTCTGGTCTCATTACAGAAGAACACTCTTCAGATATGGGTTACATGTGTAGTATGGTTCGCTTTCCTAAAACCTGAACATCCTATAGTCTTTTCTAGTGTGTTGGGTAAGAATTTCCTTCATTGTAAGGAAATGTTTGTTTACTTTGACATACTATTGAATTGAAAAATGTATAATGAACTAGCTTTCAGTGATGTGCCCCTTTGCGTTCCTCCATCATGTCCCATGGGGCGAAGTGGTATTTGAGAGACTTTTTTTGCAGTGAAAGATGTGCTGCATGTCTCAAAATGCTCTGTCCCCTCATCTCTGCATAGGCAACTGAAATATGAGTTATATACAATTCTATATGGTTTCATTTCCTTCCATAATAACTTTTTGAAACAGTTAAATTAATAAGCACACATTTCCACCTTTTATTAGGAACTGGTATTAAATTATATTTGCTTGGCCTATCAATAGTCCTTATATTTATCCTTAATTTTACAAGTCTGGGCTGCAGGGAAAATTTCAATAACAAGGGCTTCTTTATTGTCTCAACTCTTTTCTCATCTCATATTAAAAGATACACTTTTGAAGAAAATGTAATTTTATAGGAGCAATTTATTTTACTGAAACTATGACCAAAGTGTTGATAGAAATTCTTCCAAAACCAGGCACAAGCCCAGCAGGGCACATATCTTGCTGAAATGTTTTTGCTGCATTTGTCAGATTATATGTAATGTTGACAGTTGTAACATTTTGGAAACAGCCAAGCTTTTGCTTTTCTTTAATAAAAATAAAGGCTCGGAACTCAAGCATTTTGTATTTCCTAAGTTGGAAATGAATAGTTTTAATAGCTTTTGATCTTCTTACTCATAAAAAATCCCTTGCTTTTAAATTATATGAATGTAGAATAAATTTTAAATGAAAGGGGCAGTGCAGACAAATACTTTGGTCTAGCAAACCAAACGGGGAAATTTGTGTGGTATCAGTTACAACCTACCAGGGAATTCTGTAAACTCACCAGTAAGCAAGCAATGAAAGCTGTATGTTATTTTGTCTGAGCTTTATGAAATTAAGTCTCTCTTGTGTCTCACTGTCTGGGACTATTGAAACATTTTTTTTTTTTTTTAAATCAGTACCATGCCCTATATTTCCCGTAGTGAACTGTTAAGCAAACAAACCCTGAAAAAATATTTTTCATTGATTCTACCATATTTTTCTCTATGTGTATTGTTCACAGGTAGGCATGATTTTATTTTATTTACTTATGGTTGCTGAAATAATTCCTGCAAATACATTGTCTTTTATAGCTTTTTCCTGGTAAGCCCAGAGGAAATACCTGATATTCCATATTTATGCTGATTTTTGTATCCATACTGCTGGTGTACATGCATACCCCAAAGACTGCCTTACAAATTAGTTTTCCTAGATACGCTTACATAAGACTCTGCTCTCAACTCAAATACATTCAATTCACTCAGGGCACCACTGATTTAGGGAGCTGGCCAGATGCTTCCTTTTTGTGTTTGAGAGGGGACCAATACCACTGTTAAAATCAACTATTTACAAAATTTAACTGTTTACAATGGATTTTTAACTTTACCTCAGCTATTTTATTTTTTAACAATATTTCAACAAATAATCCAGACAGTAGATTTTTCCTGCTATGAAAGTCGATAAGGTGCAACAGAAAAATGTTTTGAGAGTTTGTTTAAAATATGACTGTGTTTTTATTGCTGTCATTTTTATTTATTTATTTATTTTCCCCTGGGATAAGAAAAGTCTTTTTTGTCCTGGCTCTGTAAGTGTAAGGTACAGCAATACATTGGGCAATGTTGCTATTAATGTGGGAGTTCATTTTTGCTCTTATGCATATTTTTGCGCATAGAAGGAAAATCCAAACTTTAGAAGAAAAGCATTATAATATTACGGTATCATTCACACTGAACTTGAGGAAGTAGTCATAATTTTTATACATACTGGAATAAAAAAGTGAGTGACATTTCAGTGGAGGAGTTAGAACAAGGTTTGATTTGATGTGGATGTCTGTCAGTGCTGACACAGAAATTTCCCCACATGTCTATAGCCTGTATGGACAACAGGGCCTAGTATAAGGAGAGGAAAAAGCTGATCTACTAGGTGATTTAAATACTACAGCAGATGCTTTAATGCATTAATGCACATAAGCAATACTACTGAGTGTAGTGATATGCTAATTTACAATTGCTCTACTTATTTGCCCTGACAACTTGGGTGACTATAACTGGTAAGAATTTACAGGCTGTTTGTATGGTACCATTTTGTGGTTAAAAAGAAAAAAGCCATGGAAATTAGATAGTGGAGCGCCCAATTCTTGATTTTGTAGCATAACTGTGAGAACTCTTTGTTCTGCAGATCCTTGCAGAAGTTGTGTCAGCCCTGAGGTAGCCAATTTTATCACATCTGCAGCTCAGCCAAGTTAATACAAAGTCCTGAATGTACAGGCAGGATTGACTCTAGAGTAAACTAATTAATCTGGCTCAGATTATTTCTTTTATTTCGATTCATCTGGGGCCAAGTTGTAGTTTTACCACATAAATTTGGATTGGCTTTCATAGTGATTTTGAATGAGAAAAAAAATAGGAGTCTTTTTTTTTTTTTTTGTAATGTGCAAACAATTTTCATTCCATGTGTACACACATACATGTAGATGCAAATATGCATACATATGCATGTACATCTATACCTCCTTCCCTTTGGGGATGAGCTTTAATTTTTTTTTGATCCCCCCCCTTATTCAAGATAAGCTTGACAAGAATGCACAAATGGGACCTTACTTTCCCCTAAAATGCACTTGGCAATCTTAACTTTAACTATCAGTTGTACGAGGTCACTTGTGGGTCACTGTGGCCAAATGCATTTTATAAATGACTGTATCGAATCTACACGGAGACCTATGCGTTTTACGGCAGCAGCCTCTCTTCTTTCTGCAACATATTCACCCCAAATTTATAAAACCATAATCAAAAAAAATGGGGATTTGAATTTATTTATTATTTAGCTGAGGACATTTTTATGGGGTAATAAATTCCTTTTCAGCCAAAGGTACAGATGGACCCTGTTGATGACAAACACTAAAAGAAGAAATACCTCACAACCATTAAACTAAAATAATTATGAACTGTAAATCAGTGCCATAAAATTAAATGGGGACCATTCAATGGACGCAGGACAGAAAGGACAAAAAAGTTGAAAGGGCAGAGCATAACATTTGAAAATATTAATAAAATCCACATGAAGACAAAAAAGCTCCTTCCAACTGTAATTTTGTTGTCTTTGCCCCTTTCACTCTAGATACCTCTGTATGTGACCATCCTATTGCTCTAGATTGTGAAATTCCTCTATGTAGCTGCACATCTGTAGCCAGATTGCTCTGTAGGTCCGTTATATCTTGCTATGAATACCAAAAATTCTTACTCAAAACCTGTCCAGATGAGTGGAAATATTGTCTTCAACTCCAGTAAGCTTTATTTAAAAGCATTCTAAAACAAAAAAAAGAAAGGCAGAAGGACCGAGTAGCAATAACATCGCTGCTGAAACATGAACTCTGGTCAGCCTAGCAGGTAGTTGGATATAGTTTATGAAAGGTGGTACTGTACCTCCTTCTTGTTTTTCCTTAAAAAGACATGTGGATTAAGCTTCAGACTTTTCCTGATTTCTAGCTTTTATCTGCAAAAATGTTCGGGATCAAATAACATAAATTTACCTTTGCTTGCTCACCAAAATCACGTATTTATGAACTCATTTTAAATTTATCTGTGAATTTATCAGTGAATTTATCTGCTACTGCTAAGGTGCTTTTAATTTACTCAAACTGTTCATAAGCCTCTGTTTAACCTCCTAGTATATTTGAATTGTTCTGTATTTTAATGATAATTTTGACAGATTTTGTGCAACTTGTGTATCTCTGAACAGAAAATAGTGCTCCTGCCCTATACTACAATGAAAATTTGCCTCCATTTTATAGCCATGTACCTGAAACTAAAACTGTGTTCATCCAGCTGTACCTTGTAACGCTGTAATTCAGTTGGGATGTCTTAGTGACAGGAGGTACAGGCACACAGCCCGCGTAATTTGATAATGTCACCAATACCCAAGGGTGGACTGAAAGGGAACATTGTTCCTGACAAACTGAACCTCTTCATTTATCTGCAAGCTTGCTGCCCAGTCTCCAGCAATGGATGACACCTGAGGCTTAAACAGTTTTAAAGCCATCTGCAGGATGAACCTCACCTGTTCTACTGTAGTATCCAGTGATTTTTTTTCCTCCTTTTTTTAACATTAAGAATTGTGCCTATTCCTAGCAATCCTGATGGGATGCAGCATAGGAATTTCTAAGGTATTATGTCTGTATGAACAGTTTGGTACAAGCATCACCAAATAAGAATAAGGGCAGCAAGCATGACAGTATTGGTTAAAGATGATGCACAACACTCAGGAAGGCAGGGAAGGATGCTCAAGTAAGGGTAAGAATAGGGATGCTACCCTTTTGAAACTGTAAATGCTTTTTAGCAGTGCTGATGGCACAGTCCTGCGAGAAAGCACCACTGTGGTTTCAGCGGGTTCCTGCAGTTTTGTGACTGTCTGCTGTCCCCGGTAGTCTCAGATACTGTGTAGAGGTATCAGCCTGTTTTGATGAAGGGTGTGTGGCACCTTTGCAGCTTCTGGATTTTCCTTTTCAGCCTGTACCAAGATGTGCTTGAAGCTGAGTAGTGTTATCTGTTCTTGTCTGAATACTGTGCTCCTGAAAGATTCCAGAACATTTTTTATTATCATGATGTTTAATACTTTCCTCTATACAGTAAAACCACAAAATGGTATGAAACTCTACTCCTGTTAATCACTTTTCTCTATTGTCTATAAATCATACTCCTTCCTCATTGTCTGCTTTTCCAGTTGTCGTGGTTTAGCCCCAGCAGGCAGCTCAGCACCACACAGCCTCTCGCTCACTCCCCACTCTGGGATGGAGGAAAGAATCGGAAAGGTAAAGTGTGAGAACTTGTGGGTTGGGATAAAGACAGTTCAACAGGTAAAGCAGAAGCTGTGCGCATAAGCAAAGCAAACCAAGAAATCCATTCACTGCTTCCCACTGGCAGGCAGGTGTCAGCCACTCCCAGGAGATCAGGGCCCATCCTACGTAACCGTTTCATAGAACCATAGAATCACCTGGGTTGGAAAAGCCCCTTAAGACCATCAAGTCCAATCATCAACATAACACTGCCAAGTCCACCACTAAACCATGTCCCTAAGCACCACATCCACACAACTCTTGAATACCACCACGGATGAGGACTCCACCACTGCCCTGGTCATCCAATTCCAGCACCTAACCATGCTTTCCATGAAGAAATTCTTCCTGATGTCCAATCTAAACCTCCCCTGGTGTAACTTGAGGCCACTAGCAGCACTATTCTTAACAAAAACCCCAAACACAGCATCATACAAGACTCTAAGAAGAAAATTAATATTATCCAAGCCAAAATCAGGACATGCTAATTTAATTTTATTTCATTTGGGTTCTTTCTTCTTCCAGTATTCTCTGTAATTTTTTTTTCAAGTGAAGGTGTTGGAAATGCAGAGCATCAGGAAAACCTGGTGCAAAACGGGTTGGTGGAAATTTTGATAACGACCTACTCAAGGAATCTTAGGTGGTTAAATGCTCTACAAGTGCATCTTTAAATCACTATTTCAGTAACAGTATTATTTTCTTTGGAAGAACACATATAAATAGAAGTTTCAGGCTGTAAAATTCTCAGGGAGCTGAGAATTAGCTCTAGAGACTGAAAGTCAATAAGTCTGGTTTTCTGGATCATGAACAGTATCTGTTGCCCCTTCAGATTTTTCTGTTGTTGTTCCCATACAGGATCCCAAATCAAATCCTCTGTGGAGGCACATTTACAGTAGAATCTATAGTGTATCCATGGTGTGCAGTGTGCATACTTTCTACTGTGTCTTTCTCTCAGTGTGTGTAAGCATAGTCTTAAAATCACAATATATACTCAGCAATGCTGATAGTTCAGTTCTGCAGATGAGGGTGATTGTGATTTCAGGGGATATTTGGAAACGAGATACTCTGGCTTATATTTTTTCTTGTGATTTGTGAAAATATGATCCTTGTAAAACAACTGTGGATTCAAGGGAACAAGATCTCAGCTTCCTTATCTGAAATGCTTTACTTGCTGATTGAAGTGGAAATTAATTACTTTCCCTTATGCTAAAGTTTCTTCTCTTGTAGGGTAGGAGGTGGAGGAGCACATTGTAATTGAGCAAAAACAAAAACAAATTAGATACCTATGTGGTGTCAGAAGTAATTTCTTCACATATTAGTTTACCCCCCCCCCCCCAAAAAAAAAAATATATATATATATAAAAAGGAAAACCAAATCATTAATCCTAGCCTAATTTTCTGTTAATATTTGCCAGGAATGTCTGATAGACATCTTGCTTTTATTTCAGCAAGAAAAATGTGGTTTTGGAAGGAAAGTTTCATGTTGTCAAGTCTTGAATTTTTTTGGACAGCCAGGACAAAACAAAAAGGAAAGAAACAAAACAAAACAAAAGGAAAACCATTCTATCCAGTATCTCTTTTGAATCATAAAGAACAAGCAAAGAAAAAAAACACAGCTTCAGTTTTACAACACATAAGCAAGTTGTGATGTCTAATTTATACTATATGTGCTTTGTGGAAAAAGCATACAGGCATTTTGGATAAAACAGGGACCTTCGTCTTCAGCCTGAAGAAAAAGATGCCTGTATTATCTTTTCAAATGACCCATCGTTCTTATGTAAAGCATTTCTTTTCTTCATCAACATAACATGGCAAGTTCCCAGTGAAGCAATCATACTGAAAAAAAAAAAAAAAGAGGTCAATGGAAATGATACCAATCATGGCAAGATAGTGCTCTCTATTAAGGGAGAAAAATGACTGGAAAGCATACTGTATGTTAATGTTTGGTGTCAGAAACCTATGTTATGATCCTATTTAGGTACATATATTGTGCATCTGTGATGAAAAAATTTATTAAGGAAATGCTAAGTTGCCTAGTTTTTGCATTTAGAAGTTCAGAAATGAGGAAGGCTTATTATACAACCTTCATTCTTTCCTTCAATACTTGCTCACTGTGGTACATCTTCCATCTCAGGTTTACATAATATTTCTTAGAAATATTAGTAACCCCTCCATTTTTCTAAAACTACAGGTACACCTTGTAATTGTCAGTAATTAAATTTTTTTTTTTTTTGGTCCAGGGTATTTATCAGATTCGTCAGTCTAATATACCTTTATTTGTGCATTGTCTTTTGTGTCTGTTGCGGCCGATTTTAGAAGGGAGGGCTGGTATATTCTTCACCTTTCTTGTGGGCTGCTATAATTTGCTACAAACTACTAAAAACATTGTTGTAGCTACAACATCATTTACTACTAAATGCTAAGAACATACAGGCTCTGAAATGCAAATCCATCTTGGGCCCTGCAAGGAAGGATCTGCTTATTTTGACCTTTTTATGTCAAAAGAAATATTTGTGGACTCACGGCAGTTTTTACAGCGCATACACATTGCTACATGTTATGTGAGGTTTCAACTCTATATGCTTAACTAAAGATTTTTTTTTTAAATAATATGTGAGTTTATTAGTCATCTCATATGATAAAAGTATGCAATATATTCACACAATTTAATATTTAAATTTATTAATAAGAATGACATTGAAGGAGAGGTAAGTAACTGTAATCACAAGAACAGCTGAAGAGAAAGAGGCAGGCATATTAAATGATTTACTAAGGCTGACAAAGAGATTTGCCCAGAGAGGCTGTGGAGTCTCCTTCTCCGGAGATATTAAAAATCTGCCTGGATGCCATCCTGTGCAATGTGCTCTAGGTGATCCTGCTTGGCAAGTGGGTTGGACTGGATGATCTTCAGAGGTCCCTTCCAACCTCAGTCATTCTGTGATTCTGTGATGTAAATTTGTGGGGCTCCCTGTCTGATGTTCATGCCCCTAGTGTACTGTGTGCTCTTAACTAAAACTAAAACCAAATTTTCCAAAATTAACTATTTATTAGTTGCATAATTCAATTGCACATTCAGACCTTAAAAGCATCTGATAGCCAAGACAGGCCATCGCTGACTTTGTAATTTAAAATCTTACTGGGATTTCTGCCAGCACAGACAGGCTTAGAAAAGTGGTTAAAAACTGAGTCTACCCTAGCATAATTTGTTCTTTTTCTTACATCGCAAGCATAGTCCCCATATGTGCATCTTGATCATATATCTCCATATATCTTGTGTCCTTCTTCCCTGAGTCATTCTGTGCATATCCTTGTAGATATGGTAGACAGGAATAATGATGACTCTGTCATCACAGTTCACATCTACAAAATGGTTTGTTTTCTAAAACATCCAAAAGAGCTGCCTCTGTCTTCTCCTTTCCCAAAAAGGCTTTCCCTGGGTCATCTAAAGCCATGCAGGGGCTCCTCTCAAGCCTTGCTCTTAACAGTTGGTAAGGAGCTGGTGGTAAGTGGGTTGATTGCTTCAGCTGGGCTTGTATGAATGAGTTCTTTATGATTCATGGCCTAAGTTGAGAGGCTTGGTGAACAGAAAGTGGCTTTTCCTAATTTTATTTTCATGTTTTTATCAACTTAAAGAAATTAGTCTTATTAGCACTTTGGAGACCTAGAATCTAAAAAGACAGTGTTTTACTGAGAGGTGTTTTTTTTTTTTAGTAGAATCTAATGTGTATGTCTGCTGTCTTTCTTTCAATGATTCTTGCACAGTCTGGCCAAATCAATTTCCACTATTCAAAAATTCTTATTACTACAGGGAACAAGGACTCAATTTCTTCCTGGAGTTTGTGTCAAGGGAGACACTATCACTATCAGCTGGATGCCCAGACCAGTGTTTCTGAACATAAAACAGCAGTGGTGTCTTTATAGTATTTTTCATGGGGAGCATAAAATGATCCTGAATTTAATGGACTTATCTTGGGAGCAAGAAGTAAGATTTCCAACTGGAACTCACCTGAATCATGTCTTGTGTTTAGATAAGGATAGTGTTTTCCTGTTGAGTGAAATAATAAAATTGTTATGGTAGAGCGTTGTGTCTTTAAGTGTAAAAGCACAATTTTAAACAATAAAAGGAATATTTTAATAAAGATTAAACAATGTATATTTGCACCTGATATATTACCTCCATGGGCTCCTGAAACAACTCTACTATAAGGATCTTCATTTTCTGAAAGGCCAATGTTAATTTGTTTGTAAGGTCATGCATAAACAATTGATTAACTTGCAGTTTCATCCTGTTCATAAGCCTGCTTGCATTTGAAATTGAATTGGTTTTCTATTCCTGATAATGCTGCTTTGCCTTTCCATGCTGCAAATGCTTCATTAATTACTCTTTTGCAGCCTTTCCCTAACTAATGGAATTTCCTAGTATGACACCTACTGCTACTGCAATAATAGCTTTGGAGTATGAAAAAGTCCAGTTGCTGGTGGTGCCATTGTCTTTGTAGAGGTTGGGCATTTGCAGCTATTTTTGTTAACATTGTGTATTGGGTTTATGTGGCAAGGTTTTGGTAGCAGGGGACTGCAGGGATGGCCTCTGTGAGTAAAGTCCAGAAGCTGCCCCATGTTAGCTAAAAGCCACCTCCAGCTGCTCCAAAAGGGACCCGAGAGCTCGAGATCTGGGTTCGGTTGCAGGGCCATGATCTTGTTGCGATCACAGAGACGTGGTGGGACAGCTCGCATGACTGGAATGCTGTCATGGAGGGCTATGTCCTATTTAGGAAGGACAGGCTGGGGAAGTGAGGGGGTGGGGTTGCCCTTTATGTGAGGGAGCAATTAGAGTGTACTCAGCTCCTCCTGGGGGAGGGTGAAGTACAAGTGGAGAGCTTGTGGGTGAGAATTAAGGAGTGGGCTGTTATGGGGGACACTGTTGTGGGGGTGTACTACAGGTCACCAGATCAGGAGGAGGAGGAGGAGGAGGAGGAGGTCGATGAGGCCTTCTACAAGCAACTGGTAGTAGCCTCACGATCCCGGGCACTGGTTCTCATGAGGGCCTTCAATTACCCAGACATCTGTTGGGTAAGCAACTCGGCCAGGCACGTGCAGTCCAAACGGTTCCTACAATGCGTTGAAGATAATTTTCTGACACAGGTGGTGGAGGAGCCGACGAGGCAGGGGGTGCTTCTGCACCTTGTCCTTACCAACAGGGATGGGCTTGTTAGGGATGTGAAGGTTGGGGGCAGTTTGTGATGCAGCGGCCATGAGATGGTGGAGTTCAAGATGGAACTTGGTGGAAGAAGTAAGGCTAAAAGCAGGATTGCTGCCCTGGACTTTTGGAGAGCCAACTTTGACCACTTCCGGGACCTGCTTGGGGGTATCTCATGGGCTAGGTTGCTAGAAGGCAAGGGTGCTTGTGAGAGCTGAGCAACATTTAAACAGCACTTCTTCCAAGATCAGGATCGGTGCATCCCTAAGAGTAGGAAATCGGGGAAGGGGGGCAGGAAACCTGCATGGATGAGCAAGGAGCTCATAGACAAGATCAAAAGGAAGAGGAAGGTCTATGAAATGTGGAAAAAGGGCCTGTCCTCTTGGGAGGAGTATAGAAGTGTTGTCAGGGCCTGCAGGGACGCGACGAGGAAGGCTAAAGCCCACCTAGAGATGAGACTTGCAAAAGAGATAAAGGATAATAAGAAGGTTTTTTTTTAAGTATGTAAACAGTAAAAGGAAGACTAGGGATAATGTGGGTCCCTTGCTGAACAAGGGGGCTGTCCTGGTAACGGGAGATGCCGAGAAGGCGGAGATACTGAATGCTTTCTTTGCTTCAGTCTTTGCTTCAAGGACTCCGCCCTGGGACTCCTCGATCCTGGAGGGAGGATAAAGGGTCTGGGAAATGGAGGGCTCCTCCCTGGTTGACGAGAGAGTGGTTCGGGAGCGTCTGAGTGGGCTCAACGCACAGAAATCCAGGGGTCCCGATGGGACGCATCCACATGTGCTAAGGGAGTTGGCAGAGGTGATAGCTGAACCGCTCTCTATCATCTTTGAAAGGTCCTGGAGAACAGGTGAGGTGCCTGAAGACTGGAGGATAGCCAATGTCACTCTGGTCTTCAAGAAGGGCAAGAAGGCGGATCCGGGAAACTACAGGCCAGTCAGTCTCACCTCTGTCCCTGGAAAGGTGTTGGAACAGCTTGTTCTGGATGCCATCTCCAAGCAATTGGAAGAGAAGAAGGTTATGAGGAAGAGTCAGCATGGATTCACCAAGGGGAAGTCGTGCTGGACCAACCTTGTTGCCTTCTATGATGACATCACCAGCTGGGCAGATGGGGAGAGCAGTGGATGTCATCTACCTTGACTTTAGCAAGGCTTTCGATACTGCCTCCCATGACATCCTGCTAGCAAAGCTGAGAAAGTGTGGGATAGAGGAGTGGACAGTAAGGGTAGTTGAGAACTAACCGACTGGCCAAGCTCAGAGCATGGTGGTCGGTGGCGCAGAGTCCGGCTGGAGACCTGTGACTAGTGGCGTTCCCCAAGGGTCGGTGCTGGGTCCGGTCTTGTTCAACTTCTTCATTGACGACCTTGATGAGGGAATAGTGTCTGCCCTCAGCAAGTACGCCAGTGACACAAAGCTGGGAGGAGTGGCTGACACGCCAGAAGGCTGTGCTGCCATTCAGCGAGACCTGGACTGGCTGGAGAGATGGGCAGGAAGAAACCAAATGAGGTTTAATAAGAGCAAGTGTAGAGTCCTGCACCTGGGAAGGAACAACCGGGTGTATCAGTACAGGCTGGGGGACGACCTGCTGGAGAGAAGCTCTGAGGAGAAGGACCTGGGGGTCCTGGTGGACGACAGGTTGACCATGAGCCAGCAGTGTGCCCTCGTGGCCAAGAGGGCCAATGGGATCCTGGCGTGCATTAAAAGGAGCGTGGCCAGCAGGTCAAGGGAGATGATCCTCCCCCTCTACTCTGCCCTGGTCAGGCCTCACCTGGAGTACTGTGTCCAGTTCTGGGCTCCCCGGTACAAAGAAGACAGGGATCTCCTGGAAAGAGTCCAGCAGAGGGCCACAAAGATGATACGGGGCCTGGAGCATCTTCCCTATGAGGAAAGGGTGACAGACCTGGGTCTGTTCAGCCTGGAGAAAAGGAGACTGCGAGGGATTTCATCAATGTGTATAAATACCTGAGGTGTGGGAGACAGAGGGATTTGGCCAACCTCTTTTCAGTGGTTTGTGGGGACAGGACAAAGGGTAATGGCCACTAGATGGAGCACCGGAAGTTTCGCACCAACATGAGAAAGAACTTCATGGTGAGGGTGACGGAGCACTGGATCAGGCTGCCCAGGGAGGTTTTGGAGTCTCCTTCTCTGGAGATATTCAAGGCCCGTTTGGCCGCCTACCTGGGCAGCCTGCTCTAAGGAACCTGCTTTGGCAGGGGTGTTGGACTCGATGATCTTTAGAGGTCCCTTCCAACCCCTACAATTCTGTGATTCTGTGACCTGCTGCTGGCCAAAGCCAAGCCAACAAATGATTTCGTTTGTGCCTCTGTTAGAGCAGATTTAAGAAAGGGAAAAAAAAAACTGCTGCACAACAGCAGCTGGGAGAGTGAGGAGTGAGAGCCAGCCCTGCAGCCCCCAAGGGCAGTGCAGCAGGACGGCAGGAGGTGCTCCAGGCAGGCAGCAGCAGTTCCCCTGCAGCCTGTGAAGAGGCCCCTGGTGGAGCAGGCTGTCCCCCTGCAGCCCATGGGTCCCACATGGAGCAGATCTCCACGCTGCAGTCCGTGGAGGAGCCCCCGGTGGAGCAGGTGGATGTGGCCTGGAGGAGGCTGCGGCCCATGGAGAGCCCCTGCAGGAGCAGGCCCCAGGCTGGAGCTGCAGCCCGTGGAGAGGCGCCCACGCAGGAGCAGGGGGTCTGGGGGGAGCTGCTGCCCGTGGGGGACCTGTGCTGGAGCAGTTTGCTCCTTGGGGATGGATGGACCCCGTGGTATGGAGCCATGTGGGAGCAGTTCCTGAAGAGCTTCTGCCTGTGGGCAGCCCCCGCAGGCTCAGTTCGGGAAGGATGGCTTCCCGTGGGAGGGACCCCACATGGAGCAGGGGCAGAGAGTGACTGTGAAGGGGCTGACTGACCGCAGCCCCCATTCCCTGTTCCCCTGTGCTGCTAAGGGGAGGACGTAGAAGATGATGGTTGGGGGAAAGGTGTTTTTAGTTTGCTTTTAGTTTCTCACTGCTCTAACTTGTTAGTAATACTTAATAAATTATATTAATCTCCCTATGCTTAATCTGTTTTTCCCATGATGATATTTGTTGAGTGATCCTTCTGTCCTTATCTCAACCCTTGAGTCCTTTTCATTGTATTTTCTCCCCCTTTCCCTTTGAAGAGGGGGGGTGAGAGAGCAGTTGTGGTGGAGCACAGCTGCCCAGTGGAGTAAAACCACCACACATTGTTAGTTCTTTGCTACTCACTTAGTTTCCTCCCAACCTGTAGCTCTGTTAGCAAACTGCCTGTGGCTTGTGCCATTAGGTCCTGTGATTCCTTTGTGATGAAACTTGTCTGTGCTGTGGAAGAGATGCTTTTCCTCCTAGTATTTAGCACTAAAGTAGTAGAGGCCATGATTGTGCATGACCCCTTCCTTGTGTTATGATGATCTTTTCTGCATATCAAAATTTGAAATAAAGCCACCTGTTGTAGAAATAATGACCAAAACGAGCTTTCATGGTGAAGCAAGCAAGGTCCCATATCCTTCAATGAACTGCTGCTCCTAAAAGCAGCAATACTTTCCTACGTGTGACATTGAATCAATTGTATAGCTGAAATGTGTTTGTATGTACTTGCTATTCTCTTTTTCACCTCCTACCCTTATTGTATGATTTCTGTACTTGCTGCATTTCTGAAAGATACCCCCCCCCTCCCCCTTTCCCCCAATTCCATGGTAGATTTTCCAGGTCTTTGCAATGATCGTGTTGGTGTGGAAGTGTCAAGTTGCTAGAGGAGGAATCCTTTTGAGGAACTATCTCCACATCCCTTCGCTTTGTGCTGAAGGAGGTTTCCCCATTTTCTACTTCATTGTTCAGCTTTCATTCACACCACTGTACAGGCATTACCATCCTGTCAAAGCAGAGAGAAGTGAAGACTTGCTTAAATCCCAAGAACCAACTGTAAAATTTGCCATGATCAATATGGTTGTGAACAGGTTAGGAAGCTTCTACAAATGCTCATGTGTCAAACAGGTGGTGCGTAGCAGCAAGGATTTATTGTTGCTTCCTAACTATGGTCTAATCTATTTTTAATTTCTAATATAGATCATTTTCTTGTGAATCTCTGCACAATAATTGCGTTGGCAATAGTAATCATTACTAACTGCAATGGTGGCAATCTTTTTTGCATTACTGACTATGGACCATCCAAGGACAGGGTCTTAAGACATCAGATGGATGAATTTCCCTGTTCTGCAAGCATGGTTCTGCTTGTGTCTCAGGGTGGTCCTCTGGTTTGGATGAGTCATATCTGAATATGACACCAGCTGACACAAAGTAAAGTAAGTGGCAGGAGCCCCCTGCAGTTTAGAGAACCCTGTTGGGTTGAATGGCTGGTAGAGAGAGAAAAATCCCAGCAGCTCTGGAGAATTCCTTAGCTTGAAATGACAGCTCCAGGAGGAGCCTGGTAATTTTTGAAAAAGTAAGACCATTAAAAAAACCCAGAGATTTCCAGAGCTGGACTGTTAGCATGAAGTCAGGAAAAAAAAAAAAAAAAAAGGAGAAAAAGATCCAGGGTGCTTAAGGCACTATGAAAGTACTGTAGCATGTTGCTCACCAGTTGAGACTGGTTAGTAACATTTGTTGTGGATTATGGTGAGTGTTAAACTTTGTCAGCACAGACCTTCTCCATCTCATATATTCCTTCTATCTTCTCTACTGTTGCTGTGATAAAACAAGCTAGCCCTTCAGCCTCCACCTCCTACAATGTAAATGGTAGATTTGGAGGATTTTTGGATGTCACGGAAATGGTGTCAATTTTGTGATGCAGAGCTGGGGGAAAGTAGAAGAAATAAGTATGAACTGCCTAAGTATGCTGTTTGAATGTCTTCCTGAATTAAAGTCAGACTCTGCTGTAAACAAGTGTTATTTATCCATAAGTAGACAACAGATTGTTACTTTATTTATTTATACAATGTAGTTCAGTGACTCTGCACAAGCACACTTTCTGTACGAGCACTGAAAATGTCTGATTATGAAACACTTATTTTCCTACAGTATCTAGGTAACAAGACCAGAAAAGTGGGTAGCCTAATGAGCACAGATACCAGTAAGGCATGGAGATTCGATGCTTTCAGCAGAACATTGCTGCTGGCACCTGTTGTGGTGAAGGTGATCTATTTGTTTTCCTTTAAATTCTGCTGGTGATCCATATAAATTGAATTGGATTTTTAGTCAATAACGGACTTTAGGCTCTAGTATACTGCTGGGGATTTCACAACCTTGCAGTAATCTCCAACACCTTCTTCTATCACATTGGCATTCTTCCATCTCACCATTTATCCTTTTTTAGAGCAGCCACTGTTCAGGAACTGCTTTGCAATGTTCTTGAAGTGTCCACCAGGTACCTTTCTGTGCTGTCATGAAGACCTACAGAAAAACATGATGGTTTACTTGTGAAAAGAGCAACACTCTTTTTTCCAACAGCTATGCAATAGGATGCAATGACTCGAGACTTCTTGAACTTCTCCAGAACTACACAAAAAAAGCTAGGCTAAGCCTGGAAAAGTTTATAGACACAAGACAAATAGTGGCAGCAAGGAAGGTTTATGCATTTCATGGATGTGGAAAAGATGCTTAAAGCAGGATGATGATTTGTCAGGGAAGTCTTTAGGAAGTTGGAAAACTGTGACTTATGTGCAAGATCTTTTCTTCTAGCACAGGTTCCACTTCTGTTTTAAGCATCTCTTTACTCATGAAAACACATCTTTTCTGCTGTGTTTTCATGACTTTTTTATGCAGCTGTTCAAGCCATGATGTTGAAGCAGGTTACTTTGGTGTTATGTCAAAATGTTGGATAAAGTGGATTGTTCTCCCTCTCAGACATTCAAGAATGAATTATGTGGTATGGGAGCAATTCATCCTTAGATACCCAAGTTTTATTAAATTTTGTATTTATTTCAGAGTACTTAGAATATTCAGATTTGTATTTTTAGGTCTAACATTCTTTTTATCTGGACTTATCTCTAATGAGTTTAATGTCAGGGTAAAAAAAAAGTTATTCTCATCTTTCATGTTAATGCAGTTTTTCTTAACTTTAAAGCAATTGAAGTTAAATAGTTTTCATGAAAGGTAAATGCTGGCCAACAAGACAGCAGTGAATTATCTCCTTAGCTACTGGGCACTTATGCCATTCTGATTCCATGCCTGTATTACAATGTTGTTCATAAAATCATCGTCTATAAACAAGTATCTCTCAAAGAAAGAGAGCCTTCCCTTCTCCAGACTTGGAGAGGAGGAAACATCCCGAACATCATCTGAAGCATTTTCTTCTGGCCACAGTTTTTCTTTTATTTATTTCATGACACAACCATAGTGGCTCCCTAAGGCATGTCACAGCTTTAAGATTTACAATCCAGTCTCTGCAGGGTTGAGCTGTGACACCCATGCCAGATGTGGTCTGCTAAATTACTATCAGTCCTTGCACGTTTATGAATTATCTATTGTTTTTGAAGAAAGGCAGCAGAAGCTTTGTGATGTTCTGAGGCCCAGCTATTACATTGGCGAAGGTTTCTTTGGTTCATTTATTTATTTTTAATGAATGAATGCTCACCACCTGATAATTAAATTTAAGGACACAGTCAGCAAATATTTCATTCTTATTTTCTTATTTCTCTCTGTTTCTCTTGCTTTCCCTCTTTCTATTTCTTTTTAATACAAATCTGATGCGTATCTTGATGTCACTCACCTTCCCCCTCTCTTTTCCCCCAAAATAAGATATTGTTCAGAGCCTAGCTAAGAGAATAAAATACGTTTAATGCCAGTCATCACAGTTTCCAAAAAGTACTTTCTGTGTGCTTTGAAGTCACAGAGAGCTGGTTAGGTGTCTGTATAAGAGCAGACAATGCCCATGTTCTTGTGTTTGTCTGAGACCCTGTTCTTGGAGTTTCTTGCCCCATGTGCAGGCCATATCTTGCAGAGGGGGCTTTCTTGTTCTGTAGTTGCACCATACAGTCTCAGGTGAGAACAGGCCTCAAAAGTGATATCCCTACACCAATCACAGTATTTAAATAGTATATGCAATGGAAATACTAGCCGTCTTGCTAATTAAAGAATAAACTATGAAGAGTGTTAATGACTTAAAGTTCACTCTGAATGTCTGTCACAAAACTGGGCCTTGGTGTCAAATTTCCTCATTCCTGTGGTGTATTCTTGGAGAGAGGTCATACTCTTCACCTCAACAACCATGGTTAGAAATAAAGTGAGTACTAGCACTGAACTGCAGTTTTGTCCTGCTGTTCTTCCTTGTCAGTCTCTTAAAAACATAGTGAAAATCGACAAAGATTCAAGTTTTTAATGCCGTGCCTACATTCTTTGGAGTTGCTGCTAAGTGAAGGTCATTTCTTCATCATTTTTGCTTGTTTGGGTGCAGACTGACCTTTCCTTATGTGCAAAATGTTCAAAGTGTCTGAACTGACTTTGCCTACAGTAATAAAGGTTTTCAAAAATCCCACTGTGCTCTAGTGTGCTGGACAGAACTGTCATATCATTCATCCCCTGGATGCCTCTCTCCCTTTCCTCAATCTCTTGTGCTTTCCTCAAAGCTGCCTCATTTCCCTTCACCATGGCTGACAGGATCACATATACTTACTGTAGAATTAGATGATAACTGGCAAATAACCAGTTCATTTCCAGGGGTTTTATTGAATAGTGAGAAAGTCGTGTATTATTTTGGATTTCAGATATCCTCCTGGAAATGGCAGTCATTTGCATGCTCGAAAGATATTCAGTTCAAAATTCTCACTTTTTCTTTTAGAGAGATAATTTTAATCCAGGGGCTGGCTGGAGAGCTGAAGGTTTGATCCTGCAGTGTGCTGCAGTCATACATCTCTCTCTGGTTGCAGAATACACAGCATCAGAAAGTTTTATTCCTCTAAATCCTTAGTGTTTCAGGAAATCACAGAGCAGAGTCACTTCTCAGGTAAATTAGTGTAATTTTGATAACTAAATTGCTAAGAACTGCCTCTGATGCACAAGTCAGCCCAGTTTACCTCTTTCCTCAATTTTAAAATGTATGTGGCTGTCCATGACCTTAGTGATATATATATATATATTTATATATATATATATATATATATATTTATTTATTTATATATATATATATATATATATTTAGCTAGTAAACAAGAATGAGCAACATTAAGGGTAGTTTCAGTGTTTGGCTTGACAGAAATATTTTGTTTGATAGCAAAGAAGATATGTATAGTGCATTTCTAAATGTGCAAAATGTATCCAGAATGTGGATAAAGCTGTGCAGAAAAGGAATTGGAAAGTCTTTTTCAGAAACTTGGGCAAGCATTATGAAAACCACAATCACATTGCAATTTTTTCTGCATGTCAAAATGTAACTACAAGTACTTTATCTTCTTGATGAAATCACCATTTATAAGTCATTTTTCATCAAAAGCGTATGAATGGTAGTTGATCACTGCAAATGACTTTGCCATTAGGGCCATAGCTTTGGTATTTTTCTTTCCTTTTCGGTATTAAAACTGCTTTGGAAGGCAGTGTAGAGGAACCTGGATGAATCAATAAGTGATTAAACCCAACTTTACATAGATACATGCATTTGCAAAAGCTCTGTACATTGGCTTCTTTGTTAACTTGAATTATTTTCAACAATGAAGGAAACATTTGTC
Source organism: Cygnus atratus (assembly GCF_013377495.2). Taxonomy (NCBI): domain Eukaryota; kingdom Metazoa; phylum Chordata; class Aves; order Anseriformes; family Anatidae; genus Cygnus; species Cygnus atratus. Next base: position 71,703,275 of record NC_066396.1, read on the forward strand.
AGAGACAGAAAGAAATGCCACAAAAGATTACAAAACATGAGCTGAAATGCCCTTGGAAATAAATGAGAAATAACTTTGGTTCCCAATCAGGATTCCAAGCCTCAGGGCAATTTTACATTGTTTTGTATGCATTAAGGGGTAACATGCACAAATTATGCATATGTATATTTTATCATGTTATTATTGGCATTGTAGAACTATCTAGAGGCCTACAAAAGTGAAATTGTTCCACCCAACACCAAAGCTACCTGACAATTGTGCTTTTGTCTGTGTCAAAATTTTGCAAGATCATTAGGTTACTCCATGCAGTAAGAAAGGCAGCATGTGGCATTGGGGTGGAAAGACCATTCCAAGACTGATTGAAACAAGAGTAGTTGTCCACTTCCAAATATTGTAATTTAAAAACAAAGGAAGCAGATTCTTTCTCTCTGGAAGACCAAAGAACAACAACAACAACAACAAAAGTGTGATAAGCTCATGCTGAGCATGAGCTTTTCTGAGCATTTTTTCTGAGCATCTTTTCTGAGCATTTCTGCATATGGAGTGTATGTCAGGTTTTCCTGGTAGTAATAGGGACAATACTCTCTGGTACCACAAGTGTGGGAAAAGGGGGCCTGGAAATTTTTTTTCTTTTATGTCAATGGAACCTGAAAACATGAATTCCTTCATCTTCTTGGAGTAAACTCTGTCTGTGTATTACCACAGGCTTTTAAATTGTCTGCTAACAATTAAAAAGACTCCCTCAGGCAAAGAAAGCAGTAGTTAGTACTGAATATGTGTGATTTGTCTCAGTGACACCTGGGCTTGCATAGTCACTCAGCACGTTTTTTTTTTTTTTTTTTTTTTTTTTTTTAATTTGTTCCCCGCACCCTCTCCCCACCCAAAAAAAGTCCATTTGAATATTGTTTATATTTGCTGGCTCCTGAGAAAACAGTAACCTAAAAGAGCAAAATTTTGCTTGTCTTTCTCCTCACTGTCAGCACAGGTTTTGTAAAGGTTAAGTGAGCCACCTTTCTGACTGTCTTACTACACCCATAGGCAGAGCTGAGTGGCAGCCAAACACCTTGAACTTTGCAGCACTCAGGTACTTGCTGGGGTGAATTTTAAATGCACAGTAGTTAGTCTGGCTACATTTGGTGATATTTTTCTGCACAGAAATTTGAAGATATGAAAGCATTTGGTTAGTTTCATTTGCAAATTTCTGCCCTTCCAAGGGCCATCTAATACCAGAAGCAACAGTGCTTCACTTGTGTTTCATGAAATTTCCAGTACGACTTGGTGGAACAAGCAATTCTAGTGGGCAAAAGATTTAGGTAAGATTTTACTAGGAATCTCTAAAATCAGGGAAGGCACGTGTATGAGAGGCACCTTGGTCACAGTGACAGAGCAGCTGGTACTTCCTGAATGCTGGCTAGGACTTCAGGTCACACATATGGTGGGGAAAAGAGGCAGGAGGGGCCAACACCATTTTGTATGCACAGAATGTGCCTGCCAACCTAACATCTTTTCAGACATAAGTGGGTGGGGTGGAGTGCGAATCCTGCTGTGCATCTCAGACCAGTGCTGCGTGACAGGCTGGGATGGGGAATCAATTATTAGCAAGACAAACTGGATTACATTGGGAAAGTAGCTCCTTGTTACCCTGCTCAAATTTAGGCAGGACACCAGTATTGAGAAAAGATAATGGGGCTGTGAAATGATTAAAAGAGCTCAAGTTTCTTGCATGTGACCCAGAAGCCTGTTATCTCAATCAATTTCAACAGGAACAGTAATTTATCCTGATGAACGCCACCTCTATGTTGACAAAAGCAATAAAAATACAGTGAGATTTGAACTAAAAAACAGGATGTTTTAGGTGATTTTTTAGTCTCAATTAAAGGATATGAAGTCAGTTTTGATAGAATAGCTGCTCTTTTCTTACACTTTTTATAGTTTATGTTAGAAACACTTTGTGTTTATAAGTGTGCCAACTATCTCTGTTTAAAAAGGCATTGGATACAGATTTAAAAATATCATTTAAATAAATTTATTATTAACATTATTTATTATGTTTTGTTTCATACAGGATTCCACAGCACCTTGCTGTGTGTGCAGCTGTGTGTTGCTGTTGTCAGTACTTCAGGCACAGCACAGCCCACAGCGTTCTGCTCCATGATGGACTCTCATGGTAGGTTTTGATTCCATTTCATGGTCAGGAGCAGATTGGGAACAATAAACGTTTAAATAAAAAGGTCCTTATTGTGTTACCAGGTTATGACAAATCCCAAACTGAAAGTCCAAAATGAAATCAGCAATCAAATCTGCTTAAAAAGTATTTATGAAATGTAATTATGTAATTAGTAATTATGAAATGCGGAAGTTAATTCTCATTCCTATTGAATCCTTCTTACCCTTTGGCATCTTGCTGGCTAACTGTGAGCCAGAATAAGGTACCGTACAGTGGGAGTTCAAGAACAAATAAAATAATATGGGTAGCATGGAATAAAAAAAACTGTTTTGTTAGTAGTATTATCACAGCTGGTTCCAACATATCAAATTCAAATAATTTTTTTACTTGTTATAATTTACCATGGTGTGATTTTCTTCATTTTTTTCCAAGTGGGGTGCATCATGATCTTTCTTGTAAACTCTGCTCAGTTAACAGTTGAAGAGTGGAATTATCAAATTTTCCTGTGCTACCATTTGTTATTGTGAACACAACAGAAATGAATAATCATGAAGAAGAGAGAAAACTGTGTACCCCTGTGATGAAGTGCATCCCATGCTGTTTTGTTTCCTTCCTTTTTTCCTTCTTAAGGTGAGGGATATTTTGCCTTTTAAAGTGTGGATTTATTTATGTATCTGTTTGTTTATTTATTTATTTTAAAATTTGTATTTATGTTTATAACCATGACAGTTGGGTAGTCCCTATTTTGAGCCACTTCAATTCTTCCTGTAGTATTTGCACTTTTCCTTGTTCCATAGTCATCTAATTTATAAAATACATGTATAATTCATGTAATATATACTGCAGACTGGTCTATGCTATGCTAGGGAAGGTGAGGTCCACTTGCAGGAGTAAAGTTACCCGCAGAAACCTTTTTCCATCAATTCAGAACAAAAGGCCTTAGCAACTATCTAATTTTACTAATATTTATTATATATTATTATACATATATTATATACACATTATATATATATTATATATATTATTATTATATATAATTATATATTGTTTACTAATATTTATATTTACAAAGACTGCTTTTTGCCATTGTTATTTTTTTGCTTTGTCTTTCCTCATGATGCTGGATCCTCTTTCCTCATGATGCTGGATCTGAGGGAAACAATGATCGTAAAAATTATCTGCTGAGCCCTGCAGTATCACCTGTTTTTTATTTGACCGTGCAATTTTCAGTGTTGTTAACTGTATGATGGGAACGCAATCTCTGGAAATGGCTTTGTCTTTACAGATGCAGAGAGGATACAATTGCTCAATTCAGAGACTAATATTTGATCTGACCTGTTAGTTGGAATTTAAATTATTAAAAGTAACAATGGGAGCAATGTAAGCGAAGCTGTGTTAAGCACTGCCAATCACCTCACTCCTCTGCTGTGGTTCTTGCAAGGAGTCAGTGCTGGAATTGACCCTATTCATCACTCAGTTCCTCTTGTAACCCCTGAGCAAGAGGCAGGTATCTCCAGTGCTGTGTTTGCCTGGTTGAAACTTCCAATCCATCTCATTTATCTCAGTGCTCATTCTGACATGATCAATCACCCTCTGCTTTCTGAGTGCCTGCAGCAAGGAGCTGTGCTCACCACTGCTGCTCTCTCCTGGTTTTACATTCTCTTTCTCTCACCGCTTGTTTTCCATGATTAATAAAATTAATGCTGTTTTCTCTCTTGCTCTTTTCCAGCAGAGTGTTACAAGGCACTGGCCTTGACCTGCTTCTCCCTTTCTTTGCTGCCCCTCATGTTGCAGATAAGGTGGATCTGAACTTTCTGGTCTGTTAACCAGTTCCTCCAACATCCCTGTGCTGTGTCTCAACCCTGTCTGCTGCTGCTGGCCTAAAGTCCTCAGTGTCAGTGGATTTTTTATTTTTATTTTTTATTTTATTTTTATTTTTATTTTTATTTTTATTTTTATTTTTTATTTTATTTTTATTTTTATTTTTATTTTTTTATTACTACTATTTTTATTTTTATTATTTTTATTTTTATTTTTTACCCCAGAGCTTTTCTCAAAGCTTTCTCATCCTTCCAAATTGTTCTCCCTTTGTCTACCTATCGACAGCTCCTGAACAGAGCCCATGGAGATGCTTATTGTCACCCTCCCTCCACTGAAGGCTTTTTATCCTGATGTCAGTGTTGACTCTCAGCAATTGTCCCTTTGGTAACTGCATGGTGGTGGGTGATCAGAAGGCTGAGTCCAAAATTATACCCTTTTCCATGGAAATGGCACAAAATCAGTGGTTTTTGCTCTTCCAAACTTTGTTCCTCTGTAGCTGCTTTGTCCTCTGCCCTTCCTGGAAGCTGCCTTGTGAGGAGGGCCAGTGCCTTCCAGGTTTGTGGAGGGGCAGCGACTCCAGAAATTGCAATGAAGCGGGGGCTAACTGGGGAATTCTGCTGGAAATTTCCTCTGGGTATTAGAACACAGAGAAGTAGATGCTCCTAGTGATGCCATAGTGATAATTACTGGAAAGTTTCCTACAAAGGAAAATTCCTGCTGAGTTGTCAAAGTTACAGATGTCTTTCTGCTTGTGTTTGCACATTGTTCCTCTCATAATATTCATGCAGAATCAAATTTTAAAAGTATTTAGGTATAGATTTCCAAAAGCATCCGTGTGTCTCATCTCCTTCCCCCCCTCCCTCCCTCCCTCCCTCCCTCCCTTCCTTCCTTCCTTCCTTCCTTCCTTCCTTCCTTCTTCCTTCCTTCCTTCCTTCCTTCCTCCCTCCCTCCCTCCCTCCCTCCCTCCTTCCCTCCCTCCCTCCTTCCCTATTTTTCATAAGGAATACCTTGTCACATTTTAATTACAGTTTCAGTAGTATCAGTTCATTTCCTGCCTTGCAAACTGTGACTAGACATCTTGGAGAAAAACATAGTGAATGCAGTTTATTTGTTTTATTAATTCAGATTGTGAACTTACACTGTCATCAAAAAACTGGAAACAAATTGCAATGCAGTTTTTAATTTAGGATGTTCTTTGAAAACAAATTCCATCCTAGAATTCACATTTTCGCTTTTCCTTAACATTGACTAGGAAAGAAGCACTAGGTCTTTTGCAACAGAAATAAAATGATTTATTGTTTTTAAAAGTGTAATTAGTTACTATAAAAATATCTGGAAAGGAGCTTGTGGTAATGGAACCATTAAATTTCAGGAAACAATTCTGATAATTGGCACACGTTAAATACCTTCTGGAACCGCATCTTTGATGTTATTGCTGAATTTGTCTGGATTTCACTGACATGTTTTATTATGACAAGATATTCAGAGATTTAGTAAATTTCTGACAAGTTCGCCCAATCCATTATGTTGCCTGACTGATAAAAAGGTTTCTTTCTGCATTTGGTATTTAGTGTCCAATTATAGAAGAGGGAGAAGTGTAGAGAATACAACTGAATGTTTTCATTTACTCTGAGTGATGGCATAAATGTATATATATACATATATTTGTGTGTATATATATATATGTATATTACATTGAATGGCTATGAGATTTTGGGAATAAATTGTCTGAGATGTGATGTTACCACAGGTAGATTATTGGCCTCATCTACTATAATGTTTTATTTGTTTTATTATTGCACTGGATATCAGACCATGAAGAAAATCAGTTTCCTGATGGATGGCAAGATTACTTTTTAAAGGGATGCTAACTGATCTATCCACATTTACTTCTCTTGCAATGAGAACAGATTTACTCCAATTTTCATGAAACTAATGAAAACCCAGTAACGTTAACTTCTACTCAGCTTGGTTTTCTTTTGAAGTTATTTGTACAGTTTTGAGAGGGGAGACTGAGGGAATGGGTATTGGTGGGAAAATCACATCTTTACATGATGTGATTGACTTTATAGGTCCCTGCAATCATGACAAAATATGTTAGCATTTGATATTTAATGGGATTTGTACACTACTTTGAAACTCTTCTTATCATCATGTTTACACTGTTAAGCTTTTTCTGGACAGAAGACAACAGAAAGGTGTGACTTAAGCTGTCATTATAGTTAACTTCAATGTGAGAAAGACAGATGCATTTAGAAAACTGAAGCAAGTTTGAAGTCAAAACAATAAGGATTTTAGGGACAGATGGATGCTTGCTTTAGAGTTACAAAGGGCAGAATGACAAATCCATCTAGGCAAATGATGCTCTTTTTTTTTTTTCTTTTTTTTTTTTTTTTTCCTCTTTAGCTCAAATAAGCATCCAAACAACTGCTAGGATATGAATGTTTCACTTATGTTTTACATTCTCAGTCTTTTCTCCATTTAGTGGGTCAGCTGCAATACTTGATTAAAATACCGTCTATAGAAGATGGTGCGAGTACCTAATAGGTTCAAGATGTTTGCTTGTCAGGCTGGTCCACTTGCTCTTCTCTGTGAGGACGGTTTGGAATGGTGAAGCTGACAAATTTAATTTGTCCCTACCCTACAGGGTTTGAAAGGACCATTCTGGCATCAAAGAGTCACTAGATTCATCGAAATTTCCCTAATTAATAGGCATCTGATCAAACACAGATGAGAAAAATGTGTCCCAGTTTCTATTTGCAAGCCAGTTTGGGAAAGCAATAAAGTATATGTGTACTATTAAATGATTTTTGTGAATCAGTAACCTCTGTATTCTGCTTGGTAAGTGACTTTGAGCAAGACTGCCCTGGTTACATAAATTATGTGTTTGGTAGCAAAAAGACGGGGTAGCGATAACACAGATGGATGAAATAGCCTCTAACAGAAATGAGCTTCAAAAAGAATTACCTACATTCCTACCTGGAACTCTTATGCTTGATCATTTTTTTTCTCCATGAATAGATTTTGAAGAAAGTGCAATATTTCAGATGTTGCTATCTAGGTAACTGCAAGCAGTTGTCTGCCCTTTAGCAGCAATCATTGTTGACTGTATCTGACTAAACATACAATGAAACTGTTTCATTGTATAAATGGCTTGATATATGGCGATCCATATTTTGTGTTGACCACAAATCCACTGATGCATCCTCAGCATGCAAATAATAAATACAAGTAGAAATCAGTTGCATGGACCTAAAGTAGTAATGTTTTGTAAGAGTGTTATATCTTACAAACAAGTTAAAAATTCAATTAAAAAGTAAATTAGAAAATTATAAAGTATCTATCTAGAATATCAGGGTTAGTTTTATCTTAAAAATTAACAGTTTCCTCCTTTGCTTCAGCTAGTATTCATTTATGTGTCTCACTTGACTCTCAGTTTTTAAATGAACTGTAATCTTTTCCAAGAAGACTATAAGTTTTATTATAACTATTCTATGAGCTGAGTATATTAATCAAGGGGTGCTTTAAATGGGAATATATGTTTCAAATAGATAAAGAGTTCTTTGAACCATGTGGAAAAAAGTTGTTCTGAGAGAATATTCAGATTTACTTGTCATAGTTGTACCTATGGAAAAGGCAGTTCATGACACACGGCTCTTAAGTACTTTTATTCTCTGAGACCATCTTGTTTTTGTGCAGTTTCATGAATTTATACCGGTCTAGATAACTTGCTATAAAATCAAGCACCTTCAATTTCCTTACTCATTTCAACCATAATTCACCTCTTGGTCACCTGAGAGGTGTCTCTGTTTTCTGGTATTCTCTCATTTAAGTGCACACAGAGTGTATCAGAGCTTGCATAAAAGAGATGTGATGCTTGTTTGGGGGGCGGGGGGACACAGCTGAAAGTGTGACCTTGTTAAGTCACACCATCACGACTTAAAGCTTAGCGACACATACAGCACTGTCTGCTTTTAATATTCTTTTTTTTTTTAATATTCTTTATTGTAATGCCCTTCGTAATGCCTTTTTTTTTTTTTTTTAATGTTTAGTCACACTTCTTCATAGTTCACCACACCCCAAGGGCATGATACTTTCTCTGTCTTAAACTGAAGAGATGTGACCCTATGTAAAACTGACTGTATAGCTAATAAATATGAAAAAAAAAAGAACTTTTTTCTCTTTAATTTCTTTTTGAGAAGCAAACAATGACAAGAAGGAAATTAGATTGTACAGATTAGAAGTATAAATACAGGTGATGTTGAGCCTGTGCATTGTATGAAGCTTGAGCAAAGAAGGGAAGTAAGAACATACCATGAAGTTCCCAAAGGTTGATGTCCTTGTTTTCTATTTATTTTCACCTCTCCTACGAAGATAGGCTGAGAGACCTGGGGCTGTTCAGTTTACAGAAGAGAAGGCTCTGGGGTCACCTCATTGCAGCTTTTCAGTACTTGAAGGGGGCTTATAAAAAAGATGGTGAGCAACTCTTTCCTCAACCAGGTAATGTCAGGGCAAGGGAGAATGGTTTTAAACTAAAAGAGCGGGGATTTAGATTAGAGGTTAGGAGGAAATTTTTCACTCAGAGGGTGGTGAGGCACTGGCATAGGTTGCCCAGGGAGGTTGTGGATGCCCCATCCCCGGAGGTGTTCAAGGCCAGGTTGGATGGGGTCCTGAGCAACCTGATCTAGTGGGTGGCATGCCTGCCCATGGCAGGGTGGTTGGAACTAAATGATCTTTGATGTCCCTTCCAGCCTGAGCCATTCTATGATTCTATGATTCTATGATCTGCTGTAATAACGAGAATAAACATTTCTGTTTGTCTAGAAATAATGTGTGTAGAATCACAACTGAGCTTATAAACCTGCCCTTTTCTGATAAATCTATGGGTTAAATTTCAGTAATGGTCAGATTTGTACATCCCTGTTGTGTGTGATTGCTAGAGGTAGGAATGCAGAGTTTAATCTTATATTTTCTTGAACCGTAATGTCATGCAAGGCACAAAAATTTGGGGACTTTCACCTGGTGCTGCCTTGCTTGTATTCTTGTATTTTTAAAGACAAGACATTGCACATCATCCATTTCACCCCACAACTGCAGTGCTAGCAAAGGGTGAGTAGTATGCATTACCAAATACTATGCAGCTTACTTATTCCAAGCAAGCAGCTTTGACTCAGGACACTGAGTTGGCCTTAAATTAAGCCAGAGAAGCTCAAAATACATGGATCTTAATCATGACCTGCATGCCAATTTAAAATAAGCAAATGATATCTTTTCCTTTTTAATATAAGGAGAAACTGAGGCTAACACAGCAAGTGCTGTGCCCAGGTTAGGTCGGTGGCAGAGACTGGAATTCAACAGCAACTGCAGTTCCCTTTTTCTAGTGCTCTGCATTGAAGCATTTAGAAACGTATCCAGATGTGATCCTACTGTGTTTGATATAAACGCCTAAGTATTGTATAGAACTTACCTCACATAGCAGAACTGACCTGGACCTCTTTCAGGTACTGCTGTTTGAATTTATTAGAATTTCACTTGAGATTTAACTTGAGTTAGGCCCTAAATATAGGAGATAAGAACCAAAAGAAAAGGTTCTGCTCGTTCAGGTGGTCCATAACACCTGAATGACAAACTCTTATGTCTTTGCTACCATTGCAACATTAGCCCTGGAAGCCTTGTGCACAAGTCGAAGTGCAAGAGCTAACGTGCCTGTTAACAGCAGGGGCAGAGCAGGACTGCTTGTGCTCTGTGGGCAGGGAGACGAGGCTTCCTTCTCTCTAATTTGAGTTTGAAATAGAGCTGCTGGAGATCGGTGGCATCGGCTCTCAGCGGGACAGCTGCTTTTTCTCTTGTCAGACCAACTTCCTCGCAGGCACTATGGTGGACGAGTAACCTGACAGCTAATTATGCTGTGTGAGTTCCTGCATGTTCGTTAGTGACAGATGAGCTTGAACGCTTCTTTGTACTGGATCTGTATGGTCTGATGCACAGGTTGTCACTCTAGACCTATCGTGTTTTGTTTTCTTTTTTTCATAGTTAAATTGGAAAGTCAAGAAGAGTTATGCCTGGTCTTCTTGCTATTTTGCATGGGCATAACTTTACTGATGCCAAAGGGGTTTCACCCTGGGTGGATTTTGATGCAGTATATGCTCTAATTTATGTTCCAGAGCTGGCATGGGGTTTGATTTTGTACAAGTGTTAACAACAAGTTTCCCCCTTCTGTCTGCTACCTTTCAGCACATATCAATAAAATAATATTGCTGCTAAGCCTTATATTAAAAAGTTCAGGGCATGCTAATCTGATTAAAGAGCAGTGGAATTTTCTGTTTGGTTACTGAAAAGCTAATGATCGAATCTGAGTTAGGAAGCCAAGAGGTGAGTGATTTAAGATCATGAAGATTAAGAAGGTCGGTGGCAAATCTGGAAATGGATCCACAAAGAAGGTATACTATAACTTGACATTGCACGGCTCATTTGAATGTGTCTGTAAGGCTTTTGGGTATTTCTTCTCCAAAATTCTGCATGGCAGAGGGTTGCTTCTTGAAGTTTACTCATTCTTTATCTCATTAGAAAAAGAAATGGGCGAATAAAGTTACATTCGTGCTTCAAGCTAATGATCTCCTTCCGATCCAGCTCCAGGTATGCACATTTCAGGTGGATTAAGTCACTGCTCTGTGGACTGCTTTGCTTTAGCTTTTTGAATGGTCCAGGAATAGCTGTGTGAAATGCTGGACTGACAAGTTGAGAGATAAAAGTCTTAAAGCATGCAAAATAAATCTACAAATGCTTCATAAGTAGCAAATCTTATTATGTTGTGAGTTTAGACACTGTTTTACAAAAAACTTTGAAGGCTCTAAAAGCCAGTTTGGCCCTACCTGAACAAAGCCATAAGACACATGAATTAATTCAGCAGAAACTGATCCTATATTTAAATGCTGTACAAAATGGTGATGTCTTCTAGTTCAGAGCAGTCAGTACTGACTACTTTTAAGGTCTCCTTATCCTCAGAAGGCCAAAATTGATCCTTAATGCTTGCGGACATTTGTTTGCAGACCGATGCTCCAGGTGTGTATAGAGACTCACCTTCTACCATGACTGATGGAGCATCTTTGAAAAGGCTTACTTTTTCTTTAGTGAAACCACCATACTAGTATCAAAATGCAGATTGTGCTTTACCTGTTCTGTGGAATATGCGTAGTTTGAATATAGGAGTAAATTGTCAATTGCTGCTGAGGATATTTTTTTTTTTTTTTCCCCCACAAACCTCTCAGCATATCAGTTCTTGGCCAGTATCAGTATCAGCCTGGCTGGTTTTGTTTGTTGCCTCAACACAGAAGGCTTTGTATTTCACTACCACTTGCCTAAGCCCTTTTGTGTCATTTTTGGATGATAGCCCACTGTCATCCCTGCAACTTAAGGGCAGTACTTGCAGGGGCAGAAATGGAACAATGCTTACAAAAGGAAATAGACCAGTTTGGGCTGATTCTTCATCCGCTCTGCAATCCTGCATACCACATGAAACAGCTGCCGAGATGAAGTATGGCTTATGAGAGACTAAAGTCTTGTTCTGAGGAAATTACACAGGGAATGAAAAGGAAGCTCTCTTCACAAAACAGGGTAAGAATGCTAGCAATTATGTCTCAGATAGAATAAATAATATATTTAACTTTCAAAGGCTCTGGCAAGCTGTGATGGTGAAAAAAAAAATAAAGCTTCTACTTTTGTTTCAGGACAGCAAGTCTCATGACAGAAATGAAGTGAATGTATGTTATGTAAGTAATTTATTTGTGCATCTTTGGTATTGCAGCACTAATAGGCTTGCTGCCAGCTATTCCAGGCTGCAGTTTGTCATGTCTGACTCTTTAGTCTTTTCAAGCAATTGAAGAAATGGCCTTCTGTGGGCTGTCAGTGACAGATACCAGCTCACTCACATAGATAAAGATCAATTAGCTCCTGGAGAAAGCATCTTTTAAAAATGTAATGAGCTGCACCAGGGAAGATAGGTAGACAAGTGTTATACAAAAACTTAAATAACATGTTAACATGGACAAGCAAGAATACCACAGTAGCTACGATAAGCTCCTTTTATTCTGTGCTTTTTATTATTTAACACTTTAACACTTTTGTGATTTAAAGACCATTTATTAATCTGTTGCTTTTTTTTTTTTTTTTTTTTTTTCTGGCCAGAGCTGATTATTCTGATAGCTGTCGTCTCATCATCATATAAACAGCTGCCCTTTGGCTTAAGATGTCAACACATACAGTTCTAAGTATATCCTGAGTCTAACCTAACACTGGAGCCCATTAAGGAAAGAATATGCAGCTATTTGCCATGTGACTCCATTGTTTTTGAGATAATTAATGCATATTTATTGAAAAGGCCATATTAGTGATAATTTAAGGGTCTGTGTTTATAGTTTATTCATGAAGACTCAAGAATATTTTAAACAGGGCCTTAATCAATCATAAGAGAGGAGTGTAAATAAGTTGGAAATAAATACAGGAATAAGAGAAGTAGTTTGGAAATAGTTGTCAATAAAGAGGAGCAGCTTCCACAGAGGTGGTGGGCACCCCGTACCCAAGGATTTTTAAGACTTTTTGAAGAGCTGACTTCCAGCAGAGCTCAGAACTGAAATGCCTTTAAAAATACAGCTCTGTAGACTACAGTGTTGCTATAATTATCAAACCAGATGTCTGCTTAATGAACTTTAGTTTATTTTTGCATATTTCCCCTGTGTTCTCTCTTTCAAAAGAAGCACAGAAAGAGCAGTCCTCAAAAGGCAGCAAGTGGTAGGTCTGGCAAAGCTCTGGGATTGTCTAGGCTTATCAAACTTGGCTGGTCAGAGACAGCTGATCTGTACTGTTGGCTCTGGAAGCTAGCCCAAGCCCCGTCACTTATCTTTTTCCCCACTGATCTCCTGCAGACTTTGCAGTTGATTGTATCTTATTTCATACTTGTGATCTGCTGTTGTGTGGCTGTGATATTCTGATAATAACCTCAGTTTTTCTTGTTAGTGCCTGCATTAGGAAGCAGACAACTTGTTATTTTGAAATTATGTGAAAACACATCTGTCTTTAATATGTTGAGAAAGATAAACAGAAAGAACTGGTGACAAATTGTTTGTACCTTCAAATTACCTGCTGGTATAATTTGGCAGGGTTTTAAATTTCAGTAATTAAGTAATCTTTTATTTTTCCAAGAGAAGAGTCATTCTTGCAATTCAGAAATTATGTAAGCATCAGCCTAACTTTATTCATCTGATTTAATTCGATTCATTTCAAACAGGTGACATCCTTAAATATATTTCAAAGCATGTACTCTTTTAAACAAAGTATCAATTTATAGGATTAAATAATCATATACAGTTGCTCTTCCCATTGTTTTTTTATTATTTAAACTTTTTCAAAACCTGGTACTCACCCCTTAAACATTAAGTAAAAGCTATTAATAGCAGTTTATAACAGGTATATGGAGGTCTACTGAGGAATAGCATCAAAGTCATGTAAACTTAATCCCACTGAAGAGCTGGCCCCAATATAGGTTTCAGGGTGAGTTATCTGCTTAGGTAGCTTTTAATGATCTGTACCTCTGGGACTTGCACAAGGTGCATTAAATGTCTACTGGAAGGTGGAAGGTCTGGCAGCCTCCAGAGTCATGCTTTGAATTCACTCAAAGTTTTGTTCTTTGAAGAAAACAGTAAAATTTTCTCCAGCAAAACATTATAAAATAAACTGTCACAATTTTGTCTTTGAACTCTCTTTTGTTTCCCCTTACAAAACCTCCTAAGCAGTATTCTGCTTTCCTTTTCCCCTTACTTCTCTCTCTTCTTCAAGTCCCGTATTTGGAGAAGAACTTGCTGAGCATACTGGTCTGCAGAGCAGTCCTGAGGAGGCAGACCTTGGATGTGAATGTGAAGGTCTTCAGGCAATGATGTGTGATGATGGTGTGATAGTAATTTGTCACCTGCTACAATCTGAAGACCTCATTGCAGTTTTTCAGTACTTAAAAGCGGACTAATGATGGAGAACAACTTTTTGGTTGGGCAGATAGTGATAGAGCAAGGGGGAATGGTTCTAAAATAAAAGAGGGAGGATTTAGAGTAGATGTTAGGTGTAAATTCTTTGTTCAAAGGGTGGAGAAGCACTGGAACAGGTTGCCTAGAGAAGCTGTGGATGCAGGTGTTCAAGACCAGGTTGGAAGGGACCCTTGGCAACCTGGTCTAGTGCAAGGTGCTGTTGCCCCTGGCAGGTGGGTTGGAAGTAGCTACAAGATTATTCTAGCTTATCTTTTAGATATTATTTACTGTGCATACCTCTGCGTAACAATGCAGTGACCTCTCTCTGTCTCTCTCTCTGTCTCTTTTTTTTTCTTTTTTCCTTTTAATTGTTTGACAGAGTGATGCTTTCTGAAGAGCAGCAGAAAGTTTTTGTTGTCTCTTTGTGTGTTGCGTTGCAAATTCTGGAACAAATTCTTCGATTTGTTGGTTTTGTATAGGCAAGCCTACAAGGATTTGTGTCGTTGCCAAAGTCCAGGTACACCACAAAAAGGAGTTTCTCCCTAATGAGTTCATAAATCTCAACTAAAAGCTGTTTCCACATCCCTCCTCATCACTCAGAAACTATATGATTATTATTATTATTTATTTATTTATTTTTTAGTCTGGGCTGAAATAATTTCATTATGCTTTTTCTTCCGAGATGCAAAATTTTGTAACATATTCAAAATATACTCAGGTAAATGAAAATACACGTTAAGATGTGAATTTTCATTTCTGTTCTATAATTATACCATAGCCTGCACATTTGGTGAAGCATTGTGTTACTTGGATCTTTTTGAAATCTATAGAGATTTTAAAATACGAAGATGCATTCTTTGATTACTCATATTTTCCCTTGAAAGCTGTATAGTCTTGGGTCAAATCCGGACTTTGTCACTGATTTCAGTGAATATGGACCTCAAATATGTTAATGTCTAATATAAGGGACAGAGATGACATGGCATCAGGGCACTTTTTTTTAGAGAAAAAAACAATGGAGGCACTAGAGAAATTTTTCAAAGGTCTGGCTGAAGCCTGTGATAGTTTGAGATGTTTATAAATAAAAATAATAAAAATAAATTGTAAGATCAGATTATAGTTTTGTTTAGTTAATGGAAGTGGTGTTTTCTTGTGAGGAAATGATGTTATTAGCTTGGGGCTTTAATGTTTGAGTCTGATAATGCAAATGAAGTTTATCTTTCTAGACTTAAGATAGGAAAGTACACAATGGATCAAAACGGGCTTCTAATATTTAATTTACAATATCATGTTTGATCGTAACCAAAGATTGCTTTTTAAACTGTAACTGTCATCACCTTTGAGATATAACATTTCAGGTGGGGGCACATTGGTTGCACCCATGAAAGAAGGGACTCTTCACTGTTTATTTAGATGTGTTTAATATCTGCATGCAGCTATATTTGTACACATATACAGAGTCTCTCACACATGTTCTTTTTACATTACTCCCTTTTAATAAAAAGTTAATTGTGGCTGTCAAAGCTAATCTCTCTGTTGTGCTTATAAAAGAGAAATAAAGCCCCTTAAAGAGCAAATCTGAATTAGGACTGAATCAAAATGAAAAGTTTGTTAAAAAATGGTGTTTATTATTGAGTAGTTACAGGTTACTCTAACTCACTCATGAGAACTACATAGAATGTCAATATCTTTTTGTATGTTTTCCAGTTTCCTGAATGGTTTAAGCCTTGTGATTGTTCTGATTCTGTTGAAACAAAATGTTTATGCAATAATGATTATAAAAGAATGTGTCTACCAGTCCTTAATGACTCTGTGGCTTACACTGAAAACAGTGCCAGTCAGCTCAATTCAGTTTCTTCTTTTTTTTTTGAAGAGAATACAGAATAGGCCATCCCTACTGTACTATTCATCAGCTTTAAGGTTTGAAATATGCTTCTGAGAAGCCAGTCATGGCTGGAACTATATCTAGCATATGGACAAAGCAAATTGTGCTTGAATCTTAGACGGACTGGGCTACTGCTCTTTGTGAATAACTAGTATAACAATATACTCTCACATGCAGAGGTGTTGAAAGTAATTATCTTAACAAGCACATTTTTATGTTGGACTTCAGTCCAGTTTGAATATTAATACCAGAGTTATAAGTCCCTTAACTGAAAGTAAGTGCTTATGCTAGAAATACTGGTACAAGTCAACAACAGCAATGGAAATGCTACTATTCAAATAAAAGAAGCAAAGGAGATTTCAATCTGTTTTCTGAGTGACCTGAGCACATACAGGGTGATTTATGGACAGGCAGACTACCAAACTAAATGCCTTTTCTAGCAAAGGTACATTTTTCAACACAACAATTGCCCTCATATGTGATTCTGCATTCTGCCACTGTACCTGCTGGGACAATATAAGCCTTTTCTGATAGAGTAACATTGCAACCCAAGATTAAAATCTAGGAAAAGTGTCAACAAAAAAGAATAATAGCATGATGGAAAATACAGCTATCAAATGAAAATGCCTTGCAAGTAATTTTTGTAATGGCCAATTCCATGTAATTTTCTCTTTCTTTTTTCCCCTTCTAAGAAAAGGGGGTGATATGGAGGTCATTTTAATATTTTGGGTAAGTATAGTAGATAACTAGATATTTGAAACTAAAAGCAAAACTAAGTCATTTAAACACAACTGCAAACAGACTTTGAACGAACCCCTAAGAGAAATCTTGCCATTGTGCACATTTCTAATTCAATGTTTGAGAACAGCTTATTTGCATTAAATTGGGAATATGTTCTTACTCATTGTAGCAGACTTTTAAAACTATATGGGCATGGTAAGAGCATAAAGATACTGTCCTCAAGAATCTTTTCATATACTAAGAATTTCCAGCTCAGGGTCTTACTGAGCTAGAAATGGAGTTTTATGCCTAAGTGCATGCTGGGGATTTCTGTCTATGAATTTGCCTAGTTATTTTCAACCAATATAAGATTTAGTCTTCCAAATATATAGCAGTGAGAGAATTCATGGGTTAATTGCATGCCAGCTGCAGATATGTTGCTTTTCCGTTGTTTCGAATCTACCACCAGATAAACCTGCGTTAGTTACCATTTTGGGAAGGAATGTCAATGCCCGTAAAAGGAGGAATGTAGTACACCTATCAAGATGCTTTGTTCAAGCAGGTGTTTAGAGGTCATTCAGGTATTTCTTAAGTTATATATTCTTTAGATCATCTGTAATGGTTTTGCCCACCTTAGAAGGAACGGCTGGAGAAGAGTCACTTCCTCTGTTAAAACTGAATCTTAAAGCTTAGACTCAAGCCCTGTCTTCAGCTGTGCAGTCTCTTTTTTTTTCTTGTTTGGTTTTTTTCCATTTGTAATTTTTTCTTAATTTAGATTTATATCATTTTTTCTATTGGAATAGAAATAATTGATATAATAATATCTGTTGATATAACAGAAATAAATATTTATTTCAATTTCATTTCGAACATTTATTTCAGTTATTTTTATCCCATTCTTCTTTTCTGCTTTGAAATGCAATAGAATGATTACAG
The DNA here is from genome assembly GCF_013377495.2 of Cygnus atratus. NCBI lineage: Eukaryota > Metazoa > Chordata > Aves > Anseriformes > Anatidae > Cygnus > Cygnus atratus. Next base: position 71,720,817 of record NC_066396.1, read on the forward strand.
TTTTCTTGGCTGTTTTCTTTTCTTGTTCTTATAATTTCCACCTCTAGCTGTTTTTCCAGTTGGTAACAGAAAAATGAATGTGTAACTTCTGTCAGCTCTGACTTCTCAAAACTTTTAGCGTTAAAGATAATTATAGCCACGTCTAGTATTGTTTCTCTGCTGATGTTTTTATCTAATTTTGCATGACGGTACACTACATTAGCTTGGTTCGACCTAGAACTATTTTGCAGGAATGTAAAGTATATTATTAGTTTCTTAAAATAGAAAACCACCTACTGCATTTGACCCAGCTTGCCCAGTAGGATAATGGTTTTGTTCTTTTGTTCTCTTTTACAATAACTTTTCTAGTAGTGAAAGTTTTAAAGAAAAGGAAATTTTTTACTCCTTCTCAAAGACATTTCCAAGGAAAGAGAGATGTTTACTTTGAGGTTTGATTTTCATGATCCAGCATGTCCATATTGGGTGCAAGCTACTAGCTAACAAATTGGTGAGATGTGTTCGCTGGTATCATTTGTGTATATTTCCTCCCTAACATTATACATATTGGATGAAATCATATTTGAAAACCATCTTTATATTTTTAAGTCACATGCCTTTGCCATGGGAAGCTTAAGAGAATTTCTGCAGTGGAATGATACTGCAGATCCACCCATTACTGTGCGAGTGATGGAGCACTGGCCCAGTTTGAGTAGCAAAGCTACGAATTCTCCCTCCTTGGACATCTTCAAAAGATGTGCCTGGACATGGTTCTGGGCACCCTGTTCTGGGTGTCCCTGCTTGAGCAGGGGGATTGGACCAGAGAGCCCCTACGGGTCCTTTTCAACCTCATCCATGCTGTGATTCTGTGAATTAGAGAAGTCACAGGCATAATATAATTGGACAGGACTCTTCCACAGCCGTGACAGTGCCAATACACTAAGTATTACCAGTGTGAGAAAATCAATGATCTTTGTAGGACCTAGGAAGCCTACAGAAGCTATCAACAGTTACCAACCCCAAGGCACCAGTACAGGTTGAGGGCTGACCTGCTGGAGAGCAGCTCTGCAGAGAGGGACATGGGGGTTGTGGTGGACAAATTACCCAAAAGCCAGCAGTGTGCCCTTGTGGCCAAGAAGGCCAATGGGATCCTAGCCTGCATCAAGAAGAGTGCGGACAGCACGTTGAGAGAGGTGATCCTCCCCCTCTACTCAGCGCTGGTGAGGCCACACCTGGAATATTGTATACAGTTCTTGGCTCCCCAGTACAAGAGGGATGTAGAACTTCAAGAGAGGGTCCAGCGTAGAGTCACAAAGATGATTAAGGAATTAGAGCATCTGTGCTATGAGGAAAGACTAAGCGAGCTGGGCCTGTTTAGCCTAGAGAAGAGAAGATTGAGAGGGGATCTTATCAACCTCTATAAATACCTGAGGGGAGCATGTAAAGTGGATGGGGCCAAACTCCTCTCAGTGGTGGCCAGTGATAAGACAAGGGGTAATGGGTATAAATTGAACCACAGGGGGTTTCATCGCCATGTGAGAAAGAACTTCTTTACAGTTCAAGTGACAGAGCACTGGAACAGGCTGCCCAGAGAGGTTGTGGAGTCTCCTTCTTTGGAGATTAAAAAAAAAACCTGCCTGGTTGAGATCCTGTGTAACATGCTCTAGGTGGCCCTGCTTGAACAGGGGGGTTGGGGGGGATGATCTCTGGAGGTCCCTTCCAACCTCAACCATTCTGTGATTCTGTGACTCTTTGAACAGTTCTTCTCACCTGCCAAAGCCAACAAGACCCTCCTATATAGGTCATTAAACTACCTTATTTTTAAGTACATTGAGGCAGCTAGAACTTATAGTAGTTTCTACTGGAAACTCCAGTACCACATTTAAATTTCAAAGTTTTAATGCATTCTATATGTGGCCACGCCTATGTATACACATGTGTATGAATGTCTGTGTTGTCCATAGACTAGTTGTGCATTATGAGATCCAGAATATGGTAAGTATCATTATCAGACAAAAAATTTAAAGAAAAAAATGAGAAAGAGTGATTTTATTTATTTATTTTTAAGAACCACGGTTTGCAGACAGAAAACAGGAGGAAGCTGTACTTCTTCATTCTCTATATTTTAGAATCTTCACATACTATTTTTGGTGTTGTGTGTGTGGACAGTCCCCTAAGATAACTTGCAGTTTTTCAAGGCTATGACGCCACTATATAAACATATTGCCTTTTGGTGGTATGATTCATAATATATTCATGTGATCTATTTAGATGAGTGTGTTCAGGGACTGATACTACTACTTATGCAAAGGTAGCTGTTGACTTTTTTTGTCTTCAATTCTGATTATGATGTGCTGTAGTAAATGAATGGGAATCCAAACTGAGAGAAAAATATTTTGTCCAGTAAGGATTCAGTGTTGGACTTACACATGAAATTTAATAAAAAAATCTTAAAGGTCAGAAACCAGTTTGGGGGTTGGTATATTGCAGTTTTCTGCCAGATAGATAGGGTGACAAATATATATGGTATTATGGCTATGTCCATAGGTATGGTGTCCTCCAAAGATTTTGGAGCAATTTGTAGCATAAATATTCTGGTGCCCTTCCGGCATCAAAAAGGTTCACTGATAGGGCAGAGTTAATTTTACAGAAAATTACATTGAGCATTATTATTAAATATATTATTATTAGATTATTATATATTATTACATATTTTATAATTATATTAAATATTTTTATATATTAAATATATTTTAAAACATATTAATTTATTATTATATTTAATAATTATTAGAACTATATTAGAGTAGCATTATTGCTACTACTTGCCATTACTTCCTTCTCTAACGTAGTCTTTCTCTTTTCCTTTTCTTCCTTAGAGAAGGAAGTAATGGCAAGTAGTAGCAATAATGCTTCTGATGAAATTTTGCCTTTGGTGAATCCATCATCATATTCTATACTGCTGTTGACAAGATTACAGTAACACTGCATGTTGTTGGACTGGTTTTCTCCTGTGGTAACTCTTAAAAACCTAAGTGCAGTGATAGTCATTAAAAACTTAGTTCCTTGGAATTAGGCCTTAAGAATTTAATAAATTTACAAATAGGAAACATGTATTGTAACATGATAACTCACAATTTTTCACAAAGTTTGAGAAAATCATCAACTGCTGCAAGTACACTTTTTGAAGGTTACTGTTTTCATTATTAATGGTTTCTTAAGTGTATATCAGTCACATGTTGTGAAATCTGGTGCTTTCATAATAGAATAAAAATACATTTGCATAAGTGGCTGCTATCCCTTACCTGTTCTGTGCTCTACATATCCTGTAAATTACACAGCTCAAGCATGTTTATAGATATATTTGTTGTTCCCTCTAAGTCATTGATGGGTAGTCCTTGCAAAAGCTGGAAACGTTGGTCTTTGACTCCTGTTATGTCTCCTTCCAATGCAGTAATGTGCTGAGAAATACAAAGCAACAAAGCTTGCTATTTACAAGACTGTGTCAAGCCTCACCTTCAGTAAATACTTTTATAAAGTTTGTGGGGTATCATTTGTTCATTATATTAAAAAAGCAAGATCCTCTTCTTGACAGAAGAATCACCTTCTTATGAACGGCCAACTTTCACATTTAACACAGTTTTCAACAGCAAGTAAAAACGAATGCTTTCCAGCTCAGTTCAAATCAGCAAACAGCAAGTCAATTTATAGCAAAAAGTGTATTATCAGGTATAACCAGTAGACAGTGAGAATGGTAGTTCTTGATTAACTGTACTGTTAAATAGTTATCTCAATGTATTCATTGCATTTAACAGTGTAGGGAATGTCAAATCAGTGGAGCAAACTTGTCTTCTGACTCTCATATCAAGTTTGGGCAGAATTTTGCAATTTTACTGTAAACATATATAGAAAGCAAGAAATTGGGCTGTTCTGAATGAAGCCAGTAAATATTAGAACAGCTTATATAAAATGACATTTCAACAAATCATGTGCTTTTTACTGAAGAACAAATTCAAATATTCAATTACAGAGCAGAAAGAATCTTTAATGATATACTTCTAAAAATTTTTAAATTGACTTAAAATTGACTGGAACTTGTACCTATGTTCTTTATCTGTTACATAAAAGATTTAAAACTAAGTTGACAAGGTGTGATGTGGGCCATCTTTGCTTAGCTCCATTGGGATTGTGTAGTCACAAAAACTTGACTGCATATTTTTTACTATCACTAAACATCCCATGTATTAATTTTCTGATGAAAATGGTCTGAAGCTGAATTGGAGGGGGTAATAAATATGAAGAGTGAAAGAAATACATTTGACTTACTAGGGAGTTGAGAGCAATAGAGGGGTGCACACAGAACAGGAGTCAGACTAACGGGGAGCCCCAAGACATGGAGTCTGAATTTTATATCTTTTACTATGCCTTTCCATCCTGTATAAAACCCCAGGAAAAAAAAAAAAAAAGAGAAGAGAGGAGAAGAAAAAGAAGAGAAAAGAGAAGAGAAGAGAAGAGAAGAGAAAAGAGAAGAGAAGAAAAAAGAAGAGAAGAGAAGAGAATAAAAAAGAAGAGAATAAAAAAGAAGAAAAAAGAAGAGAAGAGAAGAGAGAGAAGAGAAGAGAGAGAAGAGAAGAGAAGAGAAGAGAAGAGAAGAGAAGAGAAGAGAAGAGAAGAGAAGAGAAGAGAAGAGAAGAGAAGAGAAGAGAGAAGAAAAAAGAAGAGAAGAAAAAAGAAGAGAAGAAAAAAGAAGAAAAAAGAAGAAAAAGAAAAGAAAAGAAGAAGTACTGATAACCATGGAGAGTATCTCCTACTGGTTTAGTTAAGCTGTTTGGTTGGCTGTCAAGAATGGTTGACCTCAAGATGGTAAGACGAGGCCCAAACAATCTGAAATCAGATCTTGAAGACTTCATATACAGACTTTTACAATCTCAATTTTCCAAAGAAATCTTTAGGATTTTCCCAGATGAAATCTCCCTTAGTTGCTGAATTCACTGAATATTATATATTCTATTTCTTATATTTTCTTACATTGTTCCTCAGAAAAGAATAACAACATTTTAGGAACTGGCATGGCAGTCTCCGAGTATAAAAGTCCTGTCTTCAGTGAGTTATATTTTGTAGCTTTCACCTTTACATGATCAACAATTTAGCCTTGAAAAGCAGTATTTCTTGTATTTGGCTATAAAGCAAAAAGATAGTCTGAGTTCATAATTGCAATATACTGCTTTACACTGGAGATGCTTGAAATTTTCTAGATTTTGTTGGCTATTTCAATAAAAGTTCTGGATTTGATAGAGGAAAGTTGAGAGCCATTTTTCAAAAATTGAGTATTGATTGGTTATTCATTGAAGTCAGCCATTATAGTCATTTCACTTTAGATGACATTAACCTACTAGCAATAAATTTTATTTATTTATTTATTTATTTATTTATTTATTTATTTCCAGGTTGTAAGGTAGTGGAAATAATGTGCTCTTAAGGACGAAACAAGGATAATATGTATTTTGGATTTCTCCTCTTTGCCCATTAAAAACTCATGGATATACCACATATTGTCCCATTTCCATATCTGCTTTTCTCCAAAAGCAAATCAGTGTAGAGTTATAATTAGCTAGTAGCTTTGCATTTATTTTCAACACTGTTTCAAAAGAACATAGAAGAGCATATGCGGCAACATAACTTATTAAGCTCCCTTGAAAATCTAGGCTTGTACTGAGAAGCTTTCATAGAACCATAAAATCATTGAGGTTGGAAAAGTCCTCCAGAATCATCTGGTCCAACCATCTCCCTACCACCAGTATCACCCACTAAACCATGTTCCTAAGTACCACGTCCAACCTTTCCTTAAGCACCTCCGGGGACAGTAACTCCTCCACCTCCCTGGGCAACCCGTTCCCATGCCTAACTACTCTTTCTGAGAAGAAATTTCTCCTAATTTCCAACCTGAATATATATATTTATATAAATTTTTATATATACAGCTTTATACAGCTACATTTTATATATTTTTTATACATTTATATATTTAATATATATACCTTTATGCAGCTACATTTTTGACATTCTTCACCTGTTAAACCTCAGCTGTTCTAGAGGACTCAAAACTAATATTTTTCAAAATTTTTCACTAAAAAATGCATTTGGTCAGTTCCTTACATAACTGGAAGTTAAAATCTTGCAACGGTTTGTTCTGTGATATATTTCTGACTGGAACTGCTGCATTCAGTGCATATGTATATTTCCCAGAGGATTGCCCTCACTCCCAACCATGAGTAAAACTGGATTTATTATAAAATAAGACTATTTTTCCCCTTTGTCACTTTACTATCATTGTGTTCCTTAACATACTTGAAACCCTGCCTTTTACCTAAATTAATTTCTTACTTTTTGCACATAGAATTGGATCAGTAGTAAACAGCAAGTTAATGACATTTGTTCTTGTTACATGGAAGCAGGTTGTTTTTTGTCTGACTTCTCTGGAATGCAGGAGTAACATCCCTAGCCTCATAATCCTTATCAGCCTGTACCATAGGTGTCTTTGATTCACATCCACTTCATCTCTGCTAACGGAAAGTAACATGCCCAAATAAGTACATCTCTCTCTCTCTCTCTCTCTCTTTTTTTTTTTTTTTTCCTTTCAATTTGCAGATGTAAGGTAAATAATTAAAATGTTAAAAAATACATACCTTTTATAGATACTGTGAAATAAATGACTTAAGGATAGACTTCATATTGCTTCTTTTTTTTTTTTTTTTTTTTTTTTTTCCCTTTCAGAAATGATGAAACAGAAAGAGATAATAAACAGGTTGAATAGCAGGATGAGAAAATATGAGGCCCAGTTTCTTAAATATTTGCTTGTATGTCTTAAGCTTTCTCTGAAGCAAATTATGTGGTCGTCGCTAAGGCAAGATACTGTACTAGTCAGCTGCACATCAATTGTGCAGCACAGCAATTATTATGTTCTAGAGAATTTCCTGGCATGAAAAAAAAATACAGACATCTCAAAAAGCATGTTTATTTTTATACAGAATTAATGATTTTTAATTTTATTTTTTCACATAAATTACCTTTTTGATTCAGAAATATTACATTATTTTGGATTGGTAATTCCAAAAATGTGTCATTGTTGCAGACGTTATTTTATTATGTGTAGTGAATATAAAGTCAAAAGAAACAGAACTTAGTCAAAATGTACTTTTTTTTTTCTTTAACCAAATGGAAAACCTCTCAAAATCTTTATTGAAATTAATATTTTCAATGAGATTAATATTTTTCTAAAAAAATAACAGCAATCTCCTGTTTGAAATTGTCACATCGTTACTTTTATTTATTTATTTATTTATTTTCACTAGGTAATCCTCTTTTGTGTGGAGAGATAAAATCATCATCACCTAGGATATTTACACATGAGGAAAGTTTCTGTCCATGTCACAGACAGAGGAATTTGGCCTGTGTGATTTTGGCTCTGTTTATATATATAAAATTAACTACACTGCCCTGAGTTTATCTCCTGTTCAAAGATGCATTTTGAAACATTGTTTAGTTATTAAAAATGACCTTTGCTGCCTGTTGCAGCCTCTAGTTTGTTTTTAGAATCTGGCCCAAAAATGATTTCACAATAGATCTACCCAGAGAAATCTCAGGCTTGCTGTTCTAATAGAAAGAATTGTCTGTTTGCAAATATGAGAATTAAAACAAAACTAAACAAAAAGATCTTTTGTTTTAGAAGGCTAAATGTCCTCATGCTGCCATTTAAGAATATGCTTATTGTGGAAGGTATCTTGCTGAAGTATAAAGCTGAGCAGCCTTTTTCCTCTGAATCCATCTGTGTATAGTGCAGGCTTCTGCTGGTAGCTGAGATACAGTAAACCTCATGGAACCTGAACTCACAGCAAATTTCACTTTATTTCTCTGTATTTCAGCCTTGTTCACATACCAGGGACATAACAAGTGACCAGAGATACAGATCCAAACAAAACAAAACAACGAAAATCCTCTTTCTTTGTTGCAAGCAACTTTTCATGGGTTTCTTCCTTATTGGATCTCCTTTGTGTTCTTGCGTGTCGCACTTTTGCTCATCCTGACTTTGTCTTGCTTTCTAAGTATGCTAGTCCATTCCTTAATAAAAGGAGAAGTTATGTTATGTATCATAAACAAAATACTTTTCTGTGTATGCCTGTAGTTGTAGACCCTCAGTCATAGAACAGAACAGAACAGGTTCAGCTGGAAGGGACATCCAAGGAGCATCTAATCCAACTGCCTGACCTTTTCAGGACTAACCAAAAGTTAAAGCATGTTATTGAGGGCATTATCCAAATGTCTTCTGGACATTTACAGAATCAGTGTTTGGACACCCACAACCTCACGGTAAAGAAATTTTTCTTATTTCTTTCTGTATTTTCCCTCTTAACGCGTGCAAATCCCAATAGATAACCTTGCTAAATATTTCATTATCTATCTTCTCCTATTTTTAAGTGCATTTCTGATCAACATAGCTTTGTATATAGTGTGACCTGCTTAACACAGCTTGCCCACACAATATGTAGGAAATTGAAAATATCACTAATTATTCTGACCTAATGAATGTTGATATCAATTTTGTGAAAAATGAGTGTTTATACAATAACTTGAAACATACTTGTTTAATAAAAACACACAGAGCAGAGCATATCCTTTGAGTGACATGATCATGTTTGAGAGAGCACTTGGGTTAAAGTACGTGCAAAGTCTCAATACAACAGAGATGGAGGGGGACAGCAATGTAATGAGAGTGGTGATGGCCTAGTGAAGTTTTCTAAGGAGCAACATGAAACATTGTGACTCTGTGAACAAACTTACTCCTCCCCTTCCTTCTAAACAGAACATTGCTGCTTTTACCACCTAAAGTAAAGCACCTGTAACACTTGTGCCTGCCACCATCTCTTCTGCTCACTTTTCTTCTTCTTCTCTTCCCAAATGTATTTACACAAGAAGTAATTGCAATATAATTCAACATGTCATGATTTCTGGAATATGTAGTACCTGGCCTTCCACTTCTGCATTTTCTCCTCTTCCAGGGATTCCCCACCTGATATTTTGTTAAAGTGTATGACACAATACCAGCAGGAGGTAAACATGAGGTATTTAAGGTACCTACAAGCATGCATGAGAAGATGTATTAAAACACCTCCCTCAGGGAAGGTGTTGTGAGAGTCTAAATATTGATCTTTAAGGTTTAGTCCATAAAGAGTTGCAATATTGGCTAGTTTTTTCATTTGTTTTTTTTTCCCTTTTACTGGTAAAAAGACTATGGGTATTATACCTTGCAGACAACTGGCAGAGATTTACAAACTGCATGTCTGTCAGCATCTATCCTTTTAAAAGCAGCATTTCCTTGTTAGTGGTTGTAGGTTCTTCCTAGGTGCAGCTGTGGGAGGGAGGATGAACCATCTGGTTTAATACACTTTCAACAAACAACTAGCCAAGAGTAAGAAGTTGTCAGAAGAGATTGATGTAGGTTCTGGAACTGTATTTGGAGGTTTTCTGAAAGAACATATAATGGCTTTTTTTTTTTTTTTTAAACTGTTTCATAGATTTTGGAGTGGCTGGATAAAAACATCTAATGATTCCATATGATCACAGAATCACAGAATCACAGAATCATCTAGGTTGGAAGAGACCTCCACAATCACCGAGTCCAACCTCTGACCTAACACTAACAAGTCCTCCACTAAACCATATCACTAAGGGCTACATCTAAACGTCTTTTAAAGACCTCCAGGGATGGAGACTCAGCCACTTCCCTGGGCAGTCCATTCCAATGCCTAACACCACTTTCAGTAAAGAATTTCTTCCTAACATCCAACCTAAACCTCCCCCGGTGCAACTTTAGCCCATTCCCCCTCGTCCTGTCACCAGGCACGTGGGAGAACAGACCAACCCACACCTCGCTACAGCCTCCTTTAAGGTACCTACCTGTAGAGTGCGATAAGGTCGCCCCTGAGCCTCCTCTTTTCCAGACTGAACAAGCCCAGCTCCCTCAGCCGCTCCTCGTAAGACTTGTTCTCCAGACCCCTCACCAGCTTCGTTGCCCTTCTCTGGACTCTCTCGAGCACCTCCATGTAGTTCTTGAAGCGAGGGACCCACAGTACTTGAGGTGTGGCCTCACAAGAGCCGAGTACAGAGGGACAATCACTTCCCTAGACCTGCTGGCCACGCTGCTTCTTATACAAGCCAGGATGCTGTTGGCCTTCTTGGCCACCTGAGCACACTGCTGGCTCATATTCAGCCAACTATCAACCAGTACTCCCAGGTCCTTCTCGGCCAGGCAGCTTTCTAACCACTCATCTCCCAGCCTGTAGCGCTGCTTGGGGTTGTTATGCCTCATGTGCAGGACCCGGCACTTGGCCTTGTTGAACTGCATACAGTTGGCCTCAGCCCATTGCTCCAGCCTATCCAGATCCTCCTGCAGAGCCTTCCTTCCCTTGAGCAGACCGACACACGCACTTAGCTTGGTGTCATCTGCAAACTTACTGAGGGTGCACTGGACGCCCTCATCCAGATCATCGATAAAGATATTAAAGAGGACTGGCCCCAGCACTGAGCCCTGGGGGCCTCCACTAGTGATCGGCCTCCAACTGGATTTAACTCCATTCACCACGACTCTTTGGGCCAGGCTATCCAGCCAGTTTCTAATCCAATGAAGCGTACACCAGTCCAAGCCAAAAGCAGCCAGTTTCTCAAGGAGAATGCTGTGGGAAACGGTGTCAAAAGCCTTACTGAAGTCAAGGTAGACCACATCCACAGCCTTTCCCTCACCCACCAAGCGTGTTACTTGGTCATAGAATGAGATCAGGTTAGTCAAGCAGGACCTGCCTTTCATAAACCCATGCTGACTGGGCCTGATCGCCTGGTTGCCCTGCAAGTGCTGTGTGATGACACTCAAGATAATCTGCTCCATGAGCTTCCCTGGCACTGAGGTCAAACTAACACACCTATAGTTTCCGGGGTCAACCTTCTGGCCCTTCTTGTAGATGGGCGTTATGTTTGCTAGCTGCCAGTCGACTGGGACCTCCCCCGATAGCCAGGATGGACGGAAATGATGGAAAGCAGCTTGGCCAGCTCTTCCGCCAGTTCTCGCAGTACCCTCGGGTGGATCCCATCCAGCCCCATCGACTTGTGGACATCTAAGTGCTGTAGCAGGTTGCCAACCATTTCCTCGTGGATAGTGAGGGCCACATCCTGCTCCCCATTCCCTTCCACCAGCTCAGGGTACCGGGTATCCAGAGAACAACTGGTCTTGCTGCTAAAGACTGAGGCAAAGAAGGCACTAAGCACCTCAGCCTTTTCTTCATCTCTCATCACTAAGTTTCCCCCTGCATCCAGTAAAGGATGGAGATTCTCCTTAGTCCTCCTTTTTGTGTTAATGTATTTATAAAAACATTTTCTGTTATCTTTAACAGCAGTAGCCAGATTTAGCTCCAGATGAGCTTTGGCCTTTCTAATTTTGTCCCTACACATCCTTACAACATCCTTATAATCCTTCTGAGTGGCCTGCCCTCTTTTCCAAAGATCATAAACCCTCTTTTTTTTTCCTAAGCTCTAGCCACAACTCTCTGTTCAGCCAGGCCAGTCTTCTTCCATGCCGGCTCGTCTCTGGGCACGTGGGGACAGACCGCTCCTGAGTCTTTAAGATTTCCTTCTTGAGGAGTGCCCAGCCTTCCTGGACTCCTCTGCCCTTCAGGACTGTCTCCCAAGAGTGTCGTGAACAGCTCAAAGTCAGCCCTCCGGAAGTCCAAGACAGCGGTTTTACTGGTCCCCCTCCTGACTTTGCCAAGAATAGAGAACTCTACCATTTCATGGTCACTCTGCGCAAGACAGCTCCCGACCACCACATCTCCCACCAGTCCTTCTCTGTTTGTGATCAGAAGGCCCAGCAGGGCACCTCCCCTGGTAGGCTCACTAACCAGCTGCATCAGGAAACTATCTTCCACGCTCTCCAGAAACCTCCTAGACTGCTTCCTCTGACCTGTATTGCATGTCCAGGATATGTCTGGGAAGTTCATGTCCCCCACAAGGACAAGAGCCGATGATTTCACAACTTTTGCCAGCTGCCTGTAGAATTCCTCATCCGTCTCCTCATCCTGGTTTGGCGGTCTGTAACAGACCCCCAGCAGGACGCTCGCCTTGTTGGCCTTCCCGCCAATCCTAACCCATAGGGACTCAGCCTTATCATTCCCAGTCTCAGCCTCGAGTCCTGCAACATTAAAACACTCTCTAATATAGAGAGCCACACCACCACCCCTTCTGTGCTGCCTTTCCCTTCTGAAGAACCTATAGCCAGTCATTGCAGCACTCCAGTCATGGGAGTGGTCCCACCACATTTCAGTGATGGCAACCAAGTCGTAGCCTTCCTGCTGCACAATGGCTTCCAGCTCCTCCTGTTTGTTGCCCATTAGTGTAGATGCACTTCAGCTGGGCCATTGCTTTCCCCCCCATGGCCCTGACACTGTTCCCCCTGGTACACCTCTAACAAGCCTTATTCTCTCCCTGTCCCTGTCCCTGTCCCCTATGATGGGCCCAAGCATGTTTTCTTTGCTGGTTCTTGAGAACATAAATTGACTTCACACAGAATCATGATAAGTAAATTTTAGTGGCAGTTTATAGTATTTTTTTTTTAATGGTCAATAATGTTTTCTGTTAATGGGTTTCTTTCCATCTTTGCATTGCACATGAAGTAACATGAAGATAATCAGCATTTTGAAGGCAAATAAAAGGTTTATATTCAGATTCTTCTGCCTCTTATAAGCATATGTTCTGCAGAAAAAGGAATTAGCCTTCTTATAGCACAAGGAATTTGGAAATAGCTTATTCATGGTGCCAGCTCACCTTATAGAAGATGTTCAGCTGGGAAGGATAATAGAAATAATAGAAATAACTCACTCTGTTCTCAGAAATTTAAACCATTAATGAATATTAATACTAAATGTTAAATTTCACACTTAGTGGCAGCAAAGGCATTATTAAAGTCAGGATGTAATCAAGGAAATAAATGTTTGAGAGAAAAGGTGTGTAAAGGTTTAGGTGAAAAGAAAGTGTGTTCATGGTTAGTGTCAACCTTACTAATAGTGATAATTACTTTGCACTGTAGCTGCATCTATTATTTCAACGTTTTGTTGTGTTTTTCTAGGGTAGTTGTGATTTCTATCTCCATTTTGCATTTGGGGAAACAGCAGCTGTCTAGTCATGCAGTACAAAAAACATACTGCATTGGGTGGTGCTAAAGGGAGGATGGAGTGTTACGGTCCTGAAGCCACATCTCTCTGTCTGTTCCTCTCTAACATACATTTTGCTGAGTGATCATAGCTTGGCCATGGCCTTGTCAGCGTGAGAAGCCAAATGTCTCTGGTTCTGGTGATGTTGCCTCTGTTAACTGCTGCTCTGTCAGCATAATCCTTAAGGTAGTTCTTGTGAAGACAAGAAGTGCAAATCTCCTTTAAAGGGGGAACTTTTTTTCTGAAGTGTTCCGTGATATGACTACATTTTATTTCTGAACATTTTAATTTGGATGTAAGATTTTGATGACTAAAATGTTTAGAAGATGATGTGATAGGAAAGAAAAAAAAAGAAAAGAAATTATGGATAGCTGAAAGGCATGAGAAGACGCGAAGAAATAATGAAGACAATTGGTATAAATCATATTTCTATTCTGGAGAATAAGCAGTACAATATAGAGAGTCTTTCACTTCTTCATTATTGATTCAAACATAAAGTTAATTCATTGCCCCTGCCTAGTTTCCTCTGGGCAAAGTGCCAGTCCCAGAAAGCAAAGCCCACAGATTGCACTGGCTCTTTTCTAAATCAGATATCTTAGATGTAATGATTAAAAAATTGTCATTAAGCATAAACATAAAACTACCTTGTCTTGCTAAAAGTCATTGATGCACTTGGAACACCACCAAACATTGTGGGTAGCATGCTGAAGGAAACACATATATTGCCATCTTCATATATCACCATGGCAGAACAGAGGGCAGATACCTATAACAGATTTATTTTTATGTTTGTTGGTCTTTGGATGCTGATGTATCATGTCAGAGTTGAGGGAATATAATTTACAACTAACACATTGTTCCATAGATTCAACCTCTCTTTCTACTTTGTACTGTGTCTTCTGGGAAATTGTCAATTACTGAAATATTTAATTTCCTAAAGCAGAACTCACACCTGTCCCTATATTGAGTGGGAGGTCTAGGCAACATTTGGTGCAAAGAACTAGCAGACAGGCCTTGTACTTGCTGCTTGTGCTGGGGAGAATTTCACTTTGATTGCACTTATGAGAAGTAACCAATTTTATAGTAAAGGCTCCTGTGAGTGTTTTGTATCAAACAGTGAAAACAGAAGATCTGGTAGTCATGACTGATTATCTTATTTAGAAAGGCTGGCTTCTATTCCCTGATTTAGGGGCATGCAACTCCTTAAAAGCAAAGGGAAGCTGTAAGGAGAGGGAGTGTGTGAACAACATTTGTGGAGGAGGGGCAGCGAATCAACAGTGCTCCTGTATTCTTCACAACTGGAATGTTTTTCTTCATGTCACATGGGGATTTTGTTTTGTGTGGTCTACAAAAGTTAGCCTGATTTACTTGAAAGATACGGAGTATGAGTTTATTTCCTGTTAGTGTATACATACTGAAGACTAAACTCATATCTAACATGCATGGAAATCAGGCAGAGAAAATGCAGTTGCTTATCAATGCTGGAGAGGGCACCAGTACAGGCTTGAAAATATGCTGGCACGGTTGTGGTTTAGCAGTGCAGTTTAGTAGGTACCCTCCAGACCTTCCCTCATTTGTTTGTTCATGAATCAGGACAAGAAGAACCTGACCCAGTGCTGTTCTCACCGTCATCCTGTCATCTGCAAAATACAGTTGGTTAAGAGCAGAAATGAGGTGCTTGGCAGTGTGTGTGTTTGCCAGCTTGCTACACTGACTGATTTGGTAGTCATTAAATTTAAATTCAGATTTACATTCATGTATTGGTGCAAAACTATAGAAAATGATCAGAAAAAATGATCTGTTGGATCAGACACCAGCCTGGAGTTTAAGAAAACAATAAAAATAAAAAGAATAAAAGTCATGTACAAAATAGTACTGTTGCACAAGTGTTGGATAGGTCTGTTGTATCAGAACAAAATTTTGCTTTTCACACTACAATGAAAGCACATGAGTACTTATCATCCCTGGGTGTCAGAGAAGGTTGGGCTAACAGCTCTGAAAGTAAGCAGCTTCAGTGACCTTGGTACTGGTGGTATTTTTGGGGAAGGCAACACTGCATTGTTTTACTGGGGGAAAGGAGTTTTTGGTATGAGTTGAGAAGTCAGAATGCTTTCAGTGAAGGAAAAGGAAAAAGTTAAGGTTCCTTCAAGAAGACTAGTACTAGTATATAGAAAGACAAGAAATAATGAGGAAATAGTGAGGACATCTGTTTAATTGGACTTGGGATTGCATTCAATGAAGGTATCAATTTTAATTGTTTGAATACTACTCTAAAGGTGTTTCCATCTCTCAAATGTACATTTTCATGCCTTAATGTATTTAAATTTCTTTTATATTTCACCTTAATAACTGTGCCAAATACTTACTTGAATGTGATTAAAAAAAGCATCTCTATAATTGTTTTTACTCTTTACTTCTGATTTGTGCTTAAATTTCATTTCTTCTTATTCTTTTTTTTTTTTTTTCTTTTGTGCAGCAGTAACTGCATGTGCAAAACTATGTAAGAATTGGTAATAGGGAAAACTGAGCATGTTCCTGCTGGCAGATCTACCTTAGTGCTGTTCTGGAATGCTCTTTTCTAATTGTTTGTATGCACGAGCAACTTGTGCAGCACTTCTACTCTTCTGATTTTAATTATCAAATATGTGTCAGTAGACATCAGAAAAGCTGTATTATCTGAACTGTGGAAATTCTTAGTTTGTAGCTCTTATAAAAGACACTGATGGATGAGGTATAAAAGAAGAAGAAAGCAAGAAAACAAAGCCAATCAGAATGGGGCTATGATTGGAAGGCAAGATCTCATGAAGAGCCCCCATTTCTGCTTCAGTTCAACCTGTATTATGTAGATAAAGATGAACGTGAATTTTAAATTATACTTAATCTTCATTAAGGTAATTATCTCTCTTAATGAAGTATTTGCTAGGTGGTGGTGGTGCAATGGAGTATGAAAACCTAAGTGAATAAAATCAATTTTATTTTTCTGCCTGACTTTTCTGTCCATTAATAAACAAGGCACAGAAAGTATACTTTTTTTGAATAATGTGGTCTGCTCATAGCTCTTTTAAGATTGATATCATATGGAATAATGAATGTAGACATTGTTTTGGGTTTTCTTACCTGTTATTTTGACCCAAGCAGGCTATTTCAACCTTTCCCTCCATATCTTATTCTATTTAGTTATTTTTCCCCCCCATATGTCAAGTAAGCCTCATTCCAGATTTATTTCACACCTAAATGGGTGAATTAATGGAATAGTGTATATACAGGAAGGTGTGTTTTATTCAGGCACTTGGACTATTAATCATCAGATCATGAATTAAGCTCCAGCATGCTTATTTGTCGTAATATGTATGAAAATTGCTTATTTACTTCCATGCTGTTACAATGAATAGAAACAGACTGGTTCTAAATGGCAATGTACTGCAGTGTGAAGCAATTAACTCAGTTATGTGTGCCCTTCAGTCAGGATCATTTTTTATTACCTGTACAATCTCATAGAGACAGAGCAAAAGAAACATGGACTGGTGAGCACCTCAGCCAGGAGTGGCAGAACAAAAGCATCCTCATAATAATGAAATAGGAATCTATGAGGAGTACGTGGATCAAGAGACAACAAAAGTGTCTGACGTGTGTGTGACTTTAAGAGAGACAGACTGAAATTTGGGATTTTAAAGTATTTCTTGATGATTTCCTCTGTGGAGCTTTCTGAGTTCCACAGCCCCATACTTTCAAAACTATTCAATTTTTGCTTGTTATTAGCTGTGTATGCTCCAGGACAGGTGATTATCTTCTACTTTAAGGTCATACCATCCTGGCTGTAGTGAAATTCTAATATCGAGCCAGAAGAAGTATCAAAAATATAGTCACCAAATGTAGTGTGTTATTTTACAATTGAGAACAATCAGGCGTCTAAGTCACAACAACCCTCTTGCTCCTTCCATATCCCACCAACTACTCATGATACTTGTCATGATATCAGTTAAGTTTTCAGACTCAGATTAAAGTTCTTCATAATTTTAAAGGCCTTGAAGAGTATATTTGTTCTGCCTTTTACTTCCAAAAGTACTACATAACTACTGTACAACAAGGCAGAAAACATGATTCCCCAGACGAATGGCACAGGAGCTAGTGGGAAGTATCCATTATGCTTGCTGTCATGATTTTATTTACTTGTCTTTTTGTTTGTTTCTAAATCTGTCTGTCTATGTATGGTATAATTTCAGTGGAAACAATTGCACCAGGCAGGAGTGCAATGTGCTAAAATGCAGATGTATTATAATTACACTTCTTGTAATAGTTTTTGTTGGAAAGGTGGGGAGGAAGAAGGAGAGGGTTGTATGAAATCATCTTTTTGCCTGCCGATACAGAGTTTTACAGAAAACTGTAAAATTAAAAAAAAAAAAAACAACTAATTCCCTTATCTGGTGACCTATGCCCTTGTTACCTGAATGTTAGAAAGTTTTAGGTCCTTTGGTTTTCCTTTAACTCTCTGTGTAGTCACAACAGGCTGAAAAGCTGCAGTGACCTGAGTTTGTCTAATGAAACTCTAATGGCACAAAGTGAAATCCTGAGAATATAAGTATTCGGGTTCTTAAGATCTTAGTAGGAAAGTAATTAACAAGGAACAAAAGATGGCAAGTAATGCTCCTAGCAATGAAGCTCTGCCATATTTCAGGATTTTAAAAGCTTTCAGACATTTTTCATGTACTGCTTAAAATAATGTTAGGGAAAAACCCCAATCAATCAAAAAGAAGTGATCTAATTTCATTATTTTTCCTTACGCTTAATTGTCCTATATTCTTGAAGGCTCTAACATTCTTTCTTTTAAAGTAAAAACCTAAGAAGAGAGCATTCTGGGTAAACACACTGGAGGTAGCACTAATGTTTTCTGGAAGTAAGGGTGTGTTTCCATCTGGTATAACACAGTCTCATACAATTGAATTTGAAATCAGTACAGCCAGCCATGACTTTGTCAGCAGTGGATACTGATGCTCTCGGGAGATTGACAAGAAAAAGTGTTTATGATTAGTGAAAGGGATCATTTTAAAAAACAGCTTTGTGTTTGTTACTAAGTGCCAAGGGGAGGGTCTGTGTATGTAAGATGCAGTCTCTGCCCTAATGGACTTTACTCCTGGACAGGTGGAAGCATGAGGGATGGCAAGATCTGTGAACAATGGAATTTCTTTCCTGATACATGGCACAAGCAAACTGCATTCATCTGAAACTGGATACATTCTGGTTTGATATGATCTGTGTAAGACATATAAAGAGGTTCAGATCCTCATCCTCACATGCTGATGAGTTGCATAAGAACAAATGAAAGAAGGTATAGAAATAGAAGCAGAGAAAATGAATTAAAAGTATGGTGGTAGTTTGCACTGTGAAGGAAGAAGAGAGACACATGGCCTACTAAAGTTGTGAAAAGCCATGAGGATTTGGACTTGCTGACCTTTGCAGGTGCAAATGTAGAATTTGGCTGCCTTTGACTGAAGAAATTATGAAGAGCCAGTCAAATGATTTGATTTCCATACAGCATAGCCCTTGGCAGCAACAACAATAGGAATGGGAATTTGAGAATATATAATCTTCGGGTTGCTGATGAAATTTCTTATCAGCTCTTAAAAAGATTTCAAATGTTCTGTATTTTTAATTTAAAAAAGTTTTAAAATTAACAGAAATATTCTGATATGCTTACATAACAAGTCAGTGAGAGATGAATTGAAATACAACTTACTTGAAGCTGTTTTGTTTTTCTTAAGCATTTGTGGCATCTCAGATGGTCATTGATGCATCTCACTACTTCTTTTTGCATATGATAGCTTAAAAGTTAGCACAATTAATGATGACCACAGTAGTGGTCACTGTGCAAATACAATTAAATACTTAGTTTCAGTGTTGCTTTTTCTTTGTGTGTCACCTGCCATTTAACATTTTTTTTTGATACTGGAAGCTTTTTAAAAACACTGCTTCACAATATCTGACTACATATAGTCTTATCCCAAGATCAAATACAGGAGTAAGAGCTGGTTCTCCAGATGATATTATTTCCAAGACAGCTGTCAAAATCAGCCTATTCAAATATTAAAAGTGCCCTTATTACCTGTCTGTCAAGAACAGATAGCTGTTTCTGTCATAGCTGCAAATGATTTTCTTCTCCTTCACAGCCCTTTTGGTCTCTCAGGATGGGAAAATCAAAGCTACTAAAACCTTTTTAAACCCTTCGAGAAATGCACTGTGGTACTCCAGCCCCTGTCATAAAGTCCCCTATGATCACGGCTGTCTGCACACCTTCTGGGGGAAAGGAAGAACATGAATAAAGGCTGGCTGGAGTAGTACACAATGCTATGGTACTTACCTTTGAACCGGGAACAAGATATGGGCTATGACACCTCTCCCTTTTATACACGTAGAGAAATTTTTAGTGTGGAAACAGAAGTAGCTTTGGTGCACCTTTGCCATGTCTATAACAGGAACGAGATCAATCAGTTGCACAGGTTGCCCAGAGAACTTGTTGAATGTCCCTCCTTGGAGATCTTCAAAAGCCATCAGGACATGGTCGTAGGCAACCTGCTGTAGGCAGCCCTGCTTGAGCAGGGGAGTTAGACCTGATGACCTCCAGAGGTCCCTTCCAAATTCAGCCATGCTGTAATTCTGTGATTCCATGGTTATTTTCATATTCCCCCTCAGAGATTTCATCCAAAGCTGTCAATCAAGTAGTTTTCATAACAAGTAAGTAGGTTCCTAAAAGAGGTTGCTGGTAATGTTATAAAGGATAAGGATCCTTTTGTGTGGTAAAAGAGCCTCTAGTTCCCAAAGGACTTTTTAATCATAGCTGGGCAGAATAGAAAAGATTGAGTTATTACAGACTTCCCTCCTCATGCCTGAGGGACAGGTGAAAGCTGGGCTGCTTGAAGGGCCTCACATGTCCTGAAAGTCCCTTGCAGAGTGGAGGGGACCATGACAATCCCACTGTCTTCTTGCAAAAAGCCACATGATGGGCTATCACCAAGATGCCACAAGCAAGTCTGTGGGGTCAACAGCAGGAAGATGTCAGAAATGGCTGGCTAATGACTTCTGTTATTCAGTCCTTAGTCTGACATACTTGTCTTTTATATTTCTCTGGTAACAAGACCATATTCAATCAAATCTCCTTGCTGTTTTCTGTAGATTTATTTTTATTTTTATTATTTTTATTTTTATTTTTGGCAAAGGAAGATAGATCTATATTGTTGTCTGAAATACCTATCTCAAAGGCACACTAGTAAGTGCATGGAGAACCTAGGTCTTCAGTTACAGTCAGAAACAAAATATCTCTAAGGAGTCTAAGAGTTTAATTACCACTAGTTTTAGTTTTGTTGAACTTTGCTGAAGGCTTTTTTTTTTTTCCCCTACAGTTAAAATCTGAAGACTGCTAATTGCTCTCCCTTTAATTTTGCCTTCAAATACAGCCTTGCTGTTTTCAAAACTGTTATAGCCATTATCTCAGTGTGTGTTGAATACTGTGGACACATTTTAATCTGGATTGTTATGGTTACCTGAGCATTGATGCCTTGAAACACCTCTTGGAATGAAGATTCACACACACACACGTACACACAGTTGTTAAAACTGCAGCCATCTCTTCTTCCCCCTCTTCATGAATCTAAAAAGTTTATCCATTTCCTCCAGCACTTGAGATAGCGCATTTCATAGACTTTCTTTCCAAAGTATTTTGGATTGTCTATATTACAGAGTTTAATAAGGTATTGTCTTCCTGTGCTTCCCTCCTCAGCTACATCAGTAGAGAAGACCATATGATGCTGGCTTTTCTGCAGTTGGCCATTAGTGTAACAGCTGATAGTGCTATCTTATTTGTATTTTTCAGATATTTATGACCAAAACCCAACACAGACACGCAGACAACTAGTGCTTTCTGAACTATGTGCTAGGAAAACGAAGTACATGTTAATGATACTTAAAACTCAAGAGCAGTTCTGTTCAAAATCTTCAGATCAAAAGAATTTGTTCTTTCTTTTAATATGTAAAATCTTACCATGTAAGATTATTTCTATGCAGTCTTTATTTTGACTTAGTGTGTAAGGTAAGAATAATAATAAATGGTGTTTGCTCTCTCTAAAGTTTCTTTAGTATTATGTGCATCAGTACTTTTTATCAGTACTTTTTTTTTTTTCTTTGAATAAATAATTCCAATTATTATTAACTTTGTAAATTAATCTCTAAACAAGCTACTTTATTTTTTTTTCCTCTATTAGGCAAGACAGCAGATTAAAAATCCAGTGCCACCTGGGGTTGAAATATGTTGCATTTCCATGAAGATGGCTTTTGCATGTTTTACGTCATGTATTTATTTATGTCATGTATTACCATGACAAAAACCTATGTCTTTTTAGGATGGCCTACTTCATTAGCTGATTTTTGAACTTCCCTTGTCCTCAGAACACGCATTCTCAGCCAAAGCTTTTTCTTGCGTACTTGATGTATTTTTTTTTTAAATTTATTATTATTATTATTATTATTATTTTATTTAGGAGGCTAGATACAGTTTTCTAACACTCTGGACTGTCCTGTGCACCAGAAAATAAAGAAAAAGGATACTATGTATGAAAGACATGTAATAGTAAACCAAAGAGAACTTGTTGGGGCTTTTTATTTAGTTAGTCCTCTGTGAAATAAATCTATCAACAGATATGGGCAGGTTTGCTGTCACTAACTAGATGATGAAGGATATGTGTCCAGCCTAGTTTGTGTCTGTAAAATCATACTTCATCCTATGATAAAAAATAGACTTTTTCCAATAGCCAACACTGTTTCCCTGGAATGTTCTCTACAGTTAAATCCCCTATTGGTCACAGTGAAAGGGAGGACCCTGGAATAGATAAACCTTGGTGTATGAAGGAAAGCCATCCTCAGGTTCTTACTGCCTCAGTTCTCTTTACATTTGATGTAGAAAAGTAGCTTCTTCAAGAGTAGAGTTACCTGACTTATTGAGGACATCGCTGCAGAAGGAAATGTGCCTTAAGAGTGCCACTTTCTTTCCATTGTCCACAAAAGAAGTTTAAACAACAGGTTCAGGTGCAGACTTCATGGTTGGGGTGAGGCACACATGAACACAGGACAGTAAAGTCTGCAAGGTACTCTGTGGACACCAAGCAAGCAGAACGCCTGCTGTGGGCTTGTTGCAGGTGAAGAAACCTGGTGCCTGTTGGAGTCAGTGTGGTGGGCTGACTGTGGCTGGCAGGCAGGTGCCCACTCAGCCACTCTCTCACTCCCGCTCCTCAGTAGGACAGGGGGAGAAAATAAGATGAAACATTTTGTGGGTTGAGATAAGGACAGGGAGATCACTCACTAGTCACTGTTATGAGCAAAACAGACTTGGCTTTTGGAATATTAATTTAATCTGTTGCCAGTTAAAACAGACTGGAGCAGTGAGAACTAAAAGGAAACTAAAACCACCTTTTTACCACGCCCCTTGTTCTACCTCCGCTCCCCAGGTAGTGCAAGGGAATGGGAAATAGAGACTGCGGTCACTCCATAATGCTTTGTCTCTGCTGATCCTTCATCCTCACTCTCTCCCTCTCCTTCTGCATGGGTTCTTTCCCATGAGATGCAGTTCTTCTAGCACTGATCAAACACAGGTCCTTCAAACAGCCTGAAGTTCTTCAAGAACTGCTCCATCATTAGTCCTTCATGGTTTGCAGCTCCTGCCAGAACCCCTGCTCCAGCATGGGCTCCTGTCAACGGGCTGCAGTTCCAGCAAGGAGGCTGCTCTGTGTGGGCTCCTCCACGGGCTGCAGCGTGGAGATCTGCTCCATGTGGGACCCATGGGCTGCAGGGGGACAGCCTGCTCCACCAGGGGCCTCTCCACAGGCCGCAGGGGAACTGCTGCTGTGTGTCTGGAGCACCTCCTGCCCTCCTGCTGCGCTGCCCTTGGGGGCTGCAGGGCTGGCTCTCACCCCTCTCTCCCAGCTGCTGTTGACCAGCTCTTCTTTCCCTTCCTTAACTCCGCTCTCCCAGAGGCACAAACGACATCCATCGCTTGTTGGCTTGGCTCTGGCCAGCAGCAGGTCCCTTTTGGAGCAGCTGGAGCTGGCTCTGCTCTGACATGGGGCAGCTGCTGGGCTCTGCTCACAGAGGCCACCCCTGAATCCCCTTGCTACCAAGCCCTTGCCATGCAAACCCTGCATGGTGTGGTGTACTATCTGGGTCCTGCACTGCACTTCTGTACCCCTGTGAAGATAAAGTGTGGTAAGTACAAATCCTGGATTCCATAAGTATTCTTTAGTCTTGAATGTGAATGACAATGCAAGCCACTTTCAGGGGGGACAGTTGATACTGAAATAATTTTTATTTTTTTAAAGTAAAAATGTCACCTATATTTGCCTAGCCCGACTTGAAATGAAGCAGATCATTTCTTACATATAAATTTCCCTATTTAAGTTGCTATGTGAAGTTGAGGATGAGATTAAGAACCTTTTGGCAATTATGTAATATAAACACAAATGTATCTGACAGATAAATTCAAATTATTTCTAAAGTGGGTTAGTGGAAAAAATACTTTTTTTTTTTTGTGGATATTGATTATGATGTGGCTAAAAGTCAATGTAATAATAGTTACTGTTAAAGTAATGGTTTTACTTCAGGTAAATCTGGAATCTTGTGTGCAACCTTCCTCTTCATTACTGCAGGCTTAATGTATTAAATTATTTTTTATCTATGCAATGGTATTCGTTACATGTAAAGTTTCCATTTCAGTGATGAATGCCCCATACAAATTTGCAAAATAGGTTAAAAAATGCAGAGAAGGTTAAAGTTAAACATATTTTTTCTCCATATTTCTTTTTTTTTTTTTTAGCATTTTCTCACTGTTTCATGTATTTCTGTTTGCCATTTAGTTAACAGTAAAAAGAGTATTTCAACCTTTTAACTGAAATAGTCTTATAGCTCATACGTGGGCTTTTTCTTTTTCTTTTTCTTTTTCTTTTTCTTTTTCTTTTTCTTTTTCTTTTTCTTTTCCTTTTCCTTTTCCTTTTCCTTTTCCTTTTCCTTTTCCTTTTCCTTTTCCTTTTCCTTTTCCTTTTCCTTTTCCTTTTCTTTTTCCTTTTTCTTTCTTTTCTTTTTCTTTTTCTTTTTCTTTTTCTTTTTCTTTTCTTTTTCTTTTTCTTTTTCTTTTTCTTTTTCTTTTTCTTTTTCTTTTTCTTTTTCTTTTTCTTTTTCTTTTTCTTTTTCTTTTTCTTTTCCTTTTCCTTTTCCTTTTCCTTTTCCTTTTCCTTTTCCTTTTCTTTTTCCTTTTTCTTTCTTTTTCTTTTTCTTTTTCTTTTTCTTTTTCTTTTTCTTTTTCTTTTTCTTTTTCTTTTTCTTTTTCTTTTTCTTTTTCTTTTTCTTTTTCTTTTTCTTTTTCTTTTTCTTTTTCTTTTCTTTTTCTTTTTCTTTCTTTTTCTTTCTTTTTCTTTTTCTTTTTCTTTTTCTTTTTCTTTTTCTTTTTCTTTTTCTTTTTCTTTTTCTTTTTCTTTTTCTTTTTCTTTTTCTTTTTCTTTTTCTTTTTCTTTTTCTTTCTTTTTTTTTTCTTTTTCTTTTCCTTTCTTTCTTTCTTTCTTTCTTTCTTTCTTTCTTTCTTTCTTTCTTTTATCTATTTATCTATTTCTGTCAGATTTAAGCCATGGGAATAGTATCATAAATTGCATAAGTGCAATATTTACTGTGAGGCACCGAAGGCAGTTAATTTCTCAGAAAACTCTTTAAGCCTCATTTAAGGAGTAAATATTATTGATCAGGTTAGACTGATCCTGCATATAAGTAAAGGCAGTATTTCTATGTTATTCATCAAGCACTGCTGTTTGCAAATCATAAAATCATGGGAATTGTATTATTCTTTATGTAGAAGTATGTTGGTGTTCCAAGAAAGAGTTTAAAGTTTTTAACTTCCCAAATGCATGTAGGCGTGAAGATGGTCAGGATGAATCTGGGGACTATCCTTCAAGAGCCTGTGGAATATGTGGAACTGTGGAACAGCTCTGGGCTGTTCCTCTCCTTTGACAGCATTGCTCCTGCACAGGGGTCACAGGCTTCATTTTGCAGGTGCGTATGGACACAGGAAGCATTACCTCATCACTCTGGTTTGGCATTGGATGGTGTGTACTCAGACATCCTTCCTCTCAAAAGGGGATAAAAAAATTTAGTTTCAGAATGTCACTGACTTAGTAGAGAGGCCACAGGATAAGATATTTGGTATCTTAATGAGAGGGGGAAAGAGCAGGAGAGAAACACTGTGTCATCCTTTTCTATTTATACAGATATGTGACAATGAATTCAGAGAAAAGTCAAGCTACATTATGTACTGAGATTTGACAAACATTTTGAAATGAACTTTTTTCTTGCATTTACCAACCACTGTCAGAGATAAGCAGACCTCAGACAGATGTTTTGCAGTTCACCTGAATCAAAACCAAATTAAGCTGAAGGATGTACTTGGTTGGATTCATTTGAGTGACAAGCTGCTTTGTTATAAATATGAAATGGTGTAGCAGAGATGAGCATAGTATTCAAATAGAACATTGGTTATAGAGAACTACAGCATTTCCTTGTCATTTCCTGACTGATATTTCATGTTGCTTCTGGTCTGCTGTCTAGCTCACAGAATGCACCTGCAATGTACTGCACTGCACTGATTGAGAATGGGGATGGGGATAAGCCCCATTAGTTCAAGTGCTGTGACTTTCTTCAAAGTCATGCTCTCTGTGATATTTAATCCTTCTTGCATCCTCAGCTGTAGCCTTGGAGAGAGTACAAGTAGTCTGGGTGGGGGTTGTCCTCAGCTCTTCAGCAGGGCGTGGGCCGGTCCCAGAGCTCCCAGTCTTTGGTGCGTCTGTGGTGTTCCTAAGGGTAGGTAAGTAGGGTAAGTACAGAAAAAGGTGGGTTTTGTGATTATGGAGGAAACTGGGAGTTTGCTTGAAGATGTGTAGAATGACAGGAAGCTAGGAAGGTGCAAGGACCGACATGCCATTGACACACCTGCAGGCACACTGAATAAAAGTCTGAAGTCATAGAGAAATAGTTTCCATGAATTGGAGCCTTTCTTACATGTTTATTTTCTTTTCTTCAATGCTGGACATCTCCTTTTTAAAATGTCATTGACGATTTTTATTTTCCTGTTCTGAATACAGGCCACATTTTTTTTTTTTTTTTTTTTAGGGCAGAAGCAGAGGAGGAGCTGGGAAAACTAACATCCTAGACACACAAAAAAAGTTGGACTGGGTAAAAAAAGTTGGACTCTGCCAGCTTCTTGCTGTGGTCTGTTAACAGCTGCCTAGGCACAGGACTCTTCTCCTGCAAGTCCTCTGCAGATACAGAACCAACGGTTCTGTGTGCTAAGTGCCTGGAGCATTTATTTTCATACTTTGTCCATCTCTATGTTCAATTAAACCTGCATCTCGTTATACTGCTACTTACCGTGTTCTGTTCACATATTGGCCAAAATCTGCTCTTCAAATCTCCTGATTGAGGAAGTTCGCATGAAAACAACTGGTGAGTACAGTTCTTCCCTTTTTGGACTGAGGTCAGGGCTCAGCAGGTATTTCTGCTGTGTCTTGAAACCCTAGTGCATGCTCCCAGATTGATAATAAGTATGCTGAACACCACCAGACCAAGTTCATCTGCTGCCGAGGAGAGGAGCTGCACTGGAGATGGATCTGACCCTGCAGTTTTCAGTTCAAGTGTTCCATCAGTTTAACCTTCTATTTTTCAAGAACCTTTCCTCACTTGTAGCACCACTGAGCAAGGAGTTACAGTGAGTTTCTACAAATCATTCTGACTGTTTACTTGGGAAGGCAGGGGAAGCTTGACAGCTCTGACAAAATACTTCTGTGGATAAAATGCATGGGGGCTGTGGGGGACACAACAGAAACCATCTTTCCAAATAATCAGTGTTTGTCAGCAACCTTAACCTCTTCTCCTAATCCTCTCCTTTTGGCCAGAATTTGATACAGAATAGGGGGGAAAAAATCAAAGCAGATCTGTGCAGTGGAAAAACTTCACCTTCCTCCTCCCAAGTCTGTTGGAACACAAAGGTCTACCTAAAGTAACATGGCTAAAAAAGCCTCTTGTGTAGAAGAATTATTTCTGAAAATGGGTCTGCACATTTGTTGGAGCCAGCTCAGAGTAAGATTAGGGATTTTCATCTGCTTCTGAAATAAATTTTTGCTAGAAATCTGAATGCATCCCTGTG
The DNA here is from genome assembly GCF_013377495.2 of Cygnus atratus. Lineage (NCBI taxonomy): Eukaryota > Metazoa > Chordata > Aves > Anseriformes > Anatidae > Cygnus > Cygnus atratus. Next base: position 71,748,267 of record NC_066396.1, read on the forward strand.
GTTCTGCAGTAAAGTTTAGCAACCAGCAAAACAACTAATCTCATTTTAGTTTGAGGGATGTTCCAGGTGTTTGATTGTTAACATTGCACATGGTGTAAACTCATTAAAGCTCAAATCTCAAAAACTTTTTTTTTTTCAGCAAATATTCAAGAGAGTCCAAATATTTTTGAGAAATCTTAGTTGACTACAGGATTTCAGTTCCTTGAAATTAATTTGATACAGAAAATAAAAGTATTAACTCTTCATTTTGATATACCTTGCTATTAAAATCCAGTATTCTTAAAAGAATAGCCTTAATTTCATATGACTTTGATCTTTATTTCTTTGAGTGCCTCACACAATCTGTATTTGAGAACACTGCTGGGAGAGAACACTAGTGGGTGAAAAAATTACAACGTAATGATTGTTTTAAAATTAGAATTTTCATAATATTTGCAATATTCATAAAGTATTTTTAAAGTTTTAAATATTTGAGTGGCTTTCATGTGAGATTTGCTTTAATATTAGGATTAATCAATTTGTATATGTGTGGGGAACTGCTGTACAAACTGAACTGCTGTGTGAAGTTCATTCAGGTATTGATGAAAAAATACTGTTCCCTATTCAAATGGCAAGAGTAGAAATATATATTTTGGATAGTGTAAGAAATAGAGGAGTAGCAGCTCTTAAATCAATGTTGAAATTCTGTCTTGGAGCTGCAGTCAGCTATTTTGATTGGATTTCTTTATAAACAGCATAGGAAGTGAACAGTTTTGAACTGGAGCTGCACAGAAAAAGTGTTAATTAGCTAAGGATAATTTTGCATTTTCCAAGTGGTTGCATGTTTGAATGCTTTATGAAATATATATATATATTTTTCCTATTGGAAAGCATATGGATTTTCAGAAGGAATCATGAATTTTGCACTTTTTTTTTCATCAATTTTTATTCCTTCTCTCAAACCAGGTCACTTCTGCTGTGTGAAATCAGAGGCATTTTCACTGTTGATCTTTACTGTAAGATAAGTCCATATGTGCATATAAGTTTAAAATTATTATTTTTTTTTTCCTGCTGTAAACAATCTGTATATCTGATATTTGTGAAATTTCTGCAAAAAGTGAATGAAGTGCATTTTCATAACAACCAGGACAACTATGTATGTTAAAATCTATTCATTGTACATTTATTGAAATATTGGAGTGCCCTGTTCTCTATTGATCTGCACGGTGCATTACAAAGGTAGCAGGATTAAGGATATAAGCATATTTTTCATGATTCATGCTCTTTCCAAATGCCTCTACAAGTGGCTGGAATTACACACATTTTCCACCATTTTCTCCACATTCTATTCATAGCTGGCTGTGTTCTTGCTTTGGAGGAGCATGACAACACCGCCTTACTACTCCAGTCAGGGTCAGAGGAAACATAGAAAATAAAAGTAATTGGATTTTTTTTTTCCTGACATGTCACAACATCTGCTATGACAGCTTAAAAAACAAACAATCAACAAACAACAACAACAAAAAAACAACCCACAAACCAAAACCAGAATTCTCAGACTGAACTGAAATGCCAACAGAAGAGAAAAGACAGAAAATGCACAAGCCCATCAGGCTATCTTATTTATTTATTTTTTACTGCTCTTGTCTCCGTTATTCACTTGCAACACCCCTGCTTCTCTGCCTGTGATATATGCAGAATGACGTGTCTCAGGCACTTAAAAAACCCTTTTCAACAGCCTCTAGTGCCCAGATGGAAGGCAATTATGATTCCACTTTTGCTAGACATCAACTGGAGGAACTTTCAGGGGAGGGCTGGAGTGTGACAGCTTGTGAGAAGTGCTGGGGAAGGAGAACCATGGCCCACAACAAATAGAGCATCCCAGCGTGTATAGCCAGCAGGCAGCTCCTGGCTACGCTCCCTTTTGCTGGAATAAAAGCCTTCCTACCAGAGCTCTAGCAAACTCTAAATATTTCATGTGCATCTACTGCAACAAAAGGTTTCAGCAGGAGGGTTGGCACTGAGTTGTTTATAGTTTCCTGTGTTTACCAACCCGAAACTTTTCTTTACCTTTTTACTTGTGAAATCAAGAAAATCTGTCTGATAAAATGTGCTGTGATAATGCCTCTAATAGAATTAAAGCAGAGTCCCCACTGGGAGAAGCTTGTGTACAAAAGCAGTAGTGTCATGAAGGCAACCGCAAAAGGGCCCTATTTGCTGAGGTGATCTATACACGAGAGCATTGCTCTTTCAGCACTGGACATCAGAGATGTAAGTGAGTGCATGTAAGCATTTTCTACATTGCTATGGAAGTGATGTGAATGGAAGAGTGTTTTTTATACAGTTAAGTATTTCATCTGGGCTTACGCCAAGTGCTACCTAAGTGAATTGCATGACCTTACATGACATCAAGCATGAAAGACCTTGTGTGAGGATTCATATTCAGTTTTGTAATGAGACATCAACATAAAATTCAAGTATTCCTCTATTCTTTTCTTTCAATCAGCCTGTGTTTTCTTCTGGCCCCTTCCTGGCCTCCCACTCCTCTAAAACTAGAACAGTAAGTGTAGCTCAAGCATAGCACATCCCGTACCAGGTACCTAAAAAGAGACAACTGCACAGTAATCCTGGAGAAGGCTTAGGTCAGAGGCTGCTCTGGAATTCAACTGATATAATTTAATGTTTGCTGAAAAACAGTAGTAATCTGGGTACTCTGCAAAAGAAAAATTACAAGTGATAGTTTGTATAGGCTTACACATTGAAGAAAGTAGTGCTGGAGCAAAGTTGCATATTTCACCTTTACAGCACCACTCAGAAGCTTGAAAATTTTCTCTGGGGAGTGACAGAGAGAAACTGTATCAAAAAGCATAGGAAAAGTCCAGAAAAAAACTACGAAAAGAGGAAAAAAGAAGCTAAAGGCACGAGGTTCTTCCACACGTCTGCTTTGTTTGCTTCAGAGAATAGGTAAGTATCAGCGAAAGGCAACAGGAACAAAAAGCCTGCTGAAATGCGTGTCTGTTTTCTCAAAACTTTGGAAACGGCAATTATTGTACAACATACAAATTATTTCCTTACCTGTTTATACAAAACTAAATAGAATTGTAATCCACCAGCATTTGCTAGGAGCGTGTTTTCTCCAAACATGTTCTCTAATGAGTGTTCTTTACTGGGGTATGAACATGTAGGAGTGAGTTAGTAATAAATGCTTATATAAAAACAGTACAGTGAAAGAGATTGTGAATTAGCTTTCTTTGCTAAACAGGAATTTGTGTTGAAAGTTTTAACTCCTAGAAACATGCATTACTCATATGTTTTTCTCCCTGATAATTTAATAACTGCTGTTCAGATAAGGTGAATTCCACTGTTAATATAAAGAGGGCATTTCTCTCAAAGTCTTGATGTTAACCATTTGTCTTTCAAGTACAAATGAAGGACAACCAAAATATCAAAAAAGTATACTTAGCAAGTTTCCTGTGCTTTTTGTGTTGGTTGATATATGCTCTGAGCTAGGAACAGTCATCTCTTAAATGAGCTCGTCTTTTGAAAAATGTTTCTGATTCTTGAAAGCATTTCCACAACCTGAGTGCCTTTCTTGGTTTCTTCTAGAAAGAGTGGAAAAGTTAGTCTGGTGTCTAGCCAGCTTTTTTCAATTTGGCCTGGCCTCTGTAGGATTGGTATTTGGCAGGGGAAAATATTTCTGGCACAGATCTTTTTAAAACTCTCTTCCAGGTGACACTCAGATGGAGGATACTGACAGGGAATAGATATTCCTTCATCAGTTTATTAAGAAGACCAGCTTATTAAAAAAAAAAAAAAAGTATATATAATGCCCTACTTTCCATATTTGATTTTTTATTTTATTTTTTATAGTAAAATAAAATAAAATCCATAGTCAAAACCTACTGAAAAGTCAAGAGGCAGAGCATGGCAGAGTTGAGGTTCTGACACGGGTATTTTAGTCAGCTGCGCCTTTGCCTCACTAACTTTTTAAAAAATTATGGGAAATGTGAGTTATTAATTTATGTATATACTTTATTATTCTAGTATCTGAGACCAAGTTATACAATTTATCTTGCTAAATTACATACTTGTTCAAGGTTGGTAGATTATACTAGTTTTAAGGCTTTCATTATTGCTACCCATGTTACTTTTAATCATAGAATCATAGAATGGCACCGACTGGAAGGGACCTCAAAGATCATCTACTTCCAATCCCCCTGCCATAGGCAGGGATGCCAACCACTAGATCAGGCTGTCCAGGACCTCATCCAGCCTGGTCTTGAACACTTGCAGGGATGCTTGAACACTTGCATCCACAGCTTCTCTGGGCAGCCCTTTCCAGTGCCCTTCCACCCTCATCATAAAGAATTTCTACCTTATGTCTAATCTTAATCTTTTTTAGCTTAAAACTCTTACCTCTTCTCCTGTCAGACATTACCTTTAATGTCTCTGTACCTTGCCATCTTACTGTTAGAATGAAAATAATGTTCTACCTGAAAATAAAGAAAGGAAAAAGGTCAGTTTATGTAGATGCTATGAGTTGTCTAAATAACTCCATGCAGAGCATATTCTTGGTATTCAATATATTTTTTTAAAAAAAAAAAAGACAACTAGGTTCTACATATAAATCTTTATTACATTATGGAGGTGTTGGGGGGCCATTTTTTCACAGCCATATTCAATTTATATTGAACCTTCCTGTGTTCATCTTTATTAAATTCCGTTATTTTTTCTGCATGTCATAAAAAGATGTGGAAATTTTTGTTGTACTTCTCTCCTGCAACTTTTTTTTTCTTTTTCTTTTTCTTTTTCTTTTTCTTTTTCTTTTTCTTTTTCTTTTTCTTTTTCTTTTTCTTTTTCTTTTTCTTTTTCTTTTTCTTTTTCTTTTTCTTTTTCTTTTTCTTTTTCTTTTTCTTTTTCTTTTTCTTTTTCTTTTTTCTGGTAGTACTGAACTCTTTAGACCAGCTTTAGGTTTTCATCACATCCTGATCCCAGTCTAGCTCTCCCCCAAATCACCTCAAACTTCTCCCCTCCCCCCCCCCCCCCCCCCCTTTTTTTTTTGTTTTAATGCAGCAACCTTTTCTGTATATTTACAGGATGCAGGCAGCAGGTCTCCTTCTTGCCACTTGAGCCATTTTACACTGTTATAGCTGTTGGGTTCAGAGTGATTGCTGTGCACTAGATGAGTGAGACTAGATGTCTGCTTCTTGGATATATATGCTTGTATAACTGTCCTAACTCTATGTAATAGACCATACCAACATAAATGTGAATGATATATACAAGTACTTAAATTGGTGTGTAAATTTATAAGGATATGTTTTTTTTTTTGAAGTTTCCTATATTCTTTTCATATATAAGACTGAAAGGAAAGCTTAAAAAGGAGACTGAATTTCTTTAAAGCATTTCTGAACTCTATTTCACAAATAAGCAACAGTTCTTTAAGTTTTATGCCACTGTTCAGTTTCTTTTTCTAGTACTTTGTAACCAGTACTCCTTCAGTTTTCATGATTTTCCTCTGTGTGCAGAAATAATCAGCACTGAACCAGGCTTCAACAATTAATTGGGAGAAACTGTTCCTTTTTTTTTTTCTCTTTTTTTTTTTTTTCCAGAGTGCACAAAATCCCAAGACTTATTTTATCAATTTATACAGGTTTGCTGCACAAACACATCTTCAAAAATATAAATATGCACATTTATTAAAACTTTTATTTAGTTCCAAATGAAGGCTTTTGTTGATAACTATTCATTTGAGATACATGTGTACAAACCATAAATGTTCTTTTTTGTATTTTCTTTATTCCTTTTAGTATTTTCTATGAATTCAGTTTGATGATTTGCATTTCTCCCACATTTATTTATTTTTTTCTTCTCAACATTTTAATGTTGTAATCACATGAAGACTTGGCAAAACTCCAGCTAAGAAAACTACAGATCTAGTCCTTTTGGGAAGACTCCTTAAAATTTAATAGCAGCATAATTTACATCTCTTTGAAGGCAGAGTTGCCAGCATTTTAAGATAATTTAAATTTTGTTATTTGCTCTGCTTTGTTGGTAATGTTACCTTAGAAGCTGGGAAATAAATATTTTTAACCTAAAAACTTACTTGATTTTCATTTGGCAAACATTTTTTCCTTTGTTTCTGTTCCTTATGGCAGTTAAAATATTAACATACTTAGGTTCCTTGTGTACTTATTAATTCACTACTGTTATGGAATCAGCAAAAGAAAGAAAAGAAATAAACTGATATTTCTTATAAGGTCCTGTATGTATGTAAAATAGATCTTTCTTTTTAACAAGTAAGCAGGAGGTGAGTCTTTGCAAATAAAAGCTGAGTACTGAATTCCAAACAATTGCAGATGCTGTTGCTGTTACTGCCACATGTGGCTCCCGTGGAGTCAGTCAGACATCTACAGACTATCTAATCTATGTGCATGGTTCTCATAATGGGACCATGAACGCTGTGCATAAAAGATGCTTCTGCTCTTCAGCTACACCAACTGATTTTACGTCAATTTTTGTTCTTTGACTCTTTGGAAGTGCTGTGCTAAACTCTGTGTTTTAACGTTAAGTAAGATTGAGTGGAGTATTTTTTCCTCTCAGTGTTTCTGCTCAGCTTTTATTCATTTTTGAATGGGAATGCAACGAAGCATAATACATATTTATAACTTAAAAAATCAGTGTTTTGTTTTAGTCAAATTTAAACTAGTCTTACAGTTGTCAAGATAACTGATGACTGAATAAATATTATTGTGTCATTTTCTTTAAAAAAGGGACATGTTTAATACATTTATTTTTAATAACAGTAGATCTAGATTCATCTTAGGATCTATCAGTGCCAGCGTTATAAATATAACACAGAATTTCCCAAAATTGGCAATAGAAGAGCTTCCCTCCACAGAGGTGCCACATCTGGAAATGTTAAAGAACTGGCTGCTGGCTTGCATCAGAGTTGGGTGCAGTGGAAAAAAACCTGCAGCTCCAGGCCTCTTCTGCCATCTTCCTCGTGTATCATATATTCTGGCATACATGACTCATAGACCCATCAACATCTCCATTTGTCCTCCCCCCACTTCCAGCCCCCTCAAAATGAAATTAGATTAATTATTTATTGCCATTTTCACTCTGATTCTCATGCAGATTAACATACTGCTATTGTTTCCAGGAATGCAGAGTACATTTCTAATGATTAAAGAGTAGTTAAGAATACATTGCTCTTAAAATTATATTTCATAAACTCTTTATTAAACCAAACAAGAGAATTACTTAACAGTTTTGCTTAAAAGTCATCTCTGATTTACAGTACAGCTAAAGGGAATAATATTTCATTTGCCCTTGTCCACTCACAGCTGAGTATATTTTTTTTTCTTCTTCCGTGTAATGTTGAGGAAGACTGTTGTAAGGCTGAAACCAGAGACCTATTTGCATATCTTCATATCTGAATGAATTGTGCAGTTTGAACTCTGGTTCCCCGTGCATCTTAAGTAATGATGGCTCTTGTGTGTCTAAGGAGAGGCTTTAGTGATTGTGAAGGTGTCTGTACATTAGTACAGATGAACATATTTTATTTTTCTTTCTATTTTTCCCCAAACAATCTTTGTCACTGTCCTGAGGCTTTTCATGTCACCACTCCTGTGGCTTCCTGCAAGGTGTTTCCCTACCAGTGCATAGATGTTGGTGTAAGCAGAAGTAACATAGTGGTGCTGCTGTTTAGGATGTTCAGACCATTTAGCTTATGAAGGATCAATTAAGTTGAGAGGTATTTAAAAATAGCTTTTTTTTTTTTTTTCTCTTTTTTTAATGTTGTGCATTTGGTTAATTCCTCAAGCTATTTGTTTCTATAGCAGTGATGTGAGAGGGACACCAGAAAGCTGGCATGCTTTGCTTTGATCTAAGCTTAATCTATTCACCTCTTTAATAACATAAGATTACATCAGGCTTCTGTTATCCTTTGATCAGGCCTCCTAGTATTAGTGATATTAGTGCAAAAAGATGTCTCCAACTAAGAAAATAAAAAAGAGCCTGTGATGAGATCTATGGGATATTTAATACACAGCTCTTGCATTTAGTCATTGTTTTGGTAATGTTTTTTGGTAAAAGTTTTTTAAAATTTTGTTTGTTTATTTGTTTGTTTTTCCATCACTTTTCAAATAAATGCCTTTGTATGGGGTATTTTTAACTAATGGATCATCAGGCTTGCATATCCAAACACATGTCAGAAAGCAAACATTTGAGTATGAAGCAGTGAAATAGTTGTTTCATGCAATGGGTAAAGTGAATACATATGGGATACACTAATATCAGAAACACTTTATATTTGCTCCAAACTTTAAACCCAGCTAGTCTCATCTGTAATTACTGAGTCCACTCAAATATACCATCCTGCTACTTTACCTACTCTCCTTGCAGTGGCCAAGCTTGTGAGCATAGAGTTGGTTTATCTCCTGTTTTACGTAGATAAGGGGTCACAGTTTAAAAACAGCACTGAAGCAAGGCTGGAATTAGATCACTAGTGGACCTACATAGAAATAAAGTTCTCCTGTGTGACAGTTAAAAACATGATTAACAATCTTCAGTATGCAAATGAATAGTTGTGTCAAGGTCAGCTTCTGAAGGACAGCTCTGGGTAAAGTGTCCCTCTGGTTCAGTGGTAAAGGGAAAGCACTAATTATGGAAAAAAAGAAAGAAAAAGAATAAGAAAAAAAAGCAGTATATAAGATACAGAACAATGAAGGAAATCAAAAAGATCTAGAGAAAATGTAAATTTGGGAAGTAGAGAAAGTTGTTAAGCCATATGTAAATACATATGGAAAAAATGATTAAAGGTCAGATAAAAGAACCAGTGTTTTTTAAAACCTGGCAGAAGTGAAGGAATCTTCACATCCATCCAAAAGGTTAGAAACAAAGTTGAATATAATTTCTTGTACCCACGTAGGAAAAATGTAAATGCTTCCTTGCACTTGGAAAGGTTATAAAGTATTTACATCACCTATGGATGAAACTAAGTGTGCCAAAATCAAGTACTATGCTATGTATTTTAAAGTCATTGGTTTTGAATAAAGGTATCTTAAAACTATCATTTGAAAAGACACAGTGAAGGTTGAATAGGAATGGACAAATCATGCTAACTGGATATACATCACATTTTTATGATGAATAAACTACTTGCTGAAAACACTTCAGTGAAATACTGATGTTTGCATCAGATCCCTAGGCTGTCAAAGAAGATGTGCCGTTGACACCAGCAACTGTTCTAATTTATGGAGAAATGTCAAACAAGCCTACAAAAGAGAAATACTTCCACTTTGCAGTGAGCTGGTGGCTCAGCCCTGTACTTGGTTTCAAAGACAACCAGGGTTTTTGAGGAGTGGCAATATAGTCTTCCAAAAATGACAGAGATAGCAACAGCTGTTAAATAAGATATTTACAGAAAATCTCAAAGCATTCATGGCAGCCATAAAGAAGTTCCCTTATACCAGTTCCTCAGTATAAAAAGAAAGAATATAATTTTTGAAGTGGACTACAGATTTCTACCCAAAGTCATTTCAGTAAATATACGGAAAAAAACAAAGAGGAGTTATTTCTCAACAGAAGAGTCCAAGGAGAAAAAATGTTAAGGCATAGCTAGCTGGAAGCTTGTTACGTATACCTAGCAGTCTAATTAAGATGGTTTTCAGGCATCTACTTTATGATTTACAGGTGATAAGAAAACTCAGCTTAACAATGAAGAAAGTGCAAGGAAGTATTCAGTTCTGACATTTAATTGGATATTTTCATCAAGCCCTCTGATTTGTCAGCTATTTCTGCTTCCATCTTTTCTACCTGAGTAAAAGAGTATCTTGCTGCTCTCAAAACAGGCCTTCAAAAAGTATAGCAAAGCAAGAGCAGATCATTCCTTGCTCATTTTATATCTTTTGTTTGTAGCCAAGATCATTGGTCCAGGATTCTGAAGAAACTGGTAGATTTGTCTCATATTTCCTCTGTCACTTTACAACAATATGATGACTATGTTTTCCTTCTTTGGGAAACTACAATATTAATTCCAACCTGCTACTCAGGTGTTATAATCTGCTTTGACTATTTTGATTATCTTCAGGGTATGGACTGTCTCCTACTCTGTCCAGTGGTAAAAGCATAAGAGTGCCCTCATGTTGCTAGGTGCCTAAGCCCTACAACAAGAAAAAATAATATTTAACCTATATTGAAACATCACATTTGATTTTTGCCTGAAGACAAACATATTCAGATAAGGCAAGTGAGATATATTTCCAGTTCATTTCTTAGAATTTAATCAGAACTGGAAAATTGGTAAATGAGAATAATGTCTCATTTTCAGTGGTCAGAGGGATAGAATTTAAATGCATTATAGCATCGTTAAAGGCGAGAAGGTATCTAATGAAGTTTCCAGCAGAGTGTGGGAGTGTTTTGCCCCTTGATTTTGATGACAGATGGGTGTTCAGCTACTGAAAATCCTACTCCATGCCTATCTGCATCTTTAAGCATTCTTGAAAATATGGCACAAAAATGATCTATGAAATTAAGCAAGATATCAGGGTATGTTGCTGACAGGACAGTTTTCTATAATGCCATATATGAAGATTTGAGGCAACTCCTAAACATTGCTGTAGGGTTTGTCCTCAGTGTAGTAAGGTACCTGAAAACTGGTGCAACAGGTCTTTTACATAATCTGTGAAAACATTTTGAGTACTTCTGCCTGTAAAGTAGGGCAGCTGTTAGGAAGATGGTTGACATTCATAAATATATTCATTCTCTGAATGCCTTTCTTTTAAACTGGCATTATAAAATTAATGCCTATAAATAACATGTTCTTTCAAGGTCTTTTCCCTATGTTCTTATGGAGGTATTTATTTAGTAATCAAGCTAGTAATGTAGTAATAATTAATTTAGTAAGTTTAGTAGTTTAATGATGAAATACTGCAGCAAGGTCACAAAGAATAAGTAAGAAAGTTATTTTCCAGCCTATAGGCAAGAGAAAAATATCTATCAGAGTAAAAATTGATTCAAGATGAAGCCCAGCCACAGGAGAAGAGGAAGCATGATAGTATTCTTCAAAGGAAATGAAGCAGGCAACACAAAAACTGTAGCTTTTACAATTAAGCCTTCTTCCTAGAACACATGTTAATGAATAGATAGCAATGAAATTTTTGTTAAACCTTAGGGATAAGGAATGAAGATAACAGAAGCAGAGTGAAGTAGTCTTATTTGTAAGTTGAAGTTAATGGATGATGTCATATGTTTCTTTTCAAAAACAACCGTAATGGAAAACCCAGGCAGGAATATTATCCGTTAATAAATGACACACACATGCAACCACTGCTGGATCACAATGCCTGAATAGTTCATATTTAAAGCTAGCAGGTACAATATTTCCCTTTTGCAAAAGAGGTTTCTTACTGTACCTGAATGTGCATTTTTCTGCCAAAGTACACAACTGTAAGATTGGTTTCAAGTTTCTTCTTGAAGATTTGTATCTCAAATCAACATACTTTTTTTTTTTTTTTTTTTTTTTGTCTCAAGGTAATGGTATTTCACTGATTACTCTGAACAATTCAAACATCAGAGTGCAAAAAGCACTCCTTCCAACCTGAGTTATAACCCTAATTCCTTTGCAAACGGACTAGCCATAGTGGGAAATCTTTAGCATAAATAGCATGTCTCCCTACTTCTGCATTAGAGTTGAAAATCTAGAACTCTAGGGAATATATTATTTTCTTAAAATATGTATGTTTGTGCTGTAGGATTTGATTCTGTGATATAGGAAGTATCTCAGATGCATTTACAAATTTGTACAGATTTTTCTCTAGGGTGACAGTGAGAGCATGAAAAAATGAGGTTTTCTTTAATGCATTATTAATAAAATTTCATATGTGCTTTTGTCTACTGTGGTTTTAAGAAGCTATTGAAGTACAGGTATGAAGGTCTGCAGCTTCCCTACAAAGGGGAGCTGAGGGGAAGGCACTGATCTCTTCTCTCTGGTTACCAGGGATTGGACCTGAAAGAACAGCATGAAGCTGCATCAGGGGAGGGTCAGGATGGGTGTTAGGAAAGAGTTCTTCACCAAGAGGGTGGTCAGGCACTGGAACAGGATCCCCAGGTACACGGACATTGCACTGAGTCTGCTGGAGTTCAAGGAGTGTTGGACAACACTCTCAGACATGTAGTCTGACTTTTGGGTGGCCCTGTGAGGAGCCAGAGGTTGGACTCGATGATCCTTGTGCATCCCTTCCAACTCAGGATATTCTATGATTCTATGATTTTGGGTATCTATCTTTTTTTTTTTTTCTTCTTTTTATTTATTTATTTATTTATTTTTAACTAGGAACACACAGTGAAAACAAATCTCCCTGTTAATAGAATGGGAGTGCTGAAACTTCAGATGCAGATCCAGTAACTTTCCTTATTGGTTCAGAATATCATCAGATCATAAATGCAGGTGTTTGATGTAGCTTCGCTAATATAACATCTGTACTGGAGAGGACAAAAATGCATGCAAACAAAAGTTTGTCAAGTAGATATTTAAAAGATTCTAGATACAGGAACACAAAAAATAGATTCATAAAGAATGTCAAATACTAGGAAAGCTGATCAGCATTCAGACATCAGCCTCTGGTTATCAATAGAACATAATTTCTATTAATACAATGTAAAGCAAATTCTGCACTCAATTTCCACTATTAAGGAAAGTTGTAGGAAGTGTGCTGAACAGTACAAGAATTAACAATCATGACCTTACGTTACCAATTCTTAATAATATCTCTGCACATAGATAGGTCACGCCAAATCTTGTGCAGGCACACAAGATTTTGTTCAGATTATCTGGAACACCCAATACAGAGTCCCCGTGGGAGGACAGATTATCACCTGAAATTCGAATTGTGTGGGCAATTTTCAGGCAATATAAAGCCAGCTGCCACACAGATAACACACCTAAATTTGAATTTATATAAAGGTAGAGTAAGTTTATAGTGGGTCAGTGGCTTGTGCCATGCAATTACAGTAGGAGTGCCAAAGCTAAGTGTACTCTGTTTTGGAAACATGGTTTCCACATCCACACACTCAGAAATGTGGTTTCCACCTGGAAAACAAAAACAAAAACAAACAAACAAACAAACAAAACATATGCACACAAACAAACCAAAATAAACAAACAGAAAAAACAAACAAACAAACCCAACCCAACCCAAACAACAGCAACACCAAAACCAACAGTGCTGTCACCAGGAATCTTTGAGAGTTTTAGGAATATAGTTATATGGGGAAAGTGAGTAGACTTGTGGTTTGATCAGGCCAGAGATTACAACTGAGTTATGAATGTCCCCACCTCTTCTTTCTTTGACTTATTGTTCTGTAAGTATATCAATTAGGAGTTTATTAAATGAACAGAATGTGAACTTGCAAACTGTCTTTTTGTTCCACTGCACTCAGGACTAAGCTGCCCTGGCACTGTAAGGAAGCTGCCCAGCTCCTCTTTCTCTGAAGATGCAGGTGATACAAAGGATGGCAGCTATGAATTTTTTGAGATTGTGGAAATTATACTCAAAAGTAAGAGCACAGTAGTGATCTGCAATTATTTTCTAACTAATGCTGAATTTGAATATAGTGACTGGGCTTTCAATAGCACAAAAGATAATCATATGTAGTGAAGGCTGAACACTACTGTATTTGCTGATGGCTCTGTATAGTTTAGATTCTTCAAGGAGAAGACACTTCTCTCTCATGGAGAGAGAAAGTGCTGGGATCTCTGCCGCAATTTATGAAAGAAACAAGATATCTATTATACTAGCAAAGAACACTAGAAAAGAGTATAACAGTATAAAGTATCAATCTGTTTTTTATTTATTCATGCACATTTAAAATTAAAAGGTGATATCTGTCTAGAACACTTAGTGCAGTGACAAACAATGATAAATATAACGAAATCAGTGCAGGGTTGAAGGCGTCTTTTCAGCAGAAACACAGCTACCCTCTTCTCTTTTTCTCATGACACAACCCATTACACTCTGCTAAATTTACCAGATAAGAATTTGTGCTTAACTCTGGCAGTTATCTACACTGGAATACTGGACCTTTAAGTAGAATTTTACATTTTCTCTTCCATTCTCTCGGAATCCTGGGTTTTACGCCTTTAAGCAATTTTTTTTGGGGGGATGCTTATGCTTAGGACTTTTGTTAATCATAGAAGACTTGTGTTTCCTTTGCAATACTTTTTTGGTTGCTTGTAGAATTGAAATTAATAGTAAATGAAAATTTATTCAAAATACCACGGGGTGTATTTCAGCTTTTACTTTGAAAAAATGATGGTGTACATTTGCTCTTTTATGTGTTTTGAGACTCTTTAAAGAAAAAGAATTTTGCTTGAGAAGATACAGAACAAAAGTGAAATTAATAATTACTTTGCAAGGTTATCTGAAAAAAAAATAATGTGCTTGGTACTATATCTGTTTTTTTCAGACTACTTCAGTTTGCTAAATAAAACATCATCCTTCTCCTCAGAAGCCTTGTCTTGCTGGCTTACCTCTGACACCATTTACCCAGATGTCTCAATACACTTGGCAAAAATGAAGAAGAGTCATAATATCTGTTTTAAGTTGGGGAAAATGAAGCACAAAGAAGTTAAAGGGACAGGTGATACACTCTTGATATATCTCTGCTCAGTTCACAGCAACTATCACTCCAGGATTTTGGGGCATTTCAAATGTGTGTGCTTAACCAAGTTAAAATTTAAATTTGGAGTTGTTATTAGGTTTTGGTTCTAAGGGTTAAAGATTGCTGAACATACTATTGACTGTCACAGTTCAGAAATCCTTGGTTTTAGCAGGGTTCAGGCTAAAAAAAGGTATGTGTAAAAATCCCAAGACATGGTTGCAATTGTGTGATGGTTTCAGTGGTCACTGTTCACGCTCAGAACAGCTTTCTGGAGAAGCATTCTCACCTCCAGCTGACCCAGGAGGAAACTGAGGTAGAAAGTGATGTGGCTTTGTCAGGACTACTTGTGGGAAGAGAGGTCAGTGGTTATTTTCCAACTGTTGACACAACCCTTAACTCTTCCCTAGCACAGGTCTGTGGCTGTGGAGATATTTGTGTCCTGCTCTTTGTCTGAATCTTTCTTGCATATAGGCCATGATAAGTGGAACTGGAAAAACTATGAAAAAGGAGGATGGTTGCAAAAAAGAGGAAAGGATAAAAGCTTGCTGGGACCCTGATGCAGGGTCTCAGTGCTTCAAAAGCATGAAGAAGATAGCTATCATGTTGCATTTGTTTGCATATAGGACCTCTCCCTCTGCCTAAGGAAATATTTTGAGGTCTGATAAAATAAGCAGGTTATATAATTTCAGTCTTTGTGCACCAAGGCTTTTGAAATACATTAAAAGGCAAAAAGCTTTAGCCAGGTGAATTAAACATCTGAACACTAAGGATCTCTTAAGTGAAGACAGGGATAGAAAAATAGCCAAAACATTCAGAAAAGCTTCCTAACGTGAATATTGGTGTTACTATGGCAACAGGAACACAAAATCTCTCCATAGAACGTTGTTCCTTTTTTGCTTATCTCACTTTGGAAAGTAGTAAAGCAGGGTGCAGTCCTCAAAACTGATATGTATGGACTGCAAAGCTTCATGAAAAGCTTTATAACATTCATCCTGAAAAATGTAAAACAATTCATCTACTGTTTTGTTGAATCTTTGGCAATCCAGGGTCATTACAAAGATATCATTGAATTCTCCTCCCAGATTAGAGGGACATGATAAGGATTTATTAACCATGTAGCTACTAACAGAAATGCAGGGAATATCCAAATATTGTTTCAGCTATTATTTTGTAAATTCATGAGCTGATATCCCTTTGGTGCTGACCACTCTCTACTCCTTCTAGATTAGACTTGGACACAACACTGGTAATTAAAATATGGAAACCTGCACTCAGAGTTAACATAATCAATAATCTCAGTGTCTGTTCTTTTGCCTAGTGTAGTTTGTTTAAGGGGTAAAAATATTAATTATTCATAACAGAGAGAAAGAAATGAAAAGACACACACACAAAAACACATGATCTTGCTTTAGCAATTGTGTTTCATAGCTTCTCCAGCTTTACTGATCAACAGTGTCTTTTGTAGATGATACGAAAAAAGCATACTTACCAACAGCTGATATAAATGCTACATCACTGCATTTTTACCCAAATTTAATATAAACTGGAAGAATAGTTGCAAAAGAGGTAAAACAGAAATTCTCCAGTTTGACCCTTTCCACAGGAACTGACACAGGCTAGCATTTTTTTAGCAGAATTGACCTTAGTAATTCATGAAAAAAGAAACTAAATTCTCAGCTTAATTAATAGAGATACAAACTGGACATAAAAAGAAGAGTTTTATTACCGATTGCAGTGTACCTATAATTTCTTATTAAGTTTGTAGCTTTCTTGCCCTTTCAGAAACAGATTAGAAAACAACAATTAATTCAAACTGAGCAGGAAATTGTACAGTCTGCTAGATTCCATTTCTATCACAGCAGGCCAGGTGATCTAAAGATTCTTCTCATGCAGTCCAACTATAAAATTAATTAATTTAGTTTGGGAACTTTTTTACTAACTTCTCTATTAGAACTAATCTGGTGATGAGCAATGCAGAATTTTACCCCCCCCACCCCCCACCCCCCCAAAATATCATACAGAATTATATCTGGATCACAAAGGTCCAGAAAACATTTGAATAAGCATAATGTTAAACTTCGGGCTAGTAGCACTGTTCTATCTGATTATAATTATAATATTAAATAAATAAATAAAAGCTACGCTAAACCAAATTCAAATATGTAGTTTGGGGAAAAGATATGGAAATCTGACTAATCAATTAAAAAAGACACTGACAAAAATGATCAAAACATGTCGAGCAGTCCCTAAACAGTCTGATGCATTTGTAACATCAAAGACCGTGGGGGTTTACAAAAGAGTATGTGGATGCTGTATGACCTGATGGAATGGAAGCAATCTTCTTCTACTTTGCGGTAGTAAGAAAAAAAAAACAAAACAAAAACCACTGCAGATTTGAAGTCATCACACCTTAAACCTATCTTGCAGGTCATATTGAGATTGGCACTATTCTTCTTTGCATCCAGCTCTTGTGTTCTTGATTTTTCTGGATGCATACTATCATTTCTGCCAAAGTTGAAAAGTACCGTAGACCTTCAGTGTGCTGCTAAACTGAATATTACCAACCCTTATTTGCTTGTAAAAGAAAATTTATGCTTGGAATAAAGCAGGTTTTTAGGAAACCTTTTTCTTATTATTATTTTTAATGTGAAGATCTTAAAATTTATTACTTTTGGGTTACTTCTTATGGTAATACACTTTTGTTTTGACAAACATATAAAAATAGTCTTATTTGGTAACTATCTGAAACACTGGATTTGTTTCTGAAGTTAGTCAAATCTTTTGAAAGACAGCTGTACTCATGTATGGTGCTAACATTGAATATTGTATTACATGACCACATCATACTGACTCAAAAATGGAAAAAAAAAAAAAAGTAAAAAAAAAGTAAATAAAAAGAGGAGCCCATTTTATTTAACGTTGGAGATCAGGGAAGCTAAAGCTTATCAGGAGTACCATTTTCCTGTGGAAATGGCTGTATATGTAAAGCAAGTTCTTTTTAAACTGTGCAGTTCCACTAAGACCTTTTTTTAGTTGGAGAAGGTTTTCAGGAAAATCAGTGATGATTCACACTTATTACTTTGGACAACTTGAGGGCAAGGAGGACATAAAAGGCCAAGGCCCTGGCTTCTGCAGGTCAAAGTGAGTAATGCAGGGTGGTAGTAAATAATATATATTTTTTTCTGGATTCTCCTTGAGTCCATAAGGACATGTCTTGTCCCATGGGTGGGACATACCACATAGGTGCTGAAATTGTATAATTTCACTTTGTTTTAAACCAATGCTTACTGAAATTGGGTTTGAGGACAGTCCTCTGGACAGCTGAGGAGTCACCTTGCTGGTTCTTGCCATCTCTTGCTGGCTTACAGTTTATTTATTTATTTATTTATTTATTTCCCCCCCTCCCTTTATTTATTTATTTATTTTCTGTGAGAACAGCAAATTCCTCAGAGTTCTCACTTTCCCAGAAACATTGCAGTGACCAATACAGAAATTTCTTCTTTGAGAGGGGGCAAGGGTTTGGGGAGAGGAGAAAAGAAGACAGAACATTAGCACCTGTCTGAGAGGATAAAATGCTCTCTCTTGTGGGTATTTTGCATACATAAAAGGATAGCAAACAAAAAAGTTCCTAAAGCATTCATAGTGGCAGGAAACAGGAGAATTATGTTCCTGGAGCTGCACTGTAATCTTCTGACAGAACATACATTTTAATTAAAGAATATGCTATCTCATTTTTATTTTTGGCCTTGTAATATTACCTTTAACAGTAATATTGTGATATATTCTTGGAGGCAGATTTGGAAATATGTACTAGATAATGCCACAAATTTTACACTTACAAACTATTCATTTCCTCTTATAATTATACATTTGCTAATATTTTGCTACTACACTTGGTATGGCAGCACTTAGACTAAAAACTTGCAGAAAGCTATATCAGAGGAGGGATTTTTTATTTTATTTTATTTTTCAATAGAGGGCAGTGTTTATTTGCTAAACAGTTTGTAGTATTTATGCATAGTTACACAATGTTCGCTTTCCATAGGTGAAGAGCAGAAAAGGACACTGCAAACCAGTTCTTCCTTTGGTTCTTTCTCTTTTCATTACTGTTGCTTGGAGTATAAACGTCTGTTTTTGAAGATTAAAAAAAAAGGAAATATGCACTTTCCATATTAAAGAATTGGAGATGATATGAGAGAAATATCTTCCTCTGGTGAAAATGCAACTTGTGCTGGAAATGTATAGACATATTGAAAAAAAACATATTTTCCGGCCTCCCACACACAGGCACATAATCTCACCTTTTCCATCACCAAAGAATTTAGTAAATATGATAGTATTTTAAGATCATTATCTAGATGTTAAAACTTTGCTGTATCCTGAGATACCCATATCCTGGCCATTGATTACAGGCTATTCCCTGAACTTTGTTTACTCATGCTTAAATAAAAGAGTTTATTGAAAAATGGAAAAAATAAGTCTTGTGCTGAAATTTGAAAAATAAATTATTTTTCAGTTTTGCAGTATTTGAAATAGAAAAGTTTTTTTTTTTTAAATTACATTTGCAATTTTGAACTTTATTCTTCATTTGATTCTTTTATTATTATTATTAAAATAAAATTTTGCTGTTAGGTGTCATGGTAAAAAGGATATATAGTAGTGTCTAGTGAATTGTTTTCTTTCTGTTTCTACACTTAGCACTACTTTTGTTTTAAATTTGGAAAACTTTGACCAAACAAAAAAGTATATTAATTGAGAGATCATGATTAGAATACATCTTAATTTTTGGCATATATTATAAAAGTTGAAATATTTCATTTTTACTTTTTTTTTTTTGACAAAACATTCATAAAATTAGTCTTTTTGTCTTAAAACTCTTCCATGTTGATGATATTTTAAAGGGTTACAGAATGAGAAGAGGGAAAAGAAAGCAACTGGCAGGTGGATGAAAAATACAGAACCTAGTTTAAAAATAATCAAAAAACACTTCAATTGAAATGTAGGAAAAGGAGCTGTTTTAGTTGGAAATTTCATTGCAAAATTAAGAAAATATATCAAGAATATTTATTTAGAAAAATAAAAGCAAAGAGGTTTGTCAATAAAAGTCCATATTTAGGAGAAAAAAAAAAAAGAAAAATTTTAACTGAAACTATTCCAAATATTGAAATTATTTTCATTTAATGACTGATCATCAGCGCAGTTTTGCTGGCTTTGACTCCTGATTTCTGAGCTAGGATTCACTGAAGTGAAGGGTTCTGGTGTCATTCTTGAACCAGAAAAGAGGATTTTGAATGATGCCACGAAATACCTCCACTGATAACGTATTTTTTCTGGTGCCTTATTTTCAATACAGATGATTTGTGATTTGATTTACAATTCAGTCCCAGAATCTGTTCTTTGGCATAAATGCAGAGTTGTGAGGTTGTGCAAATGAACAGTCAGAGGAAGGAAACCTTAATTCTGTCTAAGACACCAAGCATTACCAAACTGCAGCCTTAAGTGTCTTTGCTACCTAGTAGACAGTGCCTTCAAAGAAAATTTCATTGGTGTGTCTAGTATCAGGAGAGTCCCATTCTCAGACTGTAGTGAGCTTTTATATTCACAGTATTATAGAATCACAAGATGGTTAAAGTTGGAAGAGACCTCTGGAGTTCATCTGGCCTAACCCCTGCTCGAGCAGGGCCACCCTAATCAGGTTGCCCAGAACAATGTCCAGGTGACTTTTGAAGATCTCCAAGGAAGGAGTCTCCAGAACTTCTCTCGGCAGCCAGTGCCAGTCCTTAGTCACCCACACAGTAATGGAGTACGTCCTGATGTTTAGATGGAACCTCCTCTGTTCCAGTTTGTGCCCATTGCCTGTCCCTGGGCACCACTGAAAAGAGCCTGGCTCTATCTTCTTTGCATCCTCCATTGAGGTATTTATAGACAGTGATAAGATCTTCCCTGATCCTCCTTTCCTCTAGGCTTAACATTCCCAACTCTTTCAGCCTCTCCTCATGGGATAGGTGCTCCAGTCCTTTGATCATCTTGGTGGTCCTATGTTGAACTCCTCCCAGTAGCTCTAGTACTGGGAGATACAGAGGTATGAGGGTTGTTCCTCCTCAGGTGCAGGACTTTGCACTTGTCCTTGCTGAACCTCATGAGGATCTTTCAGCCCACCTCTTCAGCCTGTTCAGGTCCCTCTGGATGGCAGAATGGCCCTCTAGTGAGTCAGCCACTCCCCCCTTACACACCTTTTTGTTGTCTGTGAATTTAGTAAGGGTGCACTCTGCTCCATCATCCTGTTTGTTAATGATGATGTTAAACAGGACCCCATGTAGTATTGAGACTCTACTGGTTACTGACTTCCAACTAGACTTTGCACAACTGACCACGACTTTCTGGACCTGGCTGTTCAGCCAGTTTTTGATCCATCTCACTGCTCGTCTAGCCTATAGTTCAACAGCTTAAGTGCTATTTAGTCTCCTGAGTCCTCTGGAAGAAAAAATAAAATGCCTGTCATTGGAGTTTGTTTATTCTGACAGAAGTGAAGGTGCTGATATTTACAGTTACGTTGTTTGTAACTTTTCTTGGTGTAGGATAATGGGACTGCTGATGAGAAAGTTTTAAACTCATCATGACAAATGCTTCCTAAAAGTGAAAGTGTTCCCTGTGGCAGAAAGTTAGTCATCTAGCTAAGCCATAGCCTACTTTTTTTTTTTTCTTTTTTTCTTTTCTATTTTTTTTTTCCCCCAGCCTCATGGGGCTTCAACATCACAGAGCCTACTTCATATTTTTTGGAGGTATTCCTCCCATCTCAGCAGAAAAAAATCACAGGGAGCAAAATACTCCTCTTTCTTTTTCCTATCTTCCATCTTTTCCAAAAGTTTTTAAAAACTAAATATTAGTGAATGCATCCCCCATATACTAATTGTTTCAAATCATGCATCTAAACTTGCCCACTTGAGTGCCAAAACCAAATTCCTCATACTTAATAGCAGTGGTGTTACTTTATAGCTATGATTTATTATAATAGATACTCTGGGACTAATGTTCTCTTTCTTGTGTCTTGAGATAATAAAAGAGAAAATAGATGATCTTCTTAATTTGTCAGAAGCTGAAAAAGAACTAGGATATTGATTACTTGTTTGAGTCAAAGCTCACAGTAAATAAGCCCTAGCAATTTTGTATTTTGTATTTAACTATGATCTAGGCATTGCTAAACTTAGAAGGCCCACTGACAAATAGAAAATCAAAAACCACTTTGAAAATTGAGAAGACTGTAGTTGGTTTATGTGGCAAGGTTTTGTTAGCGGGGGGCTGCAGGGGTGGCTTCTATGAGAAGAATCCAGGAGCTGCCCCATTTTAGATATAGGCCAGTTTCAGCTGGCTCCAAAAGGACCTGCTGCTGGCCACAGCCAAGCCAACAAGTGATGTTGTTTGTGCCTCTGGGTGAGCAGAGTTAAGGAAGGGAAAGAAGTGCTGGGCAACAGCAGCTGGGAGAGAGGGGTGAGAGCCAGCCCTGCAGCCCCCAAGGGCAGTGCAGCAGGACGGCAGGAGGTGCTCCAGGCAGGCAGCAGCAGTTCCCCTGCGGCCTGTGGAGAGGCCCCTGGTGGAGCAGGCTGTCCCCCTGCAGCCCATGGGTCCCACATGGAGCAGATCTCCATGCTGCAGCCTGTGGAGGAGCCCCCGGTGGAGCAGGTGGATGTGGCCTGGAGGAGGCTGCGGCCCATGGAGAGCCCCCGCAGGAGCAGACCCCAGGCCGGAGCTGCAGCCCGTGGAGGAGCCCATGCAGGAGCAGCCTCCTGACTGGAACTGCAGCCCATTGACAGGAGCCCATGCTGGAGCAGGAGGTCTAGCAGGAGCTGCAAACCATGAGGCACCCATGCTGGAGCAGTTCTTGAAGAGCCGCTGCCTGTGGGCAGCCCCCACAAGATCAGTTCGGGAAGGACCCCATGTGGAGCAGGGGCAGAGAGATGATAAGACAGGCTTCTGGAGTATCAACCATTCCTTTCATTTCTATGTCACTACCAGTTACTGTCCTCCAAAGAGATGTCCTCTGATCCCCACTCTCTTAGCATGCTTGTTTAACCAATTTGCAACCCACTTAATGGTAAATCAAGATGAAAAAAGAATAAAGAAAAAAGACACATCAAAACACCAACCTGACCCAACAGTCTTTGTAACATGTGGGGCAAAGTGCTACTGGCCCTGTTGGGGCAGATGGCCCATGGTGACATCACTGAGCGATGGGCTGTGACCTCACAGCCCTCGCTGCTTATCTTGGGGCACCAGCAGAGGCCACATCAGCCTAGCTCGTGGCTGGACTCCTGCTGAGCGTGTGCGAGGCTTGGAGCATCGAGCGAAGCTTTGGTGGAGCCATGCTGTGGGGCACCAGCAGCTGTTCTCAGTGCCCGTCCCCACAGTCATTGCCCGTGTTTCCCTGGCCCTGACTGGCTCAGGCAGCCGGGGCCTCATGGGGCGTGCTCGCAGCAGTGCAGGTGAGCTGTGCGGGGACATGTGCCCCAGGGCAGCCCACGGGGGGCATGGGACGGCCCAGCCATGGGGCTGGTGGGGTTCCTGCTGAGGTGCCAGGGGTGCATTGCCTGTGCTCGCCCTGGCACAGTGAGTGACCTTGGCCTCTCTCCCTTGTGCAGATTCAGACAGCCTTTGGCAGCTGCAGCGCCGGGGCAGGGGAGCAGCTTCTTCACCTCAGTTCTCCCCAGCCTGCTGTAGAGCCCGGTGGCCATGGATGTGCCATCGGACTGGACCTGCCCAGCCTGTGGGGACGGTCGGGACGAAGTTGCCTATGTGACCCCCCGTCTCCACCAGCTGTGCTATGGCTGTGCCCTGTGGTGGGCAAAGAAGAACCCAAGGTGCCCCTTCTGCAGGGAGACAATCAAAACCATCAAGTACTCAGTAATGTCGGACGACGATTACCTGGAGTGTGCTGTCCCAGAGCCCATAGAGCACTTGGCAGAGGAGCAGCAGGATGGGCAGGGGGCTGTGGACCAGTGCCCAGGGCTCCTGAGCTCAGCTTCCCGCCCGAGGTCTGGGCAGCCTTCTTCCGGGAGCACCCAGAAAACGTCGAGCCCCTGCTTGTGTGGCTGCAGCAGGAGCTGGAGACGATTTCTGGCTCCGAGTGGTGGGAGGTGGCTGCAGGCCTGAGCACAGTGATCGGCTTCCTGTGCGTCTACGGGCTCGACGAGGAGGGCTTGGTGCGGGCGCTGCAGCCTTGTCTCAAAAACCAGACCCTGCCTTTCGTGGTGCGGCTCATCA
The DNA here is from genome assembly GCF_013377495.2 of Cygnus atratus. Classification (NCBI taxonomy): domain Eukaryota; kingdom Metazoa; phylum Chordata; class Aves; order Anseriformes; family Anatidae; genus Cygnus; species Cygnus atratus. Next base: position 71,772,171 of record NC_066396.1, read on the forward strand.
CTGCCACTGTGGAGCTGTGCAGCACAGGGATCCACCGACAGTGTGACCGCCAGGATGCCCATGCAGCCATGCCACCTCTCCAGGGGGGACTCGTGCCCCTGTCACCACAGAAGAGGAGGAAGCACCTGAGGAGCCAGGGCAGGCGGCAGCAGTTGCCTCTGCCCAGGGCAGGGACTGCTTGCCTTGGGGGTACCAGCACGCCCCGAAGAGGAGGGCCAGCAGCAGCCGCCAGGACTCTCCCCAGCCCTGCAAGAGGCCGCCCTGACGGCGGCACTATGCGGGCACCTCACGGCTGGCAGCATCACATCTGAAAATAAAGAAATGTTACTGAAAGAGTCTCTCTGTTATTCGCAGTGCAGACATTGCTGTTGTCCATACCCCTGTTGGTTTCACAGAATCACAGAATCACAGAATTGTAGGGGTTGGAAGGGACCTCAAGAGGTCATTGGGTCCAACACCCTGCCAAAGCAGGTTCCCTAGAGCAAATTGGCATCCAGACGGGCCTTCAATATCTCCAGAGAAGGAGACTCCACAACCTCCCTGGGCAGCCTGTTCCAGTGCTCTGTCACCCTCACCGTGAAGAAGTTCTTTTGCATCTTGGTGCGGAACTTCCTGTGCTCCATTTTGTGGCCATTACACCTTGTCCTGTCCCCAAGAATCACTAAAAAGAGGTTGGCCATATTGCGTTGTTTCCCACACCTCAGGTATTTATAAAAATTGATAAAATCCCTCCTCAGTCTTCTCTTCTCAAGGCTTGACAGACCCAGGTCTCTCAGCCTTTCCTCACAGGGGAGATGCTCCAGGCCCCATAACATCTTTGTTGTCCTCCACTAGACTCTGCCCAGGAGATCCCTGTCTTTTTTGTACCAGGGAGCCCAGAACTGGACACAGTATTCCAGGTGAGGCCTGATCAGGGCAGAGTAGAGGGGAAGGATCACCTCCCTTGACCTGCTGGCCACGCTCCTTTTAATGCACGCCATGATCCTGTTGGCCTTCTTGGCCACCAGGAGCTGCAGCCTGCGGAGAGGAGCCCATGCAGGAGCAGGTGGTCTGGTGGGAGCTGCCACCCCTGGGGGATCCGTGCTGGAGCAGTTTGCTGCTGGGGGATGGATGGACCCTGTGGTACGGAGCCATGTGGGAGCAGTTCTTGAAGAGCTGCTGCCTGTGGGCAGCCCCCACAGGAACAGTTCGGGAAGGACGGCATCCCGTGGGAGGGACCCCATGTGGAGCAGAGGCAGAGAGTGACTGTGAAGGAGTGGCGGAGATGAAGCGTCAGGGACTGACCGCAGCCCTCATTCCCTGCTCCCCTGCACTGGTCAGGGGGAGGAGGTAGAATAGGGTGGATGGGGGGAAGATGTTTGTTATTTCTTTCTTTGTTTCTCACTTCTCTAGTTTGTTAGTAATAGGTAATAAATTTCTCTAATCTCCCTATGCTGAATCTGTTTTGTCTATGACGATAATTTTTGAGCAATCTTCCTGTCCTTATCTCCACCCTTGATCCCTTTTCATTGTATTTTTTCTCCCTTTCTCTTTGAGAAGGAGGAGTGAGAGTGCTTGTTGTGGAGCTTGGTTTCCCAGCTGAGTAAAGCCACCACAAAGACAAAAGAGGAAACTACCATGGTCAAATACCAGCAGAGAAGCTGAAGTCTCCTTAACACATCCAGATCATTGCCTAAACGCAGCTGTGGCCATTACATGAACCAAAAATAGTGTTGAAATAAAAATATGATGAAGGGTACCAGCTGTAGAAATGAGTCTACTACGTGAAGCAGCACTAACAGAATGAATTCATGCCAGGGATAGTATTTTATTGACATCTAATCATCAGTGTTATAAACCACACAAGAAATATAGGAAACTTTGTCCAGGCTTCCAGTATTTCCACCAACATAATACTACCTATAAACTTTACTAGCAGCCTCAACTGCTTCAATGAAATGGCCAGTAATAATCTTTTAGAAGGTGTTAACAAAAAAACTCGTCAGATATTGTGCCATATAAATCTTCCCACAAGAGCATTATAAAAAAATGATTCTATAATCACTGATAAAAAACACCAAAATTATCCCCTGCTCCCTCCCTGTAAAGACAAACAAACAAATAAACAAAAACAACAAAAAACACGTACCAAAAACAAACAAAGAAACAAACAAAAAACAAACCAAACCAACCAACCGAACTAATCCAACCAACCAAAAAAAACCTCCCCACAAAAAATACAGTCCAGGTGTATTTATGTGACAGCTTTCTTTAATTGAAGACTAGAAATGAATAACATTTGTATTGGCAAAAAGTAAGAAGCTGCCTCAAAAATTCTTGTTTATCCTAAGCAAAGAAAGATAGCAAGGTCTGGAAGAAAAGCACTGACTGGTAGGTAGCAAATTCATTTCTAGGGAGTTTTCGCCTATCTTGTAAGGACTTAGCCTTTTGAATATTCCAGCAGTTAAGCCAATTGTTGAAAAGGAGGGTATTGAACAACAAAAAACGAAAAACCAAAAGTTTTTTTTTTCAATACTAAAAACAAAATGTCAAAATAAAATAAATCTTAGCCCTCTGTACTGTGTGTACAGATCTAATGCATGTCTTCTAGTAACAGATGTAGTAGTTTTCGCTGTTCCTTGGGCTTTAAGTACCAATTAGGTTTTAGTGATGAGTTTAAGTCCACATTAGAGTGCTTATGTGATGTTTTGAGGTTCTTCTTTGCGAAGCCAGAAGAGATGCAGTAGTGCACAGTAATTATCACCTTATAATCCTGAAACCTTCTTTTAGAGTATTAGTCCTCATTTCAGCAGCTAGTGAACATCAGTAAGTGGATTTGTGCCAAAGCAAACTCAAAACAGATCAGAGGAGGTGGAATTTGGAGAACAGTACAGTGGGGGTTTTCTCTTTCAGCAATCAAACTGAAAATAACAAACTTGTCACACATTTTGGATCAGAACTAAGCAGAACCTTGGTCTTTTTTTTTTTTTTTAAATCAAAAATCTATTTTCATTAAATTTCATTTTAAATAATTGAGATTTGCATCTGGACCAAAATGAAGCAATTTGCCTTCCTAGGAACCAAGTACCATTAACAAAGAAGGGAAAGAATTAATTAAACCAAAATCAAATTCACACCAAAACCAAAAAGTATTCTGATACAGTGTGCCTGGACCCAAAACTGTTATTTAGTTTACTTTAGTTTTGTTTTAAGTACCACAGTATATTCTTCAGTGTTTGTTTTTTGTTTGTTTGTTTGTTTGTTTGCTTGTTTCTTTTCCAAAAAATCCCACATTCTCTTTCTTTCTTTGTCTTAAAACTGTTTGCTGATTTTGATCTCAGTTTTGAAATTATTTCATACATGGTTCTACAACTCTTTCAGAATGCAAAGCTCCCAAGATACAAAAGTTTTGACTCTACAGTGTTACTGAGTACTAACTGTTGGTACAGTTACAAAGAGGACAAACTTGTGTCAGTACATGCTGAACTAACTCTGGCTGGTCCAGATTGGTGCTGATTCTCAAGCATTTGTTCTCTTTATCTCTTTTATGATGAGAGCAAGACTATTCCCTGCCTCAGATGTACTACCTCCCAAGTACATCCAACTCCATTTTCATCTGGCAATTTTCACCTTGATTACTGATTTTTCAGATTTGTACCATGTTCACAAAGATTTGCTGAATGTCTGAATTGCAGGTTCCCTGCCATCTTTGGTCAATGAGCTTTTGTTCAAGAAATTATTTTGGCACATCACAAGCACCTTGACGTGCTCAGTCTGTTTTTTTCCAGAATCTTGAATATTATATGTCTGAGTTTTTGATGTAATTGCAATTGCATTAGTCATGTGAAGTGAGAGGGATAAGTGTCATTGCTTCTTTTGGGTGAAGATTTAAGGATGGTAAATGGAAGACTAAGGAAGAGGTAAAGAATGACTAAGAAATGGAATGCAATAAAAGAAGTTATTGGAAGCAGGGTATTTGTGGAAGGCTGAAAATATGTTGAGGTTAGCATTTTAAAATCTTTGATTCCAGGATTTCCAGATTCAAATATCTTGAGTCTTAAGAACTGAAACGTGTGTAAGGTTTGTGTGAATCTCTGGTGTTTTAATATATAAAAGAAATACTTCACCGTGCCTTTGTGTCTCATTATTTTTGGTATGAAGTTAATGAATTAAAGCATGCTATTTTAGTAAGTAATTTGTCCTTTGATTAATAAAAGCTATCTGTCACACCCTCTGCTGCTGAACTTGCATTCTTTAATAACAATGCCCATAAATCCTTTGAACACTTTGAATGAATTGTATCAAAAGCAGTGATGTAAAAGCTACCACGATGACAGCTGAAATGATGTCTCATATAGTCTCATATATACATCCTTTCATAATCAGAATGACCCATAGCAAAACCTTGTATGTGCTGGCTTGAACTATTGGGAATATATCCTTACTTTTTGCTGATGTTGTTTGATGTGTGAATTTTATTAATGGAGCTTTATTTAGGGCTGGATTGTGATTGTTTGCTGTTTGCTAGTGTTTATCATCTGTTCTATGGAGCCACATTCGCAGCATTAGAACCTAACCCAGGTTGCTGACTTGCCAACTTAATCAGCAAGCCACATACCTTATTCCATATACATGTGCCATTCAAATAAATTAAGTCCCTTCTTGCAAAAAGGCTACGGAAAATAATGGCTAGCTTGCATGAAGAATCCTTCAGAGATTTTTTTTTTTTTTTTTTCCAGAGACGATAGCATCACCATCTTCCTTTTGTAACTAGGTAAACTGAACTTCATCAAAGAGGTTGAAGTAGCTAGTAGCTTGCAGATCTTCAAAATCCCAGTCCGCATGCCATACTGCCTTCTTCAAAGTACTCTGAGATACTCATTGGAAGTATGATGTCAAGCAATTGCCATTACATGCGCTGCACAGACTCTCAGTGAGGGATCCTACGGAAGGGGTGGGAAAAGGCAAGTTCCATTCCTCTGCTGTATTTGTGAGGAAAGTTGGCTGCTGACAGAGAGGTCTATGAATTATACTACACAATTCGTGTAGCAAACATTTTCTTTTGTTTCTGGAAACTGTCAGTCTTGCTTCTGAATAAATAACTGAGAGTCTCTTAGGTACAGGGCAATGCACTTTAGGCAATAGGGCTGGGGAACAGGAACTCTGACATTTAAGTGTCACTGGATAATTTAGGACCTCAGGAGGTCTCCAGTTCGACCCCTGCCCAGAGCAGGCTCATCCATGGGGTCAGGCATTTATCCTATGGGGGCTGGAGACCCTCCAAGCAGGGAGATGACACCACCAGCCTGTGCCCTACTCTCCACATGGGTAAAAAGCTTTCCCTTCTCTCCAGCCTCTCTGGCCCTGCTCACTTGCTGCACAAGGCCCGCAGCCTTCTCCCCAGGGCTGCCCCCAGCCCCACCGGCATTGCTGCTGGGGCTCTGCCTGCCCAGGGCAGGGCTCTGATTGATCCTGCCTGAATTACATGGAGACCTGGTGGCCTGCTTCTCTGCTGGTCTTGGCCCATCTGAATGGGACATCAGGACTAGATGGAGTATTTTATTATCACTTTGTTGGCAGTGACAGAGCTCTTCAGAAACTGAAAGAGTTTACTAGAAGCAAAACCCTGGAGAAGTGATGCTATCCTTGTATTCCTCTACATGTTAAAGTAGATAAACGTATGAATGAGAAGAACTCCTTTTGCCCCTGAGTTTCCCTTGTAATTCCATGGATGAACCTCAATTCTCTTCTCCTTCAACCTGTTCCTGGATCCCCGCTGGCATCACTGGTTTCTGTGCAAAAATCTCTAAGAGCTCCTCTTTAGTGTTTGATTTCACCTCTGACTACTGATTTCTACCAGCTCTTCAGTGACAATGGTTTGTTTTCATACTGTGACTAATAAAAACATTTATGCAAGACTTTGCAATATGATTTATTTTCTCATTTCTGAACTCTTTCTTGATTCACAGTGTTTCAGAGTTACATAATTTCATTTGCTGTGCCACCTCTGAATGCCTGAAGTTCCTTTCTAGTCAGAGAGCTGAAAAATTTTCATGTGTGAGACATAGTCTTGCACATCCAGTATTTGAATGTTAATGAGAAATCAAATGCTGTGAAATGATTCAAAAAGGTTGAAAAGAGAATGGAACACCTAATTAAGTCCCTAATTCCCTTTCCATTCTAGTGAATTTATCACCTACCTCTTTTGAAATCTTAAGGAAAAGGTTTGTTGAGTTACAGCATAAAATCTGGAGGAGGGCTAAGAAGAAAAAAAAAAAAAGCTCAATAATTTAGTCCTATAAAAAGTCTAGAAAGAGGAGAGAAAAAACAGACGTGAAAAGATGTATTTTCTGGGTCATGCGGCACACCCTAAGAGAGATTTTCTGTGCTTGTTATCACTTAAGAGCTATCTATTCCGAGAAATGCAGTTCGTAAGTTTCTTTGGCATGAGTCTGACTATCAGAAGCTACAATGGCAATACCTGGATAGATTTCAACCTGTAAGAGTAAAAGCCTATTCTCAGAAAGAACAGGGTGGAGTAATTAAGCATTGCTCATGGATAACAGCATCCTCCAATTAAATATATCTCAATATATATACAGATAAATATGTTCACTTGAAGCACAGGAAGCTCTAGATCACCCATCCCATTCTATTTTCCTTTAAATATGATACCTAACAGGAAATTGCCTAAAGCTGGCACTACATCTGTATGTACTATATGCATATATTATGCATACATACTATATATATAACTGCATATATGTATGAATGTGTACTATATATATGGATATTTATAGTATGCATGCATAGTATATG